>NC_040088.1:48800000-50102500 GCF_003369695.1 Bos indicus x Bos taurus | reverse complement strand
TGCTGGTTTAAATGTATGCAAGAATTCAGATAAGGATTAAAATTTCTAAAAGAAACCTAGCGCATATTCATTTTGATATTTGGCAAAACTAATACAATTATGTAAAGTTTAAAAATAAAATAAAATTGGAAGAAAAAAAAAATAAATAAATAAAAGAAACCTAGCACGAGACCTGGGGCCACAATCTGCTTGATGAGTGCCTACTGTCCACAGGTTTACAAATGGATTGGAGAACAAGAAATTGAGTCCTTATTGAGCCCACCCTGTTAGAAATATGATAAGCAGACAGTGATGGTCAGATCCATGGAGCACTTAACTCTCTTACTTGACTGTAACAAACGTGAGATGCAGAGAACATCCCAATTGGTATCATCCACACTTTAAGGCAGTTTACTCAAAACTGAGTCTTTGGCTTCTACGTTTCTTGCCATCTTTACATGTACACCGCTACCAGTGTTAACAGTAGCTGAAATGAAGGACTTAAAAGAGCAATTGAAACACGAAGATCTTTAGGAAAAGGAGACCTGGATCATCAAGGGAATGCTGGCGTGTAGTTACTAACCACCATTCCTGAGTACTTACAGTAACAACTGTGCATTCTCACAGTAATCCTTTAAAAGTAGATACTGGAATTACCACTGTATTACAGGTGAGATTCTATAGTGATGGGCAGTCCAGGATTGAACTCATCTGCCAGAGTCCAAAGCTACTGCTATTTGCCCGCCCATGTTTATTGGATAAACCTGGAAGCAAGTTTCTAACCTAACTTCATAACCAACTTTTTAAAATAATGACGGAAATTTCTCAACATGTGATGGTCAATCCACAGACCTAAGGAAATCAACAAACCACAACCAAGAGAAAATTTGTTAAAGCATATAATCAAACTCCTAAACATCAAGCTTGACATTTCAAAAAGGACATTATGTACAGAGAAAAACTAGAATGGCAGCGGGTGTTCGTTGAAAGTATACAACCTCAAAGCGGAGCAATATCTTTACTGAACAAAAAGGAAAAAAAAAAGCTTTCAACTTAGAATTCTAAACCTAGCTACATTATTTTTCAAAAATGAAAGTGAAATATTTCTTGAGACATAGAAAAGCTGCGAGAATCCATCACAAGCAGATGTCCAATACCAGAAATGTTAAGGGAAGTCCTTGGAGCAGATGAAAATAGTATTAGAAGTCTGGATGTATACAAAGAACTTCAAAAATGGTAAATATATATGTACATATAAAAACTCGATTCCCATGATTTTAAGTCTTCTTAAAAGACAATGTTGGCTTTTTGAAGCAAAAATAATGAGGGTATATGGCATAACACAAGAAGAAAGAACAAGAATGAGAACAGTAGCACAAAGTTTGGGAGAAAGAGGGCCCAAAGGCCGGATCCTATTTTCAAAATGGTATAATACCCCTTGAAGTCAATATATACTGTTAAGTCCTAAAAGTAAAAGTGAAGTCGCTCAGTCGTGCCCGACTCTTAGCGACCCCATGGACTGCAGCCTACCAGGCTCCTCCGTCCATGGGATTTTCCAGGCAAGAGTACTGGAGTGGGTTGCCGTTGCCTTCTCCGCCTCGGGTCCTGGGGTCCCACAAAGACAATTAACGCCAAACGCGCCCTCCACACCTGCTCTCTCCACTGTGCGTCTGTCTCTCTGATGACATTGTAGCTTTCCTTACAAAGAGCGTGGAAACGCGGAACGCTGGGTAAATTGACAACCGGTTCCTGAACACAGGTCTGGTCCTAAAGCAACCACTAAAATAACAGATACAGCTAATAAGCAGGAAAGAAAATAGGGTCATAAACAGTATTCTACTGACCCAAAAGAAAACAGAAAAAGGAAACAGGACAGATAGATTAAATAGAAAAACATGAACATGGTCCATTTAAACCCAATCACGTTAATGCTAATGGTCTAAACAACCCATGTGAAAGGCAAAGACTGTCAGATGGCGTAAAACAAGAAAAACCTGTCCATACAATGCCTTCAAGAAACCCACTGCGAACCTAAAGACACAAATAGGACAAAAGTAAAGGGGCGGAGAAGAATATATCATGTTAATATTCATCAGAAGCAATCTAGAGTAGCTGTCTTAATATCAGACAGTACATTTCAGAGCAAAGAGTATAACCAGGAATTCTTTAAAGGTCACTTCACAATGATAAGAGGCTTACTTTATCAAGAATTCATACATTCAGGGACTATTCTGGTAGTCTAGCGGTTAAGAATTTGCCTTGCAATGCAGGGGACACAGGTGCCATACCTGCTTGGGGAACTAAGATCCCACGTGCCACGGAGCAGCCAAGCCCGGTGCTCTGGAGCCCTAATGCCGCAACTGCTGGGCCTGAACGCCACAACTGGAGAGAAAGATCCCGCAGGATTCAACAGAGATGCTGAGTGCCGCAACTAAGCCCCAGCACAGCCAAGGAAAACTTTTAAAATTAAAAAAAAAAAAAGAGGCATACATTTTAAACGTTTGTGTGTCTAATTTTAGAACTTCAAAAATATATAAAAGTGATGGAATTAAAAGACAGCCGATATACATTAAAATTAGAGATTAAATTCAGTATCCCCTTTCCAATACTCGATAGAACAAGTAGACAGAAAATCAATGGGGACTTGAACATTACCACCCAAGTTGCCCTAATTGACATTTTTAGAACACTGTCCAACAAATAGCAGAGTACACACTTGCTTCAAGTGTACATGAGACCTTTAGCAAGGTATACTGATACTGTGGGCCATAAGGCAAATCTCAGTAAATTTAAAGGGATTTAAACGATGCAAAATATTTGCTCTGACTACAATAGAATTATATTATTATTATTAACAGAAAGGCATCTAGAAAACCCTTAAATGTTTGGAATTTAATAAACTTTTCATGTTGGTCAAAGCAGAAATCAAAAGGGGCATTAGAACATATTTTGAAATATAGACGCTGGAAAACCATGGAAAATGGAAGCACACATCAAAAGTTGTACTGCTGCTGCTAAGTCACTTCAGTCATGTCCGACTCTGTGTGACCCCATAGACGGCAGCCCACCAGGCTCCTCCATCCCTGGGATTCTCCAGGCAAGAACACTGGAATGGGTTGCCATTGCCCTCTCCATCAAAAGTTGTGAGATATAGCTAAATCAGTGCTAAGAGGAATATTTATAGCAAGAATTAAGAACTAAATCAATAACCTAAACCTCCACCACCTAAGAAAGCTAGAAGACGTTGAAAGTAAACCCAAAGCAGACAAGAAATGATGAAGATCAGAATGGAAGGAAAATTTAAAAAGTGAAGCAATAGAGAAAACCAGTGAAGCCAAATGCTGCTTCCCCTGGATGGATCAATAAGATTGACAAGCCTCTAGCCAGATTAATTAGGATAAAAAGTATATGAGGGAAGAGTACTACAGATTCTACTGAAATTAAATTATATATTAAAATATAAGGAAATATTAAAAATCATATGCCAATAAATTTTACAACTCAGGTAAAATGAAGAAACCTTTTAAATGACACAAATTACCAAAGCTCTCTTCAGAATTGTTCAGTCGCTCAGTTGTATCCAACTCTTTGTGACCCGATGGACTGCAGCATGCCAGGCTTCCTGTCCTTCACCATCTCCCAGAGTTTGCTCAAACTCAGGTCCTTTGAATCAGTGATGCCATCCAACCATCTCATCCTCTGTCGTCCCCTTCTCCTCCTGCCCTCAATCTTTTCCAGCATCAGGGTCTTTTTTAATGAGCTCTTCGCATCAGGTGGCCAAAGTATTGGAGTTTCAGCTTCAGCATCAGTCCTTCCAATGAATATTCAGGGTTGATTTCCTTTAGGATTAACTGGTTTGATTTTCTTGCTGTCCAAAATAAACAGATTTTTAAAAAAACTATAGGTTAATATACTTCATGAACATTGATACTAAAAAATGTTTAAAAGTTTTTAGCAAGTCAATTCCAACAATATACACTTTGGCTACCTGATGCAAAGAGCTGACTCTTTGTAAAAGACCCTGATGTGCTGGGAAAGATTGAAGGCAGGAAGAGAAGGGAGTGACGGAGGATGAGATAATTAGATAGCATCCCTGACTCAACAGACATGAATTTGAGCAGACTTCCGGAGACGGTTGGAGGACAGAGGAGCTTGGTGTGCTGCAGTCCCTGGGATTGCAAAGTCGGACACAATTTAGCAACTTAACCACAAATACAAAGGGTACAGGATTATGATCAGTAAGAATCACTCCAAAAATGTGTGGCATATGTAGGTGACTAATGCCTGGGATACTTACACAGTTTCCCATGCTCTAGGAGTGGCATCGTAAAGTGGCTGAAATTTACCCCATGCTTCTAAGGGGGTGTAGATAGAGCTGAGATGGTCTGGTTAGGAGCTAGACTCCACAGGCCACGACGAAGACATGGCACAGCCAAATACATTTTTGTTTAGCCATGAAGATGGTAAACTTTATATCGTGCTTTTTAGTATTTATTTGGCTGTGCTGGATCTTAGTTGCGACACTTGGACTCTTTAGTTGGGGCATGTGGGATCTAGTTCCCTACTAAGGGATTGAACCCAGGCTCCCTGCATTGGGAGCACAGAGTCTTAACCACTGGACCACCAGGGGAGTCCCTCATGTGTTTGTTTTTTTAAATTTAAATTTATTTTCAATTGGAGAATAACTGCTTCACAATATTGTGTTAGTGTCTGCCATACATCAACATGAATCAGCCACAGGTACACCGTGTGTTTTATCACAAAAGTTTTTAAACAAACATAATAAACACTCAGACCTCATCCTTTCCTAGTCACTTTGCTCTGTTTCTATCGTGTTTACGAGGTAGACATACATGTACAGCTGGGCTTCTGCACCTCACTTCCCAACTTGGCATTCAGTGACATCACGTTCAGTTCAGTTCAGTCGCTCAGTTGTGTCCGACTCTTTGCGACCCCGTGAATCGCAGCACACCAGGCCTCCCTGTCCATCACCGTCTCCCGGAGTTCACTCAAACTCATGTCCATCGAGTCAGTGATGCCATCCAGCCATCTCATCCTCTGTCGTCCCCTTCTCCTCCTGCCCCCAATCCCTCCCAGCATCAGAGTCTTTTCCAATGAGTCAACTCTTCTCATGAGGTGGCCAAAATACTGGAGTTTCAGCTTTAGCATCATTCCTTCCAAAGAACACCCAGGACTGACCTCCTTTAGAATGGACTGGTTGGATCTCCTTGCAGTCCAAGGGACTCTCAAGAGTCTTCTCCAACACCACAGTTCAAAAGCATCAATTCTTCAGCACTCAGCTTTCTTCACAGTCCAACTCTCACATCCATACATGACTAGTGGAAAAACCATAGTCTTGACTAGACGGACCTTTGTTGGCAAAGTAATGTCTCTGCTTTTGAATATGCTATCTAGGTTGGTCATAACTTCTTCCAAAGAATAAGCGTCTTTTAATTTCACGGCTTCAGTCACCATCTGCAGTGATTTTGGAGCCCAAAAAAATAAAGTCTGACACTGTTTCCACTGTCTCCCCTTCTATTTCCCATGAAGTGATGGGACCAGATGCCATGATCTTCGTTTTCTGAATGTTGAGCTTTAAGCCAACTTTTTCACTCTCCTCTTTCACTTTCAGCAAGAGGCTTTTTAGTTCCTCCTCACTTTCTGCCATAAGGGTGGTGTCATCTGCATATCTGAGGTTATTGATATTTCTCCCGGCAATCTTGATTCCAGCTTGTGCTTCTTCCAGCCCAGCGTTTCTCATGATGTACTCTGCATAGAAGTTAAATAAACAGGGTGACAATATACAGCCTTGATGTACTCCTTCTCCTATTTGGAACCAGTCTGTTGTTCCATGTCCAGTTCTAACTGTTGCTTTCTGACCTGCATATAGGTTTCTCAAGAGGCAGGTCAGGTGGGCTGGTATTCCCATCTCTTTCAGAATTTTCCACAGTTTATTAATGCTTGAAATTGGCCATGATGGGAATATTTGGCATCAAAGAAATTGGTAAACACTATAATTTTTTTTCTGTTGTTTTTGTTCGTAGTGCTGGTTGTTGAACATTTACCAGCCCTCCACTATGGTCAGCATAGTCATAACTCTGGGTCTTGCCTGCCACTGAACAATAAACTCAGGCATGGTGCTAGGGGATGTTAAGGGTAGGCATTGAGTCATGTCAAGAGAGTTAGTTCTGTTCACTGGTCCTAGGGGAAATGGATGCAAAAAAAGATCATCAGGACCTGATGCGGACAGGTCAAGTCTGCAGTTCTGTTCCAGCCTCTACCCGACTGCTGCATTATTCTGTGTCCTTGCTGCCTGGGACAGCCCAGACCAAATCCCTGCAAACCCAACCAAGCCTGCATACCACCCAACTCTATGCAAATAAATCTAATTATTAATGGAGAGGTGGCCCAAAGCAAGGGATGGTTCTGGAGTCATCCTAATGCCATCAAAGGCAAAAAGATCCAGATAGTTAAGGCCATTAAGTGGTAAATAAAGTCTGATTGATAAGATGCCCTAGGACTCTTTCTTCAAACACCTGCTAATTGTTTACTAATCTGGCAACTTTGAGGAGCACTCTTAGCATGAGGGGGTTTCCCTGATAGCTCAGTTGGTAGAGAATTGGCCTGCAATGCAGGACACCCTGATTCCATTTCTGGGTAGGGAAGATCTGCTGGAGAAGGGATACCCACTCCAGTATTCTTTGGCTTCCTTGATGGCTCAGCTGGTAAAGAATCTGCAGTGTGGGAGACCTGGGTTTGATCCCTGGGTTGGAAAGATCCCCTGGAGAAGGGAAAGGCTACCCACTCCAGTATTCTGGCCTGGAGAATTCCATGGACTGTATAGTCCATGGAGTCGAAAAGAACAAGAGTGGGACATGACTGAGTGACTTTCACTTCACTTAGCACTAGGAGGAAATCACTGGTGCCCCCTTGTGGCAAGTTTTGAGAAAGAGTGAACCCAGAACTGCCCAGAAATCGTGGAAAAGGAGAGGCAGCCAGGTGAAGTACAGAACAGGGTGAGCTGCTGTGCCCGCACTTGTGTTATGAAAGGGGATGGGGGTGGGAAGCAGGTCTACACTGTCTCTAGAAATGTGCCAGTGTAATGTTTCAGAAAATGTTTTTAAGAAATAGAGGCAGCTTGTTTTTGTAGAAGGAAAGATGGCACAGCAAGTGTTAACAAGCCGTGTCAGCCTCACCCGGTCCTCCATCTGACAGCTTGCATCAGAGTCCCCTTGCACACTGATAAAAATGCACATTCCAAACATCACCCAGACCTTACAGATTCTGTTTCTCTGGGAGCAAATGTGCAAAACAAGCTCCCCCCATCCCATGTGTCTTACAAACACTGATGTCTGAGAACCACATGAATTCAAAGATGAGCCAGAAATTCAAGTGGTTTGTCATTGTTGTCATAGCCATCTGTCACCGAAAGGCTCTCGTGGTCTCTGTCCCTGATCAAAGGAGATTGAAGGGGCAGGACAATTAAGTACGATATGTGATCCCGGATGGATCCTGGTCCAGGAAAAGGATATTCATGAGGCAATTGATGGCATCTGAAAAAAGTCTGAGGATTAGTTAATAGTATTTCCATGTCAGTTTCCTTGTTTTGGAATATGGTCCATAATATGAGAATAACTCTGTGTGGGCAGAGATGGTCACTAGGCTTACCCTGGTGATCATTTCATAACGTATGTAAATGGCAAATCACAAATGTTGTACCCCTGAAACTAACATAATATGGTACATCAACTATATTTCAAGGTCTTTGCCTGTAATTCCCTGGAGATCCATTGGTTGGTTAGGACTTCAAGCTTTCACTGCCAAGAACTTGGGTTCTGTCCCTCCTCAGGGAACTAAGATCACACAAGCTGTGAGGCACAGCACCAAAAAAAAAAGTCTTTGTTTTGATAATTGTACTATGATTGCTCAGTCACTTCAGTGTGTGACCAACTCTGTGCGACCCTCTGGACTGTAGCCTGCCAGGCTTCTCTGTCCATGGATTCTGCTAGGCAAGAATACTGGAGTGGGTTGCCATGCCCCCCAGCCGATCTTCCCAACCCAGGGATCGAACCCGTGGCATCTCCTGCATTTTCTGCATCGAAGGTGGATTCTTTACCACTGAGCCACCGGGGAAGCCCCTGCTATGATTAAATATACTTAAATATATATTTAAATTTGGGAAAGCTGGGTAGGGAGTCTCTGGGAATTCCTTGCACTATTTTTTGTTGTTGTTCAGCCAGTCAGTCATGTCCCCCTCTCTGGGACCCCATGAACTGCAGCACGCCAGACTTCCCTATCCTTCACTATCTCCCAGAGCTTGCTCAAACTCATGTTCATTGAGCCAGTCATGCCATCCAACCATCTCATCCTCTGTCATCCCCTTCGCCTCCTGCCTTCAATGTTTCCCAGCATCAGGATCTTTTCTAAGGAATCGGCTCTTCATATCAGGTGGCCCTAGTATTGGAGTTTCAGCTTCAGCATCAGTCGTTGCAAACACAAAATTATCTCAAACTTTTAAGTTACAAGTTTTAAAAAAATTAAGCCTCCCATTTGGTAAGCACACGTTACATTCTTGTTACTTGAAGTGTGGTTCACAGACCAGCAGCATCAGCTACACCTGGGAGCGAGGAAAGAGGCGCACATTCCAGACCGCTAGGTGACAGGAAGCAGGTGCAACAATGCAGACAACTTCTATGGTGGCTTGTCTTGGGTGCCAGGGCTTCCCCGGTGGCTTAGATGGTAAAGAACCCGCCTGCAGTATGGGAGAACTGGGCTGGAGGAGGGCATGGCAACCCATTCCAATACTCTTGCTGGAGAATCGCCATGGACAGAGGAATCTGGCAGGCTACAGTCCATGGGGTCGCAGAGCTGGACACAACTGAGCAACTAAGCACAGCACAGCTTGGGCGCCAAGTACAAAAAGTAGATCTCCACCCACCCACCAGAATCTGAAGTTAATTCCCAGGCCTTAATGGGCGCCACACCACCTTACTCTCGCGAGACTGCCTCTCTCCAAGTCAACGGCCGCTCACGCGGGAAGAGCCGGCAGAACACACAGTCCGCGGACCGCGGAGGCGTGAGGGGCAGCCGACGGGCCGGTCCACTCGCAGGTCACCTGACAGTCACGCCCTCCCCGCGACCTCCTCGCATGCACTTGGACAGCGCCCTGGGTTCGTGGAGGCTGTCCGGGGCTCTGATGCGTGGAGATCTTCGGATCCTCGTGGAGACCCCAGCATCCCAGGCAGGACAGGGCACTGCCGTCTGTTCCAGCCCCAGCCTTCCCTTCCGGTCTCTCTGATCACCCTCATCCAGGCCCTGCAGCAGCTTGGGGTGGTGGCGTGAAAGATGGTCTCCAGAAGGGACTTTCATTCAGGCTCACCAAAGCTGGTCTTCAGAGTCCATCGGTAAATTCCATCTCTTCTTATTTTCTTTCACCTTATCTGCATGCCCTCCTGGTAGCCCAGGCTGCAGGCCTTTCTCTCGAGCCAGTAGAATCAACCACACTGTCAAGTAAGGGCCCAGAGGGACCTGAGTGACCAGCCCACTTGGCAACCTCAGTGGAGGCTGCCTGTGGCAGTGGCAGCCCGGGGACCTTGGCACATGCTCAAGTGCAGAGCAGGGACGAGGGGCACCTGGGGTGAGGGCCAGCCATTGGAAGGCCCTCCAGTCCTCTTAGGTCTCACCACACATTTGTCTTTACTCAGGGCCAAAGTTGGGGGGCTCCCCAGGTGGCTCGGTGGTAAAGAATCCGCCAACCTGTGCAGGAGAGGCAGTCGGGTCTCTGGGTGGGGAAGATCCCCTAGAGGAGGAAATGGCAACCCAGCCTAGTATTCTTGCCTGGAAAACCATGGATTCTTGCCATGGACAGAGGAGCCTGGCGGGCTTCAGCCTGTGGGGCTGTAAAAAGCAGAACACAACTGAGTGGCTGAGCACACAGGCAAGGCCAACCTCGGGGGAACACCATCACTGCAGAAAGCCGGGAGGAGGCAGCGCTTACAGCCTCACCCAGTCCTGGGGACCATCGGGAGCGCCTGGAGATAAGCCGCTGGAACGTCTGAGCCTCATGACAGTTAATCGTTCAAAGGCTGGCGTGCAAAGGTCTTCCAGGACTCCTTTATCTCAGGCCCCTCTGTGAGTGAGAGAGAGAGAGAGTGTGTGTGTGTGTGCGCGCGCGCGCACATGCATGAGAAAGAGACCTTGAGATTGCTGCTGCTGCTAGGTCGCGTCAGTCGTGTCCGACTCTGTGCGACTCCATAGACGGCAGCCCACCAGGCTCCTCTGTCCCTGGGATTCTCCAGGCAAGAACACTGGAGTGGGTTGCCGTTTCCTTCTCTGAGATTGAGAATGACATAAAGATAGAAACGTCCTTAAGAATCCATCCAAACCTGCTGTGTGAAGTCAGAGCCACCTGACTCCACTGGCACAGAGGCTTTCACTTCTGTCTCCCTCTCCTCCCCTCCCCAGCTTGGTTCTCAGGAAACATCATCTTCTAGAAACGAGGCTCCTAAAGGAGAGGACTGGGCTTGGGGTGGGGTTGGGGGGCTGAGCTGGGGTGTCTGAATTGTCAGAGAGGTTTAAAAAAAAAAAAACAAATTTATGTGTTTATTTCTGGCTGCTCTGGGTCTTTGTTGCTGCCTGCAGGCTGTCTTAGCTGCAGTGAGCAGTGGCTATTCTACAGTTGTGGTGCCCCGGCTTCTCGGTGCTCCCCAGCGTGGGCTCTGGCGGGGGTGGAGAGCGTTCAGTTCTTGTAGCTAAGCTACCCCAAGGCATGTGAAATCTTTCTGGAGCAGGGATCCAACCCGTGTCCCCTGCATTGGCAGGCTGAGTCTTAACCACCAGACTGCCAGGGAGATCCTCAGAGAGGGTTTTAGAGCTACTTTTGGAGAAGAACTACCGCTACAGTTCTCACGCTCCTTTGACTAAGAATCATAGTGGGTAATTCTCACAGGTCTTGGGCAGAACACAGGAAGATGGATTTTAAAAAAGTTTTTATTGAGGACTTCCTTGGGGTCCAGTGGTTAATATTCCATGCTTCCAATGCAGGGGGCGCAAATTCCATCACTAGTCGGGGAACTAAGATCCCACAAGCCAGTAGGGGCCTGGCCAGAATTGAAGTGTAATTGATTTACAATGTGTTACATTTCTGCTATACAACAAAGTGATTCAGTTACACGTACAGATTTTTTTCATATTCTCTTCCGTTACGGTTTATCACAGGATACTGAATATAGTTCCCTTTGCTATATAGTAGGACCTTGTTTCAGAGAAGACAATGGCACCCCACTCCAGTACTCTTGCCTGGAAAATCCCATGGATGGAGGAGCCTGGTTGGCTACAGTCCATGGGGTCACTAAGAGTCAGACACGACTGAGCTACTTCCCTTTCACTTTTCACTTTCATGCATTGGAGAAGGAAATGGCAACCCACTCCAGTGTTCTTGCCTGGAGAATCCCAGGGACGGGGGAGCCTGGTGGGCTGCCGTCTATGGGGTCGCATAGAGTCGAACACGACTGAAGCGACTTAGCAACAGCAGCAGCAGCAGGACCTTGTTTACTCATCCTATGTGATATAGCTTACATCTGCTAAACCCAGACTCCTAGTTCTCCCCTCCCCCCAGCCCACCTCAGCCTTGGCAACCTCAAGTCTGGTCTCTGTCTGTGAGTCTATTTCCATTTTATAAATAAGTTCCCTTCTATCATATTTTAGATTCTTCTCTATCTAACTTACTTCACTTAAATTATGATAATCTCATGTTGCTGCAAATGGCCTTGTCCATTCTTTTTTTATGGCTGAATAGTATCCCATTGTCTATATGTACCACATCTTCTTTATCCGTTCATCAGTTGATGGACACTTCCATGTCCTGGCTATTGTAAATAGCGCTGCAGTGGACATTGGGGTGCAGATATCTTTTCGAATTAGAGTTTTGTCCAGGTATATGGAAGATGGAGTTTTAGTAAATATTCCTAGGCAGTTCAGATGAGGGAGGTCTAAAGAGAAGGGCTCTGTAGCAATGCTTCTCTTACATGCATTCCTAGGAAATTAGTTCATATGCATGTTCTGATTCAGAGGGTCTGGGTGAAAGATGCATTTCCAAAAATCTCTGAGGACATGCAAACATTCCCAGCCTCAAGACCTGCTCAGGGTAGCAGGGCTGCACGGTTTGCAGTCTCGGTCAGTTGTACCCCCGACTCATATGTTCTCTGTTACAGTGTGCTTTGCTCTGTTCTAAGCTTTCTGAGTTTTCAGAACTACAGCCGGATCTAGGAAAGCTACGGTAGTAATTTTGTGTAGTCTTCTCCCTGTTAAAAAATAAATAAAATGTGTGATTGCTTGAGCTTAGATAAAATTGTGTTAGACACCAAACAGAATGCAGTCTTGCCAGTCAGCTCAGAATGAGTCTATTTTGGAAAGGCACATAAAATTCAATAGAAAGTCTGCTGGGACCAGGTGTCTTCCGGTCTTTGGAGACGAAACTGCTAATTCAGGCTCCAGCTGCAAACATTTTTTTTTTTTCTCTCAATTTTTCTTTCCCTCATGGGAAAAAGACTTTTTGGTTCAATGACAGCAGAGCTCCACAACCCATTCAGAAGGAACTTCAAGTGTTCTCCAGTGTATTATCTGCTGAACTATGTGCCTCCCAAAGGCTCTGGGGCGGGCGGTTCACCTGCACTGTGCCCATGGTCATGGGACAGACGACGCTGTGGCCTTGCAGGGTCATGCAGAATCAGACTTTCAGAAAGGCCGCAAGAGGCCCCTGAGATTCTTTAGTTGTTAAGGTTGTTGGAGATGTTCCTCCTATTTAAAAATTTTTTAAATTGTGGGGAACATATACATAACGAAACTTAGCAGTTTACTTTTTAAAATTATTTATTTAGTTATTTATTTTTGGCCATGCTGGGCCTTTGTTGCTGCTCAGACTTTTCTCCGGTTTCGGTGCATGGGCTTCTCATTGCAGTGGCTTCTCCTGTTGCGGATTGCCGGCCCTAGGGCACAGCAGCTGTAGCACACAGCTTAGTTGCTCCACGGATGTAGGATCTTCCCAGATCAGGGATCGAACCCGTGTCTCCTGCATTGGCAAGCAGATTCTTTACCACTAAGTCACCAGGGAAGCCCCAGATTAACTATATTTTAAGCAGGTCATTCAGTATTATGAAGTACATTCATATTATTGCATAACCATCACCACTCTCCAGCTCTAGAACTTATTCATCACCCTAAACTGAAGCTCTGTGCCAATCAAACAAGAACTCCCTTCCCCTCCCCCCAGCCCCTGCTAACCACTGTGCTACTCTCCATCTCTGAATTTTACTACCTAGATACCTCCTAGGTCTCTGTCAGCGTAGACTGTCATAACAAATGACCACAGACTGGATGGCTTATACGACAGACATTGATTTTCTCATGGCTCTGGAGGCTGGAAGTCTGACATCAGGGTGGTTCTAGAGAGGGCTCTCTTCCTGGTGTGTGGACGGCCACCTTCTCACTCTGTCCACACCTGGCAAGAGAGTGAGAGAAGAAAGAGAAAGAGAGAGAAGGGGGACTTCTCTGGTGGTCCAGTGGCTAAGACTCAATACTACCAATTTAGGTGGCCCAGGTTTGATCCCTGGTCAGGGAACTAGATCCCACATGTGGCAGCTAAGAGTTGGCATGCCACAACTGCAAGATCTGCATGCTCCAATGCCCACTGTTGTTCGAGCTGAGCATAAACCATAATGCTCGGTCACAGGTTTGCTTGATACTGAAGACTTCCCTGTGACTTCTGCAGATTCAGGGGAGAGTATGTTTTATGGTCACCCAGGCCCACAGAATTGTCCACCTCACCAGTATCTCATTTTCTCTGCCATATACTATGTCATTAAGCATTTGACTTAGCAAAAAGCTACTTAGTCCAGAAAGAAATTGTGATACTTATCTAGAAGCCAAAGAGAATTCCTTTCTGTCTGATTCACTAACTATTAAATAAATATCTATTCTCTACCTCTGTTCCTCCTAACAGGGGGCCAGCAAGCAATAAACATTTCTCAGCTCCTTATTACACCCCCATGAAAAAAAGTCACCATATGACTATGTTGCCCCAGAGACCCACACTATCTGACTATACTGCCCCAACTTCCTTCCCTCATTCATAGACCCCTGATCTCCTCTACCCCTACTCTCGACAGTGTCCAGGGAGATTTCATGTAACTATCCCTTCTAACAGGCTAGCCTCAGGGCTTCAACCATTTTTGAAGTTGAGGCTGAGTTTCATGTTGTAAAGCCTTGGTGACATTCATCAAAGCAGTATGAGAAGGCTCAAAAGAGTACTAAGTAAATCCGTAGCAATTTCAAGGCCATCATGAGTACTGTATATCAAAGTCTCATCATATCTGTAAAATATCCACAGTCATCACACACCTCAGAAGTATGAGGTTGCATAGAACTGTTTCCTGTCCTGACTGATGGAAACACATTGCACATGTTTGGTTTCCAACCTCAGCTGTATCCTCAGCACAGCTCAGCATCCTGCTTCCTGTTCTGCTCAGCTCCCTCCTCCTCCAGCTTCTTGACTCTCCAAAAGGCTCATAACCCTCTCTGCATCTGCTCTCTCAGCTAGAACTTTGTTCTCATTCACAGAGAAAATGAAGTCTCCAACTTCAGTCCATCCCTCTAAAGCTATTACATCAGCTGAAACTGGCTGATTTCCTATTAAACTAAATCAGAGGAATAGGAGGGTGGATGCAGGGAGGGGCACTCTGACTGATTACAATGTGCCTTAATTACTTTATCTTGGAATTAGTGTGGTAATAATTAGGAGTCAAACAGGGCTTCCCAGGTGGCACTAGTGATAAAGAAGCTGCCTGCCAACACGGGAGACACAAGAGAGGTGGGTTCAGTCCCTGGGTCTGAAAAATCGCCTGGAAGAGGAAATGGCAACCCACTCCAGTATTCTTGTTTGGGAAATCCCACGGACAGAGGAGCCTGGGGGCTACAGTCCATGGGGCTGCAGAGAGTCGGACACAGCTGAGCTTCTAATCACACAGGAATCGAACATTCTTTGTGTCAAGTCTCATAGACCCACACGAAGCTGCATCGCTTTGATTATTCTTTTGCTGTCACATCTCTGTCTCTCTGACCACAGCCGGGAGAGAGTCTTAACTTTTAAGGGCTCATGGGATTAGATTGAGTTCACTGAGATAATCCAATTTAATCTCCCGTTTTAAGGTCCTTAACCTTAATCACATCAACAAAATCTCTTTATCCATATTGATTTTGTTCAGTTGCTCAGTCCTGTCTGACTCTTTGCAACCCCATGGACTACTGCATGCCAGGCTTCCCTGTCCTTTACTATCTCCCGGAGTTTGCTCAAACTCATGTCCATTGAATCAGTGATGCCATCCAACCATCTCGTCTTCTATCATCCCCTTCTCCTCCTGCCCTTAGTCTTTCCCAACATCAGTCTTTTCCAGTGAGTCAGGTCTTCGCATCAGGTGGCCAAAGTATTGGAGCTTCAGCTTCAGCATCAGTCCTTCCAGTAAATATTCAGGGTTGACTTCCTTGCTGTCCAAGGGACTCTGAAGAGTCTTTTCCAGCACCAGCGGTCTGAAAGCATCAATTCTTCGGGCTCAGCCTTCTTTATAGTCCAGATGTGACATCCATACCTGACTACTGGAAAAACCTTAGCTTGGCCTATGTGGACCTCTGTTGGCAAAGTAATGTCTCTGATTTTTAATATGCTGTCTAGGTTTGTCATAGCTTTTCTTCCAAGGAGCAAGCGTCTTTTAATTTCATGGCTGCTGTCATAGTCCACAGTAATTTTGGATCCCAGGAAAATAAAGTCTGTCACTGTTTCCATTTTTTCCCTGTCCATTTTATCCATATAAGGGAACATATTCACAGGCTCTGGGGATTAGTACCAGGACATCTCTGAAGGGTCATGATTCTGCCTATCATGCATGATATATTTTAAATGTTCAATAACTGACTTTCTTACTATAATTCTTTATAAGTGTGAGAGTATAACACAGTGGGTCCAGTTCACTAGTGTGAACTGTTATGTCAGTGACCATTTGTTAAACCCAGATAGAGCTAAAGCCAAGAGGACTTGTTCCATCTATTCAAACTGTCCTTCCAGAAGTAAAATCTAAAAATCTATGCACTGTAAGAAACACAGAGAAGCCCTCAAATGTCTGAAGATAAAGAAAAGTACTTGGGCATTTAATCAAGATGTTTAAATGGCTAAATTGGTCCATTTTAGCTGAATGGTCAACTTTTTTTTTCAGCTCTGTGTAGAGATGAGTGAGGGCTTCAGTGGTAAAGAATCCGCCTGCCAATACAGGAGACATGGGTTCAATCCCTGGGTTGGAAAGATCCCTTGGAGAAGGAAATGGCAACCCACTCCAGTATTCTTGCCTGGGAGAGGACAGAGGAACCTGGGAGGCTACAGTCTGTGGAGTGGCAAAGAGGAAGACACAACTCAGGGACTAAACAACAACAACAGAGATGGGCAGTGACTTTAAATGAATACAGTTTCACATTGAAGCTATTGGTTTTCCCCAGTGTCCTTCCAAGTCAAAAGGAGAAAGTCATTCTGAAAGACACCTTTTTCCTCAGACTTAACATGCATGATTGGACAACTTTGGAACTCAGCGTAACCTGCAGATACATCTGCTCATCTGAAGAACTTGAAGTGATTCCTACAAAGCAGTAGTCCGCAGGCAAGGCAGAGTGTACACTGCTGCTGCTGCTGCTGCTGCTAAGTCGCTTCAGTCGTGTCCAACTCTGTGCGACCCCATAGACGGCAGCCCACCAGGCTCCCCCGTCCCTGGGATTCTCCAGGCAAGAACACTGGAGTGGGTTGCCATTTCCTTCTCCAATGCATGAAAGTGAAAAGTGAAAGTGAAATCACTCAGTCTTGTCCGACTCTTGGTGACCCCATGGACTGCAGCCTACCAGGCTCCTCGGTCCATGGGATTTTCCAGGCAAGAGTACTGGAGTGGGGTGCCATTGCCTTCTCCAGAGTGTACACAGTGGTCCTAAAACTGGACCCAGGGAGGCACACTTTGTTTACTGTGTGTGATTCCTTTTGTTAGTTGATCACATTGGTTTAGAACTAAGCCCTAGCTCAAATCTCAGATCTTTTTTTTTTTTGGTGCTGCAGTGGGTCTTTGTTGCAGCACTTGGGATCTTCGAACTTTGTTGTGGCATGTAAGATCTAGTTCCCTGACTGGAGATTGAACCGAGCCCCCTCCATTAGGAGTGTGGGGTCTTAGCCACCTGACCACAGAGGAGTCCCCACATCTTGCTGAGAAAATTTTGAGCTAAGGAGACTCAAACCACTTAATAAAAAAAAGTCTCATAAGTGTTTTTCCAACTCTACTGGCAACCTCCAGTGACTAAGGAATGTGTTTTGCATCACTTTGGGTGTCATCACCAAATAACTCTATGTGAGGACAAACTTTGACAATCTCTTCAGATGGTACCTTTTGACTAAGATTTGTTGAACAAAAATCACTTTCATCACTTTTGTTAGGAACTGTCAAAAGAGTAAATTCTGTGTAATCACCCCTCAAACGATGAATGCACGTGAATTAGAATTCTTTGTGCAAGTTTACATCAAAATGGAAACATTCTCATGACTGTAGATCCTCATATTTTTTTTTTAAGCTATGCAAAATTGACCTGAATATCTTTACTTCTTCACTGATCTTAAACACTTTTCTTCTCATCGGAGAACATTTTGACAAACGGATTAAATATATTTCTCCTTACATTACATGACTTATTTATTTTTCTTTATGGCAAGTGATGCTAGTTTTCTACTCGTATGTGGTAGTCACATACAATTTTCTTTTAACATACATTTACATTAGTAGACATTAGTCAAAGAAAATATGTACATTGAAATTTAGGCAACACTGACAAAATAAAAGGTGTTTGCCCAAGTGCCTGCAAATAATAAACACACAACAAAAGGTAGCTACTATTTTTTAAGCATTTTGACTTATTATTTAGTTAAATTATTGTGAAATTATATGGTTATATTATTTCATTGACAATTTAAAATCAACTCAACAAATAGATACTGCCAGGCCATGGAAATTCAAAGATGAAAATGAAGGAAGTAGTGCCTGCTTTCAAGAGGCTGTCATTTTAGTGGAAAGAGAGATACTAAGCAACCAGTAATGGCACAGTGTTTTATTTCTGGGACTTCCCCGGTGACCCAGTGGTTTAGATTCTGCCTTTCAAAGGGGGTGCAGGTTCAGTCCTTGGTCAGAGAACTAAGATTCCACTTGCCTTGCTGTGCAGGCCCCCCAAAAAAAGACCCTTCAAAAAATAAAAAGGACCAATGCTCTATTTCTTATTACAGACCTATGTACTGTGAAAGGAAAGTGCAAATGGAGTCAGTAGTGGCAAGAGAACTCTCTAAATCAGAGCCAGGAGGCCATCAAGATAATGTGACTTATGCACGTCTCAACCTGGATGGATGATCTTTTGACCTAATGAAATCATCCAGAACATCTGCTAGAAACTTCTACAGTCTTTAAACTTATCAGACACTCACCCTAAAAAAATAGCTTGTGACAGCCTATCCACTTATCAGCCCCCATGCACCCTAAAACAATCTGTGGTTCCTTCAGTTCAGTTCAGTCGCTCAGTCGTGTCCGACTCTGCGACCCCATGAATCGCAGCACGCTAGGCCTCCCTGTCCATCACCGACTCCCGGAGTTCACTCAGACTCACGTCCATCGAGTCAGTGATGCCATCCAACCATCTCATTCTCTGTCGTCCCCTTCTCCTCCTGCCCCCAATCCCTCCCAGCATCAGAGTCTTTTCCAGTGAGTCAGCTCTTCTCATGAAGTGGCCAAAGTACTGGAGTTTCAGCTTTAGCATCACTCCTTCCAAAGAAATCCCAGGGCTGATCTCCTTTAGAATGGACTGGTTGGATCTCCTTGCAGTCCAAGGGACTCTCAAGTGTCTTCTCCAACACCACAACTCAAAAGCATCAATTCTTCGGCGCTCAGCTTTCTTCACAGTCCAACTCTCACATCCATACATGACCACAGGAAAAACCATAGTCTTGACTAGACGGACCTTTGTTGGCAAAGTAATGTATCTGCTTTTAAATATGCTATCTAGGTTGGTCATAACTTCTTCTGAGGAGTAAGCGTCTTTTAATTTCACGGCTGCAGTCACCATCTGCAGTGATTTTGGAGCCCCCAAAAAATAAAGTCTGACACTGTTTCCACTGTCTCCCCATCTATTTCCCATGAAGTGACGGGACCAGATGCCATGATTTTCGTTTTCTGAATGTTGAGTTTTAAGCCAACTTTTTCACTCTCCTCTTTCACCTTCAAGAGGCTTTTTAGTTCCTTTTCACTTTCTGCCATAAGGGTGGTGTCATCTGCATATCTGAGGTTATTGATATTTCTCCCAGCAATCTTGATTCCAGCTTGTGCTTCTTCCAGCCCAGCGTTTCTCATGATGTACTCTGCATATAAGTTAAATAAGCAGGGTAACAATATACAGCCTTGATGTACTTCTTTTCCTATTTGGAACCAGTCTGTTGTTCCATGTCCAGTTCTAACTGTTGCTTCCTGACCTGCATACAAATTTCTCAAGAGGCAGGTCAGGTGGTCTGGTATTCCCATCTCTTTCAGAATTTTCCACAGTTTATTGTGATCCACACAGTCAAAGGCTTTGGCATAGTCAATAAAGCAGAAATAGATGTTTTTCTGGAACTCTCTTGCTTTTTCCATGATCCAGCAGATGTTGGCAATTTGGTCTCTGGTTCCTCTGCCTTTTCTAAAACCAGCTTGAACATCAAGAAGTTCACAGTTCACGTATTGCTGAAGCTTGGCTTGGAGAATTTTGAGCATTACTTTACTAGTGTGTGAGATGAGTGCAATTGTGCAGTAGTTTGAGCATTCTTTGGCATTGCCTTTCTTTGGGATTGGAATGAAAACTGACCTTTTCCAGTCCTGTGACCACTGCTGAGTTTTCCAAATTTGCTGGCATATTGAGTGCAGCACTTTCACAGCATCATCTTTCAGGATTTGAAATAGCTCAACTGGAATTCCATCACCGCCACTAGCTTTGTTTGTAGTGATGCTTTCTAAGGTCCACTTGACTTCACATTCCAGGATGTCTGGCTCTAGGTGAGTGATCACACCATCGTGACAATATATTTTCTGACCGACATCAGAGTTGATCACAATTATTGTCAGGCAACTTTGAACAACTCTGTGGCTTTTGTCTTTATAAGCCTTTGACCCTTTCTCTTCTCCAAAACATTCTTTTGAGGGTTACCCAAATCTGTCTTCTGAATTGCAATTCTTGAATCCCAAATAAACTCTTATTTGCAGCCTCTTGCATTATGTTTTTGGTTGACATTACAAAGTGCTATGGGACTTGCCCAGAGAAGACAATGGCACCCCACTCCAGTACTCTTGCCTGGAAAATCCCATGGATGGAGGAGCCTGGTAGGCTGCAGTCCATGGGGTCTCGAAGAGTCAGACACAACTGAGTGACTACACTTTCACTTTTCACTTTCTTGCATTGGAGAAGGAAATGGCAACCCACTCCAGTGTTCTTGCCTGGAGAATCCCGGGGACGGAGGAGCCTGGTAGGGTGCCATCTATGAGGTTTCACAGAGTCGGACATGACTGAAGCGACTTAGCAGGAGCAGCAGCATGGGGCTTCCCTGGTTGCTCAGACTGTAAAGAATCTGCCTGACGTGCAGGAGACCTGGGTTTGATCCCTGGGTCAGGAAGATCCCCTGGAGAAGAGGGAATGGCAACCCACTCCAGTATTCTTGCCTGGAGAATTCCATGGACAGAGGAGCCTGATAGGCTATATTAGTCCATGGGGCCCCAAAGAGTCAGACTTGCCTGAGTGAATAACACTTTGACTTTCACAAAGTGCTATAGAAAGGGGCTTCTCTGATGGTTCAGTGGTTAAAGCTACTCCTTTCTAGTGCAGGGCATGCGGGTTCATCCCTGGTCAGGGAACTAAGTACCCACATGTCACGTGACATGGGCCAATTTAAAACAAAAAGATAGACAATCACAAGTGTTGTAAGACAGCCTATGAAATGAAGAAAAATACTGCAAACTATATATCTGATAAGGGTTTAATATTAACAATATATAAGGAAATCAATAGCAAAAAAAAGAAAAAGTGCTATAAGAGCACAGGGGAAGTGGGTCAGGAACTTTTTAAGGAGGAAAGCGATTGAGCAGAAATGTGAATGGTGAGTAGAGGGAGTGAGTTTATAAACAGGAACAGAGGGAGAGGAGGCTTCGTAGGAACGAACCCTGAGGACCTAGGGTGCCAAGTTTCGATTGCCTCACTGTGGCTAGTGAGGAGCCACTGAGTGATTTTGCTCTGGGAAGAAGAGTCAGATCTGCAGGTTAGAAAGTTCACTCAGGCAGGAGCCATGTGGAGAGACCACTGGAGGGAACCAGGCTAGAGGCAGGAGTGACAGGCAGCCCATGGGAGAACTGAAACAGCCAAATCAGGGCAGGGCAAGGAGAGAATGGGCCCCTGGCCCAGTGGAAGAGCTGGCCTCAGTGAGGATGGGAGGTGCGGGGTGAGCGGAGGCCCTCTCCAGCGCTCCCCACAAACCTTCCAGCTTTCTAGAGAATCCTGCAGTCAGTGCTGCTTTCTCTTAGTCAAACCAGAGCTGCATTCTTTGCAGCCACACGATGACACTGTCATGTAAAATAACAGGAACTGCTTGGTTTCCAAATCAAGCAACTGTTGATTGCCTTGTCTTTGGAAATCAGTATTCCATTCACCATACTGCAAATGCCTGCTAATGAATGTGACTGGAACAGATGTTAAAATAATGTTTTGGGCAACTAGGGTGCTCTGTGAACAAGGTTAGAATCTTCCCATTACAATTTTCCACCACCACACACCTGGCATCTTTGCTAATTGAAACTGCTGGATATCATTCGCCATAAATTCTCCTCATAGGGCTAATGGAGCAGGAAATTATGCCAACTGAAGCAAAACAGGGCACATAATAAACACTGGCAAAAACCAGCGACTGTGATAGCAGCTTTGCAAATGGAGAATAAAATCAAGTTTTTTTCTTGGAACATGTCTTTTTTTTTTTTTCCTTTAAGTGGGATGCATAAAACAAAATAAGAAATGTTTACTACATTTTCTTTGTAAGGTAAAAATTCACTGGTTATGGAAACAGCAATAAAGATCATACAAAGGATCCTACTCAAGATTTTCTCTGGTTTCTGGGAGGTGGTTTCAGCAACCTGGTACAGGTCTTCCACATCAAATACTCAAGACAAATCTGGCTGTTTAGAGCCAATCACTAAAGACATACAACTCTCCCATCCACTGCAGTGCTTCTCTATTTCTTTGTGCTCACTTAATTGGGTTAAGTGAAGTCGTTCAGTCGTGTCTGACTCTTTGCGACGCCATGGACTGTAGTCTATCAGGTTCCACCATCCATGGGATTTTCCAGGCAAGAATACTGGAGTGGGTTGCCATTTCCTTCTCCAGGAGATCTTCCCAACCCAGGGATTGAACCCAGGTCTCCCACCTGGTAGGCGTTGTAGGCAGACGCTTTACTGTCTGAGCCACCAGGGAAGATTTGTTAGGTAAAATCTGTTAATTGGGTTAGATAAACTTTAATAGAGTTTTCCTGGTAGCTCAGCTGGTAAAGAATCTGCCTGCAATGCAGGAGACCACAGTTTGATTCCTGGGTTGGGAAGATCCCTTGGAGGAGGGCACGGCAACCCATTCCAGTATTCTTGCCTGGAGTATCCACATGGACAGAGGATCCTGGTGGACTGCAGTCTGTGAGGTCGCAAAGAGTCAGACATGACTGACTGACTAAGCACACAAACCTTAGTAATAATAGTAACAGTAATAGTATTGGGACTTCCCTCGTGGTCCAGTGGTTGAGAGTCCACCTGCCAATGCAAGGGACATGGGCTTGATCCCTGGTCTGGGAAGAGCCCACATGCCTTGGAGCATCTAAGCCTGTGTGCCACAACTACTGCGCCTGCCAGATGCAATTACTGAAGCCCATACACTAGAGCTCGTGCTTTGCAATAAGAGAAGCCACCGCAATGACAAGCCCAAGCACCACAAACAGGAAGTAGCTCCCACTCGCTGCACCTAGAGAAAGCCCAGGCACAGCAACGAAGACCCAGTGCAGCCAACAGTAATAATAGGAACAACAAGAACTAAATATTAATTGAATGCTTATTACGAGCCAGATATAGTCTAAAAGCTATGCATGTATTATCTCAGTTACTCCTCTTGATAATCCTATGAGGCAAATACTATTATTACTCAGCTTTTTAGCTGAGGATGCCAAGACACAGAGAAATTTACCAGTTATTGATTTGCTGAAAGTCAGACAGGAAGTGGCAGATTCAGGACTCAGACCTGGGCACCCCTGACTGCTTTCTCTACTGTCTCTAATCCAGAGGAGGAGTTTGGTGACCAAGCAGCCTGGAGTCATAACTTAGGTTTATATCTTAAGGAGAGTCTCCTGCCTGTGCAACTAGAAAACCTATCACATTCTTTGTATAAATGAAACATAGCTTAAAAACATAATTAAAGCTAATATTTCATCCACAGTGATGACCTGACCACCACCGAAAAAAAAAGGTAAAAATACTTGGCCATTAATTTCACTTAGGAACCACGAGGGCTAATAAATGAAAACTGCAGAATGCTAGTGGGGACTACTTAACCTGAATTTATGTTTATTAAAGTGTATAGGAATATTTAATATTCTTTATTTTTGTGGTAAACTTTATCAAGAATTTATAAAGTTCTACAAAATGTTCTTTGAGAATTTGAATTAAATTTAATACTTCTGGATTTTCCTGGTGGTAGAGTGGAGGGGGCACGGGTTTGATCCCTAGTCCAGGAAGATTCCACAGGCCTTGGAGCAATTAAGCCCATGTGCCACAGCTGCTGAAGCCCTTGCACTTAGAGCCTGTGCTCTGCAACAAGAGAAGCCACTGCAATGAGAAGCCCAGGTGCTGCAACAAGAGTAGACCCTGCTCTCCGTAACTGGAGAAAGCCCATGTGCAGCAAGAAGACAGAGCAACCAAAAATAAATAAATAAAAGCATAAAAATCAAGGACAATAAATCCAAGTTGATGAAAATAAGAACTTAAAAAAAAAAAAAGAAAAGACTAAAAGAGAAAATTACAGTCCTCCCTTGGTATCCTGGGGGATTTGTTCCGGGACCCCTTGGAGATACCCAAATCGATGGATGCTCAAGTTGTTTATATAAAATGGTGTATATTTGCATATAATCTACAAACAAACTTCCTTATACTTTAAATCCCCTCTTGGACATGACTGAAGCGACTTAGTAGCAGCAGCAGAGTACTTATAATACCTTATAATGTAAATATTATGTAAATAGTGCAGAGAATTCGTATTGATTTTTTGAACTTTCTGGATTTTTTTTTCTGAATGTTTTCAATCCACAGTTGGTTGAATCCAGATGTGGAACCTGAAGATATGAAGTGCTGACTGTATTTTAAAAGTCACAATGAAAAATAAACAGTTCAGAGGGCACCTCCCAAACTGCTGCTGCCAGTGCCCTTGTCCCAGTAGCAGGCCATTGCTGACCCACACAGGAGACCCTCCAGCATGAGCAGCACAGATGTTAGAAGCTGTCCTATGGAGATGCCCTATGAGAGAGAAATGAGGAAATTCCCACGACAACAGAGAGAAACTCAATTCTGAGTCCATACTGAAGCCAGAGGTCCATCAACAGATGAACGGATAAAGAAGATGTGGTACATATAAACAATGGAATATTACTCAGCCATAAAAAGGAACGAAACTGGGTCATTGGTAGTGATGTGAATGAACCTAGAGTCTGTCATACAGAATGAGGTTGAAGATGCAGTGGAGAATCTTATGGTGGAAATTGGTGGCTCTTTTCTAGGAACGAAAATGGGTAAGATCATTGTGGCATAGAATAGACGCAGGTTTTTTTGTTTTTTGAATGAATAAAAATAAGATTCTCCAGAAACTAACTTCGACTGGGGAATTATAAACCTGAGTATGACAGCAGATGGGAAAAGGAAACTCATAAATGCTGTTGGAACAAGTCTACAGCTGGGTAGGAGGTGGACAAATATATTTGAGTCCCCAAACTGCAAACTATTACAAGTGGGTTAAAAAATTAAAACATATAAAATCTATAAAGCACTAGCTCAACCAGCTGGGAAAGAGAAACAAACTTGTGAATGAAGAAATCAAAGATATTATCAGTTCTAAGATGTTGGGATATTAAAAAAAATTAAAACAAGGAGGATGGACTACCCTTTATACTTAAACAATTTTTGACATTTCCCACATGACCCTTGGACATCACAAGACATCTTTGTGATGTCCAAGGGTCATGTGGGAAATGTCAAAAATGTCTTTTCACCTTATGAAAAAAGAGAGACTAGAAATAATTGGGGCTTTCCTGGTAGCTCAGCTGGTGAAGAATCTGCCTGCAATGCAGTAGACCTGATTCATTCCCTGGGTTGGGAGATCCTCTGGAGAAGGGGTAGGCTACCCACTCCAGTATTCTTGGGCTTCCCTGGTGGCTCAGATGGTAAAGAATTCACCTGCAATGTGGGAGACCTGGGTTGGGAAGATCCCTTGGAGAAGGGAATGGCAACCCACTCCAGTATTCTTGCCTGGAGAATCCCCATGGACAGAGGAGCCTGGTGGGCTACAGTCCATGGGGTTGCAAAGAGTCGGACACAACTCAGTGACCAAGCAAAGAAATAATTGAGTTTGTTTGCTATGCTCTATATTTTTTAATTAAAAAACTTTTATGCTGTCATGCAGTTGATTTACAATGTTGCGTTAATTTCTGATGTACAGCAAAGTGATTCATATATATATATATACACACACCCCCACACACACAAACATTTTAAAAATATTCTTTTCCATTATGGTCTATCATGGGATATTGAATATAGTTCCTTGTGCTATCCAGAGTGTGTGTGCTAAGTCACTTCAGTCATGTCCGACTCTTTGCAATCCTATAGACTATAGTCCACCAGGTTCCTCAGTCTGTGGGATTTTCCAGGCAAGAGTATTGGAAAGGGTTGCCGTGCCCTTCTCCAGGGGATCTTCCCTAACGTAGGGACTGAACCCTTGCTCTTATGTCTCCTGCATTGGCAGGTAGGCTCTTTACCACTAGCACCACCTGGGAAGCTCTGTGCTATACAGTAGGACCTTATTATTTATCCTTCCTGTGTATAATAGTTTGCATCTGCTAATCCCAAACTCCCACTTCATCCCTCCTCTCCATATTGCTTTATTAGTTTAACACCATTGTAATAACTTCATGGAATAAACTGTCAAATCAGAAAAGACACTCAGCCTTCCCTAAGTTAAGTTTGTATTGTTATTTTCAGTAGCTAAGTTGTATCCGACTCTTTGCAACCCCATGAACTGCAGCATCCCAGGCTACCCTGTCCTTCACTATCTCCCTGAGTTTGCTCACACTCATGTCCACTGAGTCAGTGATGCCATCCAACCACCTCATCTTCTGTCCCCCCTTCTCCTCTTGCATTCAGTCTTTCCCAGCATCAGGGTCTTTTCCAATGAGTCTGCTCTTCGCATCAGGTGGCCAAAGTATTGGAGCTTCAGCTTCAGCATCAGTCCTTCCAATGAATATTCAGGACTGATTTCCTTTAGGATGGACTGGTTCGATCTCCTTGCAGTCCAAGGGACTCTCAAGAGTCTTCTCCAGCACCACAGTTTGAAAGCATCAATTCTTTGGTATTCAGCCTTCTTTATGGTCCAGCTCTCACATCCATACATGACTACTGGAAAAACCATAGCTTTGACTATATGGACATTTGTTGGCAAAGTGATGTCTCTGCGTTTTAAAACTCTGTCTAGGTTTGTCATAGCTTTTCTTCCAAGGAACAAACATGTCTTAATTTTGTGGCTGCAGTCACCATCTGCAAGACGGTGTTGATTTTTGGAGTGCAAGAAAATGAAATCTGACACTGTTCCTACTTTCTTCCCATCTATTTTCCATGAAGTAATAGGACTGGATGACATTTACTTCGTTTTTTGAATGTTGAGTTTGTGTTATATTGGTAAAACAATGTTAATATCAATATTTCAAACTTGCATATTTTAGGGGAAGATCTTGGAGATTTATAAATGCCTTCGATATCTCTCTTATATTCTTACTTTCAGGGGAAACACCATTTCTTCTTTATGAAATAGTAAGACACTGACCCCCACAGAGAGCTTGACTTTCCTCCATCCTGATGCTGAGTTTACTGAAATCTATTAACATTAACCACAGCTCTCAGTCTCATGGGCTTCCTTGGCCACTCAGTGGTAAAGAATCCGTGTGCCAAGCAGGAGACACTAGGTTGGAAAGATCCCCTGGAGGAAATGGCAACCGACTCCAGTATTCTTGCCTAGGAAATCCCATGGACAGAGGAGCCTGGCAGGCTACAGTCCATGTGGTTGCCAGAGTGGGACACGACTTAGCAATTAAACAGCAATAACATTCAGTCCCTTGGTCATACCTGTGTGTTCTTCCCTCAGATACTTGTCTGAAGGCTCAGAGATAAGATAGGATTTATTCTTCAGGAAATGGCGGTTGCAGAACACGATGGAAAGGACTGTAACAGGACTTATACATTACTGATACGTCAAAGAGTAGACACCCACGTACAGGCTTGTGAGCTGATGTTGCTAAGAGAATAATGAGGATATTCAGTGAGCTGAGCAGGGATTCCAGTACTCTTTTTAATCCAAATGCAGACACACTTCAGGAAAGCAAGATGCCGACCCAAGATCCAGCCACATAAGAATCAATTCCATAGGACTGAACTGAGAGAAATTTCACTGTCGTATTTTGTTTAAAATATTGCTGCCATTAGTTTTAAGACTCGAATTCCCATGCAAATAGTAGGAAGCCTTTTCTCTTTTTTAAAATTAATTTCTATTGATATGTAGCTGCTATACAATGTTGTGTTAGTTTATACTGTACACAATGTGAATCAGCTCTATGTATACATATATTCCGTCTCTTTTGGATTTCCTTCCCATTTAGGTCACCACAAAGCACTGAATAGAGTTCCCTGTGCTATACAGTAGGTTCTCATGAGTTATCTATTTTATACATGGTATCAATGGTATATATGTGCTGATCCCAACCTCCCAGTTCCTCCCTTTCCTACTTGGTGTCCATAAATTTGTTCTCTACGTTTGTATCTCTGTTTCTGCTTTGCAAATAAGATCATCTGTACTATTTTTCTAGAGTCCACATATATGTGTTAATCTTTCTCTGTCTTTTTAAGCTATAGCTCTCAATTTAGTATCCCATGCTTTCATAAACTGAAACATGTGTACATTTTTAATGGACAAGCTTTTTCAAACTTTTGTCCATTTTAGTGGTATCTGATTTTCACTGACCCCTCAGAATTCAGAAAGCAAACACTTTTACTGAATCACCTCAGTTTTCATACTATCATTATTTGTATAGATTTAATAATAATTCATCCTCCTTTTTACCAGAAAGTAATGGGAAAGTCACTAGTGCAATTAGGATCCTATCCAGAATGCTCTATTTGAGAATGATTCTTATTTAGTTAGGTGTGGTAAATAAAGTGTCTTAGGCTTGGTTGTTGCCAAATTGTGTACGATTCTAGGTTAGCAGAGTAAACTCAAGTTGGCCTAATGGGTAATTAATCTTCTTGCTATACTCATGTTAATAATTAGGTCAACCAAATCCAGTGAGACCAGTCTTCTTGTATCAGAAATAATCTTTGGTGATTATTTTTGATTGCACGTGAGGGAAACTGTCAGAATAATTATGCAAAACTTGGAAACAGACAAAAGAGATTTCTGGCTGTTCTTTCAGTGCAGTGCTAAATTTGCCCTTTGATTTTCTTTCTATCGATTGGATTGTTTTACAACTCTTTAAGTGATAGTGATACAGGGAAACTGTCTGGTGGAAAAAATAACCACAAAAGTTCCTGTCTATCGCCCTGTAAGATATTGTACAGGTTTTAATCTAACCCACCATTTTTATCCTAAAAATCCTTTATTAAATTGCCTGTAAGTGCTCCACTCTGCAAAGGCTCCTGGAGCCGTTTATAACATCTTTCTGGATTCGTCATTCATTAGTGAGTTGGATAAAATCTTTGAAATGTGTTTTTATATATTTGCATTAAGGTTGTAATTTTACCTATTTTAGCAGAGGTTAAAAATATTTGCTAAATAAATGCAGAACCCCACAGATGCAGATGCAGACTGTGCACTTTTAAAATATATTTATTTATTTATTTGGCTACACCGGATCTCATTTGCAGCATGTGGGATCTTTAGCTGCAGCGTGCAAACTCTTAGTTGTGACATGTGGGATCTAGTTCCCTCGCCAGGGATCGAATCCAGGTACCCAGTGTTGGGAACATGAAGCTGTAACCACTGGACCACCAGGGAAGTCCGTAGACTGTGCGCTTTGAAGATGGGAGAAGGGGGCTGAAATTTAGCCCAGGCTACCGCCACTAATCCTCTTCCTGTCATGAGGCTGCATCCATTCAGAGGAAGGGCATCTCTTTCTTACACAAAGATGTGCCTCTGGGGATTAACAGAGATGCACTATTATATATAAAACAGATCAACAGCAAGGACCTACTCTATAGCACAGGGAATTTTATTCAATATATTTTTAATAATCTAAAATGGAAAAAAATCTGAAAAAGTGTATACGTGTACACTTGAAACTAACACAACATTGTATATCAACTGTGTGTGTACGTGCTTGGTCGTCCAGTTGTGTCTGACTCTTTGCAACCCCATGGGCCACAGGAGCCTGCCAGGCTCCTGTCCGTGGAATTCTCCAGGCAATAACCCTGGAGTGGGTTGCCAGTTCCTACTCCAGGGGATCTTCTTGACCAAGGGATAGAACCCATGTCTCTTGTGACTCCTGCACTAGCAGGCATATTCTTTACCACTGCCCCACCTGGGAATGGTGGATTCCATTCCACAATGGAATCTTAACTCAGCCATTAAAAATAATGAAATAATGCCATTTGCAGCAACACGGATACTCCTAGAGATTATCATACTATCTGAAGTCAGACAAAGACAAATATCATATGATATCACATGTGGAATCTTTAAAAAAATGATACAAATGAACTTATTTACAGAAATCGACTCACAGACATAGAAAACAAACTTAACGAACAAACTTAACGGTTATAGAAATCGACTCACAGACATAGAAAACAAACAACGATTATCAAAGGGGATAACAGGAGGAGAGATATAAGTTATGAGTTTGGAATTAACGTATACACACTACAATATATAAAATAGATAAACAACAAGGACCTACTGTACAGCATTGTAAACAACTGTGGGTAGCTCAAATGCTAAGAATCTGCTTGCAGGGTGGGAGACCTGGGTTCGATCCCTGGGTCAGGAAGACCCCCTGGAGAAGGGCATGGCAACCCACTCCTGGATTCTTGCCTGGAGAATCCCACGGACAGAGGAGCCTGGTGGGCTACAGCCCATGGGGTTGCAAAAAGTCAGACACGACTGAGCAACTAACGCACACTGTAGATATTCAAGGTATCTTGTCAGTTCAGTTCAGTCGCTCAGTCGTGTCCGACTCTTTGCGACCCCATGGACTGCAGCACACCAGGCTTCCCTGTCCATCACCAACTCCCGGAGCTTGAAGGTATTTTGTAATAATCTATAATGGAAAAGAAAAATATACATATATAGATATATCTGAATCACTTTGCTGTTTACTTGAAACTAACACGTTATAAGTTAACTATACTTCAATTAAAAACAACTAAAAAAGATGTGTACGTAACAGCACACTAATAACATCAAAACATTTCAAACACTATACAGAGTTACACAATGGGTGTGTCAATACCTAGAGTGTTTCTATAAACCAACAGTACATGAAAGAGAGTAGAATTAAAAAAATGTAAACCACTTGATGGTAGGATCATGCAGCCGTAGCCCCACAACCCCGGTGATAATAGAATAAATTTGTACAGCATGTATACACTTCAGAGAGGATGGCAGAATTGTAATTGAGTGTGTACCAGTCCAACTCCATTGCAGCTGGAGAGGATTAGAGCCTGTTGTGGAGGCTCTAACTTCACGCTGTGTCTAAGGAGAGCTGCAGAGTGTTTTTTAGGAAGCAACTTGATGACAGCAGTATTATGGGAAGTCTCGATGACCATTTGGATAAAGATGAATGTTACATAGAGATGGCTCCAGCATCCCCAGACCTGAAAACTGGCAGAGGATTGAGAGAGAAAGATTCTCCATTTATACAGTAACAGTCTGAAATGATGTATTAATAAATAGTATCAAGCTTGACATTAATTCTGTTCCTGTAAATTGAGTAAATTTCTACTTTGCTATTCATCTTTTTGTATATTTTTATTGAAAAGTACAGTTGAATTACAGTGTTGTGTTAATGTCTGCTATACAGCAAAGTGATTCAGTTACACATATATATTTTTTCATGTTCTTTTCCATTATGGTTTATCACAGGATATTGAATATTGTTCTCTGTGCCATGCCAGTAGGACCTTGTTTTATTTTTTTTTTTAATATTTATTTATCTGTGTTGGGTCTTAGCTGTGACATGCAGGATCTTTCCTTGTGGCGTGTGAACTCTAGTTGTGAACTCTCGCACTCCGGAGCTCATGGGCTTAGTTGACCTATAGCATGTGGGATCTTAGTTCCCCGACCAGGGATCAAACCTATGTCTGCGTTGGGTGGGAGATTTTTAACCACTGGACCACCAGGGAAGTACAGAATCTTGTTTTAACAATCTTTCTGTTCAAGTGAAAATACCTTGGCTTTGCATGGGATTATCACTAGAGGGCAACCTCGTCCCATGCACTGGACACCTTTGGAGCCTGCCTGGTCTAGTGCAGCCCTGGGTCCAGCAACATCAGCCTCACCAGGGTGCTTATTAGAAGTACAAGTTCTGGGGCTCCCCTGAGGCCCACAGAATCAGAACCTGTCCCTTGACAAGCTCTCCAGTGACTGAAATGCACATCAGACCATGAGAAGTGCTGCCCGGGGCACACAGACCTCTCCCACCTTTTTTGTGAATGACATGGCAGCCGTGGTCACTTGTTTGCTTTAGCTTGCTCATCCCCACCCTGTCCTTCCATGTCTTCCTGTGGCCTCTATCCACTTTCACTTTTAACCCGCAAACAGTGGCACGCCTGCATGCGTGGGTGCTCAGTCCCTTCAGGCATGGCCGACTCTTTGCGACCCTGTGGACTGTAGCCCACCAGGCTCCTCTGTCCATGGGATTCTCCAGGCAAGAATACTGGAGTGGGTTGTTGTACCCTCCTCCAGGGGATCTTCCCAACTCAAGAATCGAACCCAGGGTCTCTTGCATCTTCTGCATCACAGGCAGATTCTTTAGCACTGAGCCACCGGGGAAGCCCCAAACAGTGGCATATGTCCATGGAAAGAAGGACAGGAGGAGGTTTAGGAGCTGATCCAGTGAAGCCCTCCCCCACCCCTGCCAGCTGCTGAGCCCTTTCCGAGGACCAGGGCTTTTTAAGGCCAACACAGAACAGCTGTCTCCACCTTCTTGCATTTCTGCAGGATGAGAAAATCCATTCTGTTTTTGATTTACCAAAACAGAAATAGACGACAGCTGCCTTTTAAAGAGTATTCACCATAGAGGTCACATTTTAAAGTCGGATTTAGCTTTTGAAACCAGGCTACCCAGAAAACCAAACAGCATCAATAGCCATCTCCCTGCCCCATTTTAAGTAAAGGGCAGGAAGGGAAGAAGGGAAGGGGTCTTTGGACTGGGCGGGACTGGATCTTGGGGAGCAGGAGCCTCTTGTTCTTCTCCACCAGGTACTGCCGGGTTTGGGGCAATATGGTAACTCTTGCTCCATTTTTGCCTGTTATGCTGCTAAGTCACTTCAGTCGTGTCCGACTCTGTGCGACCCCATAGATGGCAGCCCACCAGGCTCCCCCGTCCCTGGGATTCTCCAGGAAACAACACTGGAGTGGGTTCCCATTTCCTTCTCCAATGCATGAAAGTGAAAGTGAAGTGGCTCAGTCGTGTCTGACCCTTAGCAATCCCATGGACTGCAGCCTACCAGGCTCCTCCATCCATGGGATTTTCCAGGCAAGAGTACTGGAGTGGGGTGCCATTGCCTTCTCCACTGTTATGCTAATGGCATCCTATCAGCCCACATCCATATTCCCTGATATCTTACTGCTCTGAAAGAGGCAGCCTCAGCTTACCCTTAACACAGGGAGAAGGGCTTGCAGCAAGGAGTGGACACAGCAGACTCTAGAGTCTTATCCCCTTCCCTCTATTAACAGTTCAACTCCATTCTAAGAATCTAGTGCAGCAGTTCTCAAACTTTCTAGGGCATCAGAGTCCCCTAGAGAGCCTGTGAAAACACAGATTACTGGGCCCCACCTACAAAGTGATTCAGTGGAACCTGAGAAGGTGCATTTCTGCCACGTTTCCTGGAGGCCATGGGAAGACAAACGTAGACAGCATATTAAAAAGCAGAGACATCATTTGCTGACGAAGGTCCATATAGTCAAAGCTAAGGTTTTTCCAGTAGTCATGTATGGATGTGAGAGTTGGACCATAAAGAAGGCTGAGCACTGAAGAATCAATGCTTTTGAACTGTGGTGCTTGAGAAGACTCTTAAGAGTCCCTTGGACTGCAAGGAGATCAAACCAGTCAATCCTACTGGAAATCAACCATGAATATTCATTGGAAGGACTGATGCTGCCCCTGAAGCTCCAATACTTTGGCCACCTGATAGAAAGAGCTGACTCACTGAAAAAGACCCTGAGGCTGGGAGAGATTGAAGGCAGGAGGAGAAGAGGGCGACAGAAGGTGAAATGGTTGGATGGCATCCCTGACTCGATGGACATGAGTTTGAGCAAACTCTGGGACATGGTAAAGGACAGGAAGCCTGGCTTGCTGCAGTCCATGAGGTCACAAAGAGTTGGAAACCGTTTACGGACTGAATTACAACAACCACGTTTCTAGATGATAATGTTGTTGCTGACTGGTGATCATATGTTGAACAGCATGAAGACGCTCTAAAGCATCATTTGTAAAAATATGTATTTATTTGGCTGCGATGGATCTTAGCTGCAGCACAAGGATCTTTGATCTTCATTGCGAGTTGCAGGATCTAGTACCCTGACCAGGGATTGAACCTGAGGCCCCTGGACTGGGAGCACAGAGTCTTAGCCACTGGACCACCAGGGAAGTGCCTCTAAAGCACCTTAATGCACTACATCATGTTCCTGCAAAGAGCTGTGGCAGGCCTGGGGAGCTTGAGTAGACATTAGCCAGCAATTCTAGCTTTTGTTCCTCATTGAGAAGTCCATTTTAGACTGTCTATGGAACTGAATACAGACTACCTGATTTAGCCCAACTCCACCAAAATATGACCTGATTTAGCCCAACTCCATCAAAGGGCTGAATTACTATCTGGATTTTGGTCTCATTTCCCAGGCAAACAGTCCTCCTTCTAAAGAACCCACCTTTTATCTCTCAGACTACTGGGCTGCCACAAAGAATGGTGGGAAAATCCCCATGAGGTGAGGACATCAGTCATGGTCCTAAGGATACCAGAGGCATCTTAACTTCAGCTTACAAATGTGAATGTTTCAGGTTACCCAGTAGCACAGTGTGACCCCAAGAACTCCTGACGGAAAGGTAACCAAGTGATCTGTGGCTCGCAATCCCCAGCAACATAATTATTTCACACAATATATTCCTGCAAATGCCGTTAGCTCCTAAACATGACATAATCATTGTCACCAGGTGATACTGAGGACATTGGGAGGTAAATAGACATTTAATTTTCAATAAGCAGTGATTACTCCTCCAACACAGAGTTACTTGCTAAGTACTGGCCAGGACGCTGCTTTAGACAGTTTTCCTGCCTAACAGCTCATTGCTGCCCACATATTTACGTTTGCCATTATTCAGGACCCAAACAAATAGATTTATATTACTTTGACACATTAAGAGCCACCATGTCGTACAGGTAGGGAGAACTCTAGAAATCTTTTAAGGTGTGAGTTTATCAGAGTAGTTTTTGAACCAAAAGTCTGCCATCTGGTGGAAGGAAGGATTAGTGCAGTCAAATGGGTTGCAAAGGAAAAAGCAATGAAAAGGTTTTAAGGGCCTAGGGTGTGCCAAGCATTGCAATTAGCAGTTTATTTCTTTGCACCATTCAGTCTTCTCCACTCTTCTTTGTTATGAATACGTTACTGCTATAACTCATTTTCACGAGCAGAGGATGAAAAGCAAAAGAGAAACTTCTCCTAAATTGTATATGTAGATACAAGAAAAAGCAGAGACAGAATTAGGGAGTTCAAAGACTCGCAGATGTAAGCACCTTTTTCCCTTACCATGTAAATTAAATGAAGTAACAGATATAAACAGGGATGTTCCTGGTGGTCCAGTGAGTGCTTAAGACCATCTTCCAATGCAGGGGGTGTGGGTTTGATCCCTGGTTGGGGAACTAAGATCCCACATGCCATGCAGCACAGCCAACACAAAAAGAAAACACAACAAAAAGCAGATATAAACATTGTCTGGAACAAGAATTTCCCAACGGGTAGCTATAATGATGATGATTCTATAATCAGCTTCTTGAGGCAGAGACCAATATATGACTGTATCTCTACCCTCCTCACTTTAGTCTGAGCAAGACAGGTGTGTGTTTTCCCCTTGAGAACCCTCTGGCTGAAAGTCAGTCCTTCCCTGGGCTTCCTCGGTAGCTCAGTGGCAAAGAATCCATCTGCCAGTGCAGGAGCTGCAGGAGATGTGGGTTTGATCCCTGGGTTGGGAAGATCCCCTGGAGAAGGAAATGACAGCCCACTCTAGTATTCCTGCCTGGGAAATCCTTGTGGACCGAGGAGCCTGGCAGGCTGCAGCCCATTGTGTCACAAAGAGTCAGACATGACTGAGCACACACGCGATCCTTCCCTGACCAACTTTCATTTTCAGCAGATGCTCAAATGAAGGGTCTTTCCTCAAAGAGAAGTGCCCTTATTTTTCAGAAGAGACTTTTTGGAATTTTTTCTCCTAAACTCACTATTGCTATAGCTTCTTCTTCCAAATCAAAGACAGAAATTACATTACAATCTACCTCCCAATTATATATTTATCTACTTTAGATGTGTAGCTATTTGAGATGATCTCATCCATTTTCCTCGTTTTAAAAGTGGAGAGTGAGACCCGAGGCCATCTCTAAGGTCCCACAACTTATCGTGGTCCCTGCCTTTGGGCCTCCAGCTTCATGCCCCGCCCTGTGCTCCACACAGCCTCCCCCGGACTCTAAGGTCTGTGATGGAGCTGCTGTCCACGGCCTCTCACCCTGGTGCAATCCCAGGGTTCTGTTGCATCTTGATTGTTTATTGATGGATTTTAAATCTCTAGGGGTAAAATCATAATGGACCTGGCAAATGCCCATCCTGGAAGCTAGGATCATAAATCCTTTTGACTAAATTTTTTTGGAGCAGAGATTTTTTTTTTTTAAGGTATTTGGGAAGAACAAATTAAAGGAAAGAAGGAAGGAAAAATCTGGGAAACTGAAAGTCAGTTCGTTTACCTCAAGAGCTGGGAAAATGAGATATAGATTCTATGCTGCTGCTGCTAAGTTGCGTCAGTCGTGTCTGACTCTGTGCGACCCCATAGACGGCAGCCCACCAGGCTCCGTCGTCCCTGGGATTCTCCAGGCAAGAGCATTGGAGTGGGTTGCCATTTCCTTCTCCAATGCATGAAAGTGAAAAGTGAAAGTGAAGTCGCTCAGTTGTGTCTGACTCTTTGCGACCCCATGGACTGTAGCCCACTAGGCTCCTCCGTCCATGGGATTTTCCGGGCAAGAGTACTGGAGTGAGGTGCCGTTGCCTTCTCTGATAGATTCTATAGTCACCTTGATAGGAACAGCATGAAATGAAGGAGGCAGCATCTTCCCTCTTAGACAGTATATCACGTTAAATTAACCAGATGTTGTTGATAAGATTACAAAGGTACTACATAGAATCGTGTGTTAGATATTGTACATCTGTACATGGTGGATTTCAGAGAAATGGAGACAATTCTTATCGTATGTTGTGTGGATTTCGGCAGTTGCCTCAACTCAGACCTAGATGGAAACTGCTTGTAATTAGATCATCCTTAAGCACAAACCAGGAAGCCGCTCACCTCAGTGTTAGGTTAGTAAGTGATTGGCAGCAAGGAGGCCACCTCCTTTCTGAGCTGGGCCCCCTAACACCATGTCTGTGGTCTCATGGACACAATGGGAGCAGTCACGCCTCTGTACCCCTGGCCCCGTCCTACAGGGACTGCCTGAGCAATGGCTGAGTCTGTGGACAGAAAGTATTCAGCTGGCATCTTGCTACCCACCAAGGGCTTGTCTCCTAGCAACCGTTTGGGCTCCTCCTCCTGCAGGTGCCTGACAGGCTGGTGAGTGATCCCATGTTGGGAAGGTGTTCTTTATATATATATATAGAGAGAGAGAGAGAGAGAGAGGTTGTGCTATGTCTCCATTGCTGTGCACAGTCTTTCTCTAGTCTCTGAGAGCAGGAGCTACTTGTAGCAGTGGCTTCTTCTGTTGCAGAGCATAGGCTCTAGGGAACGCCAGCTTCAGTAGTTGTAGCACATGGATTCAGTTGTCCTGAGACATGTGGGACTAGAGATCGAACCCATGTCTCCTGCATTGCAAATGGATTCTTAACCACTGGACCACCCGGGAAGCCTGGGGAAGGTTTTCTTAATGCAGGGAGCATTGCTGGAACCCTTGAGCTCCCTCTGCCATTCTCCAGCTGCATTCCCCAGCCTGTCCCTGGCCCTCCTTCCTTGTTTCCTGTGTATGGTTCCCTCTGCAGGCTCTTCCTTCCAACTTTGGGGGGCGCTTTCATCTTTCAAGGGGCGCTTTCATCTTTCAAGGGGAGCTTCCCAATTCTGCAAGGCTCTTCTGCCAGGCTGTCTCTCTGGAATCCCATCCCTGTGTATCCATCTCCCTGCAGGGAGTGTGTCCCCCTGTACACTGTGGGATCTCCCCCCACCCCAAAGTGCTATGGGAGCAGTAGCCGTAGGCATGGCCACCGAGCTGAGCTGGGACTGTACTCTGACCACGCTTCAACTCTCTGTGCTGGGTGAGCAGGTGGATGTCTCTGCTGAGGGGCCGTGATTTTGCCCCTTGAGGCTGGGGGTTTGGGGACTGATGCTGGTTGTAGTTTCAACTCTGTTGGAATTGAAGCTACATTTTTCTAGAAGAAACATTTTTGGGCATTCCCTGGCAGTCCAGTGGTTAGGGGTCTTTCCAGGCAGTGCTAGTGGTAAAGAACCTGCCTACCAGTACAGGGGATTTAAGAGATGTGAGTTCAATCCCTGGGCGGGGAAGATCCCCTGGAGATGGGAATGGCAACCCACTCCAGTATTCTTGCCTGGAGAATCCCATGGACAGAGGAGCCTGGAGGGCTACAGTCCATGAGGTCGCAAAGAGTCAGACATGGCTGAAGCAACTTAGCACACACGCCAGTATTAGGACTCTGTGCTTTCACTGTCGGGGGCCTAGGTTCAGCCTGGTCAGGTAACTAAGATCCCATAAGCTACGCAGCCAAAAAAGAGGAAGAAAGAAAAAAAAACAAACATGTTTGAGGTTGTTTATGTTATGACCTACCTGAGACAAGCTGGCAGTTCACAACTATCAGGCCCTGGTAAGGATTTGTGGCTGTGGGTCACCACACATAGATAGAGGTAGGTGAGTTTGTTCTGTGAAACCACTCTGTATCAGGCAGGTGGTTACAATGAAAGCAAATCTCAAAGAACCGTCACACCTACAAATATTTACTAGCGAGCTGGCAGAGCCTGGGCGTGGGGCTTGTTCTGTAAGTTTTCTGAAGTGGCAGCTCTGCTGTTCTGTATCATGCATGAAAGGTTTGCCAAGTCAGGCCCCATGATATCCTAGCAGAAGGATTGGGCAGACACAGTCAAGACCGGGTGAGAGATGTTTCCGGAAGCTTGGACACAGGACTGTGTCTGGAACCTTGGGCTCCATTCCAGTGTATGCAGCAGTGGGCTTGTGGGGGCAGGAGGACCCCAGCCAGGCAGTGATGTTGGAAGCCAGCCCACATGGCTTCATCCCACTCATTTCACCTAAATCAAGTCAGTTTATAAAACTCATCACTCCAGTGATCACATCCCTGCAATGACCAGAGAGAGAGAAAGCTAACCGAAGGGTCAAGAGTTTTTCACTCTGGAATGTGCATTTCTGATTAGTCTCTCATTCTGAGTAAACACTCTCAATCGAAGCCTCATTTAAGAATGATGAAGAGCAAAATTTACACACATACAACCCACCTTTGCTGAAGTACATGCATGCTCAGTCGCTCAGTCGTGTCCGATTCTTTTTGACCCATGGACTGTAGCCCACCAGGCTCCTCTGTCCATGGAATCTTCCAGATAAGAATACTGGAGTGGGTTGCCATTTCCTCCTCCAGAGGAACTTCCTAAACCAGGGATTGAACCTGGGTCTCCTGTGGCTCCTGCAGAAGTACTTAAAACTAAACTACAGACATATAACAGCTGACAGCCTTTCAAATGCCTTTTTAAATGTATTTTTATTGAAGTATAGTTGAATTACAATGTTGTGTTAATTACTGCTGTACAGCAGAAGCAACTTAGTTATACAGATACATTCTTTTTCATATTATTTTCTATTATGTTTATCACAGGTTGCTGAATATAGTTCCCTGTGCTTAACAGTAGGACCTCATGGTTTATCCCAAATACCTTTTTTGTCATCCAAATCAGAATTAAAAAAAAAAAAAAAGCCTTGTACACTTCATTCAAATTGGTAAATCTTGACATCAGTAGACTGTGATAAGTCATGCATGTAACAGATTAGCACAGAGATATCCATGGATGATCAAGTCCAATCATTGGCTCTCCATATTTGGGGTTCCTCATCTGATTCAACTAACTGTGAATAGGGTAGTACTGTACTTACTATTGAAGAAAACCTGTATGTAGGTGGACCCATGCAGTTCAAACCCATGCTGTTCAAGGGCCAACTGTAGTCCAACATAAGAAGTTTCTTCCCAAAGTGAGCATAGGACACCATGATGACATATGAGTGGAAGGCAACTAGGAATGTCTACTAGACATTCCTAAAAATGAGGTTATATCTTAATCAGGACTTTCTTGGCTGCAAGTGACAGAAATCTGAATTCAGCCAGTTTACACAAACGAGAAAGATATTAGCTCACATAGCTTCATCGCTTAGTTTTGCTTCTCTCTGTGAGGTGGTCTCATTTTATCCTAGAGTAGCCAGGCTTCCTCCCAGGGGTAAAGAGCAACCATCTCAGAGCCCTAGATCCAAGGCGACACGGGAGTCTATCTGTCTATCTCTCTATCTATCTAAATACAACACCCCAGAAAAGGACAGTGATTTGCCTGGCCTCTCACGAGCCCATCACTGTCTTTGGGAGGTGGGCTAGTGTGACTAACAGCCTGCTTCACCCCCTCTCCACCGACCAGATGGGAGGGAAATGCTCTTAGCAGAAGGGAGAAATGCTGGATGTGCAAATACACATTAGCTGTCCACTTCAGAGTGTCCACTTGCCCTATAGGGATTATAAAAGTGAAGTGGATGATATGGTTTTTAATGGAGAGTGAGAGAGTCCCTAGACCTAATTCCATCCCACACCGGCAAGCAATTTGTGGATGCCAGCAGTGTGTCTGAGAATTCAGCTTAATTCTGACATCATCTACCTGGATATAGAAGTCACAGGTAAAGGGCTCAGTCCCACAAGACTGCCCTTCACTACAGATGCTGTTGCAATCCTGTATTTCTGACCCCCTTGTTATAAATAAGAGGTTCCCCTAACCCCCACTTTGGGCTCAATTAAATTGCTAGAATGGCTCATGAAACTCAGGAAAACCCACTTACTCCCTAGATTACTGATTTATTGTAAAAGGATATTGGGGCTTCCCTGGTGGTCCAGTGGTTAAGACTTTCTGCTCCAAATGCAAAATCCTGCATGCCACACAGGACAGTCAAAAATAAAATAAAAAATAAAAGTTTATTGAAGAAAACTAATCAACAGCCAGATGAAGAGATGCCTAGGGTGAAGTCCTGAACAAAAGAACCCCTGTCCTTGTGAAGCGTGGGGCCAGCATGGTGGCACATGGACGCATTCTGGCTCCCACATGTTTAAGCTCTCCCAGAAAAAAGGGTCGGAAAACTCTTTGGGTTTTGTTTTGTTTTTAATGGAGGCATCATTATGTAGCCATGATTGACTAAACCCATTGGCCAGTGGTGATGGATTCAACCTTCAGCCCCTCTCCCTTTCCTGGAAATCAAGGAAAGTGCCAACTTGTAACTATAGGGTTGGTTCTCCTGGCAACAAGCCCCCATCCTTAGGTGCTTCCAAAAGTCACCTCATTCATATATAACACCTCGATCGCTCTCAACACTTAGGAAATTCCAAGAGTTTGAGGGGCTGTGGACAAAGACAAAACATAGATGAGAAATATATTTTTGTCATCTGAATGACCAAATATATATATATATATATATAATTTTTTTAATAAATCAAAATTTTGCAGAGAGAAAGACCACAGAAGACATGAGACAGTGCATAAAAGAGGCAGGAGGGTAAATATCAGAAACAGAGGAAGCAGCAGGGCTGGCTCCTTCAGGCCCAGGAGGGGAGCCTGTCCAGCTTTCAGGGAGATAAGAGTCCCAAGAGCTTCTTGGAATTTTAAAGAGTTGTTACAAATTCCCTTTTTGGAATTCAGAAACCCTAGCAAGTTATAGGCAGAAGATAAATGGGAATGATTTAATTTATAGTTAGGGGAAAGACAAAGTGAAAACCATAGGAAACTGTTTTCAGTGCATGGACCATTCTGCAGATAACACAGAGCTAAGTGCGAGCCACATCAGATGGATTAACAGGCAGAGAAACAGCAACAGCAAAAAGAAGCGGATGGGAGGGGGTGGCGTAAAGCAGACCTGTGTCATCGGGAGACACATGGCGAAGGCCATGGGGTGTGAGTTTAGGTTTAATTCTTGAATCTCACCCGTTACTTATGTCAGAGAAAGAAGATGTCCCAGATGATGGACCCCACAGCCTCTAAGAGGAGGCCAGGTCAACAACACTTCTGTTAGATGACTTGGTTGGAGGGTTCGACATGCTTCCTGGAAACTCCCAGGTGTGCAGGGCTTCACTGTGAAGAGGTAGCTATAAACCCCTCCACCTGCCTGAAACTATAACCAGCAGGATCAACGACTTCCTCTTCATTTTTGCTTTTCTTTCTTTCTTTTTTTTTTTTTTTACTGTGAACAACATGGAGTTTTTTGTTTTGCTGTTTGTAAGGTTAAAGTTTACTTGTAAAAGAATGCACAACTAATAAGAGTATAAAATTAAGTACAAAGGTATTCATCTAGAATGAGAAAATAAGTCACAATCGACATTTTTCAAACTTTTTGAAGCTACCAAATATCACTAACACTGCAAAATTCAGAAAGATGAAATATCTGTATTAGCTCACTGCCTGACTAACCGCTCTGTTTTATCTACATGTTTGATTATGTCACCTTTGCTTCTACATACGACAATTTTTTGTTAACTTTTTCTTATTGTGGTAAAACTCACATAATATAAAACATTATTTTCACTGTACATTTCAGTGGCACCAAGTGCATTCACATTGTTATGCATACGTGCTCAGTCTTGTCCAACTCTTTGAGATCCCACCAGGCTCCTCTCTCCATGGGATTTCCCAGGCAAGAATACCGGAGTGGGTTGCCATTTCCTTCTCCAGGAGATCTTCCTGGCCCAGGGATTGAACCCTTGTCTCCTGCATTGGCAGGCGGATTCTTTACTGCTGAGCCACCAGAGAAGCCTTGTTGTGCATATGTGTTTACAAATACAAGCATAAATAACAATCACCTGCCTTTGCTGTGTACCTGTGGGGCCAGGACTTTTCATCTCACTGGATCACCGGGGCAGCCCTCCGAAGGGGTCCTATTATTGTTGCCTACGGAGGAGGGCAGTAGGGTAGAGAGCCAATATTCAAGCATGGATGCCAGAAGCTGCATTCTCAGCTTCTTCCCCAAGGCTTTCTTCTGAAAAGAAATTCTAGCTATTTTCCCCCAATGCATGTGAGTCTGCTTTTTCACCTGTACATAACTGACACTTGGAAAAAAAAAAAAAGACATTTTATTATTTTATTTTTTTGGCCGTGCCACATAGCATGTGGGATCTTAGTTCCCCAAGCAGGGATGGAACCCACTCCCCCTGCCATAGAAGTCCGGAGTCTTAACCAGTGGACCGCCAGGGCAGTCCCCATAATTGACACTTTCTTGAGGCAGGGGGTAAATTAGGGAGAACTTAGCAACGCACTGGGATATTTTTGTACCAAATAGAAACTAAAGTCCCAACAATTCGGTGCTGGTTATCAAAACAGAGATGAACAGTCTGAGTCATGCAGTCATTAATTTCCATTTTGGCTTCAGCGCCCATTGCTAAGTAATTTCAGAAGTGGGCCAGAGGCGTGGGAATGGCTTGAGTGATGTCATGATTAGGCAACACGATTCCCACCCTGGGAGGCTGAGGCCTGGATTCCAACCACTGGGCTTATATGTCTTGCCACCCCTCCCCCCCCCCACACCCATCCATCCAAGTTCAGATTAAGCAAGTTGCTCCCGGTTTTGTGGTTTTCATCTCCTAGTTGTGCAGCTGCCTGACATACTCTTGTCTTTCAGGCTGAATTGCCAATTTTCCACTTCGAACTCCAGAATTAAGACAAAGAATCACCCTCCAAACTGATGTTGGAGGGTTGTTTTTTTTTTTTCTCTCTTTCTCTCTCTTTCTTTTGGCATCAGTGTTCTTAATGGAAACCTGATTCACTTGTCACCAAAAAACAAAAACAAAAACAGAGTGCTGCATCAGAGGAGTTGGGCAAAACCTCCGTCCTGGGATCCTATTTCGAATCTGATTGCCCTGTGTGCTGAGAAGATGATGTCAGAGAAAAGACCAGAAAGGAAGCCCCTCTCAGGGGCTGGATGGAGCTTCTCTGAGACCCGAGGGGAACGTTCTTGAACAGACATGTCCTGACACAGGAGAGCCTGGAACTGTGTCAGTCCTGTGAGCTTTTTGCCCTCTCTAGGATGAAACTCTGGAAAGTCAGACACAACTGAGCGACTTCAATTTCACTCTTCACTTTCCTGCATTGGAGAAGGAAATGTCAACCCACTCCAATGTTCTTGCCTTGACAATCCCAGGGATGGGGGAGCCTGGTGGGCTGCTGTTTATGGGGTCGCACAGAGTCGGACACGACTGAAGCGACTTAGCAGCAGCAGCAGCAGGATGAAACTCGAAGGCAATGGCAACCCACTCCAGTGCTCTTGCCTGGAAAATCCCATGGACAGAGGAGCCTGGTGGGCTGCAGTCCATGGGGTCGCAAAGAGTCGGACACGACTGAAGCGACTTAGCAGCAGCAGCAGCAAGGATATATTATTAGGGGAGATCAATTCCTTTTATGTAATTCTGCATGTTGTCTTTAACCCTACAGGTTAGCATTTTAGCCTACAGATGGCCTCAGATAGGCATGGTCATCTTCGCTGGTACATAGAATCAGTATATGGCTACTGGGTCTGAGTTCAGGAGGGGAAAAGATAAATAATATTTGGTGGTGGTTTACTCATTAAGTCATGTCCAACTCTTGCAACTGTAGCCCACCAGGTTCACCTGTTCATGGGATCTAGCAGGCAATACTGGAGCAGGTTGCCATTTCCTTCTCGAGACAGGAGGCAGAAAAAAGTCATGAACTTTTAGAGTCAGATCAGTCTTCGGATCCTGTCCTTGTCCTTTTCCTGCTTTGCGATTTGGAGTCAATGATTTCTCAGCATTTATTCTCATCTACAGTACATTACAGTACACAATTCAGCGACTGAACAACAACAATAGTACATGTACCTTCAGGGTTATCGTGAGGCTTGATTGAGACAACACACGAAGTATCTGGCACATAGTAGTTGCCCAGTAAAGTACTGCTGCCTTGGAAAGGACCTCAGACTGAAGATCTATCTCCCCCTGCTCAGTGATGCCTAACCTCACTTTTAACAGGAGGCAGGGTCTTTCACCCCACATGAGAACATTAAAGAGGCAGACACCCCTTGCTGACAAGAATTCCCATTAAAGTGTAAACATCCGATATAAGATCCTTTCCTGCTATCAGATTTGGCTGTAGCAGGAACAAAAGGACACTGATCTCAGAAAAGGGACGCAGGATCGAGTTTACGTCATGACTCAGTGCTTTCCTGGTCAGTGTTACTTGCTCTAAAACACTGATTTTTAATGTCTGCTGCTTGTGGAGTTGGCAAACTTTAAGTCATCTGTCTATTCTTTTTAAGTGTATGTCCCATGCAATATTTGTAGCATACTAAGCTGGGAGGGATTGGGGGCAGGAGGAGATGGGGATGACAGAGGATGAGATGGCTGGATGGCATCACCGACTCGATGGACATGAGTTTGAGTGAACTCCGGGAGTTGGTGATGGACAGGGAGGCCTGGTGTGCTGCGACTCATGGGGTTGCAAAGCGTTGGACACGACTGAGCAACCGAACTGAACTGAACAAAAAAAATTTTTTTTTTTAACTTGAAATTTCAGTTTAACAGGGTATCTTGTATTTTATCTGGCAACCCTAGTTCCTTGACCTGAAAGCTTTCCACTGGGATATCACCCAGACAGAAGGGCTAAAGACACCATCATGAAGCGTCCTGATGTTGGAGAAATAGTCCCAGAGCCGTCCTAACCCGCCAGCTTAAAATGAACTTTGAGCTACACTACACTCAGGAACATGTGGGCTGGGCCTGGCAACAGCCTGTGCGCAGTCTCCAGACCTGCTGACCAAGGGAGTGGTTACCAGATGGAGTGAAGGGAGGAAGAGGAGGAGGAGGCAAGATGGGTCCTCACACTGTGCTTTTTAAAATTTTTACTGGAGTATAGTTGATATATAGTTACAATATTATGTTAGTTTCTGTGCTGTGCTTAGTCGCCAAGTCCTGTCCGACTCTTTGAGACCCCATGGACTGTAGCCCACCAGGCTCTTCTGTCCATGGGGATTCTCCAGACGAGAATACTGGAGTGGGTTGCCATGCCCTCCTCCAGAGATCTTCCCAACCCAGGGATCTAACCCAGGTCTCCTGCACTGCAGGCAGATTCTTTGCCATCTGAGCCACCAGGGAAGCCCATGTTAGTTCCCGCTGTACAGCAAAGTGAATCAATTATACATATACATGTACTACTCTTTTTTAGATTCTTTTCCCATAGAGGTCATTACACAGTACTTTAGTAGAGTTCCCTGTGTTATACAGTAGGTCCTTATTAGTTATATATTAAGCTCTCATGGTAGTTTTCTATTGCTACAAATTATGACAAATACACACTTATTATCACAATTTCTTTAAGTCACCTCTCCAGGTAGGCTTTACCAGATGCTCTGCTTAGGGTCTCAAGAGTCTGAAATCAAAGGGTCAGCCAGCCAGCCTGGGCTCTTATCTGGAGGCCCTGGGGGAGAATTTGCTTCCAGACTCAATTCAGGTTGTTGACAGAACTTAGTTCCTTCTCTTGCGTTTTAGGACAGACAGGGGCTATTCCCACTTTCTGGAGGCTCCCACCCGCCAACCCCGCTTCACCAGCTCACCACCCTCTCCGAATTCAAAGCCAGCACCAGTGCATCAAAGCCTCGTCAAGCTTCCAACCAGTCTAACTTCTGCTGCATTTTCTGAGTTTCTGCTTTCCTCTCATGCTAAAACTCATGGAATTACATTGGGCCCATCTAGATAATTCAGGATAATCTCCTTATTTTAAGGTTGACTGATTAATAATATTAATTACATCTGCAAAGTCCCTTTTGCTGTATAAAGTAGTACACAGGCATAACCCTGGGGAAAAGATAATGGGGCCAAAATTCTGCCTGCACCAACAGACTCTGAAAGTCGACAGCTCATTCTGCTTTGGGTTGGATGACCTCCCAAAGCTGAAGCAACTTCCTCAACGTCAGGGGCGACAAGTGCTCACTTACCCACTTCTGGTCCAGTGCAAAATAATCAAGGCAAAACCGAAAGAATTCTGTTCTGATCCCAGCTCTGCACCTACCAGACAAAGTGAATTTAGACAAGGCGGCTGGCACCCTGCATCTCCTGCGGCTTTCTCTGTTTGATGTAACAAACTGAAGGAAGAGTCTAGCTCTTGGCCAAGCACCCACATGTGGATTTTAGGCCTGAGCCTAGGCTCTACCTTCCAGGCCTCATGCATTGCCGCCTCCAAGGGAGCTGCAGTCAAGGACTTGCGTGCCCCGGCCAGCCTTGCACATGCACTTGTCTGGATTCCCACCCCTATCGAGAGGCATCTTTATTGAGGAGCTTCAGCAGATGTCTTCTGCAGGAGACAGCTAAGCCCTCTTAATGGAGGAATCTTGAACACAGCTTTACTCTGTGCTGACTTAGTATTCAGAAGTCTTCCACACCTCCTCCCCTCTGTCTGCCTGCCCCCATCCCAGTCCTGGGTCCATAAAGCTGCAGGCACCTTTTTCTCAGGGCTCCCCCAGTAGAGAGGAAGAGCTGCCACTCCTGACCCTCACTTGGTGCTATTCAAGGGAAAATGGGATAGATAGCAGGACTTCCCTGGTGGTCCAGTGGTTAAGAATCCACCCGCCAGTGCAAGGGAACAGGTTCCGTCCTTGGTCCAATTCCACATGCCCAGGACATGTGGAATTGGACCAAGTTCATGTGCCACAATTACTAAGTTCATGCACCACAATAACTGAGCCAGTGCTCTGCAACAAGAGAAGCCACTGCAATGAGAAGCCCATGCACCCCAATAAAGAGTAGCCCCCGGCTCGCTGCAACTAGAAAAAGCCGAACATAGCAACGAAGACCCAGTGAAGCCAAACACAAAGAAACAGATAAAAATTTTAAAAAGAAAAGAAAATGGAACTGGAGGCACCAGCTTGCACCCCAGCTCAGTCTCTTGCTTCTACAATGGCAATAAATGATCGGAGCCTTCACTCTGAAGGTCACTGTCATTGTCTTAATGGATTGCTCCGATACCTCGAAGTGCAGCTCTCCAGCCCAGCCGAGCTCTGGATGATGCAGGTCGGCCCAGTGGCTCTAGAAGCAATGTGAGCTTCCTGGCTCACTCATTCACTTATTCACTTACATTTATTTGGGGCTGAATGGGTGGGGCCCTGGCGGGGTGCCAGGTATGCAGAGATGAGTGAGATCCACTCCTTCTCTGGCAGGAAGGTTACACTGCTCTTGAGGCATGTGACCCATGAATGACGACGCAGTGTAGTTAATTCTCCCATCAAGTATTTTATTGAAAGCCTCACTTCTTCCTTGAGATCTCATATAATCCTCAGAATAACTCTTTTCAAAAAGTGTTTATTTGTTTGTTTTTGGCTGCACTGGGTCTTCATTGCTGCACGTGGGCTTTTCCCTAGTTGCAGCAAGTGGGGGTTCCTCTCTAGTTGCAGTGCGCCGGCTTCTTGCTGCAATGGTTTCTCTTGTCGCAGAGCATGGGCTCCAGGCACGCAGGCTTCAGAGGTTGTGGTTCCCAGGCTCTAGAGTTGTGACTCACGGGCTTAGTTGCTCCTCAGCATGTAGGATCTTCCCTGACCAGGGATCCGACCCATGTCCCCTGCACTGGTAGATGGATTCTTAACCACTGGACCACGAGAGAAGTCCAGACTAACTTTTTGAGATCAGTTTTATCATTATCTTTACCAATAAGTAAACCAAGGTGCAGAGAATGAAATATTTTGTTTGGGGTCTCACAGTCAGTCAGTGAGAGATCAGGATTCAAGCTCAGGACCTCATTTAACCTGAGTGCCCTCTTTGCTTCGTCCCAGCTGGATGTAAGTTCTACTGGGACACAGAGAGGAGGCCAGTTCTTCATGGGGTTAAAGAAGGAGAGGAATGCTGTAATTTCTCAGTACTTGGGAAAAATAAAGTGTTGTATGTGATGGTTGCTGCAGTATCATCACAGTTTATACTCAGTATCAATACTTTTTTTAAAAAATTGAAGTATACTTGATTTATGATGTTGTGCTAGCTTCAGGTGTACAGTTACACATATACATATATTCTTTTTAGGTCCTTCTCCACTATAGGTTATTACAAGATATTGAATATAGGTCCCTGTGCCATACAGTGGGTCCTTGTTGTTTATTTATTTTATATATAGCAGTGTGTATCCCTAACTCCTGATTTACCCCTCCCCCACAGCTGTCTTCTTTGGTAACCAACATTTTGTTTTCTATGGGTGTGTGTCTATTTTTCTTTTATAAATAAGTTCATTTGTATTTTTTATATATTCTGAATATAAGATATCATATATTTGACTTTCTCTACCTTACTTCTAGGTGAGTGATCACACCATCGTGATTATCTGGGTCGTGAAGATCTCTTTTGTATAGTTCTTCTGTGTATTCTTGACACCTCTTCCTAATATCTTCTGCTTCTATTAGGTCCATACCATTTCTGTCATTTATTGTGCCCATCTTTGGATGAAATACAAAGATACCTTCCCTTGGTATGTCTAATTTTCTTGAAGAAATCTCTAGTCTTTCCCATTCTATTGTTTTCCTCTATTTCTTTGCATTGATCACTGCGGAAGGCTTTCTTATCTCTCCTTGCTATTCTTTGGAACTCTGCATTAAAATGGGTATATCTTTCCTTTTCTCCTTTGCTTTTCATTTCTCTTCCTTTCACAGCTATTTATAAGGCCTCCTCAGACAGCCATTTTGCTTTTTTTAAATTTCTTTTTCTTGGGGATGGTCTTGATCTCTGTCTGCTATACAATGTCATGAACCTCCATCCATAGTTCTTCAGGCAGTCTGTCTTTCAGATCTAATCCCTTGAATTTATTTGTCACTTTCACTGTATAATCGTAAGGGATTTGATTTAGGTTATACCTGAATGGTGTAATGGTTTTCCCTACTTTCTTCAATTTAAGTCTGAATTTGGCAATAAGGAGTTCATGATCTGAGCCACAGTCACCTCCCAGCCTTGTTTTTGCTGACTCTATAGAGCTTCTCCATCTTTGGCTGCAAAGAATATAATCACTCTGATTTTGGTATTGACCATCTGGTGATGTCCATGTGTAGAGTCTTCTCTTATGTTGTTGCAAGAGGGTGTTTGCTATGACCAGTGCATTTTCTTGGCAAAACTCTATCAGCCTTTACCCTGCTTCATTCTAATACTCCAAGGCCAAATTTGCCTTTTACTTTAGGTGTTTCTTGACTTCCTCCTTTTGCCTTCCAGTCTCCTATGATGAAAAGGACATCTTTTCTGGGTGTTAGTTCTAGAAGGTCTTGTAAGTCTTCATAGAACCATTCAACTTCAGCTTCTTCAGCATTATTGCTTGGGGCATAGACTTGGATCACGTTGATACTGAGTGGTTTGCCCTGGAAACGAACACAGATAATCACAGTGGTATGATTACTCACCCAGAGTCAGACATCCTGGAATGCAAAGTCAAGTGGGCCTTAGGAAGCATCACTACAAACAAAGCTAATGGAGATGATGGAATTCCAGTTGAGCTATTTCAAATCCTAAAGGATGATGCTGTGAAAGTGCTACACTCAATATGCCAGCAAATTTGGAAAACTTAGCAGTGGTCACAGGACTGGAAAAGGTCAGTTTTCATTCCAATCCCAAAGAAAGGCAATGCCAAGCAATGTTCAAACTATCACACAATTGCAATCATCTCACACTCTAGTAAAGTAATGCTCAAAATTCTCCAAGCCAGGCTTCAACAGTACGTGAACTGTGAACTTGCAGATGTTCAAGCTGGATTTAGAAAAGGCAGAGGAACCAAAGATCAAATTGCCAACATCTGCTGGATCATGGAAAAAGCAAGCGAGTTCCAGAAAACCATCTATTTCTGCTTTATTGACTATGCCAAAGCCTTTGACTGTGTGGATCACAATAAACTGTGCAAAATTCTGAAAGAGATGGGAATACCAGACCACCTGATCTGCCTCTTGAGAAATCCATATGCAGGTCAGGAAGTAACAGTTAGAACTGGACATGGAACAACAGACTGGTTCCAAATAGGAAAAGGAGTATGTCAAGACTGGAAATTATCACCCTGCTTATTTAACTTCTATGCAGAGTACATCATGAGAAGTGCTGGGCTGGAGGAAGCACAAGCTGGAATCAAGATTGCTGGGAGAAATATCATTAACCTCAGATACACAGATGATACCACCCTTATGGCAGAAAGTGAAGAAGAACTAAAGAGCCTCATGATGAAAGTGAAAGGGGAGAGTGAAAAGTTGGCTTAAAACTCAACATTCAGAAAATTGAGATCATGGCACCTCGTCCCATCATTTCATGGCAAATAGATGGGGAAACAGTGAAAACAGTGTCAGACTTTATTTTTGGGGGCTCCAAAATCACTGCAGATGGTGACTGCAGCCATGAAATTAAAAGACACTTGCTTCTTGGAAGAATAGTCATGACCAACCTAGACAGCATATTAAAAAGCAGAGACATTACTTTACCAACAAAGGTCCATCTAGTCAAAGCTATGGTTTTTCCAGTAGTCATGTATGGATGTGAGATTTGGACTATTTAGAAAGCTGAGTGTCGAAGAATTGAAGCTTTTGATCTGTGGTATTGGAGAAGACTCTTGAGAGTCCCTTGGACTGCAAGGAATCCAACCAGTCCATCCTAAAGGAGGTCAATCCTGAATATTCATCAGAAGGACTGATGCTGAAGCTGAAACTGCAATACTTTGGCCACCTGATGTGAAGAACTGACTCATTTGAAAAGATCCTGATGCTGGGAAAGATTGAAGGCAGGAGGAGAAGAGGGCGACAGAGGATTAGGTGGTTGGATTGCCTCACCAAAGCGATGGACATAGTTTGAGTAAACTCCAAGAGTTGGCAATAGACCAGGAGGCCTGGCATGCTCCAGTCCATGGGGTCACAAAAAGTCGGACTTGACTGAGTGACTGGACTGAACTGAACTGAACCTTACTTCACTTAGTGTGATAACCTCTAGGTCCATCCTTGTTGCTCAAATGGGATTATTTCATCCTTTTTTTTATGGCTGAGGAATATTCCACTGTATATTTGTACCGCATCTTTATTCGTTTCCTCTCATTCCTCTGTTGATGGATACTCTCATGTCTTGGCTTTGTAAATAGTATTGCTATGAACATTGGAGTGCATGTATCTTTTTGTATTAGGGTTTTTGTCTTTTCCAGATATATGCCAAGTACTGGGATTGCAGGGTCATATCAGCTCAGTTCAGTCGCTCAGTCATGTCCGACTCTTTGCGACCCCATGAATTGCAGCATGCTAGGCCTCCCTGTCCATCACCAACTCCCAGAGTTTTCACCCAAACTCTTGTCCATCGAGTTGGTAATGCCATCCAGCCATCTCATCCTCTGCCGTCTCCTTCTCCTCCTGCCCCCAATCCCTCCCAGCATCAGAGTCTTTTCCAATGAGAACTCTTTGCATGAGGTGGCCAAAGTATTGGAGTTTCAGCTTTAGCATCATTCCTTCCAAAGGGTCATATCGGAGCTCTATTTTTAGCTTTTTAAAGGAAAGTCCCATGCTGTTCTCCAGGGCTTCTCTCATGGCTCGGTGGTAAAGAATCTTCCTGCAATGCAGGAGATGGGGGTTTGATCTCTGGGTTGGGAAGATCCCATGGAGGAAATCCCTGGAAGGAAATGGCAACCCACTCCAGTATTCTTGCCTGGAAAATTTCATGGACAGAGGAACCTGGCAGGCTATAGTCCATAGGGTAGCAAAGAGCCAGCCATGACTGAGTGAGTGAGCGTGCATGCATGCTGTTCTCCACAGTGCCTACACCAGCTCCCATTCCTACCAACACTGTGGGAGGATTCATTGTTCCTCATGCCCTCTCTAGCATGTGTTATCTGTGGAATTTTGACGATGGCCATTCTGACCAATGTGAGCACCTCATTGTAGTTTTATTTGTATTTCTCCACTAATTAGTGAAGTTACTCTTAGTAGTTTTAATAAATAAGATGAAATAAAAGGTCCAAGTCATCTCTAAGCCATCATGCAAAGACCCGCCTCCTCTCTGCAATGGAAAGTCCCCTGTGGTCTCTGTCACCCTCATTCTCAGTCACTTCTTTGGAGCCTGTGCCAATGGCACCAACATTCAAAACAGTGGTACAGGAATTCCCTGGTTGCCCAGTGGCTAAGACTCTGCACTTCCAGTGCAGGGGGCGTGGGTTTGATCCCTGGTCAGGCATGCTGCAGTCCATGAGATCGTAAAGAGTCGCACACAACTTAGTGACTGAACAACAACAGGGAACTAAGATCCTGCATGCCCCGTCGTGGCCCCAGCCCCCAAAAAAGACAGTGCTGCAAATGGCCTTCTCTAGGAGGGATTTTGGAAAGTCTGCCTGTACATAAAAACCCATTAAACGCAATGACTTTCAAAAACACTGCCCCTTCAATGAGGTCCTTTAAGGATCAGACTCCTCTCTGCACATAAAGGAATCCATTTATTCCATCTCACCCGTTTGAAGGGAAATCAAAATGTGGGTGTTTGCAGAATTCAGGGTGACAATACAGGGCGCAGCCCTCAGAGTCAGGAGGAGGGCGGAAGCCAGCATGATGTAATCGTCTCCTCCCTAGAATATTTCCTCTCAGTTTCCAGTGAGGGTGAAGTTGTTGGCAAAAATTTCAGATAAGTGCTCTCCTTAGGATCCACTCACTGGTGCTGGAGAACGTGTTCAGGCAGAGACGGACGCCATGAGGCCCAGCCCTGGCATGTGCCCTCAAAGGTGGCATCTTAGTCTCCTTTGTTTACCCCACCCAACTTCCCACCCTTCTTCCTTTCCAGACTGAAAAAGGCACAGTCCACACGGACTCCGGAGGCCCTGCCCCTTTACTTTGCATCTGCCCTCAGAAACAGTCTGCAGCCACAGAGCAAATGCAATGTTCTTTTCTTTTTTTTTTTTTTTACTGGACTACAGTTGATTTATAATGTTGTGTTAGTTGCAGGTGTACAACAAAGTGAATCAGCCATGTATATACACATGCCCACTCTTATTTTAGACTCTTTTCCCATATAAGTCTTCACAGAATATTGAGTAGAGTTCCCTGTGCTATACAGTAGGTCCTTATTAGTTATCTATTTTATATATAGTAATGCATGTGTACCTGCTCAGTCACATCCAACTCTGCGACCCTGTGGACTGTAGCCCGCCAAGCTCCTCTGTCCATGGGATTTCCCAGGCAAGAATACTGGAGCGGTTGCCATTTCCTTCTCCAGGGTCTTCTTCCCTATCCAGAGATTGAATTCAAGTCTCCTGCAGTGCAGGAGGATTCTTCACCGCTGAGCCACCAGAGAAGCCCTGTAGTAGTGTGTGTATGTGAATTCCAACCTCCCAATTTAAACCACAAGTTTGTTTTCTACATTTGTGGCTTGATTTCTGTTTTGTAGATAAGTTCATTTGTACTGTCCCTTTTTTTGGTTAAAAAAAAGCAATTCCAATGTTCTTGTCTCAGGTCAGCTCAGATGGACCTAAATCAGCTGTCCTCAATGACTGCTTATGATATGCTTTTTCCTCTTAGATTTCTGTTCCTCCTGGACTGTAGAGCTTCAAAGTACAAACAAAAAAGACCGAATTTTATTCTGCCAGGTTTGATGGTAGTCACACCATAACTTCACTCAACATTCGCCTTCTAGTTATCAGATCAGACTGGTACGTGCGTTTTTTTAAATAATTTTGTTTATTATTGGTTGTACTGGGTCTTTGTTACTGTGAGTGGGCTTTCTCTAGTGACAACACTCAGGCCTTCTCGTTGCAGTGCCTTCTCCTGTTGCAGAGCCTATGGGATCCTCCCAGATCAAGAGTCGAACCCGTGTCCCCTGCGTTGGCAGGCAGATTCTTAACCCCTGGGCCACCAGGGAAGCCTGCACGTGCTTTGTTATCCGGAACTTTATACAGTATTTTAATTTCACTACCAAAGGATTTGTTGCAGGGTGTGGTGCTGCTCTTGTTCGCTATTGAGTAGAAATAGCAATCATTGGAAACCCCAATTCATTTGCATTCCTTCTCTTAATAAGCATCTCTTGAGCACCCACTGCATGCAGGGTCCTCTGCTGGACACCCATGGGGCACAGAGACACAACCTCCATCCTTCTAGAACTTAGCATTTCCTACTGAGAGCAAGCAAAGCAGAGTACAGGAAGGAGCCTGGGGTCCCGAGTGGTGTGTCCTATTGGTTCCGCAGAACTTAACACTGAATCAGCAAACAAGGCTGATGCTGACACAGGTACCTCTTTAACCATCCTAGAGGCCAGGCCCTGGAAAGCCCCAGGGCTTTAGAGCTCGCAGGGGTTGGTCCTCTGGTGTCTGCCAAAGGCCAGCGTAGTACATTTCAGGCTTGTGTGCTCTTTGGGCCTTTGGGCCCTAATGCAGTCATTTTAAATTCATGAGATGCAAAGGAGAAACAGCTGGTTCTCCAGCCTCATCAGGCCGGCCTGAGCATTTGGGAAGAGATGGAAGGAGTCACGCCTCAGTGGGGCTGAGAAAGTGATGATTCACCCTGAGCCATTAGGTAGGGCAGGAAACAGATGATTCCGGGCGGGGCCTGCCTCCCCTGGTGGACAGGTTGCCTTGGAACTTGGCAAGAGCTTAACTGCAGCTTTCTTTCCTTCTTGGGTTCTTCCTGGGAATTTGGGGAATGAGAGTTGAGCAATAGGATGAGGTAAGCAAGATAAACAGGAAGAAACTGTGGGCTCAGCCATCCCCTCTAAGTAACTGACAGCAAATTGGAACTGTGGCGCCTCTCAGGGAGGTGAGAGGAGAGGAGAGGCGGAACACAGAAATGAGGAACACGGGACACAAGCAGTCCTTTCCACCCCGTTGGCTTTGGAGCTCAGAGCACCTGGTGAGAGCCCTGAAGTTTTCCAGGAACCGATGGCCGCCTGGAGAGACTCTCTTGTGTGAGCTCTGCTGGGTGGAACCTCGGCTTGGCCATGGTGACCTTAGCTGACTTCCATTTTCTGCATCTCAAACATCCTCATTTGTAAAATAAGGTTAGTAATATAAGCCAGGGTTTCCCTAGTTGCTCAAGTGGTAAAAAACCCACCTGCCAATGCAGGAGACATAGTTTTGATCCCTGGTCCAGGAAGATCCCACATGCCGCGGAGCAACTAAGCCCATGCGCCAGAACTACTGAGCCTGTGCTCTAGGGCCCAGCAGCCGCAGCCACTGAGCCCAATCCACAACTACTGCAGTCGCGCACAGAGCCTGTGCTCTGCAACGAGAGAAGCCGCTGCAACGAGAGCCTGCACTCCGAAACTAGGGGAAAAACCTACACAGCAGCAAAGACCCAGCGCAGCCAAAAATAAATAAATTTAAAAAAATGGAAAGTTGAGTGAACTTAAATAGGTGAAAAGATCTTTCTCTGACTATATTGAAAAATAATAATTTAAGAACTTGTTATGTTTGATGAAGAGGAAGTTTTCTCAGGTTAAAGATTACATCCATGTCTTTAGCTTTCTTCCAGGGTGTTTCAAACAATCTTTGATTTCTGCCAGCACTTTCTTGGATATGGTTCACTTGTCAAACATCCCGGGTAAATAGTGATGAGCCTTTCACCCATATCAGTGACAAAAACTGACTCTCATCCAGAGCACGGAGCTGGATTCTAGACAGGGGCTTTAAAATTGACATGAAGAGAAAGTCAGTCCTCTGTGTCAATGCACTTTTGTGAGAAATGAGTCGATGCTCTTAATTGCCTTTTTAAAACCTTTTTATCAGAATACAGTTGATTTACAATGTTGCATTAGTTTCACATGTACAGCAGAGTAAATCAGTCATACATATACATAAATCCATCCTTTTTCAGATTCTGTTCTTATGCAGGTTGTTACAGAATATTGAGTAGGTTTCTCTTCCCTGCCTTTGATGTTACATGTAACAGATCAATTTCAATGGTCCCCGAGTTACTGTAGTGACTTTAGAAAGGACATGGCATGTTTGTTGACACTTTGCATTTTTAACATGTGAATATTTGGAACTATCAGCAACACTATACATAGGTAAAGAGCTTCTGTATTAGCTCTAGTTTTATGTTTTATATATACAACTACAGTTATGAGAAATCCCTACTTCAAAAAAGAATATCAACTTGAATTTATTAAATATTATGTTCTTAGTGCTTCCCTTTTATGTGAGTAGGAAGTACCTTCTATATCCGCATTGTTTTTATTCATCATATTATAGGAATGAGATATATTGAGAGACTACCCAATATATACCCTTACACTATGCTACCAAGATATGTGTGTTGAAACGAACATGTATTGAATAAGAACAATTCCAATGAATGCATGTAGTCCTAACCACTGGGCCACCAGGGAATTCTGCCCACCCCCAACACACTCTTTTTTTTTTTGAGAATGATTCAGTTCTTATCCAAGGACAAAACCGAGTTTCCTGCTATAGTGAGTAGTGAAAGCGGACCTTTACAATCAACAGTCACATAGAAATTAAAGTAGGATTAAACATTAAATGCCTTAGACAATGGACTATAAAATATAGGCATCTTGGACATCTTATTTATTATAACATAGGACTTACAGATTAATTCTCAGATGAGGAAGGGTTCTAGTGGGCCAAGGAATAAAGGTGTATTTGGCAACCCACTGTAGTATTCTTGCCTGGGAAATCCCATGGACAGAGGAGCCTGGTGGGCTACAGTCCATGAGATGGCAAGAGTCAGAGATGATTTAGAGACTAAACTACCACCACCACCCTTTAATTTCCCTTTCAAGCTGTCTCTGTACTTTAACTATTAGAAAAGTTTTTTTATTTCTTTGTATATCCCCTGTTTTCTTCCATTGGAAAAATATCTCCCTTTAACTGGTCATCAGGGGTACCCATGCAGGATGTGATGGAGACACCAAACAATACACACAGGGTTCCTTCCCATAGGCAACTTAGACTATAGCTGGGGAGACAATCCCACATGGACAAAGTGATGAGCAGAAGAAACGAATGATTGAAAGCCACTCACCAGTCACCAAAAAAAAAAGCTAGTGTTTGACTTCAAGAAGGAAAGGGGAATAAAAAAAAAATCTCAATGAAGATTCATTGCAGGAAGAGGGACTCCTTCTTGGACCCGAGAGTGGGCTCTTGTCTAATACTCGGAGATGAATTTTACAAGGAGACACACATCCTGACAAAGCAAAAGACTTTATTGGGAAGGGGCGTCTGGGGCAGAGAGCAACAGAGTAAGAGAACCCAGGAGGACTGCTGTGCCACATGGCTTGAAGTCTCAGGGTTTATGGTCACGGGGTTAATTTCCCGGCTGTCTCTTGGCCAATCAGCTTGCTTGGCCCATATCTGGTGACTCGGAGTCCTCCCTCTGTCTCTCAGCCAAGATGGATTCCATTGGGAGGGTTTCTGGGAGGTTAGGGCAGGACACATCGTCTCCTCCCTTGTCCTTTTTCCCCCTCCCAAATTCTCCTAGTTAGTTTTCAGTGGCAACACCACGTTCTTTATCAGGACTTCCTGATGTGAGACAACTCTTGCAAACGATTATCATCATGCCTGGCCAAGGCGGGCAGTTTCGGTCAACAGTTCCCTCACAGATTCACGATGTAAGACTAAAGGCTGGAAGATAACTGTGGAAAACCAGGCCAACATACTGAGCATCCTGGGAGAGTTTATTTAGCAATAATAGTTCATTTAGGCAAAAGCAGTCTGGTACACAGGCCACAAATGTGAGTGCTCCTGAAATGCCCTTGACAAAGCTCGTTATTGTACATAATACTGGTTATGGACAGGCTAGTTCTGGCTCTGCAGTGGTACTATGACCTACACATGACAATCTGGATATGTTCTAGATAGAAGAGACAGAGGAGTGTATATAGGGATCACAAACTCACGAGTAACACAAGAATCTGAGATCCGGTGCTTGGACCTGAATCAGACAGAGCTGGGTCATCAGGATCTCATCCAAGCTCTTCTGTGTTCTTTGAAGCTGCAAGTTCCTTTCATTTCATTAATTGCCTCTCAGAGAAAGTAGTGGGTAATATTCGGTCAGGTCCAAGTAAGGATACTTTTTTGACTGTCAGCCTTGAGGGAAAAGTTGGATTAAACCTATGGTGGTTTTATATAGTACTTTTTGGGAGTTATATCTTGGCATTGTGAGTTGCATTCTTGATAAAGCCTGTTCTCAAAAGCATGTTGCTGAGGTTGAGAAGAAGGCAAGAAATAAAAGCCAAGGAACAGTTAAGTTCTTAGGAAATGCCACCGGAGCTGAAAAATAAAAACAAGAGTGTGGCCTTGAGGACTTCCCTGGCGGTCCAGGGGTTAGCATTTCAGCTTCCTGTTCAGGGGGTGCAGTTCCTCCCCTGGTCGGAGCTATGATCCCACATGCCAAAAACCAAAGCATAAAACCAGAAACAATATTGTAACAAATCAATACAGATCCACATTAAAAAAAAAAAAGTATGGCCTTGACAGATAATTAAACCTTTGAGAATAAACAAGACAAAAATACTATGTACACTGAAGAATTTTTTTTTAATTCATGGCTATATGTTAATGAGATCAAATAGAAAATAACTCATGGTGAGATGTACAATAGCAGAGATAAGATACAAAAACATGTTCTTCAATTCTTCAAGTCTGGGAACTAAGGGGAGATTGTGTCTGCATGGCCACACAAACAGATTTGAAAGGTTAAACATTCACACAAACAATTACTTTCTTTACTTATGCAAAGGCCCAGATTGCTGCCTTTCCCACTACATTGGTGAATAGGGCTTTGTCTCAAGGATCCTTGAGATTCAGCCTTTGTTGAGAATCCCTGGGGGATGGGGAGGAGCAAGTAGGGGCAAGAGAGGAAGTATAAGGTAGTTTAGAATACAAGATCATTTTTTTTTTAATGGAACAGATTTTTTTTTCTCTGCTTCTTTAAGGTTTCTAATCAGTTGACTTTATTCTTTCCATTACATTTTTTAAAATTTTATGTTGAAGTACAGCTGATGTATAATGTTGGGGTTATTGTACATGGTTAATGTACATGGTCCTGATGTACAATGTTGTGTTAGTTTCAGATGTACAGCAAAGTGATTCAGTTATACACACACATGTATCCTTTTTCAGATTCTTTTCCCATAGAGGTTATTACAGAGTATTGAGTAGAATTCCCTGTGTTATACAAGAGGTCCTTGTTGATTATTTATTTTATGTATAATCAATTTGGGGTGAGGCACGCCACACCACTTTTGGAATCTTAGTTCCTGGATCAGGGATAGAACTTGAGCCCTTGGCAATGAAATCGAGAAGTCCTCATCACTGGACCACCAGAAAATTCCCCAAAAGACAAGATAATTCTTAATGCAACTAAGTACTTTTTGTTAGAGTCCCAGGATATGTCCCAAATTATGGAGCCCTACCAAAGCATAGTTTTCAGAAAGCATTCCTGGCTCTGTGTGACCCCTAAGCTGAGAGCTCTCTGTGCACTGCCCACCATTCCTGTACTGGGGCTACTTGTCACTCTGCAGTCCAGGGTCCAAGGCCTTGAGTGATCATTGTGATCCTCTAGCCAGCTAAACATGCCTGAAATGTGATTAAAGAGAAAAAAAGGAATAAAAAAACATCAGGATTAGGATTTCATTGTTGATTACTGAGAGAAAACGATGGTACTGGATTGGTTAGGAGTATGAGATCCCCAACTCAAACTAGCTAAAGCAACATGATAAAGTTATTTTAGGATCTGTCGGGTTTTTTTAGTCATTGAGTTGTGACTAACTCTTTTACAACCCCATGGACTGTAGCGCACCAGGCTCCTCTGTCCATGGGGTTTCCCGGGCAAGAATACTGGAGTGGGTAGCCATTTCCTTCTCCAGGGGGTCTTCCCAACCCAGGGATCAAACCCACGTCTCCCTCTTGGCAGGCGGATTCTTTACCACTGAGCCACCAAGGAAGCCCCTGGTTTGTCTTGGTCTCTAACAATTACAGTTAAATTGTGTTTTATCCCTAGAACCACACTTTCAATATCACGGTGCTTCGCAGAGAGAAAGTAAGCACTGTATAAACAAAACTGCAGCAAAGGGACATTTATGTTTTAATTCGGTGGAGTTGGGGTTTTTTTGTTACTTTGGTTGAATTACAGTCCTCCACCATTTAGAAAAGAACAAAAAGGAGCAGTTTCCTGATCCACCTGATAAAAACTTTTGGGCGTAGACTCTCTTTCATCGTCCATGGTATTGACTCTAAGAGTCAAAACATTAGGTTTAAATAGAAAAGAATGTGTTGCAAAAAGGCAAACAAGGTTCTAATTTTTAAAAAATGAAACCTGAAAGCAGGACTTGAAAGAGAGTTTGAGTATAAAGTTCTATGTGTAAAGCATGTTTACTGAATTTGTATTCTTTATTTTATTTTCTGTTTGGGCAAGAAGCAATCCAGATTTCTCTTCAGAATATGAGCTGTGACATCATTATTATTATAGGTGGACTTTGCATTCTCTTTCCCCATTAACAAGCAGTCTTGTTTTCTGAATGGTTATAACTTATTTACATAGAGAAGAAGTTTTGCAGAAACTTTTGCTTACCAAGATGGGCTTCTTAGGTGGCACAGTAGTAAAGAATCTAAAAAATCCTCCTGCCAAGCAGGAGAGGTAGATTCGATCCCTGGGGTGGGAAGATTCCCTGAGGGAGGAAATGGCTACCCACCCCAGTATTCTTGCCTGGAAACTTCCGTGGACTTCCGGAGGAGCCTGGTGGGCCACAGTCCATGGGGTCGAAAAGAGTCGGACACAACTGAGCGACTGAGTAGCCGCTTACCGAGCAGAGCTCAAGAGTACTTCACACTGTATTTCTGGAATTCTCTCTTTTTTTGGCTGCTCCATGTGCCCCCTACAGAGGAAACATGGAAATTTTGAAAGATAAACAGAAGTAGAAAGAGTAGAGTAGTAGTTCAGTTCAGTTCAGTCGCTCAGTCGTGTCCGACTCCCCGTGACCCCGTGAATCGCAGCACGCCAGGCCTCCCTGTCCATCACCATCTCCTGGAGTTCACTCAGACTCACGTCCATCAAGTTGGTGATGCCATCCAGCCATCTCATCCTCTGTCATTCCCTTCTCCTCCTGCCCCCAATCCCTCCCAGCATCAGAGTCTTTTCCAATGAGTCAACTCTTCGCATGAGGTGGCCAAAATACTGGAGTTTCAGCTTTAGCATCATTCCTTCCAAAGAAATCCCAGGGCTGATCTCCTTCAGAATGGACTGGCTGGATCTCCTTGCAGTCCAAGGGACTCTCAAGAGTCTTCACCAACATCACAGTTCAAAAGCATCAATTCTTCGGCGCTCAGCTTTCTTCACAGTCCAATTCTCGCATCCATACATGACCACTGGAAAAACCATAGCCTTGACTAGACGGACCTTTGTTGGCAAAGTAATGTCTCTGCTTTTCAATATGCTATCTAGGTTGGTCATAACTTTTCTTCCAAGGAGTAAGCGTCTTTTAATTTCATGGCTGCAGTCACCATCTGCAGTGATTTTGGAGCCCTAAAAAATAAAGTCTGACACTGTTTCCCGATCTATTTCCCATGAAGTGATGGGACCAGATGCCATGATCTTCGTTTTCTGAATGTTGAGCGTTAAGCCAACTTTTTCACTCTCCTCTTTAACTCTCATCAAGAGGCTCTTTAGTTCCTCTTCACTTTCTGCCATAAGGGTGGTGTCATCTGCATATCTGAGGTTATTGATAGTAGTAGTCTTTAAAACAGGTGTAGTAGTCTGCTCAGGCTGCCATAACAGAATACCACAGACTTGGCAGCCCAAACAGAAGAAACTCATTTTCTCACAGTCTTAGAGGCTGGAAATCTAAGGTCAAGGTGCTGACAGGTTTGTTCCTGGTGGGGCCTCTCTCCCTGGCTTGCAGATGACCTCCCTTCTCACTGTGTCCTCACTTGACCTTCCTGCTGTTCTTCCTCATTTCTGGCATCTACTCCTCTTCTTATAAGGACAATAGTCCTTCTAATGGGACCCCACCCTTATGACCCCATCTGATCTTAATTACCTCCTCAAAGTCTCTATCTCTGAATATTGGGTGGGCCAAAATGTTTGAGTTTTTCCATAACATCGTATGGAAAAACCCAAGGAACATATGGCTAACCCAGTACATTCTTGTTGAGTTAGGGCTTCAAAACAGGGGGTTTTGGCGGGGAGGAGGAGACACAATTCAGTCCAAAATACAATGATTTTTTAAAAAAATATTTATTTATTTGACTGTGCTGGGTCTTGGTTACAGCATGTGGGAGCCAGTTCCCAGACCAGGGATCGACCTGGCCCCCTGCATCGGGAGCGCTGAGTCTTAGCCACTGGACTGCCAGAGAAGTCCCTACAATGATTTTTAAAATGTAAACACATTACCACAGTCACACCTGAAAGTAGTAACAGTAGAGGTTATATGTTTTTATACTGTGTGTAAAGCTACAGGATATAAAGGGAATACAGCTAATATTTAATACTAACTATAAATAGAATATCTGGAGACAGAAACTACTGGCAACTACTCCAGTATTCCTGCCTGGAGAATCCCATCGACAGAGGAGCCTGGCAGGCTACTGTCCATAGGGTCGCAAAGAGTCAGACACAACTTAGCAACTAAACCAAACCTGAAATGGAATATAACCTTTAAAAATTGTGAATCACTATGCATGGGGTAACAAAGAATTGGACATGACTTAGCAACTAAACAACAACATGTTGTACACCTGAAACATATTATGTATCAACTCTACCTCAATTTTTTAAAAAAGAAAAAAAATAGTAACAATAATCTCAATATCAAATATTTAGTCAAAGTTCAACTTTTCCCAGTTGTCTTATGAATAGTTTTTAAAATAGCCTCAGAGTTTTAGCTCATGGATAGCCTATGAGAATATCTTGTTTTTAATCTTTAAAAATCCATCAAAAAGTATGCATTTATTGAACTCTTACTATGTACTCAGCATTGTCCTAAGCACAGCAAGGAGCTAAGTGCCCGTGTCGGGAAATAGTGCGAATGAGGCCAAGGATGCAGGTTGGGGCCTGATCATGGGAGATATTAAAACTCATAGCAGGGGAGTTTAAACTTTATTTGCTTGGAAATGGAGACCCTTTGAAGATTTCTGAATTTTGAGATAGGAAAATGAACTTCAGCATCTCCAGCAAATTAACACAAGTGAAGTGAAGTGAATTGAAGTAGCTCAGTCGTGTCCGACTCTTTGCAACCCCATGGACTGTAGCCTACCAAGCTCCTCCCTCCATGGGATTCTCCAGGCAAGAATACTGGAGTAGGTTGCCATTTCCTTCTCCAGGGGATCTTCCTAACACAGGGCTCGAACCCCAGGTCTCCCACATAGCAGGCAGACGCTTTAACCTCTGAGCCACCAGGGAAGCCCTAAATTAACACAGGATGGTGGCAATTTCATACACCTCTCTTAACACCTAACTCCTAGGATGGGAGACAGATTAAGTCAATGAGTGAGCATTCTATACAGACCTCAACTGTGATAATAAAAGTATAAAGATTAGTTTATAGAAACTTGCTTTTAATAGTCAACTGATGATAATACACATATTCTGCAAAGCAAGGGATATATATGGGGTTAACCAGAAAGTTCATTTGGTTTTTCTGTAAGATTTATGGAAAAATCCAAATGAATTTTCTAGCCAACCCAATACATATAGCTATATTTCAACACTCAATAAGAGGTTTTAATTAAAGGCTTTAAAATCATAAAGTAGATCAATAAGAGCTTCCCTGATGGCCAGGAGAGATGGAGTGAAAGAAATTAACTATGAAGACTTAGACATTAGACATTTTCTAAATATACTTTGGTGAAGGACAGGGAAGCCTGATGTGCTGCAGTCCATGGGTTCACAAGGAGTCAGTCATGACTGAGTGACTGAACTGAATTGAAATATACCTTTAAGTTTTTTAATTGTATAAGTCTTGACCAATATTTTAAGGTGGTGAAGGACAGGGAAGCCTGGCATGCTGCAGTCCATGGGGTGGCAAAGAATCAGACATGATCAAGCAACTGAACAATAATAACCAATACTGTAAGAGCCAAGTATATCATCAAACACTATATAAGGGAAATTTAACTCTTGTTATTTTAAACTAAAGGGATTACAAAATAAACCTAAGACCTCATTAGAGGTCAAGTTTTCACAAAGATAGACAAATTGAGCTGTGGTTGGCAGGGATGCATGTGACAGAATTTTGAAACACTTGTAATCTATGAGCCAGTACTTCTGGAATGCTGGAGAAGAAAGAATGGTGGTAATCAATCCAAGAGGACAAAAAGGCATGTGCTCTGAGAGCCGTTCCAAGTCTATTTTAGCAAGTGCACATGTCTTCAAAATGAAAGATACTCTCCAAATGGTCTAATGGCATCTGGATCACACAGGGTTCTTTTAAAAGACTTAGAAAAAAAAAAAAAAAAGAACCCTATATGATCCAGATGCAAAGATACTGCAAAATCTTTATTGCCGTAAAGCACATGACTCTAAATCACTGAAAAGGCAGAAGATAGCTCACAAACTATTTTTTAAATGTCATTGAAGTATTGTTGATTTACAATGTTTTGTTACTTTCTTCTGCATAGCAAAGTAACTCAGTTAAGCCTATATATATATGTATACACACACACATATATATTCTTTTTCATATTATTTTCCTTGATGAACTATCACAAGATACTGAATATAGTTCCCTGTGCTATACAGTAAGACCTTGTTGTTTATCCATATGTATAACCAGTATATGCATATACTAGTTAGCATCTGCTAACCCAAACTTCCATTCCATCCCTCTCCCACTTGCCCTCCTCTTGGCAACCATGAATCTGTTCTCTATGTCTGTAACTCATAGGCGTGTTCGTTTGTGTCACTGCTCAGATTCCACATATACGTGATATCATATGGTATTTTTCTTTTTCAGATTTACATTGCTTAGTATGATAATCTCTAGGTCCATCCATGTTGCTGCAAATGGCATTGTTTTATCGGTTTTAATGGCTGAGTAATATTCCATTGTATATATGTACCACTCCTCCTTCATCCATTCATCTGTCATTGGACATTTAGGTTGTTTCCATGTCTTGGATATTGTAAATAGTGCTGCTATGAACATAAGAGTGCATGTATCTTTTTGAATTAAAGTTTTGTTCATATATGTGCCCAGGAGTGGGATTGCTAGATCATATGGTAGCTCTATTCTTAGTTTCTTGAGAAACCTCCACACTGCTTATCCCATTGGTGCACCAACACACATTCCCACCAACAGTGTAGGAGGGTTCCCTTTTCTCCACATCCTCTCCAGCATTTATTATTTGTAGACTGTTTAATGATGCCCATTCTGAGTCATGTGAGGCGATACCTCATTTTGGTTTTGATTTGCATTTCTCTAATAATTAGCCATGTTGAGCATCTTTTCATGAACACAAACTATTTTTGAAGTTAGTAGGAGACTGTGTTTTGTTTGGTGACTCACCAGAAGGATTCATAAGACTCAGTGGCAGGTCACACTTGAGACTAAAATTTGCTACAGCAAAGGATGCTGAGCAAAAGCAGCAGGAAACAGGTGTGCATCCGTGTGTCCCGAGAGTTTCAGCACAAGCTTCTGATGTCATTCCTCGAAGGTCACACAGCATCACGTTCTCTCTGGTCGAGCTCTTTGGGATTATGTGCAATGTCCCTGTCCCTTTACAGGGGGTGGGTCACATAGGTACATTCTGCTGCACAACCGGCCATGACAACCAAAATCATGACTCATGATCACAGGTGCACATCATCACTCCAACAACAAACACTTTTTAATATTTATTTAATTTGATTTATTTATTTGGCTGCATTGGGTCTTAGTTGTGGCACATGGGATCTCTGTTGTGATACATGGGCTAAAGAGCACCTGAGCTCACTAGTAGCAGCCCACAAGCTTAGTTGCCCCAAGGCATGTAGCATCTCAGTTCTGCAACCAGGGATCAAACCCGTGTTCCCTGCATTGGAAGGCAGATTCTTAACCACTGGGCCACCAGGGAAGTCCCCATCACTCTTGAGATTTTGCAAAGCAACCTGACAAGCCAGTCAGTAGAGCACAATCCATTGTTCCAAGTATCTGTAACTAAATTATCTACAGCTAACAGAAGGAAGATGCCAGGGGCCACATTCTGCCATACTGGTCAAAGGTCAATCATGGCTCCTTTGGAGACATGGGAAGAGTAAGTGTACAGACCTACTGTGAGAACTCTTCCATCAGTGATGTTTTGAAAAGAACCAAAGGGAGGAAGCCTGCAAAAAGATATTACTCCTGAAAACATGCCTTATTCATCCACCACTCTGCCTTTCTCAAAGCTTCTCCCCCAGCAAGACTGTCCTCCACTTTCTCTCCTGTCCTTATTTCTAAATCCCACATATGTGCTCTTAAACTCCCAAGGCATTGGTTGATGACCCAGGAACCCAGTCCAGCTGGTAACCATCATTTGTGCACTCAGGACCAGCAACACAATTTGTATGTTGTTCAAAAGTTGTTAAGAATTTCAATATAGTGACAGGAACTTCCCTGGTGGTCCAGTGGCTAAGACTCTGAGCTTCCAATACAGGGGAGCCTGGGTTTGATCCCTGATCAGGGAACTAGATCCCGTGTGCCACAACTAAGAGTTCGAATGCTGCAACAAAGATCGCACATTCTGCAACTCAGACCCAGTGCAACCAAAAAATATTAAAGAAAAAAACAGGCAATGACAGAAAAGCATTAAACCAAGTGGCTTTTCCTAGCACAGAACCCCAGGGAGCTACACTGGTTGCACACCCGTGAAGCTCATCCTAAGTGCAATGATTACCTCCTGGAGGTTGACCTCTCCCAAGAGACCAAGTTACTGATCAAAAGGTGTAGGGACTTCCCTGGTGGCCCAGTGGTTAAAACTCTGCGTTTCCACTGCAGGGGATGTGGGTTCAAGCCCTGTTTGGGGAACTAAGGTCCACATACCGTGCAGCCCCAAAAAACAAAAAAGACTTGGTGAGCCTAGAGTCAGGTAGGAAATGGGGCATTGCCTGGAAGCTGTGTATGATGCATTAACTTAGGGTGGTGGGGGCTTTTGGTGCATGTTAAGACAGCTAAGGGGTGGTGGAGAGTAGGCTTGCCGAGAAGTCAGAGTACCTGTAATTCTGTTCTTCCCAAGCAGTGTGACCTTAGAAAGTCACTTAGTTTCCCAGCCTCCACTTCCTCCTCAATAAAACAGACTTGATAATGGCACTGACTTTATGGAGGCAATTGTGAATGTTGAAAGAGATAATGTACACAAAGGCACTTTGTAAACTGAAGTACTGTGCAAATGTTATTAGCCTTCTCTCTGGAGCTATTTCCATCTAGATAACGAATATTGGTGTATGATTTCCTCTTCCTTGGACAGTACTGGAAACATGCTGGCAAATAGTTTTCTTTTTTATTCCTCTCTCTCCCTGTCTCATTTTTTATTGGCGTGTAGTTGATTTACAATGTTATGTTAGCTTCAGGTGTATAGCAAAGTAATTCAATTTTACACATACATATTTCTATTCTTTTTCAGATTCTTTTCCCATACAGGTCATTACAGAGTATTGAGTAGAGTTACCTGCGCCTACAGTAGGTCCTTATTAGTTATCTATTTTGTATATAGTGGTATGTATATGTCAGTCCCAATCTCCCAATTTATCCCTCCCCCACTTCCGTCTCTGGTAACATATGATTGTTTTCTACATCTGTGACTCTATTTCTGTTTTGTAATTAAGTTCATTTGTACCATTTGCAAATACTTTTCTTTTCCAACTATTTTTCCCCAGAAAATAATGCTTCTGTCATTACAGCATTACAACACAACTTTGTGTTCTGTTTACCCAAGTCACAAAATAAAGTTACAGTTATGGTGGATATGTCAGGGGGGACTGATACATCCATATCCTCCAGATTGAGTAACTCCTGTTGATGGCTAGTCTTACAGATTTTTTTTTGTTCGAATGGACTTCCAATTCAGAGAATGTCATTGTGAGAACTTGTCCCTAAATCATGGATTTGTCACACTCTGTAATACCTGTCGTTACCTATGTACGAAATACATTTTATCCTTCTTAATCCTTTAGCTTCTTAACTACTGCTCTGTAGTTAAGAAGATCTTGATAAATATTTGCCAAGTCAATGAATTAGTGAAGGAATAAATGCAAGGAAGAGATCACTATCTGGAGATACCAAAGGATTCAATGCTGAAACTTGTTTCTGAAACAAACATGATTTCTTTGATGTCTGAGATACCAGTTCTGCACATGTGCATGCTCAGTCGTGTCTGTCTTTTTGCGACCCCATGGACTGTAGCCCACCAGGCTCCTCTGTCCACAGAGTTCTCTAGGCAAGAATGCTGGAGTGGGTTACCATTTCCTTCTCCAAGGGATTTTCCTGATTCAGGGATTGAACGCATGTCTCCTGCATGTCTCTGGCATTCCAGGCAATTTTTTTTTTTAAACCACTGAGCCACCTGGGAATCCCACTAGTTCTACTTGTTCCCTGAAGACTTGGAGTGAATGGAAATACACCCCCAGGCAGATGGGGTATTGATGGGGTATTGATCGTAGGAAAGATGCAGCACTAGTGAAAGCAGCTGCCTCAACTCCTGCTTTCCCCTGATGGGAAATTAGCTCCCATGGGTCCTGAGTCTGTTTCAGGGTGGTCTAAGGGGTCCTCTCCAGGCCAGATGTGGGTGCTGATCCCTCAAGGAAGGGCCTGACTGGCTGTCTGTGGTCCTCTCACTTCCTGACTTTGCTTTTCATTTTCCATCTCCCCTTTCTTTTTCTTCCCACTATTTAACAAACACACAATCAGGGCCACTGCAGATTCAAACAGTGAGAGTCATCGCGAGGGCTGACCCTGTTCTCACAGAACAACTGATGAGCTGAACTGGTCCTCATAGAAGTACCGCACTGCAGCCTTGGCTCTGAAAGACTAGGCTAGGTTTTGGAGGTGGCCTAGAGGAAAGAAACAAATGGTTCTCCTCTCCAAACCTCTATTTCCTATACCTATTTGGGCCAGGAGTATCATAAAGACTTAATAAATGTGTTGACAAGCTGAGTAGCACTTTCTTCTCTGGGCAACTCACAGAAATGGAAACTCACAGTTGAGAATGTGGCTGTGCTCTCAGTTAAGTCGCTTGGCCTGAACGTTGGGAAACTACCCAAGAAATGCCAATAGAAGTAAATTGCCTGCTCTGAAAATGGAAGCGTTCAGTTTATAATGTTATGAAAGAGACATGTGAATGATTCAGGGCACTCGGCCTTTGGATGATTTCAGTTCAGTTCAGTTCAGTCGCTCAGTTGTGTCCGACTCTTTGCGACCCCATGAATCGCAGCACACCAGGCCTCCCTGTCCATCACCAACTCTCGGAGTTCACTCAAACTCATGTGCATTGAGTCGGTGATGCCTCTCACCCTCTGTCGTCCCCTTCTCCTCCTGCCCCCAGTCCCTCCCAGCATCAGGGTCTTTTCCAGTGAGTCAACTCTTCGCATGAGGTGGCCAAAGTACTGGAGTTTCAGCCTCAGCATCAGTCCTTCCAGTGAACACCCAGGGCTGATCTCCTTCAGAATGGACTGGTTGGATCTCCTTGCAGTCCAAGGCACTCGCAAGAGTCTTCTCCAACACCACAGTTCAAAAGCATCAATTCTATGGCATTCAGCTTTCTTTATAGGCCAACTCTCACATCCATACATGACTACTGGAAAAACCATAGCCTTGACTAGACGGACCTTTGTTGGCAAAGTAATGTCTCTGCTTTTGAATATGCTATCTAGGTTGGTCATAACTTTCCTTCCAAGGAGTAAGCGTCTTTTAATTTCATGGCTGCAATCACCATCTGCAGTGATTTTGGAGCCCCCAAAAATAAAGTCTGACACTGTTTCCACTGTTTCCCCATCTATTTCCCATGGATGATTTAAGAAACCCCAAATTATGATGACACAAAGCCCTTGAATGAGAATTGAGAGTCATCTGCAAAACCTTCGAGCAAGCTAAAATTTTCATGACTTGTGCTCCCAAGGTCCCTGGAAAACAGAGTGAAAATCATTTAAGCTTGGGTATTGCAACTCTGACAGCACTCATGATTTTGGAAATGATCTATAGCCCTAGAAAGTTCAGAATGCTTCAGTTATAGTACTAATTAAATAGAGTAATAAGTCAAAACAGATGATTCTGGAAGAGCTAATGTTCCCCGGGAGTGGTTTTGGTGAATTGAATTTCAGCAGTTAGAATGAGATTGTCCCTGTTGCGAAGGAGTGGCCTTTCTTAGCTATGCAAAGATGAAACTCCCTGTTGATAAGAAAAAGAGATTATAGTAACATATATTGAGATGGAAAAATCAGCATGAACTCTGGCTTTAGAGAAGCCCCCATGTGCTGCAACGAAGACCCAGCACAGCCAAAATAATAACAAAAAAATACATACATTTTCTAGTTCTTTCACAATTAAATTTGGCCCCACAACAATGGCAGCATATTTATTTTCTTATTATAACTGTTTGTACCTAATATTATTCTCTACTATTAGAAGAAAAGAATCCTGGAGATACCTGATTCCATGTCTTGGGACAAGAAAAATCAGGATGGGTTTGGAACATCATGTTTTGCCAGAAAGCAAGAATGCCTTCAAGGAGGCTAGAAACACAGCTAAAGGGCAGAGCAACTTGCTTTAAAGAGTCTCCCACTGTGAAAAGAGCCTTTGGAACAACACATGTTATTGTTAATGCAGTTAGGACAAGCTGAATCAAGAAAGACCATCCAGTTTAGGACACCCCCAAAGAAACAGCAACATAAACTACACAAAAGGTCATTGTGGTGCACTTTCAAAGGAATAGGTGGTTGCTTTTTATGGCTTGGCCAACAGGAAGAAAGGCAATTCTATGTTCAGAAGTACCTCCCTCACTCAGAGATAAATAAAGCCGTCTCTTAGCAGCTCTAAGTGACACCTCACCCTGACTGCTGGTGGCAATAGGGCAGAAGTGACCTGTTTCTCCTCTAGGTCAACTCGACGGGTCTTTAAGATAATGGGAAAGTGCCAGCCTCGGTGCAACTTGAAGGTGGGTGCTGGAAAAAGGGGTGAGGCACGTGCGGCTGGCGCAAGATGTGGAGTGAAAGATCAGACCATCAGGTAATGTAGTAGGCGGAATCGTGTCCCTCTCAAATCCGTATATGAAGCCCTAACCTCCAGGACATCACAATGTGACCGTATTTGGAGGTCGGGTCTTTAAAGAGTAATTAAGTTAAAATGCGGCCGTGAAAGTGGGCCCATATCAAATCTGGCTGGAGTTCTTATAAGAGGAAACGAGGACACACAGCGGGGCCCTGGGAGTGTGTGTACACAGAGGAAAAGCTATGTGAAGACACATTGAGAAGGCGGCTGTCTGCAAGCCAAGAAGAGGGGCCCTGGAAGAAGCCAACCCGCTGACACCTTGATCTTAAACTTTGAGTCTCCAGAACTGTGAGAAATAAGTCTCTGTTGTTTAAGCCTCCAGTCTGTGGTATTTTATTATCGTGGGAAACTAATACATGTAGGATTAGCTAACAGAGGGCTTCCGAGACCACAACACAGTTAAAAATGAAGATGTATCATTTCATTGATGATACCATTTTTTAAATAAAATTAAAAAAGGAGAAATCTAGAAAAATGGCATAGATAATCTTTTTGCAAAATAGAAATAGAGACACAGACGTAGAGAACAAACATGGACACCAAGGTGGGAAGGGCGGGGTGGGTGGGATGAATCGGAGACTGGGATTGACACATATACACTACGGATACTATGTATAAAATAGATGACTAATGAGAACCTACTGTATAGTACAGGGAACTCTATTCAGTGCTCCCTGGTGACCTGGATGGGAAGGAAGTTCAAAAGGGAGGGAGGGGATAGGTGTATATTGGGTTTCCCTGGTGGCTCAGACGGTAAAGAATCTGCCTGGAGTGTAGGAGACCTGGGTTCAATCCCTGCATTGGGAAGATCTCCTGGAGGAGGAAATGGAAATGGAAATGGAAATCCACTCCAGTACTCTTGCCTGGGAAATCCCATAGACAGAGGAACCTGGCAGGCTACAGTCCATGGTGTCATGAAGACTCAGACATGACTGAAGCGACTTAGCATGAATACACCTTCATAAAGGAAGATGTCTGCAAGGAAGTCCAGGTCGCAGGAATCCAGGCAGGAACATGTGGGAATCGGAACGAAGAGCTGAGAGTTGAAATGCGTGACTTCGAACTGCACCAGAGACAGAGGATGGCGATTTAAATAGTTCTCATCCCCTCGTGCACACATCCATTGTCTCTTTTAAACTTCCCAATCCCTGAGAAAGAGAGGGTGTCATCACTGCTTTCCAGAGAATTCACTCCAAGAGGTTAGGAAAGCCCTAGGAGCCTGGAGAGAGGTCTCAAATGGGCTGCTGTCAGGTATCAGGACTTCTTTCCTGTTAGAATTCTTTCCATTGATTTTCCTGTCTTATGATCTTCCTTGTCTATAATATTTTATATTGTAGAATGAGCTTTTGTATAAAATATAACAGGATTAGCTATCAGGCACTATTCCATTTTAAAGTTTATAGACTGTAAATCTCAGAGATGAACAGCAAATTGTTCATCAATCTCCAGACCTAGACAATGCACTTCACAATCACATGAAGGGAAAAGAAACCCCAAAACATTCCCAAGTCAGAAGTTTGCAATGGCTTATTTTATTATTATTAATATTTGGCTTGCTGTGCAGCATGTGGGATCTTAGTTCCCTGACCAGGGATTGAACCCAGGTCCCCTGCATTGAAAGTTCAGAGTCTTAACCCCTGGACCTCCAGGGAAGTCCTCATAATGGTTTATTTTTTAAAATACCTGATTACTGAAGGCCATAGGTTTCATGCTTCTCTGTATCTCCCATGGTGTCCAGCACCAGGCATTTTTCTTATCTGAAGTACAATTATTTCTTAGTTGATTGACCTTGACTAAAGTCTTTATTTATTTGATTTGGAAAAACATAAAGGCATTTCTCAAATTGGAGCAGACTTTAATAATACCACAGAAGTAATTTTTTTTATTTATAGATGCCACTGTAAGAAAGCTATGACAAACCTAGACAGCTTATTAAAAAGCAGAGACATTACTTTGCCAACAAACGGCCATCTAGTCCAAGTTATGCTTTTTCCAGTATTGTGTATGGGTGTGAGTTGGATCGTAAAGACGGCTGAGCACCTAAGAATTCATGCTTTCAAACTTCAGTGTTAGAGAAGACTCTTGAGAGTCCCTTGGACTGCAAGGAGATCAAACCAGTCAATCCTAAAGGGAATCCTGACTATTCACTGGAAGGACTGATGCTGAGGCTGAAGCTCCAATACTTTGTCCACCTGATGGGAAGAGTAGACTCATTGGAAAAGACCCTCATGCTGGGAAAGATAGAAGGCAGGAGGAGAAGGGGATGACAGGAGATGAGATGGTTGGATGACATCACCTACACAATGGACATGAGTTTGAGCAAACTCTGGTAGATAGTGAAGGACAGGGAAGCCTGGTATGCTGCGGTCCACGGGGTCACAAGAGCTGGACACACCTGAGTGAATGAACAACAACTGTAAGAATGAACCATCTCAAGGGAGATTCCTGTTCACATGTAACTGTACACACAAGACTGAAGGGATGACTTCTTAGATGAATGTAGAATGGCACCAACTGGATGCCTATTTATGCAAGCATTTCTTATAAAGCCTGCTTTCCTTACTAGATGGGAGAGTGTCTCTTATTTACAGTGTTCCTGACACGTTGAAATCAATAACCAGCTGTTGACAGAACGTGCTGGTTGCTACCTGATGACATGGGCATTTTGTGTGTGATTTCGTTGAATTCTCTCAATAGCTCAAAAGGTACAAATCATTCTCACTGGACAGATGAGTAACCTCGAGAATTGACTTATTAGAGATCATATAGAAAGTAATTAACTTCATCCAATAGGAGTTTGAAACCAGGGCTAGGGACTTTCCTGCTGGCCCTGTGGTTAAGAATCCACCTTCCGATGCAGAGAACTTGGGTTCAATTCCTGGGCGACTAAGTCTTCATGCTGCAGCTAGAGAAACCCAAGCCATAACTTCTGAGCCCTCACATTCCAGAGCCCCACACCACAGCTAGAAAGAATCCCTTGTGCCCCAGTGAGCCAGCACAACCAAAAAAAAAAAGAGAGAGAGAGAAAGCCTGGGCTCTCCCCACTGATTAAAAATCAGGGACCTCCCAGGAACCACTTATGGACCTGGAGACATTATTAAACCCTCCACTCCTCCTCCTCTTCCCCTTGACCCCCTAAAAAAAGACCGACATACATACCGTTTTCAATGTCCCACTCACTGGATGATAACTGTAATTTCATATTTAGATTTTCTTTATTTGTTTTTTTTTTTAATTAATTTTTATTGGCGTACAGTTGATCCATAATGTTGTGTTAGCTTCCGTTGTACAGCAAAGTGAATCAGCTATACATATACACGGATCCACTCTTTCTTTACATTATTTTCCCATATAGGTCACCACAGAGCACTGGGTTCCCTGTGCTATACAGTAGGTTCTCATTAGTTATCTATTTTATATATAGTAGTTTGTATATGTCAATCCGAGTTTATTCTCCCCACTTCCCACATTCAGATTTTCTTTAAGTCATGGGTTATAAACCAGCAGGCAACAGACGGAATCTGATCCAGTAACATATCTTGCTTAGCATGGTGATTTTTTAAAACTTGAGTTTGAATTTTTATACAACTTCCACTGGACCCTGTGGTCTCAGACTAGGCTGTTTTGCTCATTTGTGTTACATGTTAGAGGAAGCCCAATAGAATTTAAATTAAAACCGAGTCCCAGTTAAAGTGAAAATATGTCTGGGGTAGGCTAATACTTCCAACTGTTATTAATTCGTACCTTGTTGTGACTAAGTTTAAAGTCCTCTACTGAGGAGAGGTTTTGAAGGGAGAAGTGAGGATGGCAGGGTGGGAAACCTCAGTTCTTCTGTATGTTTTTTTTTTTTTTCCTGTCTTTCCATCCTCTCTACATCTCAAAGTTCTCTTTCTGCCTAAGTCTCAAGCACAAAGTCCTAGTCAATAGTTTCCCAATAGGTAGCATTCATTTCTCTGAAAAATTAACCACAATAACTATACAAGAAGTCAATAGTATTCTGTAATAATCTGTGACTCAGCTATGCCCAGTGCCTCAACCTTTAATGTTCACTTCCTTTACACCAAAAAAGGAACAGTCTGAGCCTCCAGCAGAAGCCCAGTATTCTTACTATTAATAATAATTAACTTTTATTAAGGACATATTACGTACCGGGTACTTTCATACTAGTTTAAACAAGAACCCATGGACACACATACACATCTGCATGAATAGTCAATCATTTTCAAGGACAGAAAAGAGCAAAAGCACATTTAAGTAAGAAACTGAAAATGGATCAAGGCAACTGTCTTTTCATTGCAGTCAGGAAGCCCTGAAGGGGGCGCCCTCACCCACCACAGCTTACGGACCCCAGCCTTCTGACCCGGCTGCTCACCGCCTGCAGCCAATGAAGAACCAACCAGCCCACCCCAGCTTCCTCCTTCCCCAATAAGGGCAAGTCCCTCTCCAGTGTTTCCCCACTTGCCTGTGGTTCACCATTACTTTCCATTACTTTACTTGTCCCAAAATGTGATTCTCTGCTATTCTTAAATAAACTCATTTTGCTGGTTATTTTACCAGCATGGCTCTTTTGCTCAACATTACATGATCTTAGGCCTTACAAGATCTCTTAATTTAGAAAAGAAGAGAAGCTAAAGGCAAAGCAGAAAAGGAAAGATACACCCATTTGAATGCAGAATTCTGAAGAATATCAAGGAGAGATAAGAAAGCCTTCCTCAGTGATCAATGCAAAGAAGTAGAGGAAAACGATAGAATGGGAAAGACTGGAGATCTCTTCAAGAAAATGAGACATACCAAGGGAACATTTCATGCAAAGATGGGCACAATAAAGGACAGAAATGGTATGGACCTAAGAGAAACAGAAGATATTAAGAAGAGGTGGCAAAAATAAACAGAACTATACAAATAAGATCTCCATGACCCAGATAATCACGATGGTCTGATCACTCACCTAGAGCCAGACATCCTGGAATGTGAAGTCAAGTGGGCCTTATGAAGCATCACTATGAACAAAGCTAGTGGAGGTGATGGAATTCCAGTTAAGCTATTTCAAATCCTAAAAGATGACGCTGTGAAAGTGCTGCACTCAATATACCAGCAAATTTGGAAAACTCAGCAGTGGCCATAGGACTGGAAAAGGTCAGTTTTCATTCCAATCCCAAAGAAAGGCAATGCCAAAGAATGTTCAAACTACTGCACAATTGCCCTCATCTCATATGCTAGCAAAGTAATGCTCAAAATTCTCCAAACCAGGCTTCAACAGTACGTGAACCGTGAACTTCCAGATGTTCAAGCTGGATTTAGGAAAGGCAGAGGAACCAGAGATCAAATTGCAAACATCCATTGGATCATTGAAAAAGCAAAAGAGTTCCAGAAAAACATCTATTTCTCCTTTATTGACTATGCCAAAGCCTTTGACTGTGTGGATCACAACAAACTGGAAAATTCTTCAAGAGATGGGAATATCAGACCACCTTACCTGCCTCCTGAGAAATCGTGTGCAGGTCAAGAAGCAACAGTTAGAACCAGACATGAAACAACAGACTGCTTCCAAATCTGGAAAGGAGTACGTCAAGCCTGTATATTGTCACCCTGCTTATTTAACTTATATGCAGAGTACATCATGTGCAATGCTGGGCTGGATGAAGCAGAAGCTGGAATCAGATCAATAACTTCAGATACACAGATGACATCACTCTTATGGCAGAAAGTGAAGAGGAACTAAAGAGCCTCTCCATGAAAGTGAAAGAGGAGAGTGAAAAAGCTGGCTTAAAACATAACATTCAGAAAACTAGATCATAGCATCCGGTCCCATCACTCCATGGCAAATAGATGGGGAAACAATGGAAACAGTAGCAGACTTTATTTTGGGGGGCTCCAAAATCACTACAGATGGTGACTGCAGCCATGAATTTAAAAGACACTTGCTCCTTGGAAGAAAAGGTATGACCAACATAGACAGCATATTAAAAAGCAGAGACATTACTTTGCCGACAAAGGTCCATCTAGTCAAAGCTGTGGTTTTTCCAGTAGTCATGTATGGATGTGAGAGTTGGACTATAAAGACAGCTGAACACCAAAGAACTGATGCTTTTGAACCGTGGTGTTGGAGAAGACTCTTGAGAGTCCCTTGGACTGTAAGGAGATCCAACCAGTCCATCCTAGAGGAAATCAGTCCTGAATATTCATTCAGTGGAAGGACTGATGCTGAAACTCCAATACTTTGGCCACCTGATGTAAAGACCTGCCCTCATGGGAAAAGACTCTGATGCTGGGAAAGATTGAAGGCAGGAGGAGAAGGGGACGACAGAGGATGAGATGGTTGGATGGCATCACTGACTCGATGAACATGAGTTTGAGCAAGCTCCATGATTTGATGATGGACAGGGAAGCCTGGCATACTGCAGTCCATGGAGTCAGACACGTGTCTCACAAAGAGTCAGACACGACTGAGCGACTGAACTGAACATGATCTTAAAGAAATCATATTTCTTTATAGAAAAGAATGGAAGGGGACTTCCCTGGTGATGGAGTGGTTAAGACACCACGCTTCCAATGCAGGGGGCATGGGTTCCTTCGCTGGTGGGGGAACTAACATTCCACATGGCCCAGTCAAAAAAATTTTTTTTTAAAAAGAAAAGAATGTAAGGACTCAGATTTGCAGGGATGTAATGCCCAGATGTTGGAAATACTACTCAGAACAGTGTAGTTCCTCATTATCTTGTATCTATTTATTACAAAATAAGATCTTTCTTTACCAAAAAGTCCATTCACATGTTTTCCTAAGAACAGAGGAACAAGAGAATAGTCTGCCCTCAGAGATAAGTTCACGCCTCCTCCTTTGGCAACATGAAACTGAATCTTTGAAACTACAAATATCTCACTTGTAAAGATCCCAGGGACTCAGATAGTCAGAGTAAAGTTATCTGAACTCCTCTCCTTCCAGTTGATCTAGAATCAAGAGCCTGGGTTTGGGAGGAGCATAAGCTCTATTTACCTTGATCCAGCAAGACTTCAAGGTTCCAACTATTTGATTTTTCAGTCTTAATAGGAAATTACTTTAAATATCAAAATTTCTTAGACATATAATTGAACATTTCAGTTGTGATAACTGCAAAACTATAACCTTACTATATAAAATTATAATAATTTTAAAAGTGTAGTGTTGTATTTAGGAAATAGTGTACTGATGCCTGCAATTTATTTGCAAGTACACCAAAGAGAAGATGGATCAATGGATAGTTGGATGGAGTAATGGACAGCTGGATGGATATGTGATAAAGTATAGCAAAGCATTAGTGAATGCAGAATCTCCATGATAGCTATGCCCCCGTTCACTGTAGAGTTCTTTTGACTTCGCTGTAAGTTATTTTTATTTTTTAGAATTTGCTTTAAATTAAAAAAATTAAAACTGAAGGAATACACAAATAGATCAACAGAATGTTCAATCATAGAGAGCCCTGAAACATACCCAAGAGAATATAGGATCTTGGTGTATGACAGCAGCAATATGCAGCAGTGGGGCATAATTAACTATTTAATAAATGGTCCTGTGAAAGGCAGTTGTCCATAAAAAAAATGGATCCCTACCTCGATTATCCCCATGGTCTAGTATTTTGCACTGAACTGCTTCAGGTCTATTTTTTTTTTTTTTTTTCCTCTCTCTGTTATAACTCCAGGGCCTGGTATCTACTAGGTGGAGAGTAAATCTTTGTTGAATGAAGACCTTGGTCCTGGGAGATATGCTGGAGGTTGGAGGATGTCTGTAATCCATTCTGTGCCCGAGGGTTGGAGCCAGGAAACTCAGGCTCCAGTCCACCCTCTTTTCTGTTCGCCATCACCTGAGCTAAAGCAACTGTGACGCTGAGTCCAGATTGCAAATAAACACACAGCAATGAGTGGTGCGAGGTTGCCCTGACTTCATTCAGTGACTGAAAGAGCTCCCTTGAAGATTTGCAGTGACAGACTGTTACTGGCTGTTTGCTCTTCCAGAGATTATTAAGGGGGTTTCCCTGGTGGCTCAGCGGTAAAGAATCCACCTGCCACTGCAGGAGATGTAGGTTCGACCCCTGGGTGGAGAAGATCCCCTGGAGAAGGAAATGGCAACCCTGTCCAGTATTCTTTTTTTTTTTTTCAGTTATTTATTGATTTTTGGTTGCACTCGTCTTTGTTGCTGTGGAGGCTTTTTCTAGTTGCGGTAAGCAGAGGCTACTCTAGTTGAGATGCACAGGCTTCTCCTGTTGTACAGCATAGGATCTAGGCGTGCGCACTTCAGCAGCTGCAGCTGCTGGACTTGGTTGTGCTGAGGCATGCGGAATTTTCCCAGACCAGGGATTGAACCCGTGTCCCCGGCACTGGCAGGCAGACTCTTATCCACTGTACCCACCAGGAAAGTCCCCCAGTCCAGTATTCTTGCCTGGGAAATCCCATGGGCAGAGGAGCCTGGTGGGCTACAGTCCATGGAGTCACAAAAGAGCTGGACATGACTTAGCGACTAAAGAACAACAGCAAGGTTATTAAAAGAGGGGACAGGGGACTAGGATTTGAGGTGGGAGTAAGGAGGCAATAATAACGTAGAAATAAATGATGGACCTCAAGTTACAGATTATATGTACATAAAATATATATCACAAATACATGTATTATAGATGTATGTATATATGTTTACATGTTACATATGTATGTGCGTGTGTGAGCATGTAGGGTAGCGGGATTTCCCTGGTGGTCCAGCGGTTGGGACTCTGCACTTTCACGCAGGCAGCAGCAGTTTGATCCCTGGTTGGGGAACAAAGATCTTGCCGTGCAGTTCAGCCAAAAAATAATTTAAAAGAAAATTTTTTTAAGAGAGAGAGATAGCAGAGAGTTCTATATGAGCTTGGCTAGATCTTGCACACCTTTTCCTTATAGGCCTAAAAAAACAGCAAGTTATTTTACAGTGAGTCCAATTTGGCAGAAAATACGTTGAACTACTTTCATCTATTGATTTGAAGATTCTGTAGTCAGGACACATGTTGTACTCTGATGCCAATAAGTCACGCGCTTGTTCTCAGCCCGCCAACGGTAAAATGGAAAAGCTGCGGTTGTAGTATTTCTCTGCCTTTTCATTATTTTTTTTAAACTTATTGTGTTTCCTTTTCCCAGGCTTCAAGGAAAGTTGAATTCTTTCCTTGAAGAAGGTTGAATTCATTCTTCCTTTTGGTTTCTGCCCTCCTAAGGTTGGTCCAGTGGTTTGTGTAAGCTTTGTACAGGGTGAGATCTGTGTTGAGTTTTCGTTTGTTTGCTTTTCCCCTGATGGGCAAGGCTGTGTGAGGTGGTAATCCTGTCTGCTGATGATTTGGTTTGTATTTTTGTTTTGTTTGTTGTTTAGACGCGGCATCCATGCACAGGGTGCTACTGGTGGTTGGATGATGCTGGGTCTTGTATTCAAGTGGTTTCCTTTGAGTGAGTTCTCACTATCTGATACTCCCTAGGGTCAGTTCTCTGGTAGTCTAGGGTCTTGGAGTCAGTGCTCCCAGTCCAAAGGCTCAGGGCTTGATCTCTCCCTAGGATGTCCTCCAACACTGTGCTGATCTCTAGACCTGCTGTGGGGGCAGCTCAGATTCTAATCTGGTCCTACTCCTGTGTGTTCTTGCCTCCAATGTCCACAGCTATCAGAACTAGTCGTTTTCTTTTGTGGGAGCTCTCAATGGCATTTTATATATTCCATAGACACAGAGTCTGCCTAGTTGATAGTGTGGATTTAATCTGCACCTTTACAGCTGGTGGGAAGGTTTTGGGGCTTCCTCCTTAGCCACACTGGCCTTGGGTTTCAACTGTGGCTCTGTTTCCACTTCTACGTGTGGGTTGTCCACTGGGGTTTAGCTTGTGAGACTCTGCCCTGGCGGGCTTGGGTTTGCCCCTGTGAGGGCCAGGTGTGGAAGTGGTGCAGCTGCTTGGGTCACAGGGGTTCTGGCAGTACCAGGTATTCAGGGGGGGTTGGTAGCTAGGGCAGCAGGAAATATAGTGCTCTAGGAGGGTATGGCCACCATTATTGGCCAACACACGCCACTGTTCTTGCCTGGAGAAACCCCCTCCCTGACAGAGAAGCCGGGCAGGCCACAGTCTATGGGGTTGAGAAGAGTTGGATATGACCGAAGTGACCCTGCATGCATAGACACAAGACTTTTTGCCCGTGACAGCTCTGCCACTGCGTGTGAATTATAGATACCCTATTATGCTTTCCATTTTGACCTGCTAAATCAGTCAAAGTGTGTTTTGTTCCATTTTATGGTAAATGTTAGTATTTACATTTTGGTGTCATCTCACATTTTTACAAGTCTTCTAAATTTTTAGAGGAATAACTCAAATAAAAGTGCTTTGTAGACCTTTGATTTTCCTTAGGTATAACATAAGTTCACATGGAAACTTGGCAACTATTCTCCGTATTTGAGTATTCTATAGACCATGTATTACACTGACAACTAATATGAAAAATGCATGCTTCCATAAAAAGAATAGAGCCGATTTTGTCTTTGCTTAAGTCAACCAAATATATCAGCACGGTTACTCCAGTACTCTTGCCTGGAAAATCCCATGGACGGAGGAGCCTGGTAGGCTGCAGTCCATGGGGTCGCTAAGAGTCGGACATGACTGAGCGACTTCCCTTTCACTTTTCACTTTCCTGCATTGGAGAAGGAAATGGCAACCCACTCCAGTGTTCTTGCCTGGAGAATCCCAGGGACAGGGGAGCCTGGTGGGCTGGCGTCTATGGGGTTACACAGAGTCGGACACGACTAAAGTGACTTAGCATAGCATAGCATAGCATACTCTTCCCTTTATTTTAATTCATACATCCAAATAACCTTTAGAGTAAAGCCAAGAAGATGAAGAGTTGCCAACAAAAAAAATGCTTAATGCCAGGTTCCTCCTACCTAAAAATCTTTGTTTTTACTATTGATTTGAATGAAACACCCCATTTTCCTTCTAGTGGTTTCCTCATTCATCAATAGCTCTTTATCCTCATGAGCATGAGAACCACCAACTGCAAATGGGCTGAGTACAAACCACCTTTAGAAACTTTGAACAATCATGTCCATTTTAATGTTGAATAAAAGGTTTGAAACCTAATAGGTTCATCTAGCCAACAAGCCATTATACACTATTTTACTGCCAATTTTTTTTAATTATCACTCATACATGATATATTTACAGTTCTGGGAAATTACACTCATACATGATATATTTACAGTTCCAGGATCTTGAAAAAGACCATAACTCTTATAAAGATTGTGTTTATACAGCTTTGCCATTATAAGTTACTTGATCACTTTGCGTATTTGTACAGCTGAATCCCAAAAGTAGGACACTCCTGCAAAAGGCTTAACTGGAATGGACATGTTATACCATGGTTAGGATTAGGGTAGAGGAATGTCATTTTCTTGACTTAAAGATGCTCCTACGTTAAGCCTGTCTATAAATAAGATCCATATGATAAAATATCAGATCCTTTGCATGGTAATTATCATACTTCGGGGCTTCCAAATTAAAAGAGAAAATTGCATTACCTTTCCAGATAGGCTCTGTCCTGACTTCTAGTCTTGTGGGGTGACAGTAAAGAACAGAACTGAAAGGCAGGTGGGCAGGAAGTGTCTGAACTCCATGAAGGTATTCAGTGAGAATGGATTTCGAGTTGTCTGCCTTGCAGTTCTGCTATTCAGAGATTTGGTTTCTGTTGTGTTTTTGATAAAAGAGGAGTGGACGGAAAGGCATAGACTGACCGTGCTTACTGTATTTCTTTGCAGAAACAGACAGTATAAAGGCTTCCTAAGAGCCTTACAACATTGGTGTAGTGGATACTGTGAGGCGCCATTCAAGCTCCCAAGTTCCCCACTTTTGCCTGAGGCTGATGGCAGCTCACCATGTCTGCGGGAACTGCCCTCCACAGGGCAAGCGGCTTCATCTAAGATTAGGTTCCCTCCCCAGGGGCAGCCAGTATCCAATGATTGGCCCTTTATCTCAATTAGGACAACTCCCATGGATGGCTCTAGAGACTGTCATACAAGGTTCAGAAAAACAAATATCATATATTAATGCACACATGTGGAATCTAGGAAAATGGTACATATGAACTTATTTGCAAGGCAGAAACAGAGACACAGGTGTGGAGAACAAATGTATGGACACCAAGGGGGGAGGGGAGGGGGAGGTAGGGTGGATTGGGAGATTGGGATTGACATATATATGCTACCGATACTATGTACAATAAAATAGATAGCTAATGAGAACCTACTGCAGAGCTCAGCAAACTCTACTCAGTGCTCTGTGGTGACCTAAATGGGAAAGAAATCTAAGGAAGAGGGGATATATGTATATGTATGGTTGATTTACTTTGCTGTACAGCAGAAACTAACACAACATTGTAAAGCAAGTATACTCCACTAATAAATAAATGTGTATGTGTGTGTTAGTTGCTCAGTCATATCCTACTCTTTGTGACCCCATGAACTGTAGCCCACCAGGCTTCTCTGTCCACGGAATTCTGCAGGCAAGAATACTGGAGTGAATTGCCATTCCCTTCTCCAGAGGATCTTCCCGACCCAGGGATTGAACCCTGATCTCCTGCACTGCAGGCAGATTTTTTACTGTTTGAGCTACAGGGAAGTCCTAATAAATAAATCAATGATTTTTTTAAAAAACCAACTCTGACAGGCCATCCCTGCTCCAGAGCTTTCCCATAAAATCAGTTGAGACCTCTTTTGAGCCAGCATCACAGGTCAACTCTGCTTAATCCTTCTGTAAGCAGTGCTGTCGAGAGTACTTCCCAATTAACCCCCTGCAAGCAAATTTCGGGCTCAGAGACTTTCCCCCCTCAAACCCGACCTCAGATATAAAGCAAAATTCTTTGGCAGAATTAAAGATGACCATTTTTTATCTCATGGTAGATTATTGCTCAATTAACCTGGCTTGAGCGAATGAACTGGCCACAGTTAAATTCCTGCTGGCTTTCCTGTGGATCAGTGTGTGGATCCTTTGGGGGTACAGACTTGGTTGTGTATATGTCCCTTTGAAAAGGAGTAAAAAAAATTTAAGCATCATAGAATATATACAAGTCTGATATTTAAAAAGTAGAGTTAATGTTTGTCAAATCATAGTAAATATATGAATGAATAAGAGAGTCTTTAGTTTCTACTTTCTCAATTATGTATATTTTCCTTATAGCACAATACATTGTTAATATTGAGTGACTCTGAATAAGAATGAAACTTTGGGCATTGAAGACATGACCAAGATGTACCTGGTCCTGTAGCGATGTAGATGAACCTAGAGTCAGTCATACAGAGTGAAGTAAGTCAGAAAGAGAAAAATAAATATTGTATATTAACACATATATATGGAATCTAGAAAAATTTTACAGGTGAACCTATCTGCAGGGCAGGAATAGAGATGCTGACATAGAGAACAGACTTTTGGACACAGCAGGGGAAGGAGAGGGTGGGATAAACTGAGAGAGTAGCATTGACATATATACATTGCTGCTGCTGCTGCTAAGTCGCTTCAGTCGTGTCTGACTCTGTGCGACTCCATAGACGGCAACCCACCAGGCGCCCCCGTCCCTGGGATTCTCCAGGCAAGAATACTGGAGAGGGTTGCCATTTCCTCCTCCAATGCATGAAAGTGAAAAGTGAAAGTGAAGTCGCTCAGTCGTGTCCGACTCTTCAAAACCCCATGGACTGCAGCCCACCAGGCTCCTCCGTCCATGGGATTTTCCAGGCAAGAGTACTGGAGTGGGGTGCCATCGCCTTCTCCAATATATACATTACTGTGCATAAAATAGATAGCTCGTGGGAAGCTGCTGTATAGCACAGGGAGCTCAGCTCAGTGCTCTGTAATGACCCAGAGGAGTGAGATGGAGAGAGTAGGAGGAAGACTCAAGAGACAGGGGACATATATATACTTACAGCTGATTAACGTTGTCGTACAGCAGAAACTAATACAACACTGTAAAGCAATTATGTGCTCAGTTGCTCAGTCTGAGTTGCTATAGCCTGCCAGGCTCCTCAGTCAGTGGAATTTTCCAGGCAAGAATACTGGAGCAAGTTGCCATTTCCTCCTCTAGGGGATCTTCCCAACCCAGGGACTGAACCCGCATCTCCTGTGTCTCCTGCATTGGCAGGCAGATTCTTTACCACTGTGCCACCTGGGAAGTCCAAAGCAATTATACTCCAGTTAAAAAAAAAAAAAAAAAAAGATAGACCTGGTCAAACCATGGTTTATCCAGCCCAATGTTCTGGAAGATTCTGTGAAAGATCTTGACAGTCATTCCTGACATTGACTTCAAAGTGTCAGGAAGTTTACCCCAAACATGTATCCTTTGTGCTGTCATGGCCCTGCTTTTACATAACCTATTTCTGTGATGTATACTTATTCTAAATCCCCCACTAGACTAGGACTTCCTCAGTGGGAAATTATTTACATCTGTATCCCTCCCCTCTTAAGCACAGTAATTAATAGGCCCCTATTGAATTCCAGTTTCAATCAGCACAGGATTTATTAGCACTTATGAGATCCTGGGCACCAAGCTAAACATTGTTTGAGAAAATGAGTCACAGTTAACTACCACCCAGGAACTACTAAATACCTGGGGTTATAACACACTTAAACAGCTGGAGACCATTTGTTGTTGTTGCTTAGTCACTAAGTTGTGTTTGACTCTTTTTCAACCCCAGGGACTGTAGCCCACCAGGCTCCTCTGTCCATGGAATTACCAAGGCAAGCATACTGGAGTGAGTTGTCATTTCCTTCCCCAGGGAATGTTCCTGACCCAGGGATCGAACACTTGTCTCCCGATTGGTGGACAAATTCTTTACCACTGAGCCATTTGGAAGCCCTAGAGTCCATTTAATGGTGGCCAATTAAATATGGTAGGTGAAATATTCACAGGAGTCTTTGATTTCTCCTGATGCTCCAGTCAAGAAACAGTACAGAAATACAAAAACCCTAAAGCCACAAATGTAGAGAAAACTTGAGAAAAGATCATTAGCAAACAGGATTTCAGTGAAACGTTGGAAGTGTGTAACTGCCTAAAAAGCTGGAAGATGGCTAAAACCTAAGCTGCTGCTGCTGCTGCTAAGTCGCTTCAGTCATGTCCGACTCTGTGCGACCCCATAGATGGCAGCCCACCAGGCTCCCCCGTCCCTGGGATTCTCCAGGCAAGAATACTGGAGAGGGTTGCCATTTCCTCCTCCAATGCATGAAAGTGAAAAGTGAAAGTGAAGTCGCTCAGTCGTGTCTGACTCTTTTCGACCCCATCGACTGCAGCCCACCAGGCTCCTCCATCCATGGGATTTTCCAGGCAAGAGTACTGGAGTGGGGTGCCATTGCCTTCTCCGAAAACCTAAGCTAGCAGGGCAGAAAGCCAAGAAGTCAGTCATTCTCCACACAGAATACTACCAGGAAGCTTGCAGACACAAGGAGGGAGGGCAGTAGGGTAGAGCTGAAAACAGGAAAATTTATTTGGCAATTTATATAGGGATCTGTTAAAATGCAACTCCCCCAACCAAAGGGCCAGAAGATTGCAGCCTTCCCAAGACAATAGAGGAAAGGAAGCTCACTGTGGAGAAATTGAACCAGGAAATCTGTGGATTCGGGGACACCAGACTCAAGTGAAAAGAAGGGTGAGTCTGACTGAAAACAGGGAGACAAAATAAAGTCTACAAACTGAATGCTGACATCCCTCAAACTTACTCACCCTGATGTAAACTGGCCACCAGACTCATGTTGACCTCATAAGAAACTGGAGAATTCCTCTCTTAGGAAACCAGTCCAAGAGAAATGTCTACATTGGACTTCCCTAGTGCAGTGGATAAGAATCCGCCTGCCAATGTAGGGAACACGGGTTTGATCCCTGGTCAGGGAAGATTCCACACGCCACGGAGCAACTAAAGCCCTTGCACCACAACTACTGAAGCCCATGCACCCCAACTAGAGAGCAGCCCTTCTCTCTGCAACTAGAGAAAGACCCAGCAAAGCCGCCCCCCACCCCCCCCCAAAAAAGAAATGTGTACGTAAAATGACAACTTAGAATTTTCCTGATGAAATAGGGCCTGCCCAATCCCACAGTGGTGAAAGCCACCAATCGCCAAACTCTGCTCACGTGTACAGAGCTTCTGAGTGTTTCTCACTCAACATATTAGGACACCAAAGGCCACCATATGTTTGAGAAAATCCTCTAACAGGACTGACAGGGACCAAAACAAATCACAGAGACTATTTAGAAAACCAAAACCAAAACAGAGTTTCAGAATAAGAGAAGATACTCTTCTATAAAGCAAGAACTGATTTCACTAAAAAATCCATTCAGAGAATAAAAATTCAGAAAATTATGTCTATATACATATATAACCAACAGAAGAGTTGAAAGTAAAGTTGAGAGAATCTCTCAAAAAGGAGAAAAAAACCCAAGGAAATGGAAAATAGGAAAGAAAAGAGAAGTCTAGATAAAATGATACTGAAAACTGCCTGGAAGAAAAATGCAGATCATGTGCAAATGATCAGGCTCAGGAAGAATCAGACTTCTCCACCACAACAGGAGCTAGAAGACAGTGGACAAATGCCTTCAAACTATCAAGAGTAGCTTGATTCTTCCAATGAAGATTTGGAATGCATCATCAGCAAACAACTGGGGGAAAAGTAAGGCAATTATTAACTCCAGGAACACCAAAAAGTTGTACAAGACAGGAAATGTAATAATGGTATACTACATGGCTAAGCTGTGAATAATGACTACTTAGAATGTAAACGTGGCCTACTAATTTTAAAATGGTGACAAATACATCGGAAAGATGAAAAGGAAGAAAATGTGTGTGTTGATTCTGAGGAAGGGCAGTGTAAAGGAGTTAGAATTTCATTTAATAATAAAAAATAATAAAGCAATAAACAACAGTAAAAGAATGTTATTTAGAAATATGAAGGGATTATCATACAAAGTAAGCCAAAGACAAATATCGTATGATATCACTTATATGTGGAGTCTTTAAAAAAAGATACGAATGAACTTACTTACAAAACAGAAAGAGACTCACAGATATAGAGAACAAACTTAAAGTTACCAAAAGGGGAAAGGGAGGGAGGAAGGTTAAATTAGGAGTTTGGGATTAACATATACACACTGCTATATATAAAATAGATAACCAATAACCAACAAGCGTCTGCTGTAAACACAGGGTATTACTGAGTACAAATACTCAATATTTAGTAATACTGTATAAGGGGAAAGAATCTACTTCCCTGATCAGGGATTGAACCCAGGCCCCTGCATTGGGAGCATGGAGTCTTAGCCACTGGACCACCAGGGAAGTCCCAGGAATAGGTATATATTGTTTCATTAAATATGAAACAAATTTTCCAATTGTTGTTCAGTCACTAACTTGTGTCTGTCTCTGACACCCCATGGACTGCAGCACACCAACCTTCCCTGTCCTTCACTATCTCCCAGAATTTACTCAAACTCATGTCCATTGAGTCAGTGATGCCATCCAACCATCTCATCCTCTGTCACGCCTGTCTCCTCCTGCCCTCACTCTTTCCCAGCATCAGGGTCTTTTCCAATGAATCAGTTCTTTTCATCAGGTGGCCAAAGTATTGGAGCTCCAGCTTCAGCATCAGTCCTTTCAATGAATATTCAGGACTGATTTCCTTTAGGATTGACTGGTTTGATCTCCTTGCTGTCCAAAGGACTCTCAAGAGTCTTCTCCAGCATGTCATAAACAGTGGTTATATTCTCAGACCCCCTCCAGCTATTTAAAATTAATCTACAATGTAATCCAACCTAAATGCATCTATTATACATAAGCAATATTTTATAATGGTCATCTGAGTTAAATTCCCCCATTCCAGTCCATTTTAGTTCACTGATTCCTAGAATGTTAACGTTCACTCTTGCCATCTCCTGTTTGACCACTTCCAATTTGCCTTGATTCATGGACCTGACACTCCAGGTTCCTATGCAATATTGCTCTTTACAGCATCAGACCTTGCTTCTATCACCAGTCATATCCACAACTGGGTATTGTTTTTGCTTTGGCTCCATCCCTTCATTCTTTCTGGAGTTATTTCTCCACTGATCTCCAGTAGCATATTGGGCACCTACCGACCTGGGGAGTTCACCTTTCAGTGTCTTATCTTTTTGCCTTTTCGTACTGTTCATGGGGTTCTCAAGGCAAGAATACTGACGTGGTTTGCCATTCCCTTCTCCAGTGGACCACATTCTGTCAGACCTCTCCACCATAACCCGCCCGTCTTGGGTGGCCCCATGGGCATGGCTTTGTTTCATTGAGTTAGACAAGGCTGTGGTCCTAGTGTGATTAGATTGACTACTATGGGCAGGAATCCCTTAGAAGAAATGGAGTAGCCATCATGGTCAACAAAAGAGTCCAAAATGCAGTACTTGGATGCAATCTCAAAAAAGACAGAATGATCTCTGTTCGTTTCCAAGGCAAACCATTCAATATCAGAGTAATCCAAGTCTATGCCCCAACTAGTAATGCTGAAGAAACTGAAGTTGAACGGTTCTATGAAGACCTACAAGACTTTTTAGAACTAACACCCCAAAAAAGATGTCCTTTTCCTTACAGGGGACTGGAATGCAAAAGTAGGAAGTCAAGAAACACCTGGAGTAACAGGCAAATTTGGCCTTGGAATACGGAATGAAGCAGGGCAAAGGCAAATAGAATTTTGCCGAGAAAATGCACTGGTCATAACAAACACCCTCTTCCAACGACACAAGAGAAGACTCTACACATGGACATCACCAGATGGTCAACACCGAAATCAGATTGATTATATTCTTTGCAGCCAAAGATGGAGAAGCTCTATACAGTCAGCAAAAACAAGACCAGGAGCTGACTGTGGCTCAGATCATGAACTCCTTATTGCCAAATTCAGACTTAAATTGAAGAAAGTAGGGAAAACCACTAAACCATTCAGGTATGACCTAAATCAAATCCCTTATGATTATACAGTGGAAGTGAGAAATAGATTTAAGGTACTAGATCTGATAGATAGAGTGCCTGATGAACTATGGACGGAGGTTCGTGACATTGTACAGGAGACAGGGATCAAGACCATCCCCATGGAAAAGAAATGCAAAAAAGCAAAATGGCTGTCTGAGGAGGCCTTACAAATAGCTGTGAAAAGAAGAGAAATGAAAAGCAAAGGAGAAAAGGAAAGATATAAGCACCTGAATGCAGAGTTCCAAAGAATAGCAAGAAGAGATAAGAAAGCCTTCCTCAGCGATCAGTGCAAAGAAATAGAGGAAAACAACAGAATGGAAAGACTAGAGATCTCTTCAAGAAAATCAGAGATACCAAGGGAACATTTCATGCAAAGATGGGCTCGATAAAGGACAGAAATGGTATGGACCTAACAGAAGCAGACGATATTAAAAAGAGGTGGCAAGAATACACAGAAGAACTGTACAAAAAAGACCTTCACGACCAAGATAATCACAATGGTGTGATCACTCACCTAGAGCCAGACATCCTGGAATGTGAAGTCAAGTGGGCCTTAGAAAGCATCACTATGAACAAAGCTAGTGGAGGTTATGGAATTCCAGTTGAGCTATTTCAAATCCTGAAAGATGATGCTGTGAAAGTGCTGCACTCAATATGCCAGCAAATTTGGAAAACTTAGCAGTGGCCACAGGACTGGAAAAGGTCAGTTTTCTTTCCAATCCCAAAGAAAGGCAATGCTAAAGAATGCTCAGACTACCGCACAATTGCACTCATCTCACACACTAGTAAAATAATGCTCAAAATTCTCCAAGCCAGGCTTCAGCAATATGTGAACCGTGAACTTTGTGATGTTCAAGCTGGTTTTAGAAAAGGCTGAGGAACCAGAGATCAAATTGCCAACATCCGCTGGATCATGGAAAAAGCAAGAGAGTTCCAGAAAAACATCCATTTCTGCTTTATTGACTATGTCAAAGCCTTTGACTGTGTGGATCACAATAAATTGTGGAAAATTCTGAAAGAGATGGGAATACCAGACCACCTGACCTGCCTCTTGAGAAACCTATATGCAGGTCAGGAAGCAACAGTTAGAACTGGACATGGAACAGACTGGTTCCACAGTGGAAAAGGAGTATGTCAAGGCTGTATATTGTCACCCTGCTTATTTAACTTCTATGCAGAATACATCATGAGAAACGCTGGGCTGGAAGAAGCACAAGCTGGAATCAAGATTGCTGGGAGAAATATCAATAACCTCAGATATGCAGATGACACCACCCTTATGGCAGAAAGTGAAGAGGAACTCAAAAGCCTCTTGCTGAAAGTGAAAGAGGAGAGTGAAAAAGCTGGCTTAAAGCTCAACATTCAGAAAACTAAGATCATGGCATCTGGTCCCATCACTTCATGGGAAATAGATGGGGAAACAGTGGAAACAGTGTCAGGCTTTATTTTTTTGGGCTCCAAAATCACTGCAGATGATGATTGCAGCCATGAAATTAAAAGACACTTACTCCTTGGAAGGAAAGTTATGACCAACCTAGATAGCATATTCAAAAGCAGAGACATTACTTTGCCAACAAACGTCCAACTAGTCAAGGCTATGGTTTTTCCAGTGGTCATGTATGGATGTGAGAGTTGCACTGTGAAGAAAGCTGAGCGCCGAAGAATTGATGCTTTTGAACTGTGGTGTTGGAGAAGACTCTTGAAGAGTCCCTTGGCCTGCAAGGAGATCCAACCAGTCCATTCTGAAGATCAGCCCTGGGATTTCTTTGGAAGGAATGATGCTAAAGCTGAAACTCCAGTACTTTGGCCACCTCATGCGAAGAGTTGACTCATTGGAAAAGACTCTGACACTGGGAGGGATTGAGGGCAGGAGGAGAAGGGGACGACAGAGGATGCGATGGCTGGATGGCATCACGGACTCAATGGACGTGAGTCTGAGTGAACTCCGGGAGTTGGTGATAGACAGGGAGGCCTGGCGTGCTGCGATTCATGGGGTCACAAAGAGTCGGATATGACTGAGCGACTGAACTGAACTGAACATTTTATAGGACAATTTCCAGGAGATAAGTTTTAGGTTTCAAGCTGTAGGTAAATACTCCAGTTATCTTTTGCTATATAACAAGTTTTTGAAACTGAGTAGCTAAGGGACTTCCCTGGTAGCCCAGTGATTAAGAATCTGCCTTCCAATGTGGGAGACATGGGTTTGATCCCTGTTAGGGAGCTAAGATCTCACATACAGTGGGGCAACTGAGCCCATGTACCACAACTACTGAGTCTGAGGGCCTCAGAGAAACATCCCACATGATGCAATGAAGATCCAGTACAGCCAAAAATAAATACTTTTTAAAAATAAAATTGAGTAGCTTAAACAATAACTATTTTATTACATCTCATGATTTCATGGGTCAGGAATTTGGGCAGGCCTCAGCTGGGTGATTCTTCTGCTCCAAGGGTGCCAACTGGGATTACTCACTGGTACTCAACTGTCAAGTGTGCTGGTCTGGACAGTTCAAGGTTCCTCCCTTGTCTGATGCCTGGGTGGGGATGGCTGGAAGGTTGGGATCAGCTGGGTCTATTGACTCTGACATGGTCCTCTCATTGTAATTGGTCTTCTCACGTGGCATGTTAAAATTCCTCAAAAGAGTGTTTCAAGAGACCTAAGTGGAAGCTACAAGACTTCTCACCTAGTTTCAGATAGCATGTAGTATCATACTTCTACCACCTTGTGCTGGTTCCAAATGAATTAAAAGACCTACCAAGATTCAAGATGAGAGTAGGGACTTCCCTAGTGGTCCAGTGGTTAAGAATCTGCCTTGTAACGCAGGAGACTTGTATTCAATCCCTGGTCCGGGAACTAAGATCCTGCATGCTGCAGGGCAATGAAGCCCACATGCCACAACTAGAGAGTCTGTTCACCACAACGAAAGATCCCCATGATGCAACAAATATCCTGAGTGCTGCAACTATAGACCTGAGATCCCCTGGAGGAGGGCATGGCAACCCACTCCAGTGTTCTTGCCTGGAGAGTCCCATGGACAGAGGAGCCTGGTGGGCTACAGTCTATAGGATTCCACAGAGTCAGACATGACTGAACAACTTAGCACACATGCACAGCCAGATAAATAAGTAAATAGATTAAAAAAGATTCAAGGAAAATGGCTGCACAACAGTGAGATACAAGTAGGCATGGTTCAATAGAGCACCATCTTTGGAGGCTACCTCCACAATGGAGATTTAATGTTCTAACTCTGTATAGGTGAAATACCACTCACATTTTCATAAGGAAAAAACTTATGTTAGTGAGTCTCAAACTGTACTCTCAAGGAAACCTACTGTCTCACTGCTCACATTGAATAATGTTGATCTTTAATATATTTGGAAGAAAAACTGAGATGAATCATTTTTTAAAAATCAATCTTTTGTTTCCCTATGAAAATTTTACTTAAACCCTATTGTTTGATATTCCTTACTTGTGTGATGGAACAATTTTTTGAAATATTTTGTTTTTGGGAATTCCCTGGTGGTCCAGTGATTAAAACAGTGCGTTTACTGCCAGGACCCAGGTTCAGGCCCCTTAAGGAACTATTAATAAGACCCTGCAAGCCACTTGGTGTGGCAAAAAAAAAACAAGAAAAAGAAACATTTTGTTTTTCACATGGCCTTTTTCTCCTTCCTGGTTCTGTGTGGAGTCAGGCTCTTTGCTGTGGCCTAGAAGAAGTATGTGTGTCAGATTCGAAAGCAGAAAGCTCTCGCAGATACTTCCTGTTCTGGATTTTGTTTTCATAAAGCCTGAGCTTCCAGAATCTGTCATGCAGAAAGAGGAAAGAGGTGAGGGTTGAAAGGCAACTAAAGGATGCTGAACAGCAGAGCTTCCCAGAGCTTCACAGCTTAGCCTTTCCATCCACCTGGTTTCTCTCACCAGACCTGTGAAACCTCCTGAGTCACTTCTTTGTATCCTCTACTCCATGGAGCAGTCTGAAAATCACAGCTCTAGAACAATCATTGCTCAGATCTTCTGAGTTGGGGAACAACTGGGGATAGTGGAATGGAAGTTGAAGAACTTCAGGTACACAGACTCCCATGTTTCTCTTCTGTAGATTTTAAAAAATTATTTAATTGGAGGCTAATTACAATATTGTAATGGTTTTTGCCATACACTGACGTGAATCAGCCATGGGTGTACATATGTCCCCCATCCTGAACCCCCCCTCCCACCTCTGAGATGAAGAAAACAGTGGAGTTACAGGTGACTGGAACTGTTTAAGCCTGGAAGTATGGAAGAATGTTGATGCTGATCATCAAAAATGGAGAGCTGAGTAGTTGCATTCAGTATTGGCAGGGAGTAATTTCATCTTTGGAATACTAATAAATCTGAGGTTAAGGGAAAGCATCCTAAACAAGGTGGCCTGCACACAGCTGGAGAGATGGAAACGTCAGTCAGGTGAAAAGCTCAGGGCTATAGAGAAGAGACACCAGCAGCTGTTGAAGAAGTGAGCTCCAACAGCAAAGAGCAGAAGACTGAGGACAGAAACTTAATGAGATCCTGCTACAAAGGTTGAAAACTGGTGACCCACCGGCTGCAACAACCTTCTTCTTTGACTATTGCTTTCTTACTGAAAACGTTGTTCTCTAATATCATAGACTGTCAGAAACTGCCACCCAAAGTTACATCAATAAGAAGAGAACATTCCACTCTTACCTAAGAGTCTAAGACACAGAGAGGTAGCCTCGATTGATTCTCAAGCCAGGTGCAGAGCTGTGGAAAAGGGGTTTCTGGAGACAATACTCCACATCTATCTTAACATTGTAGTTACAAGGAAACAAGACTTTTGGGGTCCACTTGTAGTCCAGATCTGGTATCACACAGCACCGCTTTGTTGGAACCAATCAAAATACAGATTCATTTAAATTTACTTAAACTCCACATTTCCCCCAAAGCTTTGTAACAACTCCATTCTTTTCTGTGTTTGGTGAGATGTCCCAAGATGCCTGAGGTGTGAACTCTTCCCCCTTTGTTGTGGATCAATAAACCTGAATCTTAGACTCTGGATTCATTTCTGCAGGCATTAGCATGATCAGGGGAGGACAGAGAACAACTGGAGGCTCTCATAGTACCCGTCTTTAGGATTGATTGATTTGATCTTGCTGTCCAGCAGACTCTCAAAGAGTCTTCTCCAGTCAATCCTAAAGGAAATCAACCCTGAATATTCATTGGAAGGACTAAAGCTGAAACTCTAAAATTTTGGCCACTTGATGTGACGAGCTGACTCATTGGAAAAGACCCTGATGCTGGGAAAGATTGAGGGCAGAAGGAGAAGGTAGCGAAAGAGGATGAGATGGTTGGACAGCATTACTGATTCATTGGACATCAGTTTGAGCAAACTCCAGGAGGTAGTGAAGAACAGGGAAGGTTGGTGTGCTTCAGACTGTGGGTTTGCAGAGAGTCCCACACGACTTAGCGACTGAACAACAATAGTACACGCCTCTATTTTTTTTAATTGTTTATTTTTGGCCACACTGCAGCAGCATGTTGGGTGGGATCTTAGTTTCTCCATGTGGGATGGAACCCTTGCCCCCTGCCTTGCAAGGCGGATTCTTAACTACTGCACCACTAGGTAAGTCCTACTCTTCCATTTTACGAACAAAAATCGGGGACTAGGATTAGCGGTCCTAATTGTCTTTACAGTTTTTCTGTCTTCACACTCTAGATGTGGAGACTGATGAGTTCCACAGGATTATTACGGAGTCATTGGGACCGCCAGTTCCCCGGGGGTCTTCTCCCACCTTACCCTACTGTTCCACATTTCTTCAGCACCTTTCCTCAGACGAAACTTCCTTTTTCTTATTCCTGTCCCCCAACCCCCTCTCTTAGGAATGATCAACCGTTTGAACCATAAACCACGTCCCGCCCTTCATTCAAATCTTCCTTTTCTGGCAAAGCCCTCTAAAAAGGTGGGCTAGAAATCAATGTATCTCCAGACAAAACAGAAAGCAAACACGTCCTAACAGGAATATAGTGTTTTACTTAAACTACAACGTCAAGCACTTTTAACAAGGTCCCTTGTCCTCTACAGAAAAAAACGTTAAGGCACCGCTTAACTCTGAAATCCTCTGCGGGGTCGATAGCTCACTCTGCGCTTGCGCGTCCGGTATCTTGGCCCTGCAACCCCGGCGTAGAGCAGCGGCGCGGCCGCGGATTGGTCGCCGGGGCGCCGGTCATCCGCGCGTGCGCAGTTCTCCGTCCGCGCCGCCCATCCCGCCGCCGGTCCGCGGCCTCAGGAGTGGTCAGGCTGCAGCCGGCGAGCCGGCGAGCCGACAGCCGGGCAGGCCGAAGGTGGGCCCGGCCTGCTGTCTCCTAGGAAGAAGAAGAAGGGGCTTGCGCTCCCGATCTCCGGGATCCCTCCGCCCAGCAACCTGCCCCGCCAGTCAAGGGAGAAGCTGAGGAGCCGCCGCCGCCGCCGCCATGGCTGCCATGATGGGTCGGAAGTGAGCCTGTGGGTGACCGTGCCGGCCCGGGCGCTGCCGCCCAAGTCCCGGCCGCCCCGCCGGGGAAGAGCGACGCCGCGGGCCGCGGGCCCTTGGCCTTCGCCACGCTAGCCCCCTCGGCTCGGCCTACTTCCTCCAAGACTGAGCGGCGGGGAGTGGCTCCCGGCCTCGGGGCCCGGCAGCCGGGAAGATGGCGGACCCGGCCGAGTGCAACATCAAAGTGATGTGTCGCTTCAGACCGCTCAACGAGTCGGAGGTGAACCGCGGTGATAAGTACATCGCCAAGTTTCAGGGAGAAGACACGGTTATGATCGCGGTGAGTGCCCCTGTCCCCACCCAGGGCCCCTCCTTCGTGCCCGGCCGCTCGGGGAGTTGAGAGAAGTGGGGAGTGAGCGGAGAGCGAGCTTTGGGGCGCCCCAGCCTCCCCAGTGGGGTTCGACGGCCCAGGGGAGGGGCTCGGCGCCTCGTCGGGTGCTCCGGGGTCGCCCCACCCCGGTCTGCAGCGCCGGGGACGGGAGGCACCCGCCCTGGGTCCCGGGCACTCCCCTACCTGGGGCGCGGGTGGAGCCGCCGGGGAACAAGTCGAGTGCTCGTTCGCCGACTTTCTGTGCGCCTGCATGTTCTGATGTAGATGCAGTCGGTGTGTCGGACCCCCTTCCCCTCAGATTTATCATTCATAAAATAGATCAGAGTTCGGCCGAGAACGTTGGGATCTGCCTTACCGAACCTTAAGTAGTAATGATATTTAGTCTTAAAAGAAATCTTAAATGTGCGTTAGACCGTCTTGTTTCCTCCGTGGGAGAAGGAAAACCGTAACAGTCGCAGTTACGCTGGTACCTTCAGTGTTCAGCCAACCCGCTTTTGAGTTTACAGTTACAAATGGCGAATCTAGGGCTGTAAAAAGTAGTTTTCTTTGGAAATCGGAGCGCTCGATTTTGTCTCATCCACCAGCGGATCTCGCCGATCAACGTTGGGTTAAATAAGTGCCCAGAGAGACTCACTGGGTTTTATGGGGTAGCACTCCGGGAAAGAGTGTTAACTTTTCGTGTGTATACCAAAGTATTATAAAAGCAGATTTAAAAAAATAAATAAATAAAATTTAATCAGTAAACTAGATTTCTTGTTAGTATCAGATTCCTACTTCTACAATTAGGATCTGCCTTGAAGAAAAATGACTTTGATAATCACAAGGATGGTGAGATAATGTCTTTTGTAATGTGAAACATAACGTGAAAGGTCCTGAAAATGATTCCCAATTCAAGGAGATTAAAATGGAGAATAAGGTAACTGCCTACAGAACAGTGAACTCTGACAAAAAATTAAATTCATCTTTCTTGCTGATGCCATCTTTCTACATTGCTATCACACTCCCCAATTTTAGTGTTTTTTGCCTTTCCATTTAGCATAAGTTTGAATATCTTAATATAGAAATGGGACAGAAATATCACAGGAGATGGAACATTGAAGGTTAGAAGCATTGACATGTAAGACAGAACTCAAGTTCCTTAGAATTTTTATGTGAAAGTTTCCAAGTTCAGCTCTAGAAGATTAATGTCATAGCTCCACATTGCTTGGGACGGTTTTGGCAAACAAGTCATTAGGTTCCTAATAACTGCAGCTCTTACTGTGTGAAGACTGTCAGGCTGGTTCTTTGTTAACAAGTCCACAGAAAAACCCTTGCTATAAATGACATCATGGAGAGGCCAAGAAGTTATGCACGAAACTAATCATTCTTTTCCTTCAGGATGAGCTATTTCACGTGATTTTAGAGGATGTTCACCAGGCCTGGGTTGTTGGTTGGCTGACACTAGTAGGCTATTAGTTTCTCATAGAGTTCTTGTGATTACTCAGCCTCTACAGTAGTTGACATAACCAAGCTGTTTTCCTTTCAGATTTGTGTTAAGGCTGTCTTATTTCTTCAGATATATTTTTGTGGTTATTTACCCAAACCGATAGTATTATCAAGATTTATTTGTTGTAATGGTTAAGATTTGGGATTCACAAAATGTTTTATGGTTAGGTTAGAAGACAGCCTTCTTTTGCAGGCCAAATATGACATAAGATACGAGGAAAGAGTTAAAAGAAAATAAACAATTACCACAGGAAGCACACATTTATTTTAGGTTGTTTCCTTTGGATAAAGTTATTTTAAGTTCGTTACTTAGGTTTCCTTAGTAATTAATCTAAGTGGTGATATTAAACATCATGGACAAGTAATTTAGTCATAAATCAATAATGTACAGTTAGTTGGCCTTTAGATAAACTGGTAAGTATTTAAGTCGTTTTGGGTTTTTTTTTGTTTAAGTATAAGCAGAAGTATATTACAACTGAGTGTGATACAGCTTTAGAAAATGTAAAGCAACATGTTTAGTTCGTTATTTTCAGAAACCAGTCTTTTGCATATAGAAGTCATTAATTACTCTGATACCTCTTTTTAAAAAAATTTTTAAGTGTATTCTTTAATTTTTTTTCTAAGTTGTCTGAGAATTTGTAACGGCAGCTAGGAGTGGAAATAACAAACCTCTAGGTTAAGTCATCTCTTGTTTTTTCTTCATTTTACTAGATACTGACCCTGATTCAAAGTAAATAGATTAAAAAGGAATTGCTGCAGTGCAGCATTTAAAATTAAATTGTCTGAAATAATTTTAAAACATTATGTATACAGACTTCTGGTTAAATCAAAATTTAAAAAATCAGTGTTTTAGTTTACAGTGTTACCGAATTGTAAGTATAATCAATGCTCACAAAGAAGATAGTTTTTTAGGATTCTGATTTTATCTACGTTCAGTTTCCAATATATTGTCCAAACTTTTTTCCTGTTACCCACGTAGTCAGTGATTTTAATGTGATGTGACCCCATAGCCGTGTAATCTTGCAGTATCTTTCTGTGCTTTGCAGCCTTTGTACAGATTTTTTTTGTTTGGTAATTAAATGCTCAGTGAAGTGCTATACATATCACATATTGAATGAAATAGAAATGCGTTACTTTTTGAAGATCTTTGACAGTGATATAGTAAAACTATTTGCTTTAGATAAGCAAACTTGTGACCCACAAAAACTGGGGCATAAGGGAAATGCCTTCTGTAGTTCAAAGGAGCCAGCTGAAAACACCGAATAAAAGAAATCAATAAGAAAAGTTATTCCTTCATCTGTTTATGCATCATAAAAGTGGAACATGCATACTTGCATCAAGTATCTTTACTATCATTCCTTATATGGTATACTATAGAGGCTGCCAGAATCCAAAACGGACTGTTGTGGTTCATTGAAATTGGACCTAGTTCTTACCTCCAACACAGCACAGTTTCCCCTTTCAGATGAATGATGATTTGGTGTTCGATCCTGATTACCTTATATATGAAAATTGAAAAAAGGAGCCATCAGTTGCAGAATGTTAGCCCACATCAGTGTACAACTAAGGAAAATCTAATATGATGTAATCCCATGTGATCTGAAAATCACTATTCAGAATTCCAGAGAAAGACATATTCCTGCCAGAAGTGTGTCCTTTGTAACCAGATTTGGTGTTCAGCCTGGTCTGTGCAGATTCAGGTAGGAACCACTGAACTTAAGAAATCTAAGGTAAATAAACATTCCTGTTTGGTTTTGTCTCCTTGAAGCCTAAGTTAGATGTGAATACATCTTGTGAGTTGGAGTATTTTTGAAGATACACATTTTTAAAGGCTGCATAATGTATATTTCAAGACCAAGGGCCAAATTTCTAAAGATATGGATATCCAGATCATGAGTGTTTAATTTATTTGAAAGATTATTAGTTATGGGATGTACCTTTGTTATAGACCATTAGAAATAGTTTTTATGTTTCACAAGTCTCATTTTTCATCCAGGAAGCCAGGATCACATTTGCTTTATTTAAGAAAATTATAATTCAGTTTTGTAAGTAAAGTAAGGCTATTGTGTGAACTTAATAATAAGCACTGAAGATAGTTTTTTATTTAACAGTGGTGTAACTTCAAATACAACTTAGCCACTAAACCACCACTTTAAACAACTTTAAAAAGTCACTCAATCCCAGCTTTATTATCTTTATATCTGCATGCTCATATTCTTATTCTAATACAGTGGTAGTTTGCATATTTGGTGTGAGGTGATGCCTGAATAAACAGCTGCATAAAGTATCAGCTTTTGAGGCAGACTTTATATTACCTGTTATTTTTGGCATATCTCTTTCTAAATGTTTGTGAGCAGGTTTTTTTTTGTTGTTGATGTAAAACTGAAGATAGGACTTAAGTGGTGTTTGTTTTTTTTAATTGTTTAAATGTTTATTTAAATAAAATATCATTTGCCTTATTTTGGAAGGATGCAGTTGTCATACTGTTACCTAACTTCTACTGATTAACTTGTTTCTTCAAGCAAAATTAGAATTCGTGAATTTGCTAATGGTGGAGGGTGTCTCTGTTTCAAATCAGGCAACATTACTGATCACTTATATTCAGTCCTTCTATATAAGTGCTTAGCTTGGGGGCTTCCCTGGTGGTTCAGATGGTAAAACGTCTGCCTGCAATGCAGGAGACCCGGGTTTGATTCCTGGGTCGGGAAGATCCCCTGGAGAAGGAAATGGCAATCCACTCCACTCTTGCCTGGAAAATCCCATGGACAGAGGAGCCTGATAGGCTACAGTCCATGGGGTCGCAAAGAGTCGGACACGACTGAGCGACTTCACTTTCTTTCTTTCTTACTGTTTGATAATTTATCCAGCCTTCTCCTCTGTTGTTCTTTGTGCCCTACTCTCATACTAATTAAATGTCATTTCTAAAATTGTGTTACTCTCTTACAATATCTCATACCGTGTCGTTGTTTGGTCACTAAGTCATGTCTGACTCTTTGCAACTTCGTGGACTGCAGCATGCCAGGATTCCCTGTTCTTCACGATCTGCTGGAATTTGCTCAAACTCTTGTCCACTGAATCGGTGATGCCATCCATCTCAACCTCTGTTTTCTTCTGCTCCTGCCTTCAATCTTTCCCAACATCAGGGTCTTTTCCAGTGAGTCCCTCTTTGTATCATGTGGCCAGAGTATTGGAGCTTCAGCATCAGTTCTCATACCTTATAGATACTAAATAAATGTTTGCTGAGTAAATGAAGAGAGAAAAATACTTTTTTCTTTGATAGAACAAAATATAAATATAGTTTATTTCTGTTATTTTGAACTTGTGTTTTCAGAATTATCATGAATACATCTTGCGCCATCAGTGAAATAGTAGATTGTCTTTTATTAGCCACACCTGTAGATTTGAATGTCAGTGTCTTGGAGTCTTAGCAGAAGGACACTTTATGTGTGTTGTAGCCAAAAAATAATCAAGACATTGAGAAGCCTACATTTAATTGATGCCAAAGGGAGGTCATCTTTGGGAGTATATCCTTCAGGAATGCTTTCAGCTGCAGAGAGAAAACAAACAAACTAATGGTGGTTTAAATAAATAAGAGGTTATTTTTCTCACGTAGGAAGTCTGGAGATGGACCTTTACTTCTTGCTGACTCTGTTACCCTCTGTCATCCTTAGTTATTGACTTTTCATCATCATATCTGTCTTGTTTGCAACATGGATGCTCCAGTTCCAGACATTTCATCCCAGAGAGGAGAAAGGGCAGCTTTGGCTGAAGTGATTCTCAGACACCTCCCAGCAGACTGTCACTTCATAGTGTCTAGAGCTGGGTCATGTGGCCAGTAGTTACAAGGAGATTCAGGTAGCAAGTGGTTAGTTTCCAGCCTGTCTGGTGGGAGGCCAGAAGGGGAATTGGGAATGGCTTTGGCTTTTAGGGGCTGTTTGTATCATTGTTAGTGTTATTCCAGGCTTTGGGGAGGGGAGTTGTAGGGTATAGTTTCTAAAAACTATGATCTTTTTTAGCTAAGACCCTAGGCAGTATTCTGCAAGGTGAAGGATTTTTTCTGGGGTCATGATTGTTTATTTTGGGGCCTAGCTCCCTTCCTTTACTTTAGAAGAGACTAGAGAGCTGGCACTGGCACCCCACTCCAGTACACTTGCCTGGAAAATCCCATGGACGGAGGAGCCTGGTAGGCTGCAGTCCATGGGGTCACTAAGAGTCGGACACGACTGAGCGACTTCCCTTTCACTTTTCACTTTCATGCATTGGAGAAGGAAATGGCAACCCACTCCAGTGTTCTTGCTTGGAGAATCCCAGGGATAGGGGAGCCTGGTGGGCTGCCATCTATGGGGCCGCACAGAGTCAGACACAACTGAAGCGACTTAGCAGCAGCAGCAGAGAGCTGGCGCACATTTAATTTCAGTGCTGAGAACCCTCATGCTCCCTCTCTTATCTTTAGATGCTTACTTTCTCTCTCAGATTACTAATTGTTCCTGCCAGCTTTTAAACTTGCTCGGATCTTGCCCATCATAAAACATAGCTTTCTTTGTGCCACAGCTAGATTTCTATTCAGTTACCTCCTGATCTTTTTTCACCTCTTTCCAGTCTGATCTTTGTCATTGGAGTCTTCAATTTTGCCTTGACCTCTCCACTATGTATGAGATAGTCACTTCCTCCTTGAAAATTCTTCCCTTGACTTGCATGGATAGTATACTCTCTGATTTTCATTTCATACCTCTGGCTCCTTCCCAAGCTGTATCAGCTGTGCTCAAATTGTATTCTCTAGGCCCTTTAAGGGACCCACATAATCAAAACTATTAAAAATAATGTTAAAATGTTAGTTGCCTTTTTAACCATGTTGACATTTGATTTGTGCATCCTTGCACTTGAGATTGAACAACATCCTTTGGTTTCTTGATGCTCCCAAGTTCCTTTCAGCCTCAGGCTCCTTAAGCATCTTGTTCCCAGTGCCTGGAGTACTTCCCCACACTCACTCTCCCTCATGAGTAACACTGACGAGACTGACAGTTGGTGTGCTCTTTATTCTTTGGTTCATTAACATCCCTTCTCCAGAGTGATTCTCTGCTGTTCTTCTGCCTTCCCCAGTCTCAGGTTCTCCCCTAAGTGCTGTCATAGCCCTTCTGAAGTACCCTCTTGTGCAGGATGGAATTCTAGTCAATTATTTGTCTGATATCTGCCCCGCTGTTATTTCCACTAAAGCAGAGAGTGAATCTGTCGTGGTCATCCTTCTGGTGTGGTGTCCAGCATAACTGGCATTCCATAAATACTTAAATGGATGAACGGTTGAAATGCTGTTGCACTACACTGAAAAGCTGAGTGGAATAATGGAAGGAAACCTGAAGTGAAAGGAGACTTGAGATTGAATTTTAATTTTGTTGTTTATATATTTGGACCTTTCACGATTCTAATTCCTTATCTGCAGGATGAGTTAGTGTTGAAAATAGAGTCTCTATCTGCCAGAAAAGACACTCATTAAGTAACAATCACTCAACAGTATGAGTGACCACCATAGTAACACTTAATTTCTGTGCTGGGCCTTGGAAATACAACAGAGACTAAAACAGACATACTTGGTTTTGTGGAGTTTATTGTAGTGGGTTTGTTCTGGGCCCTAAGTAAGGACTTTTCCAGAAAGGTTCTAAGTGATGCATAGTAGGTATCCTATTTTGAAGGTTAAATATATGGTGATGTCTTTAAAGGAGCTTAGAAATGTCTGTTTCACATTTAATTTGTATAGTTGAAACTTTTGTTTCTGTTTTTTAGTCCAAGCCTTATGCATTTGACCGGGTGTTCCAGTCAAACACATCTCAAGAGCAAGTGTATAATGACTGTGCAAAGAAGATTGTTAAAGGTAAATATATTATATACCTTCTAAGTCATCCCAGCAGTAAGTCCAGTTTTGTTTGTGATCTCTTCAATTTACCCAGCTTTCTTTTTTTTTTTCATTTTACCTTCCCTTTCTTTTTAGTTAGTTGCAGAAGTTCAGATAATAAAAAGGTCAAATATAGTTAAACCCTATTGCTCAAATTTCATGAAATAATTTATGTACAATGCCTGTTGAAGGGTGTTATGAGAATTACAATGTTGTATACATATCCTGGAAAATCCCATGGATGGAGGAGCCTGGTAGGCTGCAGTCCATGGGGTTGCAAAGAATTGGACATGACTGAGCTACTTCACTTTCACTTTTCACTTTCATGCATTGGAGAAGGAAATGGCAACTCACTCCAGTGTTCTTGCCTGGAGAATCCCAAGGACAGGGAAGCCTGGTGGGCTGCCATCTATGGGGTCGCATAGAGTCGGACACGACTGAAGTGACTTAGCAGCAGCAGCATACATATCCTTGGAATATGCAGTTCTATTAAGTATTCCCAAGAGAGTTTCTAAGGTAGCTGTTCTAGAAATACAGCAGCATGAGAATGAAGACAAAATTACTAGACAAGTTTCTGTAAAGTAATAGGAAACGGCAGCCTGTCATTCCCCTGTTGCAGTGTTATTCCTTCCCCGGGGACTTGCCCTGTAGTCAAATGAGAGACCCTTGAGGAATTCACCAGAGGTGCCAAAGATAAGAAAAGTGTGTGCATTCCTGTTAACACCATTAACCTATGCTAAGATATTTTCTAAAAACAGAATCTTAGAGCTGAGAGGGCATTGTGATTATATGGATTTATTAATAAACTTTATAAAAATAAGTGCAGAAACATCTTATATCAAAAGGATCTGATGATTAACTATTGCTTTGTGAAATGATTTCTTTCACTCTTTGACAGCTCTAATTGTTAAAAAATACTCAGATTGAGGCAGCATCTGTCTTATATTGTTCACTGAGCTAGTGGGGTTGGGATTCAGTATCAGGTCGTTAGGTTAGGATTAAGTAGAACACAGACATTTCATCTAGTAACAGGAGGAAACAGTTTATGGGTAGAAGTAGGTCATACCTGTGATGGAAGGAGAAGGTTCATTTCATATTAATTCCGTTTTGTCTCTGATACAGGGAACAGAGTTGTTAACAGAGGCGGGTGGTGGGGGAGGAAGTGTGAGGAAAAGGTATAAAGTCATCTAGCAGTGTGGAAGTGAATGGATTAGGGAGATGTGGCAAGATTGCCAGGTAGCATTAAGAGCGCACTTGAGGTTAGCTGCCAGAGAGTTGAGTTTACCTAGTTGTGTTTTGCCAGGAAGTACACAAGAAGGAGAGGAGGGCAGGAGATGTAGTCAGGAGAGTGATGCTAATGGTGAACTGTGGAATCTAAGCTGGCTGAGGGGGAGGAGGATGCCGGTTGCTAGGGAAGGGGGTGATTTACTAGGGGACAGTGAAAAAGGTGGTAAAATTATAGTCTCAGTGGAGTCAAAGGTTTGTTGAAATCAGGGTAATAGAAGGAGTAAAAGGAAGTAAATACTTGATGCTCGGAAGGCAGTGCAGTTGGTAATGAAAGGAGTGGGACGATGGACTTGGTATCTAAAGGAGAAAAGGATAAGACCATGGAGAAAATTAGGTTAAGAATCTGAGAGGCCAGGCTGTCATCTAGTACACGGCCATCTACTAATGGGATCACTCACTACTTACACATGAAACCACCGAGGGCTACAGCAGGAATGGGGTCGGTGTGAGATGGTGGACAGGAGGGAGAATTCACTGGTGATTCTGTAAACAATTGCAAGAAAGAGGAATAGACAGCATTATCTTTTGTTGTAAGCATCAAATAGTTTTCCAGATGGATCTCTCTGTCAGGGACGCAGTTATACTACATTCTTTGATTTTGGCATAGTTTTGTCATCAGTACAGCATAAGATTAGTTTTTTTAATACTATAAAGTTATTGATTCATGAATTCACGGGCAGTTTAAATGTATGAATCATTTTCATATCTGCTCCAGCCAGCATTAGACCCAGTCTGCACTTGAGTATTGTAGATTTTAAAATCTGCATGCAAGCCTTTAAAGTGCAGTTCTATTCTGTCATTTTAGCTCATAATCCTATTTTGAGTTTTGTTTTACAGTTGTCTTACTACGGATCTAAACTGGCTATCAGCCTATTTTGATAAGTCTGTTACAGTGTCAAGGATATTGAAGGCGTTTTTTTTTTTTTTTTTTAAGGTCCTTAAGCACACTGGAATTTGGAAAGTATTACTGTGAATCATTTAAAAGTGCTTAATGGACCATGGTCCTTAGCCTAATCTTCTAAAAATGGAATATGGCTATTGGCGGTTATTTAATCACACTGGATATTTAACTAAAAATTCTCTTACCTGTACATTTGTCTAATTCTTAGCTTGGCAACATATCCTCAAGAATATGATGGAAAGCTTTCACCCTTTTGTGAAATCATGGTGCATGACTGGTTTTTCCTCACGTACTAGTTTAGTGACCAAACAGTGAATGAGATTAGTTCAGCCATAGTTTTTCCTTAGTGAAATTTTGGTATACTTGTCTGCCGTTCCCAGAATCCATCGTTTTTCACTTTTTGAAAATGAATGTAGTATTTGCAAGTTAGTCATCTTCTTTTACCTCCGTTCTCTGTGACTTTCGTGAAATGTTTGTCCTTGGGATGTAATTCTCTTAAAACTAGAAACTTGAGCTCATTTAAAACCATTCTTTGACCATCCTACCCACCTCAATCCCAAACTCCCTCTTAGCAGTGTTTTTTCTGTTCATTTTGCAGATGATGTTTTAGAAAATGGTAGTACATCATTTTTTGACGTAGTCATCTCTTTAGGCATTGCAGGTCTACTCATTCATTATTCTTCTTCTGAACATTTTAAAAGTTCTCTTTAGGGCCTTAGTTTTTGTTTTTGTAAAATTCGCTTATCCTGGGCTTAAGCTTTCTCATATTGTTCTAGTGATTTTATCTCTTTTGTACACTCTGAGTGGTGTAGTCTTTAAGAAGAGGCTCGTACCTACTTTCTCAGAACTCTGTGGTCTGTTGTCTTGACATCTAGGGTACTTGTTTCTACTACCTTTTATTCTATTTCATTACTGTGTATAACTCTAAGATGACTTCATTCTTTTTTTTTTTTTAAATCTCTGTCCTTTTCCTCAACATTTTGATCCCTTGTACTTTTTACCTTTTACAGAAGATTTCTGCTTTACTGTTTGGAACAGAGTTCTGAGTGGCAGTTCCCTTCTTGGCAATGTGATTAAGAACACAGGCTTTGGAATCAGACAAATTGAGGTTGAAGTCTGGGCTTTGCCACTTTTTAACTTTGTGACTTGTGGCAAGTCACCCAAGCTTTCCAAATCTTCGTTTCCTCTATAATAAGCATAGTGTAAGGATTTAAAAAGATAAAGGTCTTTACTCAGGACCTGGTATGAAGTAAACAATATAACAGATAGCAACTGCTGTTCATTTCCTTTATCCTCTAAGAAAAGAAATTACTTTCTTAATTCACTCTGAACTAAGGATAATTACTTAGCCACAACTGAACTTGGGATAATTCATAACCTGTATAGATATTTTCACTCTATAAAATTAGATTTCAAGCAAGTTACAATGGAAGGTTTCTGTCTCTCTCTCCCTGTGCCAGCTTTGTAATTTATAGAAAGATATCATGGGGCTATGACATTTTCCTTTTATCTTCACCCAGAAACTTTCTACCACTTTGGAGGAGCCTGGTTGTAGTAGCTGGTAGGACTTGTCCTGGACAAGATACAAGTGAGGTGGAGTTTCTAATAAATACATAGATTTAAAGAGAGTGACACGGTGGGGGAGAATGATGAGGTGTGAGGACAGAAAAATCAGTTAAATCATGGCAGGTTGGACTTGGGACACTCATTGGCACACAGATCAAGTAGAGGGCCATGATTAGAAACTGGTAGGCAGGGATCAACACAGTGTTGGGTGAGCTGGTGTTTCTCCTGAGATGTGGACTCGAGGAGCAAGCTGCCAGGTGTGAGGTGAGAGCAGCTAGTGTTCTCTGGGTCCCTCAGTGTCCACCAGGGTTGTGTTGTTTCATAAATTTATGTACAAGTATTTAGCTTATGTATAGGGCTATAACCTTTTCCTTTTTGTAGATTCATTAGATAAATTTTTTTTTCTTTTGAACATGGTTTATCCACTTGTATTCTCTTGAGTCCTGAACCTGAGTGATGTCTACCAGTTGGTTTTCCCAGTGTAAAGTAGTTGTCATTTACTTAGCATTTGCTGTTTGCCAGGCATCTTACCAGGCTTCCTCAGATTCCCTAGTTTCCCACCATAGCTTCCTGCCCTGGACTGTCTGCCACTGTATCCATTTTAATTTTTCCAGATGTAGCCTGCCATGTGTTCATTTTGGTTCTTCTGTTCCTTGAGAATGTAGTGTGGTAGCTAAGAGAGTGTGTCTTTGGAGCCAAGACTGTCTGGAATGCCTCCCAGCTCTACCTTACTAGCTGTGGAACTGTAGGCCACAGTTTCTCAGTTTTCTCATCTGTAAAATGGGAATAAAATAGTGCCTTGCATAGAGTTTTGTGAGGATTAAATACATTAATACATGAAAGATTATTAGAGCCTCAGGGCTTCCCTGGTGGCTCAGTGGTAAAGAATCCACCTGCCAATGCAGGAGTTGCAGATTCTATCCCTGGGGCAGGAAGATGCCCTGGAAGAAGGAAATGGCAACCCTCTCTAATATTCTCAGCTGGGAAATCCCACGGACAGAGGAGCATGGTGGACTACAGTCCATGGGTGGCAAAGAGTTAGACATGATTTAACGACTGAAGAGCATAGAGCCTGACATATAATGCTTTCAAATGTTAGCAGTAATAATTTTATATGATGACTTCTAATGCTCACAGCCTTACCCTGAGCAGACATTTTTGCTGATGGGAAAGCTGAAGTTCAGAGAGATTAAGTGACTTTTACGAGGTTGTAAGCTATTGCCTGACTTGCTAAGTATGTTTCTCTTATTTACAAGTATGAAAGTATTATTTGTCCATAGTTCCACCTCCATCTGTTTCTCACAAGAAAGGCAAAAGTATAGAGGGGCGGGACTCTTTAGAAAGGTGAGAGAGATTCTCTGTTTTAGTGTTAATAATCATTCAACAAGTATTTGAGTTCATCCTAAGCGCGAGGCACTGTGCTAGGAGTTAAACACAGCCCTGGCCTCAAGGATTTTACAGGCTCATGAAGAAGACAGTGGTCAGTATTATGATAAAATGTAGGTGCTACGAGAACACATAGGGTGGGACTTTTACCCAGATTCCTTTGGAGGTGGCTTGTGGAATTGGATTGGAGGAAGAAGTAAAGCCTAAGCTAGTCTCAAGGGTGCACAGGAATAGAAAGGAGAGTGAGGTGTGCCCTCCAGACAGAGATGCCTGTGGGCTAAGACTGTCCACACGTGGAAAGGATCGCCCGTGTTGAGGGAAGACATACATTATGGTATGACTATGATGTTGAAGCATCTGAAATTGTCAAATTCAGCCATTTTTTACCAATAAAAACAGTGTGAGGGGAAGGATAATGGGAGATAGAGCTGAAAGGCAAACAAGGGCCAGTTCCAAAGGTGCCTAATTTTATTGCTTATAGATGCATACTCTGGGGTTTTCAAAGAGAAGAGTATTATTTGTGTTTGTTTGTTAAAGGTCTATACTTTTAAAATATTCATTGTATGTAAATTTTACCTCTGAAGAACAAAACTGCGAAACATTGAATTCTAGCCAGTGGTGTGTGTGCGCTGGAGTATTTAGATGGAAATGTACTGAAGTCTCTGAAATGCATTTAATAAATGGGTGGATAGATACATGATTAAGGCAAACAGTAAAATGATAAACTGTTACTGATAGAACTGATAGTACTGATTATAGGGTTGTTCACTGTAAAATTCATTGTTTTTCTGTATGTTTACACTTTTTTATAAAAAAACATTGACAAATCTAGAAAGAAAAAGTCAGGAATGGATTTGGAGGTAGGAAGGAAGGGATTATTTTCCTAATTGATAACACTGTTATTACTTTAATGATAGCCTGGTGCCTCTATAAATCAGCTAATCCTGGTTCTATCCCTTGCTCCCAGGACAGAGACCCTAGATTATAGTTTTCAGTAAATATTTGAAGATTGACTATTACATAATCTCTGTTATCATATAAAAGTTTTAAGCTTTGCTTAAAGTCCCAAATACAAACATATTGCATACATTTATTATCCTACAAGCCCTCATGTAATGTTTCACCTAACATAAATGTGTTTCACCTAACGTATTTTACTTTTAATATCATATAGACATACGCTATTTATATGATCTTAGGAAAGTCATTTATTCATTCATCTACCAGTATTTATTAAGTAGTTATTGTGGCAGTTGCTAGGTAATTGGATCATAGCATGGATGAACATTCATGTATAGATCTAATAAAACTTTGGAGTTTATCCTTAGATTTTGTGTGATCGATTAAAAGATCTTTTGCACAGGGTGTGATATTGGTATACGGAGATCAGTTATATATAAAAGAAGTAGATTGGAAAGGGTCTAGTGCTTCTTTTTTACCCTAGACGATTTCATCTTCAGAATTATTAACAGAAATACTGCAATCTTAATCTGTTTTAAATTTAATTCCTGAAATTATTTTGCTTCTCTTCATGAAACTGAAAAGATTTTGAATGAAAGTTTCAAATGTTTGAGATCTCTTAAAATCTTCTCAGAGATGTAAGTACTAATACCTTCTTTTTCTTATAAATAAATATTTCTATAGCAAATCTAGTATCTAGTTAGTCGTGACCAATGTTGGGACCTTTTATTCTTTTTCTTTTTGTAAATAGTCAACTTAAAAAAAGACAAGAATTTGCTTGCTTATTATAAATTTATTTTCCACTGTTACCATCTGCTGTTTCCAGCAGAGGCCTCAGTTTGTACTTTGGCTTCCTTTAAAATAGTATATGATTTTACAGTACCTTTCTTTTTACGAAAACAAGGAAAAACAATTTTAAAAGTCCCCAACAAACTGAATCCCCAAAACTAGAAACCAAAAGTCACCTTGCTCACTCACATTCCACCACCACTCCTTAGTCTAGTAAAAGAAGCTGCTTAAATGTTAATAGTAGGTCTTGGGGTACACAAAGGGCTAGAAAAAAAATTGTGTGGTTTGTTTTTTTTTAATTCCATAGAAACTCTCTTATAATTGATTTTGAGATGGGACTGGGCTTGTTACACTTTGTAAGAGGAGGAATATTGTGGATTTTAACCACCTGTAGGCCACCGATCAGTCTTCCTTCTAAAAGCTAGTTCATATCTGTACATAAACTGGCAGAGCATTTTTTTTCCTTTTAGGTCATGTAAAGCTGTAGAATACTGTTGCATTGACATCTAAGATGTACGTTGACAGGAGAGATGATTATAAGCAATGGAATTTAAAATTTGTTTGTTACTGACAACAGACAGTAATTTGGGATAAAGAGAAAGGAATTCCTTAGGTGAATCCTCACTAAGCAAATTACTATTATATATTCTTACTAATTTCCTTTAATGGTCTTGCTTAAGGAAAAAAGCCCCCTGGTATATTAAAGCTCTTATTTTCTCATAGATGTACTTGAAGGCTACAATGGAACCATATTTGCATATGGACAAACATCCTCTGGGAAGACACACACAATGGAGGTAATGTTTTTTAATCAGTATTTGGATGTAGTTTGCAGCACATACAGTGTATTCATTCATTATTTGTGACATTTTATCATGCTTAAACAGCTTTATTTACTCTTTACTGCTTTGTCTCATACAAATTATATACGAGTAACATGGTTAGAATCTAATCAGTTCCTGAGTTTGAATAGAAATGTTATATATGAAATCATATTGAGCTTTGTTTTAGCCACATAACCACAAAATTGTGCGTGTCTTAGAATTAAATAAGAATTCTCTGTCACCTTATAATGGGGAATTTTGAAATTTTTAATGTTTATGTGTTTTCAGTTCTATTTGGAGCACTTGGGTTTTTTCTTTCTCTCCTTGGTTGTGTTTCTGCATCTGTCTCATTTCCCAACCTCTAGCCAGGTACTTGTCCCTCTTTGATAATAAGGGCTCCAAAATTATCAGCACTGCTATTAATAATGAATGTAAACCTGCTCCAGCTTTGCTTCTAGAAAACATCCTATAACCTGCCTCTGCTACAGAGTGTCTGCTTTTATCATTTATTTGAGCATTCTACATATGTAAAGTAAATGATTGCTTATTTTGGAGTCACTCATTTATTTTCATGTTAAAGTCAGATAACAAAGACAGTCTTAGCACTTGGATGAATTTGACTTGAAGTAGATAGAATGATGCAGATTTAAATGGTGAGCAACTCACAAACATTTTCCTGGAATGTGTTCATTCACAAATTGCATCATCTGAATCTAATGATTAAAGAAAAGGCTAAGATCAATTGGTAACTGTATGATTAGCGTACATTATTTATATGTAACTTACCAAAATATGTAACAGTTGAATTGGTTTTTTTTAGGTATTTGTACAGCCATATTTTTTCACCAAAAAATTAGCAACAATTAGAATTCCTATCCTCTCTTGACTATGAATTGTAAATTAAAAGTTTTGATTTTTAATTTGTATGTTACAATTTATTTAGGAACTCTAGTTTTGTTTTCTGTTTAGGGTAAACTTCATGATCCAGAAGGCATGGGAATTATTCCAAGAATAGTGCAAGATATTTTTAATTATATTTACTCCATGGATGAAAATTTGGAATTTCATATTAAGGTAAAATCATTGGGGAAAGGTGGTATTTTATTTTATATCTAGAATAATTCTGTTCAATATTTTTTCTTTAAAAAATATTTTAAAAATTATGGGCAGGTGTAGTTGAAAGATTATTAGAATTAGTAAACTCAGACTCTTCCTCTGACATAGTAAAGGAGTAAGCCAAGTCTTTTTTGCCTTAGCTGCCTCCTCTTTAAGATAAAGGAATTTGTTTTGGTACAAAGCTCAAAAGTTCTGACTAATTAGACCTAAGGAGTCTAATTTTAGATGAAGATACCTAGTGGAAAATGCACTTCAGTCACATAAAGAGTTGAGTGATTTTAAGGCTTCCCATCAGAATATGAGCTGTAGCTGAGTTGTCCCTAGCACTGGCACTGGTATCTGGCACTCAGGCTGGAAAAATATTTGATGAGTAAGTAAATAAATTACTTTGTAATTTTAAGTGGTTGATTTTTTCCCCCCTTTGTTTCCTCTGCCCTTTAGGTTTCATATTTTGAAATTTATTTGGATAAGATAAGGGACCTGTTAGATGGTAAGTTAAGTTCTTGCTCTTCGATGTTACTGTTTTTAGTTGTAAATGTGAGACCATTTCTCAATAACCTATATGAAACTGACTTGAATTACAGGAAACATTGAAAAATGCTTCTTTCAAAGTTTTAATTTAATCCATTTTAACTTATTTAAAGCATATATTTGTGGGTGCTTCATAGGTAGTAATCAGACAATTGGACTGGAGTTCCAGAGCCTGAGTCTTATGCTCTTGTCTTTTCTCAGCTGTCAGACACATTGTCCTTGGCAAACCACAGAACCAGTCTCACTTAGTGTTCTTATTTTCAGAATATGAGAGGCAGAGGTTGGCCTGGACCTAAAATTCTATGTCTCTATATAAGTCTTACTTCTCTATAGGCTCTTGCTTTTGCAGTGATATTTTCATGTTTTTTTAAATTCAGTGTTATTGGGCTTCATGGGGAGAGAAACAAGAAACAATTGAATTAACTATTTCACAGCCAGTGTTAGCAGTTAGGAAAATGTTAATATTATTTATTTTTCTTTTTCAGTTTCAAAGACCAATCTTTCAGTTCATGAAGATAAAAATCGAGTTCCTTATGTAAAGGTAGGTATAATTCAGAATGTTTAGAAAAGCCCTATGATAACATTTTTTAATGAGTGGTGACATTCTTTAAAAATTTATTTTACAGGGATGTACAGAGCGTTTTGTATGTAGTCCAGATGAAGTTATGGACACCATAGATGAAGGAAAATCTAACAGACATGTAGCAGTTACAAGTAAGTGGCATATTTAGTAATACTAGTTAAGGTATAGACTGCTTTAAAGTTGATTTTTCTTAGGTGAAATAATGCTTTAGAAATTATTAGTAAGGGAAAGCCTTGTTTGTTGATATTTGGTTGTGTGATTTCTTTGTAGATATGAATGAACATAGCTCTAGGAGTCACAGTATATTTCTTATTAATGTAAAACAAGAGAACACGCAAACGGAACAAAAGCTGAGTGGAAAACTTTATCTGGTGGATTTAGCTGGTAGTGAAAAGGTAAAATCTTTATATTCCCATGGAAGCATTTTTAATGAACTTCAGCTCAGATTTGGGCTTATGTATTTTTCATTGTTAAATCTTGAAAAGGCATATCAAACTGGGTTTGGTGGTAGTTTTGAGAGCTATAAGCATTTATGCCAGTGTTTTGTCATTGCAAATTACTGTCCTTTAGGCCATAATCCAATTCTGCCGATAAGTGTTATCCTTGACATAGGTGTATGCTTTATTGATAGTGTGTTGAATGTATGTCATTAAGAATTTTACTAGGTATCCTTTTCCTAATTTTTGGTGTCTATTTTATTGACCCTGACAATGGCCTCCCTCTAAAAACTGTCCATGAATAAGTCCTTTTGGATTTCGCCGTACTCCTTTTGGAGGACTATTTAAATATTATAGTCCTATACAATCTGATTCTGATTTATGTCAAAATCAAAATAAGTTCAAATGTCTTAATACTGACCTATGTGACCTTTTTTTTGTTGTTTGTTCTGCTAATTTGTTTTTTCTTCTGATTGGAATAATATACCTGCTCCCTTCTACACAAAAATCTTAAACACATCCTTCAAAGTGTATCTCTAATTTTGCAAATACTGAGAAGCTGCTGCTTCAGGCATCATTGCTGACATATTGTTCTGTTATCTTTATGTATTTTACATTTTTTTAATAGAAGCAAGTTTGCTTGTATAAAATTGATATATGTAAATTCAGTCTCTCTCTAACCATCACAACATCAACATTGTGCTTTAGTAAATTTTTTAGTTTCATTTTCCCATGCATCGAAGGGGGTTAACACATTAGTAAGCTGTCAATACAAATCTACATATAAATAGGTTAATTTCATGAGCACACCTAAAAATAAAATTTGGTATCTCCTTAATCTCATTTTTGTCATGTTAAAAAAACCAAGGTCTCAGAAAAGTCATACTTGATAAATACTGATAACTTAGAGTAAATACTGGGGCTTCCCTGGTGGCTCAGCTGGTAAAGAATCCACCTGCAATGCGGGAAACGTGGGTTCGATCCCTGGGTGGGGAAGATCCCCTGGAGAAGGAAAAGGCTACCCACTCCAGTATTCTGGCCTGGAGAATTCCATAGACTGTATTGTATAGTCCATGGGGTCGCAAAGAGTCGGACATGACTGAGTGACTTTCACTGCTACTACCAGGGTAAATACTTGGCAAACAAAGTCTTGAAGCTTTCCCTTTTCTTTTTTACTAGTTATTGATGACCTCTGAACGTTTTAGAAAATTAGAATCACTGAAACATAATTTTGTTTCATTCTTTTGCAATCTTATGTATAGGTTAGTAAAACTGGTGCTGAAGGTGCTGTGCTGGATGAAGCTAAGAACATCAACAAGTCCCTTTCTGCTCTTGGAAATGTCATTTCTGCTTTGGCTGAGGGTAGTGTGAGTACACTTGTTTTCTATTTCCCTGTTGTCTAATGGGGAGTTAAATATAGATAACATACATACATGTGGATGGATGTGAGTGAGAGGGATTCACTGAATGAATAGGTATGAATAAGTTGTCTTTTAGGGATTTATTTTATAGTGTTAGTGTGTATATCCAATTCCCATTTTAATAACTACAACATATTTTATTACTGAGAAACCCACTTGTCTTCTTTGGTTTTTTTGTTTGTTTTTGTATGTAGACATATGTTCCGTATCGTGATAGTAAAATGACGCGAATCCTTCAAGATTCCTTAGGTGGGAACTGTAGAACCACTATTGTAATTTGCTGCTCTCCATCATCGTACAATGAATCTGAAACAAAATCTACACTCCTGTTTGGTCAGAGGTTTGTTTTTGTTCAGAAAATATAAAGTCTAAATGTAGATAGGCATTTCATTTATTAAATCTAGGTAAGTTTCAGGATAGATATGTTCAAATCAGTGTGTATTATTAGTATGCTAGAAAACATTAAAGTCAAGTGATAACTTGAGTCAGATTTATGTGAGAAGCTTCAGTTCAGTATTAAACATTTGAATCCAATAATAAAGCAAAAACCTGAGGGATATAATAGTATGTTAAGCCTCTTGACATATGTGACCTGTTCAAATAATGGGATAACTGTATATGAGGTGGTTAGCCGAGGCAAATCAATAATGATGACTTGGACTGTCGTTGATAATTGCTTTTCTTAATTCTGTCTTACAAGTGAATTGGAAAAATAATGGGCCCGTGTTTTTTTTTTTCCCTTATCAGGTTGCTGATTTTTTTTTTTAAGCTATTCAGAGGTGTTGTAACTGACCCAAATCTAATGGGTTGTGAATAAACACTAAACTAAGTACAGCTCCTAGAATTTAGTCAGAGATAACTAGAGAAGAATAGTTCAATTACCTAGCCACATATGCTTATATTACAGAGATATAGATATCAATTGAAAATAATTAAGTCATATACTTCCCCTCTCCCCCCAACTACTTGTCTTAGGGCCAAAACAATTAAGAACACAGTTTGTGTCAATGTAGAGTTAACTGCAGAACAGTGGAAAAAGAAGTATGAAAGAGAGAAAGAAAAAAATAAGACCCTCCGGAACACCATTCAGTGGCTTGAAAATGAACTCAACCGATGGCGTAATGGTAATTAATACCTTATGAATTTGTTGTTTAGAGTTTGTGGAATAGAGATTCAGAGCTATTTTATAAATTTGAGACTCTGATATAAATGAAAATAAAAACATATTAGGGATCATCAAATAAAAATGAATAAAATCTTTTACTTTAAATTCTGATTTTACCTGGAATTATAAATAGAGGCATAAAGGCCAGCTAGCTGACTATTGAAGTCTCAAGATGGCAAGATGTTTAGGATGAAATCAATTAAAAATACAAGATTAGATGACTGGCTTTAGAAGATAAAGGGGACAGTCAAAGATAATTCCAACTTTTCAGATCTCAGGGACTGAGCAGATTAAGTTGATAAGAGCTGCTGAAATTGAATAAAATTAAAATTAATTTTAGACAGGTGAGTTTTGTTAACCATTCTGTTGTCTTATTTTAGGAGAGACAGTGCCTATTGATGAACAGTTTGACAAAGAGAAAGCCAACTTGGAAGCTTTTGCAGTGGATAAGGATATTACTATTACCAATGATAAACCAGCAGCCACAATTGGAGTTACTGGAAGCTTTACTGATGCTGAAAGAAGAAAGTGTGAAGAAGAAATTGCTAAACTGTACAAACAACTCGATGACAAGGTAAGTATTATTTGTGTTCTGTTTTGTTTTAGAACATTATTGACTTGTTTTTATTTTCTAATTTCAGTATTAATGGGTCCTCATGACCTATGTACATATTCCTAGGTTCCTGTTAACTTTTTCAAGATCATTGTATTAACAGAAAATATAAAATGACAATTTCTGTTTCTGTGCAGAAACAAATGTATAAGGCATACCTTTCTTCCCCTTCTCTTTAAGCTAAAAGAACTTGCAAAAGGAAATTTGACGTGGATCCTTGGAGAGTCTTAATGAAATGACCTTTTAGAATCAGCTGTCTATGGTGCTAATGATAAAAATGATGCAAGAGGTTAGACTGAGGGAATAGAATCAAATGGAAATACTATCTTCTTTGTACTTTGATGATATCAGTAGTATGAAAAATAGCAGTTATGAACCAAATAAAAAGGATGGGAAAAACAACAGTAAAGAGGCTAGAAAAAATTGTTCTGGTGTTGTCTTTGATTTTTTTCTTAGTAGGTGATATTTTTAATGTATTTTAAACAGGGATGGTAGGTAGGTTTGAAGTGGCTACATGGCATTATTTTCAGTAATAGCTTTAAACATGTTTATTTTAGCATGTATTTTGTGAATAACTTTCATAAACATAAGCCTTTTTTCTTATTGCATGATAAGGATGTTACAGTTACTGATAATTGAAAGACGCTCCATTTGTTTCAACATCTTTCTAAGATAAGAGGTTAGAATAAGCTATGTCGAATTTGGAGAAAACAACTTTGAAATACTGGGGAGTGGGTAGTAATCTTACAGTTTGTGTTAGGAAACAGAACCAGGTTGTGAGCTATTTTGTTAACTTGTAACTGAAAATTCTAGGATGAAGAAATTAATCAACAGAGCCAATTGGTAGAAAAACTGAAGACACAAATGCTGGATCAGGAAGAGGTAAATTGAATACTGCTTTCAGAAAAGCTGTACAGTATGTCATTGTCACTTAAAAGATGAAGGCATCTACAGAGCTCAGAACATACTCCAGTACATTAAAAAAATTTTTGAATACGTCCATGCTTCACCATGGATATCCTATGGGAGCAGTACATCATACAAACAGAAGCAAAGATTGACTTCTTCGGGCTTTTGGGGGTTGGGTTTTTTGGGTTTTTTAAGTTTGAGTTAAGTCTAACTGGAGGGAAGAGAATGATTTTCTTTTTTTGCATTTATTCTTTAGTATACATCTCCTGGGGTTTTCAACTCTGTCTTTTGCTTTCCTTGTACAGTGCTACTTTGTCTTATTCTCCCCCAAACATTCCTTATTGATCCTTGGACTGGAGTAACCTTAGGTTCCCCCTCCCTTTATGAAAAGTATTTCCACATGAAAATGATGAAGGAAGGAGTATAAAAAACACTTTAACACTGATATATGTCCAAAGGGATTGTTAAAGAAAAGACTTATTTCTGAATCACATTGGCTTTGTTTTTAGTAATTCATACTTTAGGGTATGACTTTTATCATAGAAATGAGAATGTCAGTGAATAAGATTATTTTTTACTCTACCATTTCTACCTTTCCCTTACCTGTTTCTCATTTCTGTGATCTTCACTTTCATCTTGTTTCTTTCAAGTTCCTTCTCTCTAGTTTGTCATTTTGGACCCTCATTTTACCTTACTTGGCAGTCAGTTCAGTTGAGTCGCTCACTCATGTCTGACTCTTTGCCACCTCATAAACCGCAGCATGCCAGGCCTCCCTGTCCATCACCAACTCCTGAAGTCTACCCAAAACCATGTCCATTGAGTCAGTGATGCCATCCAACCATCTCATCCTCTGTCGTCCCCTTTTCCTCCTGTCCTCAATCTTTCCCAGCATCAGGGTCTTTTCAAATGAGTCAGCTCTTTGCATCAGGTGGCCAAAGTATTGGAGTTTCAGCTTCAACATCAGCCCTTCCAGTGAACACCCAGGACTGATCTCCTTTAGGATGAACTGGTTGGATCTCCTTGCAGTCCAAGGGACTCACAAGAGTCTTCTTCAACACCACAGTTCAAAAGCATCAATTCTTTGGCGCTCAGCTTTCTTCACAGTCCAACTCTCACATCCATACATGACCACTGGAAAAACCATAGCCTTGACTAGACGGACCTTTGTTGGCAAAGTAATGTCTCTGCTTTTGAATATGCTGTCTAGGTGGTCATAATTTTCCTTCCAAGGAGTAAGCGTCTTTTCATTTCATGGCTGCAGTCACCATCTGCAGTGATCTTGAAGCCCCAAAAAATAAAGTCTGACACTGTTTCCACTGTTTCCCCATCTATTTGCCATGAAGTGATGGGACTGGTTACCATGATCTTAGTTTTCTGAATGTTGAGCTTTAAGCCAGTTTTTTCACTCTCCTCTTTCACTTTCAGCAAGAGGCTCTTTAGTTCTTCATTTTCTGCCATAAGGGTGGTGTCATCTGCATATCTGAGGTTATTGATATTTCTCCTGACAATCTTGATTCCAGCTTGTGCTTCTTCCAGCCCAGCATTTCTCATGATGTACTCTGCATATAAGTTAAATAAGCAGGTGACAGTATACAGCCTTGACGTACTCCTTTTCCTATTTGGAACCAGTCTGTTGTTCCATGTCCAGTTCTAAATGTTGCTTCCTGACCTGCATACAGGTTTCTTAAGAGGCAGATCAGGTGGTCTGGTATTCCCATCTCTTTAAGTATTTTCCACAGTTTATTGTGATCCACACAGTCAAAGGCTTTGGCATAGTCATTAAAGCAGAAATAGATGTTTTTCTGGAACTCTCTTGCTTTTTGATGATCCAGTGGATGTTGGCAATTTGACCTCTAGTTCCTCTGCCTTTTCTAAAACCAGCTTGAACATCTGGAAGTTCATGGTTCACGTATTGCTGAAGCCTGGCTTGGAGAATTTTGAGCATTACTTTACTAGTATGTGAGATGAGTGTAGTTGTGTGGTACTTTGAGCATTCTTTGGCATCTCCTTTCTTTGGGATTGGAATGAAAACTGACCTTTTTCAGTCCTGTGGCCACTGCTGAGTTTTCCAAATTTGCTGACATACTGAGTGCGGCACTTTCACAGCATCATCTTTCAGGATTTGAAATAGCTCAACTGGAATTCCATCACCTCCACTAGCTTTGTTCGTAGTGTTGCTTCCTAAGGCCCACTTGACTTCACATTCCAGGATGTCTGGCTCTAGGTGAGTGTGAGTGATCACACCATTGTGATTATCTGGGTCATGAAGCTCTTTTTTGTACAGTTCTTCTGTGTATTATTGCCACCTCTTCTTAATATCTTCTGCTTCTATTAGGTCCATACCATTTCTGTCCTTTATCGAGCCCATCTTTGCATGAAATGTTCCCTTGCTATCTCTAATTTTCTTGAAGAGATCTCTAGTCTTTGCCATTCTATTGTTTCTTCTTATTTCTTTGCATTGATCACTGAGGAAGGCTTTCTTACCTCTCCTTGCTAGTCTTTGGAACTCTGCATTCAGATGGGAATATCTTTCCTTTTCACCTTTGCTTTTCATTTCTCTTCTTTTCACAGCTATTTGTAAGGCCTCCTCAGACAGCCATTTTGCTTTTTTTGCATTTCTTTTTCTTGGAGATGGTCTTGATTCCAGGCTCCTGTACAATGTCATGAACCTCCATCCATAGTTCATCAGGCACTGTCTATCAGATCTAGTCCCTTAAATCTATTTCTCACTTCCACTGTATAATCTTAAGGGATTTGATTTAGGTCATACCTGGATGGTCTAGTGGTTTTCCCCAATTTCTTCAGTTTAAGAATGGGGGATAATTGAAAAGTGTTTCAATTTTCAACCTTCAAACCTTTGTTTGAGGTTCGTTCTGGGGATCAGAGCAAAGACTTATAACTTCAGTAAGAGGTGTCTGAAAAGTGAAAGTGAAAGTCACTCAGTTGTGTCCAACTCTTTGCGACCCCATAGACTATACAGTCCGTGGAATTCTTGAGGCCTGAATACTGGGGTGGGTAGCCTTTCCCTTCTCCAGGGGATCTTCCTAACCCAGGGATCGAGCCCAAGTCTCCTGAATTGCAGGCGGATTCTTTACCAGGTGAGCTACAAGGAAAGCCCAGGAGATGTCTGCCGTCAGTCAAATTAATCCTGGTTGAATCATCATATTTGTTTCAACTCTACTAGCATTGTTTCTCCAAGGGGCACTGGTATCATTTGCATAATTCTTCATTTATATTGTTCTGTCCATTTTACAGGACAGTTGGCATCCCTGGCTCCCACTTGTAAGTGGCATTAGCACTCTGCCCCATTAGAAAACTACAAATTCCAGATGCCCCTACTTCAAAGCAACTGACCCACATGTCTCAGTATCCTCCTAAGAGTCTCTTGGCTTCTTCCAATTTAGGTTTTATTTGCTGATACCATGTTTTCCTCAGACATAGCTCAGATGCCACGCTCCTTTGCCCAAAGAAAACTTAAACTTTTAAAGCATCTACTGATTTCTTTGTTTTTTTGTGCACAGTTAGGATCCTTGTGTGTCTTTTTCTTTCTGTTAGTGTGCACCTAACAATAATTTTCCTATTCTAGCCGCCGCCTCCATGAATTCCCATCCAGAAATATCCCCTTTGCTTATACTACCAAGCACTTTGTCATGTCCTGTCTCCATTATGGCTCTAGCATTTCATTTTGTATTGCATTCGTTTGTGTATCTGTCTTCCACTAGATTTTTTCCATCTCCCACAGTGTTGAGCACAGAATGTGCACACAGTAGGTATTCAGTAAATCTGTTGAATGAATAAATGTTACCATGTATAGTAATGTCCACATTTCATCCCCTTTTTGGTTAGCAAGTAATAAAAGGTTTTTTTTTTTTTTTTTTTAAAACTTGTGTATGTTTTAAAAATCAGTTACTCAGTGTTCTTTGGATAAAATATTTTTATTCCTTCCTACAGCTACTGGCATCTACCAGAAGAGATCAAGATAATATGCAGACTGAACTGAATCGCCTTCAGGCAGAAAATGATGCCTCTAAGGAAGAAGTAAAGGAAGTTTTACAAGCCTTGGAAGAACTTGCTGTCAACTATGATCAGAAGTCTCAAGAAGTTGAAGACAAAACTAAGGAATATGAATTACTTAGTGATGAGCTGAATCAGAAATCGGTAGGATACAGTTTTTTTTCTTAATTGGTAAATTATTCTTAATTGGAAAGTTACCTGAGTAAATTATTTCTGTAAAAGCTTAAGACTGGTAACATCGATTCTTGAAGAATCAAGTGTCAACTTTATTTCCTCCCATATATGAAGCTTTAAGGTGGAGGAAGAGGGTTATTTTTTTAGTTTCTAAAGGTCTATTAATATGTAATTAAAGTGGTATTTTAATTGGCTACATATTGGCTACTCCAGATATTATTCTACTGTTAAAAGAAAAAAAAGTTGACTACTAGTTGCCCAGTAAAGTCATTAGCCAACTGTTCAAACTATGATTTTTAAAACGTGCACAAAAAGCAAACTAGCAGGATATATGACTTCACGTAACTTACATTTTGTTCACTGTTAAATTTCCAATACCTGGACCAGTGTCTTCTAGGACAGTGTAATAGCTTTATCATGGTTCCCCAGGAAATGAAGGTTTTTGTTTTCATCACTGTAAGGCAAGAGTCCCTGCCCTCTGGCAGTGATGCCAGAAATAGTATACAACTGTGACTGCTTCTGCGATATTTTGAGCATCACCATGGATGAGCTCTCATTTTCTTAAAGTTTTGTTGTTAATGCTGGCTTCTTGTTTAGAAATCATATTTAAAGTTGGACATAGGATCAGTGCTCACCAGTTGTTTCCCGTCACATCAAGTGTTTAAAGGAAAGCAGTCAGTGCTACGAAATGACATTTTTGAAAGCCTTTCTGCTCCTGGAGAAGTTCCTTTTCCCTTTTTGATCTCCCAAGTTACATTTAGCTTGAAGTTATAATTAATACCATGGAAATCAAAATACCTTTATAACTCTTAACTGAGTTGCATTACTAGCAAACCTAATTTCTGTTTGAACAAATGATAGGAGTTTCCTAAAACTCTGTAAACTGTAAGTTGGTCCTTAACCACTGACTTCAGCCTTTATGACTGTTCTGTTTGTGTCCCAGTTTCTATATGAGCACTGTATTGGTAAGGAATTAGAAACCCCTAAAGTGGTCTGCATCTTTTTATATACTTAAGAGTATTGCTGTTCAGTTGTTAGAAATATTGTCTGGTAATTTGGACTTGGTAGTATATTGTAGATAACACTGAGTGAACTCACAATCTGCTGGTTTTCAGACACTTTTTTCAGACACTTAAGGAAATGACCAGAAGAAATGAGCAGCTGAAACAATGGTATCTTTACTAAAAGATACTGATTAAAAGTCAACAACTTGCATTAAAAATACAGTATATGATCTGTGACACAACTAACAGTTTTAAAGCAGGCAGGTTCAGTTGAATTTTCAAAATTGTGGTGACTTTGTTGCTGGTAAGCCAGCTATTATTTTAAATTTATAATTATAGTAACTCATATAGTAATGCTACTTCATTGTCTCCTGGATAATTGCATGTATCATAGTACAAAAGTAGTAGTAATTATCAGGTGAATTCTTCTCGGAAACTAAATACTATATAAAAAGCAGATAAAACTTAATCAGCCATCTAGAAGACTTATCAGTTCCATACTAACATATATTTTCCCAGACTGTTTCCAAAGGTAATAAATGAAAATAAAATCTAGTTAATTTGAAAGTTTTCCATTTCTAGGTAGAAAACATCCAATCTCAAAAATTAGTGAAGTAATACAAACTGTCTGCTCTTGATGGAGCTACAATATGGCTACTTTACATGGTCCTCTTAGGCCTAAAATACATTTTAAATTTGAGCTGAGAGCTAGCCCAGAACTCAGTAGAGAATTCAGGAAAATGAAAGCAGAAAATAATGGTTTTGTGAGTACTGAATGAAAGTGAAAATGAAGTCGCTCAGTCGTGTCCGACTCTTTGCAACCCCATGGACTGCAGCCTACCAGGCTCCTCCGTCCATGGGATTCTCCAGGCAAGAATACTGGAGTGGGGTGCCATTTCCTTCTCCAGGGGATCTTCCCTACCCAGGGATCGAACCCAGGTCTCCCGCATTGCAGGCAGACGCTTTAACCTCTGAGCCACCAGGGAAGGTGACTGAATGAAAATACCTGTCAATATTTGAGTTGATCTTTCATTTAATAGATTTCACTGTACCTTTTGTGTTTTGTTCTATTAGGCAAGTTTAGCAAGTATAGATGCTGAGCTTCAGAAACTTAAGGAAATGACCAACCACCAGAAAAAAAGAGCGGCAGAGATGATGGCATCTTTACTAAAAGACCTGGCAGAAATTGGAATTGCTGTGGGAAACAATGACGTAAAGGTAATTGTAACTACCTGAGAGTAAGCATGATTATCTGTATAGAGCTCACGCTTTCATTTTTCACAAAGCTCTTTTCATGCCTGTCATCTCCTCCTCCAAGACCCATCTGTAGTAGAGGGTATTAGCTTCATTTTAAATAGATGAGGAAGAGGGAGAGGATAAAGGGTCCTCAAGGAGACATGCTCAGTCAGTAGCATTTATCTGGACTACATGTTTAGTTTTCTTCTCTATGTAAAGAATTTTGCACTTAGAAATTATTGTTAATAAATTACTCCACAGAAAGTGTGTAATTGAAACAATAGCTCCAGGAGTAAACTGTAAGTAAATTAGCTTCTGATTGCTGTAAGTGTTTAAAAAGATAAAAGGTGAGCACTGCTAATTAATTCTTTATATTTGGAAATTTTTTAAACATACAGTAGTAAACAGGACAATACTGTGAACCTCAGAGTTAATCAGTTATCAAAATTTTGTTACATTTTTTTCTTTTCTAATAATCTTTTTCAGGGTGCGGATACTTAGTTATATTAGCACTAGTGTGTAGTTAAAAAAAAATTGCAACCTGGTAGATTTTAAAACTTAGATCAAAAATACAAGCTAGACTCTTAACTGAAAAAACATGCACATAACATGAAAGGTTTGTATGTTGCAGTAGATATTTGTATGGACTTCCTTTTTTTTAAATTAAAGTCTAATTATAGTGACAAGGAGAGCAAATTTATACTTGAGTTTGTAGTGAAAGCCGGCTAAGCAGCCCTGTTTAAGAGTTGGAAATGAAATAAAAGCTTTCACTGTGGAGCACACTTTCCTTCTGTTGTTATTCCAAACTATTGTTTGTTGATGGAGGCTAGGATTCATTCTCATAATTGTGTCGTTTCTTAATGCTGGCTCACCTGATCAGAACAGAAATGCGTTGTTAAACATTGAATGATGTGACTTGCTCTTTCTTCACTGTCAGTCTGAACATCCTGCCCTGTCCTGTTTGTGGTGAAGTATGTGAGATTGATTACGTTCTGTTGGAATCTTCCAGTATAAAAAAAGTAGATTTCCTTCATATTCTGAACACTGCAAACATGTTCAAATTTTTCTTTGTAAATTTGTGCCTTGTTTTTAGAAAAATCCATCCATTTCATTGAAGAAGAAAATGACAACCCACTCCAGTATTCTTGCCTAGAGAATGCCATGGACAGAGGAGTCTGTCAGGCTACAGTCCATGGCGTCACAAAGAGTCGGACATGACTGAGCAGCTAACGCTTTTCACTTTTTTCATCCATTTCATGTTCAAATAATTTAGTAAGTGAAAAAGTGGTAAAGGTAGAGAAAATAAAGAGTAAAACTGGCTTATGTCTTATGGCAGAGCCAGTGATAACCAGACATCTAAACCACTTTTGTCACTAAACCATTGCAGTATTTTGAAAACAAGTCAGACTTGCAGATAGGTTCTTTTAAAAGAAAAAATGGATCCTCAATTTTCTTGTGTTTTGCATGTAATTCTTTTCCTGTTAAACATCATCAGTAAGTGCTGCTTGAGTTCTCCTTGTTTTGCATTATGTTTCACTCTTTGTGTTATACAAGTCTCTGGATTTTGATGAATGCATAATATAGATTCACCATTGCAGTATCAGAATCATTTCATGGTCCTAACAAGTTGCTTGTGCTTTATCTGCTCATCCCTCTCCCTTGAATCACTAGCAAACATTGATCTTTTTAACTGTCTCTAGTTGTGCCATTTCCAGAATGTCATATAAGTAGAATCATACAGTATTAGCTGTTTCAGACTGGCTTCTTTTACTTCAGTTCAGTCGCTCAGTCGTGTCCAGCTCTTTGCGACCCCATGAATTGCAGCACGCCAGGTCTCCATGTCCATCACCAACTCCTGGAGTTCACTTAAACTCAGGTCCATCAAGTTGGTGATGCCATCCAGCCATCTCATCCTCTGTCATCCCCTTCTCCTCCTGCCCCCAATCCCTCCCAGCATCAGTGTTTTCCAGTGAGTCAACTCTTCACATGAGGTGGCCAAAGTACTGGAGTTTCAGCTTTAGCATCATTCCTTCCAAAGAACACCCAGGACCGATCTCCTTTAGAATGGACTGGTTGGATCTCCTTGCAGTCCAAGGGACTCGCAAGAGTCTTCTCCAACACCACAATTCAAACACATCAATTCTTCGGCACTCAGCTTTCTTCACAGTCCAACTCTCACATCTATACATGACCACTGGAAAAACCATAGCCTTGGTTAGATGGACCTTTGTTGGCAAAGTAATGTCTCTGCTTTTGAATATGCTATCTAGGTTGGTCATAACTTTCCTTCCTTCCAAGGAGTAAGCGTCTTTTAACTTCATGGCTGCAGTCACCATCTGCAGTGATTTTGGAGCCCTAAAAAATAAAGTCTGACACTGTTTCCACTGTTCCCCCATCTATTTCCCATGAAGTGATGGGACCAGATGCCATGATCTTCGTTTTCTGTATGTTGAGCTTTAAGCCAGTTTTTTCACTCTCCTCTTTCACTTTCATCAAGAGGCTTTTGAGTTCCTCTTCACTTTGTGCCATAAGGGTGGTATCAATTGCATATCTGAGGTTATTGATATTTCTCCTGGCAATCTTGATTCCAGCTTGTGCTTCTTCCAGTCCAGCGTTTCTCATGATGTACTCTGCATATAAGTTAAATAAGCAGGGTGACCATATACAGCCTTGACATACTCCTTTTCCTATTTGGAACCAGTCTGTTGTTCCATGTCCAGTTCTAACTGTTGCTTCCTGACCTGCATGTAGATTTCTCAAGAGGCAGGTCAGGTGGTCTGGTATTCCCATCTCTTTCAGAATTTTCCACAGTTTATTGTGACCCACATTTAAGGTTTTTCCATGTCATCTTTTAGCTTGATAGCTCATTTCATTTTTGTATGTAAAAGAAAGTGAAAGTGTTAGTTGCTCAGTCATCTCTGACTCTTTCCGATCCCATGGACTGTAGCCTGCCAGGCTCTGTCCACGGAATTCTCCAGACAAGAATACTGGGGTGCATTGTCATTCCCTTCTCCCGGGGATCTTCCAGACCCAGGGATTGAACCTGGTGTCCTGCATTGCAGGCAGATTCTTTACCATTTGAGCCACCAGGGAAGCGCTTTTGTATGTAGGTAGGTACCTGTTGAAGGCCACTTTGGTTACCTCCAGTTTAAAGCTGCTGTAAACAGACATTCATGTGCAGGTTTTTCTGAGTACATAAGTTTTTGATTCGATGGGTTAAAATAACTAAGAGCATGATTGCTAGATCATAGGTTAAGACTATATTAACTTAGTAAGAAACTCCCAAACTGTGTTCGAAATTGGCTTATAGCATTTTTTGCTCCCACCAGCAATAAAATGAAAGTTCTATTAATTCACATCCTCACCAGTATTTGATGTCATCATTTTTTTGGTTTGAGCCTTTTTAATAGATATGTGACATTATCACACAGTTTTGGTGTTTTTGTTTTTAATTGAAGGATAATTGTTTTACAGTATTGTGTTGGTGTCTGCTATACATAAACATGAATCAGTCATAGCACACTGTTGTTTAATTTGCGTTTTGGACTCTTTATTTTCTTACCTTGAATTTTAAGAGTTCTGTTTGTGTGTTTTGAATAATAGTCCTTCATTAGGTTTGTGTTTTGCAGATATTTCTCCCAGTCTGGCTATCTTTTTAATGAAGTCTAGCTTGCCATTCTTTTTCTTCATGGATTGTGGTTTTGGTGTTACACTTTAAAACCTCATCTCCAAACCCACAGTCACCTAGATTTTCTCATTTGTTATCTTCTAGAAGTTTTTTGATTTTGAATTTACATTTAGGTATATGATCCATTGGGAGTTCATTTTTTTCTATGAGGTATTTACATGTGGATGACTAGTTTTTCCAGCAGTTTAATAGAAAGACTGTCCATTTTCCATTGAATTCCGTTTGTCCTCCATCAGAGATTATTTGACTCTATTTGTGTATGCTATTCCTATGCTTTCGATTGTTTTCTAATAACCTATTTGTTCTTTTGTCAGTACCATGTCATCTTAATAACTGGAGGTTTAGTAAGTCTTGAAGTTGGGTAGTGTTAGTCCTTCAACTTTGTTGTTCCTCAGTATTATGTTGGCTGTTCCTTTTAAGTGATAATATGAATGACATCAGAAAGAGAGGTTTTTAGTTTCAGATTCCCTTGTTCCCTTGTTTCCTTGTTTTGCTAATATATTGGAAAGTGATTGACTTTTGTGTAAGTTGATCTTGTATCCTGTAATGTTGCTATAATGGCTTTAAACAGTCATGTCATCTGCACACAAAGACAAGTTTACTTCTTTCTTCTCAAGCTCCTTATTTTTAATTTGAAGTATAGTTGATTTACAATATTGTGTTAATTTCTCCTGTAAACCAGGGTGATTGATTTATACATAGATACACATTCTTTTTCATACACCTTTTCCATTATGATTTAGCACAGAATATTTAAGATATATCCCTGTGCTGTACAGTAGGACCTTGTTGTTTATCCAGTCTATATATACTAGCTTGCATCTGCTAATCCCAACCTCCCACTCTCTCCTTCCTCCCTCCTCCCCCTACCCGCCCCACCCCCTCACCTACTCCCCACTGCCCCTTGGCAAATACTAGGTGATGCCCATAAGTGGGACTGACTGCTGGATCATATGGTAATTCTATTTTTAGTTTATTTTGAGAAACCTCCATAGTGTTCTCCATAGTGGCTGCAGCAGTTTACATTCTCACCAGCAGCGTAGGAGGGTTCCCTTTTCTCCACACCCCCTCCAGCATTTGTTATTTGTAGACTTTTTAATGTAGGCCGTTCTGACCAATGTTAGGTGGTACCTCATTGTATTTTTGATTTGCATTTCTCTAATAATTAGTAGTATTAAGCATCTTTTCATGTGCCTTTTGGCCATCTGTATTTCCTCTTTGGAGAAATGTCTGTTTAAGTCTTCTGCCTCTTATGGGGGGTGAGGTGTTTTGTTGTTGAGTTGTATGAGCTGTTTGTATATTTTGGAAATTAAGCCCTTGATGGTCTCATCATTTGCAAATATTTTCTGCCATTCTGTAGGTTGTCTTTTTGTTTTGATTATGGTTTCCTTTTCTTTGCAAAAGCTTGTAAGTTTGATTAGGTCCCATTTGTTTGCTTTTGCTTTCTGCTGCCTTGGGATACTGAACTTAGGAAAACATTGCTATGATTTGTCAGAGAATATTTTGCCTATTATCTCTTCTAGTTTTATGGTGTCATGTCTAATGTTTAAGTCTTTAAGCCCTTTTGAGTTTATTTTTGTGCATGGTGTGAAGGAGTGTCTTAACTTCATTGATTCATCTGGCTGTCCAACTTTCTCAACACCATTTGCTAAAAGACTTTTTCCCATTGTATGTTCTTGTCATCTTTGTCAGAGGTTAATTGTCCATAGGTGTGGATTTATTTCTGGGTTCTCTGCCAGTATCATGCTTTTTTGCTGACTGTAGCTTTGTAGTATTATCTGAAGTCTGGGAGGGTTATACCTCCTGCTTTTTCCTTAGGATTGCTTTGGCAATTCTAGATCTTATGGTTTCATATAAATTTTAGGATTATTTAGTTCTGTGATGAATGTCATGGGTAATTTGATAGTAATCCCATTAAATCTATAGCTTGCTCTGGGTAATATGGCCATTTTAACAATATTAATTCTTCCAGTTCAAGAACATGGAATATCTTTCCATTTCTTTGAATAAACATCAGTTTCCTTTATTAATGTTTTGTAGTTTTCAGCATGTAAGTCTTTTGCCTACATGGTTCAGGTTTATTCCTGTTTTATATGTTTATTGATATGATTTTAAAGGATACTGGGGTTTTTTACATTGCCTTTCTGATATTTTATTATTAATGTAAAGAAATGCAATCAGTTTCTATGTGTTAATTTGTATCCTGCTACCTTGCTGAATTCATTTTATCAATTCTAGTTTTGTGTGGATTCTTTAGGGTTTTCTATATATAGTATATTATCTACATATGATAATTTTACCTGTTTCAGTTTGGATATCTTTTATTTCTTTTTCTTGTCTGATTGATGTGGTTAGAACTTCCAGTACTACATTGAATAGAATTGGTGAGGGTAGGCATCCTTGTCTTATTCCAGATGTTAGTGGGAGGGTCAAGCTGTTTTTTTGTGTTTTATTTTTATGTTTTTGGGTTTGGGGAATTTCTTTGGTCATACTGTGTGGCTTATGGGATCTTAGTTCCCCAACCAGGGATTGAACCCGGGCTCCAGCAGTGAAAGTAAGTCCTAACCACTCAACCACTGGGGAATTTACCTGAGCTCCTTATTTTTTGACACTGAATATTGTACTGGAATTTTGTAATGAAACTCATTAAAGTTACTAAGGAATGTGCACTGACCACAGTTCCTCCTTAGTGAACTTAAAAATCATTCTTTTCCAGCCACCTAAACATCATTATTTGTTAAGTTTTGAACTGGACTTACACATAAACAGTAAATTTACTGAGCGCCTTTGAGGAGGAAATCCACAAATTGAAAGAGGCAGAGTTTATTAGTTTTGTTTGTTTATATGTTATATTTTTTTCCCTATAGGCATGTGTTAACATTAAGTTTAGAAGGTAAGGAAGGCAAAAATGAAGCTCTCCTTTACTTACCCTTTAGTAAAAACAATATTTAATAAAAGTTCCAAACTTCCTACAAATGTTGAATAATATTAAAAGTATTTAATTTTGTTTAAGATTTTAGAACCTAATTGGGTAAACACACACACAAAAAACCTTTTTTTATCTTTCATTTCTGTTTGTCCTTTTCTCACAGCAGCCTGAGGGAACTGGCATGATAGATGAAGAATTCACTGTTGCAAGGCTCTACATTAGCAAAATGAAGTCAGAAGTAAAAACCATGGTAAAACGCTGCAAACAGTTAGAAAGCACACAAACTGAGAGCAACAAGAAAATGGAAGAAAATGAAAAGGAGTTAGCAGCATGCCAGCTTCGTATCTCTCAAGTATGTGTTACAGAACAGACCTTCCTCATTTTTTTGAACAGCCACATAATAAATTTTATTTATTGTTAAAGTTGTAAGAAAAATGACCTTTTGTAGGTTATTTTGAGTAACAACATTAAGCAGTTAATTCAGCTACTTTTTCCTACTCTAGCTGCAGTGTGATAACATGAATGATTTAACTGGGTTATATTTGGTGACATGTATATGTTAAGTAAAGGAATTTACTAGAAAGCTGTGACTGATGACTATTGAATCTGGAATAATTCTAGCATAAGCAAAACTGCAGGGCCAGTTATATGGCTTTGGCAACTAAATGGATGAGACCATTCAGCAGGATAGGAATTGGAGGAGAAAGGCAGAGGTTAATGTTAGTTGGAGATAACAGTAAGAATATTACTTCATAAATCAGCCTTTAAAGTGCCTTGTTTTGTAAGTGTTAGAAATTGCACAGATGACCATTTCATTGATTAAATTCTTCATCTTTATAAAAACTTGCCCCTGAACATTTTGGTCTTAAGTATCTTGTTCTGTAAGTTTATTTTATGTTTAATATAGTGATAAATCTTGCTTACTCTCAAATATTCTGAACAACTGAGTGTGTATGAGAGGTTTGCCTCCATTCATTGGCTCCACTTCATAACAGTTTATTTTCCTCAAAAGCATGAAGCCAAAATCAAATCATTGACTGAGTATCTTCAAAATGTGGAGCAAAAGAAAAGACAGCTGGAGGAGTCTGTTGATTCCCTCACTGAAGAGCTAGTCCAGCTTCGAGCACAAGGTACTCTCTTCCAGTTATTCGTGAGTGATACCTATGTTATAAACTGTTACTGACTCCAGTATGATTGTAGTAAACATATTGACACTGATGGAGAATACACTAGTAGGAATACAGACCAATTGGAATAGTAAATATTACATTTTAGTGTGGCTTTGAAATTGTTTTTGAATATGGAAGTGACCAATCTAGGAATTTCTAAGTTGTGTGTGTGTGTGCGCACGCACGTGTGCATGTGCCATGTGCACCTGTCCTGACACAGGGGACTTAGAAAGCTGTCTTGTTTCCCTACATACACTAGCCCATCTATTCCAGAATTTGGCCAAAAAAATAAAGGAAACCATAATATCAATACAAAGAATATAACTATGGTCACTAATCAGTATGTACTGAGTAAAATTTACTATGTAGCATTTGGGTAATTTAAAGTCAAGTACTGTTAAGGAAAGTTGTTTAGTCAGTCAATCATGTCTGACTCTTCTGTGACTATAGCTTGCCAGGCTCCTCTGTCCATGGGGTTTTCCAGGCAAGAATACTGGAGTGGGTTGCCATTTCCTTCTCCAAGGGGTCTTGCCCACCCAGGGATCGAACCCACGTCTCCTGTGTTGACAGGAGGATTCTTTACCACTGAGCCACTAGAGAAAGCCCATTAAGGAACCTAGCCTCATAAAACCCATTTGCCCCTTGGTTTGTATCAAGAACTCTCTTCTGTTTTCTCTTCCCACCCAAACAGAGAAAGTGCATGAAATGGAAAAGGAGCACTTGAATAAGGTTCAGACGGCAAATGAAGTTAAGGTAAGTTTGATGTAACATTGGACTCTAATGGCTTTAATTCATCATTATTAATCATGATTAATCTGACTTAAAATCCTCTTCCCCCAATTATTTTAGCAAGCTGTTGAACAGCAGATCCAAAGCCATAGAGAAACTCATCAAAAACAAATTAGTAGTTTGAGAGATGAAGTCGAGGCAAAAGAAAAACTTATTACTGATCTTCAAGAGTAAGTGTGTTTTCCTTTCTTCTGAGGTAGTAGAAACTAACTTGGAAAGACTTGCCTGTTTAGACAGGAGGACATAAAAGGTCACTGGTGGGTAATATATCCTTATTTCTAATGTTTCTAACCTGCATTTTTCTTTGAAACAATTTTTGACGTGAAAATAAAGAATCTTCATTTGTGAGAACTTCTAGTTCCAGTGGAAGTTTTTGAAAATTTTTCTTAGGTCTTTTGATGTAGATATTCAGTAAAAAAAATATTGCTCAACTTTAACCGTTATTTCAGATACACATCACTGTCTTCTCCAGATCCTTTCCTTAATGTTTTAAAAAAATAATTATTTATTTTAGCCTGCATTGGCTCTTGTTTGGGGCATGCAGGCCTCTCTAATTGTGGTGCATGGCTCTAGGGAGTCTGGGCTCTGTCGTTTGTAGCACTCAGGGTCTCTAGTTGAGGCATGAGAGCTCAGTTGCCCCATAGCATATGGGATCTTAGTTCCCCAACCAAGGATTGAACCCAAGTTCCTGCATTGCAAGGTGGATTCTTAACCACTGGACCACCAGGGAATTCCTGAGAAAAACTATGAAAACTGTGTGTTTTAAAAATGTTTCTTTTAATAGAAGTGGTTGTCTTAGTTTTTCTAGAACATATTTTTCTTACTTCCACAGCCATACACATATAGCATAGAATTGATAGAAATTTGAGGTCTTTGACCAAATCATGATTTGAGTAGGAGGCAGAGGAGAGTAAGAAAAAATGATGACAAAGCTTGGGACATGGAACTTTTTGTTAATGGATTTAGGGAAAGAATTCAGGAGAATGAAACATACGAAATCAAGATACAGTTTTAAACCAAACTGAAAAATACCATATGGCTGAATGTGGCCAGATCCTCTTTCTGCCTCTGTGGACGGCAGCCTAAAGAGGAGGCCTGGTGTATGTGAATGGTGAGACTACAGAATTTAAGACTTTGAAAATTTTTAATTACAGCATTCAGAAAATGATTTTGATCTTGTGAGGTGTTTTTTATTTTGTCAGCCAAAACCAGAAAATGATGTTAGAGCAAGAACGCCTGAGAGTAGAACATGAAAAGTTGAAAGCTACAGATCAGGAAAAGAGCAGAAAACTACATGAACTTACGTGAGTAGATGTTTTGATTCAAGTTTAAAAATAAAAAACTAAGTTAGAGAATTGCAGGCATTGCTCTCAGTTATATTCAGTGGATAAATGTTTCACTTTGTGTAGGCGAAGGGGTGTTTTTCTTAAACTCTCTGAGTTGGTTTGATTTATACCTAAAAACATGCAATACATTCTAGTACTTTAGTGAAAGCAAGGTCTTATATTTCGCTGATAATTAAGATTCAGATTAATTACTTCAAGATCCATCATAAAAATAAACCTAAAGCGTGACATTTAGAAGTTTAGATTTCAGGATCTGCCACAAAATCTGTTTTTGTCAGATTTGATCTTGCATAAAAACACGTTCTTTTTTGTCTTCAGTAATTTATAACCTGTAATTTTTCTTAAGTCAGAGTTGTTTCTGATATGCTATATGATAATACATACTCTAAAATTTAGAAAGAACCACTCCTTATTCCTTATGCCGCTTATTCTTTCATCTCTCCCATTGCTATGACAGTTCTTTCCTGATAACCTATAGATTTTAGAAGATTATAAGGCATATGGAAATTTCTTTGAAAGGCTAAACATTGGTAAATTTTTTCAAAATAAGATCTTTTTCGTATATGAATTTAAGCATTGATCCTGTCAGATAAAAATATTTGATTGAATACTTGTGCTAAATAAAACTAGAATTTATGGACTCAAAAGCGCATATTTACTGTATTTGTATATTCTCCTACTGTTCAGGGTTATGCAAGATAGACGAGAACAAGCAAGACAAGACTTGAAAGGTTTGGAAGAGACAGTGGTAAGAAAAACTTGGAAATAAATAGGATTGGGGAATATTAATGGATTCGTCCCCTGGTTTTAGTAAATTTGAAGACCAGCTTCTAAAAATACTGCTTTCTTAATTCAAGGCAAAGGAACTTCAGACTTTACACAACCTGCGGAAGCTCTTTGTTCAGGACCTGGCCACCAGGGTTAAAAAGGTAATAACATAATACCAGGGTGGATATTTATGTAGTAGTGCTTGTTGTTTTTATTGTTCATCGCTAAGTCATGTCTGACTCTTTGCAACACCATGGACTGCAGCACACCTTAAAGCTCCTCTGACCTCCTCTGTCTCCCGGAGTTTGCTCACAGTCATGTCCGTTGAGCCAGTGATGCTATCTAACCATCACGTCCTCTGCCACCCCCTCCCTTCTCCTTTCTCCTTACAGTAGTGCTTTCTGTGTCTGATTGTATTCACAAGTGAAATAACTTTACATTGTCGTAACAGCTTTGGTAGTAAACTTAGACCTTTTATTTGATCCAGTAATACTTTTTCATAGCATTGATTGATCTTTTTCTAGAGTGCTGAGATTGATTCAGATGACACTGGAGGCAGTGCTGCTCAGAAGCAGAAAATCTCCTTTCTTGAAAATAATCTGGAACAACTCACCAAAGTCCACAAACAGGTAATAAAGAGTCTATTCCAATGTCACTGCAATAAAAACTGAGAAGTAACAAGCATTTGAATCTTAAGAGTCCTAAGGATTTTCATACCTTGAGCCATTCTGTTACTGTGTCATGCAATTATATAAATAAACCACTAGCAATTTTTACATTAGTTACTATTTTTAATGGCCTTTTATCAAGAAGCCAGTGAAAAGATGGGTTGTTATTTTCTTTGTAGGGCTTCAGGTCTGTCAGTGTCCTTAATTTATTCATGGTCATTTTTAAATCTCTGGGAGACAAGTCTTTAAGTTAAAATACCGTTGTTGTTGTTTTTTGGGGGGAGGGGGGTCTTCATACATTTAATACCTCAGAGTGTGAAATATATAAAATAACAAGGTAGTTCTTTTTTTTTTTTTTTGTAAAGTAGGGACTTCCCTGGCACTCCAGTGGTTAGGACTCTACGTTTCCATTATGGGAGTCCAGATTCTATACCTGGTCAGGGAACCTAAGATCCCGCAAGCTATGCAGTGTGGCCAAAAAAAAGAGGAATACTTACTGTGGGGTTTGTTTGTTTTGTTTACTTTTTTCTTTTATTAAGGCTTGATAACATGATTCAGTTACTTAGTTTTTAAGCTCCTTGGCATACTTGTATGTCTTTGTTACTGTAAACCTGGTGTTTGCACTAGAGTGAGATTCAGGAAATTTTAGCCTTTCTTTCAGCACTTATTAAGGACTTGTTAAGTTTACGTTTACTTGTGGATCTCACTGTATCTAAAAGGATTTTCATGTCCACCAGATGAGTCTCTTGATGAAGAGACCTAATGCTATGTTATAACGTATTGTCATGGGGGAAAGAACAGTCTCACCAGCCCCTCAATATTGAATGAAATTATATTTGGGGGGAGACATGTGAGTATATTTATAGATACATGTATTATCTGCATGTTGCTGCCTAAATTAAACTAGCTGTGGGAAAACCTTAACATAAAATGTAGTGTTTTTTTTTTTTCCAAGAAAGTTACAAAATGTTTATATTTTTTTCAAATAATCAGTAAAGCCAGAATCCTTGTTTTCTGTGTCTACCTTTAGCTGGTGCGTGATAATGCAGATCTTCGCTGTGAGCTCCCTAAGCTGGAAAAGCGACTCAGAGCTACAGCTGAGAGGGTGAAAGCTTTGGAGTCTGCGCTGAAAGAAGCCAAAGAAAATGCATCTCGAGATCGCAAACGCTATCAGCAGGAAGTAGATCGTATAAAGGAAGCAGTCAGATCAAAGAATATGGCCAGAAGAGGACATTCTGCACAGATTGGTTAGTAGGACACAATAAAACCATGAAGCTTTGCTTTGGTTTAAATATTTTTATTTACTGGAGAATGTAGTCTGATTTGTCATATGGTATTTGTTACATTTTCTAGTTTACCAGAGGGTGGCACTGTTGGGAGTGACGAGCGTTGAGGCATAGCCACCTTAGCAGGGGAAGGAGCTAAGTCAGAACTAGATGAGCAAGACTGGTCAGGTTTAGAGAAACTAAGAAGAGCACTGTTATTAAAGCAAGAAGAGACTTGAAAGAAAATGTCATCCAGTATCTTGTGCTTTACTTGTAAAGCAGTGATACAGGAATAAGGTTTTTAAAAAGTTATTAAATTTAACCTTTCAACAAGATTTTTAAGGATTGTATAGGTCCTTGACAAAAGGATGTAACTGAAAAGAAAAAGAGAGATAGAAGGGTTTGCTGAGAAACAAAAAGCCAAAGAAAAAACCTTTGGGAATGTGTTGTAAATAAAGAGAAGAGACTAAAGTAAGCATTTGTTTTTCATACTAGCTAAACCTATTCGTCCCGGGCAACATCCAGCAGCTTCTCCAACTCATCCAAGTGCGATTCGTGGAGGAGGTGCATTTGTTCAGAACAGCCAGCCGGTGGCTGTGCGAGGTGGAGGAGGCAAGCAGGTGTAAGCTCCCCACGACACCCGCGGGTTTGTAAGCTCTCTCTGGCTTTTGAATCACAGCTGTCCTTGGGAGGTGTTCAGCAACTGGTGGTTAAATACTTTTTTGGATTCTAACATTAGTAGCATGTTTTCTTTTTATATATGGGATTCTGAAAGTAACTTACCATGGTTTCCTTTAGAGTTTTTTCATAATTCAGATCATAGTATCTGCATATTCAAATTTGTGTTCTTAATGTTGTTAACCTAATACTGGGTCATTTTTTTAAAGCTCTTACTTAATTGTTGTGTTATCTAGTGTAAATACCATGGTTTTGTGGCTATTTTACTGGATATTTAATTATGTTAATTTTTTCATACTTGAAATTTTCCAGTGTTGAAATTTTCATGTATGAAATTTGAAGTAATGAAACATCTTTTTATACCTCCTTACTTTCAGATTATTTCCAGAAGATTCCCGTAAGTGGAATCACAAGAAAGTGAACATTTGTAAGAATCTTGACACATACTAACTAACACACTGCTATTCCCAATGACTGGGCTAAATTGTATCCTCGCCAAGGACACTGTCTATTTTGCTGCATCTTTGCCAGTATTAATAGTTTTTAAATGTCCAGTTTAATAGGCTGGAATAAGCATCTCATTGATTTAGGAATGAATTAGAATTTTTCATATATTTATTGGCCCATTTATATACTTTTTTTTTTTCTGTGTCCTGTGCCATTTTACTATTGTGAGTGGTTTTTCTGACTGATTTATGAGTTCTTGTTTCTTTGTAAATAAAAGTAATAGCTGCACCCTGTCAAAGGATAGACAGTTATCACAAAGCAAGAAAATAAATATCATCTGGAAATAGCACCCAATATATATATCCTTCTGGAACTTTCTTTAAATATTATAACTTTTAAATTAGGAAGGTTAAAATGTACGTAACTTTAACACACTACCAGTATACTATGCTGTTCTGAATATGCTATCTGATAGCCTGCTTTTTTAACTTGCCAGTATATTGTGAACATTTTCTTAATACAACATGGCTAATTATAGCTGCCTATTATTTTATCAGATTTAATTCTTAGCAAGTCCCAAGTGTGTAGGTGGTTTGGAAACTAAGGAAACTAAAAAATACAGTATAATTATGAGATAGTTAACTGGTTTGTTTCTGACAAACACTAAAGTTGTTTTATTTTAATCTTCCTGGTTTTTATGTTGTCATTTTTGCATAACATTGGCTTGCAATTTGAGTAGAATATTAAGCAGCATTCTGGAGAATTCACATTTCCATAAATTTAATACAATTTTTTGTCCACATACTAGAGGTTTCAAAAGAGAGTGACACAGTGAAAGAGTTAATGGATATTGGAGTCCACCTAAGTTTGAATTCTGATTTTTTTACTTTTATGAACTTTAACAAGTTACTTTTTTAACAGTTGATTTCTTTTTTGTTTTCACTCCTTTTTAAAAATTCTTAGGCATAAAAGTAAATTATGAAGTTTATGACCCATTTAATGTATCTCTGAAATAGAACATTTTTCTATATACCTCAACATTATCACAATTGACAAAATATTTTTAATATTATATCAATCCATATTTGGAATTTTCTGATTACTTACTGATTTTTAAGTCTTTTACAGCTGGTTTGTCTAAACCAGGGAATAATCCAGAACCGATGTTTACATTAGGTTATTTGCCTTAAGTCTCGAATCTAGAATAACATCCCACCCTCTTTTTTTTTTTTTTTATGACATTGACTTACTAAATAGAAAAGGCCAATCTTCTGGAGCGTAGGCCACCTCTGGTGTGTTTGGTTGTTTCTGGATGCAGCTGCTGTGTTCCTCTGTTCCCTGTTTATTAAAAGCATTTATTGAATTCTTGTGCACATTTTTACAGGATTACATTGTAGGTGTTATGTGTTTAATATTGTGTCACATCAGCAGACATTACAGTGGTTTTCCTGCCCCTGTTTTTTCCCCTTTGGATTAATGACTTGTTGAGCCTCTTTATTAATAAAATGAAAGTCATTCTTGAGAATTATACAAGTTAAGGCATCACTACCTAGTACAGAGCAGATGCTGAGGAGGTGCAAGCTGCCTTTTCTGAAATAGAAGGTGGGCAAAAGAATTTTCAAAGGGTAAATAGAAATCAGGTAAAAGTTTATCTGTTTTGGATATTGTTCTCACATTAAAATTCACGTGTGAACTTTGAACTCCTGTCTCATTTGCAGAGAGCATAGTCCATGACCTTTGTTAAGTAAAGTAGGTTTTAGCAGCAGATGGCTGATCCAGTGTAATGAAAGCACTTGAGGGAGTTGGCTAACCTAGGTAACACAGGTTTTCAAGACTTGAAGTTACTATAAAAGTATGATTACGTACAGGTTTGTTTCATTGCTGGTCCAAAGTATAATGGTTATTATTTTTTAAAGTCTTGCAGTGATCAATCTTAAGCCCAGATTGAGGAGTATATGATAACTACTTTGTAGAGATTTTTTAATTATTAAGAAAAGCATTTCAAAACACTGCATTTATTCTGGGGAGAGATGGCAATGTATGAATGATAGTGATACTCGTAGTACCCAGTTTTATGTGGCTGGTTGGTTCTTCTAGCTGCATGATGCTTTGGACACGTTGAGGTTTTCTAATAAACACAGAGGTAAATAGGCAGTGGATTATAAGGATGCCTCCAGGTAACTCCTACTGGGATTGTTTACTTTTATTTTATTTTACTTTGGGCCAGACCTCACGGCTTTGGGGATTTTTAGTTCCCTGACCAGGAATTGAACTCTGGGCCATAGCAGTGAAAGTGCCCAGTCCTAACACTGGACCACAGGGGAAGTCTCTGGGATTGTTTATTTCTTTGTTCCTTTCCGTAGCACATGTACTTCATGCTTATTGGTACACCCCACCCCTTTTTGTTTTTCACAGCTACCATGTATGTAACATTGCTAGTTAATTAGTGGTCCTTGACTTAATGTCACTGACACTGTCTACTGGCTGGCATTTTATTGACCATCTTTTTCTTAAAAAAAAACAAAACAAAACTCTGTAAGTTGTATATCAGCTTACTCATAGGTCTTGAGGTAAGTAAAAGCAAATGCAGGGTTGACTTCCTTTCAATATTGTACTGTCCCTAGACAGCTCTGCTTAGGAGACAAAAGGAAGAGAAATCAAATCATTCATTGTTGCGATGAGTTTTGGGAGAAGTGGTCAAAGCTGTTGGCTAACTGTTTTTAAACTAATTGGTATATTTCATTTCATTCTTTTCAAACACAGGTTTTGTATAAATAATATTTTCTCTGTTTTTTTCCATCTTCAGGTGTTAAAAGTAATTGAAGTATGAAGAGGACGTAATTCAATGACTGTAGCCTGTATCCCTTGGGAACTCTAGAATTATAACGTTTTTTTAGTGTATAAATTGTACCTGGCCTGTACAGCTGTTTCCTATCCACTCTTCTTGTAAACTCTGCTGCTTCCCAACACAACTAGAGTGCAATTTTGGCGTCTTAGGAGGGAAAAACGACAGTTTATAACTGTGGCCCTATTTATTACACAGTTTGTCTTTCATGTCTTAAATTTAGTCTTCACTGTGCCAAGCTAACTGTATCATATAGGACTGTGCTTTTTGTACTTGTTCGTGTTTATTTTTTAATCTCAGTTTAAGTTACCTAGCTGCTACTGCTTGTTTTTCTTTTCTTATAAAATAATACCTTATTTTAGGGGAAATGGAACTTTTAGATTAAATGTCTTAAATTTTACCACTTACAACACTACATGCCCACAAATTATATCAGGTCAGTACTGTACTTAAAAATCCTTTGAAATGATTTCAGAGTTAAAATTACATGCATCATCTCTTGAAGTTTGCTTCTGAAAACTACTCTTTGAGCACTGAAACCTTTAACTGAAAACTGCCTAACTAGACACTTGAGACTGGGCAAGGCTACTTAATTATCTTGTGAAATGCCTATTGCTGAATTATCTTGAATAGAAATCTTTCACACTATCAAAAGCAAATCTTTTGCTTTTGTTTAAGAAAAACAGTTTGGAAAAGAAATTCATTTCTCTTCTTCCCAATGCTGTATACACATAGCTTGGTGGAATGGAAACACCTTGCTTTGTGAGCCTGTTTAGTTAATATAAGAATTGGATGGATAATAATCTGTCAACTTTATATAATGAAATGAACTAAGATATGGATATTATAGGATTAAACATAATTTCATATTGTTAGTACTGTATTGGTTGATCTAAATTTATAGCATTTGGAAATTGAGAAAACATGTGGAAGGACAGGACAAATAAATGGCGAATTTATAAATAATAGGTAAATTTTGGTCTGAAAATCCCTGAGGTGTCTTTAACCTGCTACACTAAATCATACACTATAACATACTTCTTATTTAGTCTAGGAGTAGTAAATTATTTGCAAGTCACTAATAATCCTCAAATTATTTTGTTGGCGGTAGCTGGTAGTTTTGTAATTATGTGTATCTGTTTTTGCCACTTCTTCCTCAGATGATTAAACTAAGTCAACAGTTTATTTTAGAAACTATAAAAATAATAGGGAAAGAGATTTCAATATTTGCTTCACCACTTGGGAGTGGGTAACTGCAACTGTGTTAGCAGAAATTTGCAAAGACTGGGAATGTAAAGTTACTCAGAGGAGAAAGCTGGAAAGTTCTGTGTTAGGATCTGGGTGGCAGAATTAACTTTTTGAAAAAGTTTTATATACAGATATTTGTATTAAATTTGGAGCCATAGTCAGAAGACTCAGATCATAATTGGCTTATTTTTCTATTTCCTTAACTATTGTAATTTCCACTTTTATAATAATTTTGATTTAAAAGATAAATTTATTTATTTTTTTAACAGTCAGAAATCCTCGCTGTTCTGATCTGCAGCAACCTTTAAAATGATTGTATTGTTTTTAGGCTTGATCAAAAGAAACACTCCAAAAATTGAGATGAAAACTTGCAGAGCGGCAAGATTGAAGCAATGCAGTTAACTAAAAACAGTGCTACTGCCTGTTGGTGACGATAGTTTTCTAAATGAAGAAATGTTTGGCTGCATTCACACAGACATTTGTATTTTGTTTGCAAATGAAAGCTTGCTTCTTTGGGCAATATTCTTAAATGAAGCAGAAATTTTTTTCTCTCTTTTGTCTGAATATAGGAGTTTCTTGTAAGATGTATCACAGGTATTGGTGCTGTGTAACAAACAATGAATTGTAACTAGTGTGTGGTTCAGAATACACAATGTTAGGGTTTTTAAAATATCAATGGTTTTTTTCTATTTATAATTTCAGACTTTCACAAAATGTACAGAGAATTTCATAAATTTGTTTTAATTGAACTGCTTTTGCTATGGTAGGTCATTAAACACAGCATTTACTCTTATAAGTGAAAATTTCTGATCATCTGGAACATTGATACTTATTTCAATTTACAGTGTCTTTTTTTTTTTGACTGAATAAATTAATGTTCCTCTGAATGGCATTGATAAATGGTTCAGAAAAGAAACTCAGTGAAATGAAAGTAATATTTATTCATGGTGATCAGTTAAATTATTTGCCTAATTTAAGAAAACTACTGTGCGTAACTCTCAATTTGGCAGGAGATGATAGAGGAGTCTGAGTCTGCCTGTGGAATACGTTGGTTTCTTTTCAGTGCTTGAAGATACATGCAGAGATAATTGGTTTGGGAAGACGCCATATAATTTTAAGTTAACCTGCATGCTGTAAATGTCTTTTATGTTTAAATAAAGAAAAAATTTTTTGAAATGCAATGACTGTCTTAAAATGTGTTTCAGTTTTATATCAGGTTGATTTTACATGACCAAGTGGCCTTTTTTCTTGACAGAATAGTCACTAGTGTGTCATTGTATTCAGTATAATTTTGTTTCCTAATGAATTGCATGTGCTTTGGATATGAGGTATTAAATAGGCTAAAGAATTAAGAGCTAGAGATGAATCCTCAATCTCAGTTATTTTGCTGTACTGTGATAAGGACATGTCACTCTGTTGTTCTTCCCCCAAAACCATAACCCCTGTCTGATCATGAGAAAAATACCACACAATCCAAATAGAGGGACATTCTAGCAAATACCTGGCCAGGACTCTTCGACAGTGTCAAGATCATGGAAAACCAGGAGAGACATATCTGAGGGGACTCTGCAGACTTGACAACTAGATGCAGTGATGCGGTGTGGTGTCCTCAGTTGAGCCCTGGAACAGTAAAAAGATATCAGTTGGGGCTTCCCTTTTGGCTCTGTGGTAAAAAAAAATCCACCTGCCAGTGCAAGGGAGGGGTCCAATTCCTGATCCAGGAAGATCCCACATCTATTGATCCTGTGCTCCACATGAAGAGAAGCCACCACAGTGAGAACCCTGTGCACCAAAACTAGAGAGTAACCCCCCATTCTCCGCAGCTAGAGAAAAGTCTGCACAGCAGTGAAGACCCAGCACAGCCAAAATTGAAGAAAAAGATATCAGTGGAAAAACTGGTACAGTCTGTTAGCAGTGATGTGCTGGCTGATTGCTTAGTTGTGATCAAAGTGCAGTGGTGATGGGAGTAGCACTATTAAGAGGAAGAGTTTGAGGGGATTCTCCGTATTACCTTTGCTACTTTGCTTCAAGTTAAAATTACTTGTATTTACTGATTTATAAAGCCTCAAAGAGCAGGAGACAGCAAACAGTAACATTTGGAGCAGGAAAGCAACCTCAGCAGACCCCAGACACCTGACTCGACAAGCCAAGCAGTGGGGAATACCAAGAAGCAATTTAGTATTCTCCCCGCCTCCAAAAGACCCCCAAGTGGTCGTGAACGTGACCTGTAGGGATAAAAGTAGCCTGAAGTGGGACTAATTAAAAGTCTGTCTAAACCAGAAAGCAGTTTGACCCCTGGTGCTGACTTCATTGCTGCACAGCTTGGCAACTACCTCTCCAACATGCTAGCATGATCCTGTTTGTTTATTACCTAGAAAGGGTAAAGGAGAGGGTGTCTGGATAGAAGAGCCAGGAATAGTAGGGTATGTCACCTTGAGGGTAGGGTGACATACTGGAAACGAGTGTGCCAGTTAGTGATGTATGTTGCCTCTCCAAATCTACCTTTATTATAGAAGACGTTTGACATGCACAGAGGGGAGGAAAGGGGAGAAGATGGCCATCTGCAAGCCAAGGAGAGGCTGAAAGCCCTCACAAGGAGCCAACACTGCCCACACTGGATTGCAGCTTGTAGCCTCCAAAACTGAAGCCATCCATCTCTAATTACCTCATCTTGTCTGTGGTGCTTGGTTTCAACAGCCCCAGTAGACTGATATGATGGCCAACACAGGCAGTGAGCTGGACCCTCAGCATTTCTTTTCTCCTTTCTCAGCTCTGGCATGCTTTGGTTTCCTCGGGTTTTGTTTTGTGTTGTTTAATAATTGTTAATCTTAGCTGCGTCGGGTCTTAGTTGTGGCACACAGGCTCCTAATTGTTGCATGGGTTTAGTTGCCCCAAGGCACTTGGGATCTCAGTTCCCCTGCCAGGGATTGAACTTGTGTCCCCTGCCTGCATTGGAAGGTGGGTTCTTAACCACTGAACTACCAGGGAAGTCCCGGGTTTGCCTCTTGTTTAATACCATCCTGTCAGTGACGTGAAGGGGGTTTCAGTGTGGGGGGCACCCAGGCTGCACAGTCCCTTAGCTTGTGGCACTGGTCATGTGACCACCATTCTGTCAGCAGGCTGGGTCTCCTGTGTGTTTGCCCTTCAGCAAACACAGGCATATCCTGTCCACCTGATCAATGGTCAGGGGTAGGAGGTGGGTGGCCTTGGATCACTTAGATCCCAGCGGAGGTGTTTCCTTCTGCTCAGTCGCAGCCAGCATCTTGACTTGGCCTGCCTGCACCCTGCTTGCCTAGTGACTGTGGACCAGCTGTAGCCTGGGAAACCTAGCAAGCCTCTTCACCATCCTGTGGGCAGCAACCATACCTTTGCAATGAGATCTGAACCCCAAACACTGGGAGGGGGCTCCATTCAAGTCTGTTTCTTCCCTAGGTACTCTCCTTTAGCCTTAGAGTATTCTTGAAAATTCTCTACCCGTTTATAGTTAATCCCCATGGACCTGGGCTGATAGTGATATGAACGTTTGTGATAAGAGTATTTAGAACCTCAACCTTTTCGCCTTGGTTACCTGAGATTAGATTACTAGCAGATTAGAGATTCTGTGAAAAATTTGCCAGCCATACAGGGAGTACCCAAAGAATCGTGGTTTCAGAAATGCCACAGTCAACATATGAACCAGTTGCTTCAGGTCAGCTTCATCATGTCCCCACCCTGCATAGGTACAGACAGCCAAGGATCACAAGGCATGTGAAAAAAGTCTTTAGGATGAGAGAATCAAACAAGGAAAACAATATGGAGGAAAGTGAAACTAGGAAAGGGGGAGAAGATATTTTAAAAAAAACACACTACGGGCTTCTCTGGTGGCCCAGTGGTTAGGAATCTGCCTGCCAATGCTGAAGACAGGTTTGATCCCTGATTCAAGAAGATTCCGTGTACCACAGAGCAACTAAGCCTGCGCTCAATAGAATCCATGGACCACAACTACAGGGAGTCCAAGTACAGCAGTGAAGACCCAGTGCAGCCAGAAAAAACCTTTATTGGGGAGCTATTCCTCAACCAAGTGAGGAAAGAGGAAGATGTGGGACGTACAAAAGAAGGGATTACCAAGGTGACAGCGTCAAGAGCAACTGGTCCAGATGAGAGCACCCAGTCAGAAGACTGCCAGAGTTACATTTCCAAGACAGACAGACAGACTGATGGATGTGTTTGAAGATTTTGAGGGAAAAAAAAAGTTTATAGCTGAAGATGAGTTTAGGGTTAAGTGATTGGCACATAGAACACTAAGGGAAAAAGAATTACTGAGAATCTGAAGTATAACCCCCCCAAAAAAAGTAGACTCACAGGTATAGAGAACACACAAGTGGTTACCAGTAGGGGCGTGTGGGAGGCACAAACTATTGGGTATAAGATCAGCTCAAGGATGAATTGTGCAAGAGAGTCAATTCTTATACATGGAAACTAACTTTAAAAAATTGTATTAAATTTGTTTTTAAATAATGCCAAAAAAGAATCCTGATAAGCAAGAAAGGAAAAGTCGCTGTAGTGTATTACATAACTCAGCTGTAATCGGCACATTGCATCATAGTAACGGAAGCAGGATTGATAAGTGAATGTACAACACGACCATATTGAGAAGAGGGGTTGTGTATACGTGTTGATCGTGGTGAAAGAGGGTTCAGGTTTCATCTTCCACAGGATAAGACAACTGGTAACACTCAACCATGAGTAATCAATAAGCAGAAATTTGGAGACAAAACAAAATGAAAAGTGGCTGTGTCTGCCTTATTTTTGACAAAGGAGGCGAGAATATACAATGGAGAAAAGAAAATCTCTTTAACAAGTGGTATTGGGAAAACTGGTCAATCACCTGTAAAAGAATGTAACGAGCACTTTCTAACACCATACACAAAAATAAACTCAAAATGGATTAAAGATGTAAGACCAGAAACTATAAAACTCCTAGAGGAAAACATAGACAACACACTCTCCCACATAAATCACAGCAGGATCCTCTATGACCCACCTCCCAGAATAATGGAAATAAAATCAGAGATAAACAAATGGGACCTAATTAAAAAGCTTTTGCACAACGAAGGAAATTATAAGCAAGGTGAAAATACGGCCTTCAGAATGGGAGGAAAATAACAGCAAATGAGCCAACTGACAAAAATATACAAGCAGCTCATGCAGCTCAATACCAGAAAAATAAATGACCCAATCAAAAAATGGGCCAAAGAACTAAACAGATATTTCTCCAAAGAAGACATACAGATGGCTAACAAACACATGAAAAGATGCTCAACATCACTCATTATCAGAGAAATGCAAATCAAAACCACAATGAGGAACCATCTCACGCCGGTCAGAATGGCTGCTATCGAAAAGTCTACAAATAAATGCTGGAAAGGGTGCGGAGAAAAGAGAACCCTCTTACACTACTGGTGGGAATGAAACTAGTACAGCCACTAGTACAACAGTGTGGAGATTCATTTAAAAACTGGAAATAGAACTGCCTTATGACCCAGCAATCCCACTGCTGGGCATACACACCGAGGAAACCAGAATTGAAAGAGACACATGTACCCCAATGTTCATCGCAGCACTGTTTATAATAGCTAGAGTGTGAAAGCGACTGAACTGAACTGAACTGAACTGAAGGACATGAAAGCAACCTAGATGTCCACTGGCAGATGAATGGATAAGAACGTTGTGGTATATATATATGATGGCAAATGACTCAACTGTTAAAAAGAACGCATTTGAATCAGTTCTAATGAGGTGGATGAAACTAGAGCCTATCATACAGAGTGAAGTAAGCCAGAAAGAAAAACACCAATACAGTATATTAATGCATATATATGGAATTTAGAAAGATGGTAAAGATGACCCTATGTGCAAGACAACAAAAGAGATACAGATAAAAGAACAGACTGTTGGACTCTGGGAGAAGGCGAGGGTGGGATGATTTGAGAGAATAGCATTGAAACATGTATATTATCATATGTGAAATAGGTCACCAGTCCAAGTTCGATGCATGAAACAGAGCACTCAAAGCCGGTGCACTGCGACAACCCAGAGGGATGGGACGGGGAGGGAGATGGGAGGGGGGTTCAGGATGGGGGACCCATGGGCATCCATGGTGGTTCATGTCAATGTATGGCAAAAACCACTACAATGTTGTAACTAGCCTCCAATTAAATTTAAAAAATGAAATGAAAAAAGGGGAGGTAACTTTAGAAAAAATTATGTTTCATTAAATATTCTAATTTTGTCAAGTAAAAAAAAGTGGCTGTGTCTGGAGAGTGAGAAAGAGGTGAGGTGGGGCATGGGACCCTTGTTACATTTTCTTTGGGGAGTGGGAATCACTGTTTTTGTGTAAAGTTTTTCAGGCGTGTTTGACTTTTTAGGGTTCTGCTTGTATTCCATCGTCAGGTGGTTCCCCTCCGAGGATGGCTTCAGAAGCTAGTCCCAGATTCTTGACCCAACCTAGAATTCAACTTGCTCATTTGTAGAAAAACACTTGAAAACCTCGAGGTGATTGTTAGGCCCCTTGCTCTGTATTTCTGTGATGCCAAGTCATCTTGTCTAGAGTTATAACATCTGGTGTTTACTTCAGCAGGACATATGTTAAAATTAGAACAAAATGGAGAAGAGTAACTAAGGTGGCTCCTGCACAAGGGTGACACACAAATTCATGAAGCGTTACATATTTTTGAGTAAAATGTTTCTCTGAGTTCAAAAAATATATATAGAGAGAGATTACATCTGAAGGGCTCACTTTAAATTAAGCCTTCATAATCACTGACTTTATGTGAAAAGAAATCCATAGGCTCTCAAACTGAAATCAGCAGTTCTTAAAAGTACTTCTTTCTTCAGTAAATGCATGCTTCCAAATTTTGAAGATTTGGAAGAGAAGTGGGTTTTGTTTTAATTGTGGTAAACATAAAATGTATCATCTTAATCGTTTTTAAATGTACAGTTCAATAGTGTTGGAAGAAAAGTCATTTTTTTATATTTGTGTGTGTGTGTATGTGCACAGAAATTAGCTCAGACCTGGAAATATTTGGGTCATGATCTACATCAAATATTTATTGTTCTTCAGTTCATATTAGCTTGACAGAATGATGTTAGTAACATTATAAACTTTCAAATATTTCCAGTGGAGGTAAAATCAGAACCAATGACAACTATTTAAAATATTCAAGAAGTTAACTCGTTGTTTTCACCCACTTAGCAGCCAAGAACCATTGGAAATGAAAACTCAAAATACTGCAACTAAATCTGAGAAATCCCAAATAATTGTCCATTGTTTCTTGAGAGACAGACAAGACATCACCAGTGTAAGCGCCGGGAAACACCCACGTTACCATCTTGGATATATTCTTTTCTCACTGGATAAAAAGTTAGGCACCCAGTTTTTGTATACAATAACTGGAATTGTGCACAGGCCCCCTCCATACTGCTCTGAAAACGAACTTTTGTTTTATGCAAATGTAGGTGAACGAGAATGAACAAAAGGCGCACATTTTAAGGCTGAGCGCATTCAACTGAAAATGAAAAGTGGATTTTTCTTCCGGTAGGAGACCAGCCATGTTTTGCAGCCGGCCAGCTGGGGGCAGACCTGAGGCCTCAGGAGTCCCCTCTTTGCAAGTGACTGTTCACTGGCAAGGACTTTCTAAATGCCTTTGCCGGAGGTCCCGACGTGGCCCTCCTGCAGGAATAAACAGGAAGAAGCCGAGCTGTCTCTGGTTCCTCCGGCCCCATGTGGGTGGTGAGGGCCAGCTCCTCCCCACAAGACTTTTTTTTTTTTTTAATATTTATGTATGTATTCTGGCTGCATTGCAGCTTTTAGCTTCGGCATGTAGGATTCAGTTCCCTAGCCCTGATCGATCCTGGGCCCATTGCACTGGGATCTCGGAGTCCTCCTACTGGACCACCAGGAAAGTCCCTGCAGATCCTTCATTTTGTTATTTAAAAAAATTTTTGGCCTCACTGAGAGGCATGTGGAATCTTAGTTCCCTGACCAGGGATCGAACTCGCACCCCTGCATTGGCAGCAGAGTCCTAACTGCTGGATTGCCAGGGAAGTCCTGGATCCTTTATTTTTTTAAAAAATGTGTTTTATTTACCGTTGACTTACAATGTTATTTTCTGTTGTACAGCAAAGTGACTCCGTTTTACATACTATATATTCTTTCTCATATTCTTTTCCATTATGGTTCATCACAGGATATTGAATGTAATTCCCTGTTCTACACAGAGGGATCTTGTTTATCCATCCCGTATATAATAGTTTGAATAGTTTGCATACGTCAGTTCTAAACTCCCACTCAGTCCCTCCCCACTCACCCTTGGCAAATACAAGTTTGCTCTCTGTGTCTGTGAGTCTGTTTCACAAATAAGTTCATTTATGTCATTTTTAGATCCCACATATAAGTGACATCACACAACATTTGTCTTTCTCATTTACTTAGTATGATCATCTCTAAGTCCATCCATGTTGCGCTGCAGACCCTTTAACTGAACTTTCACAGAGGAAGGAGGGCTAGAGACCCCTGCTTAGGAGGCCTGATGAAAAGATGCTTGGTTATTTAGGAATGTTGGGGTCTTGATTCCTGAGTCTGGACACAGAGACAACCATCAAAGTGCCTTCCTACTCCACCCCCCACAACACACACACACATTCTAACTTCACTCTGATATCCAACAATCACTCCATTGAGAACTCTGCAGCCGGCAGCTCCAGCACTGTGTCTTCATGGCCCCAGCCCAGAGCGATGGCACCTCCGCCCTGTCCAGTTCACGCTTTCTTCTCCACTCTTCACTCTGTCCCTTTCCCCCAAGGGACTCTTGCATCCATCCCTTGAACTTGGATGTTCCCTTTGTTCTCCCAGCAAAACATGCTTTCTGACACATACCCTCATGATTTTAATGTACCTATTGATAAACCCCAAATCTGCTTTTTCAACCCCACCTCTCCCATAAGTTTCTAACTCATATATCCAACTGCTTGCAAGCCATTTACACTTGAAGACCCCATAGGCAACTGCAATTTAACACGTCCCAAAGTGAACTGAAAAAAAACCCAGACGTGATTAAAGTCCACAATAGCGTACTTGAAGTCCTTGGGGACCAATGTTTTATGGAATTTTGAGTTTTTCAGAATTTAGAAAAGATAATACGCAGTATTCAAGAAACAGCACCAGTGAGGTCTGTGCCAGTACCTTGTGATCAAACATGGTTTTTCTCTTCAGCAAAATGTACCACTATTCACTTCCAGTGGAATATACAAAGGCTGAAAAAATTCTTATGTCAGTTGAGTATCTCCAGCACTTCCAGTTCTAAGAACTGATTCTACTAAAATACACCCATGTGCAAAAATGTATTTTGTAGGAAGATGTTCACAGCATGAGGGAGGAGAATCCTTGGCATGTTTGAAAAACAGAAAGGTTCTGTGCTGGAGGGTAGTGAGCCAGAGAGGAGAGATTGGAGAGGAGGGAAGGGCCCGACCCCACGTGTTGTGAATTGTGCTGTGTGCTTAGTCACCCAGTCGTGTCCGACTCTTACAACCCACAGACTGTAGGCTGCCAGGCTCCTCTGAGGATGGGATTCTCCAGGCAAGAATACTGGAGTGGGTTGCCATTTCCTTCTCCAGGGGATCTTCCTGACCCAGGGATCACACCCAGGTCTCCTGCATTGCAGGCAGACTCTTTACCGACTGCGCTAAGAGGGAGAGTTGACCTCCTGTTAACCTCCCATCAAGTGATGTGGGTAATGTCTCTTGCCCTTAAACCTGGGAAAATCATTAGGACAATCCCCACCAATAGCGTCTGGCAGAAGTGACACTCTGTAACTTCCAAAGTGAGGCCATGCTCTTCTGCCTTGTGTCATTGGTACACTTGGTAGTAATAAAAGCCAGCCACCATGCGGTAAGGAGGCCAGGCATCCAAATGGAAGGGAGAGGTTTGGGTTTCTGGTCAAGCGCCCAAGCTAGGATATCAGGCAACAGCCAGCATCAACCGCCAGACTGAGTGTAAGTCTTCAAGTGATTTCAGCTCCCACTCCAGTGTTTCCCATATAAGCAAGCGTGGGAGTGAGCTCTCCCCACCCAAAGTGTAGGTTTGTGAGCAAAATAAATGATTATTCATCTAATGGCTATTGTAGGCCTCTGTGTTTGAGATGATCTGCTGCCCAGCGACAGATAACCAGAATACCCACTGAATCGGGTGTTTTTTTACAAAGATCCTTCAGTGATCCATATGCACATCTCAATGTGAGAAGTGTTGGTTTATGTAAAATCGTGTGACATGCCCCAGGGAACCCTTCTCAGTGTGGCAGCCTGGATGGGAGGGGCGACTGGGGGAGAATGGATCCGTGTATGTGTATGGCTGAGTCCCTTCACTGTCCACCTGAAACTATCATGACACTATTCATTGGCCATACTCCAATATAACACAAAAAGTTAAAAAAATTTTTTTAATTGTGTAACAAATTTTTCTACTGCCCTCAACAGCACTGATTGCAAATTATAAAAAATAGCATAATGAGTGAAAATGCTATTTAGAGTAATTTTTCCCAGAAAGCTGGATAATGGTTTTCTGTGAAACCTGCTGTGTTCTCTAGCTGTGAGAACTTGTCCAAAGCTTGGGTCAGACTTACAGTTGGCAAGTAGTGGGTTGCCATGAGAGAGAAAAATTGGCAAAATAATTAAGGCAAGTCAAGAGATTTTAGGGGCCAAGCATCCTGAAATGTTGTAGAGATGAGCGATGAGGGTGTATGACTAATATCTAGTAAATTCACTGTATTTCAGGGCACTAATCATCTTAATAGCAGATGGCTTTGAAATCTTTCAAAAACAAATGGTATCATGCTACCAAATTAAGTGCAGATGAATACATGCAGGTGTTTGCTATTATTAAAGCATCACCACAAAGCTGTCATTCAGATCCTCCTCCTGGGGTGAAGTTTGAAAGCATGTTAGCTCCAGGTCTATGGTTTCATAATGCAGTATACAGGGGAAGCTTTCCTAACTACTAGTAAATGTGGTTAATCCGTATCATGCTTCAGGTCTTCATTCATTTTAGTTTAGTTAACTGTTCTAAATTCTAAGTCAACCCAGATTACGAAGATTGATGAATATCATCAGCCTCCACACCATCTCAAACAACTGGATATTTGAGAGCATCTGAATTTTTCCATGAATTTTCATCTCCAAAATTCCAGACGTTTGGCAGTCGGTGGGCAAAACCAGGTGATGTAGCATTTCCTTTTTACTCTCTCAGCCTCACCTGCCTGCGTGCATGAGACTATTCCTGCAAAGTATGGTCCTGCAGCTGTAGTTATATTAAGTGCAGCTTGCCTAATTCATTTTCCAGTTATTAAAAATAACTTACTAATAACAGTTCTTAGTAACAACAACAAGCAACAGAAATAAATTCTGGCTAATTTAGGCAGAAAAGAATTTATTGGAAGGTTAAGAGGGGCTCCTGAACACAATAGGAGGAGGAAACCTGGGCTGGAGAAAGGGTAGCGATGAAGCTAATCCTGGCCCCACCCACTTCTCCACCCATAGTACCATCACCTCACTAAAACCATCTTCCCAAAGACCCACCCTTCCTGTAGCACCACCTCCGGAGCCAAAGCCCTCTTGACTTCCATATGTGAAAGTAGATATGGGAGCCACAAACTGCCCTCCTCTTTCTCCCACAGCAAAAAAGATTATTCCCCATAAGAATACTGGGATGTTATAAGGAATTGGGGTGATGCTAGACATCCAAAAGCCCACATATGTCTGCTATAAATAATATGCAGGGTTTATTTCAATTATAAAATAATTCATGTTCATTGTGGGAAATGCATAGTATTGTTTTTCTTTTTTTTCCCTAAAATTGGATTTTTGTTGAATGTACTATTATAACCAATTGTTTTTCACCTAACAATGCACTGTGATCATTTTCCATGCCACTGACTGTTCATCTGCAGCGTGATTTTCAATGTTGGGATGGTCTTTCTTCTCTAATATTAATCTTAAATCCCTTAGGCAATTTCTGTCTCCCTCTCTTTTTTTACCAGCATAAAAATGACACTAGACTGAACATATACTCCTTTTTTTCTTTCTTTGGTTTATGTATAATGAAGCCTCCCCAAGTTCCAGGCATTGTGCTAAGTGCTTCTGTGCATTTTCTCATTTATTGTTCGTCCCATGCAGTGAATCCTATTATCACCATTTTACCGTGAGGAACACTTCCTGGAGGTTCTGTCACCTGCCTACATTCACCCAGCCTCTGACACCCACCACTTAGCTTGGAGGTCACACACATGGCAGGTGCAGAACCTGCCTGGCAGCCCTGGCTTGTCCGAGCCCAGGCTCAAGCTTGAACCATCTACCTTCCTTCTTATATAGAAATCTTTGCGTAATCCATGAATATTTCCTTAGGATAATAAATCAGAAAAAAAAGTGGGGGGGGGGGGACTTCCCTGGTGGGTAGGGCTTCTCAATTCCACTGCAGAGGGCGAGAGTTTGATCTCTGGTCGGGGAACTAAGATCCCACATATCGTATGTGGTGTGGCCAAAATAAATTAAAAACAAATCAGGAGATGTGGCACTGGAGGAGTAAAGACTGTTGATACATACAGTCAGTTGCTGTCCTGAAAGTTTGTACCAACTCATACTGCCACTCCCCTGCTCCTGGAACTAGATTAAACTGCTTATTTTTCCACACCAGGTTGGCCCAAACCTGGTGAGAATTATGTTTATCAGAGAACTTTGGCCAATCTAGCTGGTGAAAAAAACGATGTCTTGGCTTTTGTTTGTTTTTATTGACATATAGTTGCTGTCTAACATTATATGTTACAGGTGTACGATGTAGTCATTCACAATTTTTAGAGGTTATACTCCATTTATAGTTATTCTAAAATACTTACTGCATTCCTTGTGTTGTACAATATATCCCTTTAGCTTATTTTGTACGTAGTAGTTAAATCCCCTACCCTTATACTGCCTCTCCCCGCTCCCCTCTACCCACTGGTAAGTGCTACTTTGTTTTCTATATCTGTGCATCTTCTCAACTGTTTGCTGTACTTTTAATTACTTTATTTTTGGTTGCACTGGATCTTTATTGCTACTTGCTGGCTTTCTCTAGTTGCAGTGAGCAGGGGCTACTTTTCACTGAGGAGCGTGGGCTTCTCATTGTGGTGGCTTCTCTCGTGGAGCACAGGCTCCAGACATGTGGGCTTTAGTGGCTGTGGCTCCCACACTTAGTTGCTCCGTGACACGCGGAATCTTCCCAGACCAGGGACCAAACCCGTGTCCCCTGAATTGGCAGGCAGACTCTTATCCACTGTACCACCAGAGAAGTATGGTTGTATTTTTTAGGTCCCATGTATAAGTGATATCACACAGTATTTGTTTTCCTCTGTCTTATTTATTGCACTTATAATAATGCCCTCCAAGTCCATCCAAGTTGCTGCAAATGGCAAATTTTCATTCTTTTTATGGCTGAATAGTATTCCATAGTATATATAGACCACATCTTCTTTATCCATTCTGTCAGTGGACATTTAGGTTGCTGTTATATCTTGGCTGTGTGAACAGTGCTGCTATGAACATTAGGGTTCATTTGTCGTTTCCAATTTGTGTTTTCATTTTCTCTGGATGTATACCCAGGAATGGGATTGCTGGATCATATGGTATGAACAGTGCTCTTTTCAGTTTTTTGAGGAATCTCCATACTGTTTTCCATAGTGGCTGCGCCCATTTACATTCCCACCAGCAGTGTAGGGAGGGTTCCTATTTTGGTTTTTAAATTGTGCATCTTTTGTATTTTGTTAAAACACCAGCTGCGTTTTATGGTTTCTTCCTACGTGTCAGTAGAACATAAGTGGGGGGAGGGTATCTGTTTTGTTCACTGTTGGTGTCCATTTTGTTCACTCTTGTATCCTCAGCACCTAACAGAGTGCCTGGTATACAGCAGTCACTCAATAAAGATTTGCTGAATAAACAAATGCACAAGCCAGTGTGCGAGGCACTGAGGGCAGCCCTCCCCCTGGCTCATCTCATCCGGTTCTGACAAGTCTCTCTGTTTATCTGCTGTGAATACTCATAGGCAGGTGTGCCCAGCAGGGACCCCAAGAGCCTCACTCTGAACTTCAGGTTCTGCTGCCATAAGGAGGACTTCCCACCTCCCTTGGTTTTCCCAGAGTTCCCCCGGAAGGATTCCTGGTATAACACTTAGACTATATTTAAAGTCACCTGGCGGTTCAGTGATTAGGATTCCTCACTTTCACTGCCAAGAGCTAGGCTTCAATCTCTGGTTGGGGAACTAAGATTCCACAAGCCACGCAGCTAAAAAAAAATAAAAAAGAATAAAAAAAATTAAAATCACACTGCCCCTAAAACATCCCCAGATTTGGTGAATATGTGCCCATTCACTTTCCCATGACTTAATTTTTTTATAAGCCTTTTGATTTTTTAAACAATTATTCAAAAAAGTCCGTTTTTTGGTACTGATGAACCTATTTGCAGGACAGGAAAAGAGATGCAGACGCAGAGAATGACCTGTGGACAAAAGAGGGGAAGGAGACAATGGGACAAATGGAGAGAGAAGCACTGACATGTATATCCTTTATATCCTTTATATACATGTGTGAAACAGAGGGCTGGTGACAAGCTGCTGTACAGCACAGGGAGCTCAACCTGGTGCTCTGTGATGGCCTCCAGGGGTGGGAGGGAGGCTCAAGGCGGGGGTGGGGGGGAAGCATGTGTATAGGTATAGCTGATTCACTTTGTCAAACAGCAGAAACCAACACAACATTGTAAAGCAATTATCCTCCAATTTAAAGTAAATTTTTAAAAAATTACACAACTTTACAGAAAAAAAAAAAAAACTCCATTTTTAAATTTAGCTTTTGGTGACAAACCCTAATGGAAAAAGATGAAAAAGAACATCTATGTATACGTATATAATTAATATATATATCTGAGTCATTTTGCTGTGCAGAAGAAATAAACACAACATTGTAAATCAACTAGACTCCAGTAAAATCTAGAAAAAAAAAAAGACATTTAAATTTAGCTTCCTGAGTCTGTGCTTGTACCTTCAACACTTCCCTAATGATTTTCTGCTCCTGAGTAAGAAGAGGACACTTGATCCTGTCACGGACACACTTAACAACCGTGGAGGCGCCAAGGGCCCAGATGACGTGGAGTTTTGTTTCAGCGTCTCAGTGGGATGCTCAGTCCACAGCATGAACCCCTAGGACTTGACCGGGGCACAGGCCACATGTGGACTTCGGTGTGGCCCCACTCTCCTTGGTATAAAAGTAAACAGTTCTCATACCAGGGGTCAGGGCAGACTGATTTGATTCGAGGCTGTGTCTCAAGTCAGCCTAGGATGGTGTGCCAAATGTAACCATTTTCACTGCCTCTATCCCCAAAAGAAGAAAAGAAATAGAAACTTCTATTTGTGGAGATTAGAAAGAACTCTCTATGTATTAACAACATGAGCCCTAATCCTCTGCCATATATATTGCAGGTACCTCCCATTCTTTTCAGGTGCCTGTTTGCTTTATTTGTGGTATTTTTTTAAACTTGAAAATGTTTTCCCCTTTTTTATAGCAAAATCTAGCAAACTTCCTCATTATGTTCCCCGCCCCCCACTCCCCGTCCTGGCTTTGGAATTATATATAGAAGTCTCTTCTGCTCTAAGTAGGCTAATAATCATACATAATAACCATTTCTCTTAGGAATTCCCTGGCAGGCCAGGGGTTAGGACTCTGCACTTCTACTGCCAAGGGCCTCAGTTCAATCCCTGGTCAGGGAACTAAGATCTTACAAGCTGCATGGCAAAAAAAAAAAAAGCTATAAAGCCATAATCATCTCTCTGTGGAATTATCTTGAGTTGGGATTTAAAAAAAGAAAACTTAGCTTTTCAATGTAAAATCAAGGTGGTACATAGAATCCCTCCATAATAGTGATACAAGGGCACCAACTTAGCTTGGCCATGATTCCAGGGCAAACAAACCAGTCCCAGACTGGGGTGTCAAGGGTCTTGACCCTGGGAGGGAAGATGGAACTATCACCTCTGTTTCTGCTCCAGATCCTACAGACAGCAGAACATCTAACCCTGCAGACACTGTAATAAAAAGTGGGGCCTAGCTGCTCACTGCTCAAAAGCCAATAAAGAGGCAAGGTTGGTGGAAAGGAAAGCTTGCTTTATTTTGGATGCTGGCAAGCTGGTGAGGCAGGGGAATGAAGGCCCAAAGGCTGACTCCCCCCACCTGACAACCAGTGGGCAAGAGCTTTTACAGGTGGAGGGAGGGGGCTCCATGTAGAAACGACACAGTCAGTGGTGATGATCATCTTGAAATCGGTCATCAGTGGTCTGACCAGTTTCTTCTTGATCATTTTAAGTACAGCAAATCTTTAGTTCCTGGGTTCCCATTTCTTTGAGGCCAATTCTCAGAACTGTTGCAGCTTATGTTGTGGCTACAGTCTGATCACAGTAGAGTTAACTTCTTCCACCTGGGGGAGGTTTCCGTGTCTATAAGACAGCTCACAGGATATGGCTCAGAATATTATCTATAGCCTTTAAGGAGGAAAGAAAGGCCCTTGACTTTGCTTACTGGCCAAAATATTATTGTTTTGTCCTATTCAACTGCTTTTCTTTATTTTTGTGTTTTCTCACTTTTCTGATTAAACTTATCCTTTGGCTAAAGTTTTTCCACAGACAAAAGGCAGCCTGAAACATGGAGGGCAAGGACTACAGGGTTCTGCTCCGTTTCAATACTACTTCAGTTCCTTGGGGTCAATAACCTTGAATATATCCTGGCATTATTGTAGGCAATAAGGAGGTATCTTTGTATCAACGTGTGTATTCAGAGAATTTTTCTCATTAAATTTCTAAGAACTGAAAAACAACAACAAAAATTAAGTAGCTTCAGGACGTCCCTGGTGGTCCAGGGAAGTTAAGAATCTGCCTTGCAATGCAGGGGACATAGGCCCAATCCCTGGTTGGGGAACTGAGATCCCATGTGTGGCAGAGCCACAAAGATCCCAAGAGCCAAACTAAGACCGGACAGAGTCAAATAAATAGATACATAGTTTTTAAAAATTAAAAAAATTAAATAGCTGTAAAGCAGTCCTCAACAGTAATAGAAAATTAGCTAAGGAAGAAAAAGGAAAGAAAAAAAACACAACTCACCCAAATGAAATATATGTTAAAACATGTAATTGTCTATACATATGAATGAGAATTGTTTAGGATGAAGGGATTTGCATCATAAAACTAGTTTACCAGTAACTTGTAATAAATTCTAAATATTTATTGAATTCCTATGAATTCCAAATAAAGGGTCCTGCTTCCAATTTCTTGGAAGAAAACCTGGATCCCATAAGAAGGTGGGAGGCATATTAGAGGCTTATTTTGAGCCACTGGTCTCCCAAAATACACAAGCAAATCAACTTTGTTTTTTGGGGTTTTTAAAGTATTTATTTGGTTGCCTAGGTCTTTGTTGCTTCACACAGGCTTTCTATGTCATGGCAAGCGGGGGTACTCTCTGGTTGTGGAGCGTGGGCTTCTCGTTGCAGAGCACAGGCTCCAGGCTGTGGGCTCAGTAGTTGTGGCACACAGGCTTAGTTACCCCGAGACATGTGGAATCTTCCCAGACCAGGGATTGAACTCGTAGCCTCTCCATTGGCAGGCGGGTTCATAACTACTGGACCCCTAGGGAATTCCAAATCAACTTTGTTTTGATTCGACATTGAGCATGCTAATTTTCTGGATACAGCTACATCTTACAGCAATCACAGCAAATGAAATTTGTCCCCTGCAGAACTTGTTGGAACCTCCCTCTGTTGTGGAGATTCCTTGGTGGCTCAGATAGTAAAGAATCCACCTGCCAAGCAGGAGACCCAGGTTTGAGCACTGGAGAAGGAAACGGCAACCCACTCCAGTATTCTTGCCTGGGAAATCCCATGAACAGAGGAGCCTGGCGGGTGATAGTCCATGGGGTCACAAAAGAATTGGACACAACTTAGGGACAGACTTTCTGTTGTATTTGAAAAAATAAAGTTACAGCAGCAGTTGGGGTTACGTGGTGACAGGAGGAATGGTAATCAGCTGCTAATTAGAATTCAGTGAAATATTAGGGCAATCATCACAGGAAACTCCCACTCAACACTATATACATAAGTTTAAAATGCTCAAGAGTAGCAATTAACTTCTGGAAATAGTAGCAGGTATGCGTACTTGAATTGAAGTTAATCAACCCATCTCTATTACCAACACAGTTTACAGAGGCTACAGCTTGATGTTTTAATGGAGCCATATCAGTCTGGTGTTTATACCCAGGAGTGTGGATTTATACATTTTAAAATATCTTTATTTTGATTGTAAAACTGTTGCTAAAGAAAATTGGCTTCGACAAAACATTCTTTTGATATTGGACTCTCCTCTTTCTTTTTTCCTTGGAGATTATTTAGGCTTTTCATCAGGGAGAGGTTCTTAGGTAACCTGCAAACACAAGGCACAAACAGATCTTCAAAGTCGTATTGACCTTATAGGGACCTTCACTTTGTGGAGACTTGTGTCAGATCTTTTAAATGAGTCAAAGGAAACTTGGAAAAATGATTTTCTTTCCGCCTTATATTACAATTGAAAACCTTATTTGAACCATGGAGAAATTAGAGAAACAGTCCAGAACATAGCCAAATAACATAGTCTAGACTTTACCTCGGAGAAGGCAATGGCAACCCACTCCAGTGTCCTTGCCTGGAAAATCCCATGGACAGAGGAGCCTGGTGTGCTGCCGTCTATGGGGTCGCGCAGAGTCGGACACGACTGAAGCGACTTAGAAGCAGCAGCAGGAGTAGACTTTACCTGCGTACAGGATGCTGTACTTGCTGGATCTTGACTTAAAATTTGCATTTAAAAAGATGCAAGACAACAACTACACAGTCCGTCTATTTATAGATAAAAAATAATACCCAGTCATTTCATCTAGTGAAGAAAAGTTTGGTTTCTTCACATTCAACCCAGAAGATATTCAAACATATGGCAGAAATCACATATGACATTTGAACAGATTTATTTGCCTGATCCTGTATGTATTTATCTATTTTGGGGCATTTGTACATGAGAACATAAATATTACTTTATTGCACCAACCCCAGAGTATTAGTTACTTATTGCTGTTTAACAAATTGCCTCCAACAGTGGCTTGTATAAATAAAAATGCTGCTTCTTTCCATTTTTGTGGAGCAGGAATCTAGGTACAGTTGAGCTGAGCTGCATGAAGCTGCAGGTGAGCAATCAGCTAGGTCTGGGTTCTCATCTAAAGACTAGACCTGGAGGGTAGAAGCCACTTCTAAGCTCACACACCTGGTTATTATCAGTCTCAGGAAATCAACTTTCAATCTTACTCACCTGAGCCTCTGCATAGGGGCTGACTGACAACATGGTCGCCAGCTTCCCCAAGGGAACCAGGCAAGAGATAGGCAGCAAAAGTTGGGGCCACCAAGATGGAATCTGCAGTCCTTCATCACCCAGTCTCAGAACTGACACCATCGCCTCCACCAGATTGTCTTCTCTAGAAGTGAGTCACTCAATCCAGCCCACGTGGAAGGGAGGGGATCATAGAACAATGTAATACCAGGAGGCAGAGATCAGAGGGGGCTGATTTCAGAGACTCTTTCCATGATCAAAATCAGTCCATGAGGATCTTATGGAGAGGAAGTAGCTGGATATGCTCTGTTATTTTTGTCTGCCTGCCATCTGTTTGGGAAATGACTCCTTGCTCCTTCTCAGTCTCTGTGGCTCTGGAAACTGAAAGCTCGCCTCACCTTGGCTCTTGGGGTTGGGCAGCCACGGTGTCCCCAGCCTGGTCAGTAACAATACTGCATCTCCGTGGCCGGAATGACTGGTTTGGGGATGAGACACACAGAGTCCTTTTTCAGGAATTGACACAGGTGCTGGCAGAAACCAGGCCTCTTAGGATCACAGGTGCTGTGAAACGTGGGAAACTGGAATTCTTCTGTCTCCTGTGTCTATATATAGGACTCCTTTGCTCCATGTGAAAAAATTCTTAGAATAAAACAGAGCTGAGAGGTGCAGAGTGAGTTAAACACACCAAATTCTCGTACATCTCCTACCTCTCTGAGCCCAGCTCTGCCTAAAGTCAGGCTTACCTTTTCTTTTGCTTTTTTAATTTATTTGGCTGCACTGCATCATGTGGGTTCTTAATTGTGGCACGTGGGATTGAGTTTTCTGAGTAGTGATCGAACATGGACTCCCTGCATTGGGAGCACAAAGCCTTAATCACGGGACCACGAGGAAGTCTTTTCTTTTCTTTTCTTAGTTAGCTTTGAATGGGGTTTTTAATCACTTTCATCACAACAACAACAACAAAATGGTTCTAATATATCCAGATGTTATGTATGTGGTCGCAAATACACTATCTTCCCTTAATAAAACCATCATAGCAGTGGCTTTTATAAAGTTGTCTGAATACATTTAGTATATTTAAATTTTTTAACCTTGTCAGCATAATGTTTAGAAAACCAAGCTCCATGTGTTTCCTATTGTTTGAACTACTTCCTTTATTCACCTTTAATTTACTTTTCTCAAGATTCAGGAAACGTCTTCTTGTTCCATTTAAGTTCCCTAAGAACGGGGACAAATGCTTTCCTAATTATTATTTCCTGCCTAACGTGCAGCACAATAGCTGGCCACACAGTAGATCCTCAGGAATTGTTAAGTGAATCTTTTAAGTATCCTTTAGATTATTGTTCCATAAGGTCAAGACTTGATTTGGGGACCTCCCTGGCAGTCCAGTGGTTAAGACTCTGTGCTCCCAATGCACGGGCGTGAGTTTGATCCACGGGAACTAAGATCCCACTTGCTGAACAGTGTGGCCAGATAAATAAATAAATACATAAACAAAATAAAAAACAAGACTTTATTTTTGCCTGTATGAAAACCAGTTCAGTATTTTCATGTTAACTTGAGGTTATTCCTATATACTTGGGCTTTTCATAATCACTGCTCTAAACAATTCATAAAATCATTAAGTGAGACTAATCATAGAGGAATGCCAATGTTTATACTTCTTCCCCCAAGGAGAGCTCCTGAATCCTAAACCATTATTTCATGTCTCTAAGCAACTTCCCTCTGCTTCACCCCTAGTCTCCATCACTTCATGGTGACTCAATTTCTAAAATAGCCTTTTGTGTGAAACTTTGTGAAAGGCTTTTTGAAAATCTTAATGGACGCTATTCATGAGCTTTTGTACATATGCGTATGTGCCTCCTACGAGGGATTTATTAGCTCTGTGAGGCTGGTTTCCTCTTATAAGACCATATAGGCCCCTCCAGCTCCTTCCTTGTCTCCCCAGGAGCATAGGTGTGCATGCACTTGTCTTGAGGAGAAGGGCTCAGCTCTTCTCTGTGGATCTGTTTTGATGGGTTTTCAATATGTGGCAGGTATTGTAGAATAATGTAGGGTGGAGACTGCCAAAGTCAAACTCTCCTAAAAGAGATGAATAACTTTGGTTCAGTTAGCATGCTGAGGTCAGAAACAGGGAAATAGGGGCTCTGGTATGGTTAATATGGGCTGAAAATGGGAAGTTAGGTTAGAAACACAGGAAGTTGGTGGTTGTCAGCCAAGGGTCAGGAATGTCACAGTCCTTTAGGAATCCGACAGTGGCATTGGTTTCCTCTTTCTTCAGGTTCCCTTCTCTCTTGATCTCTGCACATCATGCTTCCATCCTGCCTTGGAAAATACTCCTTCTCAGTCTTTCCTGGAGGCTCTTTTGTCTCTTTAATGTGATTGTTTTCCATCTTTGGTCTTATTATGTCTCCGTCTGCATGTTGCCATTGTCAACTTCACATCCTCCCTTCGATTTAGGGAATCTATTTTATAGGCTGATAGAAATGTAAGTCATAGTAATTATAAATGTGTAAATTTGGGTCACACAGTTCTTCTCTGAGCTCCAGATGAGTCTATTCACCTCCCTAGAGGACACATCCATGTCAATAGCCCACAGATGTTCCAAACCTGTGTCAGAAATCAAAGAACATCCGAACATGTCCAAGATCATATGCAAGGTCTGTACATAATTTAAGGCCTTTTTCCCTCCCTTGGCAATGCTTTGGGATCTTAATTCCCCTACCAGAGATTGAACCCATGTGCCCTGAAGTAGAAGGACAGAGTGCTAGCCACTGGACTGCAGGGGAATTTCCAAGGCCTGTTTCACTATAGATGACCAAAAATAAACAAAAAACCCTACTATATTTCACAGAATCTAAGGAGAATCTGGACAGGATGGGGGTACAACTAGGTTCAGAAAGACCTGGAACCAGAACCTAAAATCCTGATGATTTCTCTCCAGATTATACCTCTGTACCTCCCACCCGCCACCACACCCCCCATTATCCATTTCATATCTCCTTTTGATGTGGACTAAATTCTTCTGCTTCTCAGTTTACCTGGTGGGAAACAATAAAGATTTCCATTTTCCCTGCTTTAGTCATGCAGAGCGAGACTGACCTGATTCTTTCTGGGTTTTCAATTCAAAACCCTAGAGAAGAAAGTCATTGACCTGGCCATGGTCAAAGTGCCCACCCATCAACCGATCAACTTTGGCCCTACATGTATGTGTATGTAACTCGAAGTTGTCCTGTAGTTCACTGATGCTCTGGTCATTCTGCTTCAACCTTTTTTCTCCGTGTGTTTCATTTTGGAAAGTTTCTATTACTATGCAGTATACTCTATTTATTTGGCCACACTGGGTCTTAGTTGTGGCCAGTGGGACCTTTTTTTTTTAGTTGCGACATGCAGGCTCTTAGCTGTGGCACGTGGGATCTAGTTCCACCACCAGGGATTGACCCTGGGGCCCCTGCTTGGGAGCTTGGAGTCTTAGGCACTGAACCACCAGGGAAATCTCTGCATCACTACTCTTTTCTTTAGTTGTGTCTTATCTGCAGCTATTCACATCCAGTATGTTTTTCACTGTAGACATTATATTTTTTGTACCTATTATGTTTTTTAAATTTTATTCCATTTTGTTACTTCAAGTGCTTACTCTTTTGTTTAGATTCTTAAACATATGGAATATATAATCACATATAATTATTAACATAACAACTGTTGTAATGTCTTTGCCACTAATTTTATCTTTGTCTAATGTCCATGTCATTTCTGGGTCTGTTTCTATGGATTGCTTTTTCTCCTCATGATTCATGGTATTTTTCTGCTTGTTTGCATGCCTGGTCATTTTTCACTGGATGCCAGACATTGTGAATTTTTCCTTCTTAGGTGCCAGATATTTTTCTATTCCTATGAAAGTTTTCTTGAGCTTTGTTCTGAGAAGCAGTTAAATTACTTGGAAAGAGTTCAATCCTTTCCACAGTTCTGCTAAGCTTTGCCAGGCGGGCTGAGAATGGCCTTCATTCCGGAGCGCATCTTGCCACTCCTCTGAGGCAGTGGAGTGGCTTTTTGCATGCTCCCACCTGATGCCCTGGGAATGATAAGGTTCTTCATTCCAGGATGAGTCCCTCTGGTCCTACCTTTGAGTAGTTTCCCCACACTCAGGGGCTGACCAGTCCTCAACTGAAGGCCCTTGGGGACCCTCCGCTGGTCTCTGGAGCTATTTCCTTGGGTGGCACTCCCATCACTGCCACTGGACTGCTCAAGGACACAATGTCACAGCCTCCCTGGACACCAGGTCCACCGGGGTTCCCACTGTCTGAGCTGCCCCTGCAAAACTCTCCAGGCAGTAGGCTGAGACAACCACAGTGCTCACCTCACTTGTCTCCACTCTCTCAGGGATTGTTGTCCTGGGGTGCAGTGTCTGAAAACACTCGTTTCTCGTATTTTCCTGTCTTTCAAAATTGTTTCAGAAAGGAGAAAGGTAAATCCAGTTGTTGCTGTCACGCCATCTGGGCCGGAAGTAGAAGTCCAATCTTTTGAAACTAATTGCAGTTTTTTTTTTAAACTTTAATCTCATGAGATTTCCCTGGCAGTGCAGTGCTTAAGACTCCTGGCTTCCATTGCAGGTGGCACAGGTTTGATCCTTGGTGGCGAGGGGCCTAAGATCCCACATGCTGTGCATTGGAGCCAAAAAAATCAATAAAATGTGTGCACAGATCAGAGCGTCTTCATCTTTGCATCTTGGAATTTAACACAGCAAGTGCTCAACATATGTTTAGTGAAAGGAACTGAAAACTGTGTATAATTACACCCAAACAGAGACCAATCTTCACTGTTTATTCCACAGTGTTTTTAAAGCTGTTACCTGCAAACGTGGGCTATAATTTAAACATTCCTATATTCTGGACTTGACTACATGTGTTTAAATCAAGTATGTCATTAGCAAAATTCTCAGCCATCAAAGGCGATTCTCAACAAAAGTGGTTTAGTTAGAAGTGTATTTCTGAAGCCCTCCTACTGATGAGGGTGGCAGACGGTTGGCATATGTCTTCTGTGCATTTGGTTTACTGCTTATGTTGAATATGAGATCTTCTAAGTGTGTCACAGATTTTTGAAAAAGGGCTTGTGTATTTACAGCTCATGTTGAGCAGAGTGCAACTGCAAATTCCAAGCAAACAACCTCATCATTTGCTTCCTCGTGTAGTGAAACCCTTCCCTGACCGAAAAGGAAGTCAGACCACGTCTCCAACAGTGCATTCAACCCTGTGGAGGTGAAATGGTTGCTCAGCAGTAATAGATGCTACCGTTTGATATTAGGCTTTTCAAGAGTCAGACCTCTGAGATTCTGTCATAGGTCTGTCCTGGACTGCACATTTTCTCATATGATTAAGTCCATCCACAGCCCCTTCTCAAACCTCTGGGATACTTTGTGTAGTTTGAGCTTAAACCTACTTGAGGGCTCAGTGCTTTCTTTTCTAACCTAAAAAAAAAAATATCCCAAGAAATAAGTGACAATGAATTCCCTAAGTCCAGTGCTTAGGGCTCCATAATTCCACTGCAGGGGGCACGGGTTCTATCCCTGATCTAGGAACCAAGATTCTGCATGCCATGTGATGCGGCCAAAATATTAATTAATTTAAAAAAACCTCTTCATATGCAGTAGTGTGGATGGACTTAGAGATTGTCATATGAGTGAATAAGTCAGACAGAAAGAGGAATACCATATGCTATGTCTTATATGTGGAATCTAAAAATAGGGTACAAATGAACTTATTTACAAAATGGAAAACAGACCCACAGACATGGAAAACAAACTTATGGTTACCAAAGGGGAAAGGTGGGGGAGATGGATGAATTAAGAATTCATGATTAGCATATACGCACTGTGTGCGCCCAGTCGCTCAGTCGTGTCTGACTCTGCAGTCTCATGGACTGTAGCCCACAAGGCTCCTCTGTCCATGGGAGTTTCCAGGCAAGAGTACTGGAGTGGGGTGCCACTTCCTACTCCAGGAAATATTCCCGACCCGGGGATCAAACCCACATCTCTTGCATCTCCTGCGTTGGCAGGTGGATTGTTTATCACTAGTGCCACCTGGGAAGCCATATATATACACTACTATCTGTAAGATAGACAATCAACAGTAACCTACTGTATAACACAGGGAACTCTGCCCAATACTCTGTAATAACCTAAATGAGAAAATAATTTGAAAAAGAATAGATATATGTATATGTATAATTGAATCATTTTTCTGTATACCTGAAACTAATACAACATTGTAAATCAACTATATTCCAATTAAAAAAAAAACTCTTAAAGACAAAATGCCCAACCCAAAGGAAACTCTCAAGTGCTAGAGTTTCAGGCGTAATGGGGATAAATATTTTGAGTACTTTTAAGTTGCTCATCTTACCCATACATAAGGCTAGCCCTGCCAGAGTATGGATGACAATCGCTCTATCACTAAATAGGAAGAGGGGTACTAGAAGAGACCATTTAAAAAAATTCCAGATGTACTGTTCCACTGCATCCTAAGAAACGGCTGCTTTTACTAACAGCAATGATATAAGTGAAACCTTATTCCCTAAAGGAAAAGATAAAAGAAAAATCAGTGGTTTGGAACCTTTAGTCTTTTCCAGCAACCTACTCAAGCCAACAATGACCAGTTCCATTGATTTTGTTTATTTTAATCTAATTAAAGTATCCAACAGCCACTTTCCTTCCCTCTTATTGTTTTGGGAAAATATCATGCTTTGAAGTAGTCTAATCTAGGCTGATAAAAACAATCAATGTTCAGATTTCTTTACGAAGATATACTAAATTCCATGATGACAGAAATGATGCTCACCTTTATTCTGTCCATTGATTGCTCTGTCTCATTTTGTGCCAATGGCATGTTGTTTTGATTCATGTAGCTTTGTAGTATTGTCTGAAGTCTGGGAGGATTATGCTGTCTGCCTTGTTCTTTTTCTTCAGTACTGCTTTGTCACTGCTGGGTATTTTATGATTTCATATACATTTTAGGATTATTTGTTCTAGTTCTGTGAAAAATGTCATGGGTAATTTGATAGTGTTAGTTGCCCAGTTGTGTCTGACTCTTTGTGACCCCATGAACTGCAGCTCACCAGGCTCCTCTGTCCATGGAATTCTCCAGGCAAGAATACTGGAGTGAGTATCCATTCCCTTCTCCAGGGGATTTTCCTGACCCAAGGATCAAACCTGGTTCTCCTACATTGCAGGTATCTAAGCCACCAGGGAAGCACATTAAATTTATAGATTTCTTTGGGTGGTATGGTCATCTTAGCAATATTAATTCTTCCAATCCAACAGCATGAGATATCTTTCCATTTCTTTGAATCCTCTTCAGTTGCCTTTATTAATGCTTTGTAGTTCTCAGCATATAAGTCTTTCACCCCTTGGTAAGGTTTATTCCTAACTGTTTTATTTTTTTGATAGAATTTTAAAAGGGATTGTTGGTACTTCCAAGGTGGTTCAGTGGCTAAGACTCTGAACTCCTAATGCTGGTGACTTGGGTTTGATCCCTGGTCAGGGAACTAAATCCCACATGCCACAACTAAGAGTTTGCATACCACAACTAAAGATCTTGCATGCTGCAACTGAGACCTGGCACAGTCAAGTAAATACGTAAATATTTTAGAACATAAAAAGTAAAATGGATTGTGTACATTCCCTTTCTGGTATTCATTGTTAGTGTAAAGAAATGCAACCAATTTCCGTATATTTATCTTGTATCCTGCTAACTTGCTAAATTCTTTTATCAGTTTGAATAGTTTTTGTGTGGAGTCTTTAAGATTTTTTTACATATCAAGTTCACGAATCTTTTCTTCTGTATCGTCTGATCTGCTGTTAATCCCATCTAGTGTCTTTTTTGTGTGTTTTCCATATTTAAAAGTCCAGTGTGGAAATGTGGATTACATCTTTTCTTTTTCTTTTGGCCATACTGCACAGCTTGTGGGATTTTACTTCCCAACCAAGGATCAAGTCTGTATCCCCTGCAATGGAAGTGTGGAGTCCTAACCGTTGGACTGCCAGGTAATTCCCAGATTACATCTCCAAGTATCCCTTTGTCATGCTTCTTTAACACATGCAGTATAACAACTGTTTTAATGTTCCCATCCACCAATTCTATCATAAGTTCCATATTGAGGTCTATGTCTATTGATTGATTTTTTTTCTCACTGTGGGTTGTGTTTTCCTGCTTCTTTTTGTTCTGTCATTTTGTGCAGACACTAGACTGTGAATTTTATATTGTTGGATGCAGGATTATTATTATATTCCTATAAGTATCTTTTGAGCTTTATCCTGATTTGCAGTTAAACAACTTGAAAACCATTTGATCTTTTCAAGGTTCACTTTTACATTTTGTGAGGTGGAGCCCAAGCAGCCTTCCTTCTAATCTGGCCCCTCTCCTGAGGACATATTCTTTTTAGTGTTTGACTTAATGTGTGGTAGTGAAGAGGTTTTTGTTCTGGCAGAGGTTTGGCCTCTAAGGAGTGTTCAGCCTCCTCCTTACAGGTGGTAGTACTTTCTCTAGCCTCGGGCTCTTTCCTCACAGGAATGTTCTGATCGCAGCTCAGCTGAGGACTTGAGGGAACCCTCTGAAGTTCTCCAAGGCTCTCTCTCAGAGGGTTCTCTGCTCTCCTGTGCTCTGCCCTGCAAGTTATAACCGCTTTCACTTCAGTTCTGTCATTTTCATGGTTCTTCAGCTCAGAGATTCCCTTGGGCACCATTTGCGTTTCTCCCTCCTGGAGCCGGAGAAGACTCTTGAGATTCCCTTGGACTGCAAGGAGATCCAACCAGTCAATCCTAAAGGAAATCAATCCTGAATATTCATTGGAAGGACCAATGCTAAAGCTGAAGTCCCAATACTTTGGCCACCCGATGCGAAGAGCTGACTCATTGGAAAAGACCCTAATGTTAGGAAAGACTGAGGGCAAGAGGAGAAGGGGGCGACAGAAGATGAGATGGTTGGATGGCATCACCGACTCAACGGACATGAGTTTGAGCAAACTTTGGGAGATAGTGAAGGACAGGGAAGCCTGGTGTGCTGCAGTTCATGGGGTCACAAACAGCTGGACTTGACTGAGTGACTGAACAACTACAACTCCTTGAGCTACAGCCTGGAAAGTGTGGATGGTGAGCTGGGACCCCTCAGGGGTTTCCTTATCTGAGGGAACACTGTCTTCTTCTTTGGCTATGCCATGTGGCTTGTGGGATCTTAGTTTCCCAACCAGAGATTGAGACCAGGCCTTTAGCAGTGAAAGCACTGAGTCCTAACCACTGAAAAGTGAAAGTGAAAGTTGCTCAGTCGTGTCCAACTCTTTGCAACCCAATGGACCACAGAGTCCATGGAATTCTCTAGGCCAGAATATTGGAGTGGGTAGCCTTTCCCTTCTCTAGGGGATCTTCCCAACCCAGGGATCAAACCCAGGTCTCCTGCATTGCAGGTAGATTCTTTTACCAGCTGAGCCACAAGGGAAGCCCCCTAACCACTGAACTGCCAGGAAATTCCCAGGAACACTGTCTTAAGCTTTTTTTTGGGTCCATATCTGTGAGCCAGTGTTTTATATTTCCAATTTCTTAATTAAGGTAAGAGGGTAAATCCAATACCTACTACATCATGGCTGGAAGCATAACCCACCTGATGTTTTTGATCCCACTAAGTGACCTTATTCATGGTATTACATCTGGTAACAAGACTAACAGGCCCAAGGAATTGCTAGGTGGAACAGTGGTTAGGACTTGGTACTTTCACTGCTGAGGGCCTGGGTTCAATCCCTGGTTGGGGACTAAGATCCCATAAGCCACATTACACAGTGAAACAAAACAAAGCAAAAAATAAGACTAACAGGCCTGTAACTGGAATGATACACTCCAGTGAATGATATACTTACTCAATAATGACATTTGTATCATAGGGTGACAAAGAAGTTCTCTTTAAAGTTTTTTTTAAAGACTAGTTGTTTGTTTGTTTTTTTTGGTCCCAATTTTTTTGGCCTCATGGTATAATGGCATCTTAGTTCCCTGACCAGGGATTGAACCTCACTGCCTGCAGTGGAAGCTTGGAGTCTTAGCAATTAGACTGCCACTGAAGTCCCCCAATTTTTTATTTAAAAAAATTGAAGCCTATGGAAACTTGAAAAAATTAAACAATGGAAATCCATAAGCCCTTCTGCTAGATTCACAAATTATTATTTTGCTACATATACTTCATTTCTCTATATATACTTTTCAACCAATTAAAAGTAAGTTTTACACCTAAATATTTATTCTGCATCTTCCAAGAAAAAGACATTCTCTTATATAATAAGAGAATTATCTTCTCTAAGAAATTTAACACTCTTACAATAATATTCACTATTATATAGCCTGTATTCAAATTTCCTCTAGTTGTATTTTTCTCTTTCCAGAATCACAGTCCAATCAAGAATCACTCACTGTCTTTGGTGCTTATGTCTCATAAAGCTCTTTTTCTCTGCCATCTTTGTCTTTTATAATGTTGACAGTTTTGAGGTGTTCAGACCTGATATCTTGTTGAATTTAGATTTTTATAAACAGTAATAGTGTTAGTAAATTTTATGACAACTTGGGAAAAAGAAACGCCTCATTGTTTTGGAATCATATTCATCCTGTCACTTTGAATACTATTAAATTTTGACTATGAATGAATCTTATGTTAAGAACTAATATATCTGAAAATTGCTCAGTGACTCAACTGTGCTATTACAAAACTTAGAAGTAGAAGCAATCTAATACTGTATTTCTCCCTGGTGAAGGGAAAGGCAATTGAGAAACTTTAGCTGTTTTGTTTTGTCATTTTTCTGTCTTAAGATCATAGGGTTGCTTAAAAACATAGTGAAACTTCTTTGCAAGCACAGTTCTTATAATCAAAATAGAAAGTCAACACTTTCATGTTGACTCTTAAGCAGCTGAACTTGCATACCCCTTCCTCCTCCAAGTGAAATGGAATAGAAAAATACTTATTCTATTTTTTTTTAACTTTTTATTTTTATTGGAGTATGGGTTCAATCCCTGGCTTGGGAAGATCACCTGGAGAAGGAAATGGCAACCTATTCCAGTATTCTTGCCTGGGAAATCCCAGGGACGGAGGAGCTTGGTGGGCTACAGTCCATGGGGTCACAAAGAGCTGGACACAACTTAGTGACTAAATAACAACAGTTGATTTACAATGTTGTGTTAGTTTCAGTTGTATAGCAAAGTGAGTCAGTTATACATATCCATGTATCTATTCTTTTTCCAAATTCTTTTCCCAATTAGGTTGTTACATAATACTGAGCAGAGTTTCCTGTGCTACATGGTAGGTGCTTGTTGGTTATCCATGTTAAATACAGCAGCGTGTACGTGTCCATCACTTGTCGTATTCAGATTCCCAGGAATATGCATGAGAGAAAGAAATGCATTTTTCTCCTGATGAAAACAACTTCATTTTACTTTCAGAAATTTCAAAACTACCATCTGGTAGTCAACCCTGTTTTTCCACCAGATGGCAATAATCCATAATGGCTGAGCACGATGAATGGAATGTACACAAGGGTGTGAGCATTAAAAGGGCTGTGAGTGCTCAACATGTAATGTAGGAAAAATGATAAGTCCCAGGAGAAGAGGATAAACAGTGGGTTGCTAAGCCTGACCCTCTGGGGGCCAACAACAACCGTCAAAAAAGGGATCACGTCACTCATCTTTATTATTGTGGAATCACAGAAGGAAACGATCTGCACCGTTTCTTTTCTTTTCTTTTTTTTTTGTTTCTTGAATCATAGTAAAAAAAAACAGAAGATAAGGTGGAGACGGTGTTGATATGTAAGTATCAACCACATTTTTTGGCCACATTCATGGCCAAAAAGATGTTGCATGGTTCCTAACAGGAGACACAAATTCAGGAAGGGTATTTTAAGAAAAAGGAGGAAGAAAGAAGTTGCAGAAACTGCTGATGAAATCTGAAGTTTGTGTCTCTGTCCTGCTGACACCAATTTGCTGGTCTTTCAAAATCTGTTTAGTTAGTGTATCTACTTGGTTTTGATTTTAGACGGCATCACAAATATCCAAGCCAACAGTGGACCATCTGGCCCACATGATGCCTGGTGCTCGATAGTCCAAACTCAAGGTGCAGGTCTTTCCGCGACAGGCTCAGGGGACAGGACTTCCGCCTCCCACTGAATAGCTGTCGTTTTCTCCTCCTCTGGGTTCTTTGTTTCCGAGTACTGGATAGTTCTCTGATAAAGGCCAGGCTGTTCTTTTTGAAGACTAAATAATACTGACTTTTATCATTGTTTTCAGCATTTTCCTTTTTGAAAAATAACAATAGAGTCACAAAGAAATTTTAAAAAGAAGTTCTGGCTTGTGAGTGAGATGACACTTCTAGAGTTCACAGTGAAGTGGGAAGAATGGAAACGAAGCTGTGTTTTAGGGCACATTCATACGAAATTTCCAAGGAGACTGTTAGCAATATTTCTTTTTGTTTTAGTTAATAGATCAAGTGGTCTATTTAATATAGGTGAGGATAGTATAGAAATCAAAAAGAAAAAATAATAGTTATGAGAGATGTGATCCAGGGAATTCAGTTTTTCCTTCAGACAAAATTGTTAAAGGAGATGGTCATGTTTAGTCGCTAAGTCATGTCCAACTCTTGCGATCCCATGTACTGCAGCCCTCCAGGCTCCTCTGTCCATGGGATTCTCCAGGCGAGAATACTGGAGTGGGTTGCCATTTCCTTCTCCAGAGGATCTTCCCGTTCCAGGAATTGAAGAACGGGGTCTCCTGCATTGAAAGCAAATTCTTTACCAACTGAGCTATGAGGGAAGCCCCTTTTAAAGGAGGCTATAATGAAAAATGTTAAGCTTTTATCTTTTTAATTTATTTTTTAGTCATGTTGTGTAGTATTCAGGGTCTTAGTTCCCTAACCAGGGGTCAAATCCATGCCCCCTGCATTGGGAACTTGGAGTCTTAACCACTGAATGTGCCAGGAAAGTCCAACCTTTTATCTTTTTCAAAAAATATTTTTATCACTATAAAAAATCCTAAATGATCAATATAAAACTATTGAAGAATGCAGAAAAATAAAAAAGAAGAGTTACCAATCTGAAGACAACTCCTATTAACATTTTAGCAATTTCTTTCATTGTTTTCTTTCTTCTAGAAATAAGTTTGTTTTTTTTTTATCTTTACGCAAAACTGTTTTCATGGCTTTTCTGACCTAATTTCCACATTATATAATAACATATCTGTTTTCTTATGAGATTAGAATGACTTAATTTTAATTGTTTCACAACGTTTTGGTAAGGATGAGTCATACCTAACTAAGCCATTATTGGACAATTATTTAGTGTCTCCTTTTTGGTTTAACAAACAACCCTATGATGAACACATCAATGTATACAAAATGGTTTCCATACTTAGACTTTCTTAGAATAGATTCCCAAGAGTGGAATTACTAGCTCACTGGTGGTCCAGTGGTTTAGAATCCACCTTGCAATGCAAGGAACAGTGGTTTGATCCCTGGTCTGGGAAGATTCCTCATGCCTCAGAACAACTAAGCCCCACAACTGCGCCATAACTACTGAGTCCACATGCTGCAAGTCCTGAAACCTGCATGCCTAAAGCCCATTCTCTGCAACAAGAGAAACCACTGCACTGAGAAGCCAGAGCTCTCCAATGAGGAGAAGCCACCACTTACAGCAACTGGGGGCTTCCCTGATAGCTCAGTTGGTAAAGAATCCGCCTGCAATGGGGGAGACTCTGGTTCAGTTCCTGGGTTGGGAAGATCCCCTGGAGAAGGGAAAGGCTATCCACTCCAGTATTCTGGCCTGGAAAATTCCATGGACAGTCCATGGGGTTGCAAAAAGTCGGATGTGGCTGAGCAACTTTCACTTCACTTTCACTTTCACAGAAAATAGAAAAAGCAGAGTGCAGCAAGACCCACCACAGGCAAATTTTTTTTTAATGAAAACATAAATAAATCTTTAACAAAACATGAAAAAAGCATGAAATATTTTAATGCTTTAGTTCTGATTTTTATCATTGCCAATTTTCTTTTTTGCAGAGCTGCTGGTTTCCCCTAGCAATGGGCAAGAAAGCAGCTTTCACACTGATGCCAATATTATCATAAACAACAAACAACAAACCACTTCCCTAAATGGTCTCTCATTAGTATTTTAATTTGCATGTCTTTGATTATGAGTGAGATGGAACCTTTTACCACTGTTTGCCAAAGACCTGAATTTCCTCTTTTGTGAATTGTTTACTTATGTCCTTTGTCTGTTCATCTCTTGGGGTCTTTGTTATCCCTACTTACAAAGAGAACTAACAAGCACTGTCCAGAGAAAGGCCTTCTGTCTGCAACGCTGTGAATTCCTCCTCTTTATATCATTCCAGACTCAGCATCCGAACAGCAGAGTCAAGGGGAAACTGGGAAGAATAGGAAAGACAAGTGATACATTTCTCTCTGTTGTAGAAGGGAAATGAAAGGTCATGCTACTGAGATAAAAGGCTCTGTTCTTTCACTAAACCCTGTTCTCATTTTAATACTGCTTTCTACACATTTTCAAATATCATATTATGTATATTATGTATCATGAGGCATATATCTCAGCATGAGCCACTGTGAAGCCATGGTGGCTTCACAAAGTGTCCATTCCAGGGAGATTTGTCAATGACTTAATTAGATGTTATTTAATTTGGAGTGGCATCCTTAATTTTGTAACCACTTCCTGAAAGGCAGGCACTTCCACGTATTTTTCTTCCCTGGATGCAATAAGAGCACGTACAAGACAAGATGGGGATATAAATACAGACTCCCCTGCTTTGCAGTGATGGGTCAGGAGCTAAATAACCTATTTGTTCTCACCTTGAGCTGGTGACTATGGAGAAAGTGAAAGTCGCCCAGTCATGTCCGACTCTTTGTGACCCCATGGATTATAAAATCCATGGAATTCTCCAGGCCAGAATACTGGAGTGGGTAGCCTTACCCTTCTCCAGGGAATCTTCCCAGCCCAGGGATCGAATCCAGGTATCCCGCATTGCAGGTGAGCCACAAGGGAAGCCCTTGTGACTATGGAGAACTAGCCTCAAAAAAGGGCAGACCAGTAACAGGAACTCAAATGCTAATAATGACTCTGCAACTGCTTAGTCGCTCAGTCGTGTCTGACTCTTTGTGACCCCATGGACTGCAGCCCACCAGGCTCCTCTGTCCATGGGGATTCTCCAGGCAAGAATACTGGAGTGGGTTGCCATGCCCTCCTTCAGGGGATCTTCCCAACCCAGGGATCGAACCCAGGTCTTCTGCATTGCAGGTGGATTCTTTACCGTCTGAGCCACCAGGGAAGTCCAATAATGACTCTGAACTCCCCAAATTTCTGCGTCTGGAAAATGGGGATAATAGTTCCTCATCTTATCCAAGGGGTATTTGAAAGATTACATTATACAAGAAAAATATTTTGTGGGTGAAAGGAAGAGCATTAAGTGTGATTACACTGCAGTGTTAGTTTTAAAAGTTAAGTTAAGGGACTTCTCTGGTGGCACGGTGATAAGGGATCCACCCTGCAATGCAGGAGACGTGGGTTCGCTCCCTGGTCCCCGCGTGGATAACATCCAGCATGACACAACGAAGCTTCTGTGTGCCGCAATTAAGACGCGATGCAGTTCAATAAATAAATAAATAAGGTTTAAAAAATTAAGACCCCAGAACGACTTCCTTTGTCAAATATCTTGAGGTGATACAGAGAATCAAGGAACACTGGGGATGAATAGGATCTCATCCCAGCCAGCTCTCTCGATTCACTGGCGGAGGAACTGAAGCTGTGAGAGGAAGTACCCAAGATGATACTTGTTTAAGATGACACTGCTAATTAATGACAGAAATGGACTGTTAATCTAGGGGTCTGAATTCCCTCCAGAAGTCTTTCTACTGCCTTCCTCTCTCCCCACACGGTCCAGTGAGTTGAAAGTTACTAAGCACCATCAAGTTAAAGAACTCAATTTGATTTTCTTACAATCTTTTCTTTTTCAGCGGGGTCCGGTGGCATGCGGAACTTCCCTGACCAGGGATCGAACTGGTGCCCCTGCACTGAAAGCCCAGGCTCTTAACCTCTGAACAGCCAGTGAAGTCCATTTTCCTTATCATCTTTGACAGAAACTGTTTCCAGCCCCATTTGTGTTCTATGAAAGCTAAAAAATTTTTGTATCTATTTATTTATTTGGTTGTACTGGGTCCCAGTTATGGCATGTGGGATCTAGCTCCCCGACTAGGGATCGAGCCTGGGCCCCCTATATTGGGAGCACGGAGTCCCAGCCACTGGACCACCAGGAAAGTCTCTAAATTTTTGTTGCTAGTAAAAATAATTACTTCACATAGGCTAAACTATGGGTGTAAAAATGTTCGACAACAGCATGTGAATTTATGTACATGTAAACGCTATACGTCTAAATGTTTAAGAAACAAGGGTCAAAGAGCAGACTTCAATCAAATGGACTCTTTTGGGACTCTGGCGTGCAAGGCACTAGCTCATTTTCTCTATTAGCCTAAGCAGGACTGTAAACACCCAGGAGAATGAAGGTCACCAAAATGAAGCAGAACCAGTTTGGCAGTGGGTGTGCGATCTCACTTCACTAGATGGACTAGGACGAAAAGAAATAAATCTGCTAGCCACTCAGAAAGAGGGCTCTGAGATCTTTTTCTTTTTTAAAATAAATATTTGTTCATTTGACTGTGCCGAGTCTTAGCTGGGGCACGCAGGATCTTCAGTCTTCATTGTGGCACGTGGGATCTTTATCTGTGGCATGTGAGATCTAGTTCCCTGACCAGGGATTGAACCTGGGGACCCTGCATTGAGAGTGTTGCATCTCAGTCACTGGACTACCAGGGAAGTCCTGGCTCTGGAATCTTTATGGTTTAAGAAAATAGCTCTTTCTTTTCAGTTCATTGTTTAAGGAAAAGTGTGTGAACTCCAGCAATGATGTGGACTGCCTTAAGACAACTGAATGTCAGTACAGGGGAGAATCTTCTTTATCAGAGACTGAGTGAACAAGCAACATGTTGGTTTATTTGCGTGAAGCTATGGGAAGTTGTATTAGTAGATACATTCAAATGGTCAAGAGTTCAAACACGTGAATTACAAGTGGGGCCAGAGAAGCCACGTGCTCAGATGGAGAGCTGAGATCATCTGTCAAACCAAGGGAGAGAGTTTTTTCTTTTTCCTCCCCATTTCTTTAACTATTAAAGAACTCTTAAATCTTATTTTTATTTTTTGTTGTAGTTGATTTACAATGTTGTATTAATTTCTGCTGTACAGCCAAGTGATTCAGTTATACATGTATAGATATATTCTTTTTTATATTCTTTTCCATTATGGTTTATCCCAGGAGGTTGGATATACAGTAGGACCTTGTTGTTTATCTGTTCTAAATGTAATAGTCTGGGGGCTTCCCTGGTGGGCTAGTGGTTAGGACTCCATGCTTTCACTGCAGAGGGAACAGGTTCAATCCCTGGTAGGGGAGCTAAGATCCCTCATGCTGCCTGCCCCTCAAAGGTAATAGTCTGCATCTGCTAACCCCAAACTCCCAGCGCATCCTTCCCTGCCCCTGCCCTGCCTCCTCCCTGGCAACCACTCGTCTGTTCTCTGCGTCTGTGCGTCTGTTTCTGTTTTGTAGACAGGTTCACTTGCGCCATGTTTTAGATTCCACATGTAAGTGACATTATATGATATTTGTCTTTCTGCCTTCCTTTACTTAGTATGATCACCTCTAGGTCTCTCCAACTACAAAAGAACTTTCATTTTCTATCACATGCTTTCTCCGTCCTAGTTAGGATTTAATGTCTTCTTAGATGTACAAAATCCTCTCTTTCCTGGCTCTGTGCAGGCCCATGCACGTGTGCAAAGAGTATGAGCGTGTCAATCAAACTGAAAACCAATGGCAAGAAAGTCCTATGTGGCAAGAACTTTTCTGGTGATTTTTCAAAGTAGCCATATTATCTGCCTCATTTTATTCCGTCCGTTAAACGGCATCTTTTCAATTTTGCACACTGTGCAAAATCCTCAGTGTTGCAGAGCCATTAGATGGCTCACTCAGACCTCACAGACCTTTCAGAATTCTATACAAAGCACAGAGGCTTTACCACAACCCTGGATTTGAATTGGATAGCTCTGACCATTTTAGATTCTGCAGCTGTTATACCATGGAATGAAGATAAAAAAAACACCTCATTTTGGCCATTAGTTTCAATCTTATCTTTTACTTTCAAACCAAACTGGTAAGGCAGCAAAAAGAACTGTTTTACTCTCCCAGTGACCTTGCACCCAAAAGGAATAAGTTGCAAATATGATAATATTTTTTTTTTTCATAAAAAGGGGGCAGAGGAAGGAATTTCCTGGCAGTCCAGTGGTTAGGACTCGGTGTTTTCACTGCTGAGGCCTGGGTTCAATCCATGGCTGGGAAACTAAGATCCTGCAAGCCAAGAGGTGTGGCCAGAAACAAACAAATAACCACAGAAAACATACCGGCAGCATGTTATTTAAAATACATACTAATATATGTTTGCCTATGGATGGCATCACTGACTCGATGGACGTGAGTCTGAGTGAACTCCGGGAGTTGGTGATGGACAGGGAGGCCTGGTGTGCTGTGATTCATGAAGTCGCAACGAGTTGGACACGACTGAGCAACTGAACTGAACTGAACTGAAAAGACAAAAAGGAAAGTAAAACCTGCCCACAGCACAAAGTAAAAGTTGGTCTCAAAATCAATGAAAATAGATTTTACAGGACTGTGTAATGAAGCCCCTGTGGCCAGTGTCACAGATCACAGAGTGGCTGCATTTTATGTCTCATATAAGGTACCCTGACAACGCTGAGTGGGAGCTTTGGTATTTTCCTGACTCACAAGGAAGGGAGCGTGCCATCAGCTGAATCATCCTCCTCGCTTCCTGGGGTGCCTGGTTGTTCCAAGACACTAATGGAGGATTAAATTCTGGTTACCATGACAGCTACGTAAATGCTGTCATGATCTTATCAACAGATGTCGTACAGTGCTCCCTGGAATTTGAATTTTTTTCCCTGTCAAAAATTCAATTTCAACATAAATTCTTCAATAACTAGGCACAGTGGGTCTAAAGAATTGGTGATATCCTTCCTTTTCTTAACTAGCTGTATTAAGATACAACTCATCTTTTACTTAAAATGTATTCCTTCTAGTGAATGGTGTTTGTCTTGTGATGTTGCTTATTGTGCTTTTAGAAATTAAAATGAATAGTATGAATAGAAATAAAAATGAAAAGTATAATCAATTCTCTTAGACTTACAGAAACTCAAATTTGAGAAAACAAATCTGAATACCTAGAGCATTAGCTGGCATCTAGTGGCAATGGGTTGGTTTTATCTGTAACGGCGCTAATGTAAACTGTTTTGTGTAAGGACCTGATGGTGGAGACTGTGTTTTTGGTAGATGTTCTGTCCCTTTCCTTTCTCCATTCCAATGGTTAGAGTCATCCCTGAGAGGCAGAGTAGCAGCCACAGAGGTTCCTGAAACTCTTAGTTCCTCAGTCGTGTCCGACTCTCTGCAACCCCATGGACTGTAGCCTACCAGGCTCCTCTGTTCAAAGAATTCTCCAGGCCTAGTGAAACCTGCATTTTTATTTTAAAAACTTTTCTTTGGGGAGGTTTACAGGTGCTTCCCAGGTGGCTCAGTGGTAAAGAACCCGCTTGCCAATGCAGGAGATGTGGGTTTGATCCCTGGGTTGGGAAGATGCTCTGGAGAAGGAAGTGGCAACCCACTCCAGTATTCTTGCCTGGGAAATCCCCTGGACAGAGGAGCCTGGCGGGCTACAGTCCATAGGTTGCAGAAAGCTGGACACAACTGAGTGACTAAACGACAACTTTTAGGATGATTGCCGCCACGCTTCAAGGACTAGAAACACTTAAAAGTCTTCCAAACCGACATCATAAAAAAAGGTCAGTGACCTTCAGAGTTCTTGAAAAGCCTTTACTAAATGTGTTCAAAACAGCTCTGAGCACTAGTTGCTTTTTGTCTTTTCCCTGCTTTTTATATAGTATTTTCTCATTTCACTTGCCTTCAGATGTTGGTCATTATTATTTTTGCTGAAGTATTCCTTGGAATCCTTCTAATTTCAGTGGCACAAAAAAATTGCCAAGGGCCTGTTATATTTCTTTGTGTTTTGGTCTGCTTTACATGGCTTGAGGATCCCAGTTCCCCAACTAGGGCTTGAGCCCTGGAGTGAAAGCGCAGAATCCTAACTACCAGGCCACCAGGGAACTCCCAGGCCTGTTATATTTCTAACCTGTTCCTGGTTAGGAAGTCAGTTAACCAAATGTATCAGCCAGGGTCCCATCAGGAAAAGGTCCAGCTAAGTGAATTTAATGGAGGTGCTGGAACTATTCTCGGAAGTGGGGGTAGGGAAAAGGAACAGACAAAGGAGTGAGGTTTGCAGCCAGAAGCCATCCTCAGGCCTGGCCTCTGGGTACAGGAGGAAATACCAGGGTCCCAGAGCCTGGAGAGAGCGCAAACCATGCAGAAGGGCTTCCTCAGGGAAATGCATTTGGGGTGGTGAGCAGCTGTCTTTCCACCAGAACTTTCGAGGCACAGAATGGAGGGAAGTGGACACCCTGGCCTTTCTCTCTGTCCACCCTCTAACCTCTGTCAGCGCCTTCCAACCAAGAGCTGCAGGGCAAGGGAGACTGGCTGTGATGAAATCGCAAGGGGTTAGCCTCCAGGGCATGAAGCAGGGCAGAGAAGGCTGGAGAAGGCATCTGGGGATGGTGGTTGTGATGGAGAATAACCAGCCTGATGAATTCAGAATTTTGGATCCAGTAAAAGTTCTGTGCATGAACTCTGTTCCGCCTCAGCGCCAACAACATGCCTTGCCCTTTTTTCTTTTTTCTTTTTTTGGTTCTCAGCTATTTGGATAGTCTATATTGCCAAGATATCTGATTTATAGTTGATCTGACTTAGAGTTTTGTAGTATCATCACATTTGGATTTATGCTGGGAATTGATATGGTTATACTTCAGTGTAGCAATAAAGAGGACAACATGCATTTTAATATTCTAATATTTTAAATATAATTTGGATTGTACAAAAACATGTTTCTTTTTTGAAATTTATTAAAATTTTTATTTTATGTTGGAGTATAGTTGATTTACAATGTTGTGTTATTTTCTGTTGTATAGCAAAATGACTTGGTTATTCATATACCTAATATTTATTCTTTATCAGATTCTTCCCTCATAGATTATTAAAGAGTTTTGAGTAGAGTTCCCTATGTTATACAGTAGGTCCTTGTTGATTATCTATTTTATGCATAGCAGTGTGTATATGTTAATCCAACCTCCTAATTTACTCCTCCCCCAAAATGTGACTTCTGAAGTGTGGAACTGAGACAATTCTCCAGGATTGATTCCTCAATCAAATGTTAGTGATGATTATTAGGGTGAATTGAAAGTACAAAGGCTGCAGACAATGTAAATTTTACAGGCTCAACTAAAAGTGGCCTAGGCTCCTGCTGTCGTGGAGCTGGAGGACTCATGGAGCGTATTTGGGAAAATGCAGTTGTGCTGGCCAGCCCCATCTGCACATGTTTCAAAAATCCCACGAAATAAAGTTTGTATTTGAGCTTAGAGCCACTCAGTTGTATTTGAAAATAAAAGAGAGGTTATTATTTCTTGGCTCTTAGAATCTGCATAGTGGGATTAACCGCTAAGTGCCTGCAGGCTGGATTCAGCACCCTGGAGTGACTGCCTTCTTCCCCATCTCACTTCCTCACCCCTAACACTGGTCCTTCCATCACCTTCAGTCTTCCTGCACTTTAATCCTTGCCTCAGGTCTTACTGGAGGAACCCAACCGAAGAAAGAGGTATACTTTCTTCTTCTACCTGTGTAAATCTGTACACTTTATAACAATTTTATAACAAATTACTCTTTTACTAAGAGTTGAAAAAAACTCTACAGAAGTTCAATTTTATCAATTACTGACTACCTGCCCAATGTTGGTCGTTTAGTCCCAAAGTCGTATCCGACTCTTGTGATTCCATGGACCGTAGCCTGCCAGGCTCCTCTGTCCATGGGATTTCCCAGGAAAGAATACTGGAGTGGGTTGCCATTTCCTTCTCCTGGGGATCTTCCCAATGTTAGGTGGCAGGAAAAGGGACTAGATGCTTTTATCTCATTTAATCCTCTGACCCAGCCTGATGCACCTATCATATGGATTTTAGTAACATGATTTGTTTGGATGGTTGGTAGCTCAGCTGGTAAAGAATCCACCTGCAATGCAGGAGACCCTGGTTTGATTCCTGGGCAGGGAAGATCCCCTGGAGAAGGGACAGGCTACCCATTCCAGTATTTTTGGGCTTCCCTGGTGGCTCAGCTGGTAAAGAATCTGCCTGCAATGTGGGAGACCTGGGTTTGATCCTTGGGTTGGGAAGATCCCCTGGAGAAGGGAACAGCTACCCACTCCAGTATTCTGGCCTGGAGAATTCTGGGACTGTATAGTCCATGGGGTTTCAAAGAGTCGGACACGACTGAGCAACTTTCACTTTCATCGATACCAAATTACATACGTTTACATAAAGTGTTATTTGCACATTTACTTATCACCAGTTACTTGCTAAGAAACACTGACACAATGTTGACCAAAAGTGGTGAAAGCAGATATCCTTGCCTTGTTTCTAGTTAGGGGAGTAGCTTTATTTTTAAATCAAGAAATAGTATTTCTACCTTAACTATGTTTCACGTGGAAACACTGCACTACTGTCTAGTTTTGGTAAACATTAAGGCAATGGCACCCCACTCCAGTACTGTTGCCCGGAAAATCCCATGGATGGAGGAGCCTGGTGGGCTGCAGTCCATGGGGTGGCTAAGAGTTGGACACGACTGAGCGAGTTCACTTTCACTTTTCACTTTCATGCATTGGAGAAGGAAATGGCAACCCACTCCAGTGTTCTTGCCTGGAGAATCCCAGGGACAGGGGAGCCTGGTGGGCTGCAGTCCATGGGGTCGCAGAGTCGGACACAACTGAAGCGACTTAGTAGTAGTAGTAAACATTGTTCATGCAGTGTGAAAGGCTTAAATAATGAATTATGGATTATTGATTTTTAGGATCATTTCCTTACTGCCTTTTTTAAATGTTGGAGATAAATACAAAAGTGAAATGAATGCATATTTTATTTGGAGGCTATAGGCAGAAAATATTATCAATACAAACATATTTGATTGGCTGATAATAGTCTAAATTTTACTAATTTTCAGCATTGGTCAGTTTTCATTCCAATCCCAAAGAAAGTCAATGCCATAGAATGTTCATATTACTATACAATTGCACTCATTTCACATGATAGCAAGATTATGCTCAAAATCCTTCAAGCTAGGCTTCAGCAGTAAATGAACCGAGAACTTCCAGATGTACAAGCTGGATTTAGAAAAGGCCAGAGATCAAACTACCAACATACACTGGATCGTAGAAGAAGCAAGGGAATTCCAAAAAACATCCACTTCTGTTTCATTGACTATGCCAAAGCCCTTTGACTGTGTGGATTACAACTATCTGTGGAATGTTCTTAAAGAGATAGAAATACCAGACCACATTATCTGCCTCCTGAGAAACTTGTATGCAGGACAAGAAGCAACAATTAGAACCGGACATAGAACAACGGACTAGTTCAAAATTGGGAAAGGAGTACGTCAAGGTTTATTTAATTTATATGACGAATACACCATACAAAATGCTGCACTGGATAACTCACAAGCTGGAATCAGGATTTCTGGGAGAAATAACCTCAGATATGCACATGATACCACTTTAATGGCAGAAAGTGAAGAGGAACTACAGAGCCTCTTGTTGAAGGTGAAAGAGGAGAGTGAAAAAGCTGGCTTAAAAGTCAACATTCACAAAACGAAGATCATGGTGTCCAGTCTTACCACTTCATGGCAAATAGATGGAGAAAAAGTGGAAACAGTAACAGATTTCATTTTCTTGGGCTCCAAAATCAATGTGGACTGCGACTACAGCCATGAAATTAAAAGACACTTGCTCCTTGGAAGAAAAGCTATGACAAACCTAGACAGCATATTAAAAAGCAGAGACATCTCTTTGCTGACAAAGGTCCATATAGTCAAAGCTATGGTTTTTCAGGTAGTCGTGTACAGGTATGAAAGTTGGACCATAAAGAAGGCTGAGCACTGAAGAACTGGTGCTTTCGAACTGTGGTGCTGGAGAAGACTCATGCGAGTCCCTTGGACTGCAAGGAGATCAAACCAGTCAATCCTAAAGGAAATCAACCCTGAATATTCATTGGAAGGACTGGTGCTGAAGCTGAAGCTTCAATACTTCAGCCCTGATGCGAAGAGCTGACTCATTGGAAGATCCTGATTCTGGGAAAGATTGAAGGCAAAAGTAGAAGGGGACGACAGAAGATGAGATGGTTGGATGGCATCATGTCTCAGTGGACATGAGTTTGAGCAAACTCAGGAGATAATGAAGGACAAGGAAGTGTGGCATGCTACAGTTCATAGTGTCAGTTCAAAGAGTTGGACATGACTTAGCAACTGAACAACAACTAATTTTCTTGTTCTAGAAAGCCCTACATATAATTTTTTTTCCCCCAACCTTGGCTGGACTGCACTACCTGTGGGATCTTAGTTCCTGGACCAGGGATTGAACTGGAGCCTCCTACACTGGAAGCTCAGAGTCTTAACTGCTGGACCGCTGAGGAAGTCCCATCTGCCTATATAATTTTGAAAAGAAGTTCCAGGTGGCAGTTTTCCCTAAGTCGTAATTATTCATGCCTGCACTTGTTTTTAATGGGTGTAAAAAAACTGATCATGTAAATTTATATGGTGAAAATGGTGAGATTTTACAAGACAATATTAACAAAGTTTTTGAAATCCTTAAAGAGATGGTGTTATGTAAATTGGAATGCCATGCCTATAATTATAATTCCCTTTGATATTTCTGGAATTTAAGCCCACAAATAAATACACTCAAATACTGAAACATATTAGGTAATATAATTTCTAGAGCATCTGTGTAACCTGTGGCAACAGGAGGCAGTTGGCATTACAAAGCGGACCAGTGAACAGATACATACAGAAACACATGCCTTCAGTGTTTTTTCTCAACCATAATTAGGAGATGAACAAATGGTCCATAAAATTTTTATTTTAGTATCTAAAATAGAGGATCCAATTCATTAAAACTTAAGTCTCTACTTAAAGAAAAATAAAGCACTCTTGAAAATGTACCTACATGTGATATGATTTATACTAAGCCCTAAACTAAATATCATAATTCTTAGATTGTTAAAGATAGTTGAACTTAATGAAAATAACTCTGAATTTTTAAACCTGATAATGTGTACTAATATACCTGATATTCTCATTCTAACCAGGCGAACTTTGATAAAATAGATGAAACCTGAATGTCTTAATAACAAAATAAAGATACTAGAAAATTTAAAATATTTTTTTGTTTGAATAGGTAAATCCTTTTCATGGTTTGAATATCAAAGTTTAAATAGGAATACAGTGAAAAGTCCTTTCTATATCTTCTATCCACAGACTTCTCATAACTCAAGTTACTTTGTCCTACTTTAATATATGTACATGCTAGTACATTATTCTGTTCCATTTTTCTGCTTTTTTCATGGAACAAAAAAATCTTGGAAATCTTTTTTTTTTTTTGGAAATCTTAATTTTTAAAAAAAAGCATTTTTTTTTTTGGCTGTGTTGGGTCTTCATTCCTGTGTGGGCTTTTCCCTGGTTGCAGCAAGCAGGGGTTACTCTCTGGTTGTGGTGTGCAGGCTTCCCACTGCAGTGGCTTCTCTTGTTGCAGAGCATGGGCTCTAAGTCATGGGGGCTTCAGAAGTTGTGGTTCCCATGGTCTGGAGTACAGGCTCAATAGTTGTGGTGCATGGGCTCAGTTGCTTCACAGCATGTAGGATCTTCCCAGAACAGGGATTGAACCCGTGTCTCCTGCATCGGCAGGCAGATTCTTTACCATGCAGCCACCAAGGAAGCCCCAGAAATCTCAATATTAAAACACGAAGAACTTTTTGTTGTTGTTGTTGTTAACAGCTACATAGTGGTCAAATGTATGGTTATATTGTAATTTAGTGTCTTGCTTATGGATATATTTAAGCTGTTTCAAGGATAAGAAATACCTTGTCATTTCTCATGTGTGGAACTACATATGTGGGCTAGATCCCTAGAGGTGAAATTGGAGGTTCAGAGTATGCATACATTTGTAATTTTGATAGACACTGCCAAATTCTTCTTTCTATATATTTCAGCCAAAGCAGTGGGGCCAGATATAATTTTATGCCTTTTTCATTTCATTCAGAAATGCACAAAGTGGGTTACCTATTAAAGAATAAGGAAGAAAGGACAAATTTATTCAGCAATTTAGAGTACGTTTTCACTCAAAAATACATTCAACAGAAATTTACTGTACATCTACTGCATGCCAAGTGCTTTTAGGCTTTTGGAGCTACCTACCTAAACAAATCAGACTCAAATCTCTGCCTCTGTGGAGCTTACATTTTGGAACTCTATGCTACTTCTTAAGACACAAGTTAAATGTCAATATCCTGAAAATGATCTGTTGAGATCCTGGGCACAGGCACCAGACGTATGCTACCAGTGTTATTTAAAACCGACTAGAGGCAATGTTGCATATGATTTCATAGCTTTCCATCAGGTCCTTTTAAACAACACACTTGGGCGAGAGCTCTTTTTATCTGACTCCATCTGCTGTTGGTAGTGATCAGCATACTGTGGGCACTGTTGTAGCATCTGAGATTAGGTTGTGAAATAGGAAGTGGAGTTATGTGCAGATCAGCAAGTGTGTGCAAACTGTTTAGTTCTATCTGAAGCTGAAACCACGGGTGTCCAACTCAGGCTTGGGGAACACGGAAGATAAGGTTATCAGCACATGCCCATCAGGGCACAGTTTCCCTTTTGCTGTCTGTCCCTGTTTTGATTCTATAAAGAGATCCCAGGGGTTTTATGGAAAACAGTGTCAGAAGCATACACCAGCAGTACTCTTGTCTGCTGAACAAGGGCATGCAAAATATTACTTGTTAGGAAGTAAGGGAGACAGAAAGGACAAATGATGCCAAGCAAAGTGGGTGTATTGTCCAGTGGATGGTCAGAGAAAGTATGGCCTCAGGCTTGTGCATGTTTTCTTTTTCCTTTCTTGGCTGTGCTGCAGGCATGTGAGATCTTAGTTCCTGGATCAGGGATTGCTCAGAGTCTTAACCACTGGACCTCCAGGAAGTCCTTTTCTTCCTAAAAGAAGATCTTAAAACTTTAGCTCCCCCATTAGATTTAATTTTATAAGAAGTCAGTAAACTACAGTTGTTAAAAGTCTTGCCAATATCCCACTGGGTTCTTTGCAGTCACTACAGGATAACTGGGAGTTCAGCTTGTGACGGGGAAGTCAGACACAACAGCATCTTCAAGCATGATGTGAAGAATACAAAGGAGCCAGTTCCAGAGACTGGCTCTTGAATCATACCCTGACCTTTTTTCTTTTGCTTGTTTTATTAAAATTTCATCTCTGCACCATAATAGACACAATTGGTTAGTAACCAATGTTTTCTGCAGTCCGAATACATAGCAGTGATTTTTCTGTCCTTGAATCTTAGAAGGAGGCTTTGGACTCGCCAACATGCTCCTTTCACAGTTGAGGTCGAGAAGGGCGAAGTGACAATGGCATGAGCCAGGTCTCTCTCCCGATTCCCAGTTCAGCAGAACTCCCTCCACAGGCTCCCCAGGGAAACCTGTTATGCCTCCGACTTCCAGATTCCGTGCTGTCATCCTGCAAGCGCTGCAAGCTGGGGTGACTTTGGGCAATGACATCGTGGCCCTCACGGGGTTTGCACATGGCAGAAGCCTCCCTGGAGCCGCCCGCCCGCCCGCGGAGTGTGCGCGCTGTTTTCGCACTCTGCCGGGTAGTCCCGGCGAAGGTCCGGGACCGGGTTGTGGACCAGGGTCTCCAGAGTTCCCTTCCGTCAGGTGAGGTCGCGAGGGGACTTCCTCCGATTTCTGGGCCCGGAAAGGCTGACCCTCGCCCGGCAGCGCTCCTAGCCGCACGAGAAAGGGGACAGGCGGGCCCACGCCCCCTTCTCCCCTGGGCCCCACTCCTGCCACCCCAGGGCTCGGGCCGTTTTCCTTCTGCCCTTCCCTCGTTTTCCCCACCGGCGTCTCCTCAACTTTTCCCACTTGGTGTTTAAAGGCGCCACCGCCCCCCTCCCTCGGCGAGCAGCTCGCGCGCCTAGTGCGATCCTCGGCCCCTCCCCCCGCCTCTCCCCTCCTCCTCCCGGATCCACGCCGCCCGCTCCCCTGGCGCCCGCCCGGCGGTCACGTGCGCCGCGCCCCGCCCCGTCACGTGGCCCCGCCCCGCCCCGCCCCGCCCCCGCGCCGGCGCGCTCCGACGTGCCCTGGAACTCACCCGCCCCCGGAGAGCCGCCTGCGGGGACGCGCCGGCCGCGGCCGCCGCTGAGTGAGCGCCCTTCAGGTTCGTCTGGGCGCCCCGCCGCCGCCAAGCAGGGCCAGGAGGGAGCCGCCCCCCCGCGAAGCCGCCGGGCCCTCGGTGAGGTTGGTGAGGAGAGGGGAGCCCGGGCGGAGGGCAGGTCGGGGCGGCGCTGCACAAAGGCGCCCGGGGCCGGGGCTGCGGGGCCGGGGGAGGCGTGTGCTGGCGCGCGGCGACGCCGGGGTGCGCGAGGTGCGGCCGGCGGGGTCCGGGCGCCGGGCGGGCGCGGGGCGCCGGGCCGCTGCCTGCCGCTCGGCCGACGTGGGCGACGGGGTTTTAAATGGCTGGAAGTTGTGGCTCCTCTGCCCCCCGGGTTTCCTGACTTCCTGTGAGAGGGCAGTGCCCGCCGCCCCGCCCCCAGGAAGGAGGGTGGCGGGCTGTGTGTGTGTGTGTGTGTGTGTGTAAAAGACTGGCGGTGCCGCCCTCCTTTCTGGCCTCCGGCCGGCGGCGAGCCCGCTCCTCAACTGCTGCAGGGGGTGCAACCCCCGCCCGCCCAGCAGCCCCGGGAGCCGATCTGGGGCTCCTCGAAGGCTATTGATCCCCCCAGACTGGGCATGGGGACTTCTGAAGCTTCTAGAGGTGCCCCGCCCCTGCTCAGTGGGCATCTGCTTCTTTCTAGCCCTTCTGCGAGGATTCTCCTCCACCGTTCTTAATTTCAGAGCACCCTCTGTGCTCTTCTCAGGTGTATGTGAGTGTGTGTGTGTGTGGATTGTCTTCTAAGGATGACTGTCCTTGACGTGTGGCGTCTGAAGTTACCGCAGACCCTTTGACACGAAAAGGCCACAGGGTCATTCTCGAGGCGTGGTGATGTTTTCCTCCTGACGGCAGCCGCCGTTTTCCAGGCACTCGGGAAGGCGAGCATGTTCAAAGCGTGGCTGTATGAAAGTTCTGATGTGTCTCCAAGTGAAGTATTTGTTCTCGGGACAGGTTGTTAACATTCGTGTTGCTTTTTGGTTAATTAGAACATGGGAGGTAATTAAAAGAAAAGATTTGTTTACGTTATTTTGAGCTGTGCTGGGTCTTCGTTTGCTGTGCGCAGGCTTTTTCTCTAGTTGCGGGAAGCAGGGGCAACCGTTCGTTGTGGTGGGTGGTCTTCTCTTTGCTGTGGCTTCTCTTGTGTCCTCTGGGCTCTAGAGTGCGGGCTTTGGTAGTTGGGGCAGGTAGTTGTGTCTCAAGGGCTTAGTTGCTCCGCGGCCTGTAGGATCTTCTGGGACTAGGGACCGAACCCGTGTCACCTGCATTGCAAGGCGGATTCTTACCCACCAGACCTCCAGAGAAGCCCCGGTGGTGGATTTTTTGGAACATTGAGGTATGTGTTCCTAACAGGAGGTGAATACGGGGAGGAAGGAAGGAACTTTGAATGAAGAGTCCACTCGGGTTCTGATTAAGATTCTGCCTCTCAACTTCTGAAGGTGAGACCTTGGAAGACTCTGAATGTTACAGTGAAGGGTGGCTCAAAAACGTCCAGCTCCTGGCCGCGCCTCTTTAATACCCAGACACTGGGAAATGGTGGCCTGGAGGTGGATCTATATCCAGTGTTCTTACCTGATCCGCAGGAGGGTGCCTGACAGGACAGGATGTCTTTTGTGTTATCTTTTGGTCGGAGTAGATGGTCTGGCTGCTGGGGCCAGTATTTCTCTCTTTCTCTCTGTTTTAGACAATGCCTCGGAAATGTTTCTGAGCAGAGTTTGGCTTGACTCAGCCTCTAAAGATTTGACCCTGAGTGGGGCAACTGGAAGAACCTGAGGAGCTGGGCATGTCGGTGTGACCCCTGGTTGTAGGATGCTCTGCTGCTCTGGAAAGGGACTCTCTGGGGAAGATGAGTTAAATGAAGTCTAATGTACCATATTGCACGTGCATGCCCCAGTATGGGGTGGTAGGTTTCTGTTCCTACTTTATGGAGGACAGAAGTTGGAGAAGATTGCTAACGCACTGATTCTTGTGATGTGATGTGATGCCATCTGTAGAGTGGTTGTCCATATATAGTCAATATTTTATGTATCTTTAGTTTTTTGTTTTTTTTTTACATACTACACTAGTTGTGAGGCACAAGTGAAAATACGTAAATACTGCAGAAAAAACAGTGTATTATTTGTAGTCAACCATTTGGCAGTTCTTTCATTAATAAGAAAGTATCTGCAGAGTGCTTTTTTTACTAGGTTGACAGAAAATGTGTTTTACGAATGTAAAGTGCTTCAAGTGATGCAGTTGACAATTCTGAGAATAAAAGGGTAACAAACAGTTTAAGTTAATTAAGACAGTGAATACAATGCTGTGTAAAATTACTAAGTGGTAGCTTCCCTGATGGCTCAGCTGGTAAAGAATCTGCCTGCAATGTGGGAGACCTGGGTTTGATCCCTGGATTGGGAAGATCCCCTGGAGAAGGGAACGGCTACCCACTCCAGTATTCTGGCCTGGAGAATTCCACGGACTGTGTAGTCCAAAGGGTTGCAAAGAGTCAGACGTGACTGAGCGACTTTCACACTCACACACTCATTTTTGCGTATATGAGAAAACTGGTGCTAGGAAAAAGCAGGTTAAGGTAAATCTGCCTAAAGTGGACATTACAGTTTTGTAGTAGTGAGAGAGAAGAGTGAAATTAAACTTTTATCTTATATGGAATAGTTTTAGTTGTACTTGCAAACATGCATTGTTTTGTTGAATGAATCAAAAGTGAAAAGGCACGATGGTACCACATAGCATCATTGTGCTTCAAAATCATGCTCTTTTGAGGAACCAATTGGGCCGCTATCTTTGTGGTTTCTTTAATTGTTAACTGTTCTAATTGTGCCACATCCTCATTTTTGGATGGCTTTGCAGTGATTCAGCCATTTTCCTGTTTTATTGACTTAATATTTTGCAGTTTCAGTGTGCAGTTGACCAGTTTTTTAATTGAACTGAACTACCAGATCATGACCTCTCTAAGCACCTCTTGCCTTGATAATCTAGTGCTTCTCAAATTTTAGTGTTTGTGGGAATCACCTGAACTTCTTAAGCCCCATGTAATACCAGTGCTGCCAGGACCTCACACTAGTGCTGTCACGTGGAAATGTGATGCCAGTCACCTTTGTAATTCTCAAGTGTTTAGTACTCACACGATAAGTAAGGAAGTTACAAAGAAGCCATGAGATAAATCTTATTATCATTTTGTCTGTATGACAGCTTCAGACTCCCATGTGTGTTTTACACTTAGAGCACGCCTCGGTTTAGGTTAGCCACAAGTTACATGCTCAGTAGGCACATTCGCTTAGCAGTGGCTGCTGTGTTGAACAGTGGTGGTTCTGGAGTCTGCAGTCTAAATCACTGCTGTTCTAAGTGAGCTTTCAGATTGGCTGCATCAGCAACCCTTGGGAACTTGTTAGAAATGCACATTTTTGGGCCCCACCTCAAACCTACTCTCATTGGAATATCTGGGATTTCATTAATCTACAGCATATGACTATAGAATGCGTATGTGGTGTTTTGGATATGATCACATGACAGGAAAAATTCATTAGGGGAAAATTAAGGAATATGGTCATTATTGTCAGTATTGGTTCATGGAGTGTGATGAATATACTGTACTAATGTAAGATGTTTGCAGTCGGGGGAACAGTGTACAGGGTATATGGGAACTCTGTACTATCTTTGCAGTAAATCTGTGAAGCTAAAACTCATCTAAAAGAACGTGTTTTTAGTTGTTGTTGTTTCCACACCGTGTGGCATGTGGAATCTTAGTTCCCAGACCCGGTGTTGAACCCGTGCCCCCTGCAGTGGACGCTCAGAGTCTTAACCACTGGCCCATCAGGGAAGTCCCAAGAATGTTTTTTTTTTAAAGCAGCTCTCCAGGTGATGCCGTCTTTCACTAAAAGTGAGACGCAGTGATCTGGATCACTAATATGACCTGCCCTACTACAGCTTGGGTGGCAGGATGGAGGCTACAGTTAGGTCTCCTAGGGTAATAATAGTATTTTAGTATTAAGAACTAAAACTTACAAAGCACTTAACATGTGCTAGGGATTATACCAAGTCCTTTGCGCATATTCACTTGTTTAACTTTCACAATATGTGATATATACTATTAATCAGCTCCCTTTCACAAATGGAAAAAACGCTGAGGCTCAGAGAGGTTGGGTGCCTTGTCTGAGGTTACATAGCTAGCTAGAGGCAGAAACAGGGACATTTGACAAGGTGCTCATTTTAAAAGCAATCAGTTCAGTTGTGAGTGTTCTCTTTGAGTAAGTGCTAATTAATGTGAGTGTTTTGTATCATGCATTCCAGTTTACAAAGTACTCTTTCTCTTTCCATTTTCCTAAGGATCTTTTGAGGTATGTATTGCTTCTTTAGTTTTATAGATAGTTCAGGTGCTGAGGGCCTGTGAGTTGCTAAATGGCAAGCCCTGATTTAAATTTCAGTCCTTCAACCCTGAGTCCTGTGCTCCTTCACCACTGGAGAATTCAAACTGTTAATACGTTTTGAAGTTAGAGCAGTGTCTTTAAAAGTTAAGCTGAAAATTGCCTGTATGTTGCTGTGTATTACTAGTTTGTTTTAAAAAATAGTTTTATTGAGTTAAAATATACATACACTAAAATAAAAGTCAACAATAAAACGGCGTGAGCAGCGACATTGCTTAGCATTGTTCTAAGCAAAACAAGCCAGACATTGATGGTTATATACTGTATATGGTTGGTGCTTTTCTGTCTCCGTTTGGTTTCCTTGAGGAAGCTGTGATTAATGCGATGCTTTTTTATCATGCTTTATAGTTTACTAAGTACTTTTTCATGTTTTCTCTACCCATTCTCACAGGGATCTTCTGAAGTTTGTGTTGTTTCCTGTTTTACAGAGGGTTGAACCACAGTTGGTTTAGGCCTTCACCACTTGATAGGCCTCTGGGTCATTTCCAGTTTCTGGCTGTTATGAATAAAGCTGTTACGGATGTTCATGTAAGGCCTTTGCAAGGACTTATGCTTTCGTTTTTCTTGGATACATACCTAGAAGAGGAATTTCTAGATCATATATTAAATGTATGTTTAACTAAGAAATTGCCAAAGTGCTTTCCATGGTAGCGGTACTACTCTGCATTACCACCAGCAGAGAATGAGAGTTCCCAGTTGCTGGTATCCTTGCCCTGCAAAATATCCTTAATGTGTATTTAAAGCCATTCTGGTAGGGGCGTAGTGATACCTGGTGTGGTTTTTTTTTTCTTAATATTTATTTATTTTTGGCTGCTTCAGTGTTAGTTGTGGCAGGCATGGTCTTTGCTTGTGTTGCACAGGCGCCACAGCCCTGGGCTCAGTAGTTGCCATGCACCGGTCCTCTAGTTGAGGCTCTCAGGCTTAGTTGTCTGGTGGCACGTGGTATCTTAGTTTTCCCACCAGGGATTGAACCCGAGTCCCCTGCATTGGAAAGCAGATTCTTAACTACTTGACCTCCAGGGAAGTCCCTGATATCTGGTGGTTTTAATTTGCCTTATTAGAGTTTTGTTTAACAGCTTTATTGAGGTATAATTGCTGTAAAATAAACTGGACATATTTTAAGTGTGCATTTTGATGAGTTTTGACATAGGAGTAGGCCTGTAAAATCATCACCATTTTCAGGATAGCAGACATACCCATCTCTCACCTCCTAATTTCCTTAAGCCCAAAGGTAATTCATTGCTTTTGTTCCCTGGTAACTATTTCTGTGTGTTTCTGATCTGCTTTCTGTCACTGTTTATTACTTTGTATTTTCTAGAATGTTATGTAGGTGTAATCATAGAGTATGTGCTCTTTCTTGTCTGGATTTTTTTCACTCAACAAAATTATCTTGAGATTCATCCAGTTTGTTGTGTATATCAGCATTTTGTTCCTTTTTATTATTGATTGATATCCCATCGTGTGGATATTACACAGTTACTTTATGTGGTCACCTGTTGGTGGTCATTGGGTTGCTTCCATTTAGGTGCTGTTACAAATAAACCACTGTATACATTCGTGGACAGGTCTTTATATGGACTTGTGTTTTTATCTTCTTTGGTAAATACCAAGGAGTAGAATCCCTGGGTCGTATGGTTGGTGTATATTTCAAGGTTTTAAGAATCTGCCCAACTTTTCCCAAAGTAGTTGTACTGTTCTACATCCCCACCAGCAGTATGTCAGAATTCTGGTTGCTCCACATTCTCAGAAATACTGGTATGGTCAGCCTTTTAATTTTAGTCATTCCAGTAGGTGTGTGATGTTATTTGTGTTTTTAATTTGCATTTTCCTAAGGACTAAAGACTTCGGGCATCTTTTCATGGACTTCTTTACCATCTATAAATCCTCCTCCTTGGATATGAATACTTGTCCATTCCTATCTTTTGCCCCTTTTTTATTGGGTATTTGTCTTCTTGACTTCTACAGTTTTTGTGTATTCTATGTATGAGTTCTTTGTTGGAGATAAGTTTGTGTCTGAGATATTTGTGACTATGTTCATAAGGGATATTGGTCTGTAGTTTTTCTCTTTTATAACTTCTTTTTCTGGTTTTGGCATGAAGACACGCTGACTTCATAGAATGAGTTGGGATGTGTTCTCCGTCTGTTTCAATTTTCTGTAAGAAGTTTGTTTAGAGTTGGTATTGTTTTCCTTACACTTTGGTAAAATTCACCAGTGGAGCCATCTTGGCCAGGAGTTTTCTTTGTGGGAAGATTTTTATAGACAGATTCAGTTTATTTAATAAACATAGAATGATTTAGGTTATCTGTTTCTTAAGCAAGCTTTAGTAATTTGTCAAAGACATGTATCTGGTTCATCTAAATTGATGAATTTATTAGCATAAAGCTGTTTATAATGTTCTCTTATTTTCCTTTTAATGTCTTCAAGATCTATAGTTATATCCCTTGTTTCATTCTTAATGCTGGCTATTTGTGTTTTTTCTCTTTAGTCCTTGGTCAATTTGGCTAGAGGATTGTCAGTATTACTGATCTTTTTTGAAGAACCAGCTTCTGGTTTTCATTGATTTCCTCTAACATTTTTCTGTTTTCTCGTTTACTGATTTCTGCTCTGATCTTTATCATGTCCTTTCTTCTGCTTGCTTTGGGTTTAATTTGCTCTTCTTTAGTTTCTTAGAGTGCAAGCTTACATCACTGATGTGAGACATTTTTCTTTTCTGATTGTTGGCATTTGGTATATAAATTTTCTCTGAGCACTGCTATGGCTGCATCCCACAAACTCTGAGATGTCACCTTTTCATTTTCACCCAATTCATATCTCTTATTTGATTTCTTGTTCGACCTGTGGTTTATTTAGAAGTATGTTGTTGTGGAGTTTTCAGAGTATATTATTTATGTTATTCCAGTCCTTACAGATTTATTAAGATTTGTTTCATGGACTAGAATATAGTCAACAGAACATGTATGTTTATAAGAAACTACTGAACTAGCTGTACCATTTAGCATTCCCACTAGTACTGAACGTGTGTCCAGTTGTTGGTATCTTTGTCAGCCCTTGATATTGTCTTTGTTTTTTAAAAATAACTTTATTCTAATTGGTGGGTAGTATCACCTTGTTTTGATTTTAGTTTGCATAATTGGTTTTCTAATGTTTTGTAAAACAATTTAAATTTGAATGAGAAGAGTCATGTTTTTTGTTTTTCCTTCCAGTAGAGGACAGGAACTTGTAAGGCCGCAGTCCCTAACCTTTTGGGCATGAGGGGTTGGTTTCACGGAAGACAGCTTTTCCACAGACCTGAGCAGGGTGGTGGGGGCGGTGGTGTTCAGGCAGCAAGCAGCCTGAGCGATGGGAGCGGCTGGGCTGCGCACCGGCTCCCGTCTGCGGCCTGGGCATTGGCAGCAGCAGCAGTTCATCACTGTCTGTGCTACAGAAGTGCTACTTTTCAGTTTTCTAAAAGGGTGAATGTTTATTTGCCTTTCAGTCTTTACTTTTTAAGAGGATTGAAAGCTGTGTGAGGATTGAAGTGATTTTTATAGTTTTGGGGTAGACTTGTATAAACTGATTTAAATTATATTCTCCATTTTACATTCCCACCAGCAGGGCACATGAATTCCAGTTTCTCCACCTCCTCACCTCCTTATTTCTGTTGTTATTTTTACAGTAGCCACTCTCATGGATGTGGCATGGTGTCTCATTATGGCTTTGATTTGCATTTGATTTGCTTATTGGTCATGTGTGTATTTTCCTTGGAAAAATGTCTATTCAGGTCCTTTGCCTACCTGACTCTGCTTATTGCAATTTATTTTGAAGTAGATTGGCATAATTTAACCTTTATAATGAGTACTTTTTTCTTTTTTTTTTTAAAGTAAGTTATTGATGCCTGACTAGACCTTTGCAATGACCCCACCATAATAATCACTATATTTGTTTTTTTGTTTTGTGAGCTATATGTTTTTGTTTTTTAAGCATGGAATTAAGTTGAATGTAAATAGTCATTTCAGAGATTAGGAGGGTAATGTGTATAGTTGCAGAGGAATATCTGAGTTGGTCAGGGTGGGGTGGCAGTTAATGCTTGGGTAACCAGTGGAGTCCTGAAGTGAATGGAGTTTTTCTTCTAAAGTGAATTATTAGAGGATTAGAGGTCTTATAAAACTTAGTAAACACCAAGTTTATGATTTTCTCTTTAATATGTAACAACGATTAGTGACGTGAACTGAGACCCTGGGCAATGAATGGGTGCTCCCCAGAGGGAAATCAAGGTGTTACAACAAGCACAGTGGGTGGGATGCCGCAGAGGCAAGATGAAAATTATGTGAACTGTAAAAATGATAATTTCTTTTTTTTTTTTTAAGCTAGTTAGTTAATTTGGCTACGTGGTGATTGTGGCTTGCAGGGATTGAGCCCCGGGCCATGGCAGTGAAATCCTGGGATTGTAACCACTAGGCCACTGGGGAACTCCCTTAGCTGATTATTTTAGAAAGTTCTTAGTGAAAAATTAAAATGTGTGACTCAGGTGTTCAGAATCTAGGAGGAAGAATCCATAGACTGGAGTGCATGTAGAAGGGAGTGAGAGCTGAAAAATGTGGAAGCCGAATGTTGATCATAGTTCAGTTCAGCCGCTCAGTCGTGTCTGACTCTGCGACCCCATGAATCGCAGCACGCCAGGCCTCCCTGTCCATCACCAACTCCCGGAGTTCACCCAAACTCATGTCCATTGAGTCGGTGATGCCATCCAACCATCTCATCCTCTGTCGTCCCCTTCTCCTGCCACCCTCAATCTTTCCCAGCATCAGGGTCTTTTCAGAAGAGTCAGCTCTTCGCATGAGGTGGCCAAAGTATTGGAGTTTCAGCTTCAACATCAGTCCTTCCAATGAACACCCAGGACTGATCTCCTTTAGGATGGACTGATTGGATCTCCTTGCAGTCCAAGGGACTTTCAAGAGTCTTCTCCAACACCACAGCTCAAAAGCATCAATTCTTCTGTGCTCAGCTTTCTTTATAGTTCAACTCTCACATCCATACATAACCACTGGAAAAACCATAGCCTTGACTAGACGGATCTTTGTTGGTAAAGTAATATCTCTGCTTTTTAATATGCTGTCTAGGCTGGTCATAGAGGAGTGATTTTAAAGGTTCATGGGAAGCTACTATTGTATAGTTAGCGTTTGGTGACATAGACTACGAAGGAAAAGGAAGTTTAACCTGTTGCATCAAGCAAATATTCCTTTTGTTTTTTAGTCTTTTTAATAATTGAGTTTTTTTACCTTTAGACTATCCCTCGTGGTAGCCTATGTCATCCCATTAAAATTCTTCGTGTGTGAGTGAATCTGAAAGGATTAAAAGCCAGTTTAATGGTTTTTAATGTGAAAGGGCTTGATCAGGACTGTTCAGTAGAGTACTGAATTTACAAATTTTTTGGGAATACAGTAGGCTCCTCATTTTCTGCTCTGTCATTTGGGTCAGTATTTATATTTCCATGTATAAGATGAGGTCACTTTAGAGTGGACCCAGAGCTATAACAACCACTGATAATGGAGAACTCGTAGTACCTCTTAAATGTAATTTGTGTTTTGATGAGAAAAGCATTGTATGAAAGTAAACAAGAGATGGAATGTAAGTTTATTTAAAGTGGGGCAGCATAATGTAAGATATGTTCATAGGAATGTCAAGTACGCATGATACCACTTTTAGTTTGAGTTACAGTTTAAGAAGACAGTTCTCTAATGATAGGAAGCATTGAAATCAAGCACATAAAAGCCAGGTTGGGAGAATGTGTCACTACAGGCTCCAAGCTCATCTTGTATATTTCCTGCCCCGGGCCTTGAATCAGTTATTTCTCCAAAAAGCCTTGGTCCTTTTATTTGAAGAATGGTATTAGAGACCTGTGTGTGAGTGCTGTGTGTGCTTGTTGCTGCTAAGGTGTCATTTCTTCTGACAGCAGGATTCATGTGTGGTGTACTAAGCATATAGCCATATATCTGTAATACTTGTTTGTGCAATCTGAATCTGTGGTAAACAAAGTGAGTTCACATTTCTGTTTCCAGGTCTAATCCGTTATCGCAGAATCATTCTAGCTTCCTCCCTTGCGTGTCTATAAATTCCAACATTGGGAAACTTGGCTCCCACCATCTACATTCTCTATACTTAATTTTTCAATTCCAGTGTGTGTATGCGCGTAGCAGTATCAGAATTTTTAGTTCATACTCCCACAGGAGATGTTGTTTATGTGTTAGTTATATGCAGTTCCTTTGTGTTCTTATAAACTTGACTTATTTCCACAGTAAGTGACGTCAGCCTCTGCCGCCATTCCTGCTCTGTTCGGTGAGGTCATTCCATCCGTGTGTAATACTGCTTGACCATCGAGTCACATCTGCTTCCCTGCTGGGATCCCCTCAACCTCCTAAATGATTATTTAGAATTTGAAAACATTGGAGTACATGCTTGTGTTGTAAAGATGAATGGGTTTTGACAAGTGCATAACGTATTGTGTACACCATTACAGCATCATACAGAATAGTTTATTGACCTGAAGGAATCCGCAGTGCTTCACCTGTGGAACCCTCCCTCCCTGCCTCTCACCCCTAGCAATCACCGTCTCTGTGGTTTTGACTTTTCCAGACTGCCACACGATAGAATCATTCTATATGTTGCCTCTTCTGTCTATATATTTTTCTTTCACTTAACAAAATAAATCTGAGACTCACTTCTGTCTTCATAGCTCAATAGCTCTTTTCTTTTTATTACTGAATAGTAATGAAAGGTCCATCTAGTCAAGGCTATGGTTTTTCCTGTGGTCATGTATGAATGTGAGAGCTGGACTGTGAAGAAAGCTGAGCGCAGAAGAATTGATGCTTTTGAACTGGGGTGTTGGAGAAGACTCTTGAGAGTCCCTTGGACTGCAAGGAGATCCAACCAGTCCATTCTGAAGGAGATCAGCCGTGTGTGTTCATTGGAAGGACTAATGTTGAAGCTGAAACTCCAATACTTTGGCCACCTCATGCGAAGAGCTGACTCTTCTGAAAAGACCCTGATGCTGGGAAAGATTGAGGGTGGCAGGAGAAGGGGACGACAGAGGATGAGATGGTTGGATGGCATCACCGACTCAATGGACATGAGTTTGGGTGAACTCCGGGAGTTGGTGATGGACAGGGAGGACTGGCGTGCTGTGGTTCATGGGGTTGCAAAGAGTCGGACACAACTGAGCGACTGAACTGACTGACTGAATAGTATTGTTTGGCTGTCTCACAGTCTATCCTTTCACCTTTTGAAAGACATTTTGATTGCTTCCAGTTTTGGGCAGCTGCTCTGAATATTTGCATGCAGGGCTTTTTGTAGAAATAAGATTTCATATCATCAACCTTGTTGCTAGATTGTATGGTAAGACAACATTCACTTGTGTAGAAACTATTAAATGACTTCCAAACTGCCTCCACCATTTTGCATCCCCACTAGCAGTGAGTGAAAGTTCCCATTGCTCTACATCCTTATCAGCATTTGGTGGTGTCAGTCTTTGGGATTTTAGCCATTCTAATAGTGGTACAGTGATATCTCATTGTTTCAGTTTGTTCCGTTTTCATTCCAGTCCCAAAGAAAGGCAATGCCAAAGAATGCTCAATCTACAGCACAGTTGCACTCATTTCACACGCTAGTAAAGTCATGCTCAAAATTCTCCAAGCCAGGCTTCAGCAATACGTGAACTGTGAACTTCCAGATGTTCAAGCTGGTTTTAGAAAAGGCAGAGGAACCACAGATCAAATTGCCAACATCCCTGGATCATTGAAAAAGCAAGAGAGTTCCAGAAAAACATTTATTTCTGCTTTATTGACTATGCCAAAGCCTTTGACTGTGTGGATCACAATAAACTGTGGAAAATTCTAAAAGAGATGGGAATACCAGACCACCTGATCTGCCTCTTGAGAAACCTATATGCAGGTCAGGAAGCACCAGTTAGAACTGGACATGGAACAACAGACTGGTTCCAAATAGGAAAAGGAGCACGTCAAGGCTGTATATTGTCACCCTGCTTATTTAACTTATATGCAGAGTACATCATGAGAAACGCTGGACTGGAAGAGAAACAAGCTGGAATCAAGATTGCCGGGAGAAATATCAATAACCTCAGATATGCAGATAACACCACCCTTATGGCAGAAAGTGAAGAGGAACTAAAAAGCCTCTTGCTGAAAGTGAAAGAGGAGAGTGAAAAAGTTGGCTTAAAGCTCAACATTCAGAAAACGAAGATCATGGCATCTGGTCCCATCATAGGAAATAGATGGGGAAACAGTGGGAACAGTGTCAAACTTTATTTTTGTGGGCTCCAAAATCACTGCAGATGGTGACTGCAGCCATGAAATTAAAAGACGCTTACTCCTTGGAAGGAAAGTTATGACCAACCTAGATAGCATATTGAAAAGCAGAGACATTACTTTGCCAACAAAGGTCTGTCTAGTCAAGGCTATGGTTTTTCCAGTGGTCATGTATTGATGTGAGAGTTGGACTGTGAAGAAAGCTGAGTGCCGAAGAATTGATGCTTTTGAACTGTGGTGTTGGAGAAGACTCTTGCGAGTCCCTTGGACTGCAAGGAGATCCAACCAGTCCATTCTGAAGGAGATCAGCCCTGGGATTTCTTTGGAAGGAATGATGCTAAAGCTGAAACTCCAGTACTTTGGCCACCTCATGCGAAGAGTTGACTCATTGGAAAAGACTGATGCTGGGAGGGATTGGGGGCAGGAGGAGAAGGGGATGACAGAGGATGAGATGGCTGGATGGCATCACTGACTGGATGGACGTGAGTCTGAGTGAACTCCGGGAGTTGGTGATGGACAGGGAGGCCTGGCGTGCTGCAATTCATGGGGTTGCAAAGAGTCGGACACGACTGAGCGGCTGAACTGAACTGAATGACACAAAGTTGAGTATTTTTTCATGTGCTTATATTCTTTCATGATGTGTCTTTTCAGATTGTTTTCCATTAAAAAAGTTGGTTCTTTTGTTGAGTTTTAAGAGTTCTCTGTGTGTTCTGGATAAAAGCCCTTCATCAGACATCTATTTTACAGATATTTTCTCCTTGTCTCTGGTTCATGTTTTCATTTTCTGTATCTTTCACAAAGCAGGAATTTGTAATTTTAAGAAGGTCCTCTTTAATTTTCTCTTTCATGAATTATGCATTTGGAGGTGCATTTAAAAATTCATCATCAAACCCAAGGTCATATTACTTCCTTTTAAAATTGGAATATTTTTGAGACTTCCCTCCTCTTCCAGTGGTTAAGAATCTGCCTTGCAATGCAGGGGTCAGGGGCTCAATTCCTGGTTGGGGAGCTGAGATCCCACTTACCACAGAGCAGCCAAACCTGACCCCTGCAATTTAGAGAGTCCATGCCCAGCAATGGCAAGGTCCTGTATGATGCATCAAAGATCTGTGCTGCAACTACGACCCAAATCAGCCAAATAAATGAATATCTAAAAAATAAATTGGAATATTTTCGCACTCTCATAACAATCCAAGAAAAATTCTTAGGTCCCCCTCTTTTCTGACTAAAGGAGGACTTCCTGGCATAGATCTTTCTGAAATACTACATGCAAGTATCACTTTTATTAAAAGATGCTTGCTTTCTGAAATACTTCTTTTGTTGTTTCCTCTTTTTGTATTTAAATCTGGTTTTGAATTTCCTTTATCAGTTTATGCTTGACTGTGTTTTCTATTGCTTTCCAGTTAACTGATTATTTCCTGTATCCCTCCTATTTTTACTGTTTCTTTTTTTTTTTTACTTTTTTTTTTTTTTTTTACTGTTTCTTTATGACCAGAATAGTTTATGACAACGAATCAGTATATTTTGCTTGTCTTCTTTAGGCCTAAAGAAATACCTTATATCCTATACATTTTTATTCTTGGAAAACAGGGATTGCACATTCAGAAGAAACCTTAGTATCCCTATCATGGCCTATAGTTTCTTGTTAAGTGAATGATCTAGAGAACTATTCGGTGAAATACTTTCTTATTCTGGAACTTATGCTGGAGTTGTTTTAAACTTTTTTGTTGTGCTCATTAAGGTCTATTTGATTTCTTTAGTAGAGGCCTATTCAGGGAGTGTTAAACAAGTACTTGTAAAGCTGCTGGAGGACTTCATGTCAAGAATTGGTACTTAAATTGTGATATTTTTAAGTGGATTGATACATATGTGAGGCTGTATTAGGATTTTGTTGTTCATGGTATTAAAATTGTTAAATATTTAGTACATATATGTATCAAACTTAAATTTGGATATTTGGTCTTAAATTTGGTCATTAATTATGGATACATTTGTCACAGTCCTCTTGAGACTTTGTTTACTTGTTTACTTCCTGTTGTACCAGGTAATGATCTCATTCTGTGAGATGTAGTTGATTAAAGCAGATGTCCAGGGGGAGGAAGATAGCATTTGCTGAGCTGTGTAATTTGTGCTCGGAAAGAAATGAGAAAAATTGTAGACAGAAAGGAGGAGGCCATTAAGAGTTTAAAATAGCAAGGTAGAAATGTATCTGATTTGGTGGGGAGCGAAGTAAAAGCTCTAAACAGTTGTGTGTCTGTTCTTATTGAAATAGCAGAAGGTCCATGGGTAAGAAGTGCTTCATGCCGCAAAGAGAAGCAGTGGTTGTTACTGGACAGTAGACATGCAGAGCTCTATCCTAATGGTTGGGTTCTTAGTAGTTGTGTGTGTGTGTGTGATGAAAAAGGGTAGAGGAGTGTGGTGATGGATGTTGAACATATTTCAGTAAGTGGAGTGTTGTGTTTAAGAGGGTGATGGTGTTAAATGAGTAAGGATGCTAACCAAAATACTTGAGAGGTTAAGATAGCAGGATAAACAGTAGTATGTAATAGGGCTTCCCAGGTGGCTCAGTGGAAAGGAATCTGCCTCCGGTGCAGGAGATGGGAGTTCAGTCCCTGGGTCAGGAAGATCCCCTGGAGGAGGAAATGACAGCTCACTCCAGTATTCTTGTCTGGCACATCCCATGGACAGAGGAGCCTGGCGGCCTATAGTCGGTAGGTTGCAAAGAGTTGGACCCAACTTAGGGACTAAACAACAGCAACAAGTAACCTAAAGGGAAAGGAATTTGAAAAAGAATGTGTGTGTGTGTGTGTGTGTGTGTGTGTGTAACTGAATCTCTGTGCTGTACACCTGAAACTTGCACTATATTGTAAATCAGCTATGATTCAATACAAAATAAAAAAGAATCCATAGTTTGGGGAATAGAGGAAGAAGCAAACCAAAATTAAAACCATAAACATCTGTTTTAATACAGCTTACGTTTTTAAATAAAAATAGGAGCATGAGTTATCCATGTATTTGCAGATCAGTTGCCCTTAGATCTCAGTTTTTAGAGTGTGTGTGTGCTGTGTGGTGGCATACTGTTGTTCAGTGGCAAAGTTGTGTCTGACTCTTTGTGGCCTGCTAGGTCCCTCTGTCCATGGGATTTCCCAGGCAAGAATACTGGAGTGGGTTGCCATTTCCTATTCCAGGGGAAGTATTTTAGAGCCATCCCACAATTTTATTTGTACATATAGTTTTTAATAGGGCTTTTCTCTTCATATTTGTTATGTCCAACTTTTCTTAGACCTTGGATTGCAATATATAATTCCTGCGATATGACTTTCTAGAAGTTTATTATTTTAGTCGTCTCAGGGGCTTCCCACTTCACCCCTCACCCCTATTCCCTTGTAGCTCAGTTGGTAAAAAATCTGCCTGCAGTGCAGGAGACCCAGGTTCAATCCCTGGGTTGGGAAGATCCCCTGGAGGAGGAGATGACAACCCACTCCAGTATCCTTGCCTGGAAAATCTCAGGGACAGAGGAGCCTGGTGGGCTGCAGTCCATGGGGTTGCAAAGAGTCCGGCATGACTGAGCAACTAACGCTTGCTTACTTACTGTCTCAGTTCCTGTTATTCGCCTCCTCTCCCTCGCGCCCCCCCCGCCCCGTGCCCTCTGGCTCCTGTCACCTGCCTTGTGTCTACCTACCTGTTTTGTCTGCGGTCTTTGAACTGCTTCTCCATCTTCCTCCACCCTGCAGTTCTCATTTCCTTTACAGTAATGAAAGCTTGAGTCTGGGCGTCCCATGCTGAGTGTAGTGAAACTGCCTTATGTTCTCCCTGACTCCTCCTCCTCCTTCTCCTTATCTGTGTGCGGTCAGTGGGGCAGCTGTGGTGGCAGGGCCGCCTCTCACTGCCCCTCGCCCCTCCCCTTGCAGTTTACTCCTTATTCTTTTTGCTTCCTTTGCTCCTTTCCTGCGGATCAGTGTCTGACCAGCTCTGGTTCATCTGGGCGCCCCTAGCCTTCTGTGGATTCCCTTATTTGTTCATTATCTTCAAAGGTGTTTCTTAAATTGTTACTTCCTGGAAAGTAACAAATTGCCTGAGGGTAAGTATTTCAGTGTGGAATTTTGAAAAGCTGTAGTGAAAACCTTTTCTGTAGGTAAAAGGATTAACGCTCCTGGTGACTAATGTTCTGGTAATGCTTGAAAGTAAAGGCGGAATGATTGGAAGCTTAGAATTTCTATTTACCGTGTCAGGAAGGACTGGGTGGATTTGGCAAGGTAGTTTCTGGCGGGGTAGATTCTGGATGTGGTGAAGTTTTGGGTGCCTGTTGGAACACCCCAGTGGATCTGGCGGTTGTGTCCTAGTTGTCTTTAATCTAGAAGACTCCCTCATTTCATGAAACTGTTTAAAGCATTCAGGTGTGTTTCTCATAGAATGTCTCACATCCCGGATTTATTCAATTTTTATAAAAGTTGTTTCTCATGTTAACAACTTTTAACATGAGAAACATGTTAAATTTTAAAAAGTCATTTCTGTCAGGATAACAAAGGTGGAAATGAAGTTGAAGCAAAGTGGAAATGAAGTAGGAGGGGCAGTGGTGAAGTATACTTTGTGTTTTTATGTGTTTGGAGGGTGTTGCTGGACACAGCCCTGATGTGCAGAATTGTTGGTGTTCCTTACAGCTGTTGTAAAAACAGTCATGCACTGCCAGTAACATCGCCTTTCTTAGTCTTCTTTCAGCAATCCTGGTTAAAATTAATGAAATTTATTTTTTTTTATAGGTTTAAATGTAATGCTGGATGTTTAGTTCTTCTAAGGTACGTTTCTTATTTTTACTATTTTTTGAAACAGCATTACTCTATTAAATTCATTATCCAAGTAATTTGTTTCTACAAAGTAAATTTGAGTTGCAGAAATTGTGTGACTAGTTATCACCTGGGCTTTATCTGTTTTGGAGGATGTTGTCCTCAGGGTGTGGTGGTTATGGCACATACGGCGTCAATAATGCCGTGCCCAGTACTTGGGTGCTGAGGAAAATTGGTAGGCCGTTGTGGGACCTTGTGTAAACATTTCTGGTGTAGTCAAGAGTTACTCAGGTTTGCCTGAGAATTCTCGAGTATTGGGCTGAGTGTGTTTTCCTGGGGCTGCTGTATCAAACAAAGTGCTGCAAACTGTGGACTTAAACTACAGAAACTTGAGTCATTTCCTAGGGGTCCAGTGGTGAGGGCTCTGTGCTCCCACTGCAGGGTGTGTGGGTTCAATCCCTGGTCGAGGAACTGAGATCCTGCATGCTGTGTGGCGCGGTCAAAAACACCACCAAAAAAACCGGAAATGTGTCTACTTGTTTTGGAGCCGGAGGAATAAGTACTCCAGGGAGAACGCTTCCTCGCCTGTACCAGCCTCTGGCGCCTGCTGGCAGTCCTTGGTGTTCCTTAACTTGTAGCTGCTTCATCCCCAAGTTCTGCCTCTATCTACACGTGGTCATCTTCCTTTGTGTGTCTCCTCTCCTTATCTCCCCTCTTCCCTCCTTAGAAACACATTGGATTTTAGAAAAAATAGAGAAAGTGAAGTCACTCAGTTGTGTGCAACTCTTTGTGACCCCATGGACCATAGCCTACCAGGGTCCTCCGTCCATGGAATTTTCCAGGCAATAGTACTGGAGCGGGTTGCCATTTCTTTCTCCAGGGGATCTTCCCAACCCAGGGATTGAACCCGGGTCTCCTGCGTTGCAGGCAATCGCTTTACCATCTGAGCAACTGGGGAAGCCCATTGGATTTTGGGCCCACCCTAATCAGCACAACTCATCTGAGATTGACTGTATCTGCCAAGACCCTATGTCCAAGTATAGTCACATTCACAGGTCCTGTGTTAGGACTTAGACGTACCTTCTTGGGAAACCGCCTTCATCCCACAGTGGTTGGGGCCTGACTTGAATTGAGCAAAATCGAGCTCCTGTGATCATTTTGAAGCCTAAATGCTGTGTTTTACAAGGTACTAAAATATTTGAAATTGGTATAGAAATAAAAGTGAATCCTAGATTTCTTAAGCCAGGTTAGGTCTGTTTCTAGTAGATTTTGAGTGGTGTGTATATAATTTATTTTTGACATTTACAACTAAAAAGATTGGATATTTGTTGGAGTTTGTGGAATTCAGCTTAATGAGGATTGTGGTCCTCCTAGGGGGGTTGTAAGAGGAAACAAAAGTAAATTAGCAGTTTATTTTCTCTGTGTATTTTGCCTAAAAATAACTGGTGTTTTTTTCCCATTAGTACTAGGAAATTAAACTTACATATTTGGATCACTTTTTTTTTTAAAGCTCAGTCATACCCTTGATCATTTTAGAAAATAGAGAATTTTCGAGAATTCATTGAATGGCATTGAGGATCATTGAAATTGTAGCTTCAGCTTCAAAGAGGGTTTTAGGTGAGACACACAGTGAACCTGGCTTAATGCCTGGCCCTTGGTCAGTGCCTAACATGTATCATTGTTAGTGAGCCTTTCTGAGAGAGAGAAGGAGGTGTGAGCAGTCAGGAAGAGAAGGAGAGTTCCTCTCACCTCTTATTTTTGATAGTCGTATGTCTGACTGGTTAGCGTATTTGCCATTTCAGTCATTGGTTTGGCTTTGGTCATAAATGATTGAAATATGTAGATTTCCTTTAGAATGAGAGCATTTTTACTTCAGGGTGGTAAATACAGTATTAGGCACAGGTTTAGTTTCTAGATTTGAGATTTGAAGGTATTGTTCTTTATCATGTGATGCTTGTGAATGAATATTAAAAATCCAGACCAGGTTAACTTTTTTCTGTATTCTCTTCCCCAGTTAAATAAAAACAGCTGCAGTGATCCACAAAGCCACAATGTGGCCAAGCGTCCTTTCTGAGAGGTGAATATTGCTGAGTGAAGATGGCTGACAGAGGCGGGAAGGCTCTTCCAGGGCCAGTGTACATCGAGGTGGAGTATGATTACGAGTACGAAGCGAAGGACAGGAAGATTGTGATAAAGCAAGGGGAGCGGTACCTCCTGGTGAAGAAGACCAATGACGACTGGTGGCAGGTCAAGCCAGACGAGAGTTCCAAAGCGTTCTACGTGCCGGCCCAGTACGTGAAAGAGGTGGGCCGCCGAGCCCTGATGCCGCCGGTGAAGCCGGCCGCGGGGCTGCCGAACCACTCTGTGAAGACGGCGCAGAGTCTCCACCTCCAGAGGTCTTCGGAGAATGTGAACAGGTTGCCCGAGCTGTCAAGCTTTGGGAAGACATCCTCGTCTTCTGTTCAAGGAACAGGTCTTGTTCGTGATGCCAATCAGAATTTTGGGCCCACTTACATTCCAGGTCAGACCATCAACCTCAGCCTGGACCTGACCCACAATAATGGAAAACTCAACAGTGACTCACATTCTCCCAAAGTTCCTGGCCAGAATAGGACACGCTTATTTGGTCACTTTCCCGGTCCGGAGTTCTTGGAGGTAGAGAAACCTGGCTTCCCCCAGGAACAGTCTTGTGATTCAGCGGGAGAAGGCTCAGAACGGATCCAGCAGGATTCGGAGTCTGGCGATGAGCTGAGCAGCAGCTCCACTGAGCAGATAAGGGTAAGACCGACTGACGGGTGGTGATGGAACACTTGTGCCACCTGCAGAACCATTTGATTATAGGTGTTATTATCTTTACAAATTTACTTTATCAAAGTATGGTGGTGTTAATTTCTGCTGTACAGCCGAGTAATTCATGTATACATATATATTTTTTTTCATATTTTTTCCATTTTGTTTACTACAGGATATTGAATATAGCTCCCAGTGCTATACAGTGCGACCTTGTTTTTTACAAACTCTTTATTATAGGTGTTATTTTAATTAAAATCTTTGTAAGACTTAAGAATTGTTTTGCTTTATGTTCAGAGTACATAGGCTTTTTTTTTAAACTTTATTTTCAGAGTACTTTATTTTTTTTTATTTCAAAGTATTTTTTTTTTACTTTATTTTTAAATTTTACTTTATTTTCAGAGTACGTAGGTTTATCCAGAGAGAGAGAGAGAGAACATGTGAAATAACTTTTTGGCTGATGGAGGTTCACTTTAAGGTTTCCCTAAGTATTCCTGTTCCTCTGTAGGACTAGAACTGCCCCAAGTTTGGACACTTTTCTTTTACTAGAAAATTTTTGTTTTCTGACTGCACTTACTCTGACTGGTTTTTACTAAGTCTTCAAGTAATAATGAAAGTAAGGGAAAATGTCATAGGAATACTAACTCTTGTTGTTTGAAACTTGTTTATTAATTTGGAATATTTTAAAAATACAAAAATATATATACATATAGAGAGAGAGAGCGAGCTTACACACTTTTATCTGTTCAAGCACTTTTGTGTCTTAAGTGTCTTGGAAAAAATTTTGTATCTATGGTTTGATTCCCCCCCGTGCCCCGCCCTCTTGTGTATTGTTTGAAATTAGTTTGTGCCAGTTTGTCAAGTAAAGTGAAGTAATTTTAAAAGCATGCATGAAATTGAAACCTGAATGTATTTAGAAAAGTTTAATATTAAGTGAATTTGATAAGTTTTGGGCCTAAAGCTCTGTTGTAAGATCTCATCAAATTAAGTCAGTGAGTAATTGTGAGGCTGCTCTGCAGTGTGGTCTGATTGTAATGAAACTAGTATGTTCTTTTTCTTTTATAGGCTTTAATTTTTCTCATGACGTTTTGAATGGAGATAGGAAAAAGGGAAGGTTCTCTAGAAAATCTTGTGATGCTTGAGGCCAAGGCAGTTGCATGAAGAGTGCTGCCAGCTTATCATCATTCGCCTTAGTCTTTTCTTCAGTCCTTTTGTGATACTTTGATGTAGAATATACAGCGTGTTCTGGAACTTTTCTGTACATGACTCCTTATTGTACCAGTTGCACTTGGGAAAGGCATGTGTTATCTTCTCCATCTGGCCATCACCACTGTTTCACACTTGAACTTACGCTTTGTGTGTGGGCACACTAGAAGCCCTCTGTTCTTTTCATTGTGCTCATCTTAAATTCACTGTGTAGGTCATGCCTCCTGATCTCTCATGGACTGTTTGGAAATCCTGTTAGATTTCTCTAGCCAGACCCTGTCCTAACTCTTCATGGCAGTTGTTTCAAATCTTTTCCATTTTATTCAGTTCTCTGATTCACCTGCTTTTCCCTGTTCTCTTACCAGAGAGTCTTTCCTCCTATATCACAGCAGAAATGTAAGCCTTGGAATGGGAACTGCTTCTGTTTGGGAATGCGTGCCCAGCAGTTAATTGAACTGACTTTAGATTTGAATCTGGATCCATCTCTCTCTCTCTCTCTTTTTTTTTAAAAACTTTACAATATTGTATTGGTTTTGCCATACATCAGCATGAATCCGCCATGGGTGTACACGTGTTCCCCATCCTGAACCCCCGTCCCATCTCCTTCCCCATCCCATCCCTCTGGGTCATCCCAGTGCACCAGCCCCGAGCATCCTATATCATGCATCGAACCTGGACTGGCGATTTATTTCACATATGATATTATACATGTTTCAATGCTATTCTCCCAAATCATCCCACCCCCGCCCTCTCCCATAGAGTCTATAGTCTATAAGACTGTTCTACACATCTGTGTCTCTTTTGCTGTCTTGCATACAGGGTTATCGTTACCATCTTTCTAAATTCCATGTATATGCGTTAGTATACTGTATTGGTGTTTTTCTTTCTGGCTTACTTCACTCTGCATATCTCTTACCAGCTGAGTGATGATTGGGGCAAAGTGCTTAACTTCTGTGTATCTGTTTGCTCCTCTTGATGTGGGGATCACAGGTGAGTTACTTTGTACCTCACATGCTTAGAACTGTGCCTGGCCTGTAAGTAAGTAGGTAGGTCTCTACTGCTGCTTGGTAACTTACTCTCAGATCTCCTGGCTTAAAACAGTAAACATTTATTCTCTCACAGTTTCTGTGGGTCAGTCATTTAGAAGCAGCGTATTTGGCGGTTTTAAAGGCGTAGGGTCTCTCATGAAGTTGCTGTCTCATGAAGGCTTGGCCAGGCAGGGGCAGCTGCCTCTAGGATGGTCACTCACGTGGGGCTGGTTGGGCCTCTCTGCAGATACTTGGATATTGCATCTAGCTTTTCCCTCAGAAGGAGGTGCGTTGTCTTCTTATGGTCTGAAGTTGGAAGTTGCACGCTGTCACATCTGACCACACACCCTGTTCTCTGTGGAGGAGACCCCGCAGGGTGTGAGGGTCAGATGCTGGACGCTGGGGCCGGCTGTCCCAGTGTGCACGCAGTACCACAGAGCTGTCCGCCCTGTTGTTGTCGTTGCTGTCACTGTATTGCCAGCATGAAACCTACGAGTGCGTCTGTCCACAGTCATCTCTCCCGGTGCAGGCTGTGCAGGCGTGGCCTCTCCTGTCAGAGAGTGGCCTCTTCATATTTGTTCCTTCTTTTTCAGAAACCTCTTATCAAACATTGTGTAGGGGTGTGCTCATGTGGCTTTAAAGTCATTATTTACCAAGTTTGTCCCTTCAGTATGTAAATTTGCTCATTTTTTTCTGTTTTAATAAAGCTTTTTAGTAGTACCTTCCCCTCTGAGCATCACCTTCCCCTCTTTACTGGCAGCTTCTGGGAAGAGTTGCGCGTGTTTACTTCTCTGCATCTGCTCATTTCCTGCTCCTTCCGTAATCTGTTCTCGTATGGCTTCAGCACCCCATGTAAACAGCTTCTGCTGAAAGCTACCCATGGTCTCATTGTTGACCAATTTACAGACAATTAGGATATTTTTATATGTAATCAATACCATGATTACAGTGAACAATATGAATAATCAAAAGGCAGTGTAAAGTAATTTTTCATTGAGGCATATCACGTAATCCATTGTGTGCATTGTACTAATCTTGATGGCTTTGTGCTTCTGCACAGCCGTGAGCCCCCTCTCAGTCAGCAGCCACACCCCTACCCTCCATTTTTCTGCTAGGAGATTTCCGTTTTTCTGACATACTACCATTGATCAGTCTCCTTTAATTAAACTTTGCATTCTGAGAAGATTGTAGCTTCTTAAGCAATTGTAGGAAGTCATTTGGAGGGCTCGCCTGTGCCCTCTGTACCTGCAGTGGTGACATCTTGGATAACACCACAGTTGAAGTGTCGACGTTGGTACAGTCAGATGCTGACCATTTCCATCAACAAGAGGACCCCTTATCACCACACCCGCTACCCCCCCACCCCCAAAGCTACTTAACCCCTCGTGGCCACTAATCTGTTCTTCATTTTTATAATACGGTCATTTCAGGAGTAGTATATAAATGGACTTAAAGCCTGTTTAACCCTTTGGGGTTGACTTTGATTCAGCATAATTCTTGAGAGATTGGTGCAGGTTGTTGCTGTATCAGTGTTCTTTTTGTTGATGACTAGTATTCCGTGGTATGGATGTACTGTGCTTCACCTGGCTATTGCCAACAAAGCTGCTACATGTAAACATTCCTGCACAGATTTTTCTGTGAATTTACCTTTTTATTTCTCTGCCGTAAATGCCCATGAGTATAATTGCTGTGTGCATGTTTGATTTTTCAAGAAACTGCCAAACTATTTTCCAGAGTGGCCATACATCTTAACGTTTATACCATTAATAGCGGTGCTTATGATCCAGGTTCTCTGCGTGCTCAGCAGCAGTTGGTGTTGTCACTTGTTTTTTCTCTTTTTTTGTCTCCACTGGGTTTTTGTTGTGGCACATGGACTTCTCTCTCATTGTGGGTGGGCTTAGTTGCCCCATCAGGGACCAAACCTGTAACCCCTGAATTGGAAGGTGGATCCTTAACCACTGGTCCACCCAGGAAGCCCCTGTGTCACTTTGGCCATTCTGATAGGTATGTAGTAGTAGGTTGTGGTTTTAATTTGCATTTCCCTATCATTGAACCTCTTTCATGTGCTTATTTGCCATCAGTAGATCCTTTTCATTCAGTGTTTCTTCATGGTTTTGCTTTTTTTTTTTTATTGTGATGGTGTGGCTTTGTGTGTGTTTTTTGGTATTTTGATATTTGTGTGGGACATGACTGAGCAACTGACACTCTCACTTTCACTTTGGTACTTATCGTGTTTTCAGTTTGGGAAATTTCTATTGACGTATCTTCACGCTCACTGATTCTTTTCCCATCCATGTCCAGTCTACTGATCATCACTTCACAGCCATTTTGTCTGTTACAGCGCTTTAGTTTGTAGCATTTCTTTTTTATTCTGTCTGAGATTTTCCATTCCTCTGCTTGAATTACTCATTTCTTGTAGTATTTTGTCTACTTTTTCTTTCACAGCCCTTAAGATATTAAAAGCAGTTATTTTGAATTGCCTGTCTGACAACCCCAGCATCTGCGCCGTGCCTGAGTTTGGCGCTGTAGTGTGGCTGGCGTTCTCAGTGCCTTGGCTGTGCTTGGAGTTTTTCCTGAGAGCCGCCTGTGTGTTGTTGGGCCTCTATTGTGCAGTGTTAGGTTGCTGCTGCTGCTGCTGCTAAGTTGCTTCATTCGTGTTCCACTCTGTATGACCCCATAGACAGGAGCCCACCAGGCTCCCCCATCCCTGGGATTCTCCAGGCAAGAACACTGGAGTGGGTTGCCATTTCCTTCTCCAATGCAGGAAAGTGAAAAGTGAAAGTGAAGTCGCTTAGTCGTGTCCGACTCTTCGTGACCCCATGGACTGCAGCCTACCAGGCTCCTCCGTCCATGGGATTTTCCAGGCAAGAGTACTGGAGTGGCTTGCCATTGCCTTCTCCAGTGTTAGGTTAACCTGGCTAAAAATTGTTGTTGTTGTTGAGTTGCTAAGTTGTGTTCGACTCTTGCGATTCTATGGGCTGTAGCCCGCCAGGCTCCTCTGCTCATGGGATTTCTCCAGGCAAGAATACTGGAGTGGGTTGCCATTTCCTTCTCCAGGGGGCCTTCCCAACTCAAGGATGGAACCCGTATCTCCTACATTGGGAGGCAGATTCTTCTTTAACACTGAGCCACCTGGGAAGCCCGGCTAGAAATTGGACTGTTTTTAATGTTTGATGTGGGTATCAGAGGCTTGAACTTCTTTAAGTCCACATGTTTTGGGCCTTCTCATTAGTGAGAGTTCCTCATTAGTGTCTGGTTCCCCAGTAAATCTCTGTGTTGCCTTTTCTGGCTGGGGGTGCTGAAATGCCTCATTGCTTGCCCCACATGGCCCCACTGATCTCCTGCTCAGGAAGGGCTCCTTGCTGCTCGGCACTGGCGGAAGCTCTGATTCCTCACTCAGCCTCCTCTGTTGGGCGTGTGTGTGTGGTGCGGTGGTGGTGAGGGGACGTCTGTGACCATCCGGCAGTGGTCGCCCTGGTTCCTTCCCCTGCCTTCTCTGACGCCACCTTGGTGGGGCTTTGGGGTGTTTGTCACCACTGGTGGTCTGTGGGTGGAATCGTTGGTTTGTTCTGTGGCATTTGGCCGGACTAGAGTGTTAATATCCAAAGCTTTCAGTCTTGCTGGTCTTCCCCTTTCCTGGATCTCTTGCTCCATCTGCAGCAGGGATTTGTTGGGGCTCTTTTGGTCAGTGCCTGTTGGTGTTTCTGGATTTGCTGACTTCCCTCTTCAAACTTGGATGGATGAAGCCACAAGTAAGCTCAGGGAGCTCATCAGCCTGTGGTTCCTTGGGTCCTGAGGTCATAGGAGGTTTATCTTCTCTCTGCCTTTGAGTCGTCTTCTGTTTGTTTTATATGTTTTTATTTATACCTAAGTGAGGGATAGGATAAAGTACCTTTCTTTCCCCCAGAACTGGAAGTGATTGGAAAGTTTTTAATGGTAGTTTTAAAGTGTTTTAAGTGTTCCGTATCTTGACCACCTAACAGTCTTGGTTAGAGGGTGGCCTCTCTGCCGCTCAGCAGTGGCAGGGGAGGGTCTCTCGTCATGAGCTTCTGCTGTGCCCTGTCCTTTTGCTTTGGTGTACTCATCACACTTCTGCTTGTTTTCTTTCTTCTCATGAGTCAGTCTATAGGAGTCTCCAAGGCCAAGCTCCCTACTGTGTCTTGTTCATTTCTGTATTTCCGGTGCCTAGGATAGTACCCGGTACCCTGAAGAGGGAAATGGCAGCCCACTCTAGTATAAGAATACTATGGACAGTATGGATGCCTGGGAAATCCTATGGACAGAGGAGCCTGGTGGGCTACAAAAGATTTGGACACAACTTAGTGACTAAACAACGGCAATGACGTGTAGTAGATGTGCCGGATATAATGAGGATCAGTGTTTAGCTATAGATACATGGAAGGGGAGACTTGGATTAATATCCCATCAAAGATGCATGTTTCTGTTTGAAGTCATTTTCTGTTTAAAAGTCATCCAAAAGTGCTGTGTGACCTGTGACACAGCATAGGGTTTATGAAGAATGTTATTAGAGAGATGAAGTTAGAGGCAAAAAGCTGTGATGCAATATAGATATTCCAAAATTTGAGTCAAAGAAAATCATAAAATTCAATTCACCTCCCTGCCCCACCCCCCATTAAAATAGACATATCATATGCAGTGTCTTCATCAGAACAACATTTTTTTTTTGTCGTGCCGTGTGGCATGTGAGATCTTAGTTCCCCAGCTAGGGATGGAAGCCGTGCCCCCTGCAGTGGAAATGCAGAGACCTAACCACTGGACTGCCAGGAAGGTCCCCAGAGCAACAAGTTTTTAGGTCATTTCAGAGTTTATACTAACGGTTGATCTGAGGATGAAACTGAAAAATCAGTGTTAGTTCAGTGCTCCAAGCCTTCGAACAGCTTAAAAAGAGTGCACTTTGCTCCTGATGTCCTATTTTTCTCTCATGATCTCATTAATATTCCTTTAATATGTGTCTTACCAGCCTTGAGTGTCAAGTTTCCTGATTCCCTGTAGTTCGAAAATGAGGTCTAAAGCTGGAGAGTCGAGATGGCAGACTTTCATCTGTGAGGCTAACGGGATGCCAGAGGGAGAACGATGACTTTAGGAAGAAGGCCAGAATGCTGTCAAGCTTAGAATCATGTTATTTTAAAAATACAATATGAATATTTATGATGACTGTAAATCTAATAATGTTTAAATTATGTTTATAATAGCTTCTTATGTTGGCAGATATATTTATAGAAAGAATTTCTTCTTTGACAGTGCCAACTCAATGTATTTCTGCCCTTTGAAGTCTAATATTAAATTAATCTGGAAAATTTTATATATGGAGCTGTTCATCAACATTTCAAGATGTTATCATTGTGTACTGGGCTCATAAAATCACCCCTCTAATTTTTATAGATTTAAGCTTTGTTTCTAATTCAAAAATATTTAAGTATTTCCTTTTAGTCTTCATTCCCAAATTATGTGGACTATTTATATAGATGTTTATTGTATTAAAAAATACAAGACTTTAATTATACATGCGTATGCACAGCTGTGTATTTACCAAGTAAGAGTCACACTGTGTGTGCAGTTGCACTCTAGGGAGTATTTAAAAGATACCTATTATACAAACAGTATTTATTAAACAAAGAAGAATGCTGAGAGATGTAATTTTTCAGGCTAATTGGATTTTTTGGTTGATTCAGGATTAGGTATAAAAGGTTTCAGTGTTTGTTAGAGATTTTCCTAAATCTGTTTCCACAAAGATGGTGCTGAATCTAAAAACAGATATAAATTAGCTTTGTATAGCGCCAGCTAATAATGTCCCCTTTCATCCAAATCCTCGTTTGCCATTGGTAGATCTTTCTGTTAAGTCCTTCCCCTGCCATGCTGCTGGAACCAGGACTTAGCTGTCTTAAAATTTGCTGAAATGCTGCTTTGTCACCTGCTCAGACTCACCACAAACTTCCTGTTTAATTTATTGCTTTACAGCAGTTCGGAAATTAGAAATTTTAGGAGATTTGGGGGCTGATGACTTCTGCTAGATAATGGCTTGACTATGTTTTGGTGAATTTGTCTGAAAACCTAATCTTCAGTATTTACATCATAATTGTCTTTGGTCAAGTGTGAATGAAGTCCAGTGTCTTACTTAGAAAGCAGTTGGAATTGTCTCTTGAGTACTGTTGTTGTTATTATTTTAAAATATTTTCTTGATTGCACTTGAGGGCAAGTGGGCTCTTAGTTCCCTGACCAGGGACTGAACCCATGCCCCCTGCATTGGAAACTTGGAGTCCCAACTACTGGTTTGCTAGGAAAGTCCTCCCGCCTCTCTTGTTTTGGGTATTGTTTATTTTAGTTTTAAAATTTAGGGCAGTGAACTTAGAATAGGTGTGGCTTTCGAGATTTGAAACCTGCTGCTGTGTAGTTGTATGTCCACGGGCAGGTTCTGAACTCAGTCTTCTGATCTCTGAAAATGGAGCTGAGAATTGGGCTTCAGCAGCTGCAGCTCGCAGGCTCTGGTTTAGACTCAGGAGTTGAGGCGCGTGGGTTCAGTCGGTCCATGGCATGTGGGATCTTCCCAGACCAGGGCTTGTCCCCTGCATTGGCAGGTGGATTCTTAACCACTGGACCACCAGGAAAGTCCCCTCAGTAATTTTCTTATCCTGTTAACCTATCGTGGCAAGTAGTAATGTGGTTTGATTGACATTTCAGTTTCACTCCATTTCTTTGACTGTCCCTTGCTTTGAGCATATAAAGTACTAATGGGTGGTAAGAAGTAAAGGAAAAGGATTCTAATAATCTGCAAAAATGATCACCACCTCCACACAATGGAGAGTTGTTGGTATTAAAATGGAATCATAGTGCAGTAATATTTTAATTAGTGACATTCCTGAGAGTGACAGGATCAGCAGTGTTTTTTTGGGTGGTATTGTTATTTTGACTTTTTCTTCTGTAATCAACCTGATCACAACTGTAAATAAAGAGAGCCACGCTTAGGCAAAATTGTGAGGTTTTTCAGCTGCAGCATCCTTTTGGCTTTGTTTTCTTTATATTCTCCTTCTCTGAGTAGTGTTTGGGAAACACCATCTTCTGTTTCTGCTCTCTGGGATCATCATCTGTCAAACTTTTCTACTAAATCAAAACAGGAAAGAATAAAAGTTTTTTTGTTTGGTTTTATGTGTTTGACTACATACACGTTCATACAGTCCCAGGAGTCTTATTAGAATTTGATGGAAAGTGAACTCCTTCTCAAGAAATGCACACACATTTACACCAAATTTTGCTCTAATTTCATGGTATCCAGAAACCCAGATTATTAAAGTGAAGATTTTGGACAAAGGAATTATGGAGTGAAAATTGATGAATCTTCTTTAAGGAAGTTTAGGCATGAATGTCTAATTATGTGGAAATTTGGGAGAGAAACTAGATCTGTTTGAAATTACAGATGGGTCAAACCTGAAGGCAAAATTAATTGAGATCTCTTAGGATGACTGCTCTTATTCTCCTTGGCATGCCTTCTCTTCTCCAGGAGAAGAGCACCTGCTTCTAACTGTTGGGGGTCTTCACTCAGAAACTGCTGGTATTAGAAAGTAAATGCTTTATTATCTGTCATTAGCTTCCTTCTGGAACAGAGCCTCTTAATTTAGCATTGATCTGCTTACCAGGCCCCTTTCTCTTGTTTGGTTGCGCCCTTTTTGAGCATCTAGTGAAAACCATAGGCCATCTTTCCAATAAAACACCTGTATGTATATTCATGCATGCCCCTGAGCTTAGAGTCCACATAGAACTTCTTACATTCTCCTCCTTTTCACGTCTTTCCTGACCTTTTTTTTTTTACCTTTTCCTTTTCTAAGACAAGTCGGTCTCTTCTTTCGGTTCAGTTGAGTTCAGTCTCTCGGTCGTGTCCAACTCTTTGCAGCCCCATGGACTGCAGCACGCCAGGCTTCCCTGGTCTCTTCTTTACCTTTCTTCTAACCTTTACCTGTCCTTCTGCCTCATGATTCCTAGATGCATTTTACCTTTTTTCTGCTTTAATTCTTGTCTTTTAGTCAGAGCTTAAGGGTAGAAACCCAGCTGTGTCCTGTTTAAGCAAAAGTGAATTTATTGACTCACATAACCAAATTGCAGGATGGATTTACGTATGTAGGTGTTAAGGGTGATTGGAACTGGGGCCTTTTCACTGTGAGGATTGCTTTTTTTAAAATATTTTTGGCTGTGCTGGGTCTTTGTCACTATGTACAGGTTTTCTCTAATTGTGGTGAGTAGGGGTCTTCATTGCTGTGCATGGGCTTCTCATTGTGGTGGCTTCTCGTTGCGGAGCATGGACTCTAGGCGCACGGACTCAGTTTTGGCGCATGGGCTTAGTCGCTCCATGTCACGTGGGGTCTGCCTGGACTAGGGATCGAACCTGTGTCAGGGAAGGCCTATCAGGATTCCTTTTATCCTTTTTCTCTCTCATCTCTGATTCTCTCTCCACGATGCCGTCATTCTTCCAAACAGACGTCTTCCCCATGGCTGTAGACAAGTTGCTGCTGGGCACTGGGGTCACATTCTTAGTTTTTCTATCAGAGCATCTGTTTTTCCTCCCGTAATTCTAGTTCAGAAAATCTTGGAGAAGGAATTGACTTGGCTTGCGATATTCTTATGCTTATGACCTGGGCATGGTTGGACCCTACCCAAACTGCATAGATGAAACCTGAGGAAAAGCACTTCCCCTAAAGAAGTGGCAGACATGCTGTTCCCAGAATAAGGGAGAGTGCTGGGCAAGCAGACAATAGCAGGTGACCACATCCTCTTCTGAGGTTCAGTCTTGGGTCTTCCTACTTCATGCCCATTCTGTGCCAGCTCAGTCACCAAGTGCTGTGAAGGCCAGGGGAAGAGCTGGCCACGACGCCGTTACCAGGCTGATTCTAGTCTGGCACAGGACGAGCAACGTGATATTCCCTGTGTACATGTCCTACCCTTCAGATTGTCGTCCTTAAAGCCAAAGATTGTATCCTGCCTATTTCTGCCAGCAAATTTCTGACAATATATAAGACAGTCAGTAATCTGTGTGGTGAAGGCAATATTGAGTTTTTTTTTTTAATTAAAAGAAATTTAAAAATGTTTTGGCCATGCTGCGTGGCATGTGAGATCTTAATTCCCTGACCAGAAATCCAACCCATGCCTGCTGCAGTGGAAGCGCAGAGTCTTAACCACTGGACTGCCAGGAAAGTCCCAGGGCAATACTGATTTTTTTTTTTAATAGCAACTTAGGGGAATTCCCTGGTGATCCAGTGGTTAAGACTCCTTGCTTTCATTCCTGAGGGGATGGGCTCAATCCCTGGTCTGGAAACTAAGACCGTCAAACTGTGCCATGCAGCCCTTCCCCCCAAAAAAGGTGGGGGGAGCAACTTAAAATGCTTAATGTGATATATCTGTAATTGATAATAGATGAACTTGTGATGGTTAAATTTTGTGTCAGTTTGGTTAGACCATGGTGCCGAGATATTTGGTCAAACATTATTTGACCAAATGGATATTTCTGTGAAGGTATCTTTTGGGATGAGATTAACATGTAAATTGGGAGACTCTGAGTAAAGCGGATTGTCCTCCATTTTGTGGGTGGGCCCCCTCCAGTCAGTTGAAGGTTTTAATAGCACAGAGAACAGAACCTCCCCTTGGTAAGAAGGAATTCTACCAGCAGACTACCTTTGAGCTCAACTGCTGTTCTTGCCTTGGTCTCCCGGCCTGCCTTGCAGGTTTTGGACTGGCCGAACCTTCACAATTTCATGAGCCAGTTCCTGAAAGTAAATCTCTGTGTCTGCCTACCTACCTCCATCCATCCATCCATCCATCCATCCATCCATCCATCTTACATCTTGTATCTCTTTTTGTGGAGAGCTCTAATACACAGGTTACAGCCATGGACTGCTCCAGGCATTTATCATCGCAGTCAGATCCAGAACAAAGGCCTGAAGTTCACGTGTGAAACCCTTTGCAGGGACGTCCCCCCTTAGCTTAATTGTCTTGGACTCATCTACGGATCAATTGCGCTGGTAGGTGGGTTGAGCACTCTTCTACATCAGCCCCTTCACAAAGAAGGTGTGAGGTGTGCAGGTGGTGTAATTGGCATTTCCATCAGAATCTCATCATTTGGTGGAGAGCAGATAATCGAAGAAAGGATGGGGCTGGTGCCTAGGTCCTGGAGGCTTACTCGGTAGTCAGAAGCAATAAATGTTCATATGGTACAATTATTTGCTGTACATTGGAATATATCTATCTTTTGGAATGTGGAATGATTGCATTCTTTATGTTTTAGAATTCCTGGATACTGTGTAAGATCGATTGGATATAAATTTCTTCACATCTGTAGACTGATTCTGATAGTCTTTAATGCATGAATTTTCCAACCTATGATTTTAAAAAGTCTTAGACATTGTTTAAAGATTAAAATCACAGTATCAGTTGACTTGAGATTTTAGAAATTTCTCTGTCTCTTTAGATATATGTATGTATACATACACAGACATAATTTTAGTATGATAGTAGTGAAGCAGTAGAAAAAGATGGTTGAAAAGTTGATATAATTTTAATAGTCATTAAAAAAATGTGTATATTAAAAATGTTCTATGTTTTCACCCTGTTTTCTTTCTCGGAAAGAATTTGTTAATCTAGGTGACATAGCAACAAAAACAACAGATGTGGAAACATTTTTGCTTTTTTGTTGAGAAAAATCTCATCTGTATGCATAGAATATCTTTAGCAATTGCTTCAGTAAATGCCAGACAGATGGTGTAAACTCAGAATGACTCCTCAAACAATTTTATCACAACAATTATTTTGAAGCATATTATAACAACACTCGAGCTCAGATTTCTGGGAAATCATGAATGTAACTAGGTACACAAAGAGGGAAAGGACTAGACTTCTAAACCAGAGAAATTTGTGTCTATGAGATGCTTAATTTCTAAAGCCCTCTTTTCATAACCTGTGGTTGAATACTATCTGTTTTTCTGTCTCATAGAGTGGAATTCAGTAACTTAAAAGTGGTTGAAGGTAGGTAAGTGACAGGTTGGCCTTAAAAGAGAAGTAGAAAAATAAAGAGCTAGAGGGAGTTCATGGATATTAATATTATAGTGAAAGAGAATGGTGGAAGGAACCCAGTCATTGTTAGTTGGGCATCTTTGCTGTGTCATGTGCTGGAATAGATGGTTACATGTGTGCTTGCTTCACAGCTCTCTTTTTACATTGAAGAAACAATTGCATATTTTCAGTTTATGAAGTCACGGGAGTATTTATACCCTTAAAATACTTTAAAATAATTATATCAAAATCCTGACTTTGATTGAGCTGTGTGAGTCTAACCAGTTTTTTCATGGAACACCAATTGTATTTGAAAGAATGGCGGACAAACTGCTTCTTCACAGCAGGCGTTTGTTAGACATTCTCTCTCAAAAATGAACAAAATAAGGCTGTCTCTTAGGGAAAAAAAAAGATTTGTGTTGCAAATGATAAAAATCAAGATTTCAAGTGAAAATTAGAATCTTGAAAACTTGCATCTGCTACCACGAACTTATAGTTTTTCAGTTTTAAGACTTTCCTGATGAAAGTGATGATGTTAAGGATTTTGTGTTCGGTTTTTGTTTTTGATATCATGTAATGAAATGTTTCAACATTTGGAAAATAAGATAAGCCTAACTCAGTAGATTAAAAATTTTCAAGTGATCAATGCATGATGGATACAGGAATCTTTCAAGGACAAGGTAGACCAGTGGATTTTAATTTGACAAAGTACTAATAGTTAATTGGTGTGATTTTATTTAGTTATTAAAAAATTTTTTTAAATGTCTTTTTTTGGCTGTGCTGGGTCTTCACTGCTGCACGGGCATTCTCTAGTTGTGGCAAGTTGGGGCTACTCTCTTGTTCGTAGTATCGAACTTCTCATTGTGGTGATGTCTCTTGTTGAGGAGCACAGACGTGGGCTTCAGTAGTTGTGTGTTCAGGCTTAGTTGCTCTGTGGCATATTGGCTTTTCCTGGACCAGGGATCAAACTCATGTTCCTGGCATTTGGCGAGTGTATTCTTGACCATTGGACCACCAGAGAAGTCCAAATTGATGTGATTGTAGATTCCACATTTCAATGAACCTTTAAGAAACTACTACTCATTGAGTTTTGGAGGAATGTCAAAGAATGTCCACAATTACCTGAAAAGCCTATTAAAATATTTCTCCTTTTATTATCTGCATAAGACCATTTTTTGTTTATGTACTTCAGCTGGAGCAACACATTGCAAAGATTTAATGTGGAAGCACTTTTGAGAATCCAGATAATGAAGAGATTTGTAAATGTAAAATGGTGCTGTTTCCCTCACTAACATTTTTTGGGAGACCATCATTATTTTTCTAAATACATATTCATACTAGCATGTGACAGGTTTATTATTTTGAAATAAATTTAACAATTAATTTAAAAATTTCCTTTTAGTTTTAACTTAAAATACTATACATCAGTAGATATAATCTCCGTGAGCAAAAGCTCTTCTGTATCCCAGGTAATTTTTAAGAGTGTAAAGGGGCTCTCAGACCAAAACTGTTTTTGAGAATGCTATTTTGGTGAAAGGGTGTGCACGTAGCTCAGAAAGCAGTATTTGAGGGAGGCCTTGTAGGATTCTTCTCCTTAGAATCAAATGCCTTTATGTACGGTTCAGGGTATATGTTAGTGGTTCAGGGCTTGATGGTAAGATTTTTTTTGTAAAATGTTTAACAATTAGGCTAGAGACATGTTGGCTAAACTGTATCTCAGACAGATGAATTATATGTTAAAATCTGTTATCAGTAAGTTTGGTAAGCCAGATAGTCAGTGATCTTTTAATCATACATAGAATTAAATTTAACTTTTTGTTGTAAATGTATATGGAGTATTGAGTATTGGAGTCGTGTGCCATTGCCTTCTCTGATTATGAACTATAGTAATATTAAAATGTTGAAAATTTTCTTGCCTTAGAAATGGTTTATACTTACATAAAATATTACTTACAGTGTACATAAAGAAAGTCCCGTCTCCCCAAGGAGGGCACAGTATGAAAATTCTCAGTTTCAAGATTGGAAAACCTTTAGTATGCAAAAATGAAGTGAGAAGAAGTGAAAGACTTGTGTCTCTATACAGATGGAAAAGAGGAAGGGATGATTTCCCGTAGTCAGACTGTGGAAAGTTTTTTTCTGTGTGTGCTGAAGTTAGAAACTGGAAAGGTTGCCAAACGGACAGTGGGAGGATGAGTCTGCCTGTGTGTCAGTTAGGCTTGGTATGCTGAGCGGGGATGCCTGCCTCAGTGGCGGGACTGTTTTCCCGGACTTTCCTATAAGATGAACTCAACATTGCTCTTCTTTTATCTGTTTAGCTTGTTGAACTAACATTTGAAGCAAGTTTGGATGAGGAGATAATTAACGTGAGTCTTAGGGAGTAAATAAATACGTATTTCTCAATGCACTGAAACCTCAATCAGTTTTTCTGGGGAACAGAAATTTTTGCCTAATTGAATAGCCAGCATCCATGTTTGATTCATCACCGATTAAAGGCTTTCTACATGCTGGAATAGATGCCACGTCTAGTCTGGCTTCTGCTTTTAAGGAGCTCATATTTTAGCATATTTCAGCTCACTCTCCAACAGAAGTAAAAGCATTGAAAGATTACCAGGGCTTTCTTTAAAGAATCAGACTTTTGTAGGCATCATCATTATTACGATTCGTTGCCTTTATAGCAGTATATTTATTAGTTTGTAGTGTCTCCAGGACATACGCAGTGTTACTTTTGAAGAAAAAAATAATCATACTATCATGTGTCATTTGTCTTAATTCTGCTAAAGTGGAAATGTTGAAAAATTCCAGTTAACAGTTTTGATTAGATAGGCTCTGATTACTATAATTTTTTTTAAATGTAAATGTTTACTTTTCTATATGTCTGATTAAAAAAAATTCATCTAAACCAAAAAACTTGTTTCTCCTATTCTGTGATCTGTTTATTTCTGTGTTCACTATTCTGATATTCACTTAAAATCCTACAGATGTGGACTTATTTTGATGACTCTACCTTTTGAATTTTACTTTTTGGCCTCTTAATGAGAGCCCACAGTGTATGTCTGACCTTATTTATCTTCCTGTCTACTAACTTTTCCACAGATAAAGACCACAGTCGTGTTAGTTAGAATCTCAAGGACCCAAGTGCATCATCTAGCAGAAGGTCCTGAGAGGAGGATGCTCGGCCTCCCTGTCTCTTTGAGCAACTAGTTGAGTGTGAGGCTGTCCCATCCCTGGCTTGGGAGAGCAGACAGGTGTGTAGCACTGTAGACAGAAGAGTATGTGAAGCTCATTTTTTTATATAAAACTTATTTATTTTTGACCACAACTTGAGTGGGTCTTCATTGCTGTGTGGGCTTTCCTCAAGTTGTGGTGAGCAGGGGCGACTTTCTAGTTGCAGTGTGTGGATTTCTCATTGCAGTGACTTCTCTTGCTGCAGAGCATGGGCTCCAGGCAAGCGGGCTTCAGTGTCATGGCCCCCAGGCTCTAGAGCACAGGCTTAATAGTTGTGGTGCACGGGCCTAGTTGCTTCGAGGCATGTGGGAATCTTCCCAGATTAGGGATCAAACCTACGTTTCCTACACTGGCAGGTGAATTCTTCACCACCCAGCCAGGGAAGCCCGTGAAGCTCGTATTTGAAAGAAATGGGTAGGTGTGTCTTGGCAGTTATTTTATAGTTTCCAAGTGATTGTGATTTTTTTGTTGTTGTTGCTTCAAAATACTGAAGAACCTTGAAAATGAATCTTGAGAATTCTTTTTTTGCTTAAAACTATCTAGTGCCCCATATTTGTAAATGCTCAGGTGTTGAATTATGTAATCTTTCCTAGTGGAACATACTTTCGGACTGTTAATTATCCTGCTTTTATGTTGCATCACAAAACTTACCAACATTTGGAAGTTGGATTTTTCATAGTGTTATGGTGCAGCACCCATGATGACACATTTGTCCTGACGCGTATAAGTGAGAATATATTGATGCTTCTGAGAACGAGTGGGAGGTAGTAAATCTGAACTAAGTTGATTGGCTGCCATGCTCACAGAGAGGAAACACAGTATTTAATTAGTTAAAATATTTATTGATTACTTTTGCTGTGTTCAGTTCAGTTCAGTCGCTCAGTCATGTCTGACTCTTTGTGATTCCATGAACTGCAGCCGCCAGGCCTCCCTGTCCATCACCAACTCCCGGAGCCTACCGAACTCATGCCCATTGAGTCGGTGATGCCATCCAACCATCTCATCCTGTATCGTCCCCTTTCCTCCTGCTCTCAATCTTTACTGTGTTAGGTTATGATTTACAAAAAGTATAAAACAGTATTCTCAAATATTTTACTAAAAGATAGGCAAAATGAAATTAAAGTGAAATAACTTAGCACTTAATATTTCTTAGTGTTTTTCTGTTTGTAACTTTAGGGAGAGAGAATGTGCCCGTTATTAAATTTCAAAATATTTTACACTGTAGTAACAAAAGTGTTCATTAAGCACAGCTCTAAGAAATTGGTTGGGACAGTATAGGTAGTGAGTAATAGCCTGGACTTTGAAATCAAACAGACCTAGTTTTAAATCGTAGTTCAGCAACTTCCTCATGAGGAGCAATTATGAAACTCCTGGGTGCTGAGAACAGTAATGAGATGAGTAAGTCAAGTGCCTCAGACAGAGTATATCCTTAGTAAATATTCATGTCTGTGTATTTTTGTTGTTGTTATTGCGAAAGGAAAATTTTATTGAGAAAGACAGTTCAAAACTCTGGATTTCTATTTGATAATCTTCAAAAAGGATTTTCTAACTTCTAAGGAGGCATGCCTGTTTTTTTAAAAAACACATGGTTGGCACATTGGTTTAGAATCTCTTTGAATGTGCTTTGTGTATTTTGTATACTGTATTGGGCCTCTTACATGTATCTGTGGGCCCAGGACATCTATTCCTGTGACGGTAATGTAATTGTCTTAGGCACATTTTTATTTTATTTTTTTTCTCAAGGACAGGAACTCCTTTCTGTCCTGTCAGTCAGGATGTATTGAACATTTCTTGAATGAATAAGCAAGTGAAGGAGAGCATGAAAGACCAGTTAAATCAAAAGACATTCATTCCCTGGTGGCTCAGATGGTAAAGAATCTGCCTGCAGTGCAGGAGACCTGGGTTGGATCCCTGGGTAGCGAAGATCCCCTGGAGACGGGAATGGCTACCCACCCCATTGTTCTTGCCTGGAGAACTCCATGGACAGAGGAGCCTGGCAGGCTACAGTCCATAGAGTGGCAGAGTCAGACACGACTGAGCGACTAACACTAAGTCAATGGAGGAGAGCCTGAAAGACTAGTTAAATCAAAAGACATGAAAAACTATGACTTCTCAATTCTGTTTCATAATTAACATGTGTGTTGTCAAACAGAGATCTTATTCACGGGCCAAAGTCTTATTCTTGTTTTTCCAATTTTAGCCTGTAATATACTTCCAAAGGCTAGTTTTTGTGTGCTTGCAGTACACAAGTTTTTTATAGCTTGTAACTGTTAACCTTTTCTGAAAATTCATTATTATATTTATAACTTTAATAAAATTTTTACCCATTAATGAAGGAGAGAGGCAGTATAGGATAAGACAGGCAAAGAGCCAGGTTGCCTGCGCTCAGTGTTCAGGTTGATCACATTTTGGTTGTCTAAACCTGGACAAGTACTTGAATTTTTCTGGAAGTATTTCCCCCTCTGTAAAATGGGACTTACCATAATACCTCTGTCACGGGGTTTTTATGAAGATTAGTTGAATTTATATAAGTTCTTAGAGTACTGGCTGGTCCACAAACTATGTAAGTCCTTTCTTAGGTGTACTCCTAGTACTAGATAGAACTATATATTTTTGACTTTTTAATTAAAAAATAGAAAAATATCAAAAGCCTAGTTTTATTATGCAAGATATAAAATTTATTTAGCAAGTGAATGAATGAATACAAATCATAGAAATACAATTATCTGATCAAAATATTAAAGGTGGAACTTAAATACTGAGGTAATTTGATGTAGATACTTACATGTATATGTCTACATTTGATTATTTTCTATTAAGTGATGTAAGGCTATGTTTTCTAGATAAGTATTTTTCTGAGACCATAACAAGACAGAATATTGAAAACAGAATCTGCAGTGTCTTCCCTGTAGTTCAGAGAAGTTTGGACACATCAAATTAAGCAGTAATTTTTTTCTTTTCCAATTGTATCAAGATATATTTGACATACAGTACTGTGTAAGTTTGATGAAATATAGCATGATGAAATGATTACATACATAATGAAATGAGTGATCACAATACATTTAGTGAATATCCATCATCTTATGTAGATACAAGGTTAAAGAAAAAAAAATGAGTTTGATGAGAACTTTTAGGATTTACTCTTAACTTTCATATATAACATACAGCAGCATTAATTATATTGATTAATCATGTTGTACATTACATTCCTACTGCTTATTTATCTTATAACTAGGTTTGTACCTTTTGACCACCTTATCCAGTTCATCTTCCCCGCCAACATTCCCCTTCTGCCTTTGGTAACCACAAACCTGATCTCTTTTCCCATGAGTCTGTGTTTTGAAGTATGATTGACCTACAATACTATGTTAGTTCCTTGTGCACAACATAGAGACACTTTACAGGATGATCACCACTGAACAATAGTTTTTTGATACCCACTGAGAACAATTGACTTTTAATAGAACTGTTAGATTTTTTTTGTACATATTTGTTAAATATTTTAATCATTTTTTTAATTTGGAAAGGAAAACACTGATGGAAAAGAATAAAATAGGAATCATGACTTTAGATTTACTGGAATAATATAGTCATACGTGCATTCCTTAAATATTTGTTGAGCACCAGCTGTGTATCTTGTATTGTACAAGGTTGTGGGTATTTGATGGTGAGCACACAGCATATCTTTTCATAGAGCTCTACTTTTGAATGAATACTGGAAACCTGTGTAGAATGGTAGATCATCTCTATTGCTTCCCTCTTCCTTCCCTGACCTCCAGGCATTGCTGAAGGAGAGACCTGCGGGAAACCTTGCAGCAGCGTGTGGGAGCCATTGCTGTGGCATGTGGGAGCCATGGAGGAGACTGTAGCATGACTCTGGTAGTGTAGGTGGCTGCGATTTTAGTTGAAGAAATTATGTGATACAAAAACTGCCAGCCTCCTGTCAGTCTGTTAGTCTCTGTTGACTTTTGTTTAAGCTGGAGCCAAATGTAAGCATGTTAGGTGATTTGTGGGGATGCTAGTAGGATAAGGCAACGAACTGGGTGATACAAGATAGGAGGTCAAAGGAAAAGTTTGTAGGGAAGGATAAGTTAGATAAGTTAGACAATAAGTAAGAAAGCTAGAAATTCTGCACTTAATTTTTGTGACTGTTTGACTTAGGCTAGGTTCTAATAAAGTTAAATGTTTTAAATAAGATTTTCCTTTCTTTAAAGGAAACCACTGAAGTTCTTTGTGGTAACTGTATTTTCGTAGTTAAGCAAGGGAAATTTTCTTGTCTTTGAAATAGTTGTTAAAATTACCATATAAATTAAAAAAAATGAGTTGACGCTCACTGTTAACAGGAAGGTGACACTTACATAGCTGAAGATTGCATTTTCTCTTCATCCTTTCTGAGGTCCTTATGGAAGGAGAATGTCAACCTTGAAGGAATATAAATTTTGTAGTTATTTGAAGTAATTACTTGGGAATAATGCAGTATAGTGCATATTCATCGAAGTTTTGTGTACTTGGTTTTAATAAAATCTAGCTTACAGTGGGGGAGGGTGTTGACACAGGAGTTGGCAGCTTTCTCTGAAAAGCCAGATAGCAAATACTTTGGGTTTTGTGAGCTGTATGGCCTTAGTCACAAGCATTCAACTCTACTGTTGTGAAATAAAGCAGCCAGAGACATTGGGGACAAAGGAGCATGGCTGTGCTTCAGTCAAGCTTCCTTTACAAAAACAAGCAGCAGACTGGGTTTGTTCCATAGTTTGCCTGTCCCCGTACCATAAGGAGATAGGGAAAAGCTGCAGTATTTTTTTTTCGTTTTTCGTATTTCATTTTAAAAGGTGTAAAATACAATAAAATATTCAAATACAAAACTACAGAAACATTGTTACACAGATAACATTTGAGACTTCTGAAACAGAATTGTTATTTAATTGCTCAAAAAGTTCATCAGCTGGCATAAGACAGTTGAGATTTTTATGTATTGAAGGAAACAGGATTTTCATTTTGAAATTATGGAAGTGCAGGATGTTTAAAAATTAAACATTTTAAGCAAAAGTTCACAGCATGCACCTGTTATAGTTACAGCTTCATTGGGAACATCAATTGATTATACTTGAATCAGTTTTTTGGAGGTTTTTTCTTTTTAATTATTTTCTCCATTTTCCAGTTTTTTAAAAAAGGGAGGTAGATTTCTTGTGCAGCTTATTAATATGTTACTTTTCTGGCCAGCAAAGTGTGGTTTTAAAATTTTATCATTTACGGGACTTCTCTGACAGTCCAGTGGTTAAGACGCTGTGCGTCCACTGTAGGGAGCATGGGTTCCATTCCTGGTTGGGGAATAAGGTCTTGCATGTGTGTGGTGTGGCCATAAATAAATATATATATATATATTTATCAGTTATCTGCTAAATATCTCCCTTGAGTATGTCGATTTTCTTTTATCTTGTTTCTATGTCATGTGGATGTTATTGCTAAATATTCAAGTAATGTAACATATGTAGAGATAAAAACTTTATAGAAAAACCATCTCTTTCATGTTTCAGTTAAAGTAATTTTTCTCATTGACGGTTTTGGTACTGTAATTTAAATGAGACTATGGAGAAAAATGATGTTTTTTCATCAGTTACAGTAACTTTTAATGTGTATGTACTCAGTCACTCAGTCATGTCCTGACTCTTTGAGACCCCATTGACTGTAGCCCATGAGACTTCTCTGTCCATGGAATTTTCCAGGCAAGAATACTGGAATGGGTTGGCATTCCTTCTCTAGTGGATTTTCCTGACCCAGGAATCAATCCCGAGTCTGTTGCAGCTCCTGCATTGGCAGGAGACAACACCGCCTGGGAAGCCCGCAATAACTTAACAGCCGGCTGTTAACTCTTGATACAATCAAGTGGGGGGAATGTGGGCTTTTTATCTTTTCAGCTATGGCTTTAAAGATTTAAGTAGGAATTAATAAATCTCAGTGTTCCCCTAAAAACAAAATGTACTGTAATAAGAAAAATGGTATCAGTTCAGTTCAGTTGCTCAGTCGTGTCCGACTCTGTGACCCCATGAACTGCAGCACGCCTGGCCTCCCTGTCCATCACCAACTCCTGGAGTCCACCCAAACCCATGTCCATTGAGTCTATGATGCCATCCAACCATCTCATCCTCTGTCATCCCCTTCTCCTCCTGCTCTCAATCTTGCCCAGCATCAGGGTCTTTTCAAATGAGTCAGCTCTTGGCATCAGGTAGCCAAAGTAATTGGAGTTTCAGCTTCAGCATCAGTCCTTCCAATGAACACCCAGGACTGATCTCCTTTAGGATGGACTGGTTAGATCTCCTTGCAGTCCAAGGGACTCTCAAGAGTCTTCTCCAACACCACAGTTCAAAAGCATCAATTCTTCGGCGCTCAGCTTTCTTTATAGTCCAACTCTCACATCCATACATGACCACTGGAAAAACCATAGCCTTGACTAGATGGACCTTTGTTGACAAAGTAATGTTTTTGCTTTTTAATATGCTGTCTAGATTGGTCATAACTTTCCTTCAAGGATAAGCATCTTTTAATTTCATGGCTGCAGTCACCATCTGCAGTGATCTTTGAGCCCCCCAAAATAAAGTCAGCCACTGTTTCCACTGTTTCCCCATCTATTTGCCATGAAGTGCTGGGACTGGATGCCATGATCGTAGTTTTCTGAATGTTGAGCTTTAAATCAACTTTTTTACTCTCCTCTTTCACTTTCATCAAGAGGCTCTTTAGTTCTTCTTCACTTTCTGCCATACTCTTAATATAGTTACTTGCTCTGATAACATACGTGCCATAGATTTTATGTTAGTCCATTCACCAAAATAGAATATGGAGCCTGAGAAGACTGTTCCTTCCTATGACTAGCTTTTTATTCTATTAAAAGGAACCAGACATTTTGATGCCACTTTCAATATATCTCATTCTGAAGAGCCAGCAGTGCCCCAAAATGACAGACTAGGCAAGAAGTTGGTAAATTGTAGCTGAATGTAGGTCTCTGCTGCAGATCTTCTTGTTTGTCTGCTTTTATATGGAGAGACTTCTGAATCCTGAATGGAAACCTTTTTATTTGTCCTGTGAATGTTCAGATACCTAATATAAAGGAACAGACATATAGGGAGCCGCTATATCTCACATGAGCCTTCGAACAGAGCAATAATGTCTTTAGATGACGATTGGGGTTAATTTGACTTAAGGGAAATATGTCTTGTATTTAGGAGTCTTCTCTGAAAATTCTGAACTGAGAGCCAGTTTTGATGAAGAGAGGTCAGCAGGGCCCTAAAAGGATACGAAAGATCTTGGATAACAAGCTGCAGCTTTGAGTAGCATTAACTCTCTGTAGACCTGGAGTACATTTGTTAGGTAGATATTGTTTTCTGCACTTTGAAATATAAGTAGAATGGCTTATGTTTTTCTCCCAGGGAATGCAACTGTATGAGGTGGTCGAGAGGAGCAAAAAGAAATTGTTTTTAAACTTAGCTGCTGACTGATTTTCCCTTTCTTTTGAATTAATGTTCTTTAGCTTGTGTGTAAGATGTTGGGAAGCAGAAAACACATGAAGTATCAGTCTTATTTTTTCATAAATGCCCTCTGAGGGTAGCAGTGAGTCTAAAGGAGTTTCAAGAGAAAAGGACTCTGAGTATAAATCTCTACCAGTCAGGGTTCTCCCAAGAGACAAAACCCATAGGGTATATATAGATACATATCAGAGCAGATGTTTTATAGCAATCGGCTCATGCTGTTCTAGAGACTGAGAAGTCCCACAGTCTCATCTGCTGTCTGCAAACTGGAGATCCCGGGAAGCCAGTCTGTGATTCAGTCTGAGTCAGATACGCTGAGACCTGGGTGGAGGGTGGAGGGGGTGGTCCAAGGCCCAAGAACCAGGAGAGCCAAAGTCCTTGGAGCAGGAGATGTGGGCATCTCAGCTCAAGCTGGGAGTAAATTTGCTCTCCCTCTGCCTTTCTGTTCAGCTGAGATCCTGAACTATTGGGTGGTGCTTGACCCCACTGGTGAGGACAGTCTTCTTGATGCAGTCTGCTGATGCAACCCTAATCTCTTCTGAGGATGCCCTTACACACACACACACAAAAGTAATGTTTTACTGTCTATCTGAGCATCTCCTTAGCCCAGTCAAATGAACATATATAGTCAGTCATCACAGGATTTGAAAGCAGGGGCTACAACAGATACTTGTGTGTCTATATTCATAGCATTATTCATGACAGCCAAAAGGTGGAAGCACCCTAAGTTCCATCAACAGATGCATACATAAGCAAAATGTTGGATGTGCATACGTAGAATGGGATGTTATTCAGCCTTAAAAAGAAGTAAATATTGACATATACTAGAGCATGGGTAGAACTTGAGGATGTTATGAAATAGGCCAGTTACAGAAGGACAAGTATTGTATAATTCCACTTATCTGAAGCACCTAGAGTAGTCAACTTCAAGAAACAGAAAGTGGAATGTTGGTTGCCTGGGGCTGGGGTAGTGGGGGCTGGAGGGTATTGTGTAATGGGTATAGAGTTTCAGTTTTGGAAGATGAAGAGTTCTAGAGATGAATGGTGGTGATGGTTCCTAAGAAAGAAGGACTCAGAATGATTACCTAATGTCTAGACAGGCCTCAACTTGTGAAACTAGGATGAATGGCTCAAAGAAGTGCTAGACTTTTGACCACTGTCATTACAGAACAGTCCCATTCCACCTGCCCTGCTTTATCCATTAGCTACTTGCAGAACTTGATAAAGGGAGCTGTATTCACATTGTGACTTCCTGTGAGGATCATAATTCCAAGTTCAGTGACTACACTTTTGGTCTAGAATGAACCCAGAATACTTACAATCATGATGAAGCACTTCATTCCTTGCCTGCTCTAGATTTTCTGGGTAACCTTGAAGTTTTGATGGTTGACCTTCATGGATATCATAAATGTTCCTACCTTTGTAGCTTAGGCTACAGAACTTCTTAAATGTCATTCCAGAATGGTTTTGTGGGTTTAAAACTAATGGCCCTTTTTTCCCCCACAGATTTTTAATCTTCAAAATAAATGTGTGCCTTGAAGAATAAATTAGAAAATGTAGATAAACAAAAACAAACAAACAAAACCAGCCATAAGTCCATGAAATAAATTGCAAAAGCTTACATGGTCTTTTGAACGTCTTTTGTACATGTATATGTGTGTGTGAGAGCGTACATATTTTTATATTTATAGACTCATACTGCTACGTATTTAAATACCTATTTTGAGCATTTGTAAAGGAATTCAGGGCTTTAGTATTTCTCGCTAGGCAATCAAAATGGTGGAAAATCATCTATTTTTTATTCACTTTGGATACTTCAGAGGTTTTCAATATAACTTTAAGGAGATAATGCTTCAAAACTTAAAACTAACACTCAGTTTGAAATTAATATAATAATAAATTATCCAAGGAGCTGTATTACACTGTTCTCATGCAGACTTGTTAATGAATTATGACATGTGGTAAGTTAGAAACACATTTATTTAGTTGTATTTATTCAGAGTAACAGTTTATAAATTCTTTTCCTTGGATAATGAAAATTTTTCAAAATATTTTATTTCTGGAATCTTTATTTTTTGAAAAAACATCAAAGAATAGTTTGGTGGGAATGTAAATTGCTAACAGCCACTATGAAGAACAGTATGGTGATTCTTTTAAAAAGTAGGAATGAAACTACCATACAACCCGGTAATCCCACTACTGGACACATACCCTGAGAAGACTAACTGAAAAAGACACATGTACCCCAGTGTTCACTGCAGCACTGTTTACAGTAGCCAGGACACGAAAGCAGCCTAGATGTCCGTCAATAGATGAGTGGTTAGAGAAAATGTGGTACATATATACACTGGAATATTACTCAGCCATAAAAAAGAATGAATTTGAGTCAGTTCTAGTGAGGTGAATGAACCTAGAACCTGTTATACAGAGTGAAGTAAATCAGGAAGAGAAAAACAATTATCTTATATTAAGGCATATGTATGGAATCTAGAAAAACGGTACTGATGAACCTATTTGCAGGGAAGGAATGAGACACATACAGAGAACAGACTTGTGGACACAGGGGAGGAGAGAGTGGGACGAATGGAGAAAGTAGCATGCTAAGTCGCTTCAGTCGTGTCCGACTCTGTGCGACCCCAGAGATGGCAGCCCACCAGGCTCTCCCGTCCCTGGGATTCTCCAGGCAAGAACACTGGAGTGGGTTGCCATTTCTTTCTCTGATGCATGAAAGTGAAAAGTGAAAGTGAAGTCACTCAGTTGTGTCCGACTCTTCGCAACCCCATGGATTGCAGCCCACCAGGCTCCTCCACCCATGGGATTTTCCAGGCAGGAGTACTGGAGTGGGTTGCCATTGCCTTCTCCGAAAGTAGCATAGACCTGTGTAAAATGCTAGCTGGGTAAGAGCCCAGCCTTGCGTTCTGTTGAGGATCTAGAGGGCTAGGATGGGGGAGGGGAGGGAGGCTCAAGAGGAACATTGTAAAGCAATTTTCCACCAATTAAATTAAAAGAAAAAATCATTTTTCAGAAAATGAGAGAAAAGATAGTGTGTCAACTCTTTAAATGTGTCCCATATTACTATTGATTAATTTTGTATCCTTTTTAAATTATTATATTTTTTATTCTTGCTGGAAACTTCAGCTTCTAAGATTACATTTGTACGTGTGGTGCATACTTTCAATAATTAAACAGAGCATTTTTTTCCCCTTTGTAATTGTACCCTAAACTTTTACCCTCTGGAAATTTCAGCAACAGAGTATTCTTTGGTCATCCCCTGGGTGCTGAGTGTAGAGTTACCATTCATGTCCCCAGGGAGGGAGATTTATAATGTGAATGGCAGCAGACTAGGCGGTTGCACCATGGCTTCATCAGCATAAAATAGTAACTAAGGCACGTTATTTCAGCAGAATGTCCTTCTGAGGAATTTTGTTTGCTTAACCCACCAAGGGCAAGCATCTCTGGCTGAATACTTTCAACACAGATTAATAATGAGGTTTCATCAATAAATATTAGTTCCTAGTGGCTATCTCCTTTACCTTTCTACCTTAAACATTCTGTGGACTGGGAAAGCAGAAATCATTAGACTGTTGAGTCAGAACTTCAGGAATCTTCAGTTCTAGACTTTGAAAACCTGTGATAATTAAGACGTGGTCTTGCTCTAAACTCTTCAGGGGCTTACAGTTTACCGGGAGGCAGAATGACAACTGATTACTATGTGATGTGCTGGGGACAGTTAGTACATTTGAGTACGAAGTGCTGCAGCCCGGCAGCCACTGGCCAAGTATGGTTGTTTAACACTTAGAATGTGGCCAGTAAGACGGAGGAACTGAGCTTATTTTAGTTATTCCAAGTTAAAATTTTAAAACTGATACTTGATTCATGTATTGGAAAAGTGTTTAAGATGGTTTAGAATAATTTGAATCTGTGAATCTACTTTTCAACTTTAAATTTTATGAAATCCAAATACATACGCAGTATTTTTGATGAAAGTTTTAAGATCTGAACTGAAAAGTGCTGTATAATACACTCTGGTTTTGAAGACTTAATAAAAAAGAGTTCAATTTTGACATTGATGATACAGTAGAATACTAATATTTTACATACTGGTTTAAACATACATTATTAGAATTCAGTTCACCTCTTTATTTTTACCTTTTTAATGTGGCCATTGGAAAATTTTAAATGATCTGGCTTACATGGTATTTGCGTTAGTGCTGCTCTAGATGCACAGGAAATCTGCAAATTCTGCCCCTGATGAATAGAGGAGCATCTCAAGAGAAAATGCCCTTTGAACCAGCTCTTTATGGTTTGTATGTGGTTCCTGGATTGCGGACAGTTTATCATAGATAGAGGGATAATGTTTTAAAATTTTTAGGAGCCTTAAATTGTCTGCTGTGAAATTTGAACTTCTACAATCATTGAAATGTTTGTTAATTTTATATATATATATAAACTTATGTATTGCTGGGCTGGGTCTTCGTTGCTGCATGGGCTTTTCTCAAGTTGCGGCAAGCAGGGGCTACTCTCTAAGTGTGGTGCACAGGCTTCTGGTAGCAGTGGCTTTTCGTCGCAGAGCATGGGCTCTAGGGTGTGTGGGCTTCAGTAGTTGTGGTGCGTGGGCTCTGTAGTTGCAGCGCCCAGGCTCTAGAGCACAGGCTCAGTAGTTGTGGTGCACAGGTTAGTTGCTCCTTGGCATGTGGGATCTTCCTGAATCAGGGATTGAAGTGATGTCCCCTGCATCGACAGGTGGATTCTTTACCCCTGAGCCACCAGGGAAGCTCCTTTTTGATGTTTTTAAAGTAGGTAAGTAATAAGATCAGATTTGTTTTCAGAGAAGGACTTGTGGGACTGGAGGACCATTTGGAAAAGATGAAGAAATGGGACTTGTACTCATTCAGCCAAATGATGGTGAGAACCCAAACTGAGGCAGTTGTCTCAGGATAAGAGGGGAAGGAATTCAAGTTAGAGTAGGAGAAAGAGTTGGTGGAAGCTCATGGAGGTAGAGAGAAGAGACGGGGTGACTCTGAGATCTCCCTGTGAGGAGCTCCTGATGGTGTCGTGATCGTCTGAGCCACCAGGGAAGTCCTGTGAAGATAGGAGGACAGTATATTATGGGCAGAGGTTGCGGCCGAGGAGGTGATGAGTGTGGGCTTCTGTGGAGGAGCCATGCTGGTTTTAGACACCACGTCTGCCGTCCAGGGGAAGGAGGTGGGTGTTTGAGAGAGAGTTTGGTTTTACTGAAGCAGTGCTGTCAGTTAAGATGTCCCAGGGAGACTGTAAACAGAGGAGTTGGAAATTAACTTCAGTGCATGGGTTTCATGACATCTTCTTTAGTTCCGTCAAAAGGATTTCCCTTCAGGAGCATCCTGAGGGCTTGCCATGTGCGGGTGCTGTGCTCAGCGCTGAAGAGGAAGAGAGAAACCGGGCAGACATTTGTGCCTGGAAGGTGATCCAGCTCCAGAGAGAAAGGCACACGTACCCCTGGGATGACAGTGCAGTGTTGTGAGCTCCGCAACAAGCTGCTGACCAGTAAGGCCCAGGGAGGACGCACGTGAGGGCAACAGGAGCTGATGCTGGAGAGGGGCGGGCTTCATTTCCAAGGGGAGATTTGTCATTTGTTCCTTTTTGGCAAATCCCTTACAACCCCCAGCTGTGCACACACCCCCTTGCGACTGTGTATGTGTGGTCCTTGGGACCCCAGGCTCTTCACTGTGGTATCTGTCAGATCCTGTCCACCCCCCGGTAGGTCCAGAGTTGTGAGTCACAGTGATTTTTGTTGGCCGCGGTTCCTGCAGGTTTGGTGGCACAGGAGTGACTCCATCAGTGTGTTTGTGTGGTTCCCAGAAACCAGCGTCCGTAGGCCTCCCGCTTCCCTGCTCAGGACCTGCCTTGTTATGTCTGTCAGGGAGGAGGCGGAGATGACAGACCTGTGATATGTGAAAGGGGTTTCAGGGTGTTGGCACAGTGATCAGAATGGGGGAGGACAGAAGCCAGGTGACACTTCAGTAGATGAGTGTCAGGCAGCAAGTCCTAGAGAAGTTGAGCGGCCTTGAGTTGCAATAGCTGGAGAACCAGTAAGAAAAATAAATTATCTACCATGAAAATAACATCTGCAAAAGCTTTCCACAGCACTGAACTCACTTAGCTACCAGTTATTGGAAGACTGCATTTCCTTTCCTTGGGTTATGTCAGTTTAAAAACATACGACCGTGTGTACTTGGAAGGTCCCTCCCCACTTCATGGAGTCCCCAGCTTCTTCTGCTTTCCTTAAGGATGCAGTTAACATCTGGTGGGAGCCTTTTCCTGACCATGTCGTACCCTCTTCTCTCTGTTCAGTGCTGTGCTCACCTCCTGCCACTGGAGGCCTTGCCTGCCCATCTCTCTCTTCACTCAGCTGCTGACCCTGAGAGGTTGCATCATGTTCGCCTCCTGCCTGGCTCACGTTGTTGCTGTTTAGTCGCTAAGTCGTGCCTGACTCCCTGCGACCCCATGGACTGTGACCCGCCAGGCGCCCTAGTCCATGGAGTTTCCCAAGGGAGAAGACTGGAGTGGGTTGCCATTTCCTTCTCCAGGGGATCTTCCTGACCCAGAGATTGAACCTGCATCTCCTGTGTCTCCTACATTGCCAGATAGATTCTTTACCTGCTGAGCCATCTGGCTCATTATTCATTTTTAAGTGATAGTTAAATAAGTGAGTCACAGAAAATATCAGTATACTGTTGAGAGCCTGAGATCTCAATGCTGACATGCTTTCGTCTCTTCAACTTGCAAGTTTTTGTGTTAAAAAATTATTAAAGGGTAATATATTCCTCTCCCCTCCAAATTTGACTTTTAAGGGAGAAGATTGTCTATTGAAAAGTCAGATTTTTCAGTTTAAAATTGATACAAAGTTTTCAGTTGTGAAACTAAAATTTCACTTCTATTTTAACTGAATATTGGCTTGTTGACAATTTTTTTTTCTTTTTGTCCTCATTCTGCTAACTGGCCCTAATGTTATTATAATTAGCAATTATGGTAAAGCAGAGTTTAAACAGGTAAATTACCAAAGGCAGTAAATGTCATTTTCCACATGAATTAAATAGAATTTAAAAAGTAATTAAAATTCTATTTTGGAGTCTGATGCTTTGGTAAATGTATTTTTCCTCCCATAAATCTAAATATAAAGGTATGATTATAGGTTGCAGGGACTTATACTGATTATTCAGTAATATAAATCAGCATTTATGGTAAGGTAGATATAATACTTAATACTGAAGTGTTAGTACAGAGTAGCATAGCTCTTACTAGTTAAGAAACAAGAGGTATAGCTAATATGTATTCTGTTCTCTAAAATTTATTTTACAAGCAGTTATTGAGCTAATGTCAAAGAGGACAACTTTCAGTATTTTTGCTATTAAAGTAAGGATTTAGGCACAATTGAAGTTTAAAGTTACCTTCTTTGTATGTGGTTCCCCAATTTTTCCTTTCTGTGGATAGTGGGAAGACTGTTTTCATCTGTGTATGGATAAAAGTGGAACAGGCCAGATCTTTTTTTAAATACCAAATTGGGTCATGTGCAGAGATACTGGTCCCAGTTCAGTTGTTAATTAATGACAGGTATGACCCATAAAATTAACTTTGTTTCTTTGTTCTCCTTTTGAAGTTTTTTTTTTTTTTTTTTTTTTGTATGAAAAATCCACTTATTTTTGTTGGTGGCAATCCATGAACAGTTCATGTTTGTTCACTTTAATCGTATAATAAGTTATATATTTGAAAACTGATTTTTCATTCATATATTGGAAGTACTTCTTATTTCCTTTGAATTGTATGCTGAGTAAGAAGTGATTGGTGGTATAGACTTTAAGAATTGTCTTTTAACTTTATATATATATATATATATATATATATATATATATATTATATATGCTGCTAAGTCGCTTCAGTCATGTCTGACTCTGTGCGACCCAATAGACGGCAGCCCATGAGGCTTCCCCGTCCCTGGGGTTCTCCAGGCAAGAACACTGGAGTGGGTTGCCATTTCCTTCTCCAATGCATGAAAGTGAAAAGTGAAAGTGAAGTTGCTCAGTCGTATCCGACTCTTAGCGACCCCATGGACTACAGCCCACCAGGCCCTCCGTCCATGGGATTTTCCAGGCAAGAGTACTGGAGTGGGGTGCCATTGCCTTCTCCATATATATATTTTGCTGGCCCAGACAGTAAAGAATCTGCCTGCAATGCAGGAGACCCAGGTTTGATCCCTGGGTTGGGAAGATGCCCTGGAGAATGGAATGGCAACCCACTTCAGTATTCTTACCCAGAGAATTCCATGGACAGAGGATCCAGGTGGGCTACCTACAGTCCTTGGGGTCCCAGAGAGTTGGACACAGTTGAGTGACTAACACTTTCACTTTTTTCATAGTTCAAGCATATTGGACCAGGGAACTGGTTTGCCATAAGTCCATTTAGAAAGATTGAGTATCTTCTGAACAATAGTGCACATAAAAATCACAAAGCATACTTAAAATTAGAGATTCTCCCCCCCCCCGCCCCCGCACCCCCCGCCCACCCGCCAAACACTTTCTTCCTTTCCCTTCCTTCTTAGTTTTTTCTTTTTCCTGTCACTACCATGTGTTTGGAGCTGATGTGATGAGTCTGTGTATAAACTCACTATAACTTTTTTTTGGCCCTGCTGCACGGCATGTGGGATCTTAGTTCTCTGACTAGAGATAGAATCTGTGCCCCTGCATTGGAAGCATGAAGTCTTAACCCCTGGATTACCAGGGAATTCCCAAGAAAACCAATTTTTTAAAATTGTAACTTTTGAATTTTTTCCTCCAATTTTATTGAGATATTGTTAACATATGGTACTGTATATGTTTAAGGGTATATATTATAATGATTTGGTTTACATACATCATGAGGTGATTATCACAGTAAGTTTAGTGAACATCCATCTTCTCATACAGATACAAAATTAAACAAATAGAAGAAAATTGGTTTTTTGTGATGAGAACTTAGAATTTACTCTCTTTCATATAAAACATGCAGCACTATTATATTTATCATGTTGTACAGTGCATTCCTAGTACTTCTTTATCTTACAGCTTTTGACCACCTTCATCCAATTTCCTCTGCCTCTGGCAGCCACAAATCTGATCTCTTTCACTGAGTTTGTTTGTTTGAAGTGTAATTGACCTACAACAATTCATTAGGTCCTGTTACACAACATACTGACTTAGTATTTCTGTCTTTTCTTTCCTTGTGACTTTCTGGCTGTCTTTGTTGCTGTGTTTGAATTCTTTTCTCTTTTCTATGTGTACTATTGTAGATTTTTGGTTTTGTGGTTACCGTGAAGTTTATATCTGTCTGTAAATGATTATTTCAAGTTGCTGATCTCTAAACACATTTTAACAACCCTGCATTTTTACTCCCCACTCTCCCACATTTACTGTTTTTGACATCATATTTTACACCTTTTCCTGTTTTGTATCACTTATTGTGAATATAGATGGTTTTACTACTTTTGTCTTTTAACTTTCCTATGAGGTTGATTTACTTCCTTTCCTGGATATTTGCCTTTACCTTTCATAATTTTCATGTTTCTGGTTGTAACCTTTTTTGCTTAAGAGAAGTACCTTTAACATTTCTTCTAAAGCTGATTTGGTACTGAACTCTTCCCTTTTGCTTGTCTGTAAAAGTTTCAATCTCTGCATTAGATCTGAGTGAAAGCCTTGTCAGAGACCCATAATGTTTATTAACTTTTTTTTTCTTCATACTTTAAAATTTTAAGTTGGAAGTGAAATGCACATTTCTATTTTGCTTTTCTGATTAACCTCATAAAAATTTTTTTGTCGTGTTCAGAAACCATTAACATTTCATTGCTTTTATGGTATTGCCTCGTATGTTAGGTCATTATTTACTTAACCTTCTGTTGTTGGACATTTAGATTGTGTCTCATTTATTTCTGATAAATAACATTGGAATAAACATCTTTGCAGGAAATTTTTTTCTATGTGTAGATTTTTTTATCTCCCCTTTTTCCTGAAAATATTTTTAAAAGCTTTTGAAACATACTGTCAAAATGTTTTCCAGAAGGATTCAGCTGGCTAAAATCACCAGCAATAAACTGGAGTTAACATTCATCTTCACCAGCATTATGTTCATTTAAAAACCCATAGTTTTGGTTCACCAGGAAAAAATGGTATGTAATTATGGAACCATCCCTTGTTGTAGTCAGTACATGTTTTGTGTACATGTAAGCATAAATTTGGTACTTCATTCTAAGTATTTTTTCTACCAAGAATTTAAATTTTCAAGAGTTCTTGAGGAAACTTGTTAGTGATCAATGAGTGGTAGTTCCCTTGAATTTTTCTGTCATTTAAACAGTTGGTAATAAACAGGGACAGTGTCTTTTTTGCCACGATCGGAATATTAAAAACACTGAGCCCTCTTCTGTTCTCTTTCTATACATTTTGGAAATTGAAGGTTTAAGTTGATCTTAAGTTTGTACTCAATCGTTCAGTCGTGTCCAACTCTTTGAGACCCTATGGGCTGTAGCCCACCAGGCTCCTCTGTCAGTAGGATTTGCAGGCAAGAGTACTGGAGTGGGTTGTCATTTCCTTCTTCAGGTCTAAGTTTGGAGTTAGTTTGTTAGAAAAACAAAGTTTTTATTTCTGCTGAAACTATTTGTAACAGCAAATGAACAACATTTCAAATGAACATCTGTCCAAACATTTAGTGGTAAATTAGAGTGTGAAATATTGAAGTTTTACCATTTGTCCATTGTCAATAAACCTCTTCTAATTGTGTGATCTACTTAGATTGCTGTTACATCTCTTGATTTCAGACATAACTCTTGTCTCTGTTTCTTGGTTTATCAGTTTTGAAGATTCTCTGATTTAAAAAAATTGGGGTCTATACTTTTCTCCTTTTCCTTTCTCCTCAATGTTTGATATTTATGTATTTTCTTTCTTTCTTTAAAAATATTTATTTTTGTTTAATTATTATTTGGTTGTGCCAGGTCTTAATTTTGACATGTGGGGTCTTTTAGTTGTGGTGTGTAAACTCTTCAGTTGCGGCATGTGGCACCTAGTTCCCTGACCAGGATTTGAACCCAGACCCCCTGCATTGGGAGTGCAGAGTCTTAGCCACTTGAACTACCAGGGAACCCCAATTTATATGTTTTCATTTCTTGTATTATTTCATTTGTTACCTTAAGTGGTAATTGCGAGCCTGTATCTCTGTTGTGTTACTAAGATTCCTAGACTCTTGGTTTCCCCTTGAGTTCTGGAAACTGCCTCCAAGCGGAAGTGCTGGGGGGCGGTTGGTGCTTGTCCTTCGTTTCTTCTCTTAGGGATCGTAGTTCTGAGCTGCTTGTTCTGTGGTATAAGGCCTGAAAATACTCGTTTCCTATATTTTATTTACTTTTCTAGTTGTTCATGGCAGGAACATAATTTTGGATCCTCCTGGCTGGAAGCTGGTGTCTTTTAATGGCTTCTTAACTCCTGAATCTAGTGTTTGCTTCATGGCCCTTGTATTGAAGTCTTCAGAGGGAAGCTAGTTCCTTTTCTTTTTAAATACCATCTTTTCCTGTGAGGCTGCCTATTTCTGACTTTCTGTTTCCTTTACTGGATCCTCCTACTTTGCTTGATACCTTATTAATTGCATTGGTAATTGTAATATTACCACCAAAAGTCACCTTTGCCAGACCCCATGCTAACTTGATACCTGTGTTTTCATTTTAATTCATAAAGCAACTGCTTAGTATTCTCTAGGGGTCTGTGTTACCCCTTCCTTCCTTCTGTGTATTCTCTAGTTTGGGGCCCCATCTGTTTGCTGATGACTTTTATATTTTTAGCACTGATTTCTGTACTGAGCTCTCAATCTGTCTACCTGATAGTCTGAGCATTTCCACCCAGACTTTTAAAAGGAGTACTGACCTACTGCAGTGTAAGTGGAACTCCTCTGTCTTTCTGTGTCCTATTCTTCATCTCAGTGTTATTTAACCCATGGTTAAACACACACCAAAAAACAAGCTTCCCACAGACAGACATACACTCTGCACGTTAATTTGACTTTCTAATCTCTTCTTGCACCTAGCCCTGCTTCTCCATTCCTGCTCTCCTTGTGTCGTTGCAGTTCTCATCTTCGGTCTGTTACTGACCTCCTAACTCATCGCTGCCTCTAGTTGTGTTCATCTAAAATCTGCAGTATTTCTAAATTTTAAATCAGAATGTGCTTCCTGGCTTAACTTGTCCAGTAATTCCTTAAATGCTGCTGGGCGACATCTGCCTTTGAACACAACACACAAATCTCCTTGTTAGACGTTCGCTTCTCTTACATCTTTCTTGTGTTGTTCCTATCACCTGCCCTCTCAGGCGGCATCCTCCCCGACCACACCATGCTTTTTTTTATATGTTTGTTCTTGCGGCTTCCTGTATCCACAGCTTTGACTTGGCTAATACTTCCGTGTTCATTTTTGAGGCTTATTCCCTTATTTCCAGGCCTGTTCATTTTTTGCTCCCACACTCTCCCACGTGTAGCTCTAACAGTATGTCTGTTATGCATTTAAAGGATCTTTGTTTCACTTTCTTTTACTATATTAGAGGTCCTAGAAGACAAGACATTTTAAAACTCATATTTGTAACCTTTGCACTGCGGAATGCTTGACTGTCAGTCCACTTTTAGATAGTTCCTGTCTTAAATGACGACATGATTATCCATCCTTTTCCCTAATAGAAATGTGGATGTTTTCCTGGTCACCTATCTTTATCACATGTAACCAGCTCCGAGTTTCTCAATTCTGCTTTTACTGGGGTATATGTGTTTGCATTCTTTTGTTCACTTGTTTGTTCACTTGTTCATTCAGTAAATTTCCCTCAGGGCTACTGCCTGTAAGACTGTGAACTAACTATAATGCATGCCAAACATTGCATTGAATTTGTAGAATTTATAGATTAATTTTTGGAGGAGTAACATGTAAGTATTAATATAATTTTGGGTACCTGAGGAAAGTTTTATAAGTATTCCTCTTTTTTTTTTTTTTAAAGCTTACTTGTAAGTGTTTTAACACTTCTCTTAGTGTAGATGAGATTTTAAAAATTCTGTTGTATTTTCTAATTTGTCATTGTTCATCTGTTGGGAACTGACCAAATGATCATCTTATCTGGCCAACTTACTCACCTTCTTGGTACTTTTCATAGGCTTAGGTTTTCAAATATTGGTTACATCAGTGACAAATATCAGGGTTGTTTTCCTTCGAGTACTTAGGAGTTCACTTTTTTTTTGCATCTTAGTACATTTCCTATCTTAGTACATTTGTTGAATAAAAACAGTGATATTTGGCATCCTGGAATTATTCTGGACTTTAATGAAAATGCTACTTTCTTAGCAGTACCTTGCTGAGTATGATGTTTATTTTGAATAATTTGTAGTCATTTTAAGGAGGCATCACCTGTTCACTTGCTAAGAGTTTTATCCTTAATCCATGTTGAATTTTATCAGTAACTTGGTTGGCATCGGTGGTGATCAAGTCAATATATTAATGTAAAGAATTACAGTAATAGATTTTCTGAAGACAGATCCTCAACATTTCTGCTTTTTCCTGATTTATTTAATGCAGTGCTAGATTTGAATGCTAATGGTTTATTGAGTATATTTTCATTTCCATTTGTAAGTAAGATTGGTTTATACTTTTATTTCACTTAGTTCTCTGCTTTTGTTTCAGAATTATGCTAGCATTATAAACTTTTTAAAGCATTTCACTTTTTTTAGATTGGAAAAACTGAAGTGTCTAAATAGAAGTTAGTTAATTAGTTATTTCTTAAAGCTGTAGTAGCATGTGTTGTAAAATCATTTAGAAAATGGCTATTTCTTGGCATCTTTATTTCCCCAAGTTTAGTAAAGTACCAGGGGCAAAGAGCTTCTTTAACTCTTGTTGAATTCTCTAGGTAAGTTCCTAGGAAATGATTTACTATGTAGAATTGTTTGTTATATTAACAGAGTTTGTTTTAGTCAGAGAAGCATTGTTACCCTGGCTAATTCAACAGGGTATGAAATTAGTCTGGAAATGAAATACATGGAAATCTGTCTTCATGGATAGATTTTCTTCATAGAAAGATACTGTTTGGTGATAGTCTAAATTCAGAGCTGACCTTTATAGGAAAATGGTCTCATTAGTATCACTTAATAGAGTATTTGCATAATTACCATGTGTAAAAAGACCAAAGGTAACCATTTTATAAATGTATTCATGTCTTGGGTAATTTTTACTATTTTCTTTTTTTTAAAGCTTATTCTGTGATTTAGAGTCATTATAATTAATTTATAAGTAAATGATATTTTAGAAGTTAAAGAGCTTTAATTTCAATAAAATTGATTTGGTGTATACATTCACATTTCCCCCTTTTAAAAAAATTCAGTGTTTTCAGATATTCATAAAACTCTGGTATATTGTAGAAGTAATGGGACATCTGAGTGGTTCTCAGATTAATATAGCAAAGCAGTGGTTCTCAATCAGGGGCAGTGATGTCCCCATAGAACATTTGGCCGCATCTGGAGACTCTTTAATGGTCACAGTGGGAAGAAACCGCTGTCATTGAGTAGGTGGAGGCCGGAGGTGCTAGTGGACATAATGTACTGCACAGGATAGCCCCCTATAAAAAAGGATCTGTCCCCAAATGTTAGTGATGCCAAGGCTGAGAAACTCTGTTGTAAAAGGAAGCTAATATATACAAACACCCAACATAAAAATGTGTTCTTAGATGTGTGCTTATTCTTTCAGCATCTATAACTGTTAGTACAGTTTGCTGCTGCTGCTGCTGCTAAGTTGCTTCAGTCGTGTCCGACTCTGTGCGACCCCATAGATGGCAGCCCACCAGGCTCCCCTGTCCCTGGGATTCTCCAGGCAAGAACACAGGAATGGGTTGCCATTTCCTTTTCCAATGCGTGAAAGTGAAAGTGAAGTCGCTCAGTGTGTCCGACTCTTAGTGACCTCATGGACTACAGCCTACCAGGCTCCTCCATCCATGGGATTTTCCAGGCAAGAGTACTGGAGTGGGGTACCATTGCCTTCTCTGTAGTACAGTTTACAAGGTCCTTATGCAAAGTGTGTGAAGAGTATTCTGCTCTTGACTGACATCTAGTGAGACATTTACAAATAAATGTAAAACTGAAAGTTGAAATTAAATAAGCGTGTAAATCAGAGTTACAGCTAGTTGTTTTTTCTGCTCTTAGGAATTTCACATATAAATAAACTAAGAAGAGAGTAAAGATTTGTTTAGGGCTACTGAGAAACAGGCTTCCCAGGTGGCTCAGTGGTAAAGAATCCGCCTGCCAATGCAGGAGATACAAGAAACGCAGGTTGGATCCCTGAGTTGGGAACATTAGTTGGAAAAAGGAAATAGCAACCCAGTCCAATATTCTTGCCTGAAAAATCCCATGGACAGAGGAACCTTGCAAGCTACAGTCCATAAGGTCAAAAAGAGCCGGGCACAACTGAGCGACTGAGCACACACACGCACACACACACACTGAGAAATTATAACTGGGAAGGAGTAGTATGTGGTAAATTCTTGGCTGAAGTACTACTATATCTCCTTATCTTTTACTTATATTCTTGATTTAATATTAGAGCTTAGGATATAAAATTTTTTTATAGTTTTCTGAGTAAGTGCTGACTTCTGTGTAAGACGTTTTGTATTTTAAAAATTGCTTTAAAATTGTGGAGTTTTAGAGCCAGTGGAGACCTAAGTGGTTTAATCCAATTTCTTCACTTACAGAGATTAAACAGTTCTGTTTCATAGAGATGAAGCGATCTAGTCTGTGGTTTTGCAGCTTGTCAGGCCAGATCTTAAACTGGAGCCCGCCGCTCCCAGCTGCTAGTTGAGTGTGCTCTCAGGGTGAGGGGCAGTAACTAAGTACACTCTGGGTTCTTCTGAAAGCTTTTATGTTTGTTTTTCAAACTATGAATATTAAAACTGTTAAATTCTTATTTTTTCAAACTATGAACATTAAAACTTAAATTCTCATTTCCTTTAATATATATACACACCTCCATATATGTTTTAAAATGAATTTGCATTTATGTTTATAAATCTCATGTTTTATTTAATTTTTATTTATAAGCATTATACATGTGTAAACATGGGTATTTCAAATCTTTCATAGGCAACGACACCTCCAAATCAAGGGCGACCTGATTCTCCTGTCTACGCTAACCTGCAAGAACTGAAGATATCCCAGTCGGCTCTTCCCCCGCTCCCCGGAAGCCCAGCAATTCAGATTAATGGAGAATGGGAAACTCATAAAGATAGTTCAGGGCGTTGTTATTACTATAACAGAGGTACACAGGAAAGAACTTGGAAACCCCCTCGTTGGACTCGAGATACGAACACAAGCAAAGGAGATTCCCAGAGTCCAGGGGATCAAGAGGTATGAGGAGCTAGGGGGTCAACCAGTGAGTTACGGAGCTTTTTCTCTTTTCGTTCCTCAGAGAAGTATATAGGTTTGCTTCTAACCTTTGAAATCTCTAAGATACTAAATCTTCTTTCCAAGTTTTATCATATTACTGCTTGTTGCTTCCTAGTGTGTAGATAGTAGACGGCAGCTAGCCCTGTGGCATGCTTACTTGTCTAGAGTTAACTGGGTTAATGTTGCCTATTGCCCTTGGTTTCCCTCACATGCTAGAAGATACTAATCCAGTCATTGTCATTGCCAAAGCAGTTACGATTTTTTAGAAAAAGAAGGGAAGAAAATATGTGATGTGATTTAGCCAAACAAAAACCCAGTTATTTGATGCTTTTCTTTATGATTTGATGGGACTGGCAAGATACTTCTCAGTTTTTGTTAGAGGTACAAGATCACTTTTTATGTCTGTGTAGGGGAAATAAGTATAATACAAGTCCTTTGCTACAGGCTGAACATCCTCTAAGTCTGACAGTTCACTCTAAAAACATTATTTCTTGATTGGCTGGTTGTTTTCTGTTTTTTTGGCCATGCCATGTAGCTTGTGGAATCTTAGTTCCCCTACCAGGGATCGAATCTGTGCGCCTGCAGTGGAAGTGTGGATCTTAACCACTGAACTACCAGGGAAGTCCCTAAAATCATCATTTTCTCTGACAAGTGTCCATTACCATTTCCCCAACCTTGGTTTCATAGACACACACACAGACACACATACTCAGTGCAACACACACACACACCCCTGGAGGGCGGTGCAACACACACACACACACACACACACACACCTACCCACCCATCCACACACACACACCCACCCCCCCATACACACACACACCCACCCACCCACCCCTCTACACACACACATACCCACACACACCCACACACACCCACACCCCCTCTATCCCCTGATCCCCCCGGGTTGGGACTGCAGATGTGCAGAGAAGCCTGGGTAGGATGGATGGCACGGAGTTACATCCCGCTGTATGGTAGACGGCAGCGCCTGCACACACACAGGACTACCTGCTCTTAGAGCAGCTGACTTGTACAGCAGAAACAGAACTCCAGCTAGGTAGGAGCTGGAGGAATCAGGCAACACATCCTGTGTAAGGCAGAGTCTAAGAGCTTTGTATAGTTAATAACCCCTCCTCTTGTCCTATTTTTCAGTTGGTTATTTATAGCTATGCTTTGGTGGTAGCTTGTATTAATACTTTCAGAGTTGAGGAATGAGGTAGAGGGTTAGTGAGAAATTGTTCATGCGTTACTATAATAAGAAAAGTGTTAGGGAAGTGATTTGAATTTGTGTGTCTAGAAAGATTTGAAAGTAAGTTGTCCTGCGTGTCCATAATAAAGTAAAGCCTTATCGTTTGGAAGAATTAGGGAAATGGCTAAATTATAGAATAAAGGGATTTAAAGTATACACGGAAACTTGAATAATAGCCTTTCGTAGGTTTCTGTTACGCTTCAGAGACTAGATGGGAGTGATCTGTAGATTGCAGTCTGAGCTCACACCTCTACTCTCTGCACATATTGTGTAAAAATAGATGTTTCCAGAGTGGCCAGGGCACACCTTCCAGTAACTTCTTGAGAAAGGTTGCATATGGAGGTAAAACAGACCGTGTGTGTGAAAATGTAGACACTGTATTCTCACATTTACTTGAGAGTTTGCCTGAGAGCAGAATTCTAGGTTGGAGATCATTTTTTCTCACAATTGCGAGGCATTTTGAACTTGACTTTATGGTGATCTTGGTCAACTGCATGTTGGATGTCTCCAGTGTTGGAACCATGAGGTCTTCCCTTTCAGACTGACCAGTCTGCAGAAGTCAGAACACTGGCCAGTAAGAGCTGCCCAGGGTGTTGGTAGCAGCATTTATTTCACACACAGCCCATTAGTCTCCCCTCTTTCTGTCTGGTACCCGTGTTCCAGTTGTGCCTGTTGTTTCCCAGCTCAGAATTTCTCTTGAGAGGGAATCAGTCCCTGTGCTTCTGCTGCAGGAACGGAGGGTGCACACTGGTGGCCCCGCATGAGAAGGGGATCCTGGCTATCTCAGTCCTCAGTTTAGTACCTCGGTTCCAGGAGGAACCCGAGCCATTTGAAGACGTTGCTGTGTAAACTTGGTGGATTTCATCTTTCCTCCTCAGTGCCACCCCAACCCCCACCCGTTTAGATTCTGCTTGCTTTGTGGATAATTTAGGTTTTTGTTCATCTGCTTCTCAGCCTCCAGAGTTCTATGGCTCTTGTGTCTTTCTGTGTTCTCCCTGTTCTTGGGGGTTCAGATCTTTTTGAGCTTATTTCAGTACTGTTACCTTATTGGGGTTCAAGTGGGAGCAAGCTTCTCTTTCATTCTAACTCACAAGCTTGTTATTTTAGTGGTTGCCCTAGAACAGTGGTTCTCACCTAGGGCAGTTTTGTCTGCAGGGAACATTAGGCAGTGTCTGGGGATGTTCTGAGTTGTTACAGCTCAGGAAGGGTTACCAGTGTCTCGTGGGTAGAGGCCAGAGAAACTATTGTGCATCCTGTGATTCACACGACAGCTCCCACCATGAGGAATAATCTGGCCCTGACTGTCTGTGCTGCTGCTGCTAAGAACGCTACCTTAGAAGCTGTAACCAGCGTATGTGTCAGCGTCTACAATTAATCAGCATCTGCTTGCTCCTTGAAACCCTCCAAGAACTCTTTAAGTGCTGTGGGGCTCTTTGTTGTTGTTTATTTCCATTTTCTAGTCCCCTTTGCCCCCCACGACTGTGGTACATTTGTTGTTTAGTGACTAATTCATGTCCAGCTCTTTGGTGATCCCATGGACAGTAGCCCACTAAGCTCCTCTGTCCATGGGTTTTTCTCTCGGCAAGAATACTGGAGTAGGTTGCCATTTCCTTCTTCAGGGGATCTTCCCAGCCCAGGGATTAAACCCATGCCTCCTGCTTGGCAGGTGGGTTCTTTACCACTGAGCCACCAGGGAATCCCCACTGTTGTACATGGGGGGCTTAAAATTAATCCTCATATTTACCACTTTCTTTTTGAGATTTCTTAGGCAGATTACATTATCTTGAATAATTTTTTTACTGCCTTAAGTACATATCCATACCTTTAAGTTTCCTTGGTGAGCCTCCATTAGTGATAGAGTCTTGGTTTTCATTTGCCTGGAAATTTATTTTTCATTATTTTTCAAGACTGTCTTTACTGGTACACATTTCTAAGGTGATTGTTTGCTTTTTGTTTTTTTCCCAGTTCCTTGAGACTTACTCTCATGTTTTCAGGCTTCTGTTATTAATATGCACAAATCAGTCTATAGGTCTCTTCTTGCAGGAGGCTTTGAGGACCTTGTGCCTGTAATTTCACTGTGATGTGATTAGGTGAAGTTATCTTTTTTTATTTCCTGCCCAGGCTTTGTTGGGAATCCCAAATTTAAGGAGTTTCTACCTTTGATTAGCTCTGGAAAATTCCTGTATATCTATATGCATTATCTATATACAGCTCCTGTCTCATTTTCTCTTTCCTCTCATTTTGGGACTTTGATTAGATAAATGTTTAATCTGCTTACTCCGTTAGTCCTGTTTCTGGATTTCCGTTATACTTAACATTTTATTGCTGTCCCTCTCCGTGCTTTGTCTTCAGTCATTTTCAAGTTAGGCTCCTGTTTGCTGTTTCTCTCTTCATCGTGTGTGTTTATGTGATATTAAACCAACCCTTGAACTTAAAAGAAGTGTTATTTTTCATTTGTTTGGGGGAGCTACCCATGTTACTAGTTTGAAAATTGTGAAACATACAGAAAAGTGGAAAGAATAGCACCTTGAGCCCCTGTATACTCGGCACCCTTCATCTGGTGTACAAGTTGTTACCACTTCACCACATTTGCCTGGTTTCTTTCTTCTTTACTGGACTGGGTCTTCGTTGCTTCACACGGGCTTTCTCTAGTTGCGGTGAGCAGGGGCTACTGTCTAGTTGCGGTGTGCAGGCTTCTCACTGCGGTGGCTTCTCTGCGGAGCTTGGACTCTAGGGCGCGTGGACTTCAAGAGTTGCACACATTTCTTTCTACCTCCTTTCACCCTTCTATCTCCACTAATTATTTTAATCTGAATCATTTGTCCAGACAATGTAATGTTTTATTCTCTAAGTATAAGGACTTTTTCCAGTAAAACAAATTGAAAACATTGAAAAATGCATTTATCACATCCAAGAAATTTAATATCTGAATATTATTTAATACAAAGTTAATATTCAGTGTTTCTCACTGGTTAGTTAATATCCTTTATGTTTTTTATTCCTGCAGTAAAGGATCCAGTGAATGATCGTATATTGCATTTATTTGTCATATTTTTCTTGGATCTTATTTTCTACTTTATTTTTGATAATTTCAGTATATAAAGGCTTTAAGAGTCTGAATATGCTGTTTTTCTGCTGACTCTCACTCATGCTGTTTGATTCATATCGTGTGTGTATGTTTTAATGTGAGATGATAGTTGTTGGAAATCATAGATAACAAATCTTAAATGCTGACTTTGAAAGTTTCCTTCTGAGAGGCTATCCTTGTGTTTCTCTCACGTGCCTGGGGAAACTAGTATCCTATGAACATTTGAAACTAAATTTTCAGTTTTAGTTTCCCTAGGCCACCTAGGTAGTAGTAATTTGAATGCATAAAGACTGGCTTGTTGGGTTCTCCTCTGATTTCCCCCAATTATTCCTGTGATTTTCCTAGTATGCAGTAGAGAGACAAGATTTGTTTCTGGTTTACCCTATAATCTGCAGGTATAATTCTTTGGGGTCCCCTGTCTTTATTGTGGGACTCCCTGCCTTACATTGTCCCGAGTCCTGTTCCCCAGCATGTCTGCATGGTCTTGAAAACTAATGTTTTAGCTCAAGGTTTGGCAAATGCCTTCTCAGAGAATGCTGCCTTTTTATTCTCCTTACCGATCTGGATTCATGCTTCCAGTTAGTTTTGTTCCTGAGTGTTTCTTAACCTCTTGCTCCTTGATGGTTTTGGAAAAAACTGTGATGTAATATGATGTGACATTTGTATATATTGCCAAAATGATCACAATAAACCTAGTTAGTATCTGTCACCATACATAGTTGCAGCATTTTTTTTTCTGGGAATGAGAACTTTTAAGATCTACTCTTTTATTAGCAAATTTCAAACGTGCAATGTTGTATTATTAACTCTGTAACCATGCTGTAGACTCCATCCTCAGGACTTAATTTGTTTTGTCACTAGGAGTGTGTACCTTCTGACCCTCTTCGCCCATTGCCCATGTCTCTGTCAACCACCAGTCTGTTCTCTGTGCCTGTGAGCTTGCTTGTTTGGTTTGTTTCCACATTCCACATGTGAGTGAGATTGCTGGGTATTTGTCTTTCTTCTGCAAGTTATTTCATTTAACATACTGGCCTCAAAATCTATCTGTGTTGTCCCAAATAACTAAATTTCTTTTTTTTTTTTAATGGCTGAATAATATTCTCCATATAGATTGCCTTTTATTCTGTTTCTAAAAGATTCTTATTGTACCTCTCTGATATTAGCTTATGTTTTAAGTGGTCTCAATTGGATTAAAATAATCCTGATTTTTCAGGATTCAGTTAGGTTTTCCATTTTTTTTAACCACTGCTATTACAGAACATGTACAGCTCACTCCATTCAAGACTTCTCTAAAGTTGTCTTTGTCAGTTTTTATGAACATGTTACTGACATTAGGATGTTTGTTACTTGTACACATCTGAGTGTTTCAGACCAAATACGATGGTAGAAAATTTGATCTATTGAGTAGATGTAATTGTAGAAACTGTTTTACCTGAATGTGACCCTGGAAGGGTCATTTGCAGAATTAGCCCAGTAAATATTACACTGAATTTCTTAATTTTTCGGTGTTATGTTTGAATTCATTCAATTTTTTTTCTTTTAAAGTATAGTTTTGAATAGTTTTTAACAAGCATTTGTGTTGAGTGAGTCAGGAAAACTTTATGATCAATTAGAAAATAAAATACAGAGTTACAGAGCTAGTGTCTTTTCCTCCCCTCTCCCATCCCACACACTTTAAAAAAATTAGCTCAAGATATATTTAGTAAGCACTTTCTATTGGGTGTTTGGCTAGGAACTTGCAATTAATAGGTGAAATGTTCAAGTATCTCAGTCTAATGAAGAGCCCTCACCTCCTACTTTGCTTACATATAAATGTGCGTACATACATTTGCTCTGTCCCCATCATTTTTTAACCTGATTTCAGTTGAAAGTAGCACAATGTAGAAGGTAGCATTTTTATCTCTCAGTCTGAAAACATTGTTTTTAGTTTCATTATAGTGAATATTTGTAGGCTTGCATTAATGCAACATAATAACTTATTAATTTCCCCTGCACCACTTACAATGTACCATTAAAAAGACTAAACAATTTGTTTTGAAAATTAAATACTTGAATATATTCAAGATCTTTTAGTACGTATAGCCAAATAAAGTCAATTGCTTAGATTTTCAACTGCTGTATATATATATTCAAAGAAGAACAATCCTTATGTTTCTGACTATTTGTAGCTTTTTTCATCAGAAGAAAACTACCACAGCATTTGTCACAGCCAGTCAGATAGTCAGTGTGGTTCTCCTCCAAGGGGTTGGTCAGAAGAGTTGGATGAACGTGGGCATACCTTATATACCAGTGACTATACTAATGAAAAGGTACATTCTTTTTTTCTCATCTAGTTTTCTTGGCAGATTCCTCTCATAAAATTGTTGTGTACTGAAGCTCTAGTAGTATTTTAAAAACTCATGAAAATATTTTCTTGTAATTCTGTAGTCCTGTCAGCTGACAGTCGGAAAACTCAGTGTAACTACTGATTCATGGTTTTAAACTGCTTCCAGTTATCATAATTTTTGTGGTGTCAACCTGTTTAAGACAGAATCTTTTTAAGAGTTAGACCCGTTGAGTGTCATTCTGTTTATGCCTCTTCAATAAACATATTTCTTTGTGTTTTTCTTGGCAAATAGTTTTTTGGGAATAGTTTTCTCAACATGTCATAATAATCCCCCTCACTTCCTACATTGCTATTTCTTTTATAACCAAGTTATGTAAAACAAAAACCATGAATCTAGTGCTTTATGATTAATTAATTAGTGTGAGAATACTTGCTGTAATTTTATGTGTTTATCATCAGAGAAGGTAATGGTTGGTTGTGCTAGTTTAAAAAATAAAAGCCTTGTGAATAAATGGAGATAGGTTTTTTCACTCCACATTGTTTCTTTAATTATTTAACACTAGAACACATGAAAACAATAATTTTCATTTATTTCACAATCAAGATCATATGTTTTAGTCTTTACTCCTTCATATTTCCGGTATTATATGAAGTTTTGTTGTTGGTGTTACTTAAATTGTATGAATAAGCTGTGTTGGCTATAGCAGGTAATTCTAAGGGTTTGTATGAAGTTTGGATTAAATCGTTTAGTAGTTTCATCCTTAAAGATTGAAGAAAAATTCCCTTTTGTTAATTTCTCAACCTGATTTCAGGGTTGTGTGTCCTTGTGTCCACATACATATATATGTTGTCCGTATATGTATCTTTGTATCTTTATGTTATCCATTTCTTGTTGTGTTGTTAAGTGGTGCTTGGATCACTAGCTTGACACTGGATGAAAGAGAGAAAATAAATTTGCATTTAATATTTAGTTACTTATTTTTATTGAACTTAAAATGCAAGTCTGTTAGTATAAGTTTGTTATATTTCTTTTGGAATGTTTTTGAGCAAATAGAATAAAATTCATAAGAATATCATCTAATACCTATGATTTTATAAGCTTAAGCTCAACTTTGTGTTTAAAATATAACACCTGTTTTGTTTTTATAGTGGCTCAAGCATGTTGACGATCAAGGTAGACAGTATTACTACAGTGCAGATGGATCTCGGTCAGAATGGGAGTTGCCAAAGGTAATAAACCTTAACTCTGAGTTTCTGTGTAAAAATAGCGGATGAAGTAATACCTGAGAATGGTTACAACAGGTTTATTTTAAAATTTTTATTCAGCGCTTAAAAAGCAGCAAGACTAGTTTTTCCATAATTCATTGAGAAGCTGTTGCTTTAATTATTCTGTGACATACATTTATAGCTATATAATATTGATAATCCCTATTTAAAAGTTTTTTGACTCAGTTTTCAGTGTTCCTGGATCTAAGATCCCCTTTAAGTGGCAGTAATGCAAAGAGTTCTCTTAAATTTGTTGAGTTTTCTGCAGGAAGTTGGTGTTAAACTTATTTAAAAGAAAAGCAACTCAGTATTCAAGTTTATTCTTGTATGTAGATGTGTATTATAGTTGAGTCAATCATTAGCAGCATGTAGTAATGAGACCTTCCAGGGTCTCACTGGCTTTCTAAAGATAAATGCTCCAGGGCTGAGTTTATCTAAAGCAGTAGGTTTCAAAATGGTTGTGTACTTACCACTGTTAGTATTAAGATATAAATATATATAAATATTAATGATATCTGAGCAACCATTTACATTTTAATTGGTACCTTATTTTAACATTTTAGAAAACACCTATGAGTAGCAGATGTATCTGTAGTGTCAATTATCAGATAGACATTAGTTTCTAAATAAATTTTTCTTTTTCCCAAAGTAAGTCAATTTAAAGAAAAATATTAGTAGTTTAGAGATACATGGATATATAAAAAAATCATTAAAAAATATAGTGCAATGGGTAGAATAAACTATAGTCAGAGGGACAGGAAGATAACAAATATTAAAATATGGTTAAAGGAGATGGAACATGGGTGGAAAGTTTCCTGTATGCACAAATGAGGAATTCTCGAAGAAGAAAATGGAAGAAGTGGTAGATAAAAAGTATTTTGGAAATATAATTTCTTGGAATTTTCTGAAACTAAAGGAAAGCATCAGTCTTCAACTGGAGCCTTCAATACTGACAGAACACAGAAAAGTAAATACACCTATTGACAAATTTTACTGAGTCCGTGAAACTTCAGTAGAGGGAGACAGTCTTAATAGCCATCAAAGGGTAAAAAGCAAGATTACCTGTGGTGGCAGTTTGTATCACTTGACCCACTCCTCACCCACTGCCGTATCAGTGCTTTTTGCTGTGTACCTTTGTAGTGACCTCTTGCTGTGAATGGGGGCGTATTGTCCTGCTGTTACCATGACTGAATATAGTCTAGACATGTGACTTGCTTCCACTGATGGGATGTGAGCAAATGTGTCATAAACATGGTATTGAAAAGGGCTTGTACACCAGGGCTTGCTTTTCCACCTCTGCCTCTGCTGTGAGAGGAATATAGGGTCCTAGGTAGAGTAAATAAATACATTTTAGGAAAATGAACAGGCTCAGAGATCTGTGGGACCATACAGAAGACCTAACATTCATTTCATGAGAATTCCAGAAGGAGTGAAGAAAGAGTGTGAGGCTGAAAAATATTTTCAGAAACAATGTTTGAAAACATCTCAGATTTGATAAAAGACAAACCACCAGATTCACGAAGCTGAGTAAATACCAAACAGTATGGACTCGAAGAAACCCACATCCAGACACACTGTAATCAGATTTCTGAAAACTAAGGACTTCGTCTTCCCCCCCGCTCCAAGAAATATCGTGAAAGCAACTCAGTGAAACCACACAGTACTTTGTGGGGGTAATAATGATTTGAATAACAGAGGATGTCTTATTAGAACCCATGAAGCCAGAAGGAAGTGGTGCAACATTTTACAAATGTGGAAAGAAAAAAATTCATGATTTCATGATTGTATATCCAGCAAAAATATCCTTCAGGCATGAAAGTAAAATAAAGACATTTTCAGATTAAAGTAAACCCAGAGATTTATTACCAACAGTCTTGTTCTCAAAGAATTGCTATCAGAAATCCTTAAAACGGAAGAGAAATGATAAATGAAGAAAACTTGGGACGTTAAAAATGAACAGAGTATAATGGGAAGGCTGAATATCTGAAGACACATTTGTCTTGCATTTTAAAGGGATATAAGAAGACATTACGTGAACTGTGAACTTCCTGATGTTCAAGCTGGTTTTAGAAAAGGCAGAGGAACCACAGATCAAACTGCCAGCATCTGCTGGATCATGGAAAAAGCAAGAGAGTTCCAGAAAAACATCTATTTCTCCTTTATTGACTATGCCAAAGCCTTTGACTGTGTGGATCACAATAAACTGTGGAAAATTCTGAAAGAGATGGGAATACCAGACCACCTGACCTGCCTCTTGAGAAATCTATATGCAGGTCAGGAAGCAACAGTTAGAACTGGACATGGACCAACAGACTGGTTCCAAATAGGAAAAGGAGTACATCAAGGCTGTATATTGTCACCCTGCTTATTTAACTTCTATGCAGAGTACATCATGAGAAACGCTGGACTGGAAGAAGCACAAGCTGGAATCAAGATTGCCGGGAGAAGTATCAATAACCTAAGATATGCAGATGACACCACCCTTATGGCAGAAAGTGAAGAGGAGCTAAAAAGCCTCTTGATGAAAGTGAAAGAGGAGAGTGAAAAAGTTGGCTTAAAACTCAACATTCAGAAAATGAAGATCATGCATCTGGTCCCATCACTTCATGGGAAATAGATGGGGAAACAGTGGAAACAGTGTCAGACTTTATTTTTGGGGGCTCCAAGATCACTGCAGATGGTGACTGCAGCCATGAAATTAAAAGACGCTTACTCCTTGGAAGGAAAGTTATGACCAACCTAGATAGCATATTCCAAAGCAGAGACATTACTTTGCCAACAAAGGTCTGTCTAGTCAAGGCTGTGGTTTTTCCTGTGGTCATTTATGGATGTGAGAGTTGGACTGTGAAGAAGGCTGAGTGCTGAAGAATTGATGTTTTTGACCTGTGGTGTTGGAGAAGACGCTTGAGAGTCCCTTGGACTGCAAGGAGATCCAACCAGTCCATTCTGAAGGAGATCAGCCCTGGGATTTCTTTGGAAGGAATGATGCGAAAGCTGACACTCAAGTACTTTGGCCACCTCATGTGAATTGTTGACTCATTGGAAAAGACTCTGATGCTGGGAGGGATTGAGGGCAGGAGGAGAAGGGGACAAACAGAGGATGAGATGGCTGGTTGGCATCCCTGACTCAATGGACGAGAGTCTGAGTGAACTCCGGGAGTTGGTGATGGACAGGGAGGCCTGGCGTGCTGCGATTCATGGTGTCGCAAAGAGGCGGACACGACTGAGCAACTGAACTGAACTGAAGAAGATATTCTATGCAAATAGAAATCAAAAGAAAGCTGCAATAGCAATATTCATATCAGACAAAATAGGCTTTAAAATAAAGATAGTTATAAGAGACCGTGGACGCTGCATAAAGATCAAACGATCAATCCAAGAAAAAGATATAACAATTGTAAATATATACATACGCAACATAGGAATATTTCAATATATAAGGCAAATGTGAACAGCCATAAAAGGAGAAATCAACAGTAACATAACAGTAGTGGGGGACTTTAACACCCCACTTTGATCAATGGAGAGATCATCCAGACAGAAAATGAATAAGAAAACATAGGCTTTAAATGACACCCAAGGCTGGATGGGCTTAATTGATATTTATAGAGCATTCCATCCAAAAGCAGCAGAGTACACATTCTCAAATGCACGTAGAGCATTCTCCAGGATTGATCACATGCTGGGCCACAAAGTGTGCCTCAGTAAATTCAAGAAAATTGAAATCATGTCAGGCAACTTTTCCAGTCACACTGCTTTGAGATTAGGAATCTAACTGCAAGGAAAAAAACTGTAAAAAACACAAACACGTGGAGATTAAACTATATGCTACTAGACAACCAATTGATCACTTAGGAAATCAAAGAGGAAATCAAAAAAATTATGTTTGACCTTTAAAAAAATTAGAACATTTCTAAGGTGGAGATGGTATCTAGGACAACTGTATTGTGAAGAGGGGAGAGTAGTGTGACATAATTGTTGGTAAGGTTTCTACATTTCACTTGAAATAGTAAAATTCTGATATTGGTAGATTGGGAGGAATTAAATACATAATTTGTAATACCTAGAGTAAGCACTAAAAAACTGTAATGCAAAATAGACTTAAAGAGCTATAGATTAAATTATATTAGTAAAAACTCAGGATAGTCCATAGGAAGACAGGAAAGGAGAAACAGGCATGATAAACAGAATATAAAACAAAGCAACAGACTTAAATCCTAACATATAAATAAATTACATTAAATGTAAATGGTTTAAACAGAGCTATTGAATATTTCTGGAAATGATAAAAACCATGACCCAATTATATGTTTCTACAAAAAGATCACTTCAAATGTAATGATATATTACATCATGCTGAAGATTACTTATCATATAGTTTATAGTAAGTCTCATACTTCATGGTGCCATTGCAGAAGCTTTGCCATTAGAATTAGGTCTTAGACTATAACTTTCCTGTCAGTGCTTCTATTCAACAATTAAAAAAAAACAAAGAAGAATTAAGAGACGCAGTTGTTCCTTTTATTATTAGAAAATCAGGAGATTTGCCAAACTTAGAACTGTTACTAGTTCAGCAAGTTTGCTGGATATAAAATCAACCTAAAAACTACCCAATTCTCTAGTAAAAAGTTAATTTGAAAATATGATAGGAATAAAGTTCTTTTTTATATTAGCAGCAGCAACAACGCCAAGAAGAATCCTAAGATTATACCTATAGAAAGTTTGTAAGATCTTAAGAAAATTTCAGAGCAGAATTGAGGGACATAAAAGATGACCTGAAATGATGCGATATACCATTATGATCTTGGGTTGGGATGCTTAACATTGTAACAGTGTCCCCATTGATCTGTAAATTCACTGCATTTCCATTTACTATTCCTGTCTCTACCTTTTTTGTTTTTTGAATTGATGCTAAATTTTACTTGCAAGCAAAAGTCTATGAAGAACCAAAATATTCCTGAGTAGGGAGAATGTCTACTCAAGAATAGGAGAGGGGTGGGGTCCCTGCTTTAGTGATTAAGTTGTAGGCACATGTGCAGAGAAATAGACCAGCAGAATAGAATAGAAACCTCAGATGTAGCATCACAAATCCCTGGGTAAAGCATGGACTGTACAATAAATATTTCGAAGATTATTGGTTATTCCCAGGGGGGAAAATGAAATAAACATAGATCTTGACTTCTCACCTAATGATTAATTCCAGGTAGATGACAGTTGTAAATGTAATAAGCAAAACTTTAAAGGCTATAGAATGCTGGATCAGAGAATGTCTTTGACTTCAGAGTAGGAAGCATTTCTTCAATAAGACTGTGTAAGGAAAAACTATAAAGGAAAAGATGGACAGATGTGACTACCTACAATCCAGCAGCAGAACACCTTTTAATATTAAAGATACCATACACAAAGGGGAAGAGATGAGCTTTGGGCTCAGAAAAGCTACATTCAATTTGCAAAGCTTACAAAGGCTTAGAAACCAAAATGTATAAAGAACTTGCTGGTTCTTTATGTACACACTAGTGAGAGAGAGAACCTAATTGAAGGTAGGCAAAATACATGACTGTCAGGGTAGTGTGTAATTTCCTTGGTTCTGTCTCGTCACAACAAAAATTTGAAGCGACGGACGTTAAAGCCCTAGGTGTGTCACAGTTCTCAGACAGTGTTACAGCTCCGTGTTACAGCTCAGTTTTATTTGGAAAATACATCCTCCAGGCATGAGGGCATGCTGACCCAAAAGCCGCGAAGTAGAGGGGGAGAGAGAGAGAAAGAGAGACAGTGCGCGCGGGAGAGAGACCCCGGGCCCTCTGGCTCCTCTTTTTATGTGTTTTTCCTCCCCCTGGGCCTGCCCTATGTAACTTGGGCTAGTCAGGAGTGCTGTTTGTTCTACCTGAGGTCCTCACTGTGGTCCTCAGACCTTCCTTTGTTCTATTTTCGTGGGCTTTTCTCTTCCTTGTCTTTTAGCCACCACCATTCTGGACTCCTTTTTCCTATTCTAACCACCTAACATGACTAAGCCATATGGAGGAAAGGAAATTCATGAAATAAGTATTTGAAAAGAATTTCCACGTCACCAGGAGAATGAAAGCAATGAAGTAACATTATACATAAGTATATACATTTATTTTCTATACACAAATGCATATAAATTGAACAGTACCAAGTAAGGCAGTGGAGAGTATTATATTCTGCTGGTGGAGTGCTGTCAGTACCCCACCGTTCAGAAGGTTAAATTGTGCTGTCTGTGAAACTGCTAGGTGGCGTTTCACTGGGCTCCAGAGAGCTCTGGTCCTTTGTATCTCAGCACAAAAAGAATTCAGCAAGAGGCAAAGTAGTGGATAAGATGTGACTATTAGAGTAAGACACTTGTGGGGCTTACAAGTGGGTGGGTGAGAGAGTGACAAATGCTGAGAACTTACTGGGTTGCAGTTTTATAATCAAAGGAAAAGTAGGGAAGGGCAAAAGACCATCTGTCTCATTCTTGAGTAGACATCATGCTTTCATCATCAGCTCCTCCTCCAGATGGGGCAGGGGAGTTTTGTCCCTGCCTGGTCAAGCCAGGGCTGTCATGCTGCTATGGAAAAATTACTTCAGGTCTCAGTACAATGAGGGTCTTTCACTTTGGAGTGTCACCTTTCCATAAATCACTCTTTTCTTTATGCAGGCAGAGAGCATGTCCTAGGTATCGTTAACTTAGTTCACTAGGCAGGATGTGGGTCTCATGCCAGCATTGTTTTATTGTTTGGGGGCATGTCTCAGGCTTCGGTTGCATGGGTTTTGCCGCTAAGCAAGCCTGCTTGGTTTTGTGGTTAAGCAAGCCTGCTTTCTTCAGTGATCATTAACGTATTGTGGTCTTCCAGAGCCCCCTAAAGTTCCTCTCTATCTACACTCCTCAAATGGTATTTCTGAGCTATTTGATTATCCTACTCTACCCCTATCATCCACATACAAGGTAGTGTTATGAGGAAGTGAAGTATAAATGAATTTGAGCTGCAAACTCACCAACATGGATTTAGTTTTTTGTTGTTGTTGTTTTTTAATAAAAAGATTATTGAGTGAAAAACCAAATGGAAGATTGATATGTGTGATATGATTCCATTTATATAAAATTTAAAAGCCCACAAATAATACGTAGTTATGCTGCTGCTAAGTCACTTCAGTCGTGTCTGACTCTGTGTGACCCCATAGACGGCAGCCCACCAGGCTCCCCCGTCCCTGGGATTCTCCAGGCAAGAATACTGGAGTGGGTTGCCATTTCCTTCTGCAGGGGATCTTCCAGACCCCGGCATCGATCCAAGGTGTCCGGCGTTGCAAGGCAGATTCTTTACTTTCTGAGCCACCAGGGAAGCCCTTGCTGGGGAGGGGAAGAGGAACGGAATCTAAAAAATGTGCTCAGGGTACCCTCATATTTTATTTCTCTATTAATCAGAAAGTTACCTGTCTTAGTTATGTTGGAGCTCAGTGGTGGGTTTTTACTATAGTTGCTATTCTCTTGTATGTTTGAAATTATTCAAATAAAAATGCAATTAAAATTCTTAAAAGAGGTGTTTTTTAAGATTTTTTAAATGTAAAGTTTTAGTCATCTTGTTCAACTAGATGTGTTTGTGTGTGTATTTTAACTGTGGTGTCGTCTTACTTTTCTTTTCTAAAATTACGTGACACTTTATTTTTGTCTTCTGTCTACATTAGATTTTATATCACATTTTATTTATGCTTTATTTGCTTTTATGAACATACGATTGCCTAGTAAAACTGTCAACACCTTTAAAATGGTGATTATTACCCAGTTTAATTTTACATTGTTTTTGTTGCCCTGCTAAAAGGATTTCTAAACAGTTGTGGTAATTATAAAGTTCAAAAGCTAGGGTAGATATCCATTAAAGTTCATACACAAGCTACACACAACTGCACATTTTAATTGTTCCTAACAATGATTGTATTGAAGTGATAATACAACTCTACTTAATAACTGGGTTTCTGCACTTAAATTTATTTCACAGAATTTTTTGGGGGGAAGCCTTTAATCTTCATCTTTGTTCATTCTATAAATGATCCTTTTGTGAACTTGTGTAACAGATTTTAAGATTGCTGTTTGTTAGGCAACAGTGAGTGAAAAACATATACCCATGTGACTGCCTGGCTTTGGCAAATTCTGATGTGAAAAATGAAGTAACAGCTTTGGGAAATAGTTTGGAGGGCCTGCATGGACTCATTTTGGAAAGGGAAGAAATGACATACTGTGGAGAAAGATGTTGGAAGGTTTTTTTAAAATAATAAAAACAGTATAAATTATGTATTATTGAAATTTAATAAGATAAAATAATTTAATTTCACTGAAATTACAAAGAGTCATTAAAATTTAAGATTTACTGGGGTTTTTTGAGAAGTAGGTATTAGGAATACTTTGGTGTCAGGAGAGGAATGTATCCCTTAAAAATAGATGAATTTTCTTTTGTCATTTTATTATAATTTATTATTTATAATATATTAAAACTGCCTGTATGAAACAGCATAACTCTTAAACCTCACATTTCTCAAATGTTTATGCCTGGTGGTCTACTTGACATTTCAAACATTGCAAGACTTAGAATCTTATTAATAATGTGTTCTTAATTTTATATGTAGTTTTTTATTGGCAGTTACTACTTATCCTTTGTGAGGAGGGCATGACGACCCACTGCAGTGGGGAATCCCCGTGGACAGAGGAGCCTGGTGGGCTACAGTCCATGGGGTCGAAAAGTGTGGGACGTAACTGAGCGACTAAGCACAGCACTTATCCTTTGTACACAACTGATATATTCACGATTGGTGTCTGGCACTAGTACGGTCACTACTGTTTGACTTGGTTGCATTTTACCACTTCAGAGAAATAAATAGTAGTGTACTTGGCCTATAAATGGAAAGTAAAAGTAAAAACAAAAAGCCCTTTAAAATGTGAGTATACTATTGTGTGGAGAAGGCAATGGCACCCCACTCCAGTACTCTTGCCTGGAAAATCCCATGGATGGAGGAGCCTGGTGGGCTGCAGTCCATGGGGTCGCTAAGAGTCAGACACAACTGAGCGACTTCACTTTGACTTTTCACTTTCATGCATTGGAGAAGGAAATGGCAACCCACTCCAGTGTTATTACCTGGAGAATCCCAGGGACGGGGGACCCTGGTGGGCTTCTGTCTATGGGGTCGCACAGAGTCAGACATGACTGAAGCAACTTAGCAGCAGCAGCAGCAACGTACTGTTGTGTATGAAAGCATCATTTTAAAAACATAAGCCAATAACTGAATTCATGTGGATTTTCAGAGTAGAAGGAACTTTAAAAAATTAATTAGTCTGGTAATCTCATTTTACAAATCATAATAACTAATATTTATTGAGACCCTATCAGGGCAACATTTAGCACTTTTTATATGCTATTTAACCCTCTGCTTCTGTTGTATCTGTTTTACAGTGAATGCAATTTAGACTTGGGGATATTAAGTATTTTGCCAAAAATAACATGAACTCGGTCTCTCCAACACCCAAGTGTGTGAACTTGTGCCAGGTGCTGGTCAGAGATGAGTGAACTCCTTTTAGTGTCACCTGGTGAGCTTTGCCTGATGCCACGTGTCACTCGGAGCCAGCATGTTTAGATTCCACTTTTGTTTCTATTATTTATGAGGTGTAATTTGTTTTCTTTAGTACAACGCTTCATCTCAGCAGCAAAGAGAAATTATTAAAAGTAGGAGTCTGGACAGGCGGCTGCAAGAACCAATAGTATTGTCAAAGTGGAGACATAGCACCATTGTGCTGGACGCCAATGACAAGGTAGGACATTCTGAGAAAATAAATCTGTTGAGAACTTGGGCAAGTTCTTTATGCTTTATTTTCTTCTTTGTTGAGTCTCATACCTTGGTGGTGACTGTTTTATTGCATGCCATATCTGTTTGTCCCAGAGTGGGGATTGGTTTTGAAGTTTTCTGGTTTTTGACTTATGGCATAATGATGTATGTATACCTGATAACATTTGGGCCTGGTGGGTGATAGATTTTTTTCATAATCTCATTTTAAATTCACACATCATTATTGTTTGTCTTCAGTTTCTAAGAGATTTAATGGTAAAGACATTTAATTAACTTTCCCATCCCAGGAAGATTGAAAGCCTGCTCCTCCTGTTTCCCTAACAGCTCTCTGCTCAAAGTGCTTCTGAGAAGTCTTGTTCTCTGTTTGAAATAGGGAGTGGATTTTGATGCAAACATGAGATTGGAAAAGCGGTAGAATTTTTAACTTCCTTGTGAGTTACATCTTTACCTTGTGACCTCAAGTCCGGTGATAGAATAGGAACTTACTACAGATTTATAGACATCAGACATACTGATGTTAAAGTGGTGCTGATGAAGTGAGAGTGGCAGTAACACCCTAAAACTGAAATATTTGGCACTGGGGACTCTATTTTACCAACAGGATTCTCCTTCGGCATAGTTAATAGGTTTCCTGCATTTGCAGGCACGTTAGTGAAAGCAGGAGGCCCTCTCCTGAGGCATATTTCTCTGTGTTTGGATACTTTCAGTCCTAAATTCATTTTTAAATTGTCTCTATCAGTCAGTCAAATAAGAACTTCTAATTTCTATTTGTAAGGATATTAGGTGGTGGAGTGTAGAGGGCATATTAAAGGAATGAAATTCTGGAGTCTGTGCTATTGAAGGCTTGGAAATATATTAGAATTTAAGTTAACCTATATAGGTAAGAGTCCTAGAGATTTTATTAATAATAGAAAAATTCATTTAACTATAAGAACCAGATTACACTTCATTGTATACAAAAAACTCCTGTACTGTATGTGATGAATGCTCTAATGCCCAAGCTATGGTTGAACCAACTCTATTGCATCATCCAGTGAACTCTAGAATAAAAAGGATGCTTTTTTTGCTGGTGTAGACTTAAAATTTCTTACCTCTTTGTAATCTTTCTTGAGATTCATTTTCAGTATATTATTAGAATAACATGTGGAGTTCTTATTTCATATCCTTTTTTATCTAATTGTTTCAGAATATGATAACGTGATTTTCTTGAGACTAGACTTATTTTTGTAGAAATGGCTTTTTCCCCTCTACCTTTATAAATGGGAATCTTAGATAATTATTTCATCAGATAAACTCTGTTACTTATCATCATCTTCTAGTATATATGTTTTTAAGATTCAAGATTATAAAAGAGGGACTATACCAGAACAACCTGGTGGACTAATACAAGGGGTAAAATCTGCATAACTTGAAAAGTAATCATAGAAACCTAATACTGTGTGGCAAATGTTGTTACAATGCTATAGGTCCTAATTCAGTTGCCAGACAACCTTGAAGGAAGTAGGTGAGGGTATGTAGTTACCACTCATTTTATTCAGTTACTTATTTTCTAGTTTATGGGTCATCAAATCTTCCCTCTTTTTCTCACACTGTTTTAATATTAAGCACTCTTTGAGAAGTCAAGAAGTGGAAAAGCAAAACTTCTGAAGCTGTCGAAAAAAATACTTAAATGAGGCTAAACTGTCATTTGGACATTAAATGTAATTTCTTTTTATAAAGAAATATTTGATATGATTTTAATGTTTTCTCTATTTATATGTAGGCCTTGGATGTTTGCTTTTAAGGTTGTCCCTTCAGGAATTCTTCCTGTAAAATTTCACTGCTGCCTAGTTTCTGTATTTACAAATTGTATAGGTTATGAACCTGAAGACTTTTTTCCAAGTAAATGGATGTTGAATTAACGGTTTTGTATTGTGATTTAATAAAAACTCCCAGGCTCATCACCAGTATTTTATCCAGTTTCATAAGTATAGAAAAGTAGATGATACAGATGTGAAGATGAATGTCCAGAGAAATTATCTGGCTTTATCGGAAAGTTAATAATAGATGTTGGCATATGATTTTCCTAATTCTCTTTTCCTGAAATTATTCAAAGCTTCTAGGAGAACAGAGAACATTTAAATGGAACTTGGCTGTTGGTACCAATAAAATGTTTCTTTGGTCCTATCCTCCATGAATAGTGTTACAAATACCTGAGGTAGAAATCACATACCATTCTAATATTGACAAAGCAGAATTTCTTTGAGAATGCACATTATTGGCTTCCTTCTATTATACTCTTGTAGGCTTAGATTTTAAAATATTCCTTTTTTTTCGGGTGAGTTATTAATCTGTAAATCTGAGGTTTCTTCTTTGCATACTAAAAAAAAATCTTTGTTTATTTCTAATAACTGGGGTTAGCTATAAATTATATTAAATATTAATAGCAGTTTAATTAAATACAAGTTCTCATTCTGGCAGTTGCCAAGTAGTTCCTGTGAGTGTTCTGTGCCAAATCCTACCAGGATTCACACCAAGAGCAAATTAACATGTTGACTGTTAACATTTTTATCCACAAGTGTGCAGATTTTATTTATTTTAAATATGGTTAATTTAAGCTGATGCAGCATCATGATTTTAAGGCAGCATGCCTCATTTCTTTTGAGTAATCCTGTATATGATATTTAAGTTTATAGTAATTGGTACAAAATATGCCATATTTTATAAACTTTATGACATCTGTAGTTTTCACATCTGTACCATATTAGTTTCATAGCTAAATATAGAAGGGAAGTAACTAGGAAAAAATTTTTCTCAGCCTCCCTTATTAAGCTCTCCTTCTATGAGTAGAGGGAGAAATACAATTATATGAAATAGAGTAACATTTTTCATTACTTATTTTTTGTAGGAATCTCCATCTGCCTCAAAACCCTGCTATCCTGAACATGAGTCTTCTCCCTCTTCACCAAAGCACCAAGATACAGTTAGTATGATAGCAGCAAGTAGAAAATATAGTCCAATTATTTCAATCAGTTTCAGCAAATTAATTTTCTCTTAAGTGTAATGTTTAAATATCTCTTGAGCTTCTATAAAATTTCATTGGTCTCTCAAAAAATAACCAGATAATAGGTTTAAATTAAAAATTAAATTAAATTAATTAAAAATTAATTAAATTTTACTGATTTAAAAATTCTCTGCTTTGTGCAAAATATGGTACCTTCATGATCAACTTGTATACCATATTTATAAGGGATGAATTTATGTTTGGCTTTTGAACATAAATGTTAAAGTCCCTGGAGAATACTATCAAGTTTACACATTACCCTTTCTTCCTCAGGCCAACAGTCCAAAGGTAAGAAGCACCCTCCTCCTTATTAACGAGCTTAGATGCCCTTTTCCCTTCTAAACCGTCAGATGCATCAACCAGCCTATGCCAGGTAATATTGGCAGTACCTAACTCAACCTGAGGTTTCTCCTAAGCTTGGAAAACCGCCGGTGACTTCTCTTCACTCTTAACGATGGAGAAATTCTACTTGACCTCAATGTTTGCAGGACCTCCCTCCCCAAGTCTTCCTGCAATTTGCTGCTCCTCCTCTTCCCCTCCAGTGGCTCCATTTCCTTTCAGAAAGGGGGACTAAACTCTGTGTTGAGGTCTGCGAGGCTGTGCCTGTCCTGGGTCCTCAGCCCCGCTCACTTGTTCTCACTGCCCTCTGGCTCTTCAGCTCCAGGGCCTTCATGTACTGAAACCCGTGTCCCTCATATCTTTGTCCAGTCAACTTCTAGGTCATTCCTTAGAGCTTGGTTCAGACTCAGAATTTTATTCTAATCCTCTAGATTTGGTCAGATTTCCCTGTAGTGGATTTCCCTGGTGGGTCAGTAAAGGATCTGCCTGTAATGCAGGAGATCTGGGTTCAATCGCTGGGTCGGGAAGATCTCCTGGAGAAGGGAATGGCTACCCATTCCAGTAGTCTTGCCTGGGAAATTCCATGGACAGAGCGTGGCGGGCAACAGTCCATGGGGTCACAAAAAGTCGGACAGGACTGAGCCACTATCATTTTCACTTTCATACTTTCCCTGTAGTCCTCTTCATAGCATTTAAGTATATGTTATTTGATTCCATAAAATAGAGCAACTCTTTTCATTTCTTATTTCTTGTAGGAGCTTCCAACCCTTAGTTAATGTCTTCCCCACTAGACAAAGGAGAGCTTTCTTAGAGCAGAACCAGAGTACTCAGTGCAGTAGAGTTTTGCTGTTCCAGGGAGTTTTGCCGAATGAAGAAATAAAATTTGTAAAGTTTTTTAAAAAACAAACTTTCATTGTTATTTCCTTAATTTTAAGGAATAAACTTTATTAGGATACTTCTGATTTCCTAGGGACCCAGATTTTCACAGATGGTGCTTTCCTTTTACAGGCTCTTCCTCCCTTCCCTGAGCAAGTCTGGTCTTTTGATTTGTCTAACATGTTGTCCACCTGTCCTTCTGATGTTGCTCAGAAGGTTTCATTGCCTACCCTGCTCCTTGGCTTCTCTGCACTTACAGTTAATCCTGAGCTGACTTGGAGGAGGACTCTGTAGGTCCTGCCCCCACTAACCTCAGCATAACAGTTCTCTGAGTTGCAAGTCATTGACTGCATCCATGGAGTGAAAGTTACCTTGTGTTCCCCCATCTCCCTGCTGAGAGTTTAAACTGCAAAGGGACTCATAGGGATAGATAGGGGCTGTTTTCTCCTTTTTTCTTTTACATTGTTTAACACAGTCCTGGGTACGTAAACATCAAATAAAGATAAAAGTAAATGTGATTTTAGTGGTTTTGTCAAGAATTATTGTATGAACCTAAGGTACTGTTACTACAGTATCTTAATTTATCCATCTATCTAGAAAAAGGAAAACCTTTTTAAACTAAAGTATGGGTAATGTATAACTTCTAAGAAGACCTTTTATAAATTATTTATATTTTGGTAAAAGGGAATTTCTAGGTAATCCTAGAAACATGAGTTTATAAATGTCCCACGTAGGTTACAAAGGACTGTTTGCAGCTTTTTCCCCCAGGCAGTTATCCTTTCTCAAGGGTTTGCCAAGCACCCTGACTGTCTGGACTCAGGGTCCCCTCTCATGGCTGTGGCAGGGAACTACCTCACCAGGATTCTGTTTCGTTCTTTATTTGCTTGCATGTGGGGGGAAAAAAAAAACAACTCTGTTAATTCTGCCTAAGGCTATTCTGTTTTCTCATAAGTGTAGAGTGTCCTTCCCCCCATCCCCCAGTTCAGCACCCTCCAACTGCCCCCACGCCCAGAGGCTTCTGTCCCCTGAATATCTTCCTCAGCCTCTGCTCCCTGTCCTCCACTCGTACTGTTTGAACTGAGTCTTTTACCTGTCTTTCCCACTCTTACCCAGTTAATATGAGCAAATATCTTCTTAGTTCTTTGACTTAAAATCTGGTTGGCATAAAGCCTTAGTGGTAAGAAAAAAGAAGCTACAAATGTAGAAATGAAACTGACAGTGTTAGTTACTTGGTGTCATCTTTAAATCTCTGCAAATTGCCCAGCTACCTCTCAAATCTCTCTCTTTTTTTTTTTAATTAAAACTGTATTGAAATATAACTAACATACTGTACCATTCACCCATTTAAACTGTACAGTTTGGTGGTTGTTAGTATTAATATATTCAGATACATGAAACTATTGTTACACTTATTTAGAATATCTTCATCACCTTGAAAAGAAGTACTCATCTGTCATGACCCCTTCTACCTCCACACTCCATCAAGCCCTAAGCAGCCAGTAATTACTTTATATCTCACTAGATTTGCCTGTTCTGGTCCTTTCATATGAATAGAATCATATAATACGTGGTCTTTTTTTACAAGCTTTGTTCACTTGCATATAATGTCTTCATTCCGTCTCTTCTAATCAAAACAGATTAAAATTTCATCCGTTAATACAAATTTTAAACATGTTCATTTTTTTCTTGTTCTTTCCAGTTTTCAAATACATTGTTTTTCATAGTCACCTGAAGTCCTTTTTAGAAATAGGTAGTCTATACATCTTTTAAAAAATTGATAATATTTCTCTACAGTATGACTAGAGCATGGATTCAGTAGGATTTTGTAGGCTGATCTAAAGACCTAATCTCTATTTGTCCCAATGTACCTATGAGAATATGCATTTTAAAGTTTTCAGTTACTAAATAGTGAATACAATTTTGAATATATAATTTGGAAACAAGCTTTGACCTTATGTTTTCAAATAATGGTATTAAAGTGCTTGATCCACTTTGGAGCAAAGGACATTTCAACACGTTCTTTAACAAGTGTGTTTAGTGGATAGATTGTCTTAATTTTTTTCCATTGAACATGATTTAGACATTAATTTTTTTTAAATAAAACTGGTTCTTTAAACATTTTTTTAATCTAGGTGAAACTCACTTAACATAAAATTAGTCATTAACTATTTTAAAGTTTGTAATTCAGTGGCTTTAGTGTATTTACAATATGTGCCTAGTTTTAGGACGCTTTCATCAGGAGACCCCTACCCATCAAGCAGTCACTGTACATTTCCCTGCCCCTTCTCCCGTCCCCGCAGTAAGCTCTAGTTTGAAGATCTGTATGGATTTACCTGTCCTGGAAGTTTCATTACAGTGGTTCTTTTTTGACATTATATTCTTCCTCTGTGTGGAAAGAATCTTTTTATTACATTATTATAAGATGATTAACTGAAGATAAAAGTTTTCTTGGGAGATATTGATTTTGATATTAACAGTTATTACCCAAAATTGGGAAATGTTTACTAAATGAATGCAAAATCAGTTACAAATTCTGGAGCCTGCAAAGAGGTTATGAACCTGTGGAAGTTTTCCCAGATTACTCAACGGAACAAATATTTGATTGTTTTCTTGCCTTATTAGGTTAAGACAATCTTATTACAGTCTTTTTGGTTCAACCTTAACCAATTTTACTAGTTCTTAGTAAAACTTTCCTGCTTATTTTCAACTTGAAGTTTCCTTTGGAAACTTTGGAGTATCAGCATATTTAGACTAAGAAATATTTGTGTGTGAGTATGGACAGTTTTTAGAGGGCTAAGAAATATTTGTGTGAGTATGGACAGATTTTAGAGGACCTAACAAAGTTTTTATGAAGTTATTTTAGTAAGCTACACAAACACATTGATGGACTTTGATCCTAAGTGGAGAAAAGTACACCAAATAGTATGAAAAATCTGTCTAAATTCCTTTTTCCAAAGCTCACACCTGGATAGTCAAACCTGTATCCTCCTGCTCATCACTTTTATGTCAGATGCAGAACTTCAGTGTTTAAGAGCTAAAGCTTTATTTTCTCCATCACTGACCTTCTCTTACATTTCTTTTTTTAATGCCTTCTTTTATTATTAAATTTTATTTTTTGGCTGTAGCACACAGCATCCAGGATCTTAACTTCCTGACCAGGGATCAAACCCACACCCCCTGCAGTGGAAGAGAGGAGTTATTTGTTTGTTTTTGGCTGCGCTGGGTCTTTGTTGCTCTGCACAGGCTTTCTCTAGTTGCAGTGCGCAGGAGCTACTCTAGTTGCAGTGTGCCAGCTTCCCACTGTGGTGGCTTCTCTTGTTTTGGGGCACAGGCTCTAGGTGCACGGGCTCCTACTGTTGTGGCATGCAGGATCTGCGTTGTGGCATGCAGGATCTGCATTGCGGCATGCGGGATCTTTCTTTGTTGCTCTGTGGCACGTGGGGGTCTTCCTGAACCAGGAATGTAACCCATGTGCCCTGCGTTGGCAGGTGAATTCTTAACCACTGGACTCAGGGAAGTCCCTCTCTTATATTTCTTAGTAGTGTGATAGCACAGCTACTTTGTTCTTTAATTACTGACCTTCCATCACTGACCTTCTCTTATATTTCTTTTCTTAATGCCCTCTTTTATTTTATTTAATTTTATTTTTTGGCCGCACCACACAGCTACTTTGTGGGTTAATTACTTCAATAAATATATATTGAGCCCCAGGTTGCTGCTAGCCACTGTGCTGGGCGCTGTCATACAGCGATGAGCACAGCAGATCTAGTTCCAGCATACAGCCTGATAGAGGGTGAGTAAATTATATGTAATAGTGCTTTGCATTAAATGCAACACAGTAGGTGAACGAGGGGCCGTAGTCATAGGTGGAGGAGCTCCTACTTGAGGGGTTGGGAAAGCTCCTCTAGAGAATGCCTGGTGGTCCTGTGGTAAGACCCTATGCATCCAATGCAGGAGGGACAGATTCAGTCCCTGGTCGGGGAATTAAAATCCCACATGCTGCTTGTCGCTGCCAAAAAGTGAAAAACAACAACAAAGAGCGTTCTTGACGCTGAGGGACCCCCCTCTACCCAGCTGCTCGAGCTTGGGAGATTCCCAGCTCTTCCCTCTTCCCATCCCTGTCAGCTCTGCCTTCTGAATAATTCTCACATTTGGCCCCTGTTCACTCCTTCACTGGAGAAGGGAATGGCAACCCACTCCAGTATTCTTGCCTGGAGAATTCCATGGACAGAGGAGTCTGATGGGCTACAGTCCACAGGGTCGCAAAGAGTTGGACACGACTGAGCGACTAACACTTTGACTCGCTTACTGCCCTGGTCCAGGCCTGAGCGTCTCTTGTGGTAACTAGGAGTGTTCTGCTTGAGTCCATTGTCACCTGCGTCTGCTTCATTCTCTCCACTGCCTTTGTTTCTTGCTACTTCTCCACCTCAGTACGTGGAGAGAACTTACAGCTCTTGCAGCTGATGCTCCTTTGGCCTCTCTGGCCTCACCGGTTTGTCATCTCCACCCGCTGTGTTTCCATCTAGCTCCTCCTGGTCCTCAGTCTCTAGCAAGCTGCTCTGACCCCCTTCCTTCCTCACAGGGGGAGTTAGGGGTGCCTTTCTCACTGCACTTCTCGTTGGTGTGGTCATTGCTTTGCACCTGTATGCTTTGAATGTGGCAGATTTTGTTCTTACGTTCACGTTGAGTGCTTGCTCCTTAGAGCGTTAGTGCTTGGGTCTTGGTCCCTGTGAGAATTTCCTGGGTACTCTGGGCCCTGCCCTTGAACGATGTCTGCACAGGCACGGTTTTGTGCAGTATCGGTCCATTCACAGCTCAGGTAAGAATCCCTGATCCAGAGTGTTTTTTCATCCCTTAGGCTCTGGCCATCTGTCACTGCTGCTGTCCCTTCCGTTTCTCTTCCTGTTTTGATGCTGGCATTTCCGTCGTGTCTCTGCTTGTTCACCCACACTGTTCCAGCTTTGGCGTTTTTAGTAGGCTTATTCCTGCTCCTGTGCTTACACAACCAGGGCCCATCCTTTCAGATTAATGTTACTTAGTTTCTGGATCATTGAAAGTTTTTTTTCCCCCCTTCTCTGCATTCTGAAATAGGGAATGTTCTTAATGTCCTGTGCATGCTTTTAACTGTGTAATTGATGTTTTTATTGAGAGGCAATAGAGAGTTCTTACAAAAAGAATCAGACTTGGCATATCTAAGGAGAGCCAACCTTAAGCTTTGTGAAAAAAATTTCAGTAGTGTGGATATTTCCCAAGTTCCCAGTGTACAAAAGTGATTAATAGAACAGTTAGTCAGCTTTGTCTATAGATGTGACTTTTTCTTATCAGACCAGGGAAATATTATCTTTTAGACATTAGTGAGAAAATACTCAATATTTATCTCCTGTACAAGAAAAATTTGGTTGTTTTTCCTAATTAAAGTACATTGAGAACATAGCTGAGGTATGAGTCAAATAGTTAGAAGTAAATTCTGAATTGGGAGTCTTTTTTCCCTGTGTGTGTATATCGTATGTATGTTTCAGTTGAAATAAAATTGACTGCTTTGTCCTGTGTGTACAGTGCTCATTAATGCTGATGATTGCTATAGGCATCAACTCATTTTGATTAAATTGATTTGAATATAGGAGGCGAGAGCAGTGAGAAGCCCTTCTTCAGTCCCACCTGGAAGGATGTTAAGATGATATTTAACTTGAGCACAGCGGCTTTTGCCTTCCTAGGGTGTGATGGTAAAGCTGTGTAACTGGGTTTTACATCCACTGACTAAAAGGTGTAGTTAGTCTAGAGCCCAGTTCACCATGTGATCATATGTTTAATGGAGCATGTAGTGAATTCTTTATGCCACATTAAGGCCAATTCTATGCAGAGTACCAGTTACTTTATTAAATACAGTCACTGCATTTGTTCCACCTGGTTATTTTTATATTCTGACAAAGTGGGTATCTTAAATAATTTTCAGACTATAATGTTGTACAGTGACAACAGAATAAATAATTCCTTTTCTTGTGATATTTATCCTTATAGCATTGTATCCCTTGCTTTGAACAGAAAGTCATAAATCACTTTTCCAGTGCTGACTTGTAGCATTCATATGGAAATCTAGTTTGACTTTACCTTATGGCTGCTGTTACTTGAGAAGACCAAGTGCTTAATTATAAAAATAACTGAAAATAATTTTTTTAACTGAAAATAACTTTACAGAAGTATTAGAAAATTGTATTTTTAACATATTATACAACTAAACATATTACTACTGACTAATCTTTTCTTTTAAGCTAATATTAGAGTACCAGATCATTTTGATTCAGTTGTATGTAAGAATTTAGACCTCATTGCCTATATGAATGATGTATAAACAGTAATACCTCTGTTCCATACCATAGGGTCAAGAGAAATATGGATTATTAAATGTAACAAAAATTACTGAAAATGGAAAAAAGGTTCGGTAAGTACACAAATCATTAATGATATTTTTTATCTGATATAAATAAAAACTATATAAATTATATTCTAGTAGAAGTGATTAACAGTTTCAAAGCATTTCAGATGTATTTTCTAATACTATATATATATATATATATATAAAAGATTGTTAGGAAGTGTAGCAAAAATTTTCTTTATCTTGACACATTTCTTAGGGTAAGGTTAAATTCAGAAATGATAAGGCAGGCGATTCAGAGCAACCATTAGCTTTATTAAAATTCTTTTCAATAAGTAATGAATGCACATGGCAAAACACAAAGGTATACAGAAGAGTCAAATCCAGTTACCAGCCATCAGTTCCCTCCCCAGAGACAACCAGTTAGGTCTAGTGAGATGGACTGTTTTCCACCAGAGATAGAATGAATATATATATATATATATACACATACACACACACACACACCCCCCCCCACACACACACACAAACACACATAGGTTACTTTTAACAATCTTTTAACAGTTTATCTTGGAGATGGTTCTGTTTCATTGCATGTACAATTGGCACGTTGATTTTAACTGCTGCATGTTGATGATGTTGCTCAGTCGTGTCTGACTCTTTTGTGACCCTGTGGACTGTAGCCTGCCAGGCTCCTCTGTCCATGGATTTGTCAGGCAAGAATACTGGATTGGGTTGCCCGCCCCACGGATGGAACTCCTGCATTGGCAGGCAGATTCTTTCTTTCCCCAGAGCCACCTGGGAAGCCTATAGTTATATGGCTGTATCATAGTTTATTTAATTGTTCTTTGCAAGTATATGCCTGTCTATTGGTAGACATTTAGGACTTTTACATCTTTTGCTATTACAAACAGTATTACACTCCGTGTCTTGCACAGCTCATTTTGTGAGTATGTAGATATGCCTGTAGAATAAATTTTATAGAAGTGGAGTTGCTAAGCCATATGTAGTGGTCCCATTGATACAATTCCAGATTATACCTCAAGGTCCTCAGTCAGTCCCAACTTCCAGGAGCCTGGGTTTTCTCTGCACCTTTGTCAGTTCATTATGTTGTCAGACTCTTTGATCTTTGCTACTGGAGGTTAGAGAGAAATTGTATTTTTATTTGCGTTTCTTTTAGTGGGGTAGAGTGTCACAAACCGTATGTATTTCTTTGTTGTTGTTGTTGAATTATCAGTTTATACTCTGACTTTTTTTCTCTTGGATTGTTGGGTTTTTTTTTAACTAATTAATTCATTTTGGCTGCGCTGGCTCTTTGTTGCTGTGGAGGCTTTCTCCAGCTGCAGCAAGAGGGCACTACTCTGGCTACAGTGAACGCGCTTCTGATGGCAGTGGTTCTCGTGTTGTGGAGCACAGGCTCAGTAGCTGCGGTGCGTGAGCTTAGTTGCCCCACTGCTGTGGAATCTTCCCAGGCCAGGGATCTAACCTGTGTCCTTTGCATTGGCAGGCAGATTTTTATCCATTGCGCCACTGGGGAAGTCCAGGTTGTTGGCTTTTTGGGTAATGAATTTAGGAAATTAACTCTTTTTAAGTTACATTTTCTCTGATTTAAAAAAAAAAAATGTTGAAATGCTGTGGTTTTTAGTGTCAATCTGTTTAAGAAACAGTTTAAAATTTACGTGTAGTCGAGGTTTTTAGATTTGCTTTAATTGAACTGTCTTTGTCAGATTTTTGTACTTGGAAGTTTGTCTCTTAAGTACTCTGAAATAACTTTTACAAGTACTGCAGTTGTCTATTCCTTAAGCTGTTCCTTGGTAGAAGTCGGTGAATTGGATCTTTTTTTTTCTTTTGGGAATAAGTAGTGCAAGTAGGTCTTTGGCTACTTTGTTTTCGTTGTTGTTTTTCTCATAATAGTTTTTTGGATTTTCTTCTTCTAGAATACTTTTCCTAAGAGTACATCTATTTCATTATATTCAGATTTATTCACATTTTGTTGTTCAGTCACTCAGTTTTATCTTGACTCTTTGCAACCCCATGGACTGTAGCATGCCCTGTCCATCACCAACTCCCAGAGCTTGCTCAAACTCATGTCCATTGAGTCAGTGATGCCATCCAACCATCTCATTCTCTGTTGTCCCCTTCTTCTGCCTTCAGTCTTTCCCAGCATCAGGGTCTTTTCCAAGGAGTTAGTTCTTTGTATCAGGTGGTCAAAGTATAAGAGTTTCAGCTTCAGCATCAGTCCTTCCAGTGAATATTCAGGACTGATTCCTTTAGGACTGACTGGTTGGATCTCCTTGCAGTCCAAGGGACTCTCAAGAGTCTTCTCCAACACCTCAGTTCAAAAGCATCAGTTCTTAGGTGATCAGCTTTCTTTATACTCCAACTCTCACATCCATACATGACGACTGGAAAAACCATAGCTTTGACTAGACGGATCTTTGTCAGCAAAGTAAGTAATGTCTCTGCTCTTTAACATGTTGCCTAGGTTGGTCATAGCTTTTCTTCCAAGGAGCAGGCGTCTTTTAATTTCATGGCTGCAGTCACCATCTGCAGTGCTTTTGGAGCCCCCAAAATTAAAGTCTCTCACTGTTTCCATTGTTTCTCCATGTAATTGCCATGAAGTGATGGGATTGGATGCCATGATCTTTGTTTTCTGAATGTTGAGTTTTAAGCCAGCTTTTTCACTCTTTCACTTTCATGAAGAGATTCTTTAGTTCTTTGCTTTTTGCCATAAGGCTGGTGTCATCTGCGTATCTGAGGTTATTGATATTTCTCCCAGTAATCTTGATTCCAGCTTGTGCTTCATCCAGCCCAGCATTTGGCATGATATACTCTGCATAGAAGTTAAATAAGCAGGGTGACAGTATACAGCCTTGACATATTCCTTTCCCAATTTGGAACCAGTCTGTTGTTCCATGTCTGGTTCTAACCGTTGCTTCTTGACTTGCATACAGATTTCTCAGGAAGCAAGTCAGGTGGTCTGGTATTCCCATTTCTTTAAGAATTTTCCACAGTTTGGTGTGATCTACACAGTCAAAGGCTTTGGCGTAATCAATAAAACAGAAGTAGATTATTTTTTGGAAGTCTCCTGCTTCTTCAATGATCCAACGGATGTTGGCAATTTGATCTCTGGTTCCTCTGCCTTTTCTAAATCCAGCTTGAACATCTGGAAGTTAACATGGTTCATGTACTGTTGAAGCCTGCCTTGGAGAATTTCGAGCATTACTTTGCTAGCGTATGAGATGAGTGCAACTGTGGTGGTAGTTTGAACATTCTTTGGCATTGCCTTTCTTTGGGATTGGAATGAAACTGACCTTTTCCAGTCCTGTGGCCACTGCTGAGTTTTCCAAATTCGTTGGCATATTGAGTGTAGCACTTTAACAGCATACTGTTTCTGTCCTTTATTGTTCCCATCTTTGCATGAAATGTTCCCCTGATGTATCTGATTTTCTTGAAGAGATCTCTAGTCTTTCCCATTCTATTGTTTTCCTCTATTTCTTTGCATTGATCATCTCATCTTTCTCTGCTATTCTTTGGAACTCTACATTCAAGTGGGTATGTCTTTCCTTTTATCCTTTGCCTTTGGCTTCCCTTCTTTTCTCAGCTATTTGTAAGGCCTCCTCAGATGACCATTTTGTATTTTTGCATTTTTTTTATTGGAGATGGTCTTGATCCCTGCCTCCTGTACAGTGTCACAAACCTCCATCCATAGTTCTTCAGGCACTCTGTCTATCAGATCTAATCCCTTGAATCTGTCACTTCCACTGTATAATTGTAAGGGATTTGATTTAGGCCATATCTGAATGATCTAGTGGTTTTCCCTACTTCAGTTTAAGTCTGAATTTGGCAATAAGCAGTTCATGATCTGAGCCACAGTTCCCAGTCTTTTTTTTTTTTTTTTGCTGACTGTATAGAGCTCCTCCATCTTTGGCTGCAAAGAATATAATCAGTCTGATTTTGGTATTGACCATCTGGTGATGTCCATGTGTAGAGTCTTCTCTTGTGTTGTTGGAGGAAGGTGTTTGCTATGACCAGTGCATTCTGTTGGCAAAACTCTGTTAGCCTTTGCCCTGCTTCATTCTGTACTCCAAGGCCAAATTTACCTGTTACTCCAGGTATCTCTTGACTTCCCACTTTTGCATTCCAGTCCCCTATGATGAAAAGAACATCTTTTTTGGGTGTTAGTTCTAGAAGGTCTTGTAGGTCCTCATAGAACCGTTCAGCTTCTTCAGTGTTACTGGTTGGGGCATAGACTCGGATTACTGTGATACTGAATTGTTTGCCTTGGAAATGAACAGAGATCATTCTGTCATTCTTGAGATTGTACCCTGCATTTTGGACTCTTTTGTTGACTTTGATGGCTACTCCATTTCTTCTAAGAAATTCTTATCCAGAGTAATAGATATAATGGTCATCTGAATTAAATTTGCCCATTCCAGTCCATTTTAGTTCAGTGATTCCTAAAATGTCAATGTTCACTCTTGCCATCTCCTGTTTGACCACTTCTAATTTACCTTGATTCATGGACCTAACATTCCTGGTTCCTATGCAGTATTGTTCTTTACAGCTTTGGACTTTACTTCCATCACCAGTCACACCCACAACTGGGCACTGTTCTTGCTTTGGCTCCATCTCGTATTCTTTCTGGAGTTATTTCTCCACTCTTCTCCAGTAGCATATTGAGTACCTACTGACCTGGGGAGTTACTCTTTCAGTGTTGTATCTTTTTGCCTTTTCATACTGTTCATCGGGTTCTCAAGGCAAGAATACTGAAGTGGTTTGCCATTCCCTTCTCCAGTGGACCATGTTTTGTCAGAACTCTCCACCCTGACCCTTCCGTCTTGGGTGGCCCTACAGAGCATGGCTCATAGTTTCATTGAGTTAGACAAGGCTGTGGTCCATGTGATCAGTGTGGTTAGTTTTCTGTGACTGTGGTTTTCATTCTGTCTGCCCTCTGATGGATAAGGATCAGAGGCTTATGGAAGCTTCCTTTTGGGAGAGACTGACTTTTCATACTCAGTTATGTTAAAATTCATGGGTCTGTGTTGCATTTTGCATGAATCTTTACCTGTGCATAATTTTGTAGCATCTTGTAGGTCATTTGGAATATACCAGTTTATGAAGTTTGCTGAGTTTTCAAATGTTGGCACATTTTATTTTATGATACCAAAGAATCACAAATCAATATTATCATTGTCAGAGTCACTAAGTTTTGAAATATTGTCAACCTTACCGTGGCACAAGTGCTGAGTTTTCCAAAATTCTGCTTTCTGTTTGACAGCTTTAATTTGTTATTGTCAACATATACTATCATTTATTTTCCTTGAAATGACAGGCTCACTTCATCCATTTTTGAGATAATGTCTACCTGCCAAATAGTCAAGTTTAAATAATCACAGTGTATCACAGCCAGTTGTTTTTTTAGGGGAAAAAAAATTGGTTCCATGAAAAAACGTGACTAATTTCTGCCTGCAACTCAGTCACACAGACCTCAAGGGAACTATCATTCACTCAGTATTCAAATATCCATTATTTATCCTGAGGTATACATTCCACAGTTTTTCTGATTTTGAAAATTAAAGTCAAAAAGCTTATTTAAAGTAGAAGTATATTTGAAGTGGAAATATATTTTAGCATTTTTCAGAGAGGCTAGTAAAGTAATGCTCAAAATTCTCCAAGCCAGGCTTCAGCAATACGTGAACCATGAATTTCCAGATGTTCAAGCTGGTTTTAGAAAAGGCAGAGGAACCAGAGACCAAATTGCCAACATCCGCTGGATCATCGAAAAAGCAAGAGAGTTCCAGATAAACATCTAGTTCTGCTTTATTGACTATGCCAAAGCTTTTGACTATGTGGATCACAATAAACTGTGGAAAATTCTGAAAGAGATGGGAATACCAGACCACCTGATGTGCCTCTTGAGAAATTTGTATGCAGGTCAGGAAGCAACAGTTAGAACTGGACATGGAACAACAGACTGGTTCCAAATAGGAAAAGGAGTACATCAAGGCTGTATATTGTCACCCTGCTTGTTTAACTTCTATGCAGAGTACATCATGAGAAACGCTGGGCTGGAAGAAGCACAAGCTGGAATCAAGATTGCCGGGAGAAATATCAGTAACCTCAGATATGCAGATGACACCACCCTTATGGCAGAAAGTGAAGAGGAACTATAAAAAGCCTCTTGATGAAGGTGAAAGAGGAGAGTGAAAAAGTTGGCTTAAAACTCAGCATTCAGAAAACGAAGATCATGGCATCTGGTCCCATCACTTTACGGGAAATAGATGGGAAAACAGTGGAAACACTGTCAGACTTTATTTTTTGGGGCTCCAAGATCACTGCAGATGATGACTGCAGCCATGAAATTAAAAGACGCTTACTCCTTGGAAGAAAAGTTATGACCAACCTAGACAGCATATTGAAAAGCAGAGACATTACTTTGCCAACAAAGGTCCGTCTAGTCAAGGCTATGGTTTTTTCAGTGGTCATGTATGGATGTCAGAGTTGGACTGTGAAGAAAGCTGAGCGCCGAAGAATTGATGCTTTTGACCTGTGGTGTTGGAGAAGGCTCTTGAGAGTCCCTTGGACTGCAAGGAGATCCAACCAATCCATTCTAAAGGAGATCGGTCCTGGGTGTTCTTTGGAAGGAATGATGCTGAGGCTGAAACTCCAGTACTTTGGCCACCTCATGCAAAGAGTTGACTCATTGGAAAAGACTCTGATGCTGGGATGGATTGGGGGCAGGAGGAGAAGGGGACGACAGAAGATGAGATGGCTGGATGGCATCCCTGACTCGATGGACGTGAGTCTGAGTGAACTCCGGAAGTTGGTGATGGACAGGGAGGCCTGGTGTGCTGCGATTCATGGGGTCACAAAGAGTTGGACACGACTGAGCGACTGAACTGAACTGAGTAGATACTATCTAAATAAATATAAGATTGAGTATAAAATAAATTTAGAAATGAAAATCCTTCCAAAATATGTTGCTCGTTGAAAGAAAAACGTGCTCAGAGTGAAGCACAAAGCAAAATCCAGCTCAGTCTTAAAAGAGACCTCTAAAAATGATTTAGAAAAATTAAACACAAAGGCATATCAAAAGAATATGAGAATATCCATTTCTATAGAGAAAGTAGATAGTTTCAACTAAGGGGAATCACTAACATCTTTAAAATGATAAAGCCCTGTGGATCAACTCACAGTGAAAACCTAATCATTAGAAATAGTCCAAGTAGGTAGCATAATGACTATTAGCAAAACAGGAAATAAAAGGAAAAATAGAGACCCCCGTAGGAGTAAACTTTATTTTACTTTTCAAGGCAAGTAGATGTAAAAAGTTGTAAAATAATAAAGTAGGTCTAATTGATAGATACTAAATTCTACATTCTGCAAATGGAGAATAAACCTTCTTAGGAATGTCTGTAAAGTTTTCACAAAACATGCTGTATGTTTGGCTGTAAGGCAAGCCTTAAATTCCTATGGAAGATATATTTTATGTTCATTTTAGCCTGCCAGCAAGTAAATCGCCTAAAAGGTAAACATTTTTACCTCTAGAGTAGGGATTGAAAGAGAAGAAACGAGGCCTTTCCTTTATACATTTCTGTGCTCAGCATTTTGATAGAGTATGTGTGTTGATTCTGTAATTTAGAAAAGTTTTTGAATGCCTCACTTTAGCAACCTTAGTGATGATCATTAAGCATGGAATTTAGAATGTACCTGCTGTCTAGTCCTTACCTAGTGCAGCCTCATTAGGGGAAGGACAATAGCTAAGACATATAAAACAGTCTACAGTGAATTAGGTAAGATAATCCTGTTTGTCTGCTTTTTGATTGTGAATAAGAATTCTTGCCAAATGTTGCTATCCATTCATATGATTTGGAATTGGTGTCCTTGGTCACAGATGTGTTTGCCAGATTACTCCCATGTGAACATGATTAGATGGGTAGTTATTCTGATAATCTGTATCTCTAATTTACTTCATTTGCTTTGGGGATATAAAATGATTGTAGTTTCCATTTGAATTATATCCCCAATAAAAACAGTAAGAATGTCAGTAATGAGTATAAATCGTGGACCACATTGATATTGGTGAAGTCGATTTTAATTTTTTAAGTTTGGTTGGAAAAACAGGGTATGGAGTTCTCACTGGCCATCTTTTCATTACAGAAAGAACTGGTTGTCTTCTTGGGCCGTTTTGCAGGGTTCATCTTTACTCTTCACTAAAACCCAAGGAAGTAGCACAAGTTGGGTAAGTATTTCTCTTCTTTGGAGGCTTTACACATTTAAATTATGTGGACAGTATTGCACTTGAATTTCATAAGGTAGTCCAGAGTCCTTCTAACTACCCCTCATGTGCAAATAAATGAGGCTTTCTTAGTTAAAGATGCATTTTGACTCAGAAAGAAAAGGGCCATTTAGAAAAGTTGACTCCTATTGTTAAAATTTTGCTCTTTCAGGTATTTAGTTAGAGAATAAGCTGTCATGTAGCAAGCCCCACCTTGATTTGTAACCTGACCCTTGGATACTAGTCAGGTTTCTGTGTCTATATATGATACCAGCCTGCTTTCAGAAGAAAATAAAATGTCACTATTACTTGTGGGACTTTGAAGCTGTTTGTATATTTGAGTGTTTACTACTGTTAATTCTCTGTTATTTATAATACAAATACCAAAAATTATAATTTGTGACATATCATAATAGGTTAACATTTTTTGAATCCTGAAAATGTATGAGATACTGTTCTAAGTATAGAAGATGGTGTGTGTGTATGTGTTGTGTGTGTGTGTATGTGTGTATATATATATATCTGTGTTACTCTCTTAACTCTGGGGGAATACTGTTTGTCATCCCCTCTCCTGCTGTTGGAGATGAGAAAATGAGATGTGAAACAGTTCAGTGACTCGCTCAAAGTCTTAGAGCTACGTAAGTGACAGATCTGGGTACCATTTTGGCTCCAGAGTCCATGCTCTGGGTATTTCCAAAAAGATTTAAAAATGAAATTAAGCTAATGTCTTTTGTCTGCTTTATATCCTACCTTAATGAATATTTCTTAAAATTACTGAGTTGCTTTAAAATGACTAGGACCTGTTGGCCTTATCTTTGATAAAAGAGAAATCCATTTCTAAAATCAAAGCAAATCTTAGTCACATACCTTTACAGTTATGTAACATTGTTCAGAGCGTGCTAGTCCTCAAATACCATGATGTAGTAACCTCCAAAACTGTTGGGTTGAATGCAGATAGGAACTTTCTGGAATATTTCTTCTGTTTTGCTTCTCTGATGCTTTGATTTGCTCTCTGGTCTGACAGTACAGTGAAACTGACCTGTAATACGCTTATCCACATTAGAAGATTGAAATTTTTATTTGACTTGTCTTAAAGTAAATTGATAATTATTTTTCCTTTGTCACCTGAGGGGAAGCGTATGGTACTTTTTTGTTATATTAATGCATTTCTAGAAGACGATGCATTTATTTATTCTTCCTACTTGTGGCTCAACTTTTATTTGAAATTGAGTGAAGGAAGTGAATGAAAGCAATGGAGAAGCAATTAGAGATTAAAGTAATAAAAAAGTTCCTGAAGAAAGTTGGATAATGATCATTTATTTGATAATTACGAATCCCTAGAGATTGCCAAGTTGTAGTATATACAGATAAAACAAGTACATAGATCACTGTGGTAAGTGAGGCATCATTGAGGTAGGCAAATATGTCCGTGCTGCTAATTTGCTTCAGTCGTATCCAATTCTTTGCAACCCTATGGACTATAGCCCACCAAACTCCTCTGTCCATGGGATTTTCTAGGTGAGAATACTGGAGTGGGTAGCCGTTTCCTTTTCCAAGGGATCTTCCCCACACAGGGATCAAACCCATGTCTCATGTCTCCTGCATTGGCAGGCAGGTTCTTTACCACTGGCACCACTGTGACTTAAAGAAAATGAATTTTTTTTTCTAATTAGGGGATGTTAAGTGAATACCCCAGCACAGAACCATTAGTATAGACTGATGGTTGCATTTTAAGATCTCTTGAAGACTTTACATAAATCAGAACTCATAATTAAAACTAATGCCAGCAGAGGGCGTAGGGCATTTCTGTTCATCATCTCAAGTTGGGTTACTGCATTACCATGTGATAATAGCAGAAACATAGTTTAAAATTCACTGAGCTCACCAATTTTGAAGTTGTGAAATTCTTAATAGCGTTTTAACTTTAGAGATTCACTATTTGAGTTTTTGCCTTTAAATGAAATTTTATTAATATATTGTCAGTAATACATTATGATAATCATTTCAGATTGATATAATTTGATAAAACAGTCACACTGTGTTTTATAGTCTTAAAAACTAAACAGATGTGGGATATGATAAAATGCTTGATTATGCAGTCAATTCTTAATTTTTATTGTATGGCTAACTAAAAAATCTCAAACCACCTTGCTTTTTCTTCCCATATGTAACACATAATAAGGGAATTGAAACTAATTTAAGTGGCCTAAGTAAAAGCAAATAAGATTATTCAAATTAAAAAATGTGTAAGTATATGTAATATATTTTGGTGTATGTAGCACTCATAAATATTAAAAATTGATGAAATATGCAAGATGCTTTTTAATTAACTCTGTAATTAGGATTGTTCACAAAGGATTTGAAAGACTCCTAGCTTTGTTTCTCTACTCACTCACCAGCTAGATCTATCACAAGTAAAATGTGTCCTGTTTATATAGTGAAATCACGTCTTACCTGAGGCTGGCATGTCAGCCAAAAAGACAAGAATCACCTCCAGTGAAAATTTCCTTTGAGTGTAACTTAGGAAGATGCTGTCAGGAGTCAGTCTCTGGCAGAGTCAGTTTTTCCCTTTGCTGTTGGAAGACATTACGTTTCCTTCAGTTGGGCTCAGATGGTTTGTTCCAGGACCGTGTTGGAGACGTATGATTCTTTACAGATTAGTTTCACACTAAGTGCAAAAACCTCTACTGATATCCCCTGGAAGAAATAGCCAATTCAGATCTTACACTCACTCCTGGGCATATATTCATTGATGGGATGCTGAGCCAAACCATCCATACTATTTGAACCTCTGTTTTTAGAAAACCATTCACGCTTTATATTTATTTTTGATTTCATGGGTAGTTAAGATGGAGCAAATGAAATGTGCACATGCTGCCTGTAAGATAATATGACACCAGTGCCGCATCATCCAGAATCCAGCCAGCCTCTCCTTCTCCTTTGGGATGGGTAGACGTCACTTGTTTCCTGGAAAGTATTAGTTGTCCCCTGGGTTGTTAGATCAGTAACTTAAATTACACTTGCCTTTTTCTTACTCCTTTCACCTTATTTGTTCAGCGGGTCATGGCAACACGCCCACCTCCAGCTCATCTCCAGACCTCGCCAGGTGTCCTCTGGGTGACAGCCTTGCCTCTGGTGGAGAGCCACAGTCCCCGAGTAAGGGGAAGGCGAGCTGGACGGCAGGGCCTCTCCTCAGAGAGATCTTAGACAGGAACCAGAGTACGTGGCCCCGCCAGCCACAGGGAGGAGGCTCAAGGCTTTGTGAGGAGGGGCTGTATGACTCCTCTTTATTACCCCCCAAGTCTTCCCTTGTGAATATAAGGGAGGACAGGTCTGTTCACAGTAAGTTGTAAAAAGCATTCATCTTAAAGATAAGCGTGAATTGATAGAATAACAAAGTCAGAAAATACTCTGAGGTAAATTCTAGGGCTTTTGCAAAATATTTTGGAGATGTAGCTTTGCCTGTGTTGTGTCTGCTTGCAGTTGTATTTTTGTCCTGCCTGGTTCCATTATGGTTTTCTCTTGTATGTCATTTTGCCATTGTGCACTGTAATGACATCGTCATTTTCTTCCCTTTTCCCATCAAGTCATTCTGCCAGCAGGGCTCAGTCTCTGAGCTCCTGCTCTCGCTGCTTTCTTCCTGGAAAATCTCTGTCCGCCGCCGGCCTGCTGTCGCATATGTAAAATCTGATCCTGTTTCCGCTGTCACTGTATGTGTTCTTGTTGCATGTCCCTTGCCACAGTAGTTCTGTTTTCTTTTCCATGAATGCATTGGGGCGATGATTACAGTGGAGAAAAGCAGTACTGGATTTTGAGAAATAATGGATAGCAAACATGAAATTTTGCCGACCACAGTAGAGTATTTTTATAGCATTCCTTGTCATGTCATTGTATTTGGTTACTGTAACTTATTCGGTTGGTTATTTATATCTTAGCTTATAACTATCTACCAACCATGTCATGATGACAAGTTAAACTGTATTTATTGTTTTGTTAAATGTATCCATTTAAGTTTTATAACTTTTGAAATACATCAGATTTGCTCAGAAAGTTATCTGTGCCCATCATAGCTTTGTGATTTAATTACAGTGATTTTTAAATTACAATGTGAATTAATTTTAATGTTTTTTGAATGACAAAAGGTATAAAGAAGGCAGAGGCTCTGTAGAATTGTTAAAATTTGTTTTGTGATTTTTAAATTGTTCACTAGTTCCATGAAATAGTCTGAATTTTGTTTTGATTCCACTAATAAATCCCATATAATACCTTGAGTTTTGTTTAGTTATGTCAGCTATAGTATTTAAAACCAGCTGAAAAGATGTAGTAAAAGGGAACAGATGAAGTTGAAGCATTTATGAAAAGTGAAATTACAAATGTTGTCATTGACGTTGTGAATAGTGAATAAGTTTTCACAAGGTTGGTGGGTAAGATTCATTTTCAATGACACATAGAATTTGAAAATATTTTAGCAAGTGAGATTTTCTATAAAAAATCTTTATGAACTTGAAGATTACAATTCATCAGCCTGTAAGGATTTTTTAAACCCCCAAATCCTACAGTAACATAGGAATGCTATTTTCTATTCTCAGTTAATAGATGAAACAGAAATTTAAGTTAATGATGGCAATATATAGAGTAGGTCTATATTTAACATACATTTTTCTGCTGCTTACTAACCTTTTCCTTATTTGGTTAACAAAATATAATAGCCAACTAAGTGCTGCTTCTTCTCAAACCACCCATGTTCACTGTCTTCCTGATCAGTTCACCATTCCTCTTTCAATTGCTGAGGCTTTAGAGCATCTGACTCCAGCTTTTATTTCCAGTAAAGGCTGAATAAAAGAACATGGGGCTCAGGATTTTGTTTTTACAAGTTATTGTTAGTTGTTGACAACATAAAGAGTCAATAAGGAAATAACCTTTGAAAGTACAGAATCCGGTTTAGAGAATGTTTATTTGGTGGAAAAGAACTTGGTTATCTGCCAGATGTTATTTGTATGTATATAAGAATATGACCTTTTGAACACGTCATTTTACATAATTATGGATAGTTTAGAATAAATTCAATAAAACAGAATTGCTCACAGTATACACGTGTTTATAAATTTGAAAATATAGTATTAGCAATTTTTCCTCTCCAGGAATTCTGGTTTATAGCCCACTTGCAAATGAGGGCCTATTACTCTCTAGCCTCACCAATGTCATTTTCCATCAAACTTTTTGTTGTTGTTTTTATACTAATGGGTGAAAAAAGATTTTAGCGTGGCTTTACTTTGTATTTTTCTTATAATGATGGAGGTTGAGCCATTTTGTTTCCTTTTCAATGAACTGTATGTAATCATGTCTTACAAACATTTTTCAATTTCAAGTAGGAATTGTTATTTTATGATATAAAGAGAGAAGAATTTGAGGTAACCCCCTGTTTTGTTTATTGTTAATAATACAAAATTGGTCTTAATTCTTCTTGGATACATGTATGTACATAAATATAACAAAGGTTTTTCCTTTTTTCCAAAACCAAGTTTGGGAGTAATCAGTCCAAACCGGAGTTCACAGTGGACCTTAAGGGAGCGACCATCGAGATGGCTTCAAAGGATAAATCCAGCAAAAAGAATGTATTTGAGGTAATAAATTATTGTCAAAGTATAATCCTCATTCTTATCCATAGTAATTTTATGTTCTGAATTATTGGGGAAATTGTCTTTCAGTGTGACAAGTTAAGGCAGAGTTAGTCATTAAGTCAGTTTGTATTTGACTTAACTTTTAAGTCAAAAAAGCTGGTGTAAAGATCTAACTTCATTTGCGTAAGTGATTAGATCTCAGACTTTATATTATAAGCCTTTGTTCCAAGTCTTGAATTTCCCCAGCATCAATAAAAGGTGTGGTTCCCTTTATCCACAAGATTGAATATTAAAAAGTAAGTTAAAGCCTTCCCAGTGTCATAAAAAGCTCCCCACAGTAACACATACTGCCTAAGAGACCACCCCAAACTCAGTAGCCCAAGAAAAGACTCACGTCGTTTGCTCAGTTTGGCCTGCCCAGAGCGGAGTGGTGGTTCTGATGCTTAGAGCTGAACGGTGGTTCTGACCTCACCCAGGTCCAGTCACCAGGCTTCAGTCGTCCAGCAGCTTGAATGGGGCTGAACAGTCTAGTTGCCCTCTCCAGGCTCAGTGCTTGCTGCTGGCTGGGCTCCTTCTCACTGGCTCTCTCTTTGTTCAGTGGAGTGACTCCAGGCTTCTTTGCATTCAGGTTTCCCAAAGGGCCAGAGTGGGAGCCCCAGGGCTTCTTGAGATCTGGATGAAGAGTCAAACACCAGTGTGTTCTGCGTCTTAAAGCAAGCCAGGTGGCCGGCCAAAAATTCAGGGTCCCCCTGCTGGTGGAGGAGCCGCGGTCACACTGCGTGTGTGGAGAACAGAGGGGTGTTCAGACCAGCTTTGCAAATAGCCTTCCTTTAGAGCCTCCTGTCTCAGGCCTTTCCTCCTGTTGTCCAGGGGTATTGGAAGAGTTGACGTTTCCCAAGTGGAACCTAAGTGTTTCTGTCCTGTTGATTTTTACTCCTGATGAGTCTACCTTCAGTACCAAGGGCTGCTAGTCTCTGCTTGTCAAATGTTTCCTCTGTTACAAGACTCACAATAGAGATGTTGCAAGTTTATGCATTTAAAATAGCACTTGTTTCATGTAGCTGGAGTTAACATCTTCTGTAAATTATTTCCCCACTAGATTATCCAAAAAGAAGAAAAAATTTTCAAGCAGAGACTGCATTTTTTGCTTAATTTTTTTTAGCATGTATCAAAAACTTTTATTTCATTCATTTTTAAAATTAAATTATTTATTTTAATTGAAGGCTAATTACTTTACAATATTGTAGTGGTTTTTGCCATACAGTCACATGAATCAGCATGGGTGTACATGTGTCCCCCATCCTGAACCCCCCTCCCACCTCCCTCCCAATTCCATCCCTCAGGGTTGTCCCAGTGCGCCCTGAGTGCCCTGTCTTAGGCATCGAAGACTGGTGATCTATTTCACATATGGTAGTATACATGTTTTAACGCTATTCTTATTTTTAAGTGAGAACCTCTAACAGAACAGAGTATCTTACGTGCAGTGAATATTCACTATTGATTGATTGCTTGGCCTGCTCTCTAAGAAGAAATTCAGGGAAGGAAATTACTGTTTCCTGAGGTAGCCTTGTTTCATTCCAGAATGAAGAGGGTCCCATGGCCAAATAAATTGGGGAAATACGGTGTATTTTATTCCTCTGTTAGAAAACCACAGTGCGCCCTGGAGGAACAAAACTCCAAGAAGTCTGGAAGGATAGAGTCTTGTTCAGATCTCCTCAATCCAGTATTTTCTAAATTAACATCACATAATGAATCGTTTGTTTATTTTTTGAGGGGTATCTTTTAAAACATTATTATAGGAGTTGTTTGAGGAATATATCTCAGAATGTTGTTTGATAAGCATTGCCATATGTTCCTCTGGGAAAAAAGGAAATCAAACATTCACCAGCCAGAAAATAGAAGGAATGCTCTCTGTGGCTAGTTCAAAATCCTTCTTCAGTTGAACCAAGGATGTCATATGTAAATTTGTTACCACATTCATATAGAATCATACATAGTATCCTTACTTTAGTTAGTTCATGGTTTGATAGCTCAGTAATGTTTCTGTCTAAAGGGGATGTGAAAATTATTGTCTGTGCCCTCTCTTTGTACTAGGTCACTATATTTTCATACTAAGTAGGAAATATTGAAAGTCTAACCCTTCTATATTCCCGTCTATATTTATCTTTTTTAACCAGAGAGAAAAAATTTCTCTAGTTCATGTAAAACTATCATAGGATTTATTTCTTTACAAATCATATTTCAATTCTCATTTAAAATGCATAGCCTAGATACTTGAATTTGCTTTTAATGATGACGTATATAAGATTTCAGCAAGTTTTGTGGTGTTTGTGTGATAGTTTGGTATCCTAAATTATTAGCTTTTTTTGAGAATGTATTGTGAGAAAAACGTCATGTTTTGTAAAATAATTCAGCTGGTATTATTTTATACTAAAATAAAGGATAATGACATTACTGTGGAATCTGTAACCTTGCATCACCATTAATATAATATATGGCATCTCATCTTCTGCTGGTGGTTTAGTAGACTTTGAATTAAATCCATTTACTTGATTGAAAGCACTAACCACATATATATATATATATATATATATATTTTTTTTTTTTTTTTTTCCTTCTTTAAAGCTGAAAACCCGTCAAGGAACTGAATTGCTGATTCAGTCTGACAATGACACTGTTATCAACGATTGGTTTAAAGTTCTCAGTAGTACCATCAGTAATCAGGTATGTGTTTGACTTAGGGTTGTTTTTTTTTTTACCTTAGAGCTGTTTAATCTTTCTTCCTTTTTTTTTTTTGGCTATTTATTGTATATCTAGTTTCCAATTTATGTGTGAAAAAATACTTTTAAAAAATGCATATTTGACAGTGATCAATTTAGCAATTCCTAGGGCCTGATGGGGCTTCCCCATTGGCTCAACGGTAAAGAATCTGTTTGCAGTGCAGGAGACATAAGAGATGCGGGTTTGATTGCTGGGTCAGGAAGCTCCCCTGGAGGAGGGCATGGCAAACCCGCTCCAGTGTTCTTGGCATGAAATCCTGTAAACAGAGAAGCCTGATGGGCTACAGTTCGTGGGGTCGCAAAGAGTTGGACATTACTGAGTGACTGAGCCATGAGCACATGAGAGGCTGATGAGTGATTTAACATTCACATTTATAGGATGTTTGCCACCAGTAGATTTCATGTAACTGTCACATGAGGCATTGGTTCAAAAAGAAATTAGCTCCAGAGGCAGGGCCAGCCACTATGCTCTATTGTCATCTTGTCATCAACTGGAAGTGCTGGAAATCATACCGTTTGGTGGAAACTGGTACTGAGCAAAATGGTGAGATGAATGAAGTCGTCTGGTCATTCGCACTTTCTCTTTCCTAGTAACTTTTCTACTTACAGTACCCTTGTGTTCCTGGTAAATTTCTTTTCATATGTATTATACCTAAAAGAACTTCATATTTATATTCTGAAGCTGAGTTAGTAAGAGCAGTATTGAACAACTTGAAGCTGCACTTTCTTAGACTGTATTCCTACTCCCTCAGCATATGGAGACATGGCTCCTGATTAAGGATCATATGTCAGTGACAGAAGTGAAAGGAAAGCGGATACTTAGGAGTATAATGATTTTAAACTAAATGGAGACAGAAGAAAGTTGGGGAATCACTGGCTTTAGTAGAGATTGAGGTGTCTCTCAGAGACTTTGTTAGTAATGCTTCATTATTCAGGTTTGTGATCATATGCAAGTGTTCTCTTTCTGTGGGTCTCAGTTTTTCTACTAAAAAAAAAAAATTGGACTGGATTGTCTCCAAGTATCCTTTTATGCTCCCAAATTCTGTGATTCACCCAGTTTAGAACACCCAGATATTAAATCTGAATTTTTTTTTTAACTCTTTCACCTCCAACTTTTACTCTTCTAGTAAATTATTCACCAGTCTAGATGTGAATTATTCCTTTGCAGTCTGTAATACTGTATGAAATTTCTGAACCTTGTCCTTTTTCATTTATTTCTGAAACCATGGACAGGTCTTTAAAATTTTTATACTAAGAGTAAGCCCCGAACAGTTTTCGTTAATTTCACCTTACACCATCCCACACCAATCCATTCTTAGTGCCACTACAGTATAAACTTCCTAAGTCACTTTTATAATCCCCTCCTGCTCAGAAACCTGATGATTCGTATTAAAGTTCAACAGCCTGAGCGCAGTCTGTCTATCCAGATGTACCTTTTCCTCTACCCAGAATGGGCTTTCTGCTCTAGTCACAGTAATCCATTCACTATCCTTTGAAAGCAAGGATATTGCTGTTCATTTACCAAACGCGTGAGTGTCTTATGCACTGGGATGTAGCAGCATGCAGCCAGACGCGTAGAGCTTACAGTCAAAGGCAGAAGACTACTGAAGACAGACAGCCGAACAGTTAATATAACGAACGTATAAAGACTCCGATTATGTAGAGGCTAACACTAGTGGAGGGATCAAGGGAGGCCTTGTGGAGAAAGTGGTTTTTTTTTTTAATTAAGGCCTCCAGGTTCAGGAAATAAGCCAACTGAAAAGGGAAGACTATATTATTGATTATAAAAATTTTAAATGTATACTGTTTGCAGAGTAGCAAAAGATACTGAAAGCAAGAGATGGGCAAAACTTCAGGGAAAAATACAAAACTTTATTGAGAGACATTGCCAAATCTTAATTAAATGAGAAGTATATTGTGTTCATGGATTAAAAGATTCAGTTATATAAAGATATAATATTCTTCCAAATGATTTATAAATTTTTAGGTTTGAGGTATTTGGATCTCCTTCAGAATCCCAGTGGGTTTTCTGATAGAACTTGACAAGCTTTTTCTAAAATTCATTTAGAAATGCAAAGGACTAAGGATAGACACCCTTGCAGAAGACTTGCAGTTTCATATGTCAGGCCCTGATAAAGCTACCTATCCATAATGGGAGAGGTACACAGACCCGTGGAACAGAATAAAGAAGCTGGAGACAGACCCACATACCTTTCAGTGTGCCGGGACAGGGTGCGTGCTGGTCAGCTGGAGGCCCAAGGAGAAGCCGGAGCTTTTCCTTACACTGTGCACAGAAATGGATTCTTGGTGGAATAAGGATCTCAGAATGAAAGGCAGAGCAGTGTTTTCAGTTTTGAGAATTCAGTCTGCTTTCTAACTTGTAGAAGTAAACTTAGTTAGGCTTAAATGAGTTCTAGGGTCTGGGAGTAAGGATGAACTGTTGACACAAAGTGCAGCTTTAAAAGACTGTTGCTGTGAAACGGTTACGGTGCCATTGCAGGTAAGCTTTGTCTGTCCTGTTACCAACAGTGTAGCCTCATCCTGATCTGTCACTGCAGGTACATCCTGACCTTCTAACAGTTATCACTGCCACTTGATCAAACGATTATTACTGTCACTTGAGGCAAGATAGTGTCACTATTAGTACAAACCCATTATTCTTGTGAATTATCAGTAATTTTTTTCTTTATTGAAATTCAGAATTAATGCCATCAATGGGGGAGAAAAAGTATTTTTTATAATATTTATCAAATATCTAAATCATGGATTCTGTATACTAAATCGTTCCTTAAAGTCATGTGGAAGAGTTGATCACTGATCATTCTGAGAATTGCATCTAAAGTAATCGTAAAAGTAATATGTGTTTGGAAAATCTCTACCTAACAGACAGTAGAACCCGATGAAGCAATTGAAGAGGAGATACCAGATTCACCAGGAATAGAAAAGCACGATAAAGAAAAGGACCAGAAGGAGCCGAAGAAATTGCGTTGTAAGTTTTTCTTTCCCAGTTTTGCTAGTGGTTTGAGTAAGCTCATTATTCTCTTAGCTCTTCAGAGTGTAAATGCTGAGTGGAGTCACCACTGTTACAAGAGTGTAAGGTTCAGTAGTAGCAGCCTCAGTGTTTCCGTGTTCTCTATCTTCGTTTACTCACTGTAATTTTTCACCCTAATCATATGCACCCCAATGGCAGCATATATTGCATTACCTTTTCAAGAGAAAAAAAAAATGTACACAACAGAATGCACTTATGTTGAGGTCTCTAGGAAGCTGAATTTTATGAACTGAAAAATATGTAATTACTGTTTAAGATCCTTACACATTAAGAAGTCAAAAGTTAGGGGATATGTACTGTAGTTCCAAACTGAACACCAGGCAGCCGCCTCTGACTCATGGATGTCTATGCAGGTAGGTGCATGAATTTAACCTCCAGACGACATTATACATACAGGACCAGAGTGAGCCAGCAGTTTCAGGGATTGCATTTTCTAAAGCAGGCCTCTTGTAAATTACATAGTTTAAACAGGCCATTAGCCATGACTCTGAACTTTGTTAAATCTATTTGAACAGATCCACATTTAACTCGGAACTTTTGGTCTTCACAGTAACTGAAGGAGTAGAAAAATCAGTTCTTTTGTTCTTTTACATTCTAATTGTTCAGGCCTATTACTGACACTGTCACCATATAACAGTGTAAACACATGAAAATTGTATTCTTTTAATCCTTTCCTCACATATTGTTTGTGCTCTCAACTTTCTTCACATATAGTTATTTTCAAGAAGTTTACTTTTCAAATTTGTGTTATGGTAATCAAAAAAGAAATCAGGACTACAAGAAATGTAGAACATTTTCCAGGTGATCCCATCCTTAGCTCAGGGTAGGGATACTTATGATGAGTCTGAGTTCAGCTTGAGGCACAAATAATGGTGATGGATATGTATATACATATATGTGTGTACATATGAGTACATCTTAATATATATGTGTACATACACAACCCCCAGCTCCCAGTTGAGTAAGGATCAGGAAGGGTGGAGGTTTTGTTTATGTTTTATAGGATGGTTTCTTTACTTTTTGCTCTTCATTTTATGCTCTAAAACGGGGGGATAGTCTAAGACTATACATAGCATCATTTATTAAATAATGAGTATATATTAGAATGGAAAAGGAAATGGCAACCCATTCCAGTGTTATTGCCTGGAGAATCCCAGGGACGGGGCAGGAATCTGGTGGTCTTCCATCTATGGGGTTGCACAGAGTCGGACACGACTGAAGCGACTTAGTATAACTTACAAATGTCTTGGCACACGTACCAAAGAAGGCACTGTTTGTGGCCAGTGTTTTCCACTCTAATATATACTCATTATTTAATAAATGATAGAAATGGAATGTTTTGTGTGGTGTATTACTTTGAAATTGGGTCTGTGTTAATTTAATTCTTCAAGAGTTACTCTTTAAACCATATTAAAGTTAGAATAATTGATTTACTGTGATTTTTATATATGAGATTAATATACTTTGAATGCTAGGTGGAAAATTTTTTATCAAAAAAGCGTTTATCTTATGAAATGCTTAATATCTATCTGTCTTAAGCCGCAAAAGTATCTAGCATAGATTCTTCAGAACAGAAAAAAACCAAGAAAAACTTGAAGAAGTTTCTTACACGACGCCCCACTTTGCAAGCTGTTCGTGAAAAAGGTTATATTAAAGGTAGGTAGAAGTGATGTTTATAGCAATGAACTTTGGCCAGAATCAGAAATAAGACGTTTTACATTTATAGCTGAGTAATTTCGAAACAGTAAAAATGTTTTCATTCCTTATTCATTATCAGTTCAGTGATTGCAATACATTTGAGTAATTAAAATTGATTTTTAAATGCATGTGAGTTTAAAGCATTGAACAGACGTAAATACCAAATTCAGTTTTTAGAAACCCTGCACCAGAGGAACTACACAGATGTGGTGGGTTGGGTGGCAAACTTTCAGAAGACAATTAAGATTTTTAGTTTTGAGATACACAGATCAGAAGAAATATTGAATAGTCACTAACAGTAGAAAAAAAAGAAGAAAGATAATGAACAATTTTATTCTTGATTGTTTGCCTTCAATTCTCATTTAAGGTAATTACAAAATTAGTATAAAGTGCTTTTTCCTAACTAATTTTTATATTTTTTTCAAGTGTAAGGGTCACAATTCACTAATAAGATCTTTTAATATTCTTTAAAATTACATGGGCTGTGTATACCTTTAATTCTTAAAAGTGTGTTTAATTTCAAAGGTAGAATTTTCTAATACATAACTCAAAAGACATTTGTTCATCAGTAAAAAATATAATAAAAGGTAGCATAATATATATATTATGCCTGTCTTTTGTCAAGATTCTAACAAAGACTATTGTTGGGACATCTGTTTGCAAAGCATGTAAACTAAAATATAGAAATAAGTTTCAGTAAACACTACTATGTGTAAAATGGGTAACTAAAGAGAACCTACTGTATAGCACGGGGAACTCCACCCAGTGCTCTGTAGTGGCCTATAGGGGAAAAGAATCTAAAAAAGAGTCAATATATGTATGTGTAACTGCATCATTTTGCTGTACACCTGAAATTAACACAACCTTGTAAATCAACTACAGTCCAATGAACATGTTTAAAATAAGCAAAGCATTTGCTGGGGAAAAAAAGAAACGTCTATAAAGATGAGATACAGACAAGGTAACTTAAAATAGTGATGAGTTCCACGAAGAATTGAACACAGTGATAAAATAGAGTGACTAGAGTTGGGTTACCTTAGGTAGCATAGTCAGAGGGGTTTTTTTTTCCCCCAGTATTTATTTATTTGGCTGCTCTGGGACTTTGTTGTGGCACACGGGATCTTCAGTTGCAACATGTGAACTCTTAGCTGCAGCATGGAAAGTCTTAGTTGCAGGATGTGGGATCTAGTTCCCCAGCCAGGGATTGAACCTGGGCCCCCTGCGTTGGAAGCATGGAGTCTTAGCCACTGGATCACAAGCAAAGTCCCAAAGAAGGTTCGTCTAAGGAGGTGACATATTAGCTGAGACTAGGAGTGATGAGAAGCTCCATCTGGGGTGGGGAGATTGATCCTGTCCTCTGCACGGGATGAGAAAGTAAGAAGGGAGTCAGGGACTTCCCTGATGGTCCAGTTCTTAGGACTTTGTGCTTTCAATTGCCAAGTGCAGGTTCAGTCCTTGGTCAGGGAACTAAGATCCTGAAAGCCGCGAGGTGTGGCCACCAAAAATGAGCAGAGGAGCCAGGCAGGAGTGAGGGAAGGTGTTCTGGAGCTTCATGAAGAAGGAAAACCATGTGGTGAAATACAGTTGGAAGCAGTCAACAGAGTACAGATCAGAAGGGCATGTGTCGTGGTGAAGTGCACCTTTGCAAGGATGCCTCCTGTTGAGCTCCCAGTGGTTTAGCCACTTTGTGAACTGTTATTTCTTAAAATCTCTTCCAGATCAGGTATTTGGAGCCAATCTTTCTAATCTGTGTCAGAGAGAGAATAGCACAGTGCCAAAATTTGTGAAATTATGCATTGAACATGTCGAGCAATATGGTAAGGAAAAAAAAAATTTTTTTTTAAATGTTAAGCACACCAGCCCACTGTTTTGCCATTCAAACCCCTAGGATTTTTGATTTTGAGTGTTGGAACCAGAAGTTCTTTTTAGTTGTAAATTGTCAAGAAAAGCATGTTTTGCAAAAAAAAGAAAAACTTACTCTTTTGTACTGTTTCAAATTAAGAGCTTTGCAGTCATCTGTTGAATGTTCAGTACTTAGGGTTGATTAAGGATATGGTATTCCTTGAAGCCATTTGGAGTTGATATTTGCTTAAAATGAAAGTGGTGATTGTGAAACTGTGTTTAAGAAATGATTGGACAGTATTGGAGATGGTGTTTACTTACCAAGAGAAAGTTTCTTCTGTTTATAATAAAAATGAGATGACCTTCCAAAACTGCTAAGTCAACTATAAAGTGTCCAAATAGACAAATCCTCTTTATATCATTTCTTGTAAAAGAAGACTTAAATTAATCTCTGTTTTGGTTAATTTTAGCATGTTATTTATTAGTGTTATTTATACTAGCTTTTAAAATAACAGTATCTTGACTGCAGTCACATTAACTTACATCAGTATGTCATTAAAAAATTCTTGTGTAATGAAAATGTTTGCATAAAATGTAATTACTGCTGCTTACGGATCTCTTGTCTGATCTTTATCAGCCCTACAATAGAGCAGCCATGGTCCTTGCCTTTACTGGAAGTTAAATGAATAATAAGCACATTAGATAATGTTAATATGTGCATCATCATTTATTGAATATTTGAACTTTGGGGGATTTCATTGTGTGAGTTTCAAATGATTCTATTCTACATAATAAATAAAAGAAATTAATAGCTATCTCAAATTATCAGTTCTTCTTTTAGAACCATCATTTTAGTTGCTGGCTTGTATTAAGTCTATTGGGCTTCTCTGGTGGCTCAGATGGTAAAGAATCTGCCAGCAATGCAGGAGACCCAGGTTTGATTCCTGGGTCAGGAAGATCCCCTGGAGAAGGGAATGGCTAGCCACTCCAGTATTCTTGCCTGGAGAATTCCATGAACAGAAGAGCCTCGTGGGTTACAATCTATGGGGTTCACAAACAGTAGGACATGACTGAGCGAGTAACACTTTCACTTTATATTAAGTTTATTATAAACACTGACTCTTTAGAGTCCCTTGGGCTGCAAGGAGATCAAACCAGTCTAAAGGAAATCAACCCTAAATATTCGTTGGAAGGACTAATGTTGAAGCTCCAATACTTTGGCCACCTGATGCGAAGAGCTACTTGTTGGAAAAGACCGTAATTGCTGGGAGAGGTTGAGGGCAGTAGTGGGAGAGGTTGAGGGCAGTAGTAGAAGAGGAAGGCAGCAGAAGATGAGGTGGTTAGATAGCATCACCAACTCAATGGACATGAATTTGGGCAAATTCTGGGAGACAGTGAAGGACAGGGAAGGCTGGTGTGTTGCAGTCCATGGGGTCACAGAGTTGGACTCGACTTAGCAACTGAACAACAGCAGTAATTTGACATTTTTTAGAGGGTGCCTTAATACGTACATTTACACTATCAAATGATATATGAAGAAATGGGTAGGCTGATTTTATCTACCAGCTTTCTTTACTGTTTGATTTATCCTCAAGTGTTTGTTGAAGTTTATCATAAATTGTTAGTATTTCAAGGTTGAGATGATTTCTGTGAGAGGATCCACAGTCTGCATGATAAAGTAGATTTGTTGCTGTTTACCAAACAGTTCAGAGTGAATCTCCACTCCTCTTTCCCTGCCAAGTAGCTATAAAAAGCCATTGAGAGGAAAAGAGAAATTTTATTTTAGGCTAAATGTTAATAAATAAGAATTCTAAGACATGAAAGCATCTGTAGATGAGACCAACAAGAACTTCAGTCTTGAATTATTGTCATTTGTCTCTTAGGACTGGATGTTGATGGGATTTACAGAGTTAGTGGCAACCTAGCAGTGATCCAGAAGCTGAGATTTGCAGTCAATCACGGTGAGGTCATATTCCCTGTTGTTACATACAGAAGAATCACTCATACTGTTAGATTTGGTTTAAAATAATTTCCAAGAATTTCCTATTCCTTCTGTTTTGCAGATGAGAAATTGGACTTGAAGGATAGTAAATGGGAAGATATTCATGTCATCACTGGAGCCCTCAAAATGTTTTTTCGAGAATTACCGGAACCTCTCTTTACATTTAATCATTTTAATGATTTTGTTAATGCAATTAGTAAGTATGTAGTTGCACTCAGTTTCCCCCCAGATGTTGAAAACCCTCTGTACATACAGATCAAGCTACTGCAATTCCTTTTGATCTTACTTGAAACAAGTTTTTTTCAAAGAATCGCTTCACTCAGAAATTTTAAATGTGACCACCAGGTGTCACTGCGTATCACCAAATACCAGGTTCCAAAACACCCTGTCACGGCTTTCAGTTTCATGCAGACTCTCCACTCTTTTTTTTTTTTTTTTTTTTCAGAACAAGAGCCACGACAGCGTGTCTCTGCTGTGAAGGACCTGATCAAACAGTTGCCAAAGCCAAATCAGGACACAATGCAGATTCTGTTCAGACATCTCAAAAGGTAAGAGTTTCACGGCGGCAGAGAAGGAGTAATTGGGGAAAAAGAAGGTCAGAGAAGTGCACAGACATGCTATGTGGTGTGGGACCCCGGGGGCCAGGCGACCAGACCCAGGTTCAGAGCCCAGCTGTGCTGCTCTGCTGTCTTTGTAACATAAGAAAGATAACGTCTCTGAGCCCCAGTTCCTTGTAGGTAACATGGTTTGGTATAAAGAATACATTAAAGTTAATTTTATATGTGAAACTTTTATTAATATATAATGTCTAGCATGTAGTAAGTGTTCAGACATAGTTGCTTAAGTTAATTATTATGGAGATGAGATTGGTTATTAAGAGAGGAATATTCAGTTACCTTAAAGTCGGGGTAATTAGGTCTAAATTACCATATAGTTACTTTAAAACTTCGGATAGGAAGAAGACCAGTTTTCTAAAATAAGTGATCACAGCATGAGATTTTTTTTTTTTTAATAGCAAAAATGAGTAAATTTCAAAGTTTATTCTCTGTGCTCTAATGAGATTTCCCTGTCACTTCAGTGGGGGAATCATTGTTATCTGAATTATAGCAGGTGTTCAATTATACCTGTCACCTAAGTTTATCCAAAAGAAAATTTTCCATATTATTCAGAGTGAATTCTGTTTGGTTAAATAGTTTATATGTACCTTAGGGAAACGAGCATTATTTCTCTTTGCTGAATGCAAACTGTTTATAACACTGAAGAATTTCCCCAATTTTTAAATTTTCTCTTTTAACAATTTTATTTTCCTCTTAGAGTTATAGAAAATGGAGAAAAAAACCGAATGACCTATCAGAGCATAGCGATTGTTTTTGGTCCCACTCTGCTCAAGCCAGAGAAGGAGACTGGTAACATAGCGGTCCATACTGTCTACCAGAATCAGATCGTAGAATTAATTCTTCTCGAGATAAATTCCATCTTTGGACGCTGACACTTACTGAAGACAACCTGTGGAATAGAAGCTGGATTTCATCAGATTCCAGATCCTTGTACCTGACGTATCTTATGTTTGGACCAAGCAGTGACTCTTTGATTTTGCACTTTTCTGAGGGATCAGAAGGGAACGGAAGAGTCCAGATGTGTGTTAGGCCCTCATATTTGCTGCTTTGTTGCAAGTTGATAAACCTGTGTGTACCTTTGAATTAATTTTATCCTAAATGTTTGCATTTCACACTCTGAATTTCAGTTAAAAAAAAAAAATCAAAACTTGCGATTCTAACCAGTCATATACACTGGATAATTTGGTAAGAATACATTTTTTTCTCCTTAAACTGGAAAACGTAGAATTTCTTCTCATGATTTGATAGGTTCATTACTTGATAGAACAAGCTTACAATCAGTTATTTTGAAAACGCTCCTGGGCATTTAAAACAAAGTGAAGTACGTCTGTTTCGAAACCTGTGTATTTCTTTCCAGGGTTTCTGCATGCAGTGGCAGTCTGAGTGCTAGGACTCATTACAACCCAGATAGCATCCCTTGATGAAGGCTGGCTGTCTTCACTGTGTAACACAGCAGCACACTAATAGTACTTAAAACACTGTGATATACTAGAGTTGAATTTAGCATAAGCCAGTTCAGGGTATTTTTGGGGCTGTCTATACTACACTGACTTGTAGCTAACAATCCTAATTCTCTCTAGTGCCATATTGAGTGCTTGGTATGACCCTGTGGAGAAGCCAACTTTCTTTGATGTAAGTTCAGGCTGAAGACTGTCCTTTAGCTCATGTATATAATTGTGTTGTATAGTCTCAGAGTGCATTCTAACCCCTTGTTTCTAATCACGATACTGATCATTCTTCTCTGTGAATATTAGGTTTCCTCCAGAAACAGGCCGTTATTTGAGGAAGTTAACTGTGTGCACTTTTAGATTTTAATTACATTTACAGCAAATCACTGTAATGCAAATGGTACTGGAAAAATGCTGAATAGACTTGCTAAATGGTAAATGCACTACAAGAGGAACCTTTTAGATTATTTAATATGTACAGAATACATTAGAAAAAAATTTATTACAGAATTCTAACTCTGCAGTATGAATAGTGGAAACCCATATGTAAATTAGATAGAGGTCAGATCGAAAATGACATTGCTAAATCTGAGAATTTCTTTTTACATTACTAATGTAGATCGGTTTGTATAATAAAACAGGGTTTGGAAGGTTTTGTTACAGAGAGCATGGTCTGCTGAAGATTTTTTTAAAATGTATTTTTCTAGATTAACTGCTGTAAATGAAATGTCTAATCCGAATAAAGAAAACTATAAGAGGTTTAGAGATTTTTTCCATTGGAAATGTGCATTTTGGTTTTTAATTTTGTTTTGCTTTTGCATTTACTGGCACACTTTTTATAATACCTCATTTTAAAAAAAATCCAGTGAATCCGGTATTTCCTGTGGCAAATACGTCTCCCTCATTTCACGCCTTTCCTGCTCCCCACCACACTAGTGCCCTCTCCACCCGCCCCGCCCCTGCCCTCTGTTTCTTCATCAGTATTTGAAAGTGAATGATTTGTAACCAAGACTCTTTTTCTTAGGATCACATTTACAATTTACAGATTCGTTTTCTTGGGAACAAATATTTTTTGTATGACCTGTCTAAAACCCCTCGCCTGAGTTTTGTGGTAAAAGTATTGTTTGTGGTTGTGATCTTATTAAATTGATAACAAACTAAGCTATTTGACAGCAGTGGGAAAGCAGATTGTCTTGGGCAGGGAGAAAAATCCCCCAGATAAGAATGTTTATATTTGCCTAAAGATGTCCATAACCGTATACAGTATGCCCTAGGCCTGGCCTGTGTAGTGATTGTATGCCAGGAAAACAATTAGATGCAAATCAGTGATGTTCTTTCTCTTGGTAGTTACAGCATATCAAAGAATAAAATTGTCCTGTGTTTCTTGTTTCAAAGTACACGTGTGTATGTGAAGTCTTAAATGTTTTAATAGTCCATGGCTAATCAGCTTATTGTAATATTGTATGTACAATGAGATCAATGTCTTGTGTTTTCATCCTCTGTGAATTAAAAATTCTCACTTGTTTTGTCATAACAAAACCAGTAATTTTTCCTGTCTTGATAGCTTGATTTTTAGTAGAAAATATATTAAAAGCTGAAATAAATTGTCAGTGAAATTTCATTTACTAATAGACTTTCCTTCAGAGTGTCATTTAAAAAAAAAAGTTGGAAATGGAAAGAAAAAAGTATATTCAAGTATGTTCTATTTCAATACAAGAAAATACGATTTATTTTTTTATTTTATTTTATTTTTTAAACTTTATTTTATTTTTAAACTTTACATAATTGTATTAGTTTTGCCAAATACTGCCGTAAGAAATTTTGCCTTTTACTTTAGAAAAAGTTAGTTAAGAAAAAAAGCATTGTTACCTTTTAGGTAGAGGCAAACCTATAGATTTTTTTTCTCTTATGTGAAAAGCACAAATGGAATAATTCAGCCAAACTTTGGGCATAGACAGTTGTGTTATGTATGCATACACACATGTATGTGTATGTGTGTCGTTCAGTTGCTAAGTCCTGTCCAGCGTTTTGGCACCCAGTGGACTGCATCACGCCAGGCTCCTCTGTTCATGGGATTTCCCGGCAAGAATACTGGAGTGGGTTGCCATTTTCTTCTCCTGGGATCTTCCTGACCCAGGGATCAAACCTGTGTGTCGTGCATTGGGGGGTGGATTCTTTGCCATTGAGCCACCAGGGAAGCCCGAATGCGTCACTGCTTACATACAAATGAAAACTCATCGATAATAATAATGGTAGATACCTGGAGACCTTTGTACTGTTTTAATTTTATCCCAAGGTTCTTTGTAAACCTGTAATATTAAATATTAAGATAGCAATGAGAGGAAAAAAAGATTATTCCATAATTGTGCCCCGAGATTTTTTTCTCAGTTCATGGGAGAGGCTTCTGATTAAATGTTTACACATGCCGTTTTTCACGACACTGATTTCTCCAACATCTTTAAGCATTTAGAAGAAATACATAGAGGAACCTACAACATGTCTCTTTAGTGAAAAAGAAATAAGAGTAGTCAGATGGGTATCATCCTCTCATTGGTCTTATAAAAGTCAACTACTCCAATATTGCATCCATATAGAGTTGAAAATGGGTAGAAAACAGGATTTTATTAAGTTTCCTGGTCTCTCAACTCTAGCCGTCTGCACTAACGATCCTCTTTTATAGAAAGCATGCCTAGTTTGCGACCGAGGTGTTTTAATTAGTGAGTTCAGCGTGTTTGTTACCGTCCCTGAGTGGAGCATTGTTTCTGTTTCTGTTTTTAAACGGTATTCCAGTATAACTAATACAATCATGTTACCTGCAACTTCAGTTTGAAACCGAAAAGAAGAAGGCAAAGGGGCTGCAAAACAAGATCAGCAGCCTTACAATGATGGTGATTAGAATCTGTTGAAAATTCACAAGCCCAGAGCCCAGGCACTGCAAAGTCAGCCCTAGGCCTTGGCAGAGAACGGGACGTCCAGAATGCTAATAAGACCTTCTGTAGCTACGGAAGGCAGGGAGTTCTCCTGAAGAATCTCAATTAGGCTTCTCAACTGAAATTTTGTGGACCAGGGGTGGCTGTAAGTGTATTCAGCTGGATTGAGCTTTTACAGATTAGCCTTGTGTGACTGTGGCACTTAAATGAACTCTTTCATTTCCTTCATTGCTTCCCTTCTGCAGGAAAAAAAAAAACAAAATGCAAAAAGCACTTTCATGATACTCATAAACAGAGCACGTCGAGAACAAGGTAACTGTTTAATGCACCACCACAATATGAATCCAGAAAAGTTTGGTTTCTTAATTTTTCTCGTCAACCCGCCCTTCCCTTCATTTTACTTCCTCTCCCAGTGTTTTCAGAAGAATAGCCCTTGGTAAAGATTTTAACTGGGAGCCAGATCTTCTAGGTAGTTTTTTCTTGTTTTGTTTGCTTGCTTGTTTTTGCTTTTAATATTTAAAAAAATTTATTAATTTGGCTCTGCGGGGGTCTTAGTTGCTGGATGCGGGAACTTTTAATTGAGGCATATGGAATCTTAGTTCCCTAGCCAGGGATCAAATCCATGCTCCATGCAGTGAAAGTATGGATCTCAACCTCTGGACCAGGGAATTCCCTAGGTAGTTCTAATTGTTGTGGCTCACAGTGGAAGTAGCAGTGAAACCTGCAAGTTGTTGTGAACCCTGTGATGTTGATGAAATCTGTACTGACATCAGAATGAGATGTGACGCTGTGGAAACTATCAACAAGGCCTGTGCGTAAGTAGAAGTTAGAACAGCTGTCAGGTCAGGGTCATGACTAGTGGGGACTCAGCCTGGTACTCAGGGCCTCCTGGACATTGAGAGATTGTTTATATATTTGGTCAAGAGAAATGGGTATCTTAACACTTAAGTAAAACTGAGTCTCATCCATGGATCAAGCAGGACAGACCTACTGGGACCTCACATTCACAGTCTTAGGTTATGGAGGCCCAGAATGTGTGTGCAATCCTACAGCCGGAGGGCTGGGCAGTCACTCAGAAGGATGAGCCTAAGGGAAGAAGCATCTTTATTAGTTACGTTATTTCTCTTTAAACTTTGTGATGCATTTAAGTAAAGCATATTCTGGCATGTTCACATATTGTTTGATGATGAAACAGCTTGTCTACCTGTTGGGGGCATCTGTTTTCAAGCTAAGTTCATTTTTATTTATGAGACATATTGAAACTTCTTTTTTATGTGTTATGTGCATTCTGGTGACAATGCACGCGGCCTGTCTCAGCAGTTGCTGTTTGCCTTGGACTGTCAGATGATTGGCTGCTCACACAGTCTGTATTGGGGCTTCCTGAGGCTCTTGTGTCCATGGCATCCAGATTTCCTGGAGCGGGTAGACTTGAAGAGGAATCAAGGGCCTCTGTGGAAGCCAGCACAACTGTGTGGTCCCCCCTCTATAGAGGGGGGGTACCAATATTTTTAGTTCTATGAGTTTCCCTGAATTCAACACTTATGTTGGAAACCAGATCAGATGTGTCATTCCTGACACCTGGCTGCACCTTATGACACCCTCTGATTATGGCTCTGCCTCCTGACCTGTTATGTTAGCCAAATTGATTCTGAGCATGGCCAGTACCAACAGCTGAACCTTCTTACCCGTCTAACCACTCTTGGAAGCAGCTGGAGCATATTCAGTTGGCATCAGTAGTTCCACAAAGCCAGCGTCAGATGATATGAAATCATTTTTTCAGATAACAGGCAGCTCTGAAACATCTCCCACTGCATAGGAGGTTGGGAAGACACTTTAATATAAACAGTCTTCTAAGATCCCATTTATTCATTTAACAAATTCATTGACTTTGTTTAATAAATATGAATATGTTTTGTTAACACGGAGCTTTAACCGTTGGGGATATGATGGTGAATGAAACAAGAGTCCCTGCTTTTGTGTTTATGTTTTTGAGATTGGTATTATGACAACTGGTGTATGTTTAGTTCTGACGTAAAACCCTTACTGAGTAGGTGAACTGAGATGGTCAGCCTCAGTAGTTTTATTATAAATTATGAATACGCCTTCCGGTCAGCTGCTAGTGTTTTGGTTGGGCTAGCTTGCTGAGATTGAGCTGAGATTTATTGCTTTGTGATCGGGTAGCTTGAGTTGAGAATGACATATATAATTTGAGTACTTGTTGAGTTGAAGTTAGGCAAGTTTGTCAGATAAATACAGGAAATATTGATGGCTTTGATGAAGCATCGTTTCAGTGGATGAGGCCTGGGTTTAAACAGCAGATGGATCATCATGGTGGGAAGCAGTAAAATGTGGAGTGGAACATTAGCTGACGTTTCAGGAAAATCGTGGATTTAACAACGTTAGCAGTCACATAAATAATCCACATCATACCTCCTGTGTGAAGACACATAGAAAGGATTCTGGGAAGATGCTGGTTACAGCATAGTTTTTCAGTTCTCACATTAAAACAACAACATAATGACAGCAAAACTAGGTAACATACCCTCAAAACCCCAAAAGACAAGCGACTGGATAAAGCTCCACCCGCTCCAAGATTTGCAAGGATACGATGTCTGTGAGAGGAGCAGGAAAGACCATAGGGTAGCATCTGACAGACCCGAGAACCGCAGTGTAACCACCAGGACTGGAGGGGCTGAGTCACTCTCCGCTAGGAATTCTCAAAACTAACCTGTCAGAGGTCCCTTCCAGGGCAAGGCCTCTCACTGAAGAAGGGTTGCTGGGGGTGGAATCAAGATTGGGCAGGATAGGGACAGTGGATCAAGAAGATTGTCTAGGTCAGGGTGGGCAGGAGAGACGGAGCCAAGAAGTCCCAGGAATCAAACTGCCATGTTTTTTTTTTTTTCTTTAGTGAATAACTTTATTACCTAGGGTCAAAGGTGAGATACTGGCTCAGCACTTTCCAGAACATGGGTTGGTGGACGGGGTCTGCAGCTTTTTCCTCTTTGACTCAGCCTCTGTGAGCTTGACTGTGGAGGAGGGAGACAGGACCAGCCTGAGCTCAGCAGCTGCTGGTGTTGAATTGCAGGTAACATTGGGCTGTATGTTGGTTGGTGTAGATTACTGAATTCAGATAGTTTGCTGAGCTTTTTGCTCCTCACCCAGCTGCTGGTTGAAGGAGCCTAGCCCCCCTCCAAAATTCAGCACACAGCTCCCTCCCCTGCTCTTCCCTAATGTTTAACACAATTCAGAAACAACACCAGAATGAATCTGATAAGGTAATGAACCTTTCTTGAATCCCTAGTCCAAAAGTTCAGAAAGATTACTTTGACCTTAAAATGAGCAAAATAATAGCATCAAAGCCAAATCTCATATGAAATTGTGAGGAAAAAAGTATAGTAGCATCCCTATGCAAATGGAAGCATTCCAGAAACACATGCCCATAAAGAAAACTAATCTTTTATTTCAAAATGAACTCAAGGTTTTTAAGGAATAGTATAAGACATGAAAGTAAACATCAAATCAGAATTACAGAAACTAACATGACAGAACTCAGGACAGAATTTAAAATGTTTCAGAACTGTAAATAGAAACATAAGTGCAGATAAATAAAACATAATGCCTTAAAAGATGTGAAAAATTTTTTTAAAGTGACAATGGAGATAGATAAAAAGGTCAAATACAGAATCAATAGGAGTTCATACGGAAACCAAGGGCAAGTAAAAGACATTAAAAATATTTCAGGAGTACTTACCTTAAGTTATAAAAGAGCATACCAAATAACATATTAATATAGCTAACATAAAACTAATATCAGTATAACTAATAATCTAAGATAACCATCAATAAGACATTCTAATGGAATTACTGGACTGTAAGGAAAAGCAAACCTTTGGGACATCTATTTGAAATGACGCGTGACTTGTAAAGGAAATTATTAGATTATCAGAATTTTCAACAGTAACACATTATACCAGATGCAAATGGAAGCAATGTATTTAAGATTCTCAAGGAAAGAATCAGTCAAGGGATTTTTCTATCCAATTTTGAAGTAGAAAAGGCGTACATTGTCATCTGCATTTAAGAATTCAAGACCCTTTTCATGATCCCATCGTTTAGGACCGATTACAGAAGTTTAGATTACAGTTTCAGGCTACCAAAATGTCTCGGAAACATCAGCATAAGGACTAGTTGTTGTGTATTAAACATTTAACTGCTCGTAGAAATAAGACTCAGCGAGGGCCAACAGGAGGGTATATGGTCCTTAATGACTACATACACCCTGCGAGTGAAAATTTAATGCCACTGCTACAGAGAATGAGGAGAAAGTATACCAAAGCTGTTAATGTTTCATGTTGGTGAAGTAATCAACTTTTGTAGTAACATTTGATCTCTTGTCCTCAGTTCCTAAAAATTCTTCACAGCTATAAACATGGAATGGTGTTTCTTCCCCTCCTTTTGTCTTTTGTCTCTAGTAGTTTTCAATATTTCACTTCTCTTACTATAGCTATTAGCTGTATATTCTTTTACTGTTCTTTCATGATTACCACAATCTGTTATAGTTGAAGGGCTAATCTCCCTAATATTTAAAGATCTGTTAGAAGGTAAGAAGGAAAAGACCAATAATCCAGGAGAAAAATGAATAAAGGAGTAAAGACAAGAGCAATCATGAAGTGATGTGTTTCATGTAAGAATCAATGGATGCTCAACTAGCAAGTGGAGGGTGAATGAGAAATGACATGTGTTCCTCCCTCTTGTTTCATTCGTCCCCACACTGCAGGTGCTGTGTTTTCTGTACACTGAAGCCCTTGCTACAGTTTTATTATTATTATTCCTCCCTCCCTACTCATATCAGCCCTCAGCATATCTGTGGTAAATAGCTAGGATGGACCTTATTAAGTCTTAGAAACTGCCTTTTCCCTCTTTTGGCATTGATGCTCTTGAAATTATTATCTTTCTACTTCTAAGAAGACATTATCTTGAAACTTTTCTTGGATTCTCAGCTACTTTGTTTGGTAGCTGGTCATAAGGGCCACAAATGGTAAAATTAGGAACATTGAACTTACATTTGAAGAGCAAGGAATCTATACTTGTTTTCAAAGTTGTATTCCATCCCATTGGTTTTTCAAAACAGCATTGGGAAGAATAATTTCCCCTTATGACAGGAATGTTTGTGTGTGAAGCTCATTTCAAACCAGCAATTTTTGAAAACTCAATTTCTGGAAAGTCTAATAGGCAGGGGGAACCTGCCATCATTTTGGATGAGTTTATACCTGGGCTTAGGGCACCAGAGTAAGTGTGACATTTATTTATGTCACATATTGATGTAAGGTTTTTAGCAACTTTGTCCTCTTCTTGCTTTGGGATGTGATAACCTGCACAGAACTGTCAACTTGTTTAAAAATGACGACATTCTGCATGACATTCAAAAGGGAAAGAGAAAAGCAGCTCTCATTTAGTGGGTATGGCAGTTATTTGTGTGGAGAATGTCCTGTTTCCCTTCATTTCACCTAAACAGAGTGATAAATCTGCATGGTTTTCCAGCTGTCACCACGGTCATCAATAAAAGGCACACGGACTCTTTCTCCAAGTAGCTGAGTCTGCTTGAACTTGTAATAGTACTATTTTATTAGCCAAACTGCTAAAAGTTTTTCTCTTAGAGAACGATTATATTTTACTGAGAATAATTGTGCTGCCAGGTAATGGAAAATAAACATTAAACACTGATACTATCAGCCTCTTGACTTGTCTAATTTTCCTGGTTCATAATGCATTGTGGCTAGACTGATGAAATCAAACAGTTAATGGTAAATTACCTGTCAGCTTGATTTGTCTACTCTGTTCATTATCTTTGGTGAAAATACGGATGAGACGAGTGAGTGTGTGGTGTTTTAATTTCCTTGAGCTTGGAGTAGGAGTTGGAAATGTCTCTTTGTAGAAAGTAAACTTAGTATGTGTATATTTAAAATAGCTGCCCACTCACAACCTGGTTAGACATTCAAAACACAAGCATCGAGCTCTTAGTATTTTGACTTTTTGGGGGGTATTTTTTGTTTAGAGTAATCTTAGGGTCCTAGAAAACAAGAGTGGAACCTCTTCTGGTTGTCACTTCAAAAAAATTGTTTTTCAGTTTTATTTTTTTCTGGTTTTCAATTTTTTTCAATTAATATTTATTTCTGGTTGCACTGGGTCTTCATTGCTGCGTGTGGGCTTTCTCTATTTGTGGTGAGCCAGGGCTACTCTTCATTGTGGTGCAACTTATATGCAAAGAACATCATGCAAAATGCCAGGCTGGATAAAGCACAAGCCGGAATCAAGATTGCCGGGAGAAATACCAGTAACCTCAGATATGCAGATGACACCACCATTATGGCAGAAAGCAAAGGGGAGCTAAAGAACCTCTTGATGAAAGTAAAAGAGGAGAGTGAAAAAGCTGGCTTAAAACTCAACATTCAAAAAACGAAGATCATGGCATCCAATCCCATCACTTCAGGTCAAATAGATGGGGAAACAGTGGAAACAGTGACAGACCTTCTTGGACTCCAAAATCACTTGGACAGTGACTGCAGCCATGAAATTAAAAGACGCTTGCTCCTTGGAAGAAAAGCTATGACAAACCTAGATAGCATGTTAAAAAGCAGAGACATCACTTTGCCAACAAAGGTCTGTACAGTCAAAGCTGTGGGTTTTCCAGTAGTCATGTATGGATGTGAGAGTTGCACCATAAAGCTGAGCACCGAAGAATTGTTTTGAACTGTGGTATTGGAGAAGACTCTTAAAGAGTCCCTTGGACTGCAAAGAAATCAAATCAGTCAGTCTTAAAGGAAATCAACCCTGAATATTCATTGGAAGGACTGGTACTGAAGCTGAAACTCCAATACTTTGGCCACCTGATGCGAAGAGCTGACTCATTGGAAAAGACCCTGATGCTAGGAAAGATTGAGGGCAGAAGAAGGGGATGACAGAGGATGAGATAGTTGGATAGCATCACCAACTCAATGGACCTGAGTTTGAGCAAGCTCTAGGAGATGGTGAAGGACAGGGAAGCCTGGCATGCTGCAGTCCATGGGGTGGCAGAGAGTCTGACACGATTGAGTGACTGAACAACAGCAAAGGGCTTCTTTATTGCAGTGGTTTCTCTTGTTGATGGGCTTCAGTAGTTGTGGCACACAGGCTCAGTGGTTGCAGCTCACAGGCCCTTGAGCACCGGTTCACAAGTTGTGGTACATGGGTTTAGTTGCTCCAAGGCATGTGGGATCTTCCTGGACCAGGGATTAAACCTGTGTCTCCTGCATTGGCAGGTGGATCTTCATCCACTGAGCCACCAGGGAAGCCCCTGGCTGTCACTCTTCATCGCTACTCCCGACAGGTATTTTAAGGACATACCTGCACACACCACCAGACGGTGCGCTGAACACAGAGGGTTTTTCTGCTCCTGTGACTGACATTGAAAACAACTTGCCATAAACACAGGAAGGCCTTCCAAAGAGCAGAATGGAAACTGTACATCTATTCCAAAGTGGACTAAGTGCAGTTCTATTCAAACACTTAGGAAACAGTACTTTTGGATCTGGAGACAGTGGCAAAAATTTAAAGCTGGATTTTGTCTTAGGTTGAAAGATCACTTTAAAAAAAACCGTTTGTAAATTGAAAGAGAGCTTCCTTTAGTGTCAACCTCTCACTGCGTGATCTTATAGACACTTGAGGGCTGTTTGAACCTCACACCAGGGAGTGGAGGGCAGGGTAAGGGAACATGAACTGAAGCAGATCTTGGTGACATGAGGCAAGTGGCCCCTTCACTGGAGTCAGGGAGATGCTGGCACAGTGGCGGAATTGGGATGCTCTGCAGAACTGGGTTTCCCCAGCAGATCCGGGTCCTTGCTCAGCTGCCCTTATACTAGGGAATGTGGTGCTCTGCATTCCAAACTTCTAGTGAGTTTGGGAAGGACATGGAAAGCAGAGACCCTCTACATTCCCGCCTGGATTCTAGATGGCCAGCAGCTGGTCGGTTTCAGGGCAGTGCTGGGTGAGGTGCACCCTGGGAAGATCCGGAGTGTTGGGGTCAGGAGAATATGGGCACTGCAGTCAGAGACCTGAGTTCCAGTCTCGTATTTCTCAACTGGAGTTGAAGCAAATTTCTTGAACTTTTAAGGACTTTAATTTCTTCAAACATAAAATTCAGACAATTATACCTTCTTTTCAGTTCTAGGACAAGGATTAAATGAGAGAATGTCTTGGAAGCACCTTGTGTAGTACCTGGTTTACAGTAAGTACCTAATCATTTGTGTGTGTGTGTGTGTGTGCGTGTGTGTGTGCGTGTGTATGTGCATGCTAAGTCACTTCAGTTGTGTCCGACTCTGCAACTCTATGGACTATAACCCGCCAGGCTCCTCTGTCCATGGGATTCTCCAGGCAAGAATACTGGAGGGGGTTGCCATGCTCTCCTCCAGGGGATCTATCTATCTATCTGTATATTTGGTCACACCTTGTGGCACACAGGATCTTAGTTCCCCCACCAGCTATGGAACCCGTGTCCCCTGCAGTGGAAGCATAGAGTCCTCACCACTGGACTGTCAGGGAAGTACTATATATTGATTTTATTTGGTCCTTTTAAGAGCCCTGGGAATTGTGATGTTTAACAGACATACTTGCAGTTTCAGATGGCACTTTTAAAATAAAATTGTCTCCTAATGATAGCTTGAGCCCAGCCACTCGATGGGAGAAGCAACAGAACCTGTAGGATCTTATTTGCAATTGACATTCTCTATTGTAATTTTGTTCTTGGTTATTTTTGAATTTTCTTTTTGTTTCACTGGAAAGGAAAGATGCTACTCAGTTTTAAATGTTAAAAGGGTACAAGTTGCTTTGTTACAAAAACTATATTTCAGCAAGATCAGTGGCTGACAGAGGGCACAGAACAAGAGGCAAAATTGAGACAAACCCCAAGTCTAAGCTGTTCGTTCAAAAACAATTTCGAGTCTTTCCAATGTATGAGATGCTGGGATTATGATGAATATTACCAGATATGTTTTCTGCTGTCCGGGTGTTGATTGTCTAGTGAAGGATAGAGATATTATTCAAATCATCCCACTAATAAATGTATAATTCAAAACCGGCGATTTAAGTGCTCTGAAAGCCAGGAACCAGGTTTATAAAAGGGTAATTACAGAAGGGCCTGGGTTAGATTTGGGGTCAGAGAAAGCTTCCCTGAGGAAATGCCTCTGGGGCTGAGGTCAAAAGGATGAGAAGGGTTACCTGGTCCACAAACAATGTCCAGCCCACGGGGGGCTGAGGAAGGAGAGCAGAGCTGGGGAGCTCCAAGGAAATGGCAAGAAGGCAGAGCTGTAGACAGAGAGGGACAGGGGGCAGGCGGTGGAGGGGGTGATGGGGAGGGGGTCACAGTAGTGAGAGTGGCTGCCAGCATCCATTTACCTGTCCCGAGGGGCCGGTGGGTGCTTCTGGGACCACCTGGCACCACAGGCTTGGCTTGAGTTTCCCTGGGAATCTAGGCTGCAAGTCCAGTGGCCAGGCTGGGGTGTGCACTTGCCTTGCCTTGTCAGCTGCCAAGGTCGTTGTCACATGTGCTGCTGTGCTGTGTATGCTTCTGGGCAGAGAGGAAGTGTAGCCCCAAGGGCAGGCATCCCTGCAGGCAGGGGCTCCTGTTGGGCGCCTATCGCAGTGGTGGTTGTCAGGGCAGGCCTTTGTTCCTGTTTCTTTGCCCAAAGAGGCTGTTAAAGCTAAAACCCATCAGTCTGCCCATTTTAACAACCGTTGAGCAGCTGAGATGCTCAAATGTTCTGTTACCTCTCTCGCTGGTCAGTTTCATGGTGTTTCTATTGTCTCCAGGATTTAATTGTTTCTCCAGTGGACAATGTGATCTGGAAATCCTGCGTGCTCCTACAAGAATCAGAAATTCACCCAACACTCTTGCTTGCCGCTTCTCCCAGCCTGTGGAGGCCTGAAGCAAACCTGGGAGTGAAGTGGGTTTTCTGCTGAGGAATTAAGTAACTGAAGAATTGTTTTTAACTGTAGTAAAATATACATACATGAAATTGATGATTTTAAGTATATAATTCAGTGGCACTAAGTATATTCATTCGGAGAAGGCAGTGGCACCCCACTCCAGTACTTTTGCCTAGAAAATCCCATGGATGGAGGAGCCTGGTGGGCTGCAGTTCATGGGGTCGCTAGAGTTGGACACGACTGAGCAACTTCACTTTCACTTTTCACTTTCATGCAATGGAGAAGGAAATGGCAACCCACTCCAGTGTTCTTGCTTGGAGAATCCCAGGGACGGGAAGCCTGGTGTGCTGCCGTCTATGGGGTCGCACAGAGTCGGACACGACTAAAGTGACGCAGCAGCAGCAAGTATATTCATTCAGAAAACTAAGATCATGGCATCCGGTCCCATCACTTCATGGCAAATAGATGGGGAAACAGTGGAAACAGTGGCCGACTTTATTTTGGGGGGGCTCCAAAATCACTGCAGATGGTGATTGCAGCCATGAAGTTAAAAGACGCTTACTCCTTGGAAGGAAAGTTATGACCAACCTTGACAGCATATTAAAAAGCAGAGACATTACTTTGTCAACAAAGGTCCATCTAGTCAAGGCTATGGTTTTTCCAGTAGTCATGTATGGATGTGAGAGTTGGACCATAAAGAAAGCTGAGCGCCAAAGAATTGATGCTTTTGAACTGTGGTGTTGGAGAAGATTCTTGAGAGTCCCTTGGACTGCAAGGAGATCCAACCAGTCCATTCTGAAGGAGATCAGCCCTGGGTGTTCTTTGGAAGGGCTGATGTTGAAGCTGAAACTCCAATACTTTGGCCACCTGATGCGAAGAACTGACTCATTTGAAAAGACCCTGATGCTGGGAAAGATTGAGGGCAGGAGGAGAAGGGGACGACAGAGGATGAGATGGTTGAATGGCATCACCGACTCAATGGACTTGAGTTTGGGTGAACTCTGGGAGTTAGTGAGGGACAGGGAGGCCTGATGTGCTGTGGTTGGGGTCGCAAAGAGTCGGACACAACTGAGTGACTGAACTCAAGTATATTCACAAGGTTGTGCAACCATCACCACTATTCACTTCCAGAAGTTTTTCATCACCTTGAATAGAAACTCTGTCCCTGTGAAATACTGACTCCCTATTCCCCCTTCCCCAGTCCCTAGTAACCCCTCATCTCCTTCCTGCCTCTGTGAATGTCATTGCTCTTGGCTCTGCATGTGCATGGAATCATACCACATTTGTCCTTTTGTGAATGGCTTATTTCATTTAGCATAACATCCTCAAGGTTCATCCGTGCTGTGGGATGTGTCAGAATTTACTTCCTTTTTACGGTGGAATAATATTCCATTGTATATACACCATCTGTTGTTTATTCACTCACCCATTGATGGACGCTTGGATTGTGTCCTCCTTTTGGCTGTTGTGAATAATGCTGCTGTGAACATGAGGGCACAGGTATCTTTTTGAGTCCTTGCCTTCAACTCTTTTGGGCACATGCCTGGGAGTGGAATTCCTGGGTCATAAAGTAATTCTATGTTAACTTTTTGAGGAACTGATTAAAAAATTGAAGTATAGTTGATTTACAATACTGTGTTAATTCCAGGTGTACAGAATGATTTGGTTACAAACACACATATATTTAATATATGTCTATATCTATAGTCTTTTAAACAATTCTTACATTAAATAATAATACAAGATACTGAATATAGTTCCTTGTGCTATACAGTAGGCCCTTATTAGTTATCTGTTTTATGTACCGGAGAAGGCAATGGCACCCCACTCCAGTCCTCTTGCTTGGAAAATCCCATGGACGGAGGAGCCTGTTAGGCTGCAGTCCATGGGGCCGCTAAGAGTCAGACACAACTGAGCGACTTCACTTTCACTTTTCACTTTCATGCATTGGAGAAGGAAATGGCAACCCACTCCAGTGTTCTTGCCTGGAGAATCCCAGGGACGGGGGAGCCTGGTGGGCTGCCATCTATGGGGTCGCACAGAGTCGGACACGACTGAAGCAGAGCATAGCATAGTGTGCATGTTAACCCCAAGCTCCCAATTTATCATTCCCTTCTCCCCTTTGGTAACCATAAGTGTGTTTTCTATATCTGTGAGTCTGTCTCTGTTTTGTAAATAAGTTCAGTTGTACTATTCTTTTAGATTTCCACATGTGAATGATATCATGTGATATTTGTGTTTCTCTGTCTGACTTACTTTACTTAGTATGATAATCTCTACGTCCATACATGATGCTGCAAATGGCATTATTTCATTCTTTTTTGTGGCTGAGTAGTATTCCATTGTTTATATGTACCACATCTTCTTTATTCATTCATTTGTTGATGGCCATTTTGGTTGTTTCCAGGTCTTTTTGTTTATTGTAAATCGAATCATGTATTTCTTTTTTTCTTTTTCTTTTGGCTGCACTGTGTGGCTTGTGGGATTTTAGGTCCCTGACTATGGATTGAACCCAGCCCTGGCAGTGAAGGCACAGAGTCCTAGCCACTGAAGCACCAGGGAATTCGGATCATGTATTTCTTAAAGTCAGTTTTTGTGACATGAACTTGATGCCCTAGGCCCCTCCCGGCACAAGTCCTCAAGTCTGATCCTTTCTATGACAGTGTCCTGCTGTGTGCTGCCGTAACCCCTACCCTGGCACTGTGCCCACACAGACAAGACTTAGGTGCATCTCCTGGGGGTTCTGGCAGGGCAAGGTCTGTGTCTACTAGATACGGGTTCTGGCAAGCTGAATCAGTTCTCTTTGATGGTTGTTTCCCTTTCAGTGACTGTAGCCTTGGAACATGGCTTCTGAGGACTGTTTCCCCATTAATTAGAGCTCGCCTGGGCCAGCCCTCTGGGCTCAATGCTGTTCCAGACTCCTGGGAGCACAAGGGCTTGTGCCATCTCTCTAGAGGCCAGATCTCTTAAAACATGGACCAGTTTTTTCTTTATTCCCATTAGGAGATTTCGCCATTTAGAAAACTATGCTAAAATACACGTAACATACAATCTACCATTTTGACCCTTTGTATTAAATAAATGTAAGTTCAATGGCGTTAGTACACTCACAGTGTTGTGCAACTTTCCCATCCATTTTAGAAAGATCCGTATTTGTGTTCAAAAGAGGTTTTGCCTTTCTAAAAGCAAAGGGTTTTGCCTGAGGCAGGTGGGTGCTCCCCAACATGTGTGGTTCTCCTGAATTCGCACAGAGTTACAATCAAGTCCACATGGCCAGGCTGGCCCTGGGCTGGTGAAGAGACCACGTGGACCTAGAACGGGGCCTCTCCCCGGGCTCCTATCACCCCATCCTGCCTCTCCTTCTCTTCCACCCCCCTTTGTTTGCACAGTATTGGAAATCGATGTTCACCCTCTCCCAAGGCTTCAGCATCTTTGAGAGGCTACGTGAACAGTGCTGCTCTGTGAACAGCAGTGATTAATTCCCGCCTTTGCCTGCAGGAGGTGATGGGGGTGGGGGGTGGGGACAACACCAAAGAGCTGGAGCAGGAGGCTTTCTTATTTTTACCAATCACTATTTAAAGCTAGAAACCGGTTAGCTTTTTTTTCAGCGTCACTGTTTCCGAGCACAAGTGCCATTTCAGAAATCAAGCAGCCACAAAGCGGAGCCTTGTTGCCTCAGGCTACTGAGAAGCCTGGGTCCTGCCCTCAGCTTCATCCTTAACCTTGGGCATGTCTGTGATATCTCTGCAGCTCAGGTCTCCTCATCCACAAAGCGCAGGAGGTGGGCTCCATGCCTGCTGGAATATCTCTCCCCACTTGGAGGTGCTAGGACCATCTTCCTTCCCGCCTTCAACGGGAGTCTCTGCCCAGTTGTAGACTCAGAATAAGAGGAGCTGGAAGGATCGGAAGGAACTAACTCTGCACCGACTTTGCAGAAGAGATCATGGTGGTTCTCAGGGAGAGTACCTTGGAGCTGTAGATGCAGGAGCGGAAGCAAATCCTCCCAAGGGAACCAGCATCTCCTCAGCGACTACAGGACTGTCTGTTCTGGACTGGGCAGCACTCACCCATGTCGGCCACCCTAGGGGTTCTGTTACCGAACCAAACATAAGTTCACTTGCCCTCAGAGCAGCAAAGCCAACTTACTGACACCAGGCTGCAATGGAGGAAGTTATAGCATTTATTGCAGATGCCAAACAAGGAGACCAGGCAACTCATGATTAAAAGACCTAAATCCCCTGATGATTTTCAGGGGAGCGTTTTTAAAGGCCACATTTGTGGGGAGGGCTGAAGGATGCATGACTTTCTTCTGATTGGTTGATGGTGCAGGGTGATGTTGTAGGAATCTCAATTGTCAACTTCTGGTTCCAACCAGTCTGGGGTCTAGTGCTTGTGGTCAGCATGTGGTCAGCATTCTCCACCGGGGGGGCAGGGTGTCCTTAGTTCCTAAAGGAAAACTCAGATATACCCACTAGATCGCTCTTTTTGGCCACACCACACGTGGCATGAAGGATCTTAGTTTCCCAGCCAGGGATCAGATCTGAGCCCCCTGCAGTGGAGTGTTAATCACTGGACTACCAGGGAATTCTGAACTAGGACTCTGTTTTATTCCTGAACCAGCGTCATTATTTTTTCTTAACTGCATTTTCTTTGTTTCTGTGTTCCCTAGCTTCCATAATTAGCAACGGCTTAAGTCTGACCTGGTGGCATAGTGGTAAAAAATCTGCCTGCCTATGCAGGAGACACAAGAGACGCAGGTTCGATCCCTGAGTCAAAAAGATCCCCTGGAGGAGGAAATGGCAACCACTCCAGTATTCTTGCTGGGAAAATCCTGTGGACAGAGGTCCATGGGGTCACCAAGAGTCAGATGCGACTGAGCATGTGCGCGTGTGCATGCGCACGCGCGCGCGCACACACACACACACACACACACACACACACACACAGTCTGCTCTTTGGAGTTCAGGCAAGACCTAGGAGACTATAGCCTTTTTCTACAGACAAGAAACAGGGGCTTTTGTGCCTGGAGGGCCGCACAGGGCCCTTCTTGGTTTCAGTCCCCTCTTTCCTTTGACATAACTCCATCTTGAGGAGAATGGGTAGAGGGCAAGAAAGGGAATAAAGTTTTGGATAATCACAAACTCGGCAGAGGAACTGGGTTTAAGGGAACCTGGTTTTGGTTCAGAGCTCTGGGATTCTCCTGGGAGAATTAGGGAGTTTAGGGATTCCTGAGGTTCTGGCCCTAACTCTGCCCTCAGGGCCCTGTTCTCAGTCATGGAGGACAGCCACTGACCCCTTCTTTGTTTTTTTTCTCCTCTTTTCCCAGGCAGGAGGCTTGCAGGGGCCTTCCTGAGACGTGGGCCCACTGTTGATTTATGGTATCGGCCCCCCTGTGTGTGCCAGGTGGCATCCCTTAGCGGGATCTGTCACCTTCTGTAGTTGGCCACGTGGCCGGGGCCAGGCAGCGGGCAAGAGTGTCTGCCTCCTGGCCTCTGTGCTCTCACCCGCCCAGAAGCAGGGGCCCCTCTCCTCCTCTGGGATGAGGGCTGATGGCCCTGCCCCCCAAGTGCTTGCCCTGCACACAGTTTATGAGAGTGATGGTGAGCGAAGGTCCTTCATAAACACAGAGTCGTGGGTGGTAGCATTAGCTCTTAAACATCATAATCGGCTCTCCTGGTGGCCTCTTCAGCTTGCCTGGGGCTTTCCTTCCCCCCCATAAAATAGGAGGTTGGAGCCGGTGAGAGAGGAGCACATGTGGGCTCTGGCGCCTCAAACTAAAATACCTCCCCGACCCCAGCTGGTGAGAATCTGTGTCCTCCTCAACACACGCCCGGACGTGTGCTCTCACACACACACACTCACACATGCACACGCATGCACACACACTGGACATGCACTCACACACTCACATGTGGACATGAACTCATGCACACATGCATGCACACACACACACTGGGCATGTGCTCACACTCACACAAGCACACATGCCCTCACATGCATCTCAGTGGGCTGAACTGGGGGCCCAGGAAGCTAGATAATCTGCAACACGGGCTCACTGCAGACTCAGCTGTATTTCCATACAGACCTTGGCTGCCCCCCGTCCCAGCCGCCCTTCTGTTAAATCACAGTTCTGTCCCCTCCACTTTGTCCTCCACCATCTCAGAGAAGAGCCGTTACGGTTTGGGAAGGCCTGGTCCAGGGACTTATGCGGGGCTAGGGAGTGAAGTTCCAATGAGTGGCAGGAACTGTGTCTGAGAACCTGTGCCCACTGCTGCCTGGGGGCCACATGCCAGCCAGCTGGTCTGCCCTGTCGTAGGTGGGTTCCATAGTGGACCTTGGGACAGAGTTCACGACAGGGCTCCGAAGGACCTGCTGACTGGTCAGACTGCTCAGTGCTGTCTCCAGGACGGACTGAAGGGTCCCCAGACACACTCCCGGGCTCACAGGTCCGGCTTCCCGCTTTCGGTCTGCGAGATGTTAGTCAATTTATTTATTCAACTTCTCCGAGCCAGTTTCCTCATCTGTAAGACTGAAGATGAAAGAGCCGACCATCCCAGGGCTGTTCATGGGATTAAAGACAGCACGTGTGCAAATGGTCCGTGGTCTGGGGCTCAGTACACGGCAGGTGCAAGAAATCACATCTTCAACTTCTCTCTCCGGCCTGAGGCTTAGATCCAGGTACAGGAGGCACCTGTTGGCCCCACACACTGCCGTGCCCAGCGCTGGTTGAGCAGCCGAGCTGGTGGGAACCTCATCTTTCAGATGAGCGTCTGCAACAGAGGAAGCCCAGGCCCTGCGGGGTGAAGCTGACTCAGGACCCCCGGCTCATCCCCTCCGGCCAGGGATGGGTAGTCAGTCCCAGGTCACCCCAGGGATCTGTGCTGGGCTCCTGCCGGGCCTGGGCGGCCTCCCAAAGTAGAGGTCAGAACGAAGGCTGGGTGCCCCCATCGGCTGTTCCAGATCAGCCTGGACCTGAGGCCAAAGGAACCCTCGCGTTGCTGGGCCGGGGTCGGGCGGGCGAGAGGGCGGGGAGAGATGTGCGTCGGGGGTGGGGAGAGGCGTGAGTGGGGGTGGGGAGAGATGTGCGTGGGGGGCGGGGAGGGGAGAGATGTGCGTCGGGGGCGGGGAGAGGCGTGTGTGGGGGACGTGGGGGACGTGGGGGACGTGGGGGACGTGGGGGACGTGGGGGACGTGGGGGACGTGGGGGACGTGGGGGACGTGGGGGACGTGGGGGACGTGGGGGACGAGGCCCATGTGGAGTGGAGGCCGTGGTACCCGGACGGAAGGCTGAGCAGGCCCGGGGCAGCAGGGAGTGCGGTCTGCAGCCTTGGACCACGGGCCTCCTGTTTCTGATGCCTCATCTCTGTGTCACTTGGGAAGACTACCGTCTTTGGACCCAGGACCCAAACGTTGTTGAACACGTGAGCCCAGGACGTGAAGTCTGGTCAGGATCCTTTGGAAAAATAGCGTTAGAATAGCACCGGTCATTGCTGAGACCAAGCTGACAGGCAGTCTTCTGCCAGGATCAGGGCTGGAAACTGGGAAATGGGCTGCCGCCCCTTGGTCCCCCAGCCCCAGCATCTGGGACTGGACCAGGCTTTAGGCATCTCCTGGCTCACCGTCCACCCCCATCCTGCATCGATACCCCAAGCACAGAAGTTCAGCTCTGCTGCTGTGTTCCCTCTCTCCTTTCCAGGAGGACATGTGCACCCCACACCCACTTAGCCCAAAGGGTGCGGGTCCGCACGGGTGATGACGGCATGAAGCTTTTGCCCCTGCCGTTTATGTAATAAATGTCATGTGCATGTATACACCTTTTTCTTTTTAAATTTATTTTATTGAAGTATAGTTGATTTACAATGTTGTGTTTGTTTCTGGTGGACAGCAAAATGATTTAGTTATATATTAGATTCTTTTTTATAGTCTTTTCCATTATAGTTTATTACAGTTAGAAAATAGAAGGCCTGCTTTAACCAGAAGATTCTTGAACTTCAGTAGATAGACATAGGCACGTAAATAGTGGTCTACCCAGCGGGGAATATAGTTTCCTGTGCTATAGGGTTAGACATTGTTGTTTATCCATTCTGTATATAATGGTTTGCATTTGCTAACCCCAAACTCCCACTCTGTCCTTCTCCCCTCCCCCTTGGCAACCACAAATCTGTTCTCTGTGTGAATCTCTTTCACAGATAATTTCATTGTGTCATATTTTAGATTCCACGTCTAAGTGATATCATATGGTATTTGACTTCCTCTTTATGACTTACTTCACTTAGTATGATAATCTCTAGGTTCATCATGTTGATGCAAATGGCATTACTTTATTCTTTTTAATTGCTATGTAATATTCCATTGTGTATATGGACCATATCTTCTTTATCCGTTCATCTCTGGATGAACATTTAGGTTGTTTCCATGTCTTGGCTATTGTAAATAGTGCTGCTATGAACATTGGGGTACATGTATCTTTCCAAATTGGAGTTTTCACCTTTTCTGGATATATGCCCAGGAGTGAGATGGCTGGATCATATAGTAGCTCTATTTTTAGGTTTTTAAGGAACTGTTTTCCATATGCCTGCACCAGTTTACATTCCCACCAACAGTGTAGGAGAATTCCCTTTTCTCAACACCCTCTGTGGCATTTGTTTGTAGACTTTTGCTGATGACCATTCTGACCAGTGTGAGGTGATACCTCATTGTGACTTTGATTTGCATTTCTCTGATGATTAGAAATGTTGAGCATCTTTTCATGGGTCTTTGGCCATCTCTGTGTCTTCTTTGGAGAAGTGTCTGTTTAGGTCTTTTGCTGGTTCTTTTGAGTGGACTGTTTGTTTTATTGTTTTTGAGTTGTATGAACTATTTGTGTATTTTGAAAACTAAACCTTTGTTGGTTGTATCATTTGTAAATATTTTCTCCCAGTCAGTAGGTTGTCTTTCTGCGTTGTTTATGGTTTCCTTTGATTGCAAAATCTTATACATTTGATTAGGTCTCATTTGTTTATTTTTGCTTTTATTTCTGTTTCCTTGGCAGACTGATCTAAGAAAACATTGGTATGGTATTATGTCATTGGTGTGATGTAAATAATTTATTTTATTTTTGGCTGTCCTGGGTCTTCATTGCTGCGCACGGGCTTTTCTCAAGTTGTGGCAAGCAGAGGTTACTCTAACTGCAGTGTGCAGGCTTTTCATTGCTGTGGCTTCTCTTGTTGAGGAGCACGGGCTCTAGAGCGTGGGGGCTTCGGAAGGTGCAGCACGTGGGTTCAGTAGTTGTGTTGCACAGGTTTAGTTGCCCTGGCAATGTAGGATCTGGGATCCAACCCTGGTCTCCTGCATTGGCAGGTAGATTCTTTACCACTGAGCCACCGGGTTACAGCATCTGCTGAGTTCTGTTTCAAAAGCAAAACACATGAATTACGTTTTCGTAAGTCACTTCAGGAAGGATAATTGAAGGGTGTATATTCTCAGTATTAAATAATGCTTTCAATAATGGTTAAAAACACCAATAACAAGATGTAGATATAAGAGCAGATAGAAAATAGAAGGCCTGCTTTAACCAGAAGATTCTTGAACTTCAGTAGATAGACATAGACACATAGATAGTGGTCTGCCCAGTGGGGAAGAACATTGTCCTTGCAACTGGACCATCATGGTTCAAATTCCAGTGCTTCTGTGTGACTTGAGCAAGTTACTTAACCTCTCTGGGCCTCAGGTTCCTCACCTGTAAAATGAGGATAATAATTGTATCTGCATGAGACATACTTGCAAAAGTTAAATGAGCTAATGTATGTAAAGTGCTTAAACTATGCCTGACGCCTAGTAAGTGTTCCACAAATAGCTGATAATTTATGCCATGCTTGAAATTTATTTATGAACAAATTACTATAGCAAGGAATTTGAAATTGGAGCACAAAGTTCTACACTGAATATCAGGGATATGGCTCCATTTATATGGACTTCCCTGATGACTCAGTGGGTAAAGAATCTGCCTGCAATGCAGTATACACAGGAGATGTGGGTTTGATCTCTGGTTTGGGAAGATCTCCCGGAGCAGGAAATGGCAACCCACTGCAGTATTCTTGCCTGGTTCCATTTATAAAACAAAGCTGTAAATATATAGCAGAATCTTTATAATAATTTTTAAGGACATAGGGAATGACCAAAAAAAGTGTTTTATGTACACAGGGTTGGATGTGTATCATGCAGCAAATTACTTTAAAAAGCTAAAAAAACACGAATTTGGTGGCTTCTCATACTGTGTCACTTAACTTTCAAAACAAATACACGGGATCTTCCCTTCAGGTTTTGGTGACATTTTAACAATGAAAAGTAGTGCTTTTTGAGTGAAGTAGTGAGAACATTTTGATTTCCAATGTTATGCTATTTTGTTGCTGGAAAAGTGCAGTTATATATACACACTCTCATATTTACTCACTCGAAAATGTGGAAAAGAATTTTCTAACTTGTTTAAAGATCTTCCCATGAAATTGTTAGTGTTTTGGGTTCATTCATTAAAAATATTTAAAAATGTAGAATGGATTAATTGACATCATAGAAGTGGAAAATTTACTTAGCTCATTTCCAGTACAAATCTCATATACTAAGCATGTATATAAGAATGAAAAATTATTTTGATTTATTATGTGCCCAGGTATGGCTTTCTCCTATTTGTATCTGCCTTCACAAAAGATTGTTTTCGATTATGGCAGCTTTCTAACCAAGCAGAGAAATATATTGAACTTTCAACAGTTGTATCACAAAGTGTGTACCACTAAGGATTTTAAGAAATAACTTGTTGTTCAGTCGCTCAGTCATGTTCGACTTTTTGCAACCCCACGGACTGCAGCATGTCAGGCTTCCCTGTCCTTCACCCTCTACTGGAGTTTGCTCAGACTCAGGTCCATTGAGTTGGTGATGCCATCCAACCATCTCATCCTCTGTCGTCCCCTTCTCCTCCTGCCTTCAGTCTTTCCCAGAATCAGGGTCTTTTCTAGGGAGTCAGCTCTTTGCATCAGATGGCCAAAGTATTGGAGCTTCAGCTTCAGCATCAATCCTTCCAATGAATATTCAGGGTTAATTTCCTTTAAACCCCATGAATGGCATGAAAATGCAAAAAGAAATAACTGAGCATGTCCAAAAAATCACATTACTCTCTTGAAGCCTAAATGTTGCTGTGCTACTAATGAATAAAATAAAAATTTAAAAGTTAAAATACTGCTTAAAATGCCCATATTATGTGTTTTAAATGCACATGTTTAGTGCCATAGTACCTATACACAACTTATTATAAATAAATACTCCTTTATCAGGATGTGTACTCAAATGTTGTGTTTGCTAGGGGTCTGTAACTGTTGTCTCAAAGTACAAGACACCATTCAGTCCCCTGTGATTAGGCACTTGGGTTGTTTCCCATTTTTTCCTGTTTGCCATGTTCCTGGCTTAGCTTTAAGGGGTGGATTCTTAGAAGTGGAAATGCTTATTCAGAGAACCTATACATTTTAAGGGAGTGTTTTATATTTATTTATCACAAATTGCCTATAGTGACTTAGGAAATCTGTTGTAACTATTGTGCTTACCAGCGTCCTTCAGAGTGCTCTCCCCCAGCCCTGGGTCTGTCTTCCTGTGAATTCATCTGCCTGCTGGAGGAGAGGACCGTGGTCTGTCTGGGGCATTTGTGGAGCCCAGGGGCCCCAGGGAGGGCAGTTCTGGACAGGAAGCCTGAGTGACCTCAGACAGTGGCCCCCATTGGCATCCTTTGCCGCAGGCCCTTCCTGTTCTGCCAGGATGAGTGTCCTGGCCCTGGGGGGTCTGGGGGGGCAGGTGCAGGATGCCGTGGGAACACAGTCACCTCCCTTAGAGGGGGGAGTGGAGCCAGCCAGGGAGGTTCTGTTGCTGGAAACTGTCTATGGGATGATAACTGTTCACATGCCGCTGTGTCCAGGGATCAAGTGATCAAGTGCCGGGGCAAAGAAACCTCCTAACTTAGACCACGGGGAAAGCATTTCCTTCCCTCTGGACCCCTCGCAGGAGGACAGAAGCAGACCTTGCTGAGTACTTTGGCCCTGGCGTTCTCCCTGGCTCCTTCCCTCCTTCTCCCTCTGTCTTTTTGCTAATGAAAGTGGGGCTCCCCCTCAGAATCCGAAAAGCCAGATTTCCCAAGTAGGGTGGCCTCACACTAAGGTGGTGGCATTTTCTTCTGCATCTCTTGGTCCCCTAAGCCGGCACATGGAGCTTGTTTCTCTGTCCAGAGGTTCTGTCCCCAGGAAGGGGATGGGTGATCTGACACAGGATTCAGATCAAAGCATTGAAAGCGGCTCCTGGGGGAGGCGGCAGCCTCACACACGGCAGGCGTGGATGGCCTGGATTCCCTGGGTGGTGGGGGACAGTGGCGTGGTTGGCGAGCTTTGGCACTGCCTGTCACTGCAGTGGCACACACCAGTGGGCAGGGCGCGGTTGTTCATCACTCAGTGGTGTCCGACTCTGCGACCCCATGGACTGCAGGACGGAGGGGCCTTGGGAATCCGAGGACCAGCCTTGTGGTTTGGGTAGGGGTAGATTCTGCTTCCATCTTTGTCTCTGGCCCTACAGGGAACCCTGACCTGGTGTCTCAGCAGCCTGCACCTCCTTTCTTTCTTCCTGGGTTCTCCTAACACCGCCGGGGCTGGAGTGGAAATCTAGGGAGTTGGAAATCCTGTGGCCCAGAGTGGGGGACGCAATCATGGGGTCTGAAGAGAAGGGGGGATTTATTTGCCCTCAAGGAGCACGGCACTTGGGGAGATTTGTGATGCTTGCTTCAGGCCATCTGCTAGGTCTCCAGGCAGCTAAAGAGCCGTGAAGGTGGACCGAGGGCTGAACCAGAGTAAGCGGGCGGCCACTTAAGAGGTGAGATCAGCGTCTCCACTGCTGCCCTTGATCATCTCTTCTCCCCTTGGACCTTTCCCTGGCTCCCTCCAACATGCGCCCACGTTACTTCATCCCACTAGCCAGCCAGCCAGCCATCTACTTGGTATTTCATTGGTTCATTCAGCAAACATGACAGTGGTTTAAAGCAGAGGGCGAGGGACTTGCTTGGTGGTCCAGTGGTTGAGACTTGGAGCTCCTGATGCAGGGGCCTGGTCCTTGGTCAGGAAACTAGATCCCTCATGCCGCAACTAAGGATCCCACGTGCTGCAGCTAGGACACAGTGCAGCCAAATAAATATTAAAAAAGAAAAAAAGGCAGAGGATTGTAGGCAGGAGGCGCTCGCAGGAAAGACTTTGGACAAAATCTAGTTCATAACTTTGCATAAGAGAATGCTTTACAAACCTGGAGGTCCCCAGTCGATGATGCCCCAAGCCAGACTGGGTGGAATGAGCAATCCCCTCCTGGAGCAGATTCAAGTGCAGAAGAGGATGTCTAGTCATGGTGGCTGCGTGGATTTCTTCTCAGGCCAAGAAAACTCCTCTCTGGATAATGCTACATGAGCCCCACAGTAGCCAGAGCGGGTTTACAAATGTCAATCAGATCACACTGCTCTGCTGCTCAAACTCTGCAAACTTTTCATTGTACTTAAGATACAGATAAAATTCTAACTCGACGCTGAGTATGATGCTCTGGGAGATCCGCTGCCCCCCCCCCCCCCAATCTCATCCCCTCTGAGAACTTGGCTCCAGTCACGTCTCCCTCCTCTCATTCTTGCACTGTCCAACCAGAACATTTCACGCTGTTTCTGAGCTGGGGGCCCAAGCCTGTGGGCTCTGAGGGGCTTGGAAATTGCCTGGCTCATTTGCTAGTGTACCCCCAGGGCCAGCACAGAGGAGGTGCTCCAAGTGTTGGTTAAATGAATGAGTGATGCAGTTAGTGATGGGTAGGCTCTGCTATGAACCGATTTTGGGCTTTGCTCTGTAGGGTGAAAAGGGATCCATTTTTATTTTCTTTTTTATTGGAGTGTAGTTGATTTACAATGTTGTGTTAGTTTCAGGTGTACAGCAAAGTGGCTCAGTTATACATGTATCTATGCTTTTTTAGATTCTTTTTGAAGGGGATATATTTCAGCCCTTTGCCTTCTGTTTTTTCTTCTGTTTCTTCTCCTCCTCTTCCCCTCCTCCTTCTTGGTGACATCACCTTCCAGTTTCTGCAGTTGGTGAACCGGTTTGGCTGATTGCTCTTTGGCTGTCTCAGAGCAGCACTGGACAAACTTTGGAGGCAACAGAGAAGTTGGATTTCTGGAATTAGCTAGAAAACTAGGAGAAAACCATGGGAAGCCTGAAAAGTGTTTTGAATTGGCATGCATGATGGGAAAGCAGGAGGCCACAGCCCTGGGTGGAAGGTGGGCAGAGGCAACAGGGTGAAAATAGACCAGAGAGAGGCTTCTGAGATTACCTCTTGTCTCATATGTGCTGAGACTATATAGGAGTTCAGGAACATAGGATGCTGGGTAAAGGAGGTTATCCAAGATGACAGGCAATGAGGTAGGTTTGGTAAAATGGAGGAATTGATTCTGGGATGGCGGCTGTAAGACTTTGCAGGTGACAAATCCAGTGGATTCTGTTCTGTGGATTTGGGACAATCGGGAAATAAGAGGATCTGCTGTTTTTCTGACCCCCATCACTCTGCTTTTTAAGGCTTTGAAAGTTTGTGAAACCAGCTGCAAGTCCTGTAAAGCTGAAGCCTTTGTGTTGCAGAATCACTAGCATTTTCAGAACTTCAGATCGTGGCCAAGTTAAAGGTAGCCCATTCTTCCTTTTTAAAAGGAATGCGCCAGACACTCAGCTTAGTCCTGGCCTCTGAAGTTCCAGGGTTGGATTGTATGTTTCCAGGTATTAGTGGGCGATATGAGAGGAAGAAGAGGGGGCGGCACAGGAAAAGGGGGTCCCTACGTTAAGCAAGTGGCCAAAGCTGTCCACGGTGGTGTGTGGCAGTAAGGGCATTGATTTGTTCCTGGCTCTGACAGCTGGGCGGCCTTGCACAAGTCCCCTAGCGTTTCTGGGCCACAGACTCCTCATCTGTAAAGCCGGTGGTGGGGGTGGTGTTTTATGGGATTGTTTACCGGCGCTGTCATCTCTGGCATCTGACACTTCTATCAATCCTCAGCCCAGAGCAGTCCGGCATTTCCTTGACTTGGAAGGGAAATTCATCTCCCTTGCAGATTAAACACCTATTGATTTTTTTCCTCTGGCAGAGGGGAATGAGACAGCTCTTTCTTCTTCTGCAGACACAGGCAAAGGGGAAAAAAAGCAAAGTTAAATCAGCCTCCCACTCAATGCTTTCCCGTTCAAGTCTGAACGATGAACAGCGTTGGGTCCCGTGCAGTAACTTAGACTCGGCAGCTTAGAGAAATCTGAAGTTGGAAGGGTTCTCATAGACTGTGCAGGCCTTCTCTCTAAACTGAGGACACCGAGGCCCCCCGGATGAGAAGTGACACCGAGTCAGGAAGTAATGGAGCCTGAACTCCAGTCTAGACAGACAGACATCCAGGAGTAGCTCAACCTGATGACTCTTTGCACAGACACGGTCCAGAGCCGGTCATTAGGAGCTGCTTTTGCTCTGGGATTGCTCCTTTATATATACGCGATTAGATCATCCTGCTTGCTTTTTGCTGCTTCGATTGGAGTTTGCTGCTGCTGCTAAGTCACTTCAGCCGTGTCCGACTCTGTGTGACCCCATAGACGGCAGCCACCAGGCTCCCCCATCCCTGGGATTCTCCAGGCAAGAACACTGCAGTGGGTTGCCATTTCCTTGGAGTTTACGTTAACCTAAATTAAGCCATCAACCTAGCTTTCATCCGAGCACAGCTTCTGGCCATAGGCGTCTCTTCACCCTTTGTAAGGAGACGTGGCCGGTGATTGGTGGCTTTGGGGAGCGCTGGAACGTGTGGCCAATGGGAAGTAGGGAGGCGGGGCTTCCAGGGGTGGGGCGTGACCGCGGGGCGGGCGTGACCTAGGGTCGGGCGCGGTCGCCGTGGTTACCGCTGCGCTGTAGACTGAGGTTAAGCCTAGTGCCTGGAGCCCCGTTCGAGTGCTGGAGGCTGAGAACTTCTCAGCCCTGCCCGGACTTTGCTGTGGTTTTAAGTTAACGGCTTCTGACCTCGAGTCTGTCCGAGCACATCTACGTCATGTGCAAAGCTTCCCGACGGGACGTCGAGGATGTTGCTTGAAGGAAGACTGCTTTCTCCATCACAGCAAAGCCTCCTGCACAGGCCTGGTGGGCGAGCCCTGGTCCCTGATGGAGCAGAAAGACCGCTTTCTGTGCGAGGGCCCTGTCGCCCACCTGGACGCCCGGAAGGGATGCGGGGTCAGGGCCTCAGGTAGAGCCCGACTCCTCTCACCGGTGCAGGTGGGGGCTCACCATCCTCTCCCCTCCCCACTGCCCCACCCACCCCACCTGTGCGTGGGCTCTGAAGGGCCTTGCACCCAGCAGTGAGCACCCATCTACCGTCTTCCCAGTCCTGGGACTCCTGTAGGCTTGTTTCTAAGTCTTGGACATTTGGTGAAATGAGTTGGTCTACAACCTTTGTATTCAGGGTTTGTTTTCCCTCCGAATTTTAGAGAATTCCTTTTTTTCCACTAGCGCCCGTGATACATCTGACTGATGAATTGCCCCAAGGAGAAAGTGGACCCGTTCGAAATACATCAGTTTTGTAAATTTCAGTTTCACTGGGGCTGGAAGGCCAGGACTTAGGTGTATGAGCCTTTCAGGGCCCTGAACGTCAGCTCGTTAACACCCTGAGAAAAAAACATTCTTCCATCATTACTCTGTGCAGAACACCTAACCTGATCCCTGGTTTTGCCCTCAAGTACTAAAAACACAAACTTCTGCCTTTACCACCTGAGGCCTGGAACTACTGCTCTAATTAAACCAGACGGGCTGTGTTGTCCCCACTTCTGGGCTCGGTTCTGCTGGAATCCCTTTCTCTTCTCTGCTGACTCCTTTCCACCCTCCACATTCCCCTTCTCCATCCACATCTGGTCAGCCCCACAGTCCAGCCCTTAAGGGCATTTGCCTCATTAAGTACTAGCAGAAAAGGCCTTTCAAATGGGAGGGTTAGTCCAGTCCTGGGTGAGGGGCCATCTCGGCCCTCCATGTGGTCCTGGGTTTGTGGAGCAGTGTAGAGAGGGTCAAGAGGAAAGAATTCACTTGTCTTCAGTGAGCACGCATGAAGACGAGATGGGGAAGTTGAGAGGTGGAAGCTCAGATCACGGAGAAGGTGATGGCACCCCACTCCGGTACTCTTGCCTTGAAAATCCCATAGACAGAGGAGCCCGGTAGGCTGCAGTCCATGGGGTCGCTCAGAGTCGGACAGGACTGAGCGACTTCACTTTCACTTTTCACCTTCATGCATTGGAGAAGGAAATGGCAACCCACTCCAGTATTCTTGCCTGGAGAATCCCAGGGACAGGGGAGCCTGGTGGGCTGCCATCTATGGGGTTGCACAGAGTCGGACACGACTGAAGCGACTTAGCAGCAGCAGCAGCAGCTCAGATCAGCATCCTTGACAGCTGAGACCCATTTGGAGTTTGTCCCAAGCTCCATAATAACTCCAAGTTTGAACCAAGTCTGGGAGATGGTGAAGGACAGGGAAGCATTCTGTGGTCCATGGGGTTGCAAAGAGTTGGACACCACTTAGCAACTGAACGGCAACAACCACATAACCCCAGACAAGACAGCAGAATAATTTGGAGAGCTGTGTTTTTCCCTGTCAACTTATGACTGGCTGCATCTGGCTGAGAAAAAGGAGTTGGAGGAAGCAGGCCAGGAGCGATTTGCCGAAAGGCGCTGTGACTGAGTCTGAAACCCAGGCTGGCCAGAAATTGCAATTAACGTGGAAATGAAGATCTTTTCAGAAAAGAAAACAGCCCCAGTCTGGTTCCCTATTGTCTATCCTCTCCCCTGGCGCCCACCCAGACAGCCCTGAGACAGCGCCTGGGCTCACAGACCTGCTGCCAGGACAAGGGGGAGCGTCTGTACCCTCACCTGCTCCTGGAGCTGCTGTGGGCCTGGTGGCAGGTCCCCCTCAGCAGGAGGAGGAGGGCCTGCTCCCCTGGGGTCCTGACCGTCAGCTTTTGGGCAGTGTCTGTAATTGGCCTTCCAAGGAAACCCTGTAGCCAAATTGTGCAGCGCTTAAAAGCATGTCCAGAGATTAGCAGGTGCACTTCATGAGAAGATTGGGATGCTACCCTAAAGTCAAAGGACACAAAATTGTTCATGGTTTTTGGCGATGAAGAGGATCGGGTGTTTCTGCATTTCCATCTTCCTTTTAAAACATTTTTATTGATGTTATTTTTGTCTGCTCTGAGCTTTTGTCGCTGCGTTTCTCTAGTTGCAGCGAGCAGGGGCTGCCCTGTGTTGTGGCGCATGGGCTTCTCATGCAGTGACTTCTGTTGTGGGGCACGAGCTCTGGAGCACAGGCTCAGTAGCTGTGGTTCTTGGGAGCACTGCCCCACAGTACGTGGGATCTTTCTGAATAAGGCATTGAACCTGTGTCCCCTGTGTTGGCAGGTGGACTCTTAACTGCTGGGCCACAGGGAAGTCCTCATCCTTATTCTGTTTACCTCCTGTGAGTGGAAGGGGCCTCATGATGTCCATTTTGATGATGCCAGCCATCACTTGATGGCTCACCCTTGGGATACATGCCTTCCATGCCTCCCACTCCTTCTCCTTCATTAAGTACTGGGGAAGCAATCATTATTTTATATATGATAGTGCATATATTTCAATCCCAAACTCCTAATTTATCCCTCTTTCCGTCCCCTTTGGTAACCATAAGCTTGTTTTTCATATCTGTGAGCCTGTTTCTGTTTTGTAATAAGTTCATTTGTATCATTTTTCTAGATTGCACATGTAAATGATATCATATGATATTTGTTATTTGTCTTTCTCTGATTTACTTAGTATGACACTCTCTAGGTCCATCCATGTTGCTGCAAATGGCATTATCTCATTTTTTTATGATTGAGTAAACTCAGCATTCAAAAAACTAAGATCATGGCATCCAGTCCCATCACTTCATGGCAAATAGATGGGGAAACAATGGAAACAGTGACAGACTTGATTTTCTTGGGCTCCAAAATCAGTGCAGATGGTGGCTGCAGCCATGAAATTAAAAGATGCTTGCTCCCTGGAAGAAAAGCTATGACCAACTTAGCACATTAAAAAACTGAGACATTACTTTGCTGACAAAGGTCTGTCTAGTCAAAGCTATGGTTTTTCCAATAGTCATGGTATGGATGTGAGAACTGGACTATAAAGAAAGCTGACTGCTGAATAATTGATGCTTTTCAACTGTGGTATTGGAGAAGACTCTAGAGAGTCCTTTGGACTGCAAGAAAATCCAACCAGTCCATCCCAAAGGAGGTCAGTCTTGAATATTCATTGGAAGGACTGATGCTGAAGCTCCATTACTTTGGCCAGCTGATGCAAAGAGCCAACTCATTAGAAAAGACCCTGATGCGAGACCCTGACTGAGGGCAAGAGGAGAAGGGGATGACAGAGGATGAGATGGTTGAATGGCATCACCAACTCAATGCACATGAGTTTGAGCAAGCTCCGGGAGTTGGTGATGGACAGGCATGGCGTGCTGCAGTCCATGGGGTGGCAAAGAGTCAGACATGCCTGAGTCACTGAACTGACCTGAATATTCCATTGTATATATGTGTTACATCTTCTTTCTCCATCCCTCTGTTGATGGGCATTTAGGTCATGTCCATGTCTTGGCTATTATAAATGATGCTGCTGTGAGCATTGGGGTGCATGTGCCTTTTGAAATTATGGTTTTCTCTGTGTATATGACCAGGGGTTGGATTACACTCAGGTGGTAGCTCTGCGTTTTGTTTTAGGAGTCTGCATTTTGATCAGTCTCCCCAGATGATCCTGACAGCTACACTTGGACACCCCTTTGAGACCCCCTTCTGCACCTTGTCTGAGATACACAGGTCACACTCTCCCAGATGTCTTAGCAGTGGGACAGAAACCACCCCTGCAGTGGGTGTCTTTCACTGAGAGTGTCCTGGCCTGACCGGTGGGAGCACCCTGTGACCAGGCGTCATGAGCGCTCAGCAGAGTCGGCAGTTCTGCAGGACAGCACCTGGGGCCAAAGGTCAGGTCTGTATCTGTTCCCCAGGGCAACTGTTACAAAGTATCACAGACAGGGAGCTTAAACAACAGAAACACATTTGCTTACAGGTCTGGAGGCTGGAAGGCAGGGGTGGAGGTGTGGGCAGGTTGGTTTCTCCTGAGGCCTCGCTCCTTCTTCTGAGCCTTTCACAGGCCTTCCCTCTGTGTGCATCCGTGGCCTAGTCTCCTCTGCTCATAAGGACACTGGAATATTGGGTTGGGGCCCGCCCCCAGGACCCTGTTTGCACTTGATTACTTCTTTAAAGACCTCAGCCACATTCTGAGGTGCTGGGGGTTAAGACGTCAACCTCTGATCTTTGTGGGGGGCACTTCAGCCTGTGGCAGGAGCAGCATGGGGAAGAGGGGGGAGGGGGAGGTGGGCCCACTCCCCTCCTCGCGGCCCTCCTAGCCTTTCCTGTGCCCTGGCCTCTGAGGGCTCACCTTTCCATGGAAGGGAGCATTGGGCTTGCCTGACCCTCTTCTGGTTCTGATCCCATTTGTCCTTCACAGCCATCGAGTGAGGCAGGCAGGGCATGTTTATGTTGTAGGGAAACAATTTCAGAGAAGTTAAATGGTGGATCCGAGGGTGCCTTGATGGGCGCCCAGAGTACTGTTCTTTTCATGGGTGCCCTGGGCCCCTGTCATGCCTTCTGCATCCTTATTCCGGGCTCTCAGGGGCTCAGGTGCAGAGTCTGAGGACAGCTGAGAGCTGCATGGGGCGATGCAGGACGGTTCCCTCTCTCTCTTGCTTTGATCGCCTCTCACACTCTTGTCTCTGGAAGAACTCCTGGGAGAGTAAAGCCCATTCCGTGTCTGTGGCTAAGTGTTTCCCTCCTTTTGCCCTATTAAAAGCATGGGGCTTGTCTCATTCATTAAAAATACATGTTCCATTTGCTGTGGTGTGGATGCTGAGACGGCTGAAGTGTCAAGGAAACCAGGCTGGCTCACGTCGGGCCTGGCCCTTGGGGCAGGGCCTGGGGGATGGATGGCTGAGCAGGGCATTGGTGAACCGTCTGGAGGATTCTGTTCACGCCAAGAGCACCCTGTCCTCGACCACAAACAAGCACTGCCACTGCTGTCACTTCTCAGAACTAGAGAGGGGAAGAGTCGAGTCAACGGATGGCGTCAGTGTCGTGGCAGCATCGTGAGCAGAGTAATGAGATGTGAGCTTCAAGGCCCTCAGTGATGGCGTGCAGACGGGGCAGCGGGTGGGGAGGAAGGGGGAGAGGAGGGATAAAGGAGGAGCTGGGCAGGGAGTGATGCTTACCTCAGTGTGTGTGTGTGTGTGTGTACGTGCACGCGTGCATGTGCACACACAGGCTCTTGTGATGCGCTGTGATATGCATACACAGGCTCTTGTGATGCATTATGATGTACATAGACACACAGGCTCCTGTGATGTGCTGTGATACACACACCCACCCACCCACCCACCCTCCTGTGATGCCCCGTGATGTCCTGGTCTGCTCGAGGACCATCCATGCCCAAGCCATGCAGGGGGAAGCTCTGTATGATTCTCAGGATGCCCCAGGCCTCCCTCCCGCTCTCTGCCACGGCTGGAGCTTCTCAGAACCCAGCAGGGAGTGCCCAGCTTGGCATCGGGGAAGTGACGGGAATGATGTGTCACGGGACTCCCTGCCCCACGCTCACCTAGTATGTGAGCTCCTCTGCCTAGGAGTTGTTCTGACGCATCTCTGAGTCGCCAGGGGTGGGAAGGAAGTTAGAAGCATGATCTGCAAACCCAGAAAATCTGGGCAGATGTGATTCCAGGCCCCCAGCCTGGGTGGGGCTTGTGAGCAGAGTGTGGCCACCCCTGCTGTTGCACCCTGGCCTGGGGCTTCCCCAGAGGCGCGTCCGTGTCTGCTCAGGCCCTCGGGACAGGGCTGTGTCCTGGACACGGGTCCCAGCGGCTGAGGGGGGATGAGGTCCCCTGCAGTGACAGGGCCTGGAGGTCACGCCGTCGCCACCTGCCGCTGAGTTCATGACTTCCTATTCTGGGCGCCGCCAGCAGTTGCCTAGAGAGGAGTCAGTCTCGGGCCACAGGAGAGTCTGGGCCCCTCAGTCGCTTTATAAACTGCTCTCTCTGGCAAGGCCAGGGGCAGAACGGCTTGTGTGTTGTTTTTTACATCCTTATGCTAATGAGGGGATGACGACAGGGTTTTTACTTGCTTCCAGCCAGGCTCATAGAAGTGGGTTGGGGTCCTTGATGTCGGTTTTCACCCCAAAACTAATTTCCCCCACTCCTGGGCCTTTGTCCGCTGCCCGCTGCTTCCCCGTTCAGTCGGGAGCTCTGGCCAAGGGCGAGAGAAGACCTGATCGGAGTGGGGGGCTGCTGCTTGTCCTGCCGCCAGGGAGGCTCCAGGCTGGTGATGGAGTGACAGGGGCCTCCCGCTCATCTGTCACTTGTGGCCCCAGCCCCACACCGCCCCCCACCCTGCCCGCCCATATCTGTGTCAGACCAGGCTGGGCAGTACCCTGCCCTGGCCTGGCTGGGGCCCAGAGCTGTGCTCAGGGAGAGGCCTGAGGTAGGGGGTGCAGGGCCCCTGGGGCGCCTGGACGGCCGCCAGCAGACAGCTTTGTTTGTGACACTTCTCTTCCCGAGACGCCAGCTGACGGGGGTGGAGGGGGAGAGGAGCAGGCATGAAAGGCGTGGGGTGGGGACCCGCTTGGCACAGCTGCAGAGAAGGGACTGCCCCCTCCCAGCTCCTGCATCCGCCCCTCAGATCTCGGGGCCAGGGGAGCAGATGTCTTGCCAGAGAGGCTCCCCATCAAGAGCCCCCCTCCTCCCTGGGGCCCAGCGGGGCAGGCGCCGGCCTGAGGGATGGCCTGCCAGCTGTTGGCTCCCTCGGGCGTTGGCCTGGCCGGGCTTTGTGTGTGCCAGGCGGCAGGTGCCATGCAGAGGGTGGGGGCTGGAGTGTGCAGGGGCTCTGAGGTGGGGGAGGGGTCGGGGATCTGGGGCTGCTCAAGGGGCAGCAGGTTGTTGAGATGAAGGGGCAGCTGGCTCTCCAAGATTCTGGCCTGGAGGGGTCCCCCGGAAGGCCCCCACCAGCATCAGCTCCGACGTGGACTCAGTGCCAGGTGGACGAGGGGATCGAGTCTTGGCCTCAACCAAAGAGACCACGTCATTCCCTTTTCACTTGAAAAAATGCTTTCCAATCGTGGTCTCTCCTCCAGGCCTTGGACTTTCCCAGGACGACGAGACACAGTGGCGAGAGCATGTGGGTGCCCGGGGACCTTTCTCAGGCTGGCCTGGCAGTGCGTGCTCTGAAGCGGCCCCTGGATTCTGCTGGGAGCCTCGGGAGAGGCTGTGCAAGAGACCAGGGTTTCCTGAGGCTACAGGCCTCTGCGGGGCCTGCCCTGGCCCAACTTGCAGCAGAAGCAAGCCCTTCAGATGCCTTCCCAAGGGTGGGGACCGTAGCAGCTGCTGGTTGAGAGGTCACCATGGTGATGGGTGACAGCCGGCAGCCCCTGCCTGCAGCTCCCCCCAACCCCCAGCCTGGCAGGCCTGCCCCAGCTCCCAGCCCCAGGGACCAGGAGGGCTGCAGGGCCTGCCCACCGGCTGCCCTGGGGCCACTTCTCAGCCTCCACTTTCCCTCTGGCGACACGGGTTTAAAAGCAGATTCTAAGTTGAGTCAAATGCACATAAAAGCATCTCTTGAGAACTCCAAGGCTGTACAAGGGTAAGCTATTGTCCCTGTTATAAATAAAATCGAACTCATTACTCAGGAGATAATAAAAATTATGATGTCAGTAAGAACCTCACCTGGTCAGAGTGGCCCAATTTTTCCTCCTGAGGATCCTCGGGGCCTGGTGATTCATTTTTCTGTTTTCTGGGGTCCTGCTGAAATCTGTGCTTTAAGATGGTTTACTTCCATTCTGTCTGAGGTGAAGAGTAACTGATCAACTCCCTTCTCAAAATTCTTCAGCTATTTTAAGGCCAGTGAAATCTCTTACGCAAGCTAAGCCACCCCAATTATTCTGACTCCTGCTTTTAACAACTGAACATCTTTTTTTCTTTCAGGATGACATTGACATATCTGCTCAATAAATTAGCACCAGCTGACTTATTTGGCTTGGCCGGGTCCTCCAGCCCATAGGAAAAAGGGAGGGGACCAGAGGATTAGAGGAAAAGGTTGGGGAGTCATCTCACCACTTACCAAGGTTAGAGGACCAGCACCCATTTTTTAATAAAAATGCATTAATTGTAACCTTTTTTGAGGGTCTGTTTCTCATGTCTTTAATCATCTCTATTGCTCTTCTCTGAATCTGTTAAAGTTCTCAATGTTCTTTTGAAAGGATGTTCATAAAAATTCCCCATTATTCTGATCAGGGCTCAAGGAGCTACATGAAATCACAGAAGAATCACTTTTGAATCTCTGTAAGTCATACAAGCATCCATTATTATAGCCCAGCTGTCAGGCTGGCTTGCTTTCTTTGCATCTAGTAACATGACTTGTTACTTCACATTCAGAGCTTCTGGTCAGCTGGGGCCCCTGGAAGTTTTGTCTTTGTCTTCTGTCTTCCACACCCAGTGCCTGACTAGCAAGGACTTTGTGTTTGTATGGTCTCTCTCTCTGCCATTTTATTTAAAATATTTTCACTGAAGCAGAATACACAAACACAAAAGTACTCGTCCAAGTATGCAACTCTATACATTTTCACAAACAGAAAGAGCCCATGTAATCAACATTTATGTTGAGTGACATTACATTGTCAACAGCCCAGAAGCCCTTCCTGTGGCCTTTTCCCGCCTTCCCGCCTGCCCCCCGCCCCCATCTGCCCGTGTTAACCACTGTCCTGATTTCTAAGGTCGTAGACTAATTTAGCCTGTTTTTATTCTTTGTAAAATGCAGTCAGAAAGTGCACTCTTTTGTGTCTGGCTCATTCACATTACTCCTGCTCTCTTTTGTTAAGCTCACCCTCTTTATTTGGATTCCTAGAAGGATCTAGAAACCTGAGGACCCAGACATTTCAACCTCGGATGTGTCAGTGTCAGCTGTGGCTAACTAACCTAGTCCCCATGACACACCAGGGTTCTAGGTAGAATTTTTCTTTATCATTTACTGGTTATTTTGTCCCTCTTTTTCCTCAAAACCCATCATCTCCTCCCAGGTTGATTCATACTCTTATGTCAGGGTCACCTCAGAAGACACTGCATGTGTGTGTGTGTTGCCATATAAAAAACCCAGAAGGAGGGTTTTAACCCTGTGGGGAGTTATTTTTGCTATTTTGAGGGAGATGATGATGAGAGGCGAGGCTGTGTTTAGGGAGATTCCATTTGGCCATCAGCCCCTGGTTGTGGTCTGTCTGCTCTGCTCTAGGCCTGGCAGGTGTCGAGGCAGGGAAATGAGGGCCTCTAATATGTTAGGGCAGAGCTTCCAGCATTTCCCACCACATAGCACCCAAGAAAATAGCAATATTTACCTGGCAAACTGCGGTGCATGGAGGAGATGTTTCTGTAGTACTAAGTGATAGGATGTGATACAGTGTTTTACACCATTCACATACTTACAGCTGTTACAGTTATGTATATATTTATATGTAAACAAATAGAATACATTTAAATATATTTAGTAAATATATGTAATATATGTATTTTTGTTTTTATATGGATTTGTATTTAAGGAATCTTAACAGCTCCTTTTTCATGTCATGTATAATTCGTGTCATGTATAATGGTGACTTGTGTGTCAGGGACGATGTGACTAGAATTTCAAGTCCAAACTAGTTTGTTGTTGTTCGGTTGCCCAGTTGTGTCCGACTCTTTGGGACCCCATGGACCACAGCACGCCAGGCCTCTCTGTCCTTCACCATCTCCTGAGGTTTGCCCAAGTTTATATCCATTGCATTGGTGATGCCGTCCAGCCATCTCATCCTCTGACGTCCCCTTCTCCTTCTGCCTTCAGTCTTTCCCAGCATCAGGGACTTTTCCAATGAGTTGTCTGTTTGCATCAGATCACCAAAATCCTGGAGTTTCAGCTTCAGCATCAGTCCTTCCAATGAGTATTCAGGGTTGATTTCCCTTAAGATTGACTGGTTTGATCTAAATTAAACTAGTTTAGTTCCCATCAACTCTTTTTAATAAAGCAGTTCTTATTGGGAGAGTGAACATGCCTTTTTAGAGCGATGCTTCCTCAGTTGGCTTAGACGACTCAAAGGCCTGTCACCCAAAATCACGATGAAAGTGTCCAGTGTAAGTGAAGCTGAGGTTGAGCTGAGACTGCCCGGAGCCCCTCCCCACCCCCACGGGCCTTCTCTGGGCACACGGAACACAAGGTCCTCCAGCAGCACATGGGCCCCTCGTTCACGGGCAGCAGCTGCAGACTCTGTGACTGGCTGCCCGAGCCCAGGGCCAGGGGGCAGGGCCGCAGGTGTGGGGTGTTGTTCTCCTGTGTGCCTTCAGGACCATGTGCATGCCATCGGACTCCGTGCCCCTGGCTGCCCTCCTGGGAGCCTTCAGTGAGGTGGCTCAGCTGCTCAGGACCTGCCCAGCTGTCCTGGAGGACGGGGTCCTCTCCCATGGCCTTCCTGGAGCTCGTCTGCAGCACTCCAGTTGGCCCACCATTTGGGGGATTCTTCATAAGATGTTGCTGTGAGTGAGTCCAGTGCTCCAGAACCCTTGCCTCAGGCTGTTCAGACTGGTTAACAAAGTGCCATGGACTTGGGTAAATTTATTTCTCATTGTTCTGGAGGCTGGAAGTCCAAGATCAAGGTGCCAGCACGGTCAGGTTCTGGTGAGGGCCTCTTCCAGGTTACTGACCCCCAACTTCTTGACGTCACCTCACGTGGTGGAAAGAGAGGATGGAACTCGTGGGAGTCTTTTGATAAGGGCATTAGTCCCATTCCTGAGGGCTTCACCCTCATGACCTCATCACCTCCCAAAGGCCCCACCTGAAATATAGAGGTTAGGATTTTGAGATGTGGATTTGGGGAAAACAGATTCAGTCCATGGTACCCTTCCAGCAAGCAAGCTAGTGTTTGAACCAGTTGAGACCACAGTAGAGCCTTGTTGGGTGACTTCTTGACTGTCTATTCAGAGGCTGGTGAAAAGCTGTCTCAACATGCATGGGGCTGAAGACCTTTACACAGGATGCACACAGGTGAGCCATGGACTGGCATTATTGGAATAAACCCTCTGCTGCATTTTCTTTGCACTTAAAGAACATTTTGTCCTGGTCTTAGGCAACAGGTGATCTGTGGTGAATAAGGCATTCTATAGGGAATGATGGTGCTGGCAGAGTGTTATGGTCATGGAAAGCAAAAACTTATGTAGACTATTGCATCTGTTCCTACAAGGGCAAATTGCTGCCCCCACCATGGTGGAAGGGATTCAGTGTCATCAACGTGTCCCCAGGTGACTGTTGATTGAGCTCAGGGAAAAATATACTCTTCATATACTGTATGGAGAGTACATCTGCATATCTCTTCCAAGCCCACCTCATCACCAGTCTTCCAATCTCGTTCTGTTTAAGTTCTTGACTAGTTGGCCAACCCGTTAGTCTCTGCTCGTGAATCATTGTAGATCCAGGCTTCAGTCATTGCCCTTGTAATGGGTCAGAGCAGCATACCCAAGTGTGGTGTGTGTTAAACCCCCAAACCCACAGGTCTACCAAATATGGTATCTCTTTCTTTGTATTAGGAAGTGCACTTTGTCACTCACTCCCGACATTTTTTGGACCCCTCAGTTAGTCAGTTCAGTCGTTCAGTTGTGTCCGACTCTTTGTGACCCCGTGGACTGCAGCATGCCAGGCTTCCGTGTCCATCACCAACTCCCAGAGCTTGCTCAAACTCATGTCCATCGCTTCGGTGATGCCATCCAACCATCTCATCCTCTGTTGTCCCCTTCTCCTGCCTTCAATCTTTCCCAGCATCAGGGTCTTTTCCAATGAGCCAGTTCTTCAGGTGACCAAAGTATTGGAGTTTCAGTTTCAGCATCAGTCCTTCCAATGAATATTCAGGACTGATTTCCTTTAGGATGGACTGGTTGGCTCTCCTTGTAGTCCAAGGGACTCTCAAGAGTCTTCTCCAACACCACAGTTCAAAAGCATCAATTCTTTGGTGCTCAGCTTTTTTTATGGTCCAACTCTCACATCCATACATGACTACTGGAAAAATCATAGGTTTGACTAGACAGACCTTTGTCAGTCAAGTAATGTCTCTGCTTTTTAATATGCTGTCTAGCTTGATCATAGCTTTTCTTCCAAGGAGCAGGTGTCTTTTAATTTTATGGCTGCAGTCACCATCTGCAGTGATTTTGGAGACCCCAGAAATAAAATTTCTCACTGTTTCCATTGTTTTCCCATCTATTTACCATGAAGTGATGGGACTGAATGCCATGATGTTACTTTTATGAATGTTGAATTTTAAGCCAGTTTTTTTCACTCCTCTTTCACTTTCATCAAGAGGTTCTTTGCTTTCTGCCATAAGGTGTCATCTGCATATCTGAGATTTTTGATATTTCTCCCAGCAATCTTGATTCCAGCTTGTGCTTCATCCAGCCTGGCATTTCCCATAATGTACTCTGCATATAAGTTAAATAAGCAGGTGACAATATGCAGCCTTGACATACTCCTTTCCTGATTTGGAACCAGTCTCTTGTTCCATGTCCAATTCTAACTGTTGCTTCTTGACCTGCATACAGATTTCTTAGGAGGCAGATAAGGTAGTCTGGTATTCCCATCTCTTTTAAGAATTTTCCACAGTTTGTTGTGATCTATACAATCAAAGGCTTTGCTGTAGTCAATAAAGCAGAAGTAGATGTTTTCCTGGAACCCTTTTTTTGGACCCCTGGGTCCCTAGAAAATTCATAATATCAAACACCTCCAAACTTTCATGGGGTTTATCTCCAGTCCCCTGAAATGCATGTGACTTACTAAGGCACCTAAAATATTTTCTACTTCCTGCTCACCAGGTCCAGTTTGCATAGTGACACCCATGAAATACAGTGATGTTCTCTGAGCATCTAGATGATCAAGTTCTTGTGGACTGTAGTACAACAGAGAACAAGATGGTTGATTCAGCCCTGACATAAAGCCTCAGGTGGAGTATACTGGCGTCCCGGCCATGTGAAGGCAATCAGCTTAGCTACTTGGAATCAAAGAAATGCTTTACCTAGGACTATAGCTTCTTATCAGGTGCCAAGTGTGTTTTTGCCTTGTCCTAGTACAGATACCCATCTGGAACTGCATTTGCACTTGGCGTCACCATGTGACCACTCTATAATCTGTAGTCATTCTGTATGATCTGTTTGGTTTCTGCACCAGTCAAATGTGAGTTAAATATTAATGTGGTCAGAATCACCACTCCTGCGTCTTTTAAGTATTTGATGGTTGCACTAAGCTGTGCAATTCTCTAAGGGGTTTTGATATTTCTTTGGGTTCATTATCTTGGTAGCGGGGGTTGGGGGGAGGTTCCACTTGAAAGGAGATGGTTTCCTTTTGGGCCTTACTACCATAATGGGCTTCATTCCATGAGTCAGCGAGCCACTGTGAGATTCAGGGAACAATAGTAACTTATCTATTACTAGTATACATTCTGGGGAAATGACAACAGGATAGACCCTCAGGGACCCACTGTAAGGCCTGATCTCCATGAGTTCACACTCTGACTGTGGGTCTGTTGCGGAAATTTGAGTCTCCTGTGGTTAGCATGAGATGAGAAATATTAATAGTACCTAATAGTCCCTGGAAGGTCTGGATAGTTCCCTTTCCCTCTTCTCTTCAGTGGCACCAGGTGTCTTCTGGGGAGGATCGGGGGGAGGTTCACAGTAGACCTGTGGCTGCGTTGTACATGCTTGCTCACAGAGATCCCTGCCCCCACCCCAAGTCAAGGGATCCTGGGCCTTTGGGTCCAAACATGGGCTAAGTTTTGTTTCTCCACTGTGATTTTGCCCACTAGACCCAGAATTTTTCTGCTTATGTATGTCAAGCAGCATCTCTTTTTTCTTCAGTGTTTGTTTCTTTGGCTGCTTCGGGTCTTAGTTGCAGCATGTGGAATCTCTAGTTGAGGCCCATAGGCTTAGTAGTTGCAGTGTGTGGGCTTTTGCTGCCCTGTGGCATGTGGGATCTTAGTTCCAGCAATCGTACCCACATCGCCTGCATCGGAAGGCAGATTCTTAACCCCTGGACCACCAGGGAAGTGCCATCAAGCAGCATCTTAATAGTCTGCACATCTCCACAGGCCAGGGACCCCATGATCCGTTAGCCAGGGCCAGAGGTCCTTGGAGGCCCAAATGTTCCCAAGACCGCTCCAGGCCAAGTTCTTATGACTGTGTGCATTGTGTCTTTGAACCACCCCCTGCCCCCCCGCCCCGACCCCTCCTCTGCTGGAATCTCACTTCTTTGCCATTAACATCAGGGAGCCTAATTCCACTGCAGCCTCTCCCACTGTCATTTCCTGCTTCCAGGAAACAGCCGAGAAGAACTTCTCAGGGAGGCCTGTGAACGCTTGACAGTGGAATTCTCTGGCCCCCGTGGAGGGAGCCATGGTCTGGGCCTCTCGGGGAGGGGGTAGGTGTGGCTATGATGTTGTGCAGAAGAGGTCCCGCCAACATTCCTCATGTCCTGAGCCTTTTCCTTTCCTTCAGAGTGCTGGAGAAGTCCTCCTCCTCTGCCAGCCACTGTTGAGTCCAGCGTAGCTCAGATTCCCCTCCCAGGGGCTCACACCAGCACATGGAATTCTGACTCTTCAGTGAACATGACTGTTTCATTAAATTCTCTCTGATCCAGTCTTATGTTTTATCCATCTCCACCCAGTGCCCTTAGAACTTCCTTTGAAGATGCTGCATGGATTCCTGCTGGTTTCCTATGAACCTTTTGGCCTACAGGCCCTCTCCTCCTGTTCTAGGCTGTGTCCGTCTCCATCTGGGCTATCCTAGAATAGAACTCTGATCATGGGCTTGGATGAAGACCACAGGAAGGGTGTGGGATGGTCCTGAGGTGACATGGCAGCCACGTCTGTCTGCTCAGATGTCCCAGCCTGGGGGTCGGGATCCCACCTTTTGCAACCAGTGGAAAAGATAAGAAGTCTGGTGGAGTTGAAAATGTAATTGCATGTCTGCACCTGGTTCCCACAGACCCTGGGAATATCTGCCCAACAGGCCATCAGTGACTCCGTCAAGACTACCATGAAGGACTTGGGGATCTCTACCCATGTTCCGAGTTGGTCATTCAGGACCTTCAGTTTGTCCCTTTTCTGTGTATGGTCTCCGGGGCTGTCAGAGAAGACATCCTACCCCACAGACCTGTAATCACCACTGTCAGCACAGCCAAGCCACTCCACCTACCGACGTCTTGCCTTCCATCTGCATTTCTCCAGTGCCACTGCCGGGGATAATTTGAGCAAGTATGATGCTACTGTATTTTATAGGTGACCTGCAGGTTCTTTCCCTCTGGTGAGGGGTTCATCCCAGTACATCTCCAGGATGTGAGCAGTCCCATCCTTGAATCTCACATGAGAGTTATGTTCCTCTGGGCCCATCCTTGATACCAGTGACTTCATTAGTCAGAGTGTCAATGGGAAAGGGAAGGTGCCATGAAATGGGGTAATTGAAGAGGGTTTTACAAAGAGATATTTACAGGGTTGTGAGCATGGTGAGGAGAAGGCAGTGGCACCCCACTCCAGTACTCTTGCCTGGAAAATGCCTGGTGGATGGAGGAGCCTGGTGGGCTGCAGTCCATGGGGTTGCAAAGAGTTGGACACGACTGAGCGACTTCACTTTGACTTTTCACTTTCATGCATTGGAGAAGGAAATGGCAACCCACTCCAGTGTTCTTTTTTTTTTTTTTTTTTTTACTCCAGTGTTCTTGTCTGGAGAATCCCAGGGACGGGGAGCCTGGTGGGTTGCAGTCCATGGGGTTGCACAGAGTCAGACACGACTGAAGCGACTTAGCAGCAGCAGCAGCAGAGCATGGTGAAAGGAAAGCAACAGGTACAGCACCTTCGGGCTGGGGGGAACTGGGATCCCCTGTCTTATCTGGGTCTGAGTGGTTCCCAGAACCTGGAGAGAGAGCTGTAGGTGTAGGAAGAGGATCTGTCATTTTGGGAGGAGGAATGCTGTTCTGTCAATCTTATGAAAGGGCCAAAGAATATGGGAGGAGGGCAGCGATGTTGGCAGGTGGGTGCTGGGGAGGGAGAGGGGCAGCCTTTCAACCCAGTGCTCCTCTGGGCACAGAAAACCTTCTGTCAGCATGCCACCTTGGAAATCCTCAAACTGTCTAGACTAGTCACCTCAAAAGTGATAGTGACACTTCCTGATTTAAAAAAAAAAAAAAGGAAGAAGTCACCTATTAAAGACATCTGGAGGGAAATTGGGGAAATTTGAATATGAACCAGTATTAGGGAATATTGAAAACTGAAGTCATGCTTCTTCATTAGAATGTCTTTAGAAAACAGTTTGTGAAGTGTGATGAATTCTTGTGGGTAGTAGGAAAATAGCTTTCATTTTCAGATGCAGTTTTTAAAATGTCACACTGTCTGTATCACACTTTGAGATGGTTCAGGCGAAAAGGAAAATATGTGGCTGTAAATATAGACACAGCCACGCTAGCAGTTCTTCAGTCTGGGTGGTGGGTCTGTGGGTGGTCATCCATGTAGTCTTTTTCCGTATGTTTGAAATTTTTCAAAATAAAAAGTCAACAACATGGTGGGGCGTCTGTGGCCTCCAGTATACTCAAAGAAGTGGAAGCAGATGGAAGCATTTGACAGCTCACAGCTGTCTGGCCACACAGGTGGGGCAGCATTTCTCACCTGGGGGGTCACTCCACCAGCCTGTATGCAAATACCGAGGGAGCTGGATGAAACGCAGGTTCCTGGGCACCGCCTGCCTGAATCAGCAGTCATGTGGGTGGCTACGGAAAGGACTCCCTAGATGAGAAGCCTGACTGTGGTCAACTACCCTCCCAACTAAGGGTCAGGAGTGAAACAGTTTGATTCTGTTTCCCACTGACCTTGGGCAGTTGACGTTGGGCAATTTGCCTAACTTCCCAGAGCCCCCGTGGTGTCATATGCAAAGTGGTGACCTTACATGAAAACCAGCTTCCCCACCTCACTGGTTAGTTTAACTCCGTGTTGTATTTTCCTTAATGCTTTCTGAGGTGCTTTCCAGGTGGAGGTGACAAGCCGGGCAGTGAGGAAGAAGAATTATCATTTACTGAACTATCATTATTCATTTGTGTAAGCATGGCATTTACGACATTGGGTTTGATGCTCATAACAGTGGTTAGAGACACAGTGATGACCCTCCCTTTCCAGAGGAGGAAATATGCTTGTCCAGGTTTGTGTCGGCTTTCCTGCTGCTGCTGTAATAAATGACCACAAATGTAGTGGCTTAAAACTACACAAATTTGGGACTTGCCTGGAGGTCCAGTGGTTAAGATTCTGCTCTCCCAATGCAGGGGGCACGGGTTCAATCCCTGGTTGGGGAGTTAAGATCCCACATGCCACACGACTTGGCCAAAAATAAAAAGAAAGAAAACTACACAGATTTACAGTTGTGGAGGTCGCATGTCCTAAAATCAAATTCAGCAGGGCTGTGTTCCTTCTGGAGGCCCTGGGGGAAACTTGTTTCCTTCCTTGTCCAGCTTCTAGAGACAGCCGACACCCTTGGTGAGTGCCCCTACTTGCATCTTCACCCTGGCAGGGTGGCATCTTCAAATCATTCTCTCTGACCTTCCCTTCTATTGTCACATCTCCTCCTCTGACTGTGACCCTGCTTCTCCCTTAACGGGAAGATCCTTGTGAATACACTATGGCAAGCGTGCATGTGTGCTAAGTCGCTTCAGCTGTGTCCGACTCTCTGTGACCCCAGGGACTGTAGCCTGCCAGGCTCCTGTGTCCATGGGATTTCCCAGGCGAGAATACTGGAGTGGGTTGCCATGCCCTGCTCCAGGGGATCTTCCTGACCCAGAAATCGAACCCAGGTCTCCTGCATTGCAGGCAGACTCTTTACCATCTGAGCCACCAGGGAAGCCCTAGTGATTATGCTCTGCCGTCCCCCAAATAATCCAGGATCATCTCACCACCTCAGAATCCTTCATCACAACTGCAGAGTCCCTTTTGCTGTGTAAGTAGCATCATATTCTAGACTTATGTTTAAAATCAAAATGTAAAGCAAAACTCGAGTACAGGTGAAACTAATCTTGAAGAAAACCCCTTACACTTCATTAAGGCCACTGGAAACTCAAAGCTGAGAATTAACCATTTGTAGGTCTCTCTCTCTCTTGTTTAATCTGTGGCTTCTTTCCCTGGGGCAGCAGGGGAAATGTGGCTGACTAAGAAGGATTGATAGAATAAATGAAGGCATTTTTCCTCTTTCTGTCCCTTTCTGTTCCACCTCCTCTCCCTCCCTCTCTCAGTTAGGCACACATCCGCTCTGTCCCCTAGATGGACGCTCTGAGGGGTAACGCCCAGACAGTGCATGCGCGGGGGCCTCCTGGGCACACGTGAGCCTCTTCCCCTTCCTCTGATGAACGCCAGCTGGTGCAGGTGCATCCTGTCAGCGCCTCCCCTTGGCCTCTAGGTCTCTGTCCTGGGACTCTCCTAAGCCTTGGCGTGGGCAGTGCCTGCAGGCTGTTCGCACCCCCAGGTGTGCCATCCGGAAGCATCAGTGCCTCAGAGGCTTCTTGGACCTGTGGCCATCAGAGCGACTGTGGGATGGCTTCCCCTTCACGCTCGGGTGGGCACTGGTAAGACTGGGTCCCGGTGTCCACCTAAGGCGACTTGCTGACAAGTCCTCAGGCTGGTTCCCCTCCTCCCCTGTTTCCCACCCTTTTTCTGCACTGCTCCTTCCTGGGGTCACTCCAAGCCCGTTTCTTGGGTAAGCTAGGATGAGACCTGGGACCCAGGACCCTTTACTGCAATGCTTACAGCTGAATAGACATCTCTTCCAGCAGAGAAACTATACGGGACTAAAAATAACTACACTCAGGCACAGTAAGGGCATTTATGAACAATAAGATATAGAAAGGCCACAAACCAACTGCCACTTCGGAGGGGCTGGGAGAAAAAACAAGGGATACTGTGCAGTGACCCCTACACAGAGCACCACCAAGCAGGTGGGCAGCCACCTAAGCCACGCCTCCAGTGGGACCCATGATCCACGCCCACCACCACCTTATTTGAGGAGCCAGCTCGCCCTCCTCCCAGGGGAGCAAGGGGACCCGTCACTTGTTCTGCTCCTTCCTGCTGCTGCATGAGTCCTATGCTTGATACAGTGTTAGTCTTCTCAAATTTTTAAGACTTGCTTTGTGGCCTAACATATAATTTTTTCCTGGAATATGTTCCATGTGCCCTTGAGAATAATGCATACTCTGCTGCCTTTGAATGGAAAGTTCTGTGAATGTCTGCTAAATCCATCTGGTCTAATGTGTAGTGTAAGTCCATGTTTCCAGACTGACATCTGTCCATTGTTGGAAAGCAGGGTATGTAAAATATTTTAAAATTTATTTTGGCTATGCTGAGTCTTCGTTGCTGCTCATGGGCTTTCTCTGGTTGTGGCCAGTAGGGGCTACTCTCTAGTTGTGGGGCGTGGGCCTTTCTCTGCAGTGGCTTTTCTGTTGCAGAGCTCTAGGCACACGTGCTTCAGTGGTCGGAGCACCGGGGCTCATGAGCTGTGGCCCGTGGGCCCTCGGGCATGCAGGCTTCGGTTGCTGCAGCTCGCAGGCTCTGAGCTACTGAACCTGTGTGGTGCTGTGCAGGTTCAGTTGCTGTGCGGCATGTGAAATCTTCCCGGATCAGGGATCAAACTCATGTCCCTTGTATTGGCAGGCAGATTCTTATCCATTATGCCACCAGGGAAGTCTGGGACTGTCTTGATTACAACTGGTTCCCCAGCCTGATCCAGCAGCTGGCAACCATGGGGGCTGCAGAAGTGCTTGTTGCAGATCAGGCAGGTGCTTGGAGTGGAGACTGGCAAGCGTGGGTTCATGTGGGATGTTAAGGAATTGGACGAAAAGGGAGAAAGAAGAGAAGAGGGCATGGTTGTATGAGAAGGATGCTGGGTCGGGAAGAACAGGGGGAACTACGTAGTTTGCTGAGGGGAGAAGGATGTGTCAGTAGCAGAACTGGGAGGTGAAGGCGGGAAAGAAAGCCTGGCGTGAGAGGGGAAGAGGCCCTTGTTCCAAGGTCCAGCTCCTCCAGGAATCAAGGTTTAGAAGGGGTCCCTGTGGGTGGGAGTGTGGGTTTTCCGAGACTGCAACGACTTGAACTTTACTCTGGGTTCTACAACCATTAAGTGTGAAATCAACAGAGGACAACAGGGCATCCCGTGATTTGTGGAGGCTGTTGTCTCTTGCAGATCCCTGAATGAGAGAGCTGCCCTGTTGTAGACAAAAAGCCTACTCAAGACTGCACCAGAATTCTTCTTAGGGAGAGAATAGTCTTTGGGAAAATATGTTGACTAAACTTTTTTGGGATAAAAATGACACTATGAAAGGCATGGTTTTGCGGGGGACCCAAGCAATGAAAGATCTGTTTAAACTAGACTTCAGAAGAAAATGAGAACTTGATCTCAGAGGCGAAGGCAGAGGACCTTGAGTTGGTGAAAGACCATGTGGCCATAAGAAGCAGGAGGTTTCTTAAAGTGGCTGGAACACGGGAGGGGAGACAGCCTTCCATGAGAAGGGGTCTGAGGTCAGTGGTTCTGGAGGACCCAGGCTCTTGCCCGCTGTCCTCAGCCTGGGCACCCTCCCTTCTGGTGGTGTGACATCTGTCCAGGTCTGGGCAGACAGTCTTCTTGCCATTGCATTTGAAGGCAGGGCAGAAGGGGATCAGGAGAGGGTGTTTCCTTTTGTATCTTATAAATTTTACTCAGAAGGAAATTATTTTCCAGAAGCTTCTAGGAGGCTACCCCTGGCTAGCTCTGATTGCCCTGTTTTCATGTGTCCATACCTTTACCTGCCCCTGACCAACATCAATGGGATTGTCAGGATCAGTCAGGCTCATTGTGGTTCATCCACTGGTCCTGTGGGAGGGCTCACCTTTGGAGAGCATAGCCCCCAAGCTTGAATAAAAATGAGGTTTCGTTACCTGGAGAAAGGCGGGAGGTGGCTGTTAGGGAGACATCTCATGGTGTCTGATGTGAGTGAAAAGCATGAGAGGTGGGGGCCTTGATGGGGGTGTCACCACAGTAACTTTTTGAGTAAGAATGATGATCTAAGATTATTTGGTATACAAATGACCTCTCCTCTCAGCTTTCAACAATTTGTAAAGTGTGTGTGCCTGTGGGAACTCTCTGCCTTGCTTGCTTGTGTTCATCTGGTAGCCATGGTGGGGTCACCCCAGTGCTAACAGCTGGCATCTACTCTGATGGTCAGTGTTTGCGCCCTGATGGGCAGGTACATCTAGTGCCATCCTGAGTGTGCACAAGTCAAGGATGGTGTGACCGTCATGTCTTGGTCAGAAGTATGTGAGTCCAAGATTTCAAGGGTAGTGGCAGAAATGATGTGACAACTGAAGCCCCTAAATGAGTGTGTGAAATCTCTAGGAGTGCTCTGAATACCTGAGAGTCATGGGAGAAGAAGTGGAGCCAACCTTATATAGATTTTAAGTGGACTGAAGATTTAGCTGACTTGCAGGTCACCACTGCATTGTACAACCAACTCACCATTGATGGGGAAGTACAGGCTCAGGGCAGTTTTCAGAGAAGACTCAGAAGGGTCTTTAGAGTACATCTTTGTCCTCTCTCTTTACTTGCCCTGGATTCTTCTTGCTCCTTCTCCCCAGAGTTCATCAAGACCTCGCTGGGGGAGGTCTGTGCAGCTGCAGCCCCTTGCTTCCTCCCCAGACCTGCCAGTCATCTTGAAGAGGAGTAGAGTCCCATTTCTCTCTCTCAGCTCTGGAAAGAACAGTAGGAGCTTCCACCTGGACGGACCACCTGAGGGCAGGGAGGCAGGAATCAGGGGTCCAAGGCTGGGAGGATGCTCCTGAGGGTGTCAGGTGGGGTACCTACACCAGTGAATGGGACTCCTTGTCTAAAAGGGATTCTCAGGCATGTTCATCCTACATGGGTTACTCACACATGGGCTCCTGAGACAGCTGCTTTTGATTCTCTTGCATGTAGAGCCAAGGAGGTGTTTGGCAGCAATTGTGAGGAGCTCTGAATAAGACCTGCAAAGACAGTTATTAAACTAATCCAGGATAAAGGCAGGAAGGGGTGTTAATTGTACCCAGCTTGACACCAACCTAATTTCTCTGGCATCTTTCTACAAGCTGAAAGTGGGTAGGAGGTCTAGCTGATGCAAAGAAGAATGGCATCTGGTTATGCAGAGCAGGTGACAGCTGATGTTGCAACTTTAGGAGGTGAGCATCTCAGGCAGTGCTTGATAGGAGGAAACTTGGCAAAGAGGAACCCAGATACCTTTCCCATTAGGCAGGAGACAGAGCCTCCTCTGAGGAGGCCAGTGCTGTGCCTCTACCTTCCAGCCTCTTCTCCTCTTTGCTGGCCCCAGATTCACACAGACTTTGGGGAAATTGTGCTCATCCTAAGGTGAGCCAGCCGCCTGGGCTCGTATATCTTATTGCTCCATTGTGCTGTGCTCTGTTGACAAATTTGCCTCGTGCCTGTGATGGCTGCTTTAACTCTAGCACTCGTGTCTGCATTTCAGCCAGCAGGAAGGAGAAAAGGGGAAGATATGGGCTTATCTCCTCCTTTCATGACCCCTAGAAATTGCATACACCATTTCTGTTAATGTCCAATTGGCTGGAACCCACATGCAGTTGTGAAGGAGGCCAGTTTGCCAAATGAGGCCAAGAGACATCTGAGTATCTTTGCTGGAACCTATTATACAGAGTGAAGTAAATCAGAAAGAAAAACACCAATACAGTATATTAATGCATATATATGGAATTTAGAAAGGTGGTAATGATGACCCTACATGCGAGACAGCAAAAGAGACACAGATGTAAAGAACAGACTTTTGGACTCTGTGGGAGAAGGCGAGGGTGGGATGATTTGAGAGAATAGCATTGAAACATGTATATTACCATATGTGAAATGGATCACCAGTTCAGGTTCAATGCATGAGACAGGGTGCTCAGGGCTGCACTGGGATGACCCTGAGGGATGGGATGGGGAGGGAGGAGGGTTCAGGATGGGGGACACATGTACACCCACAGCTGATTCATGTCTGCTGCTGCTGAGTCACTTCAGTCGTGTCTGACTCTGTGCGACCGCATAGACGGCAGCCCACCAGGCTGCCCCGTCCCTGGTTTTCTCCAGGCAAGAACACTGGAGTGGGTTGCCATTTCCTTCTCCAATGCATGAAACTGAAAAGTCAAAGTGAAGTCGCTCAGTCGTGTCCGACTCTTAGCGACCCCATGGACTGCAGCCTACCAGGCTCCTCCATCCATGGGATTTTCCAGGCAAGAGTACTGGAGTGGGGTGCCATTGCCTTCTCCACTGATTCATGTCAATGTATGGCAAAAACCACTATAATATCGTAAGTAATTAGCCTCCAATTAAAATACATAAATTAATTTTAAAAATAAATAAATTATTAAAAATTATAATGTGACAAAGGAGTTGGGAACCGCGGGACAGAATAAGCACAGCACCTGAGGGAAGAAGGCAGCAGGGGCTCTGGGCTTAACACAAGGCTGTCCTTGGCCCATCCAGACCTGGCCCTAGGCTTTCTACAGGTCTGGGAAGCAGAAACTGAGGCATGGAAGGTATTCCCTGCCGGAGATGGATAAGGTAGATTGGCAACACTTCTTTCTGCAAATTTCATTATTAGAACTTTTGAGGTAATAGCATATAATAAGGATAATCATATAAAGACTTTTTTTTTCTAATTTTATTTTATTTTTAAACTTTACATAATTGTATTAGTTTTGCCAAATATCAAAATGAATCCGCCACAGGTATACATGTGTTCCCCATCCTGAACCCTCCTCCCTCCTCCCTCCCCATACCATCCCTAGACTATTTTGTTCTGATAGTATTTCATCATAAACGATCACGTTACTGAGTCCAAGCTCAAACTGCTCACTGCATAAGTCAATAAATGGGGAGACAACTTGTTGGGGGAAGGAATCGTGAATTTATTCAGAAAACCAGCAGACACAGAAGATGGTGGACAGTGTCCCAAAGAAACATCTTACCTGAGTTAAGATTCAGGCTGCTTTCATACTAAAAAGGGAGAGGGTTGTGGCTCATTGTTGAAGACTTCCTGGTTGTGGGAATCCTCTGTTCTTGCAGCTGTTCCCATAGGTCTGGTCACAATGTTCCTATAAACCTCCAACCATAGGCATCCGGTCCCATCACTTCATGGGAAATAGATGGGGAAACAGTGGAAACACTGTCAGACTTTATTTTTCTGGGCTCCAAAATCACTGCAGATGGTGATTGTAGCCATGAAATTAAAAGACGCTTACTCCTTGGAAGGAAAGTTATGACCAACCTAGATAGCATATTAAAAAGCAGAGACATTACTTTGCCAACAAAGGTCCGTCCAGTCAAGGCTATGGTTTTTCCAGTGGTCATGTATGGTTGTGAGAGTTGGACTGTGAAGAAAGCTAAGCACCGAAGAATTGATGCTTTTGAACTGTGGTGTTGGAGAAGCCTCTTGAGAGTCCCTTGGACTGCAAGGAGATCCAACCAGTCCATTCTAAAGGAGATCAGTCCTGGGTGTTCTTTGGAAGGAATGATGCTAAAGCTGAAACTCCAGTACTTTGGCCACCTCATGCAAAGAGTTGACTCATTGGAAAAGACTCTGATGCTGGGAGGGATTGGGGACAGGAGGAGAAGGGGACAACAGAGGATGAGATGGCTGGATGGCATCACCGACTCGATGGACGTGAGTCTGAGTGAACTCCGGGAATTGGTGATGGACAGGGAGGCCTGGCGTGCTGCAGTTCATGGGGTCGCAAAGAGTCGAACACGACGGAGTGACTGAACTGAACTGAACTGAATACAAGTGTTATTCTCTGTTCTGCAACTTTTATCTCTATGAATGGGAAAATGTTATGCCTTTAAAGGTCAGGGCCTTGAGAATGGACTATCCTGTATATTTCAGGCAGTAGAAAAAGCACAAAATACAAAGGTTAAAGTAAAGGAAACAGGTCTAATATGGAGTCAGATTTGTTCTTCTCTGTTACAATAATGTTATTGACAACCAAGTTATACCCTTCATGGTGCTTCACACTCAGGAGGCAGGAACATAAAGCATTGTTACCAGAAATGTTTATAAAGTTTCTGTTTCTGCTGCTTCTTACAAACTCTGCTCTTAGCATTAGTCCATCTGTGTGTGTGTGTGTGTGTGTGTGTGTGTGTGCACGCGTGTGTGGAGGGGGTGTGCTAGCTAGAAGGATCTCACTTCCTTAAAAGCTTCACATCTACTCTTGGCATTATCTCCACATGATGCTTTAATAGTTTTGCATTTGTTTATATTTTTGTAAGTATTTAAAGTGGTTGTCAAATGTTATTATATTTGAAAATTTGTTTTGGCATTTCTTTATTTCTTTCTGTGTGGAGAGGTTCAGAAATGGAAGTGACTCATGTCTTCCTGTGTCCACCCTGTGGGTGTATCTTGGCGTTTCCTCTCCCTGCCTAGCACCATTGATCAGCGATCTGCATGGAGCCCTGCTCCCCCTGCGCCAAAGATTCTCTGCCCTCCCCTTACCTGTTTTCTTTTCACCTTCATTAGATTTTGGTGTCAAGGTTATGTGATTTATTAAGTAAATTAAATAACTTTCCTTCCACTTTTTTTGTACTTTCTGAAAAAGTTTATGTAACATAGGAGTTAATCACACATTGACAATTTAAAGAAATCTACCAGGAAATCCATCAGAGTTCCAGGTCTGCTTTGATGGTGGTTCCTACCTAACTTTCTCAGATCTTGATCTTTTCAAGCCTTCTAAATCTAATTGCATTGATTTTCATTGCAAAAGTACTGATTATTTATATTTACTATGAGAAGCATTTTTTGGTGGTCATTTCCAAGTTTATTACTGTAAAATTGTGAATAGTTTTAATCGCCTTTGTACCTTTATCTCTGATGTTTATCACTTCCTCATATCCAATTTATTAATTTTTTTGTTAAAGCTGTTGTCTTTATTATATTTGCCAGATGTTTATCAGTTTTGTTTCTTGTCAAAGAACCAGGTTTTTTATTTACTTAATTCATTTTTTTACTAACTTATTTTTTCTGCTTCTATATTAATTTTAAGATAATTTTCTTTGTTAAATTTTTTATATAAAAAGAATATTGATGGTTATGATGGGCTTTCCTGGTGGCTCAGTTGGTAAAGAATCTGCCTGCAATGGAGGAGACCTGGATTTGATCCCTGTGTCAGGAAGATCCCTTGGAGAAGGAAATGGCTACCCACTCCAGTATTCTTGCCTGGGAAATCCCATAGACAGAGGAGCCTGGTGGACTACAGTCCATGGATACAAAAGGTCGAACACAACTTAGTGACTAAACCAGCACAAGGCTATGATGTTTCCTCTGAGTTTAACTATTTTTTTTAAAAGCAGACTTTATATTTTAGAGCAGTTTTATGTTCACAGTAAAATTGATTGGAAGGTATAGAGATTTCCCATAAACTCCCCTCCCCCCCACATACATTGCTCCCCCATTATCAACATCCTCCACCAGAGTGGTATGTTTGTTACAGTTGTCAAGCCTACACTTGACAATTACCCAAAGACCACAGTTTACATTAGGGTTCACTTGTAGTGTTATACATTCTGTATATAAAATGGGTTTGGACAAATGCAAAATGACGTGTATCCATCCTTATAGTATCATAGAGTATTTTCACTGCCCTAAAATCCTCTGTGCTCCAGCAAAAGAAACTATAAGCAAGGTGAAAAGACAGCCCTCAGAATGGGCGAAAATAGCAAATGAAACAACTGACTAAGGATTAATTTCCAAAATATACAAGCAGCTCATACAACTCAACACCAGAAAAACAAACAACCCAATCAAAAAGTGGGAAAAAGACCTAAACAGACATTTTCCCAAAGAAGACGTACAGATGGCTAACAAACACATGAAAATGTGCTCAACATCGCTCATTATTAGAGAAATTCAAATCAAAACTACAATGAGATATCACCTCACACTGGTCAGAATGGCCATCATCAAAAAGTCCACAAACAATAAATGCTGGAGAGGGTATGGAGAAAAGGGAATGCTTTTACACTGTTGGTGGGAATGTAAATTGATACAGCCACCATGGAAGATGAGATTCCTTAAAAAACTGGGAATAAAGCCACCATATGATCCAGCAATCCCACTCCTAGGCATATACCCTGAAGAAACCAAAATTTAAAAAGACACATGTATCCCATTGTTCATTGCTGCACTATTTTCTCAGTAGCTAGAACATGGAAGCAACCTAGATGTCCACTGACAGATGAATGGATAAAGAAGCTGTGATACATGTACACAATGGAGTATTAGTCATCATAGAAAGGAACACATTTGAGTCAGTTCTGATGAGGTGGATGAACCTAGAACCTATTATACAGAGTGAAGTGAGTCAGAAAGAGAAAGATAAATATAGTATTCTAATGCATGTATATATGGAATCTAGAAAAATGGTACTGAAAAATTTACTTACAGGGCAGCGATGGAGAAACAGACATAGAGAGTAGACTTATGGACATGGGGAGAGGGAAGGAGAGAGTGAGATGTATGGAAAGAGTAACATGGAAACTTACATTACCATATGTAAAGTAGATAGCCAACAGGGATTGCTGTATGGCTTAGGAAACTCAAACAGGGGCTCTGTATCAACCTAGAGGGATGGGGTGGGGAGGGAGATGGGAGGGAGGTTCAAAAGGGAGGGGATATATGTATATCTATGACTGATTCATGTTGAGTTTGACAGAAAACAACAAAATTCTGTAAAGCAATTAACCTTCAATAAAAAAATAAAAATCCCCTGTGCTCTACCTGCTCATCTCTCCTCCTTTTTTATCTCATCTTTGAGCAGTTGGTTTCAAAAGTGATCTCATTATTGTTTTTCTCAAAATAGCCTGCCATTATATTCTTAAATTTCTTCTTAAACCATTGCTACTTTGAAGGGTATTTTTAAAAATATCCAGCTGATTAGGGTTTTAAAAATCATTGTTTTAGTATAAAACTTTGAATTTTGGATTTTATCATTTGAGATCACAGAAGATAGATTGAAATTTTTTCTGAGCAAAATTTTATTAGGCATGTCCGACTCCTTGTGACCCCATGGACTGTAGCCCATCAGGTTCCTCTGTCCATGGAATTTTTCAAGCAAGAATCCTGGAGTGGGCTGCCATTTCCTACTCCAGAGGACCCTCTGACCCAGGGATAGAATCCACATCTCCTGTAGATTCTGCTTTGTCAGGTGGATTCTTTACCACCAAGCCACCTGGGAAGTTCTTGACATCATAAATCATCTGCAAATACAAAGATTATGTAATCTTTGGAAATACATTTATTGAAATGAAAAAAAATGTATTAGGCAATTTGTTTTTGTTAATTAGCGTTTTATCAGTTTTATGACTTTCATATAAACTCCAAAAGAATGTGCATTGTGTGTTTTTTAAGAGCCATGAAATAAGTCAACAGTTCAGTTAAGGTTAGAAAATACACTGTGTAATATTTCTTCTTTTTAGTTAATTGTTATTGGGGGACAATGTTGTGTTGGTTTCTGCTGTATAGTAAAGTGAATCAGCCATACAGATAGACTGGCTCTGTGGGTCTTCGTTGCTGCAAGCGGGTGTTCTCTAGTTGCGGCAGGTGGGGGCCACTCTCTAATTGTGCTGCTTGGTGTTCTCATTGCAGTGGCCTCTTTGTTGCAGAGTGTGGGCTCTAGGTGAATGGGCTTCAGTGGTTGCAGCTCTCAGGCTCTAGAGCGCAGGCTTAGTAGTTGTGGGGAACAGGTTTAGTTGCTCCAAGGCATGTAGAATCTTTCCAGACCAGGAATTGAATCTGTGTCCCCTGCATTAGCAGACAGATTCTTATCCACTGTACCACCAGAGAAGTCCCCGCTGTGTACTATTTCAATCCTTTGATATTCATGGAGACTTACTGCCCAGTTTATGGCCTACTTGGTGTCCGAAAAATATTCAGTTCAGTTCAGTTCAGTCGCTCAGTCGTGTCTGACTCTTTGCGACCCCATGAGTCGCAGCACGCCAGGCCTCCCTGTCCATCAACTCCCGGAGTTCACTCAGACTCATGTGCATGAAGTCAGTGATGCCATCCAGCCATCTCATCCTCTGTCGTCCCCTTCTCGTCCTGCCCCCAAACCCTCTCAGCATCAGGGTCTTTTTCCAATGAGTCAGCTCTTCGCATTAGGTGGCCGAAGTATTGGAGTTTCAGCTTTAGCATCATTCCTTCCAAAGAACACCCAGGACTGGTCTCCTTTAGAATGGACTGGTTGGATCTCCTTGCAGTCCAAGGGACTCGCAAGAGTCTTCTCCAACACCACAGTTCAAAAGCATCAATTCTTTGGTGCTCAGCTTTCTTCACAGTCCAACTCTCACATCCATACATGACCACTGGAAAAACCATAGCCTTGACTAGATGGATCTTTGTTGGCAAAGTAGTATCTCTGCTTTTCAATATGCTGTCTATGTTGGTCATAACTTTCCTTCCAAGGAGTAAGCGTCTTTTAATTTCATGGCTGCAGTCACCATCTGCAGTGATTTTGGAGCCCCCCCCAAATAAAGTCTGACAGTGTTTCCACTGTTTCCCCATCTAATTCCCATGAAGTGATGGGACCAGATGCCATGATTTTAGTTTTCTGAATGTTGAGCTTTAAGCCAACTTTTTCACTCTCCTCTTTCACTTTCATCAAGAGGCTTTTTAGTTCCTCTTCACTTTCTGCCATAAGGGTGGTGTCATCTTCATATCTGATGTTAATTTGGTAAAGCTAATTGATCATATTGTTCTAATCATCTGTATTATTACTGGTATTTTTTTCCCTGTCAGTTACTGAATGAAGGATGTTAAAAAATCTTCCACTATCTCTGTGGCTTTGCCTATCCTTCCTTTAATTTCTTTGATTAAAAAATGTTTTATTTTTTTATTTGGCTGAGCTGGGTCTTAGTTGCATTGTGCAGGATCTTTAGTTGCAACATCTGGGATATAGTTCCCTGGCCTGGCCTGGCCCAGGGATAGAACCTGGGCCCCCTGAATTGAGAGTGGGGTATCTTAGCCACTGGACCACCAGGGAAGTCCCTGGTTTTTTTGATTTTAAAAAAAATGTGTTTTGAGGATAACTTACGAGTTGCATGCATTTGTTTTCTTGACAAATTAATCCTTTTATTATTAGGAAGGGATCCTCTTTAGTAATGCTCTTTGACTTAAAGTAATACTCTTTGACCTAAAGAGTCAATATTCTTTGTCTTAAAACTCTAGTAATACTCTTTTACTTAAAGGCTTCTTTGTTTGATTGGTATGTAGCCATACCAACCCCGTTGGGTCAGACAGTAAAGAATTTGCCTGCAATGCAGGATACTCAGGTTTGATTCCTGAGTCAGGAACATCCCCTGGAGAAGGGAATGGCAACCCACTCCAGTATTCTTGTCTGGAGAATTCCATGGACAGAGGAGCCTGGCGGGCTACAGTCCATGGGGTCACAAAGAGTTGGATACGACTGAGCGACTAACACACGATTCTGTCATGATTAAAATTTGTGTGGTGTGTTGCACTCTTTTGCTTTCAACCTGTGTCTTTATATTTAACAGTACATATTTCATCTTGCTTCTGTATTCAGTCTGTCAAATTGACCCTTAATTGCTATATTTAGTCCATTTTCATTCATTGTCATTATTATATGATTGGATTTATGTCTCCCAGTTGAATTGGTTATTATCCATCTCATTAATTCTTCATTCTTTCGATTTTTTTGTCCCTAACTTAAACACTTTATTGAAATTTGACGTACAAAAAAACTGTCTATATTTAAGGTACACACTTCAAGACTTTGGAGATAAGTGGACGTCTATAAAATCATCATCGCAATCAGTGCCTTAGTCCTATCCATCACCTCCAAAGACTTCCTCCTGCTTTCTCTTTGCTTTTATCTTTTTTTCAATAAGAACACTTAAGATCTGTACTCTTAGCAAATTTTGAAGAGTACAATAGAGTATTATCAAGTATAGACTATGCTGTACAGTAGATCTTGAGGACTTATTTATCTTAGTTGAAACTTTGTACTGTATACTGTGTCATAGTTGAAACTTTGTACTGTTTGACTGATAGCCCTATTTCCCCTCCCTCCATTTTCTGCCCATTTTGGGGGTGTGAGAACTGAGTAATACTTAATATTCTGTTTTATTTCCTATATTGACTTTTTATATGTTTGTTATATTTCTTGTAGTGGTTGCTCATGCCTTCTAGTAATACATCCTTCATGAGCTATGTAAGAATTTAATTTGTTCTAGCTCATATTTTGTGTTCTTACTGTCTTATGCTATAATACCCAGAATGCATATTATTATTTTTGGTTTAAGTGGTCAGTATGTTTAAAAAGTATTTTAGAATATTATAAACATGCATGCACGCACATATAACATTACTACAAAGATGAAGTCTTTTATATTAACTATTTGCACTGATATTTACCCTTCTTGTTGGTCTTCATTCCTTCCTGCAAATCTGGGGTTCAATCTGGTATGTTGTTTCCCTTCAGTAAGACATAACTCTTTAAGTTTGGAAACTCTTCATAGCATTTCTTGAAGTACTAAGTGTAAGTGCAAGTGTACTGGAGACAAGTTTTTATGTGTCTGGAAATACCATCATTTTGACTTCAGTTTTGAAGCAACTTGGTATTGGGTATAGTATTTCAGGTTAACAGTTTTTTTTCTTTCAGTGTTAAGAGATATTCCATTGCCTTTGGCCCTCCATTGTTTCTGGTGAGAAATAATATGTCCTTTTTTGCTGGTTTCTCTTAAATTTGCTTTTTACTTTTGATTTTCAGTAGTTTGATCATGATGTGCTAAGGTTTTCTTTTAATCTGTCCTACTTGAGATTTGCTGGGTTTCTTGGATTTGTGGATTTGGAAGTTCACTGACCATTATCTGCCCGAATAATTTTCTGCTCTTTTCTTTTTTTAACTCTCCTTCTGGGACTCCAATTACACATATATTAAGATACTAGATATTTGATATTGCCTCACAGACAGATCTCAAATTCTTTGTATTGTTCTTTTCACTCATTTTTCCTTTGGTTTCCATCTGAAAATTTCTATTTCCCTGTCTGTAAGTCTGCTGATTTTTTTTTTCTTTGCTGAGTCCAGCCTGCCATTAAGGCCATCTGTTGAGTCCTTTATTTGTAATGTGGTTTTTAATTTCCAACATTCCTGTTTGATTCTGTTACAATTTCTCTGTCTCTGGAAATTACTTGTCTTATTATGTTTTCCACCTTCCTACTAGGTCCTTTGGGCTTCCCTTGTGGCTCAGCTGGTAAAGAAGCCGCCTGCAATGTGGGAGACCTGGGTTCAGTCCCTGGGTTGGGAAGATCCCCTGGAGAAGGGAAAGGTTGCCCACTCCAGTATTCTGGCCTGGAGAATTCCATGGCCTGTATAGTCCATGGTGTTGCAAAGAGTCGGTTGGACACAGCTGAGCGACTTGCAGTTTCACTTCACTTCACTAGGTCCTTTAGCATTACTTTCATAGTTATTCTAAAATCATTGCCTGAAAAATTTAAAATTTGGATCAGAGCTTACTATTTGCTTCTATTGATTATTTCTTCTTTTGATCATAAATTATATTTTTCTGATTGTTTAGATGTTTCATGATTTTGTATAAAATAACAGAGAGTGAAGTAAAGAATATTTACCTCCAGGTAGGGACATTAAAATTGAGGAGCTGAGTTAAAATTTGCGTAATTGGGGCTGAGTTTTATTTCATCTTTCTTTGAATGACAAATAGATGAAACTGTTTTGAGAGTATAATCAGGACTTTCCCTTCTCTAGGCCTTGGGGCTCTGAGTACCGCTATGATTCTGGAGAATTCTTTGTTCTTTTCAGCTGGGTGACCAGTTTTCTGAGCCATAGGTGGTCTCTCCTATTGCATTACAGGTTATCAGGATTCTGAGTTATGAGGCATTTTCTTTGCTCTCTGCTTTTGCCCCAGGCTTATTATACCTGTATAGAAAGGTATTCCTAGAACAGTTTCTCTCAGCCACCCTTCCTTGCCTCCATCTCTTGGAAGCTGGCAATCTGGTGTACCTTGTATTGATTTTTCTCAGCTTTCCCACTCTGCGCTCACTCTACTGTCACAGATTGGCTGCCTTGAACTTGGTGGGGGACCCACATACTTCAGGTGATGTCTCTCTCAGGTCTCCTGTTTGGCATCTCATCCTTTGGCATATTGCTCTGAAAACTCAGTGAAGTCTATGGGGAAGCAGTGTTGGGAACAGACCGAGTTTGAGGCTGGGACTCCTTGGAATTCCAGTGATTCCAGCCCACACATGGTTGTTAAAAGGGCTTTTACAATTTCAGCTGGCTTCTCTTTATCCACAACTATGGAGGATTCTTCCTCCTCCTGACACTACCAGAGACCAGAAGTGAGAGAAGCTGTAGGTATCTTATCGCCCTCAAATAGCTTGTCATGTTTGATGGTTGAGCTTACTTTGCATCCAGTGTTCCCTGACAAGCTCCAAAAAACTATGGTTTTGTAGTTTATCCAGATTGTTTTACTTGTTAGGGTGAGAGCGAGAAGCTCTTGCAACTTTCTACGTCCTACCCAGAAGCAGACTCAACACAAGATGTTACCATTATTGTTTAAATCTGTTTTTCAATTTACTTTGTCTAGTATTGGGGCATGATGGATCTATTAATATATCCCCTGGCAATTGTGTTTCTGTCAATATGTGTATATAAATAGTTTTTTTTTCTAAATAGTTTTTTTTTCTACATTACATAATTTGTTGTCATAGTCGGTAAATGAATATTCAGATTGTTTTGCTCAGAAAGCATTGGACTGAATAAATCCTAGAATGATTGTTTAGTCCACCCCTCAACAAACAAATGAAACCCATAAAAATAAACAATTCTGTGGCAAATTCAGTTGATTTTATCTGTGACAATATAAAATTATTTGATTTAATGATCTGTCTTAAATTCTACTTCTATATCAGTGTTGTCAATTCTGTTTTCTCTGTGCTCATGTTTCTTTTTACATTTCATTCAGTTCAGTTCAGTTCAGTTGCTCAGTCGTGTCTGACTCTTTACGACCCCATGAATCGCAGCATGCCAGGCCTCCCTGTCCATCACCAACTCCTGGAGTTCACTCAAACTCATATCCATCGAGTCGGTGATGCCATCCAGCCATCTCAACCTCTGTCGTTCCCTTCTCCTCCTGCCCCCAATCCCTCCTAGCATCAGAGTCTTTTTCAATGAGTCAACTCTTCTCATGAGGTGGCCAGAGTATTGGAGCTTCAGCTTTGGCATCAGTCCTTCCAAAGAAATCCCAGGGCTGATCTCCTTCAGAATGGACTGGTTGGATCTCCTTGCAGTCCAAGGGACTCTCAAGAGTCTTCTCCAACACCACAGTTCAAAAGCATCAATTCTTCGGCACTCAGCTTTCTTCACAGTCCAACTCTCACATCCATATGTGACCACAGGAAAAACCATAGCCTTGACTAGACGAAACTTGGTTGGCAAAGTAATGTCTCTGCTTTTTAATATGCTATCTAGGTTGGTCATAACTTTCCTTCTAAGGAGTAAGCGTCTCTTAATTTCAAGGCTGCAGTCACCATCTGCGGTGATTTTGGAGCCCCCCAAAATAAAGTCTGACACTGTTTCCACTGTTTCCCCATCTATTTCCCATGAAGTGATGGGACCAGATGCCATGATCTTAGTTTTCTGAATGTTGAGCTTTAAGCCAACTTTTTCACTCTCCTCTTTCACTTTCAGCAAGAGGCTTTTTAGTTCCTCTTCACTTTCTGCCATAAGGGTAGTGTCATATGTATATCTGAGGTTATTGATATTTCTCCTGGCAATCTTGATTCCAGCTTTTGCTTCTTCCAGCCCAGCATTTCTCATGATGTACTCTGCATATAAGTTAAATAAACATGGTGACAATATACAGCCTTGACGTACTCCTTTTCCTATTTGGAACCAGTCTGTTGTTCCATGTCCAGTTCTAACTCTTGCTTCCTGACCTGCATATAGGTTGCTCAAGAGGCAGATCAGGTGGTCTGGTATTCCCATCTCTCAGAATTTTCCACAGTTTATTGTGATCCACACAGTCAAAGGCTTTGGCATAGTCAATAAAGCTGAAATAGATGTTTTTCTGGAACTCTCTTGCTTTTTCCATGATCCAACGGATGTTGGCAATTTGGTCTCTGGTTCCTCTGCCTTTTCTAAAACAGCTTGAACATCTGGAAGTTCATGGTTCACATATCGCTGAAGCCTGGCTTGGAGAATTTTGAGCATTACTTTACTAGCGTGTGCTGCTGCTGCTGCTAAGTCACTTCAGTCGTGTCCGACTCTGTGTGACCCCATAGACGGCAGCCCACTAGGCTCCTCTGTCCCTGGTATTCTCCAGGCAAGAACACTGGAGTGGGTTGCCACCTCCTTCTCCATGGCATGAAAGTGAAAAGTGAAAGTAAAGTCGCTCAGTCGTTTCCGACTCTTAGTGACCCCATGGACTGCAGCCTACCAGGCTCCTCTGTCCATGGGATTTTCCAGGCAAGAGTATTGGAGTGGGTTGTCATTGCCTTCTCCGATGAGTGCAATTGTGCGGTAGTTTGAGCATTCTTTGGCATTGCCTTTCTTTGGGATTGGAATGAAAACGGAACTTTTCCAGTCCTGTGGCCACTGCTGAGTTTTCCAAATTTGCTGGCATATTGAGTGCAGCACTTTCACAGCATCATCTTTTAGGATTTGAAATAGCTCCACTGGAATTCCATCCTCCACTAGCTTTGTTTGTAGTGATGCTTTCTAAGTCCCACTTGACTTCATGTTCCAGGATGTCTGGCTCTAGGTGAGTGATCACACCATCGTGATTATTTTGGTCCTGAAGATCTTTTTTGTACAGTTCTTCTGTGTATTCTTGCCACCTCTTCTTAATATCTTATGCTTCTGTTAGGTCCATACCATTTCTGTCCTTTATCGAGCCCATCTTTGCATGAAATGTTCCCTTGGTATCTCTGATTTTCTTGAAGAGATCTCTAGTCTTTCCCATTCTGTTGTTTTCCTCTATTTCCTTGCATTGATTGCTGAAGAAGGCTTTCTTATCTCTCCTTGCTATTCTTTGGAACTCTGCATTCAGATGCTTATATCTTTCCTTTTCTCCTTTGCTTTTCGCTTCTCTTCTTTTCATAGCTATTTGTAAGGCCTCCCCAGACAGCCATTTTGCTTTTTTGCATTTCTTTTCCATGGGGATGGTCTTGATCCCTGTCTCCTGTACAATGTCACGAACCGCCATCCATAGTTCATCAGGCACTCTATCTATCAGATCTAGGCCCTTAAATCTATTTCTCACTTGCATTGTATAATCGTAAGGAATTTGATGTAGGTCATACCTGAATGGTCTAGTAGTTTTCCCTACTTTGTTCAATTTAAATCTGAATTTGGCAATAAGGAATTCATGATCTGAGCCACAGTCAGCTCCGGGTCTTGTTTTGCTGACTGTATAGAGCTTCTCCATCTTTGGCTGCAAAGAATATAATCAGTCTGATTTCACTGTTGACCATCTGGTGATGTCCATGTGTAGAGTCTTCTCTTGTGTTGTTGGAAGAGGGTGTTTGCTATGACCAGTGCATTCTCTTGGCAAAACTCTATTAGTCTTTGCCCTGCTTCATTCTGTATTCCAAGGCCAAATTTGCCAGTTACTCCAGGTGTTTCTTGACTTCCTGCTTTTGCATTCCAGCCCCCTGTAAGGGAAAGGACATCTTTTTTGGGTGTTGGTTCTAAAAGATCTTGTAGGTCTTCATAGAACTGTTCAACTTCAGCTTCTTCAGCGTTACTGGTTGGGGTATAGACTTGGATTACTGTGATATTGAGTGGTTTGCCTTGGAAACGAACAGAGATCATTCTGTTGTTTTTGAGATTGCATCCAAGTACTGCATTTTGGACTCTTTTGTTGACTATGATGGCTACTGCATTTCTTCTAAGGGATTCCTGCCCACAGTAGTAGATATAATGGTCATCTGAGTTAAATTCACCCATTCCAGTCCATTTCAGTTCGCTGATTCCTAGAATGTCGACGTTCACTCATGCCATCTCCTGTTTGACCACTTCCAATTTGCCTTGATTCATGGACCTAACATTCCAGGTTCCTATGCAGTATTGCTCTTTACAGTATCGGACCTTGCTTCTATCACCAGTCACATCCACAGCTGGGTATTGTTTTTGCTTTGGCTCCATCCCTTCATTCTTTCCGGAGTTATTTCTCCACTGATTGCCAGTAGCATATTGGGCATCTACCGACCTGGGGAGTTCCCCTTTCAGTATCCTATCATTTTGCCTTTTCATACTGTTCATGGGATTCTCAAGGCAAGAATACTGAAGTGGTTTGCCATTCCTTCTCCAGTGGACCACATTCTGTCAGACCTCTCCACCATGACCTGCCCGTCTTGGGTGACACCCCAGGGCATGGCTTAGTTTCACTGAGTTAGACAAGGCTGTGGTCTGTGTGATCAGATTGACTAGTTTTCTGTGATTAGCACAGTCCTATTGTATTTAGCATTTGGGGGCCATGTATTTTATATTTGAGATATACCTTTCAGATATTTGTATTTGTTTATTCGGCTGTGCTGGGTCTTAGTTGTGGCACACAGGGTCTTCAGTTTTTATTGCGGCGTGCAGGATCTGTAGCTGTGGCATGTGAACTCTCAGTTGTGAAACACAGACTTTTAACTGGATGTGAACTCTTTAGTTGTGGCAAGTGGAATCTAGTTTCCTGACGAGAGGTTAAACCCTGGCCCCCTGTATTGGGAGTGTGGAATCTTAATCACTGGACTACCAGGGAGGTCTCTAGATATAACTTTTTTTTTTTTTCATTGTATGGACATAACCACATTTATTTATCTGTTATCAGTTGGAGGCTTATATCTCTTTGGGGCTATTATTAACATTTGTATACAGGTTTTTGTATGACCATATGCTTTCATTTTTCTTTTTTTTTTTTTTTTAAATTTTATTTTATTTTTAAACTTAACCCTGTGTACGAGACAGCAAAAGAGACACTGTTGTATAGATCAGTCTTATGGACTCGGTGGGAGAGGGAGAGGGTGGGAAGATATGGGAGAATGGCATTGAAACATGTATAATATCATGTATGAAACGAGTTGCCAGTCCAGGTTCGATGCACGGTACTGGACGCTTGGGGCTGGTGCACTGGGATGACCCAGAGGGAGGGTATGGGGAGGGAGGAGGGAGGAGGGTTCAGGATGGGGAACACATGTATACCTGTGGCGGATTCATTTCGATATTTGGCAAAACTAATACAATATTGTAAAGTTTAGATATAACTCTTAAAAGCAAAAAAAGTTCTAGATTTTGTTTTTCAGTTTAATCTGAGGCTTTGAAGAAATTTTAGCCATTTATGTTTATTGCCATAATTTGATACTTAGACTTTACATATTTATCCTATATTTATTGAACACCTTTCTGGAAATAAATACATGAACAAAGCAGAATCCTTGCGTTTTGGGAGATCACAGTCTAGTAAAAGACTGTGGTAATCACCACCAACAGTAACTGTAACCAGGGAAAATGAAGTACTGTTATGAGGACTGACTCTAGAGAAAAACTGATTTTAAATTCTAATCTGTTATTCAGTCCAGTTGATATGAGGATACTCCTGCTGCTGCTGCTGCTAAGCCGCTTCAGTTGTGTCCAACTCCTAGTGACCCCATGGACTGCAGCCTACCAGGCTCCTCCGTCCATGGGATTTTCCAGGCAAGAGTACTGGAGTGGGGTGCCATTGCCTTCTCCGATGAGGATACTAAAAATATGCTTATTCCTTGTTTCTTTTTATGGTTACACAGGGGACCTTTTTCCCTATCAAGTAATATGTTGTAAAATAAAGGAGGTTTCTTGGATCCTATGCTCAGTGTATGATGTTTCTGGAAGAGTAATTGCATCTTTGTAACCACTGGATCATTTCAGTGTTATTTCAATGTACTTTTTGCCTAGAGGTTGAGGATCAGGTATGTAATAGAATACCATTTTGTAGGCCAGTGGAGTGTTTCTACCCTAAAAAAGAAGACCTTTTTCAAATAAATGAGCAAGTTTCCATCAAACAGTTAAGACCTTTTTGATTTTGGTGGAAGTGGGGGGCAGATCTGAGGAGAGAAAAGTTAAAATGTAACTACTTCAGATAATTTGCCTCTGAAGACAGAGGACGTTGTTATTTACAATACTGCTGGCCTGGTCGGTTGATGGGAGGCCTAGAAGGATTTCCGATCTGGTCCTCTAGCCTTGCTCCGGACAGGGAGCATCTAGATCAGTGGATCTGTCACTGTGTCTGTTAGAGAGGACGATGGAGAACGCCTTCACCCTGGGTCTTTGGACCAAAAGCCAAGGATGAGTGAGTATATCTATCTGCTTTGATAGATATCACAGAGGCTGGCTTGCAATTCCAACCTCAGGACTCAGGACTCTGCTGTTCTTTGCAGCTGGAGAGGATGCTGGCAGAACTCAATTACTTTGCTAAGAGCAGCTGGCAGCTCATGCAAGAAAAGTGACCTGGTTTTCTCCAGTCTGTAGTACAGCCCACCTTTCCAGGATGAAAAAATCCTCTTGTTCCTTATTCCCGACTCTCGCGTGGCTGTTAGGCATGCTGGCTGACCCCTGCCTTCCTTGCCCTCTTCAACCCCTCCACCCATCAGACTTAGGGTCACTTGGGTGTTGTATTAAAAAGAAACCAAATGGATGACCAACATTGGACCAGCACCAGTTTAGAGTTCCCAGTTCACAGGGTGACTGTACGTCCCGGTTGCCTGGGACAGTCACCCTCTACGCTTGGTGTTTCAGCATGATTATGAATAGCTTTTCTTTTCACTATCAACAGTGTCCAGATTTAGACAAGAAATGGTATGATTACTCTGACTTTTCATCTGTGACAAGACCCATTCTTTGGCTTATACTGACACCTGTAGGCTTGCAAAATGGCTTTGAAGAAAATGAAAAAGTGCCAGGTTTTCCCCTAACCTCAGCCTCTAGGATTTTAGCCCACCTCCTGAGGATCTGAGAGCCCTAACTGTGGGGCATATTCAGAAGGGGGCCAAGGCGGGGAAAGACTTCGCCAGAAAATGCTGACTCTGCTGCCGTGAGGGCCCGGGGTTGTACTGACACTTGGAGTGACTTTTTTTTTTTTCTGTTTCAAATTCCTTATTATGCATCCTGGTTGCAGTTTCAGGCTGTGGAGTGATGTTTAGATTACTCCTGTTGGCAACAGGAATCACTCTCGGTTTCAGGTGAAAACGAGAGCCCAAACAGCTCTGTGAGCTCTGACGATGGTGCCTGGGTTGGGAGGTGCGGTACTCTGGGCTGGGGAATCTTGAGGCTGTGGGTTTTCATGGCTGGGGAGCCTTGGAAAGAGAATGTAGGCAGGTCAGTTTCAAGGTCCCCCAGCTCATCTGTTGGAAATTAGGTGACCCTGGGTTTCCTTGGACCAAGAAGATGCGGACAGTGGAGGGCGGATGTGAGCTGCAGTACCCTGGGATCTCATGCTCTCATCTCCCTCAGGCCCCATCTTGACACCTGGATTCCAGTTTGAACATTGAAAACAACACAGTGCACTTAAAAAAAAATTAAATTCAGAGGCCAGGATAGCTTCAGGCAGGACTAATCAGTGTGCTTGGGTGTCACAGCGATGGATTTGAGACAGATTAAACCGTGGGCTCCTGAGATTAACAGCCCCGAGGGCACCCCCTCTCCCTGCACGAGGCTGCCTTTGAGGGGGGCCCTGTCCCCCCCAGAGGCCACCCCCTCCTCTTGCCTCACATCCCGGAGAAATGAAAATAGACCGTTGCCAAGATAAGAAAGGAAGGCTCGAAAGGGTGTTTGCCTCCTCGGAGTAGATCAGGCTGAGGAAGGGAAACACAGGATGTCTGACTTCCGGCTATTCTTGTAGGGTTTTACTGGCGTTCTTGTTTTTGTCTTCTTCTTTTTTTTTAAAGACACTAATATTGTAAAGTCCCTGGCAAGATAGAAACCTTGGCATTCACCAATTCCCTTGGAAAGGGCTTGCACTGGATTCTTCCAGACTGTGAGAAAACCCTGGCCGTGCCCCCTGACCTGCATCTCAGGGAAAGGGGGGTGGCGAGCGGGCTGCCTTCTGGCTGTCACTCGCTGAATGAACAGACCATAATGAGTCAATTCTCTGCCGTCTGCTATTTAAAACAACGGGTTCCTTCCTGTTTCCTACGCGCTGACTGAGGCTTCTTCTGTGTTAGGGGAAAAAAAAAGGAATTCAGGGATAAAGTGGGCCCTCTGAGCCTGAATGAGCCATACATCTCGGCCCGCAGTGGCACAAAAGCTCCTAACTGTTTTATCTGTACAGATGGCTCTAATTTGGTGTTGGTGGCATGACTCTGTGAGCTAATTTTCCAAATACTTGGTTCATTAAAGTGGAAGGAAAAAAAAAAAAAAAAAAAAAACCAACCCTGTAAGCCAAATGAGACTCCTCCAAAAAATAGAAGTCCTGAATGTTTCACCGCAGTGTTGCTTCCGACAGGGCAGGAGGTGGGGGGGTGAGAGCCTCCAGGCCACAACTGAGGAGGCTCTGGACGCTGGCTCCTTTGTCCCCCACCCCAGGGAAGTCCAGGCACCCCCTGGGAGTAAACCTCTCACCTCTTGCCCATGACCTGGTCCCAGGGGGAGCTGGACCGAAGGGACAGGTGAGGCCTCAGATGACGGGCTGGGGTCTCAGTGATGCCACGTTAGGGGCTGACTGGGACTTTTTCTGTTTCCCCAGCCAAGTGTAAAGGATGTTAGGAGGGGTGTGACTGTGGTGAGTATCAGCAGCAGCCATAGCAGGCGGGGCAGCCCCTTCCGCCTACCCCACCCCCAACCTCCAGGACACTGCCTCACTTCTGCTGGGGCCTGAGACTGCATCATCCCCTGGTGTTCACAGCCCGGTGGCTCTGGGGCTGGAGCTTCCTGGGGGTGACAGAGAAGTTTCGAGAACACTTGGAACACCGCAGGGACATCTGCTCACTCGCTTCTGTAGCAAGCATGCTGAGCCCTGGTCCTGGTCTTGGGACACATATTAGTGACTCCTGTCCCCTCCAGAAGGGGTTGTCATCTCCATCCCCCTGCCTCTCCCATCAAGGCAGACACATAAGAGATGCAGAAGGTCTTCACTCCGCCCAGCAAGCAGGCACGGTGCCGCACAGGGGGCGCTGTGGATCCTAGTCACAGCCAGTGGAGAGGGGAAAGCGCAGAAAACCCGTGTGCGATGTGCTTAAGAAGTGGTGACAGGTGTCATTTCCCAAGTGCAAAGACTTGTCAACTCTAAATAATCACACATATGAAGGAGCAGATGGGCGTAGTCTACACATGCATGTGCATGTGTGGGTACATGGGTGTTCGTGTGGGGGTGTGGGAGGAGGAAGGTGGGGTGCATGGCTTTGCCAGGTGGGCTGGGACAAGACTGAGAAAAGCCTGTGGGCAAACAGGAGCCTAGAAAAGTTTTTAGAGCCTCAAAACAGGTAAGAGTTGCTTGGAATGAAATAATCAGACAGGTATTCCCAAAGTTCCTTGTAGATACCATCGGGGAAGTGCTGGAGGGACGCTGGCTGGTGAGGAGGTGGCTGCGGGGCCAGAGGGAGGGACTTGGGGCTGTGGAGACACATCCAGAGGCCAGGCCAGAGCTGGAGCAGCAGGGGTGGTGGGGAAGGCAGGGGTCGATGGCCCGTAGACCACCCATTGGGTGCTGAACATGGAGGGGGCAGCAGAGTCAGGGAAAGAAGGTGAGTTCCACGTTGTTGAACCGTGGTTCTGAGGAGGCAGCAGGACCAGGCCCGTCCCACGGTCACTGGGCCTTGTAAACAGAGGGGAGGGACAGGCAAGACCTTGGAGGCAAGGCAGCAGGGGCCGATGGAGGAGACAGACGCTGGGCAGGGAGGGGTGGGCGCGGAGCCCGCCTGCAGTGGGGATGGGGGCAGATGGCTCACGGTCAGAGGGAGAGGGCACAGGGCTTCCTGCCACAAACGTGAGTCCCTCCTGCTTTTGGCCCTGGTTTGGAGATCTGGACTCAGGGGGCTGTGCATGTTAGTCGCTCAGTCATGTCTGACTCTTTGCAACCCCACAGACTGTAGCCCGCCAGGCTTCTCTGCCATGGAATTCTCCAGGCAAGAATACTGGAGTGGGCTGCCATTCCCTTCTCCAGAAGATCTTCCTGACTCAGGGATTGAACCCTGGTCTCCTGCATTGCAGGCATATTCTTTACTGTTTGAGCTACAGGGAGCTTGTGGGGGCCAGATGAGGGGGGAGAGCACAGGTGGGGGGCCAGGCGAGGCCACGGGGAGGGACGTGTGACCCCCCTAACATACCCACCCACAGTCAGACCCCACGGCCAACTCCACATCCTGGACTTGAGCCCTGATTTCTTGTCTCAGGAGGGTCCTCCTGGAGTGGGTGGGAGTGAGCGTTGGTTGGTGGCTCCTCTTTCCAGGGAAGGGTGGAGAATTTTCTTGGTACCAGTGGTATAGGAATAGGGCCCCTTCTGCCATGAGCTTCTCAGGGTACAAGGATCCCCTTTTTCTCAGAGGCATGTAGCATGGGGTTAGGGATTCTTACAGGGAGAGGAAAAGGAAGAAGATTGTAGTTTGGACCAAGAAGAATGGCCCAAACCGGTGGGAGCCTGGAGTCAACAGTTGTGAGTGGAAAAGCGCCCTTCCTCTAGTTCTACTGAAGGGCCTTTGGCCTTTACCAGAAAGGGGAACCTGGGAGAAGACTTCGAAGAAGAAAGAAGGGTAAATGGCCCAGGTGGGGTCTCTGCTTCTTCCCCTCAAACATCCGGGTGAGTCACTGTGTCTGGATGAGGCAAGACCACCTACTGTAGCACAGGGGTGTCTTGGAGGAGCTCAGAGGCGGTCGAGGTGAGATGGGAACCAGGACTGGAAGGTAAGGTCTGAACCTCCCTGAAGGAGCCGCGGGCCACCAAGAACGAGGTCAGGGATGGGTCAGTGGTGAAGCAGTCCGGAAGGTCTGAGGTGTGAGCCAACGCCTGAGGGTTGTGTACCCAGGGAAGGGAGTGGGAAGCCAGTCCCATAGCAGAGCACACCGGAGACTCTTGCCTTCATTATGCTTGGAGAGAAGAGAGCATAATGGTCTGGGGGATGCATAAGGGTGGAGTTAGAATGAGCTCGGAGGAGTCATGAAAACACATCAAGTCTTTAGACTGGTGTGTGTAGGCCACCCTGGTCCCCACACTCTGAAAAAAGTAGCTTTGTCCCCTAAACCAGCAGTCCCCAACCTTTTCGGCATCAGGGCCCAGTTTTGGTGAAGACAGTTTTTCCAAGGATGGGGGGTGGAGGGATGGTTCTCAGGCGGTGATGTGAGTAATGACAGATGCAGCTGCCATCCACTCGCCCACCCCTCACCTCCTATTGTGTGGCCCAGTTCCTAACAGGCCATGGCCCAGGCGATGGGGACCCCGGCCCAAATGGCTTGCTGGGAGTGCTTCATAAATAACTCCCTGCAGACCTGGGGGAGCCTCTGCCCCAGGCTTGTGATCTGAAGGAGAAGTTGCTTCAGGGAGTCTGGGGGAGCTTCCCACTCCAGTAAGAAGCCCACACCCACAGGGCCTGTGGGGTCACTTGAAGGTCACATGTTCCCGGTGGGACAGCTGCAGTGCAGGGTGCCACCCGGCCTGCGTTATACTTCTAGAAGTGAAAAAGACTCCCGCATTTCAGGGCCTCTTTTGTTTGTGTTTTGTGTGTGTCTGTGTGGGTACTGTGGACCACTCTGTTGATTTGGTGAAGCCTGTAGATTTCTCCCCAGAAATGTTTTTTTTTAATCAAAAAGCATTTTTTGGGGGGTTATCTGAAAGTGGGTAAAATAGAGTACTAGATTAAAATTCATAGTCAAATACAGTTAGTAAAATATGAAAATTGTGATAATTTAATATGTACACTTCTTTATTAGTCCATTATAAAATAAGATACAGGGGGAGATTTCATAACCAGAATCCTTTTGAAGTAGTGATGAGTATAAGGGTATTTTGATATAGACAAAGTAACTTGTAACTTGATGTGAAAATGTCTAATTTCTATTACAAATACTACCAGTACTAATGTGACTTACTGACTACATTTATTATTGAAGTGCTGAGTTTAGAGAAAATAAAGATTTTTTTTCTCCCATCTGGGTTCACAGCTCCCCTGAATTCTAAGGTTCCTATGGGGATCCTGGGCCTAGATTAGGGGACTTCCCTGGTGGTCCAGTGGTTAAAACTTTACACTTCCGATGCAGGGGGCATGAGTTCAATCTCTGGTTGGGGAACTAAGATCCCACATGCTGCACAGCATGGCCATAAAACCCATAAAATAAAACAAGAGCCCCTGTTATTGTATAAAGCCATGGAGGTTTGGGGGTTCTTGTGTCCCAACAGCAGCTATTATATTAATTATCCTAATACCTTTGGTGGTCTTATTTGGCCTTGACCTCCATGTCCCCTTATTATGAAGGCTGAATAATGCCCCTTCCCCCTCTGGAAACATCCATGTCCTCATGTCCAGAATTGTGAGGATGTGACCTTACATGGCAGGAAAGACTCGGCAGCTGTGATTAAATTAAGGACTTTTAAGATGAAGAGATTATTGTGGATTATCCAGATGGGCCCAGAGTTAACTGCAAGGATCCTTACAAGAAGGAAGGTCCAGTGGTCCAGTGGTTAGGACTCAGCACCTTCGCTGCAGTGGCCCAGGTTCGGTAGTCCCTGGTCCTGGGACTGATGATCATCCTGCAAGCTGTGGGGGTGTGGCCAAAAAAGCAAAGAAGGAAACCTGACAACAGTCGGGGTGTGATGACAGAAGCAAGAGGCTCCAGTGATATGAGAAGGGGCCACGAGGCGAGGGACACAGGTGGCTTCTATAGGCTGTTCAGGCAGGAAAAGGCTCCTCCTCAAAGCCTCGAGAAGGAACTCAGGCCTGATGATGCTTTGATGGTTCATTTCTGACCTCCAGTGCAATCATACATTTCAGCCATCTTAAGCCACTGCTTCTGTGATAATTTGTCACAGCAGCAACAGGAAGCAAATGTTGTTCAGTCACTCAGTTGTGTCCGACTCTTTGCGACCCCATGGACTGCAGCATGCCAGGCCTCCCTGTCCTTCACCGTCTCCCAGAGTTTGCTCAAACTCATATGTCCTTTGAGTCGATGATGCCATCCAACCATCTCATCCTCTCTCGTCCCTTTCTCTCCCGCCTTCAATCTTTCCCAGCATCAGGGTCTTTTCTAATGAGCTCTTTGCATCAATCAGGTGGCCCAAGTTGGAGCTTCAGCTTCAGTATCAGTCCTTCCAATGAATATTCAGGACTGATTTCCTTTAGGATTGACTGGTTTGATCTCCTTGCAGTCCAAGGGACTCTCAAGATTCTTCCCTAACACCGCGGTTCAAAAGCATCTGTTTTTTGTTGCTCAGCCTTCTTTATGGTTCAGCTCTCACATCCTTATATAACTACTGGAAAAAATCATAGCTTTGACTATACAGACCTCTGTTGGCAAAGTAACACCTCTGCTTTTTAATATGCTGTCTAGATTACGGAAGCAAATATGCTCATGTAGGACACAGCATCCCGCTTTAAGATGTTCTGTGGAGGTGCCTGCCTGCCTGCGTGCAGTGCAGTGGTCTTACACACACCTGAGTCACTGTTTAACCTTTATACTCTGTGTAGCCGCCCCCAGACCAAGACACGGGGCCTCCCAGCTCCCAGGCAGTAGCCCCGTGGGAGCCCTCTTCCGACCCCAGTCCCCATGGATTAGGCGTCACTTTGCCTTCGGGTGAGTAAGTGCCCAGCTACTCTCTGCTCGTGTCACACAGTGTCGCGTCTGCAAGCGCAGCCGTGCTGCCGCCTCTCCCTGTGCATGTTTCATTTGGTCTGTTCATCTGTTTGGTGTGGTCCCTGGTGGCTCAGATGGTAAAAAGTTATCTGCAATTCAGGAATCCCAGGTTTGATCCCTGGGTTGGGAAGATCCCTGGAAAAGGAAATGGCAACCTACTCCAGAATTCTTACCTGGGAAATCCCATGAACAAAGGAGACTGGAGGGCTACGGTCCATGGGGTCACAGAGTTGGACACGACTTAGCCACTAAACCACAACCTACCACAGATATACCTGTTCTTTTTCAGAGTCTTCTCCATAGGTTGTTACAAGATAGTGAATGTATTTCCCTTTGCTATACAGTAGCTTGTTGTTGTTTATCTATTTTATATATAGTAGTGTATATCTGTTAACCCCAAACTCCTAAGAGAAATCCAGTTTTAAGGCTGTGGCCATAGAGGATTTTACATTATTTCTAGTGTTTCCTTAAGCACTGCTTTTTTTTGGCCAGCACTGACAAGATTTAATTTTTATTTTTTGGAGGTGGTGTTTGCACCGCGCAGCTTACAGGATCTCAGTGCCCCAAACAGGGCTTGAACCTGGGCCATGGCAGTGAAAGTCTGGAATCCTAACCACTAGCCCACCAGGGGACTCCTATTTTTCATTTTTTAAAAAACAATTTTAAAATTTTTGTACAGTTTTTAAAGATGTCTTTCCATTTACAGCGATTACAAAATACTGGCTATCTTCCCTGTATTGTATAAGACATCCCTGAGCCCGTCTTAAAGCCAGCAGTTTTATACCTCCTGTTCCCACACCCCATATTCTCCTTCCCCTCCTCCCCACTGTAACCACTAGTTTTTTCTCTAGCTCTGCCTCACTCCCCTTTTTCATTAAACTGACTCCTCCAAACTTCCAACCCGCCTGTGTGAGACGAACTATAGCCTGTGATTTGAAAATAAGGGCAGCCAACACAAAGTTGGGGCAAGAGTCAGGGGGTGTTTATGAGCTTTATGTAGGGCATGCTGGGGGTAGAACAGAGGGAAGGGAGGAATTCTGCCCCTCTAGGAAAATCCCGCCCCCCCACCCCCAACCAGGACTGCAGACAAACCCCTTTAAGACAGCCTGCTGAGTTTTGTTTAGAAAGCTGCTCCTCATTCCCTCCAGGAAGCTCAGGTGCCTCGGCCTCACCAGGGTTTTAAATAAGAACGATTTGTTGTCCTACCCTTGTGAGTTCTTTTTCTTTTTTTTTAAAGAAAAATGAGCTCAAGAAAGAGAAGTCTGCACATGAAAACATCTCTAGGTTGAGCCGGAGGGGCGAGAAAGGAGAGGTACCTACGATTCATCCTTGTAAACATCATAATCCTTGTAACACGGATTTCAACAGACGGCTATAAATAACATCTGATGTTTGCACTCAAGAGTTTCAGGCTCTCAGGTGATGGCCTGGACAAGTGGCCGCCAGCCCTGCCCTACTGGCTTGCAGCCCGGTCACCTAAGCCTCCCTGTTTTCAGAGGTAGTTTCTGCATCTCACTCGCTAGACCCTCACTCTCCAGACCCTCCCTTGCTGGACCCTGGGCCTCCCCACCCCAGGCGATCTGGGGGACCTGCCCCCTGGCGGGAGGACACGTGATGGAGGGGCCGCTGGGTTGCTGGTTTCCTTCCTCAGCGACTCACAGGCCAGCGGCCTCGCACATGTGCTCTCTGGGTTTGTTTTGATAGCTTGTTTGAAAAACAGTTCCCATCCACCAACTGCTCAGATAATAATCTTCCAAGTGGCAAGCAACTGGGATTGTTTTGGTTGCTGTTTACCCTCAGCAGCGTCGCTCAACTGGAAGATACGGGACTGGGGGAGTCCCCTTTCTTGCTCTGGTAACTGTCGCCCACATCGTCCATAAGGAAGTCTCCTTTCCAGCTTTCCTCCCTTGGGAGCCCCGTGTTCCAGGGGAGAAGAGGAGGGACAGGAACCTGATGGAAGCTTCGGGAATGTGGGTGCTGTAATCGGTAACCCTCACCCAAAGGCAGACCATCTCACCACCAGCATCAGGGGCTTTTGTATCCACTCGTGTAGGATAGGGGGAAGGCCCTGCTCGAGGGTTGATCTGGTTCTTTGAACTTTCCCTCCAACGCCCAAAACCTTCCAGCCTAAAAATCAAGCATCCCACATGTCCACAGAGCCCCAGCATGCCTGCCCTCTTCCCTAAGTGTGCAGGAGGCACCCACTGCTCCCCAGGCACCCAGACCAGGCCTCTAATCCCCGTGACCTGTCCCTTGGCCTCCAAAGGTAGGGGTTTGCTAGGTCTGGCTGAGTCTCCTGGGGGAATTTTTTTTTTTAATCTCTCACCTCTATTTTGCCTTCCCAGCCTGTCTCCATCCACAGGTGCCCCATCAGCGGTCCCTTCCACTGTGGCAGGAACTTTCCATCCCAGTTCCAGCATCTTTCTCCTCTTCCATCACACCCTCCCACCCCTGCTGGGCTTGGCTTACTAAAGCCACCCTCTGGTGTCACTTATCTGCTTAAAGCCCCTTAGCCCCTGCCCACTGTTCACAGTGTGGAGTGACAGCACCTTGTCTGGTGTCCCAGGCCTTCTGCACTCTGGTTGCAACCTCACCCTGGCATCTGATCTCCGTCTGCTGCTCTATCCAGCTCCCTTCCTATTTCCCCGATCACGTCTGAGCTTTCCAGCAGGGCAGATGCCAGGCGGCAGACTCAACAGACTCCATGAATGCACTACCTGGAGCTGTCAGCCTGTGCGACCAGGGGGCCTTGGGCCTTTGTGCCTGCTGCTTCCTTGTTCTAGAGGGCCATCCTCTCCCCGCCACCTGTGAAAACCAAACCCTTCTTCACTTCTTCCAGGAAGTCCTGGATCACCACTGCTTGAAAGGGTAGCTCATGTAAATGGATCCCTGAAAAAATAAATTGTACCTTCCATTTATGATTTTTTTGTATTTATGTTAATTTTGTTTAGAACATAAACCTCCACATGGATAAAGACTGAATTACCTTTCTGTATATCATTTGCTGTGTCTCATACTGGGGCTGGCACATGGTAAGTGCTTAGCATGTTTTTGTTGACTAACAAAAGAATGAATGATTTCTGTTGGGCTTGGCTCTGCTGCATTTCACTGTGAGCCTCTGGTTCCATTTTAATTCAGGTCCACAACCTCTTCTCATCCTTATTTTCTATTGGAAGTGGAGAAGGAGTGAGTCAAACCCTAAGGATGTTCCCTGCACTATGCGGACTCACATGATGGTGAATCAGGGGTTCTCAGGTATGTGAGCCCATAGAATACTATTATTACCTGGTCCATTGTTCAGGGTCCCAGGATATGTCTCTGGGTGAATGAGCATTGAGCCCCAGCCCCCACCTCAACCAAATCAACTCTGCTTGTATCTGCCTCACACCTTGAGGTCTGGTAGACACTGTATTCAACCAGAGGCCAAAACATGTTTTAACAGAAAACCAGAACTTGCAAAAAGAACACACATACATATATATAGTTCAACTGGACTTCCCAGGTGGCACTAGAGGCAAAGAACTGGACTACCAGTTCAGGAGACATAAGAGATGTCAGTTTGGTCCCTGGTTGGGAAGATCTCCTGGAGAAGGATGCGGCAACCTACTCCAGGATCCTTGCCTGGAGAATCCCATGGACAGAGGAGCCTGGTGGGCTATAGTCTGTGTGGTTGCAGAGAGTCAGACACAACTAAAGCGACTTAGCATGTAGCATGTATAATTCAACTGGGTAGACATTCAAAATTCTTAGGAGAAACGCCTGTCTAAACATATTTGTAAGGATCTTAAAAGGATCTGTCCAGTCCAGAGCCGTCACCCGCTCGGTCATGGGACAGCGCCCCCCACAAAGAGCTGTTGGGTCCAAGTGGCCACTTTGTCCAGGGACAAACAGGAGGATGGGAATCGGTGCCAGGGTTTAGCCGGGTTCTGCCTGGATCTTATTAGAAGGTCCTTTTCTTCCCTCAATCCTGTAGCTCATTTACCAGCGCAAGAGCAGGGAGTGCGCCCCACTGTGGGAAGGCAGGGGGCACAGTGGTTAGGGACACCCAGGTGTCCCCTGATGGGGGCAGGGACTTTGGGGAGAGGGCACCAGGGCAGGAGTGCTGAGTGCTGGGCGCCCCGGTCTCCGCCAAGCCTGTTGATCTGGGTGGCCCACTCCAGCTCCGTCACTCGGAGCCTGACTCAGCCGCCAGCCATGGGGCCCGGGTTGCCGGGGGAAATGCTGTCGGCACATTTATTCTGGGTTTGGATATTTAAAGAGCTGGGTGTGTTGCACGACATTTCGGAAGTGCTTGGGGAAAGAGGGGGTTGCAGCCCAGGCTTTTTTTTTTTCTTTAAACCGTTATAGATATCCTGTCCTGATCTCTCGGTCCACAAAGAGTGAGTTTCTTCCCCTAAGAGTCTGACGTGGGGCCTGCCCATTGTGTCTGCCTGGCTCTGCAGCCCGGCAGGAAGCAGGTGGCCCAAGGTGGGACCTGTGCCCAGCCTCAACCCTGGCCTGCCCAGGTCCCCATCCAAGTGCACCCTGCTCCCTGTACTAGGAGCCTGGGAGCCCCCCTCTCCAGGCGCCAGTGGAGGGGCAGACAGAGCCAAAGAGCCGTGGGCTGGGTCCCCAAGGGCACCTGAAGCAGGTGCTCCTCCACCTGGGGCGACAGGATGGAGACCTCTGGCCTTAAGGGCCTCAGCGTGGGTGGCAGCACAGGGCCCCCGGGGGTTCTGGGGGCACCAGCTTCCTCTTCCTCAGTGGCTGCACTCACTGGCTCAGGAAACGCCGGCTGAAAGCTGGGACTTTGTTTTCAAACCCCTGCGTCAGTTTTACTATTTGAGTGGCCACTTCGGGCTGCTTTTAGGAGTGTGGTTCTTTTATCACTTCTCACTCAGGATGTTGTTGCCAAGAGACTTCCTCACAGACACTGTGTGCTGCCTTTGTTTTCCTTTCCAAATGCATATGGAGGAATCTTCCAGAACTGAGACCCCATCAGTGAATTGCACCTGCAGTGTGGTGAGTGGGCGTGGGTAGTTTTTCTCTCACGACATTTATTGTTTTCATTTCTGCTCCCAGAGGTCATTTTGTCCACACGCTCATGATGGCACATTTGAGAAACAGGAAATAAATACAGGTGATCTTGGAGGAAAATTAGTATCACCCATGGTTCCACCTGAGCCAGAGATCTACACTTAGCAGTCTGGTGTTGTCTTTTTTGTTTGTTTGTTTCAATTGGGCTCATCCTGCAGACGGTGTATAGGAATCAGCTTTTCACACCCAGCACCATAGCATCATCGATGTCCCCATCCTTGAAGTTTCATGGACGCAGTTTTCAAGTGTCATTAGCTCTCCTTTGGCTCTGTCCCCAGTAAAGTGACATTCAGGACGTTAGCCCGAGTTAAGGAAGCTGATGTCAGATGGGACAGGGAGACTGCACGGCAGAATCCAAGTCTATGTGTAGAGTCCAGACGGGTGGGACTGTGAGTGACTTTTAGTTAGTCATCATCTCCTCTCTCTTCTAGGTCCTGCACATTTTTCTGTAACAAGCCCGGGAATAGAGGCAGGTGATGTGATCTAAGGTGCAGCCTCAGGTCGCAGGCGGGCTGTGGTCAGTCCTGCCTTCAAACCAGGTGAATTGCTTGGCCACTCTGGGCCTCATGTCCTCATCTCTAAAGCGTGGACGGTGATGCTGCCTATCTCACAGGTACGCTTTGCAGATCAGGTGCATGAGAAAGCCCAGGGAACACCCATGAATGGGACTCATTGTGGCTTTACAGGATAAACATACAGATTCTAAGAGTTACAGCCCAGTGGGCTGATTTACATCCCCCAAACACTCATTGACATCCTAACCCCCAGGACCTCAGGAGAGTGAAAGTATTTGGAGACTCTTTATAAGGGTGATTACATTAAAATGACGTCCCTGGGATGGACCCTAATCCCATGTGATTGGTGTCCTTAAAAGAAGAGTTGATTAGGACACAGACATGCACAGAAGAGACACCACATGAGGATACAGGGAGAAGACGGCATCTCCCAGCCAGAGAGAGGCCTGGGAGGAGACCTTCCCTGCAGATGCGCTGATCCTGGGCTTCCAGCCTCCACATTGTTTAAGCCTCCAGCCTGTGGTCCTCTGTTAGGACCACCTGCATGAACTCAGTAGCAATGTGCTACTGAGTGAACACACGTGCTAATCTGAACACATGTGCTCAGTAGCAATGTCCGTGTCATTGCTGTTCGTTGTCTCTCTCTCCACCCTGAGTTCCTTACGATCTAAGAGCCGTGCTGAGAGTTCTCCTTCAGGCAGACGCAGCCTGTCCCCCCTCCAGGCCCCTGGAGCCCCTCCTCTTTCTGGGCACCCAGGGTCCTGGGCATGTCCCTGGGGGCCCCATCCTCTGTCACTCCCCGCCCTCCGGGACTGTTTCTCCCCAGATGATGGCTCCCTACTTCCCTAGAGGGAACGTGAGTCTCTATCCTTCAAGAGCCTCATTCAGCCGTTTTCTTGTTCAAGATACTCCCTCTTGAAGGTGCCTCTGCCCTTCAGTGAGGTGGTTTTAAAACTCTCCAGATACCAGCAGGAGAATGTGTTCATGTAGGCTCCAGTGGGATCACCAACACCATGGTCTTTTGTGGTGGGGTAATTTTTTTTTTTTAATGTTTAACTCTATTATGAACTTTTAAAAATGTTGGTGTGTTAATAACACTTAACTTGAGATCCATCCACTTAACAAAATTTTGGTTTTGTTTTTCTGGCTTGTAGGATTTTACTTCCCTGACCAGGGGGGTGCACTCAGGCCCCGGCAATGAAAGTGCTGAGTCCTAATTTCTGGACCACCAGGGGATTGCAAACAGACTTTTAAGTACATAATCTATTATTTTTTAAAAAATTTATTTAAATTTACTATTATTTTTATTGATATATAGATGCTTTACAATCTTGTGTTAGTTTCTTCTGTATAGTCAAGTGTTTCAGTTTTCCGTTATGGCTTGTTACAGGATATTGGTTATAGTTCCCTGTGCTATACAGTAGATCCTTGTTTATCTATTTGATATATAGCAGTTTGTATCTGTTAATCCCCAACTCCTAATTTGCCCCTCCCCCACTCCCTTGATAACCACAAATCTGTTCTCTATGTCTGTGATTCTGTGTTTCGTAAACAAGTTCACTGGTGTTGCTATATCTCACGTATCCTGTGAGTGACATCAGATGATTATAATCCATGACTGTTGACTGTTGGTTCAGTGTGGTACAGCAAACCCTAGAGTTTGTTCATTTCACTTGACTGAAACTTCCTGCCTGTCCATCAGTAACTTCCCTTTCCCCTCTGTTTCCAGTCTCTCGTAACCAGCGTTCTACTCTTTGATACCATAGGAGTTTGACTTTTTCATTTCACATACCTCATATAAGTGGAACCAGGGTTTTTTCTGATTGACTTATTCACTGAGCATAATGTCCTCAAGCTTCACTTCTGTTGTCCAATTTTGCAGAATTTCTCTCTCTGAAGTCTGAATGGTATTCTTTTGCATGTTCCTGTCGCATCTTCTTTATCTGTTCATCTGTCGCTGGACATTTAGGTCATTCCACATCCTGACTGTCATGAGTGATACTGTAATGAACACTGGAGTGCTAAGACCTCTTTGAGATTCTGATTTCAATTCTTTTGGACAAAAACCCATTGGTGGGCTTGCAGAGTAGGATTCTGAACATGGAGGAGAGGAGCCCACTGGGGGGTGTGTGTGCAGTGCTCCCTCCGGTTCTAAATGCTCTGCCAGCCCTGTACTGGGAGCACAGGAAAGTGGGTATCAGGTGGGGATATTTTTGTGTTTGCAAACTGGAGGCTGGCTGTGTCTCCTGGGCCAGGGAGTTAGCCAGTGCACCTCGTCTGCTAAGTCATCCCCTCTTTTCGCAGGAGACAGTCTTATAAATTTGGCTAATAACTCCCATTTCATTTCCCCAAACTCCATTAGAGGGAAATTATAATGAAGCTCAAATACTCGCCAGGTTATTCATGGGAAAGACCTTTGGCTCTTAAAAAATATATTTTAGATGGCTGGATTAATCTAGTGGCACATTATAATACGGCCCTGCTGAAGTTTGCAGGAGACTCCTGGCACCAGGCATTGTGCCTTCCACAATGCTGCCAAGGAGCATGAATTATCTTTACAGGAAGAGGCAGGAATTAATATGTCAGATGCAAAAGACCCAGGGGTAGCGCCCTATGAAAGCCTAGGACCCTTGTTCCTTGTCAAGGTTCTGCAAGGTTGGAGTTATAATCACATGATTCCAGAGCAAGGTCCGTTAGCCAAACCTCCCTGAGAAGGGCACTTGACTAGGGGCTTAATTTATGACAAGCACGTTGGAAAAAAACATGCTGATTTCATTCCTTTTATTACCTCCCTGGCACAGCAAGTTAATTAAAAAAAAAGTATGATGACTGCTTTGTGCTCACATAAGAGGTTGATTTGTAATGTAAATATATTCATGTGTATGGTACATACATTAATATAGAAGTAATAATAACAGCGGGTTAGTATCTATCACCAAATGAGCTTTGGACCCTGGGGAAGGCGTTATGCGCAGATTATTTATAACTCTACCAAGCCGACATTATTCAATTCATTTTGTTGATGGGGAAACTGAGGCTCAGGGTGGTTAAGGAGCTTGCCCAAGGACATATGGCTGATGTGTGATGGGATTCAACCTAAGTTATAAGATAGTGTTTATGGCAGGGTGAACTAAAGCTCCTCTCTGTATGCTCTGCCTCAGCCCTACCATTTGCCTCCATTTAATCCCCATCAAGGTCAAAGAGAAAATTGAGCATGAGTGTGAAGGAAGATTGATGGGCCCTGTTCATTGTTGTATATGTGAAGAAACTGAAGACTCTAACCAGGAGAAGGCTGTATGCTTCAAGAAAGGCGATGTTATTAAGACACAAGTAGGTTAAGAGTGAAAGGATTGAAAAAAGATATGCTAGCTCCTAATCGAAAGAAAGCTAGAGAGAGAATATTAGTATCAGACAAAGCAGATTATAGAACAAATAATATATCAGGCATTAAAAAGTGTCCTTTCATAATGATTACGGTATCCATTCATCAGGGTGACATAGCAATTCTAAATGTTTATGCACTGAATAACAAAGCTTCAAAATAGATGAAACAGAAACTAATAGACTTGCAAGAGGAAACAGACAAACCCACAATTACAGTCAGATTTCAACACCATGCTGTCACTCATCAGTAGAACAAGTGGACAGAAGATCAGCAAAGATGTAGACAGCTTGGATGACACCCTCCACCAACTCAGCCCAATTGACGTTTACAGATCACATCACCCAACAATAGCGGAACACACTTTCCTTGCTAGTGCATGCGAAGATGTACCAAGATGGGTCACACTCCAGTCTGAGACTAAAAAAAGTCAAGATTCAAGTCCTGTAAAGTGTGTTCTCTGACCGTGGTGGAATTAAATCACAAATCAGTGACAGAAACTTGGAAAATCTCCAAATAATTATACATGGGATGACACATTTATAACTAACCAGCAAGTCAAAGAAGAAATTATATAATTATCTCAGTAGCCATAGAAAAAACATTTAACAAAGCCCAACATTTGTTTCTGATTAAAAAACAAAACTCTGGTAGTAGAAGGGAACTTTCTCAGCAGAATAAGAGGCAGCTATGAAACAAATGTATCAGTTCAGTTCAGTTGCTCAGTCATGTCCGACTCTTTGCGACCCCATGAATCGCAGCACGCCAGGCCTCCCTGTCCATCACCAACTCCCAGAGTTCACTCAGACTCATGTCCATCGAGTCACCTCTGTCGTCCCCTTCTCCTCCTGCCCCCAATCCCTCCCAGCATCAGAGTCTTTTCCCATGAGTCAACTCTTCGCATGAGGTGGCCAAAGTACTGGAGTTTCAGCTTTAGCATCATTCCTTCCAAAGAAATCCCAGGGCTGATCTCCTTCAGAATGGACTGGTTGGATCTCCTTGCAGTCCAAGGGACTCTCAAGAGTCTTCCCCAACACCACAGTTCAAAAGCATCAATTCTTCGGCGCTCAGCTTTCTTCACAGTCCAACTTTCACATCCATATATGACCACTGGAAAAACCATAGCCTCGACTAGATGGACCTTTGTTGGCAAAGTAAAATCTCTGCTTTTCAATACGCTATCTAGGTTGGTCATAACTTTTCTTCCAAGGAGTAAGTGTCTTTTAATTTCATGGCTACAGTCACCATCTGCAGTGATTTTGGAGCCCCCCCCAAAATAAAGTCTGACACTGTTTCCACTGTTTCCCCATCTATTTCCCATGAAGTGATGGGACCAGATGCCATGATCTTCGTTTTCTGAATGTTATAATTAATGGTGAAAGGCAAAATCCTTTCCTTTTCTAAAGATCATCCTTTCCTTTTCTAAAGATCAGAAAGAAGACAAAGATGCCTGCTCTCACAACTTCTATTCGACGTTTGTACTAGAGAAATAAAGGACATTCAGACTGGAAAGTTAAAGTTGCTCAGTCATGTTCGACCCTTTGCGACCTCATGGACTAGACAGTCCATGGAATTCTCCAGGCCAGAATACTGGAGTGGGTAGCCGTTCCCTTCTCCAGGGGATCTTCCCAACCCAGGGATCGAACCCAGGTCTCCTGCATTGCAGGTGGATTCTTTACCAGCTGAGCGATAAGGGAAGCCCAAGAATACTGAAGTGGGCAGCTTATCCCTTCTCCAGCAGATCTTCCCAACCCAGGAATTGAACAAAGGTCTCCTGCATTGCAGGTGGATTCTTTACCAACTGAGCTATCAGGGAAGCCCCCAGACTGGAAAGGGGGCAGCAACAGGTATCGTTCTTTGCAGACAGTATGACCGTCTATGGTCAATATGATCAACTAATAAGTAAATATTGCACGCCTGTAGGATACAATATTAATAATACAGAAATAAAATTTATTTATATATACCAGCAATAAGCTATCCAGAATTGTAATTAAAAAAATATCATATATTGCATGCTAAGTCACCTCAGTCATGTCCAATTCTGCGACCCTATGGACTGTAGCCTGCCAGGCTCCTCCATCCATGGGATTCTCCAGGCAAGAATATTGGAGTGGGTGGCCAGGCCTTCCTCCAGGGAATCTTCCTGACCCAGGAATCGAACCCAAGTCTCTTATGTCTCCTGCGTTGGCAGGAGGTTCTTTACCATTAGTGCCACCTGGGAAGCCCAAGTACAAAAGTACTTGCAGTTTTGCATTGTTGAGTTTTGCTGTTTGGTAATGTATTACATTCTTAAATAAACGTGGTTATGCTATACATGATTTTAATGCACATTTCTCACTTTATCTTTGTTAATGACTTATTACTTGCTGTGCATTTTATATTTATTTTAGACTATGGAAATGATAGACAAAAAGCAAATTAGAGCGATTTTCTTATTCAAGTTCCAAATAAGTCATAAAGCAGTGGAGGCAACTCGCAACATCAATAACACATTTGGCCCAGGAACTGCTGACGAATGTATAGTGCAGTGGTTGTTCAAGAAGTTTTTTAAGGAGATGAGAGCCTTGAAAATGAGTGCAGAGGCTGGCCATCGGAAGTTGACAGCAACCAACTGGGTGTATCATTGAAGCTGATCCTCTTTCAACTACATGAGAAGTTGGCAAAGAAATCAACATCGACCATTCTATAGTCATTGGACATTTGAAGTAAATTGGAAAGGTGAAAAATCTGGATAAGTGGACACCTCATTAGCCGACCAAAAATTTAAAATCTTCATTTTGAAGTGTCGTCTTCTCTTATTCTACGCAACAACCATGAATCATTTCTCTATTGAATTGTGACGTGCAATGAAAATTGGATTTTATATGACAACCGGAGACAACCAGCTCAATGACTGAACTGAATCGAAGCTCCAAATCACTTCCCAAAGCCAAACTTGCACCAAAAAAAGGTAATGGCCGCTGTCTGGTGGCCTGCTGCCTGTCTGATCCACTACAGCTTTCTGAATCCTGGTGAAACCATTACATCTGAGGAGTATACTCAGCAAATCAATGAAATGCACCAAAAACTGGAACACCCGCAGCCAGCATTGGTCAACAGAAAGGGCCCAGATCTTCTCCACGACAACACCCAGCTGCATGTCAACAACCAATGCTGCAAAAGTTGAATGAATTGGGCTACGAAGTTTTGCTTCATCTGCCATATTCACCTGACCTGTTGGCAACCGACTAGCACATCTTCAAGCATCTCGACAACTTTTTGCAGGGAAAATGCTTCCACAACCATCAGGAGGCAGAAAATGCTTTCAAGAGTTTGTCGAATTTTGAGCCTCAGCTTACTAAGCTACAGTAATAAACATTTCTTTTTGGCAAAATATGTTGATTGTAATGGTTCCTATTTTGATTAATAAAGATGTGTTTGAGCCTAGTTACAGTGATTTAAAAATTCACAGTCCGAAATTGCAATTGCATTTGTACCAACCTAATACAATAGCATCAAACGTATGAAATTAGGAATAAATTTGACAAAAGATAATATGTAAGATCTGTACACTGCAAGCTGCAAAACATTGTTGAAAGAAATTAAACAAGACCTAAAACATTGAGAAATGTATTTACCCTGTTATGGTATCAGTAGACTCAATATAAAATTTAAAATGTCTGTAGATTTAAGGCAATATCTACCAAAATTCCAGTAGTTTTTATGTAGAAACTGTCTACTGATTCTAAAATTCAAATGGAAATGCAAAGGACCTAGGATAACCAAACAACTTTGAAAAAGAAAAACATTACCTGAAATGGGGACTTTAAGCTCTTCCTTGCATCTCTTTTTAAGAGCAAAACCTTGTTCATGACTTTGCAGAAGTCTTCTCATTGATCCAAGAATGATCATTGAGGTTGTGGGGAGAGTGGGTCCCCAAGGAAAATCTGGGGGCTGTTCTAGAGAAGGGGGAATGGATATGTATGGGACAGGCAGAAACAACAGATTTTTTAAAAATATTTATTTGTTTTCAATTGATTGATGATTGCTTTACAATATTGGTTTGATTTCTGTCATACATCAACATGAATTACCCATAGGGGTACATATGTCCCCTCCCTCTTGAATCTGCCTCCCACCTCCCATCCTTTCGCACCCCTCTAGGTTATTACAGAATCCCAGTTTGAGTTCCCTGAGTCATATAGCAAATTCCCCTTGGCTGTGTATTTTACATATGGTAGTGTATATGCTTCCATGTTAACTCTCTCCACTCATCTCACCCTCTCCTTCCTCTCCGCAGCTGTGTCCCGAAGCCTGTTCTCTGTGTCTGCACCTGTATTGCTGTCCTGAAGATTCAGGTTCATCAGTACCGTCTTTCTAGATTCCATGTATATGCGTTAATACATGATATTTGTTTTTCTCTTTCTGACTTATTTCACTCTGTATAAATAGGCTCTGGGTTCATCCACCTCATTAGAACTGACTCAAATGCATTCCTTTTTATGGCTGAGTAGGCTGCAGTCCATGGGATCGCTAATAGTCAGACACGACTGAATGACTTCTCTTTCACTTTTCACTTTCATGCACTGGAGAAGGAAATGACAGCCCACTCCAGTGTTCTTGCCTGGAGAATCCCAGGGACGGGGGAGTCTGGTGGGCTTCCGTCTATGGGGTCGCATAGAGCTGGACACGACTGAAGTGACTTAGCAGCAGCAGCAGTATTCCATTGTATATACGTACCACAGCTTCTTTATCCATTCATCTGTTGATGGACGTCTGTGTTGCTTCCATGTCCTAGCTGTTATGAATAGCGCTGCAATGAACATTGGGCTACACGTGTCTTTTTCAGCTTTGGTTTCCTCAGGGCATATGCCTAAAAGTGGTATTGCTGCATCATATGGTGGTTTTATTCCTAGTTTTTAAAGGAATCTTTATGTTGTCTTCCATAATGGTGGTATCAATTTACATTCCCACCAGCAGTGCACCCCCTCTCCAGCACTTGTTGTTTGTGGACTCTCTGATGATGGTCATTCTGACTGGTATGAGGTGATTCCTTATTGTAGTTTTCATTTGCATATGGTTTTTCCAGTGGTCATGAAGAAAGCTGAGTGCCGAAGAATTGATGCTTTTGAACTGTGGTGTTGGAGAAGACTCTTGAGAGTCTCTTGGACTGCAAGGAGATCCAACCAGTCCATCCTAAAGGAGATCAGCCCTGGGATTTCTTTGGAAGGAATGATGCTAAAGCTGAAACTCCAGTACTTTGGCCACCTCATGTGAAGAGTTGACTCATTGGAAAAGACTCTGATGCTGGGAGGGATTAGGGGCAGGAGGAAGAGGGGACGACAGAGGATGAGATGGCTGGATGGCATCACTGACTCGATGGATGTGAGTTTGAGTGAACTCTGGGAGTTGGTGATGGACAGGGAGGTCTGGCATGCTGTGATTCATGGCGTCGCAAAGAGTCGGACACGACTGAGCGACTGAACTGAACTGAACTGAATAATGAATGATGGTGAGCATCTTTTCATTTATTTATTGGGGAGCCTGGTAGGCTGCCCTCTGTGGGGTCGCACAGAGTTGGACACAACTGAAGTGACTTAGCAGCAGCAGCAACAACAGATACTTTGTTGCAGCGAGCCCACTGGAATAAATAGAATTCAGTCTGAGCCACGGTTTTTCTCTCTGGCAATTTCCAGTAAAACATAGGGCTTCAGGGGCTGTGTCTGTGCTGGTCAGGCTCCAAACCTCAGGGCCACAGAGCCTGGGAGTCAGTGAAGGGGGTACCCAGGAGAGAAGCCTTGATAAAGAACTTGACACGTTTCCCCTCATGAGGCACATACAGTCCAGGTGAGCAAACCTTCTGCCTCTGTCCCTCCTCCAGGGAGGTTACCTGTGGAATTGTCCCTACCGCCCAGTGAGGAATTTCTCACATGAACTACAGCCCGGGGCCCTGTCCTGCAAAGGTGGGCAGGGCCGTGTGGCTGATGGAAGCTGGAGGGACTTACCTCTCCCTCCTGGTGGAGGGCGATGGGAAAGGTGGGGATCACAGAAAGGCCAGGAACTCAGGGCTGCCAGAGAAAGTCTGAGGGGGAGAGAGAGTAAGACCCAGTCCTCTGATGACGCTGTGCAGTAGACAGCCAAGGGCTGTGGCCTGAGCACACACGGAAGAGAAAGGGACTCTCAGCTTCTCTCAGGAGTAGCTGCTCTGAGGCCACAGACCCAAACCTGACCCAGGGCCCCTTTTCCTTACCCTAGCTTACCTGCTGGGTCCACGGAGCTGGAGAGAATGTGTCCCCACTATCGGAAGCCTCCAGGTGGCCGTCTCCTTGCTGCAGGGTCCAGGGAAGCAGACAGGAGGCTCACAGAGAAGACAGCACTCCCCCGCCCGCCCACTCCAAGCTCAGTTCTTGGCCCCAAACCATCTTCCCAGGCGACACAGAAAGTCGTGCATCCTTGGGCCTTTGAGAGACTTCCCCAGAACACTGGGAGGAGGATAAAATTGCAGAGCTTACTTAGCTCCCCTAAGTCTTGGATGCCCACAGCATTTTGAGGCAGTTACTGTCACTGTGCCCACTGAACAGTTGCAGAGAAGGGCGTGGGCATGTTAGTGACTGAGCCATGACTCCACAGTGCATGGGGGCAGAGGCTGACCTCTGAGTCCAGGCGGATTGGCTGCAGAGCCCACCGTGATCCCATAGAACGTATGGTTCCAGGGTTGGAATGTTCTAGAATCTACTGTCATAAACAGCATCATGTGTGAGATGGCAAGTCTGACTCGGCCCTCCTGCCCTGTCTCTTTTCCCAGGCCAGGGGAGAAGCAGGCCCACCTGTCCTTCCCATCCTCCTCTCTGTTCAATGCCGTCTTCTTGGAAACAGCAAACTGCATGCCTGGTGCTGTAAGAACAAGGTCATCCACAGGCACCATGTCGTATGTCGTTGTTCAGTCGCTCAGTCGTGTCGAACTCTTTGCGATCCCTTGGACTGCAGCACGCCAGGCTTCCCTGTCCTTCACCATCTCCCAGAGTTTGCTCAGACTCATGTCCATTAAGTCAGTGATGCCATTCAACCATCTCATCCTTTGCTGTCCCCTTCTCCTCCTGCCTTCAATCTCTCCCAGCATCAGGGTCTTTTCCAGTGAGTCGACTCTTCGCAATAGGTGGCCAAAGTATTGGAACTTATACCATGTAGTATACACCCCCCCAAAACAAGACATTTCTCCACAGAAAACAACCACGCCATGCTGTGAACACACACTCACTTCATCTTACTAAGAGAAATGCTAACTTCTATGTCTTTTCCAAATTACATTCAGTTTCCTCAGCTGGTTCTTAATTTTACTGTCTCCAGCCTAAAGTGTTTTTTTTTTTCCCCCCCCAGGAAAAGGAGCATTTTGTCCTAAGAGAACTTCATATCTCCTTAGAAGACCAAAACTGTAAGAACTTTGAAAATGATAGTTTTCTAACTGCCAGGTGGGCCAGGGTGTTGGGGGTGTCGGGGAAGCGTAAGAGCAGGAGCCTGGAACTTCACTACAGTTCCCACCCCAGAGCATATCAGACCTGATGTCAGAATCCAGACAGCTCTTTGCAGCCATCATCCCTTCTCTTCCGAAGTAACTGTAGGTTCCCTGGAAGCTGTGAAGATGGTGGAGAGAGGCCTTGGGTACCACTTATCCTGTTCCATCCAAAGGTAACATCTTACACAACAATGGAACCATGTGGAAATCAGGACTTCGACATGGATACAGTTGTGTTGCATGTAAGTGCCATCTTATCACATGTGTGCATTTGTGTAACCTTCCCTGCAGCCAATACCCAGAACCTTCCACTCACCACAAAGGTCTCCCTGTTCCTCTCATCATTCCTATCCCTTGATAAGCTCTTTCATTTTATCATTTAGAAAATGTGATTTAAGTAGAATCATCCTGGCAGCTCTGCTGGTAAAGAATCCGCCTGCAATGCAGGAGAGTGAAAGTGAAAGTCGCTCAGTCATGTCCAACTCTTTGCAACCCCACGGACTACATACAGTCCATGGAATTCTCCAGGCCAGAATACTGGCCTTCTCCAGGGGATCTTTCCAACCCAGGGATCGAACCTAGGTCTTCCACCTTGCAGGTGAATTCTTTACTGTCTCAGCCACCAGAGAAGCCAAAGAATGCTGGAGTGGGTAGCCTCTCCCTTCTCCAGTGGGTCTTCCCAGCCCAGGAATTGAACCGGGGGCTTCCCTGATAGCTCAGTTGGTAAAGAATCTGCCTGCAGTGCAGGAGTCACTGGTTCGATTCCTGGGTCAGGAAGATCCCCTGGATAAAGGATAGGTTACCCACTCCAGTGTTCTTGGGCTTTCCTTGTGGCTTAGCTGGTAAAGAATCCACCTGCCATGTGGAAGACCTGGGTTCGATCCCTGGGTTGGGAAGATCCCCAGGAGAAGGGAAAGGCTACCCACTCTAGAATTCTGACCTGGAGAATTCCATGGACTGTCTGGTCCATGGGGTCCCAAAGAGTCAGATACTACTGAGCAACTTTCACTTAAGTTTCTTAATTGCTACCAACTATTTACTTTCATGTAATTTCTGGTATGTGAAGGGCCTAAGTCTGCCCTTTTATTTTTTGTTTTCTGTTCTTTGCTTTTATTTTCCCATCTTAGTATTGGTTACTTGAACATCTGTTTTAGAGTCATGTTTCAATTTTTATATAGTGTTTCTGAGTATATCTCTTTGTATAGCTGTTTCAGCTGTTGCTCTGGATATTATATTATGCATATATGATTTATAGCAGTTAACTGCTGTTGACATTTTACCAGTTTGAGTAAAGTACCCAAACTTTACCTCCCACTAAGTCCCTTCACTCAACCTTGTTTAAAATATAATTGTTTTAAGTATTTCTTCTCTATACATTTAGAACCTCATTGAATAATGTTATAATTTTTGCTTCAACCAAACAAAATTTATAAAACAAGAAAAGAAATATATTGTATTTATCTTATTTATATGGTCTTTCTTCTTTCTATGTGGTCTAAGAGTACATATGTAAATATAGAATTCATTTATTTTATAAATATTTAGATGTTAATTTGGAAAATGTATGTTAAATATTTTAATATATTTATTATTAAATGTAAATTTATAAATAAAATTACATGTTAATTCCAGGGTTTCTATTTGTACTTTATAGGAAGAATAAAGAGAGGTGTATCTACTCCATCTTGGTCCGGAGACCTAATCTCTTAAGAAAAGAAAGTCTGAGGGGCTTCCCTGGTGGTCCAGTGGTTAAGACGCCCTACTCCCAACATAGGGGGCCTGGGCTCAATCCCTGATCAAGGGACAGAGATCCTGCATGCTGCAGAGTGTGGCCAAAATAAATAAATAAAATAAAAAGACACCAATTAAGAAACCCTGAGAAGGGAGAAACAGAAAGTCTTAGCACTCCTCTGCCCTGCTACAGCTTTGAGACAGCACGGATGGCAGCCTGGGAAACCATTTCTGCAGCATTCCCCTTGGTCCTCAGGCATCTTTTGGAGAAGACTTTGGGCATCCTGGAAATACAGAGCAGGACTGAAAAAATGCAGAAGGAAGTGAGATGGGGGGTACTTGAGTTACCTTGTCTCCCCCCTGAGATATGGTCAACCACATAACTTCCCAAACCAGGAAGTTACGGGCATCTAAAAACACTGGGTTTTGATTCAGAATCCAACAGGCTTTCCTTTGTCCACCAAAAGCCCTTGCTGAGGCTTGTCAAGGGACGTTGCCACACACTGCTTCCTCAAAGCACCGCCCCCCCCCCCACCCCCGGAGTCTGGGCGTCATCCCCACCTCTATGTCCCTCATCCCCCCAGGGAGCCATCCACACCAAAGTATTAATACCAGGTGGAGGATTATTGACCACTGCCAAGGACCCTGCAGCAGCAGCTCAGTGGACAGACCACCAGGATCGGAGCAGGAACTGTGCAAAGCAGTGACCACCCGACCTTCAACTCCAAACACACGCTTGACCCATTCAGTAGGTTACAAATCCTCTCAGCTGGTTTACTTCCTAGATTTTTGCTTTAAGAAACTTTGGGTCATTCGCAAAAATAAGCCCACTTTGCAAAAGTGAAAATTTGCTGTTGTGTACAATAAAAAAACTTGCAGACCATGAAGATGTTTCTAGGAATATTGCTGAAATGCACACTGGCCTCCGAGGAAACTTGTTTATTTGGAATATCACTTCTGAAGGGATTGTTTGTCAAACAAAACCAAACAAAAATAAGTCAACTTCCTTTAGACATAATCACTCCCATCTACCTTCAGTGGCTCATGGGGACTCCTGGGGGCTTCTGTATTCTTACGACTTCCTGGAGAAAGGCCAGACTCTGGTCTCAAATAAATCCACAGAAATGTGCTGTGTGCCTGGCATGGAGGTGCTGACGAAAGCAAAGGATTTGGTTTTATCCCTGGAAGTGTTTCAAGACTCAATGACCAATTTCTCCTGCAAATAAGTTCCCATCTCTTGTGGCTCAGATGGTAAACAATCTGCCCGCAATGCAGGAGACCTGGGGTCGATCCCTGGGTCAGGAAGATCTGCTGGAGAAGAGAATGGCAACCCACTCCAGTATTCTTGTCTGGAGAACTCCATGGACAGAGGAGCCTGGCGAACTACAGTCCATGGGATCGCAGAGTTGGACACAACTAACTACAGGCCAAGCTTCACAAGAAGCCCCACCTTTCTACCAACTTTCCCCACTCCCAAACCTTCCTTCACTTACTCATTCAGTAAGTGTATACTGAGCATTTATTTTGTACCAGGTACTCTACTAGGTGATGGAGAGTACATTGAAGAAAACACCCGAAATCTTGCCTTTATGGGAACTTACTTTCTCATGGGAGAAACAGATGATAAGCCTAATACAAATAAAGTATATGGTATGTTATCAATAGAAGGTATTAAGTGCTCTGTAGACAGTGAAGCAGGGGTGCAGTTTACAATGAGGGAAGGCCTCGTTGAGAAGGCGACGTGCAAACAAGGACTTGAAGGAGGTGGGGAGTGAGGCTCGTGGATCCAGGACAGGACACACCGGGCGGTAGCAATAGCCCTGAGCTGAGAGGGCTTCTGGTCTTGTCAGGGACAGCGAGGAGGCAACGGAAAAGACTGTTTTCACTGAGTGAACTTCTAGTCAGGTCAAATACAGACCAGTCATTTTTTTTTTTGTAGCTTATTGCTACTTAGAATTTATTTGGCTTTGTTTATTTTTTAAAATTTTAATTGAAGTCTAGTTGCTTTACAACGTTAGTTTCTGCTGTACAGTGAAGTGAATCAGCTCTGTGTATACATGCGTCCCCTCTGTTGTGAATTTCCTTCCTGTTGAGGTCACCGAGAGCACCGAGTGGCGTTTCCCGTGCTCTCCAGGCCTCATTAGTCCTCCGTTGTATGCATAGTGTCAGTAGCGTGTACACGTCAGTCTCAACCTGCCGTATCCTCCCACCTGTGTCTCCCCTTTCTCCTTGCTAGCCATACCTTTGTTCTCTACATCTATGTCTCTATTTTATAAATAAGATCATCCATACCAATTTTTTCAGATTCCACATATGTGCATTAATACATACTTGTTTTTCTGACTGACTTCCCTCTGTATGACAGTCTCTACGTCCATCCATGTTTCTACAGATGATCCAATTTCATTCCTTTTTATGGCTGAGTAATATTCCAAAATAAAGTCAAGTCTTGCAAGCAGGATCTTCCAGGGAACCACCAGACAGGTATGAGAACAGGGTTTTGACCCTCTTTTGCCAGTTCACTTCAGTTGCTCAATTGTTTCTGACTCTCTGTGAGCCCATGAACCACAGCACGCCAGGCTTCCCTGTCCATCACCAACTGCTGGAGCTTGCTCAAACTCATGTCCATCGAGTCAATGATGCCATCCAGCCATCTCATCCTCTGTCGTCCCCCTCTACTCCCACTCTCAATCTTTCCCAGCATCAGGGTCTTTTCCAATGACTCAGTTCTTCCCATCAGGTGGCCAAAGTATTGGAGCTTCAGCTTCAGCATCAGTCCTTCCAATGAATATTCAGGACTGATTTCCTTTAGGATGGACTGGTTGGATCTCCTTGCAGTGCAAGGGGCTCAAGTGTTTTCTTGGGGACTGAAGGTTGTTGGTTTTCAAGCATACTGGGGAGAGGGGGATGAGAGTAAGTGAAGTTCCAACACCATAAAGGTCACCATTCTTGCTGAGATCCTGCCTTTCCCCACTAGCAAACACTCCCTGACTGCTGCAAGCCTTTTGTTAATTTTCTGAATTCTGCAAAAGATGACTGTGATGATTTTTGCACAGCGGTCCTCAGAGAGGATGTTCAGGAGCTTTCACCATCCTTCCTGCTGACACTACTCTTGAAGGGACACTTGGGGGCTGGAAATTGACATAAACAAACTGGACTGAGTGGATGTGTGATTATGAGAGGGGAGCAAGATTTGGCTGGATTGGGGGCCCCAGGCAGCAGGATGATGGGAATCAAGGCAGGATGCGCAGCTGGGAGCCCTGTGCAAACTGGCATCTGAAGTTTTCAAGGAGAAAAGTGAACATGTATCTTTTAGGAAGGTTAAGCTGGCAGGGGGCCAGGAGATGAGCTGGAACAGAGGGAAGAAGACCAACGACTAGTCTGTGCACATGGGAGAAGCACCATGTGCACATGGGAGAAGCTGGATGGGAGAGCAGTCCTCAGGAGGCTTCCGTTGGTGATGGGTCACTGGGGAGGCTGGTAAGTCCTGTTGCTGTCTGGAGACACAAGTTTTCTTCTTGCCAGCCCAAAAGTTATGTCGGTCCCAATGGGGTCCTCTTGGCCTCACCCTTATACTGTTTGCCCCCTGTGAAGGACCCTGATGTGTTGAATACCTTGAGTATCTTGAAGTTCACAACCAGTGATGCCCCCTCTTGGGTGGGAAAGCAGAGCTGGGTTCACAGAGCTGGGCTTGGCCATAAACACACAGGACGTTCTTGAATCCTATGGGGCCCCTCGTTTAAGGAGTCGATACATTAGTCATCCATCTGGTGGGGGGGCACTGTGCAGAGAAAAAGAGGGGCTTGGCACCTTGCTTCTGGGGGATCACTGATGACCAAACCCTCTCTGGTAGGTCCCATCGCCTGAAGGTAAGGGAGGGGGGAGGGCAACACAGCTGGTGCCCAGAGTGCCCTGGGCTGCCACGTCTCCAAGTGGTAGACCCAAATCCTTCTTCAGGACATTTGGATCTTTTCAGACAACCTGAGAAATAGCTCAGGTTCCAGTCCAGCTCAGGCCAACAGTAACCTTAAAAGTGGAAAGTGGAAGAAATGATTTGGTCAGACACTGCTCTCAGGAGGGCTTGGAGAAGACCTCAAGCTGGACCCCCACCCCCACCCCGTCTGTACCAGAGCCTCCCGCAGCCAGGCCCCCGGAGCTGCCTGGAAAGCCAAAGCTTTGGTTTCCAGGAAGTCCAGCTGGGGCCTGTCACAAAGTTCTGCTTGGTCACTGCTCCACTCCAGGGAGGCATGTGGATGCCAGCTTTGTGTGTCTAGTGGAAGCAACGGAAGGCTTGTGTAGGGTCACCCAGCCAGAACAGACCGTTTCATCCGGTCTTTCCTGGAGGATTAGGCCAGGCAGGCCCAAGCCCTGGGTCTTGCAGCACATTCTGTGTCTGGTGGACTACACAGAGGTTTTAGCCAGGCGGCCGCTGAGGCTGGATTCGAGGAGCTTGGGCAGAACTGTGAGTCTGCAGGTTTAGGAGCACACAACACGCGCACGCACTCCCAATACTGCCAGCGGCCTTGGTTCACTGCCTACAGGGAACCACGCCCATCCACACCAGGTGCTACGAATTACGTCAGATTTCAGATAGCCCGCCTCCTGCCCTCCCGGCCCACACACTGACACCCGCTTACCAAGCAAACTTAAGGTCTTATTCAAGGTAAGTCACCAAACTTACTTGTAGTAGTTATGAATGTCTAAACCACAGAACACGCATTAAACAGTGCTGCCATTTTTATTGGCTCTTGTTCTGTCGCTTCGTCGTGTCCAACTCTTCTGCAACCTCATGGACTGTAGCCCGTCAGGCTCCCCTGTCCATGGGATTTCCCAGGAAAGAATAATAGAGTGGGTTGCCATCTCCTCCAGGGCATTTTTCCGACGCAGGAATCAAACCCACATCTCCTGCATTGGCGGGCAGATTCCTTACCGCTGAGCCACCTGGGAAGCCCTTACTAGCTTTTGGGTGCCCCCAGTCCCAGCTTCGCCACAAGAGCAGGATTTTTTAGGAACACCTTTGTTGGATCATAGAACCAACTGTACTGTCATATCCACTTTAAAGATGAGAAAAGTTAAGATTTAGAAGTTGCTGGTCCCGCTCGGTAAGCGTAGGACCCTGACTCAAATTCCTGGCTGAGAAGCTAGACTCTGACTGGCCCTGTGCCCGCCCCTTGCGCCCAGGTGCGGAGCCTCAGCTCTGCATCCTCGTGATGGGAAAGGTCACGTGGATGAAGCCCTCCTGTGAAGGTTTCCTCATTGGTCTTTGCTCCCAGCCCCGCCCCTCTGGTGCAGTGGTCCCGCCCACCTGGCTATGCGTGCCCTGTGCGAGCTAGAAGGTTTGGCTACCTCTCCCTACTGTCCTGGTCCTAGGTGTGCTGGGCAGGGCCTGGGCCCTGACTAGACCTCAGAGATGTTTCTGGAGCCATACTGACCTGAAGACGAGGCTTGCTGCAGAGAGCTGGCATAAGGAACTGGAGCCAGGTTCCTGGGCAGCCTGGGGCAAAGCAGCAGGGCCAGTGGCTGCCCTACAAAACTCCATGTACAGTCAGAACCTGCTCCACTAAGAACGGAAGCCAGGAAGACAGTGCCCTGCGCCTCAGGACGTGGTGAGCTCCCCTTAAGCTCCCCCAAGGTCAAAGTCAGCCCCCCCGACCCCTCCTACCAGCCCACTCATCCTGTATCTGTTGCTCTTCACCCATCTTTAAGGGGTTGGTCAGAACCCTGCCTAGGTATCTCCCTGGTGGTCCAGTGGTTAAGACTTTGCCTTCCAATGTAGGGGTAAGGGTTTGATACCTGGTGGGAAGGTAAGATCCCACCTGCCTCCTGGCCAGAAAATCAAGAAGTAAAATAGAAGCAATATTGTAACAAATTCAGTTCAACTTTAAAAAGGGTCCACATCAGAAAAGAACCTCACTTGCATTTCATAGCTGACCCCACACTTCCTGGGTGTCCAGGGAAACCCCCGTGCCCCGCCACCTGCACTACCGTGGCTCTGTCTCTTCAGTGCCCTGTGATTCTTCGGTGCCCTGTGGTTTCTGTGCTCCTTCGGTCATGAGTCATGTCATTTGGTGATGCCTCAGCTTCTCATATACAGGCAGAGCCAACTTCGTGATTTGTGTTCTCAGGTGAATTGTAAGTGGACCATCGGAGAGAACGTGTGTTCTGTACAAGCTGTGAGGATGCAGGGCGGGCCCCCAGATGAACTTAAAAAGGCCTAACAACCCACAATGTGGCTGATCTGGGCCATAGCAGGGTTCTGAGTACTGAGGTGGTGGGGGAGGCATGCAGGAGCAGGTGGGCAGAAAAGAGTTGCTGCTGCTTGAGCTTGAAAGCAGCTGTGGGGGAAAAACCAAACAAACCCAAAACACTGAAACAGTTGGATGTAAGTGCCTCCATCTCACCTGGATTGTTCTTCCATATGCTGTCACCCTCTCTTCGGTGCTCAGCTTTCTTCACAGTCCAACTCTCACATCCATACATGATCACTGGAAAAACCATAGCCTTGACTAGACGGACCTTTGTTGGCAATATGCTGTCTAGGTTGGTCATAACTTTCCTTCCAAGGAGCAAGCATCTTTTAATCTCATGGCTGCAGTCACCATCTGCAGTGATTTTAGAGCCCCCCAAAATAAAGTCTGTCGCTGTTTACACTGTTTCCCCATCTATTTGCCATGAAGTGATGGGACCAGAATTGATGGCTGAAGAATTGGTGCTTTTGAACTGTGGTGTTGGAGAAGACTCTTGAGAGTCCCTTGGGCTGCAAGGAGACCCAACCAGTCCATCCTAAAGGAAATCATTCCTGATTATTCATTGGAAGGACTGATGTTGACGCTGAAACTCCAATACTTTGGCCACCTGTTTTGAAGAACTGACTCATTTGAAAAGACCCTAATGCTGGGAAGATTGAAGGCAGGAGGACAAGGGGATGACAGAGGATGAGATGGTTGGATGTTATCACCAACTCAATGGAAATGAGTTTGAGTAAACTCTGGGAGTTGGTGATGGACAGGGAGGCCTGGCGTGCTGCAGTCCAAGGGGTCGCAAAGGGTCATCGGACACGACTGAGTAACTGAACTGAACTGATGGGACCAGACACCATGATCTTACCTTTCTGAATGTTGAGCATTAAGCCAACTTTTTCACTCTCCTCTTTCACTTTCATCAAGAGGCTCTTTAGTTCTTCACTTTCTATCATAAGGGTGGTGTCATCTGCATATCTGAGGTTATTGATATTTCTCCCAGCAATCTTGATTCCAGCTTGTGCTTCATCCAGCCCAGCGTTTCTCACGATGTACTCCGACTTACTTGTCTGACTTACTTCACTTATGATATTTTCTAGGTCCATTCCATGTTGCTGCAAATGGGATTCGTTCTTTTTTTTAATGGTTGAGTAATATTCTGCTGTAAAATGGTACCATACCTTCTTAAACTGATCATCTGTTTGTGGACACTAAGGACACCCCTTGTCCTGGCTGTTGTGAATCGTGCTGCTGTGAACAGTGTGTGCATGTATCTTTCCAAATTAAGAGTTCTCACCTTTTCTGGGTGTACGCCCGGAACTGGGATTGCTGGATCGCATGGCAGCTCTATGTTCAGGTTTTTAAGGAGCCTGTATACTGGTTTCCATAGTGCTAGCACCAGTTTACATTCCCACCAACAGTAGAGGAGGGTTCCCTTTTTGCCACACCCTCTCTGGCTTTTATTGTTTGTAGACTTTTTATTGATGGCCATTCTGACCAGTGTGAGGTGATAGGTACCTCATTGTGGTTTTGATCTGCATTTCTTTTGTAATTGGAGATGTTGACCATCTTTTCATGTGTCTGTTGGCCATCTGTATGTCTTTGAAAAAATGTCCATTTAGATCTTCTGCCTATTTTTTGATTGGCTTTTTAAAAAAATTGAGTTGTATGAGATGTTTGTATGTTTGGGAAATTAATCCCTTGTCATTATATCATTTACAGATATTTTCTCCCATTCTGTAGGTTGTCTTTTTGTTTTATTTATGGTTTCCTTTGCTGTGCAGAAACTTTAAAGTTTGTTTATGTTTCATTTGTTTATTTTTGCTTTTATTTCTATTGGCTGAGGAAACTGATCTGAGGAGATATTGCTACAATTTATGTCAGAGAATGTTTTACCTGTGTTCTAGGAGTTTTATGGTGTCATGTCATATATGTAGGTCTTCCAGTCATTTTGAATGAATTATTGTGTATGGTGTGAGGGAGTGTTCTAACTTCATTGATTTACATGTGGCTGTAGCACTTGCTGAAGAGACTGTCTTTTATATATTCGCCTCCTTTGTTGAAGGTTAATTGACTGTTGGGTTTATTTACGGGCTCTCTTCTATTCCACTGATCTCTATGTCTGTTTTTGTGCTGGCACCACACTGTTTTGCTTACTGTAGCTTTGTAGTATTGTCTGAAGTCTGGGAGTGTTATGCCTCCAACTTTGTTTTTTTTTTCCCCCTGAGGATTGCTTTGGCAATTATGGGTCTTTTGCAGTTCTATATAAAATTTAGGATTATTTATTCTAGTTCTGTGAAAAGTATCATGGGCATTTCGATAAGGATCGCACTAAATCTGTAGTTTGCTTTGGGGTAGCATGGCCATTTTAACAATATTAATTCTAAATATATGAAGGAATTTTAAATTATTTTTGGAAACAGATTGGGCTTCCTTCAAAGATGGCCACGTGCTCCTCATTGCTGTGGTTCAGGAAGCATTAAAAGGTGAGGGCCATCAGTTGGTCAGAAGATGGAAGAGTGAGGGAATGTTTCAGTTGACTCACGTGAGTTAAAAAGTTTGAGCCAACATTAAAGTTGGGGAGATTTTACATACAATATCAAGTTTCTGACTTCTGCTGAGAAAATTGGAGGATCTGTCAGCATAAAGCCCTCTTTTCTGCATACTGACCACAATCAGCCAGAGCTAGCTGTCTCTTTCTCTTGACCCTAGGCGGTATTCTCCAGTTCCTCCGAGTGTTTCCCATCGTTCAGTGCATCCTCCTGACCAGGGCAGTTTAGCTCATTTCTGTCACCTGCCCCCTGAATTGTAGGCCCTGGAATTGACACCCTGTAGTAGAGGAAACTCAACTGTTAGATTTGGGCACAGCACCCCCTCAGCCTTCCCCTGCTTTCTAATGGGGGCTGCCCACCCAGAGCCCCTGCAGCCAAGGGGTTGTGTTTTGCGTTACGTTCCCCCATTTTTAACTGAGCAGTTGAGGTTGATGCCTGATCCCAGGGTTGTCAGTTCACTGGCTGATGGTGACACATGCTTACTTGGGCCTGGAGGGGGAAAATGTGCTGAGCCAATCAAACCTTCGCTCTTGGCTGTAAAAACTGAGAAGTACAGTGTGAACCAGCAAGTTGGCAATGGTTCTGTGCCAGGGAGAGGCCAGAGAAGTCACAGAGGGCCCTGAGCAAGCTGAAAATGGGAGGCACTTGGAAGAAGTTCATTTTGGGAGGTGTGGGAGGGAGTGTGTGGACCAAGAAAGGCAGTGATACCTTAGGGAAGAGAGAGAGAGCCTGTGGCAGAGAGAGACAAATCTAGTCCTGGGTCCCAGAGCCGTCTTGGTTCCTTAGAGTTTTTCAGCTTCATAGCCAGTTCATGTGTTTTTCTATAATAAACTCTCAATTCCTTGAGTGAAGTAAAGTGTTCTTTGTCCCTGCACTCAAGAAAAGCTAATCAGGCACTCTTCAGGCCTCTGCTAACTGTAGAGTCTGTGGTTTTGCCAATGAGTTAAGGGTTTACCTCCACGGTATGCCCCCACCCCCCACTATTGGCAGATAGCACATGGTGGACAGAGAGCAGATGCATTAGGAATCAAACTTTAAGACTACTTCCTCTTCTTTTTTTTTAAGCTGATTTTTTAAAAAATCAAAGTATAGTTGATTTACAATGTCACGTTAATTTCTGCTGTACAGCAAAGTGATTCAGTTATATATGCATTCTTTCTCATATTGTTTTCATCAGGGATGATCACAGGATATTGAGCATAGTTCCCTGTGGAGTAGGACCTTGTTGTTATCCATCCTGTATGTTCTAGTTTGCATCTGCTAACCCGGAACTCTGAATCCATCCCCCTCTGCAACACATTGGCAGCCATCAGTCTGTTCTCTGTATCTGTGAGTTTCTGTTTCTTAGATAAGTTCATTTGTGTGTCATATTTTAGATTCCACATATAAGTGATATCCTATGGTATTTGTCTACTTCCTCTCCTTTGGCTTCTGCAGCAAAGGTATGCATACGATTCTCAAGGCACAAACATGCAGGCATCTTAAGATCTAATTTTATTACATTATCATATTCCCAACAAGAAAAAAAAAGTGTAGGTAAAGCTGCTTGTTTTCTTATATACATCTGTCAGCCCTAATCAGACAAACCCCACTTAGGTGATAGAAAACTATTCAGGGGTTGTCATCCTTCTTGTGAACCTGAAGAATATTTAACTTGTTGATTAAGCACTTAACATTACAAATGAATGCAAAACTGTCTGTCAGTTCTGGTGTGATTGTTTTGGAAATGGTGGAAGTGTTTAGGTTGCCGTGACAATGAATGACCTTTGGGATAATTAAGGCTGCCATGTTGCATCAGCTTTTCTGTGGAGTTGCCGTGCGTGTTCCAAGGAGAAGAAAAGAATGATGTGTATTCTAGCTCATCATAAAGTCGCTGATTTGTGTTTTAAGCAACTGCTGCCTAGATGAGATGACAAAGAACTTGAGGCTGTAGCTGCCCCAGTGAAGGGAGTTGAGGAAGGGTAAAAACAATTGTGTCATTGGGGAAAGCTGCCAACTATGATGGTGTCTCCGTGGCACCAGCAAACAGTCTGAAACCTGAACAGCCACATAGACTGGGGGACACAGAGATGAAACAGCTGGGAATTGACCGGAGTTTCCTTTGTAGCCAAGTCTTGGCGTCATGGAGATTAAGACTCGACTGATCTCACTGGAAAATTGTTCAAACCTTTGCTGTGCTCTTTCTTCATAGATACTCGTTTTGCACTCCTAGGGAAAAAACAATACACACCTGCTTAATCATTTCAAACACAACAGAGTGCATTTGTTACAAATTAGTTTAAAAAAAAATCGTTTCTCCTCTCTTCATTTTTACTAGGATTTCAGAGATTTCATTTGTCAGAAAAAAATGGTAATTTCTAATAATAAAGACAAATTAACAAGAAAGACGGTCAGAACAAGTTTTATTCTCTGGTTAAATTTATTTTTAATTTATGTAAAGTACAAAACAGTAAAATATGCCCTTTGTGGTGTACAGTCTCGTGGGTTTTGACAACTGCATATTTCTAAGAATTGTATATCCATGAGTATAATTAATTGTATAGGAAAAGTTCCAACACCCCAAATTCCCTTCAGAGTCAGCCCTGCCCTCCATCCCCAGTTCTGCCAACACTGATCTGTCCTTTGCCTTGATACTTTTGCCTTTTCTGGAATGTTATATAAATGGAATCATACAGCATATAGCCCTTTTGTTTATTATTAATTTATTAACTTAAAAAATATTTATTTGGCTTTGCTGAATGTTAGTTACAGCACGCAGGATCAGTGTGATATGTGGGATCTAGTTTCCTGGTCCCACATCAAACCTGGGCCCCCGGCATTGAGAGAGCAGTGTCTTAGCCACTGGACCACGAGGGAAGTCCCTGTTAACCTTTGCTGAAGTTTTCTCCATATAATGTTCTGTGCAGAGAGAAGAAAAGAGGGGAAAATATTTGAGGCTGGGTGAATCTTGGAAGACAAGATTGAGGAAGTGGGGACGTGACCAGCCTCATCTTCAGAATTATCTTCATTTGTGCAAAGAATATATCTTCGAGGCAGTGAGAAGCCAGTGCAAGGGTTTGGGCACCTGACAGCCTCTACGCACACAGGGTTCAAAGGAAGCACCGTGGGCGTGGCCTTTGGCTGTCTGTAACCAGCGCTGGGATCTGACCCAGGGCTGGGTAATTAACATGCATAATTAGCTCCTGTTTAGTTTTGAGGGCAGTTGCGGTGCAGGCAGCATCAGGCTCGTGTAGAAAAGCACAAATTAACACTGCCATTGTGCTCTGGAGCGGCCACCCTTATTATGCTTTATCAACACAGCAGCTGGATTAGCCCTGCATTCAGTTTGCTTTGCCTCATTACAATAATTGCCTGGTGAACAGTGGCATGAGTCAGTGTGATCCTCCTTACTGGGGGGACAGGTTTGTTTGTACAAGTGAAACTGCAGGCGGGAGGGGCAGCTGGCTGGGCTAATATTTGGGTCTTGAGGTTGATATTAAGGTTTTTTTTTGGTTTAAAAAACCATTTGAATTCAGGATTGAATCTGGGGACGTGAGTTTATATCAGAACTATACCCAGCCAGCCTTCCAGTCATGCAATACACACACCGGTTGAATTCCTGTTGGAAATAATGTGGTCAGTTACATGGTGCCTGGAGTCGGGGTTAGATTTCACCTCTTTCGTGCATGTGCTAGATGGCTTTAATCCCTCTGCTCTGCAGTCCTGAATGTTTATTTATTTAAAAATTATTTTATTGAGGTATAATTTACAATGTTAATTTCAAGTGTACAGCAAAGTGATTCAGTTATACATACATATATAAATACATGCTTCCCTGGTGGCTCAGACGGTAAAGAATACACCTGTAATTCAGGAGACCTGATTTCGATCCCTGGGTTGGGAAGATCCTCTGGAGGAGGGCATTCTTGCCTCGAGAATCCCCACGGACAAAGGAGCGGGCTATGGTCCATGGGGACCCAAAGAGACACAACTGAGCGACTAGGCACACAGATATAAATATATATTAATTTATTCTTTTTTTACATTCTCTTCTATTATAGGTTATTACAAGATATTGAGTAGAGTTCCGTGTGCTATACAGCAGGTTCTTGTTTATTTTACATACAGTAGTGTGTGTGTGTTAATCCTGAACCACTAATTTATCTTGCTTCTTCCCCCTCCCCCATATCCCCTTTGGTAACTGAAGTTTTCTATGTCAGTGAGTCTATTTCTGTTTTGTAAACAAGTTCATTTGTGACACTAAGTTTTGAAAACCAAGTTAGATCTGCTCTACAAGAGAATCTTGGAAGGCTTGCTCTACATCAGGCGCTGTGCTGGGTGTATCCACACACTTGTTTATGATTAGCCCTGTTTTTCAGATGAAGAAATCTGTGTCCCAAGAATTCCCTCCAGCTTCTCTGCCCTCTAGGTTTCCCTCATGTCTGTGGGCTCTGGATGGTTTTGTCCTTGCGGGAGCTTTGACGGACACTCCACAGGATGGTCACCATGGTGACCAGCTTCCACTCAGAGGTGATGATGCCTTCACAGGAGTCACACTCTATGTTTTGTCAAAATCCATCCCTGCAGGAAGCCCCCTGCTGCTGCTGTTGCTGCTAAGTCGCTTCAGTTGTGTCCGACTGTGTGCGACCCTATAGACAGCAGCCCACCAGGCTCCCCTGTCCCTGGGATTCTGCAGGCAAAAATACTGGAGTGGGTTGCCATTTCCTTCTCCGATGCATGAAAAGTGAAAAGTGAAAGTGAAGTTGCTCAGTCCTGTCTGACTCTTAGCGACCCCATGGACTGCAGCCCACCAGGCTCCTCCATCCGCAGGAAACCTGAGAGCTTTGCAACCACCCTGTGAAGTAGACTGAGGGCAGGGAAGCCCCTTGAACTCCTGGGATCCTCCGTAGAATGGCTGCCACCACAGCCTCTCCGTGGGCTCCTCCAGCTGTGGTTGGCAAGGAGGTTTAGGAAACACTACTGAGCCCTACATCACCCCAACAAACTCGGGGGGTAGCCCCAACTCAGACTCTCTGAAGGGGACCTTGATCCTCAGAGCAGGGAGTGAGCCCCTGCCTGTGCCACTGCTGGGCATTGCGCCACTGCTGGGTGGGGGGGCTGTGCTGTGGCCCCTGCAGTGTCTGAAGCCCCCTTTAGACTCTTTGCAAATGGTTATTTCATAAAGACTGTGTGTGCATGCGTGTACATGCTCACATATGCAAATTGGGAGGGAAGGAAGATAGAAGAAAATGGGAAAGACAGTCCAGTCTGTTCCTTGGAAAGTTTGTTGGGAAAGAAAACCATCTCAGATGACATGGTGACACCCATCCTTAAGACGGACACATCCCCAAGGCCAGATCCAGGTAGGAGAGGTGGGACTAGCCTGGCAGGGGATGAGAAGCTCAGGCTGTGGGGTCAGCGAATTGTGGCCTCATTTTCTACTTTGTGCTTACCTTCTGTGGGACCCTGAGTGAGTTTCTGAGAGCTTCAGCTTTCCCATCTATAAAATGGAACACGGCATGAATACCTTTGTAGGGTTAGTGTGATAAATAAAATCACACCCCCAAAGCAAATTATCATTTGACTCCAAAATCCACGCTCTTAGGCACTAGACACATACGTACTGTTTTGTGTATGTGTATTATGTAGATACGGAGAAGGCAATGGCACCCCACTCCAGTACTCTTGCCTGGAAAATCCCATGGATGGAGGAGCCTGGCAGGCTGCAGTCCATGGGGTCGATAGAGTCCGGCACAACTAAGCGACTTCACTTTCACTGTTCACTTTCATGCATTGGAGAAGGAAATGGCAACCCACTCGTGTTCTTGCCTGGAGAATCCCAGGCACGGGGAAGCCTGGTGGGCTGCCGTCTATGGGGTTGCACAGAGTCGAACGCGACTGAAGTGACTTAGCAGCAGCAGCAGCATTATGTAGATAACCCTGTGTGCATGTGGGTTTCCATGACAGTGAGGTTAGTTGAGAAAGAAATCCACTGAAGTTTTTTCAATTCTAAGGGTCCCAGGATAAAGCCAGGAGGCTGCACGTGGATGTGTAAGCCCTGTTAAGAACTGCTAATAAGTATTTTGAGTATAAGACGGCACCTTGGCTTCCTCCGTGACTCTACCTACTAGTGCTGAGAGAGGGGTGGTCTGTTGGAGCTTTGTGATTAAGTGGTTTCTACCCAACCTCGGGCAGCAAGCGGTGAGCATGTAGTGATCTGGATGGAGTATAAAAGCCTGATTGTGGAGGGATTATGTGCCCTGGTTCCAGCCAGCTATTATCTAGTGGTTTTATTTATGGTTAGTCAAGTGAGAATGGCAACACAGAGAGCCACCCTGGATATGATTTTTTGTGGGCAGTGTGGTGTGTCGGACACTGTGTGGGCTCCTCCGCCCCGCGGCTACACTGCAGTGAAACAGCATGGCAACAAACACCACCCAACGTCCACCTCCTGTAAGCCACGCCCTCCACGCCTGCCAGTGAAATCCCTAAACTCTGGGTTTTCAATGCTTGTTTTAAGACACTTGCCACGTGTGCTTTTAAAAAAGAGTATAAAAAATGATCCTTTATGTGTTTATGGTAGAAAAATGGGGAAATAGTTAAGAATAGGAAATAAAGTAATAGTCACCGACAGGCCCCTCTCCCTCCTGCAAGGTAACCACAGCTAACGTTTGGCATGTGTCACTTCACAATCTTTTAAATGTATGTACACAACACAGGTAGAGTTGTATGCGTATGTGTATTTATAGGAATGGGATTGCTCCACGCACAGTTTATAAGCTGAATTCTTCACATACTATATCATGACCGTCTCCCAAGTTAGGAAGCCTTTGAGGCTCCATGTCTCTTTATAAGGGGCGCTCCCTACAACATTAGGGATCATGTCCCTGCAGAGTGGTCCAAAGAGGCCTGGCCCTGGCATCTACCCTTTGAGTGGAGTGTGAATTCAGGGAGCTTCTGTGGGCTATGGGAGTGCCACGCCGCCCATGCTAGAAGTTGACTTCTGCAGACATCGAATGAGAACCAGGGCTCTGGTGGCCGCTTCCTAAAAGTGGACTGGAATAGTGATTGCAGCCCAACATCTCAGCCTGCAGGCACCCAGGGGCCGCCTATGCATATATGCAACCCAAATAAGGCATCCAGCCCTGAGCAGAGGATGGACCACAGAGCCTGGGAGGCTGGGAAATGCCTCCTTGTCACTTCTTTGGCAAGGAACCCAATCTTCTTACCTCTGACCTACCACAAACCCACAGCTCATTCCCTCTGCGGGAAACCACCTCCAGCCTGTGGACCTACGACCTGAGCTCAGCTTACCAGCAAGCTCTGTATTCCTTTGCTCTTTTTTTTTTTTTAAATTGAAGTATAGTTGATTTACAATATTACGTTAGTTTCAGATGTACAGCATAGTCAGTATCTTTGCAGATTATACTCTATTATGGATTATTGCAAGATAATACTGAGTTTATTTCTCTGTACTGTAAATATATCCCTGTACCTGACTTGTGTAATTCACAGCAGTCCGTGCCGTCCTATCTCCTGTCCCCCTCCGTCCCTCCCGCTTTCCCTCTCCCCAGGGGTAGCCACAGGTTTGTTTAAAGACCCGTCATGTTGTTTCTGTTTAGCATATACATCCATGGGTATTATTTTTAGATTCCATATGTAGTGACATCATACAGTATTTGTCTTCCTCTGTCTGACTTATTTCACTAAGCATAATATGCTTTAGATCCATCTCATTGCTGTAAATGGCAGAATTTTATTCTTTTCAAGGCTGAGTAATAGTCCATTGCATGTATATATCACATCTTCTTTATCCATTCTTCTGTTGTTGGACATTTAAGTTGCTTCCATGTCTGGGCTGTTGCAAGCAGTGCTCCTGTGAACACTAAGTTGCATGTATGTTTATGGATTTGAATTTTCATCTTTTCCAGATATATGCCCAGGAATGGGATTGCTGGATCACACGGTAACTCCGTTTTTAGCTTTTTAAGGAACCTTCGTACTGTCCTCCATGGTGACTATACCAATTTACACTCTCACCAGTAGTATAGGAAGGTTCCTGTTTCTCCACGTCCTTGCCAGCGCTTGTCATCTGTAGAGTTTTTGATGTGAATTCCTCAGAGAGAGCTTTTGTGTTGTGTCAGACCAGTGAGTCTTGGTGCCTTGATTCTGACACGAGCTAATCCTTGAGGTTGGGGAGAAAAGGGGTTTGGATGTCATTTCAAAGTGAAATTAATGGAATTAACCATAACTATGAACCAGCTATAACTAAAGATTTCAAAAGTTGTCCCTAACAGGTAGACAGGTAGGGGTGGGCTAGTTCTGAGATGTTGGGTGTTTCCATGATTCCTGGCAGAGTTTCCTCTAGCCTCCTGGGGGCTGGGTGGGGCACTGCCTCTCAACCCGCAGCTCAGCCCCACAGTGGGTGATTGTGTTCCCTGGGCCACCTCACTCTTGGTGACAAGTGATGCTCTGCAAAACCCACTGAGGCCTGAGGAAAGAATACATTGAGGGGACTTCCCTGATGGTTCCAGTGGTTAAGACCTTGCCTTCCAGTGCAGGGGTGTGGGTTTGATCCCTGGTCGGGGAGCTAAGATCCCACATGCCTCTTGCCCAAAAAACCAGAATATAAAACAGAAGCAGTATTTAGCAAATTTCAGAAAGACTTTAAAAATAGTCCACATCAAAAAAGTCTTAAAGGACAGTGGTGCTTGTGGGCCCCCAGTGGCCTTGAGGCCATGGATTGTGCCCACTGCCTGCCTCTCTTGCCGCCCAAAGGCCCATTTCATTCTCTGCACAGGAGCATCTCTGTAGCTTCTGCCAGCAGGGCCCTCAGGGCTGGAGTGTGTGTCCAGCTGGCCTGTTGGGGTCCCATGTCCCTGGTGGGTGGGCATGGGTACCATGACTGCAACCCCTCTACAGCCTTGTGGTTGGAATGCAGGGGAGGGTCATCTAAAGATGATGACCCTTCCTTAGAAGTGGGCAGATGAAAAAGGAGAGAGACTCAAGCCCTCCCATGCAGTTTTATTTTTCAGCTCTGACACAAAAGCTATCTGCATCCCGGTCTCTCCTGGGTCCCCTTCATCCTCTGACCACCTCTGCTCACTTGGTCTTGTCTACACTGGTCCCCAGGCCCAAATCCTCCTGCCCTCCCTGTCTACCCAGATCCTGCCCGGTTGGTATCTGAGGGCTCATCTCGTCAGGCAGCTCTCCCCAGCTCCTCTGCCTGCGTCTCTGCCGCCCACACCACCTTGCCTTCTGCTCCCTCTGGGGCTCCTCTTGAGTCCGTCTCCTCTCCACAGCCCTTCAGGGAGCGTGGACCCTGTTCTAGCTCCGCCTCTTCATTTCCATCTGCAGCTTTAACCCATCTCACTCTGGGGACTCTTCTGGCATCCACCCTCCCCAGCCGCCACCTCTTACTGTTTATCTCACTTGACCTTTCAGAAGTTAAAGTTTTCAACGAAAAGTTGACCCCCCATTTCTGCCTTAAAACTCTCTCTTCTCTGGGTTTTTATGACACCAAGCTCTCCTGTTTCTCTCCACTGTAGATATTCCTAACTTAGTCTTTTTAATTTTTTAAAATTTTTGTTGGAGTATAGTTGATTTACAATAAGTTAGTTTCTGCTGTACATTAATATGATTCATTTATACACACACACACACACACACACACACACACATATATATTTGCACTTTTTAAGAGTCTTTTCTCATACAAGTTATCCCAGAATATTGAGTAGAGTTCCCTGTGCTATACAGTAGGTCCTTCTTGGTTACCGGTCTTAAATTTAGTAGTGAGTATACAGTCATCCCAAACTCCCCATTTAGCCCTCTCCACCAGAATGCTCCCCCTTTGGTATCTGTTAAGTTTGTGTTTGATATCTATAAGTCTGTTTCTGTTTTGTAAATAAGTTTATTCATATTATTAAAAAAAACTAGATGCCACTTATGAGTGATGTCATATGACTCAGTCTTCTTTAAAAGAAAAAACAACACTCCTTGTCTTCTCTGACAGCTTTCCTGCTGTCTGTCTCTCACCACATCATCGTTCACCATTTTCATGATTTGACAGACCAGTTACATGCCCTTGACCCCCACACTCACACCTCACCTGCCTCCTCTGAGCTTCAGACATAGGCATCCTGCTATCCATTTGATGGCTCTGCTTATGTGTCTCATGACAGGTTAGTGTAATAAGATCGAGCCGCTAAAGGTAACCGACTGATTCACATGCTAATCTCAGAATTAAGATGGCCCCAAATGAGCAAATTTCCCTCAGGAATTTGGCTCTCTTCCACGCTTCCCTGTCTGAGGAATGGTGTTTCCATGTCTGTAGCCACTCGTGCGAAAGCTGGGCTTGTTACCGCCCTCTCCGCGCTCCCCAGGTCCGTCTCTACATCCCAACTCTGCCCTGTATCATCTCTTTCCCTCTGTCTCCACCGTCACTTCTCATTCGTCACCACCATCCTCTTGCTAAGCTTTAACTCACCTGCTTCCTTCTGAGTCTCCCTTCCCACCCAGCAACCAGGGTCATCCCTCTGCTCCAGGACTTTGCCAGGGGAGTTACTGCTCTCAGAATAAAATCCCCAAATCCAAACCCTGTCCTATTCAGACCTGATGAGATGCCAGCCTCCTCTTCTAGCTTGGTTTCCACGCCAGCTCCTGCAGACACTCCCAGTCTCCCTGCCAGTCTCTGTGTTCCCTCAGCCTCCGAGCTCCTTTGGCCCTAGCCCCTCCCACGGCCCCTCCTGTGGCTCCTCAGTCTGGAACTTTCTTTCCTCACTCTCCACCTGCCTCTCTCAGGTCACCATTTAGGTCACTGCTAAGACAGGCCATCCCTTTCCCCAGACTGAGCTGAGACCATGCGTGATCTCTGTCACAGTACTTCTCCTTTCCTACACAACACTTAGGACTGTTTTTATTCTGTTTTTTTATTATTCTTTTATTATGTATTACTTGTGTGTCCCACTAAATGGTCCACTTCACAAAGGTAGGGAACCAGTCTCGTTCATCATGATTTGCCCAGGAACACGGTGTCTGCGCCACAAAAAAGTATTGAATGAAAGAACGAATAAATAAATACAGCTAGATTTTAATATCCCCCGGGGGTAGAGTGGGGGGATATTTCTTTTCACCCTCAGCCAAAAGTTTAATAAATACTTATTGACCTCAGTACTGTATTATGGAAAAAAAACAGAACAACAGTAACAACAACAAGGAAAAGAATGACAGCGTTAGAAGTCAGTGTGACTGAAGGAAAGTCGTGGGCTGTATGTCATTAGTCTCAGCAAATGAGGGGCAGGATTATAGCCACGGGATCCCTGAGTTTGTGAAATAGCGATGTGCTTAATAATGGAAGTTTGTTTTGCTTGGAAATGGCAGATGAATTGGATGCACATCTGGATATTTGGCATCGTGCAGACAAAAACATCTGGATGATTGGCTGAATGCTTCAACTAAACTAATGTGTTTCAGGGCTGTGTAAACAGTCAGAGAATGACTCTGAAATTATGTTTTTTGGGAGGTGGCCACGTGAATAAGTGGAGGAGGAGAGTTCTCGTTCCAGAAAGACGATGGACTCAGAGACTTGAAATCCCTCCTATCCCAAACACACAGGGAACTCAGGATGCATGTGACCCTTGGAAGCTGCATGGCCAAGGCCATGAGTCTTTGAAATCAGGAGGAGACTGAAAATCAGAGCCATGTGAGCCCATGAACTGACCTGGGAGTCTGTTTTTGCTCCCAGTAAACCTTGGGAGCTTGGGCTTGAAACCCAGTTGAGGACAGGAGACAAGGTTTTGGAATCCTGAGAAGTCTTAAGTCAGGACATCTGAAGAGCTGAACTCTCAGTGGAAAGGGGGATTAGAAGAAATCTGGCTCTTGGCACAAGGAGGAGACGAGGAAGCTGGCTTAGCTCGAGTAGAAGGAAACAGTCTCCCTAGAGAAAAATGAAGCCCTGGGCTTGCCCTTGGGCTTTGGGTCCAAAACATGTCTTTACTCCGCTCAGAAAGCATGCAAATATCTCTGCAAGGCTCAAGAAAACTCCAAGCAGAGAAATAAACATAACAATCTGTCCCAGAGTGAACACCCCTGGAATGTCTGCCCTCCTGAATCACCCAGCAGTGATTCTCCAACAACACTGGCCTCACTGTGCCTTCTCAGTAAATGAGTCTCATTAAAGATGAGCTCATGAGTTTAAAAAATTAGGAAACATACAATGAAATAATTCGCTGTGAGCAAGAGTCAGCAGACACAACAAACAGCAAGATTCCAGTCCCTTGAACTTGAGCTAATAAAGGCACAATCAGAGAGAGGGGGGAAAGTATGCTAAAAATGCTTAAAAACATAATAGAAGGAATCAAGTCCTGGAGGGAAGATCAAGACACTGTAAATAAAGAAGGAAAGTTTGCAAAATAATGAATAGGCCTTCTAGAAATGTGAAATATATTAATTTTTTTTTAAAAGAAAAATTTATTTGGCTGCATCAGGTCTTAGTTATGTGGGATCTTCAGTCTCCATCGCGGCATGCAGACTCTTAGTTGCAGCTTGTGAGATCTAGTTCCCTGACCAGGGATCAAACCCCAGTCCCCCGCACTGGGAGCATGGAGTCTTAGCCACTGGACCACCGGGCAAGTCCCTGACATATACTCATTGAACAAAAATCTCAGTGATTTTACTGCATTAGCTTACTGGAGGAGAGAATTGCTGAAAAGAAACAGCACAGAGAGAGAGAAAATGGAAAACATGAAAGGGAATTTAAATAATGAAAATGTCCAATACAAAGCTAATAAAAGTTCCAGAAGGAGATGAGAGAGAAAGAATTAGAGGAAATATTTGAGGAGAAAATAGATGATAATTCTGAACTGATTAAAGCTGTGAACCCTCAATGGAAGAATTCCAGGAAACCCCAAGCTGGCTAACCCCACACCTAGATACTTCCTGTATGAACATTAAATACTAAATAAAGGGAGAAAACCTGCAAAACAAAGGGAGATAAGAGATCACATACAAGGTAACAGTGGTTAGAATGACAGCAGATTTTTTAATACTAACAACAGAGATCAGAAGAGAATGGAAGAGTATCTTCTTAGACTTATAATCAGGAGTGAGGGAAGGGGACTACCCTGGTGGTCCAGGGTTAAGACTCCATGCCCCCGGTGCAGGGGGCGTGAGTTCACTCAGGGAACTAGACCTCATGTGCTGCAGCTAAAAGTTTGCATGTCGCAACCAAAGATTCCATGTGCTGCAACTAAGACCCCGTGCAGTCAAATAAATTTTTTTTTTTTTTTAAGTGAGGGAAAAAAATGACTATGTTAGCTAAAAGCAGTGTGAAGAATGATCAGAAAATGTGTCTATGAAGGAAGTAGGTGGAAGGAGGAACAAGCGTTAGCTGTGCACAAGACTCACACGTTCCAGTGACTGGATGGACATCTCTGCAGGCCACTGGTCTGCCTACCACAGTGTGCTTGGCGCTTTACTTCCAGCCTTCCCAGTAGGGAAGGAATCTTGCCTGGTGGAATCTTCTTGCGGTTTTAATTTGCTTTTCCTTAGTGACTAGTAATGTTGAACATATTTTCATTTGTTTATTTGCCATTTACATATTTCTTTTGTAAACAGTCTGGTCAGATTTTCTTATTTTTATTGGCTTATTTTTATTAGTGATTTTTAAGTGTTTTTTATGAACTTAAGTTCAGAACAAATATATGTTTTATAAACGTTTTTCCTAGTCTGTGGCTTGGTTTTAAATTTTTCAACACTGTCTTTCAAAAAGCAAAAGTTTTAAGTTTTGATGAAGTCTAATTTTTCAAGTATTTCTTTAATGGTTCTGCTTAATTTAGCCTACCTAAAAGGTCTTAGTTTAACTCAAAGTCATAAGCATTTTGCCTTATGTTTTCCTCTAGAAGTTTTATAGTTTTGAGTTTACATTTAGGTCTGTGATCCATTTGAAGTTAATTTTTGTATGAGGCATAATGGTTGAATTTCATGTTCTTGCATATGAACATCCAGTTATTACAGCACAATTTGTTGAAGACTGTCTTTTCCCATTGAATTATCTTCATACTTTTGTCTTACTTGACCATATATGTGGGGTCTGTTTTTGGAGTCCCTGTTCATTTCATTGTCAATATCACACTATCTTATTTGCTAGATTTTATTAGTAAGTCTCTAAATCAGATGATATAATTCCTCCAACTTGTTCTTTATCAAAATTGTTATGGCTACTTCAGATCCTTTGCATGTCCACATAAATATTCAAATCAGCTTATAAATTTCTACCAAAAATGTCTTCTGAAATTGTATTGGCATTTCCTTGAAATCACAGATTAAGTCCAAGAGAACTGACAGCTTAACAATATTGAGTCTTCTGATCCATGAACATGATATATCTATTCATTTTCTTAGGTCATCTTTCATTTCTCTTGGCAGTATTTTGTTAATTTTAGGTGCATTAGTCTTGAATTTTTTTTTTTGACTGATAAATATCCCCATAATAATGAATACATTTGATGCCATTATAAATGGTATTGTTTTTCAGTTTCAATTTCCAACTGTTTCAATATTTTATGTTGAACTTTATTTATTTCTAGGAGCTTTTTTGTATATTCTTTAGGTTTTTCTCCAGAGATGATCATATTGTCTCTATGCATTTTATTTCTTTTTGTTGCTTAATATTTTTGGCTAGGTATTCCAATATAATATTGAATAGAAATAGTAAGAGTGAGCATTATTGTCTTGTTCTCAGTCTTAGGGATAAAACACTTAGTCTTTCACCATTAAAGGCAATATTAGCTGTTTTCATATGTGTCCTTTATCAGGTAGATAAAGTTTGTGTAAAATGGGTATTACTTCTTCCTTTAAAATGTAGTAAATGTAGTAGAGTTCACTACTTGGAGTTTTATTTGGAGAAGAATTATAACTACAATTTATTTAAAAACTAACAAATGTTGGGCTATTATGGTTATCTTAGTTTTTTAGTGGGCTTTCAGTTCAGTTCAGTTCAGTCGCTCAGTCATGTCCGACTCTTTGCGACCCCATGAATCGCAGCATGCCAGGCCTCCCTGTCCATCACCAGCTCCCGGAGTTCACTCAGACTCCTGTCCATCGAGTCAGTGATGCCATCCAGCCATCTCATTCTCTGTCGTCCCCTTCTCCTCCTGCCCCTAATCCCTCCCAGCATCGGAGTCTTTTCCAATGAGTCAACTCTTCGCATGAGGTGGCCAAAGTACTGGAGTTTCAGCTTTAGCATCATTCCTTCCAAAGAAATCCCAGGGCTGATCTCCTTCAGAATGGACTGGTTGGATCTCCTTGCAGTCCAAGGGACTCTCAAGAGTCTTCTCCAACACCACACTTCAAAAGCATCAATTCTTCAGCGCTCAGCCTTTTTCACAGTCCACCTCTCACATCCATACATGACCACAGGAAAAACCATAGCCTTGACTAGATATAGGACCTTCGTTGGCAAAGTAATATCTCTGCTTTTGAATATGCTATCTAGGTTGGTCATAACTGTCCTTCCAAGGAGTAAGCGTCTTTTAATTTCATGGCTGCAGTCACCATCTTCAGTGATTTTGGAGCCCCAAAAAATAAAGTCTGACACTGTTTCCACTGTTTCCCCATCTATTTGCCATGAAGTGATGGGACCAGATGCCATGATCTCCATTTTCTGAATGTTGAGCTTTAAGCCAACTTTTTCACTCTCCTCTTTCACTTTCAGCAAGAGGCTTTTTAGTTCCTCTTCACTTTCTGCCATAAGGGTGGTGTCATCTGCATATCTGAGGTGATTGATATTTCTCCCAGCAATCTTGATTCCAGCTTGTGCTTCTTCCAGTCCAGCGTTTCTCATGATGTACTCTGCATATAAGTTAAATAAGCAGGGTGACAATATACAGCCCTGACGTATTCCTTTTCCTATTTGGAACCAGTCTGTTGTTCCATGTCCAGTTCTAACTGTTGCTTCCTGACCTGCATACAGATTTCTCAAGAGGCAGGTCAGGTGGTCTGGTATTCCCATCTCTTTCAGAATTTTCCACAGTTTATTGTGATCCACACAGTCAAAGGCTTTGGCATAGTCAATAAAGCAGAAATAAATGTTTTTCTGGAACTCTCTTGCTTTCTCCATGATCCAGCGGATGTTGACCATTTGATCTCTGGTTCCTCTGCCTTTTCTAAAACCAGCTTGAACATCAGGAAGTTCATGGTTCATGTATTGCTGAAGCCTGGCTTGGAGAATTTTGAGCATTATTTACTAGCATGTGAGGTGAGTGCAATTGTGCGGTAGTTTGAGCATTCTTTGGCATTGCCTTTCTTTGGGATTGGAATGAAAACTGACCTTTTCCAGTCCTGTGGCCACTGCTGAGTTTTCCAAATTTGCTGGCATATTGAGTGCAATACTTTCACAGCATCATCTCTCAGGATTTGAAATAGCTCCACTGGAATTCCATCACCTCCACTAGCTTTGTTTGTAGTGATGCTTTCTAAGGCCCACTTGACTTCACATTCCAGGATGTCTGGCTCTAGGTCAGTGATCACACCATCGTGATTATCTGGGTCGTGAAGATCTTTTTTGTACAGTTCTTCTGTGTATTCTTGCCACCTCTTCTTAATATCTTCTGCTTCTTTTAGGTCCATACCATTTCTGTCCTTTATCGAGCCCATCTTTGCATGAAATGTTCCCTTGGTATCTCTAATTTTCTTGAAGAGATCTCTAGTCTTTCCCATTCTATTGTTTTCCTCTATTTCTTTGCATTGATCTCTGAGGAAGGCTTTCTTATCTCTTCTTGCTATTCTTTGGAACTCTGCATTCAGATGCTTATATCTTTCCTTTTCTCCTTTGCTTTTTGCTTCTCTTCTTTTCACAGCTATTTGTAAGGCCTCCCCAGACAGCCATTTTGCTTTTTTGCATTTCTTTTCCATGGGGATGGTCTTGATCCCTGTCTCCTATACAGTGTCACGAACCTCATTCCATAGTTCATCAGGCACTCTGTCTATCAGATCTAGTCCCTTAAATCTATTTCTCACTTCCACTGTATAACCATAAGGGATTTGATTTAGGTCATAGCTGAATGGTGTAGTGGTTTTCCCTGCTTTCTTCAATTTAAGTCTGAATTTGGCAATAAGGAGTTCCTGGTCTGAGCCACAGTCAGCTCCCAGTCTTGTTTTTGCTGACTGTATAGAGCTTCTCCATCTTTGGCTGCAAAGAATATAATCAGTCTGGTTTCGGTGTTGACCATCTGGTGATATCCATGTGTAGAGTCTTCTCTTGTGTTGTTGGAAGAGGGTGTTTGCTATTATCAGTGCGTTCTCTTGGCAAAACTCTATGAGCCTTTGCCCTGCTTCATTCTGTACTCCAAGGCCAAATTTGCCTGTTACTCCAGGTGTTTCTTGACTTCCTGCTTTTGCATTCCAGTCCCCTATAATGAAAAGGACATCTTTTTTGGGTGTTAGTTCTAAAAGGTCTTGTAGGTCTTCATAGAAACATTCAACTTCAACTTCTTCAGCATTACTGGTTGGGGCATAGACTTGGATTACTGTGATATTGAATGGTTTGCCTTAGAAACGAACAGAGATTATTCTGTCATTTATGAGATTGCATCCAAGTACTGCATTTTGGACTCTTTTGTTGACTATGATGGCTACTCCATTTCTTCTGAGGGATTCCTGTCCGCAGTAGTAGGTATAATGGTCATCTGAGTTAAATTCACCCATTCCAGTCCATTTTAGTTCGCTGATTCCTAGAATGTCGACATTCACTCTTGCCATCTCCTGTTTGACCACTTGCAATTTGCCTTGATTCATGGACCTGACATTCCAGGTTCCTATGCAGTATAGCTTTTTACAGCATCGGACCTTCTATCACCAGTCACATCCACAGCTGGGTATTGCTTTTGCTTTGGCTCCATCCCTTCATTCTTTCTGGAGTTATTTCTCCACTGATCTCCAGTAGCATGTTGGGCACCTACTGACCTGGGGAGTTTCTCTTTCAGTATCCTATCATTTTGCCTTTTCATACTGTTCATGGGGTTCTCAAGGCAAGAATACTCAAGTGGTTTGCCATTCCCTTCTCCAGTGGACCACATTCTATCAGATCTCTCCACCATGACCCGCCCGTTTTGGGTTGCCCCACAGGCACGGCTTAGTTTCATTGAGTTAGACAAGGCTGTGGTCCTAGTGTGATTAGATTGACTAGTTTTCTGTGAGTATGGTTTCAGTGTGTCTGCCCTCTGATGCCCTCTTGCAACATCTACCATCTTACTTGGGTTTCTCTTACCTGGGTGTGCATATCTCTTCACAGCTGCTCCAGCAAAGTGCAGCCGTTGCTCCTTACCTTGGACGAGGGGTATCTCCTCACCGCCGCCCTTCCTGACCTTCAACGTGGGATAGCTCCTCTAGGCCCTCTTGCGCCTGCGCAGCCACCGCTCCTTGGACGTGGGGTTGGTCCTCCCGGCCGCCGCCCCTGGCCTTGGGTGTGGGGGCGTGGGTTAGGTCCTCTCAGCCATCCCCCCTGACCTTGGACGCAGGGTAGCTCCTTTCAGCCGTCGCCCCTGACCTCGGACTTGGGTAGCTCTTCTCAGGCGTTCCTGCGCCATCACAGCCTGGCACTCTCGGCCGCTGCCCCTGACCTCGGACATGGGGTAGCTCCTCTCGGCTGCGCTCAAGTGGGCTTTAGAAGTTTATATATTCCCAGGAATTTGTCTATTTAAGTTGTCTAATATATTGACATAGAGTTATTCATAATATTTCTTTATTAAAATGACCATCTTCTGACTTTATTGATTTTTCTTAATTGTTTTAAAATTTTTACTTTTATTTCTTCTATTTCATTGATGTCTGCTCTTTTGCTGTTTCTTTCCTTTTGCTTTCATTGGGTTTAATTTGCTCTTGTTTTTGCTTTCTTAAGGTAGATGATTAGTTAATTGATTTGAAACTTTGCTTTCCTAAAGTAAGCATTTAATACCACAAATTTCCTCTAATCACTGCTTTGAGTATATCTCATAAGTTTTGTTATGGTGTGTTTTCATTTTCATTCAATTCAAAATACTTTTTTTGACTTGTGTTCTTTAGAAGCAAGTTTTTAAAATTTTGAGTATTTGATAACTTTCTAAATATATTTCTATAATTAATTTTTAGTTGGTTGAATTGCATTACATTCAGATAGAGTACTTTTCATGATTCCAGTCCTTCTAAATTTATTGAGGCTTATGGCTCAGAATTTGGTTTATGTTGGAAAATGATCTGTGTACCTTTTAAAATGATGTGTAATCTTACTGTTGTTGAGTAAAGTAACAGATCAATTAGATCAAGTTGGTCAATAGTGTTATCAAGTATTCTAGATAATTACTGATTTTCTGTTTGTTCTAATGATTATTGAGAAAGGAGTGTTGAAATCTCCAAGTATAATTGTATACTTATCTATTTTTCCTTTCACTTCTATTAATTTTTGCTTCATATAAAGAGGTCATGGTGAATTGACCTCTTTATCATTATGAGATATCCTTCTTTAATCTCATGTAATCTCTGATAAGGACTTCCCTGGTGGCTCAGAAGGTAAAGCGTCTTGCTTACAATGCAGGAGACCTGGGTTCGATCCCTGGGTCTGATAACAGGGCAAAATGAAGCAGGACAAAGACTAACTGAATTCTGCCAAGATAATGCACTAGTCATAGCAAATACCCTTTTTCAATAACACAAGAGACAACTTTAGACATGGACATCACCAAATGGTCAATACTGAAATCAAATTGATTGCATTCTTTGTAGCTGAAGATGGAGAAACTGTATACAGTCAGCAAAAACAAGACCTGGAGCTGACTGTGGCTCAGATCATCAGCTTCTAATAGCAAAATTCAGTCTTAAACTAAAGAAAACTGGGAAAAACAATAGGCCAGCCAAGTATGATTTAAATCCCATTTGAATTCGCAGTAGAGGTAGCGAAGATTCAGAGGACTGGATCTAGTTAACAGTATGCCTGAAGATCTGTGGACTGTGGACAGAGGTCTGTAATACTGCACAGGAGGTGGTGAACAAAACCATCCCAAAGAAAAAAGCAAGAAGGCAGAGTGGTTAGCTGAGGGGCTTTATAAATAGAAGAACGAACGAAGAGAAGGACAAAGCAAGAGAGAGGGGGAAAGATACATCCAATTAAACACAGAGTTCCAAAGAATAGCTAGGAGAGACAAGAAGACCTTCTTCAGTGAACAGTGCTTAATAATAGAAGCAAACAAAAGAGGAAAGAGTAGAGATCTCTTCAGGAAAATTGGAAGCATAAAGGGAGCATTCTGCCCAAAGACGGGCACAATAGAGGATAAAAATGGTAGAGACCTGGTAGACACTGAAGAGATCAAGATGAGATAGAAAGAATATATGGAAGAACTGTATAAAAAAGATACTAATGAACCAGATTACTATGATGGTGTGGTTAGTCACCAGAGCCAGACATTCTGGAATGCAAAGTCAAGTGGGCCTTAAGAAGCACTGCTGTTAAGTTAGTGGATGCGATGAAATTTCAGTAGAACTATTCAGATCTCTAAAGGATGATGCCATCAAGGTTTTGCATTCGTTACATCAGCAAATCTGGAAGACCCAGTAGTGGTCACAGGACTGGAAAAGCTCAATTCTTTACCCTAATTCCCAAGAAGGGTAGTACCAAAGAATGTGCTAACCATCGGACAGTCTCACTCATCTCCCATGCTAGTAAGGTCATGCTTAAAATCTTGCATGCTAGTCTTCAGCATTATGCAAACCAAGAGCTTCCAGATGTCCAAGTTGGGTTTAGAATAGAAAGAGGAACTAGAAATCAAATTGCCAGCATTTGCTGGATTACAGAGAAAGCAAGGGAATTTCAGAAAAACTGTTTCATCGACTCCATTAAAGCCTTTGATTGTGTGGATCATGACAAACTGTGGAAAGCTCTTAGATGGGAATACCATACCATCTTACCTGTCTCCTAGAAACCTGTACACAGATCAAGAAGCAACAGTTAGAACCTTGTGTGGAACAACTGATTGGTTTAAGATCAAGAAAGGAGTAAGACAGGGCTGTCTGCTGAAACCCTGTTTGTTTAACCTATGTGCTGAGCACATCATGAGAAATGCCAGGCTGGATGAGTTACAAGCTAGAATCAGGATAGGCAGGAGAAACATCAACAACCTCAGATATGTGGATGATACCACTCTAATGGCAGAAAGCGAAGAGGAATTAAAGAACCTCTTGATGAGGGTGAAGGAGGAGAGTGAAAGAGCCAGCTTAAGACTAAATATTAAAACAAAAATGAAGATATGGCATCTGGCCCCATTACTGCATGGCAAATAGAAGGGGAAAGGCAGAAGTAGTGACAGATTTCCTTTTCTTGGGCTCCAGAATCACTGTGGACAGTGACTGCAACCATGAAATCAGAACGTAGTTGCTTCTTAGCAGGAAGGCAACTGACAAACCTAGACAGTGTGTTAAAAAGCAGAGACATTACTCTGCTGACAAAGGTCCGTATGGTCAAGGCTATGGTCTTTCCAATGGTCATGTGTGGTTGTGAGAACTGGACCATAAAGAAGGCAGAATGCCACAGAATTGATGCCTTCAAACTGTGGTGCTAGAGGATTCCTCAAAGTCTCTTGGACAGCAAGGAGATCAAACCAGTCAATTGTACGGGAGATCTATCCTGAATATTCATTGGAAGGACTGATGCTGAAGCTCCAGTATTTTGGTCATCTGATAGGAACAGACAACTCAGCAGAAAAATCCCTAATGCTGGGAAAGATGGAGGGCAGAAGGAGAAGAGGGTGGCAGAAGATGAGATGGCTGGAGGGCATCACTGATGCAATGGACATGAACTTGGGCAAACTCTGGGAGATGGTGAGGGACAGGGGGACCTGGCATGCTGCAGTCCATGGGGTTGCAAAGAGTTGGATGTGACTGAGTGACTGAAGAACAGTAACGATCTCTGATAATATTTCTTTTTCTGAAATCTACTGTTTTATAATAGTATAGCTACTCCAGCTTTCTTTTGATTACTGTTTTCATGGAGTATATATTCCATCCTTTTAATCTATCTGTGTCTTTAAACATAAATGGGTTTCTTGTAGACAACATGTAGTAGTTGAGTACTTGCTTCCCCCTTGTCCCCGGTATGACAGTCTCTGCCTTTTAATTGTGGTGTTTGAACATATACATTTAATGTATTTTATTATGTCATTGGATTTAGATCTGTCATCTTACTGTCTCTTTTCTGTTCATTTCATCTTTTCTATGTTTCTTTTTTCACCTTATCTGCCCTCTTTTGTATTAGGCATTTAAATGATTGCATTTTTCTCCACTCTTGGCTTGTTATACATGCCTCTTTATTTGTGTGGTTGATCTAGGGTTTAAAATGTACATTGTTAACTTATAACTGTCTATGTTCAAATAATACTATATCACTTCCTTTCTGGTGTAGGACATTTACAACAATAGTGAGGTGTCCCTTGTCCTCCTTTATGCTATTGTTGTTCTTAATTGTCCTACATGTGTCATAAACCACATTCTATACTCTACTGTTATACTACTGTGGGCGAGAATCCCTTGGAAGAAATGGAGTAGCCATTCTAGTCAACAAAAGAGTCTGAAATGCAGTACTTGGATGCAATCTCAAAAACGACAGAATGATCTCTGTTCATTTCCAAGGCAAACCATTCAATATCACAGTAATCCAAGTCTATGCCCTGCCTAGTAATACTGAAGAAGCTGAACAGTTCTGTGAAGACCTACAAGACCTTGTAGAACCAACACCCACAAAAGATGTCCTTTTCATTTTAGAGGATTGGAATGAAAAAGTAGGAAGTTAAGAAATACCTGGCATAACAGGCAAATTTGGCCTTGGAGTACAGAATGAAGGAGAGCAAGGCTGATAGAGTTTTGCCAAGAGAATGCACTGGTCATAGCAACACCCTCTTCCAACAACACAAGAGAAGATTCTACACATGGACATCACCAGATGGTCAATACCAAAATCAGATTGATTATATTCTTTGCAGCCAAAGATGGAGAAGTTCTTTGGTCAGCAAAAACAAGACCGGGAGCTGACTGTGGCTCAGACCATGAATTCCTTATTGCCAAGTTCAGACTTAAACTGAAGAAAGTAGGGAAAACCACTAGACCATTCAACTATGACCTAAATCAAATCCCATACAGTTATACAGTAGAAGTGATGAATAGATTCAAGGGATTATCTCTGATAGACAGAGTGTGGCACTATCTAACTATGGATGGAGGTTTGTGACATTGTATAGGAGACAGGGATCAAGACTATCCCCAAGAAAAAGAAATGCAAAAAGGCAAAATGGTTGTCTGAGGAGGCCTTACAAATAGCTGTGGATAGAAGAGAAGCAAAAGACAAAGGAGAAAAAGAAAGGTATACCCATTTGAATGCAGAGTTCCAAAGAATAGCAAGGAGAGAGAAGAAAGCCTTCTTCAGTGATCAATGCAAAGAAATAGAGGAAAACAATAGAATGGAAAAGCCTAGAGATCTCTTCAAGAAAATTAGAGGTACCAAGATAATATCTCATGCAGAGATGGGCACAATAAAGTACAGAAATGGTATGGACCTTACAGAAGCAGAAGATATTAGGAAGAGGTGTCAAGAATACACAGAAGAACTATACAAAAAAGATCTTCACAACCCAGATAATCATGATGGTATGATCACTCACCTAGAGCCAGACATCCTGGAATGCGAAGTCAAGTGGACCTGAGGAAGCATCGCTACGAACAAAGCTAGTGGAGGTGATGGAATTCCAGTTGAGCTCTTTCAAATCCTAAAAGATGATGCTGTGAAAGTGCTGCACTCAATATGCCAGCAAATTTGGAAAACTCAGCAGTGGCCACCAGACTGGAAAAGGTCAGTTTTCATTCCAATCCCAAAGAAAGGCAATGCCAAAGAATGCTCAAAGTACTGCACAATTGCACTCATCTAACACGCTAGCAAAGTAATACTCAAAATTCTCCAAGGCAGGCTTCAATAGTACGTGAATGGTGAACTTCCAGATGTTCAAGCTAGATTTAGAAAAGGCAGAGGAACCAGAGACCAAATTGCCAACATCCATTGCATCATCAAAAAAGCAAGAGAATTCCAGAAAAACATCTATTTCTGCTTTATTGACTATGCCAAAGCCTTTGACTGTGTGGGCCACAACAAACTGTGGAAAATTCTTAAAGAGATGGGAATACCATACCGACTGACTTGCCTCTGGAGAAACCTGTATGCAGTTCAGGAAGCATCAGTTAGAACTGGACATGGAACAACAAAGAAGAGAAGGGGACAACAGAGACTGAGATGGTTGGATGGCATCACTGACTCAATGGACATGAGTTTGAGTGAACTCCAGGAGTTGACAATGGACAGGGAGGCCTGTTGTGCTGCAGTCCATGGGGTTGAAAACTGTTGGACATGACTGAGTGACTGAACTGAACTGCCTGATACTGTTATTTCTTTTTTTAGTTGGCTTTATTGACTATGCCAAAGCCTTTGACTGTGTGGATCACAATAAACTGTGGAAAATTCTGAAAGAGATGGGAATACCAGACCACCTGACCTGCCTCTGGAGAAACCTGTATGCAGTTCAGGAAGCATCAGTTAGAACTGGACATGGAACAACAGACTGGTTCCAAATAGGAAAAGGAGTACGTCAAGTCTGTATATTGTCACCCTGCTTATTTAACTTATATGCAGAGTACATCATGAGAAACTCTGGGCTGGAGGAAGCACAAGCTGGAATCAAGATTGCCAGGAGAAATATCAATAACCTCAGATATGCAGATGACACCACCCTTATGGCAGAAAGTGAAGAAGAACTAAAGGAAAAAAAAAAAAAGAACTAAAGAGCCTCGTGATGAAAGTGAAAGAGGAGAGTGAAAAAGTTGGCTTAAAGCTCAGCATTCAGAAAACTAAGATCATGGCATCTGGTCCCATCACTTCATGGCAGATAGATGGGGAAACAGTGGAAACAGTGTCAGACTTTATTTTTGGGGGCTCCAAAATCACTTCAGATGGCAACTGCAGCAATGAAAAGACGCTTACTCCTTGGAAGGAAAGTATGACCACCTAGACAGCATATTAAAAAGCAGAGACATTACTTTGCCAACAAAGGTCCGTCTAGTCAAGGCTATGGTTTTTCCAGTAGTCATGTATGGATGTGAGAGTTGGACTATAAAGAAAACTGAGCACCAAAAAATTGATGCTTTTGAGCTGTGGTGTTGGAGAAGACTCTTGAGAGTCCCTTGAACTGCAAGGAAATCCAACCAGTCCATCCTAAAGGAAATCAGTCCTGGGTGTTCATTGGAAGGACTGATGTTGACGCTGAAACTCCAACACTTTGGCCACCTGATGTGAAGATCTGACTCATTGGAAAAGACCCTGAGGCTGGGAAAGTTTTAGGGCAGGGGGAGAAGGGGACGACAGAGGATGACATTGTTGGATGGCATCACCGACGCGATGGACATGAATTTGGGTGGACTCTGGGAGTTGGTGATGGACAGGGAGGCCTGGCGTGCTGCGGTTCATGGGGTTGCAAAGAGTTGGACTCAACTGAGCGACTGAACTGAACTCAATTAAAAAAGGTTAAGCATAATAAAATCCTTTTAGACTTACCCATTTCCGCCTATTATGGTCTCTCTTCAACATCCATCTGCCACCTGGTATCATTTCCTTTTGCCTGAAGAACTTGCTCTGATACTTCTTGTACTATTGGTTTGACAGCAATTCTCTCAGCTTTTATTTGTCTCAAAAATGAATGTAATGAGAAATGAGAGTGATAAATATAAACCCAAATATTTTGCTAATTGTGATACATTTTAATGTATTTTACCACCAGTTATAATATAGAGGCTTAGGCTGGATGTTTAAGAATCCAGTGCTGTTTATAAGAAGCACACCTAAAGCATAGTGACACGGAAATGTTGACAGTAAAAACAACTAATCTCAAAAATATACAAGCAACTTCTACAGCTCAACTCCAGAAAAATAAATGACCCAATCAAAAAATGGGCCAAAGAACTAAATAGACATTTCTCCAAAGAAGACATACAGATGGCTAACAAACACATGAAAAGATGCTCAACATCACTCATTATCAGAGAAATGCAAATCAAAACCACTATGAGGTACCATTTCACGGCAGTCAGAATGGCTGCAATCCAAAAGTCTATAAGCAATAAATGCTGGAGAGGGTGTGGAGAAAAGGGAACTCTCTTACACTGTTGGTGGGAATGCAAACTAGTACAGCCACTATGGAGAACAGTGTGGAGATTCCTTACAAAACTGGAAATAGAACTGCCTTATGATCCAGCAATCCCACTGCTGGGCATACACACTGAGGAAACCAGAAGGGAAAGAGACACATGCACCCCAATGTTCACCACAGCACTGTTTATAATAGCCAGGACATGGAAGCAACCTAGATGTCCATCAGCAGATGAATGGATAAGAAAGCTGTGGTACATATACACAATGGAGTATTACTCAGCCATTAAAAAGAATACATTTGAATCAGTTCTAATGAGGTGGATGAAACTGGAGCCTATTATACAGAGTGAAGTAAGCCAGAAAGAAAAACACCAATACAGTATACTAACGCATATATATGGAATTTAGGAAGATGGTAACAATAACCCTGTGTACGAGACAGCAAAAGAGACACTGATGGATAGATCAGTCTTATGGACTCTGTGGGAGAGGGAGAGGGTGGGGAGATTTGGGAGAATGGCATTGAAACATGTATAATATCATGTATGAAACGAGTCACCAGTCCAGGTTCGATGCACGATACTGGATGCTTGGGGCTGGTGCACTGGGACGACCCAGAGGGAGGGTATGGGGAGGGAGGAGGGAGGAGGGTTCAGGATGCGGAACACAGGTATACCTATGGCGGATTCATTTCAATATTTGGCAAAACTAACACAATATTGTAAAGTTTAAAAATAAAATAAAATTAAAAAAAACAAAACAAAAAACAAACAAAAAAAGTCCCTGCAGATGGTAAAAAAAAAAAAAGTAAAAACAGATACTAATAAAACTGGCGAAGCTGCATTAATAACAGATGTATCTGTTTATATTCAGATAAACTATTAGATGAGTATAAGTATCTACACTATTTATATTTTAAACTGCAGACAAATAATGGGAGAATTCAGCAAGTTTGCCATATAAGACTTATGTACAAAACTTAATAGTCCTTCTGTACACCTGCAATAAACTGTCAGTAAAATGGCACCCCACTCCAGCACCCTTGCCTGGAAAATCCCATGGACGGAGGAACCTGATAGGCTACAGTCCATGGGGTTGCAAAGAGTCGGACATGACTGAGCTACTTCACTTCACTTCAATTCATATGCAATTATAGACAGCATTTTTTATAGCAACAAAAATAGCAATAGGATATGTGACAAAATAATGTCTTTATAAAAAAATTACAAAGTGTATCAAAAGACATCAAAATAAGTAAAGAGATATCATCATGATGGAAAGGCTCAATGTTGTAAAGTTCATATTTCTTCTACGTTAATTTATAAATGCAATGCAGTTCTACTCCTGACTGATAAATGTCTAAGTTGATTCTAAAATAATTATGGTAAAGCAGAAAAGGCCATGAATAGTAAAGGTGGGTTTGTGGAAGACTAATGGCTGGGCAGGGTGGGGGACTGTTGTAGATACCAAGGCTTATTTTGAAGCTGTGATGATAAAGAGAGTAGAATTGGTGAAGGTTGGATGAACAGACCAGTGGGACAGATTATCAGTTCAGAAAAAGACTATATTTTGTAACTTGGCATTTGACAGGGGTCTCATTAAGTATGTTTTCATGTTACTTCATTTACAAGTTAGGGACTCATGAAAAACTGTAAAACTTTAAGAAGGAAACACACCAGAATACTTTTATGACATCAGGGTAGGGGAATCATTCTTAGGATAAAAAAAAACACAAATGACAAAGGACAGGCTTGGTCATTTGACTATATTAGTGTTAATCATGCATCATAAATGAGACCATAGTAAAAAAGACAAGCCACAGAGACAGATAACATATCTACAATCTCTGTAAGTGACAAAGGATGAATCCACCCTGTATAAACGAATCATGTAAATGAATAGTTATTCATTTACAGAAAAATGAGCAAAAGATGTGAACAGATGATTCCAGAAAGGGTCCTAAAATGATCAGTGTGGCGATCTCAGCCATACTAATAATCCAGGAAAAATATTAAAATGGCAGCAAATTATCAGAAAGGCAAAGATTAGAAGTCTGATAAGAACTGGCAAAGATGTAGGGGATGTGGGGAAATGGGAACCCCAGTAGCTTGCTGGTAGAAGTATACATTGATACAGTCCCAGTAGAAAATGGGTGCTCTGTGTGCTTGAAGGTGTGCACATGCTTTAACTTGGCAGTTTTTTTTTTTTTTTCTGGATGCACTGTGCAGCATGTAGGATCTTAGTTTCCCAACAAGGGATTCAACCTGCGCCCCCTGCTTTGGGAGCACAATCTTAACCATTGGACATCCAGGAAAGTCCCGTACTCGGTTGTTCTTAAAGGAGCCGTGTGCAAGGCTATGTGTGGCAGTCAGCTCTCTGTGTAGCAGAGTCATTTCACCAGGGATAATACCATGCTGTGTTTAACATGAAACATGTGATCTGAATTACCATCCATGCCCCCTATCCCCAGATACACACTTCTTACCCACTTTTTTCCTTAAATGATCTCTTTAGCATTTACCACTGCCTTAGTGTATTTTTATATATGCAATATTTCATATAGATCAGCATATGTATTTTACTTATCTTTTTTATTCTGCATCTCATGAGAAGAGGGGTTTTATCTTTGTCCTCTTTTTTTCAATTCTGCTACCCCAGTACCCCAAAAGTTGCCTGGTTTATTGTAGACACCGTATAACTATTTGTAGCAAAAATAAGTGAAATCACAAAAACATAATAATAAGTGAAAAAAGAAAGATGCAAAAGGGTGTGGATGCCATGCATGTAAATTTGAAATAATAGTGCAAAGTTTATGGCTACCTAATGGATATGCCATTATATGTGTCTTCACTTCAAGATAGTGTCAGGGGAAGTTTGGGGGTGGGATTTTAGTCCTATCTATAACATTGTATTTCTTAGAGAGTTCAGTTGATCTGATATAAATTTGGCAAAATGTTAATTTAACATTTTTCATCTCTGGCGTTTGAAACATTTTATAGTTTGTTTAAAGTAAAAAGTGAAAGTGTTAGTCACTCAGTTGTGTCCTACTCTTTGTGACCCCACCAGACACCTCTGTCCATGGGGGTTCTCCAGGCAAGAATACTGCAGTGGGTTACCATGCCCTCCCCCAGAGGATCTTCCTGACCCAGGGATCAAACCTGGGTCTCCTACACTGCAGGCAGATTCTTTATCATCTGAGCCACCAGGAAAGCCAGTTTGTTTAAAATTGCAGGTAAATAAAGAAGAGAAAGGCTGTCAGGTTATGTCTTTATATTAGGTCTATTCCTGGAGTTCTGATGCCCAGGCCTCTGTAGGTAGATGGAATCCTTCATGTTAATCTCACTCTCCTGAAGGTCACTGTTGCCGCCCTAGGCCATCAAGCACAGGTGTTCCTGGTTCTTTTCATGTTGTAAGATCTAATTCCACCACGTCTTATTTAATCAGGGCTCTCTTTTCCTGGGAGGAGAGGGCATCAAGTGCCAGAAATGAGCCCTTGCCTGCATTCAGCCCCGGCAGCCTGTCCCCTCCCTGGGGGGAGGAGCAGACATAGTCACCTCGTTGATCAGATAATGGGAGTCTGCCAGTGAAACCACCTGCAAGGCTGGAGCAGACACAGACGTTTATTAACACAGATAAGTTTTTATTGTGTTAAGAGCAAGCACTTAGAAGGCAGACTCTAGAGAGTAAAGGGATTAAGTCATTTTGAAACATTGTTCTGTCATGGGGGCTAGTGAACATCACCTCGGTCATCTGATTCTGATCCACTTGAGTTGGTGGCGTGGCAGTCAATGGAGGCGACGGAAAGTGCTCATGGGCAGTTTCCAAGGAAAGGCACCCTTGGTGGGCATCAGAAGTCACCTCCCTACAGGACAGTTCAGTGACCAGAATGTCCAGAGAATACACTACTCTGATTCCAGAGGAGAGTGACTTGTGAGGTACCATGATTTTTTTTTTTTCTATTAAAAATACAAGTGTTGATGTACTTTCCTTCCTTGATCAGTTTCTATCAATAAGGGTCAGCTACCTTACATGAGGTGTCTACCATCTTCAGTGGGTTATTATGATCCTCATTAAACAGAAAGGCATGAAGCTCCAGGGAGGTTAAATAATGCTGATCATGGGGCTTCCCTGGTAGTTCAGCTGGTAAAGAATCCACCTGCAATGCAGGAGACTCTGGTTCAATTCCTGGGTCAGGAAGATCCACTGGAGAAGGGATAGGCTACCCACTCCAGTATTCTTGGGCTTTCCTGGCGGTTCAGATGGTAAAGAATCCGCCTGCAATGCTGGAGACCTGGGTTTGATCCCTGGGTTGGGAAGATCCTCTGGAGGAGGGCATGACAACCCACTCCAGTATTCTTGCTTGGAGAATCCTCTGTTCATGGGGTCTCAAAGAGAAGGACATGACTGAGCGACTAAGCACAGAACAGGGGCAGGGACGGTACTCCAGGTGCCAGAACTTCCACCTCTTCCCACTGCTTCTGTCCCTCCCCCTCCCTCCTCTCCCTTCCCCCCCCCATCTCTTTCCTCCCCTTTTCCTCCTTCCCTCCCTCCCCGCTACTCTGTCTGTCTCTCTCCACTCTGATGACCAAGCCTCTTTGGCTCACATCCTGAATATGAAATTGTGTGTGAGGGGTGGTTGCACATATACTGAACTGAACTAATACTGTATAACCCTGGTAGTCCCACGATCATTTCTCTTTCCCAAGATTCCTAATCGGTGCTTTTTCCTGTCCATCTTTTCTTGTTTCACTGCTTCCTAGTTCTGTTTCAGAAAGTCTTGTTAATATTCCTGCCTGGTCTTCTTTCATGCCTTCAGGAACCGAATGTGCTCGTTGTAAATCCCTTCTGAGATTGCTTCTGTTTTTCCAGAGAGGACGTTTCTCTGTTGATTATTGTTTGTGGGAGCCCTTTCTTGGGGCTGTGTTTCCAGCATCCTTTAGATCTTTTGTTTACAGGGTTGCCTGGACCAGGAATTGTTTCTGATTTCTTGATTTTTCTCCCTGGTTTTGTGGTCACCTCTACCTGCGCTGCCCCCCACCCCCACCCTACCCCCGAGAGGGCCAGTGTCCCTGGCTCAGGTTTCTGTCCTCGGTGGGAGGAACCCAGGTGAGGCCCTGTCTGATCCTAACTCAGCTATGAGGATGCTTTTTTTCGGTACCAGCTACTCTCTCCCTTCCTGCCTCACTCCCAGGAGCTGGCTCTGGTTTCTTTCCAGGAAAGGGGAGCCTTCAACCCGCTTCTCTCCAGGATTGAGCTTGACTTCCTCTGCCTGGAGCCCCCCAGGCCTGTGACGTCAGCTTGCCCTACTGTGTGTCTGTTCAGTTTCTTGTCCTTGGATATGTTTCTTTTGGTTCTAAATGCGACCCTGTCTTTTTTGTGTAAAGAAAAGTTCATCTCTGAGTGCCCCACTTGGAGAACAGAGGACTCATAGGGTAAACTCACACTATCGCTTTGACCTGCAGCAGCCCCCAAGCTGCTATTAATTTCTTTTTTATTCTTTGAACAGGCACGGATGTTTTGTTTAACTGTTTTTCTTGCTTCCTCTTATTTTTATTTCACCTAAAAGAAGAATGCAGAACATTCTCCACTCCCTGTGGAAAGACTCAGTTTCTAAGGGTATTGCAGGATGGTCTGGATTTTTTTTTTTCAGATTTTTATGGTCGCACATTCAGCTGTAATGGGTGGAGCCTGTCCCATTCCTGTATTAAGAGGACTAAAAATTGGAGGAAGGGAGGGAGGGGATGAAAGCTGCATTCCACACCTTATCTTTAGCATTTACAAGAACTCTATAAATGTATTCAAAACCCCTCAAGCAGGAAGAGAGTAGTAAAACCCATGTGTTCATAGGAAATTCCGGGGCTATTTGTCCTCAGTGGGTTTTGGAAAGAACCAAGAGGTAAATAGCCAGCAGGGAGGTGGCCTGGGGGCCCAGAGGGGCCCACTGCAGCTTTCCCCCTCCCCGGAGCCACCATGCCAGGCCCCCTCTCTCCAGCTTCTCCTGGGTCCCTGGGGATGCACAGTGATGTTGGGGAGCCAGGATGGGTTGGTGGCTGGCTCCAGGCCTGACACCTGCATCCATGTGTCTGGGTTTTAAAAGGTCTCAGGATTGAAAAGTTGGAGAGACTGTCTTCCTGCTTGAATGCCCTCCACTTCCGCAATCAGACAAGAGATCAGAGTCTGCCGTCCAGGGTAGCAGGCAGCATGGCGTTAGAGATCAAGAGCGCAGACCTAGGAATCAGGTTAGCATCGCAGTGCAGTCACGCACTGAGCTGTGGCACAGGCTCCTCGGTCTCCCTGGAGCTTAGGCCCCTTCGCTGATGGTAAAATGGGTCCAAGTACCTGGCTCCTGTGAAGGCTTTTGTGAAGATTAAAGAAAGGAATGCGTAGTAAGCACTTAGCACAAGGTAAATGACTCTGATTTGCATTATTTTATCATCTGGGCTCATACAGGCATGGCAGGCAAATCAGAAAGCCAACATTTTTGTTCTGGGGCCAAGTTCCAAGCACTAAGCTCTTCCTCCTGCAGTCCCCACCCCAGCCCCAACCAGGACGCCCTTTCAAATTAATCTTGTAATTCTAATCGCATGTCTATGTCCCTTAAGGTTTATTGGGTTTTGATTTCTGCTCCCAGTCTGTCTGAAACTCTGCTGTTTCCATAAAAGTCAGTTAAAGAGCACATCTCTTCGGGGACTCAAATGCCTGCTGAGGAGGCAGCAGAGAGGGCCCTGAGCCCTGGGTGAACCGAAATCTCCCCACCCCCAGTCCACTAAGAAAAGACAGTAGTCACAGAGACCACCAGTGATCACTTGGATCTGCTGGTCCCATGTTGCTGGGCTGCCTGCTCACCGCCTCCACCCTTCAGGAGTGATATGGAAAATGAGAAATTGTTGTTCTTGTCACAAGTTGCAGGGGGCTGTGTGCCACTGTTTTCAGTGTGAACCACAATTGTGGAGAGTCACAAAACTGCCTCTGACGTGACTCCTGCTGTAGTAGAAGCCTGGGCAAGCACATATGTGCCTGTTTGCAGGCACATTTTTGCTATACTTTTTGTGCTCCAGGAATGTAAATATGATTAATCGTCAAAATAGGTTTAATTTTATTTTAATCCATGGTGTTTTTTCCCAGTACCTAATCATTACTCCTCTGCATTGTCTACTTTCCCTAGTCAAACCTGACATTTTTGTTTTATTAAAAAATATTTATTTATTTAGCTGTGCCAGGTCTTAGTTGTGGCATGCAGGATCTAATTCACTGACCGGGGATTGAACCCTTGGCATTGAGGGTATGGAGTCTTAGCCACTGGCCCACCAGGGAAGTCCCAAACCTAACATTTTAGAATTACTTTTTTCACAGATTGGTGCAAATTCTCTAATGATTTTCTGACTGCTCTGAAGGCCCCAGAGGTCCAAGGACTAGGGTAAGGGGGAAGGGACAGAAGGTGGGGAATGGCCAGGGTTACCGGGGCTGCCCTGCTTGGTTGTAATCCACTCAGCTCAGGTTTTACATAACTTATTGGACTTCTGGCTACAGCTCAGTTGGTAAAGAATCTGCCTGCAATGCAGGAGACCAGGGTTTGATTCCTGGGTAGGGAAGAGCCTCTGGAGAAGGAAATGGCAACCCACTCCAATATTCTTGCCTGGAGAATCCCAGGAATGGAGGAGCCTGGCAAGCTACAGTCCATGGGGCTGCAAGAGTCAGACATGACTCAGCAAATAAACCACTACACCATGGGACTTCTATCTAAGATTTTGATTAGAGGAAGAATTCTACTGTGGCAAAACAGCTATTCCAATGCATTTTGTGTTTTACACCTAATGGATTGTTAATGTATGAGTGTGATTAAAAGAATGTAACTATAAGGACTTCCATTGAGTTAGACAAGGCTGTGGTCCTAGTGTGATTAGATTGACTAGTTTTCTGTGAGTATGGTTTCAGTGTGTCTGCCCTTAGTATGATCTAATTGTTTCCAACACAGAGGAGACTTTAAACCTAAATTACCATAGCCTGGTGTTAGCCAAATAAATCCATCCCATAATTGTGGGAGATTTCTTCCTCCTTTGCTGAAACTTTTCTTGTTGCTCTGATTGAGCTTGAGTAATAGAAAAGAGCTCAAATTTATGGCCAGAGTCAGAGCAAGCATAATTAATTGACTGTGCCAAAGCCTTTGACTGTGTGGATCACAATCAACTGTGGAAAATTCTGAAAGAGATGGGAATACCAGACCACCTGACCTGCCTCTTGAGAAATTTGTATGCAGGTCAGGAAGCAACAGTTAGAACTGGATGTGGAACAACAGACTGGTTCCAAATAGGAAAAGGAGTACGTCAGGCTGTATATTGTCACCATGTTTATTTAACTTATATGCAGAGTACATCATGAGAAACGCTGGACTGGAAGAAACACAAGCTGGAATCAAGATTGCTGGGAGAAATATCAATAACCTCAGATATGCAGATGACACCACCCTTATGGCAGAAAGTGAAGAGGAACTCAAAAGCCTCTTGATGAAAGTGAAAGTGGAGAGTGAAAAAATTGGCTTAAAGCTCAACATTCAGAAAACAAATATCATGGCATCCGGTCCCATCACTTCATGGGAAATAGATGGGGAAACAGTGGAAACAGTGTCAGACTTTATTTTTTGGGGGCTCCAAAATCACTGCAGATGGTGACTGCAGCCATGAAATTAAAAGATGCTTATTCCTTGGAAGGATAGTTATGACCAACCTAGATAGCATATTCAAAAGCAGAGACATTACTTTGCCAACAAAGGTCCAGCTAGTCAAGGCTATGGTTTTTCCTGTGGTCATGTATGGATGTGAGAGTTGGACTGTGAAGAAGGCTGAGCACCGAAGAATTGATGCTTTTGAAGTGTGGTGTTGGAGAAGACTCTTGAGAGTCCCTTGGACTGCACGGAGATCCAACCAGTCCATTCTGAAGGAGATCAGCCCTGGGATTTCTTTGGAAGGACTGATGCTAAAGCTGAAACTCCAGTACTTTGGCCACCTCATGGGAAGTGTTGACTCACTGAAAAAGACTCTGATGCTGGGAGGGATTGGGGGCAGGAGGAGAAGGGGACGACAGAGGATGAGATGGCTGGATGGCATCACTGACTTGATGGATGTGAGTCTGGGTGAACTCTGGGAGTTGGTGATGGACAGGGAGGCCTGGCGTGCTGCAATTCATGGGGTCGCAAAGAGTCGGACACGACTGAGTGACTGAACTGAACTGAACTGATAGGGACTTCCCTGGCAGTCCAGTGGTTAAGACTCTGTGCTTTCATTGCAGAGGGCCCAGGTTTGATCTCTGGTTGGGGAACTAAGATGCCACAGGCTGAGTGGCATGGCCAAAAATTAAAAAAAAATTTAAATAAATGAAGTTTTAAAAAAGAGTGTAACTAGTTATCAACCAGAACTCATACCTGGTATTAGTGGTTTCTCTTTGAAGTTGTCACATTGACACTGTAGACATAGTCCTGTGATATTAAATTTCTCAAAACATTCTGACATTTTAAAATAATTGATTCCAGGGCTAATTTGTATATTCCTTTGGCTATTTTTACTAGACCCAAAATCTCATATGTAAAATGGAGATAAAACTAGCACGTCTATTGTTGTGACGAAGAAGAATTGCTTAGGATTTACTTGAATGAGTGAATGATAGTCACTCAGTCCTGTCTGACTCTCTGTGATCCCGTGGACTGCAGCCTGCCAGTGGAATTCTCCAGGCAAGAATACTAGAGTGGGTTGCTATTTCCTTCTCCAGGATTTACTTGGAAAAGTGTAAAACACTAAACAAATTTTATGTTTTAAAAACTTCTCTGAGCATCGGTTACATTTTTTGAATGGCTCCAGATCATTGTGAATGAAAACTATTAAACAAGATGGGTAATCAAACCAGGTAGTATAGTAAATGGTCCCAAAATAGGAGTGATTAATACAGTAAGGTTGAAACTTTCTTGGTGGTTTAGCCTTGATCCTTCCAGAAAGCTTTGAAGATTAGAATAATATTACAGGATGATACCTTTGAAAGGCATCTTTGGTGGATATATTCTGCTTATTGACATTGTAACCCCACAACTGGGTAAGAGGATTTGTACAGTGTGGGTCCCTTAAAGAAGTGAATGTCCCTAATCATTGTCCCTAGAACCTGGCACAGTGGCAGGTAAAGAATGGCTGTTAGTTAAAAATAAAGCTTTTTCAAGGCTAAGTATGTACATGTTGATAGAAATATGGATTCCTAAAAGACTGATTTTATAAATGGCAACTGGATTTGATAACTTATATTTTTCTTATATCTTTGTTCTTTGTCTTGGATTTTCAGATGACCCAGAGACACTGAGTGACTCACGCATAGTCACACAGCAAGCATGGGGTAGAGTGCGGACCAAACCCTGAGCTGTGGACGCCGGGCTCAGGGCTCCCTGCCTCCCACCTTGCTGCCCATGACCCAGGCCTGTTCCTGGACATCTGACCTAAGCATTCACGCAGGGCCCTGAGCTTGGTTTAATAATCTACTATTGCTGTCTTGAAATTTGTAATAATTTTCAGAAAAGGGACCCCACATTTTCATTTTCCTCTGGGACCCACAAATTATATGTGCTGCTTTGCTGGGACCTTGGTGGGTGTGATTCAAGGATTAGTCATGTTTCCTTGGAGAACTGTGTTCTGGTGCTACAGCTTCCTGTGCTCTATCTTGAGGATCAAAGACAGAACTGATAGCAAAGGAGCATCACCCAGGACTCTGTGTCTCCTTGGCCTAGACTTCTGTTTGGTGCTTCATGCATGGCAGCTGCTTACCAGGTGGTGTGTTCCAGGCCAGCTCTTCCTGGGGCTCCTCCCTGTGCTGGATGGTGGCCTGGAGCAAACTCCAACAATGCCACCAGAGTCGACCAGCTTCAGAGTAGCTGGTTGAAAAGTAAAAAATCCTCTCCTTAGACGTAAGCACTGGCTCTTTGGTATATTGCCAAGAGTTTAGCTATTGTTTCTGTTTATTTATTTTCTTACTGACTCAAATGATTTTTCAGTGAATTGCCTGAAATGAACAGTTAGTTTTTTTTAATTTTTGTTGTTTTTTAATATTTATTTGATTGCACTTAGTTGTGGTATGCAGCCGTGGGATTAGTTGTAATACCTTGTCTTTCATTTACAGTTTTATTTATTTTCATCTTTCCCCTTTTTTCTTAGTCTGGCTAAATAGTTGTTAATTTTTTTATTTCCAAAAAAAATCCAGTATGTTTTATTTTTGTTTTTTCCTAGTCTTTTTAAAAATTTTTCTCTGATATTTATTATTTCCATCCTTCTGGTCTTTGTTCTTCTTTTTCTAGTTCCCTGAGATGTAAAAGTTAGATTGTTTGAGATCTATTTTCTTAATGTAAACATTTATCTCTATTGGAGCTGAAGCTCCAATCCTTTGGCCATCTGATGTGAAGAGCCGACTTATCGGAAAAGACCCTGATGCTGGGGAAGATTGAGGGCAGGAGGAAAAGTGGGTAACAGGATGAGATGGTCGGATGCTGTCTCTGACTCGGTGGACATGAGTTTAAACTCCAGGAGATACAGTGAAGGACAGGGAAGCCTGGTGTGCTGCAGTCCATGGGCTCTCAAAGAGTAGAATATGATTTAGAGCCTGAACAACAACAACAATCTTTATAACTTTACTTTTGGAGCTGCTTTTGCTGTTTCCCATAGTTTTTCTATGTTGTGTTCCATTTCCATTTGTTTCAAGATAATTTTTTATTTCTTTTTTAACTTCTTTGTTCAGAAGCATGCTGTCAGCTTTCCATATTTGTGAATTTTCCAGTTTTCTACTTTTCTATTGATTTCTACATTGTGGTTAGAAAAGACATCTGACATGATTTCAAACTTCTTAAATGTATTAAGACGTGTTTTGTGGCTCAACATATGATCTGTTCTGGATAATTCTCTGTGCACTTGAAAAGAATGTGTAGTTTGCTGCTGTTGGATAAAATGTTCTATTTATGTCTGTTAGTTCCATTTCATTTAAAGTGTAGTTCAAGTCCAATGTTTCTTTACTGATTTTCTGTTTGGACCATATATGCATTGTTGAAGTGAAATATTTAAGTTCCCTTCTATTATTTTATTGCTTTCTATTTATCCTTCAGGTTTATTAATATTTGTTTTATATATTCAGGTAGTTCAGTGTTGACTGCATGTACATTTATAGTTCTTTTATCCTGTTAATGAACTGACCCCTTTTTCATTATATAGTGACCTTCTTTGTCTCTTGTGATAATTTTTCACTTAAAGTCTATTTTGTCTTGATATAGGTTTGTCCGCTCTGTTTTGGTTACCACTTGCATGCAACATCTCTTTCCACACCTTCACTTTCACCCTATGTATATATTTAAAGCTAAAGTGAGCCTCTTGTAAACAGCATAGAGTTAAATTGTGTTTCTTAATCTGTTTTTTGTATGTAATTGTCTTTTCATCCACTCTGTATCTTCTGATTGGCAACTGTAATAATCCATTTATATTTAAAATAATTGTTAATAGGTAAGGACTTACTGTTGCCATTTTGTTATTTTTTTTACTGCTTTGTAGTTCCCTAGTTGGTTTTCTCTTTGTGATTACCATGAAACTTACATAAGCCTTCCTCTATTTATTATAGTCCATTTTGTGCTGTTAACAACTTTAACCACATACAGAGACTCTACATGTTACCTTTCCTTCTCCACATTTTATGTTTGATGCCACAGAGTGCATTTTAATACTGTATACCCATGAGCCAATAATTATAGCTATAGTTTTTAAAAATGCTTTGTCTTTTAACTTTTGTACTAGAGTTTAAAATGGTGTATATACCACCATTACAGTGCTAGAGAATATTCTTACCTTTACAGTGAGTTTTATATGTTCACGTGTTTTCATGTTGTTGGTTAGTGTCCTTTAATTTTAACCAGAAGAACTCCTTTTACCATTTCTTACAAGGCAGGTCTGCTGGTGATGGACTTCAGCTTTTAATTAAAATAATTTTTTTTTAATCTGGGAAAGTCTTTTATCTTTTTTTAATTTCTGAAAGACAACTTTGCTGGATATAGTCATTTTGGTTGGTGTTTTTAAAATTTTCTTTAAAAAATTTTTTTATTGGCGTATAGTTGGTTTACAGTGTTGTATAAGTTTCAGGTATACAGCACAGCCACTCATTACATGTATACATGTGAAAGTGAAAAATTGAAAATGTTGGTCATTCAGCCATGTCCAGTTCTCTGTGACCCCATTGACTATTGCCTGCCGGGTTTCTCTGTCCATGGAATTCTCCAGTAAAGAACATGGGAGTGGGTAGCCATTCACTTCTTCAGGGGATCTTCCTGACCCAGGGATCAAACCTGGGATTCCTGAATGGCAGGCAGATTCTTTACTGTCTTGAGCCACCAGGAAGCCTACATATACATATACCCTCTCTTTTTGAGATTCTTTTCCCATATAGGCCATTACAGAGTATTTAGGAGAGTTCCCTGTGCTCTACAGCAGGTTCTTACTAGTTATCTATTTACATTTTGTAGTGTGTATTTCATATATTGTAGTTTTGTATTTGTATTTTTTTTTTAATCTTCCAGTTTATTCCCCTCCCCTCCCTTACTCCTTGGTAGCCATTAGTTTGTTTTCTACCTCTGTAACTTTATTTCTGTTTTGTAGATAAGTTCATTTTTACCTTTTTTTAGACTCCACATATAAGCAATATCATATGATGTTTGTCTCTGTCTGATTTACTCGCTCAGTGTGACGGTCTCTAGGTCCATCCATGTTGCTGCAAATGGCATTATTTCCTTCTTTTTTATGGCCAAGAGATATTTCGCTGTATATGTGTACCACATCTTCTCTAACCATTACTCTGTGAATGGACGTTTAGGTTGCTTCCATGTCTTGGCTGTTGTAAATAGTGCTTCACTGAACATTGGGGTGTATGTATCTTTTCGAATTATGGTTTTCTCTAGATATCTGCTCAAGAGTGGGATTGCTGGATCATTTGGGAGTCCTATTTTCAGTTTTTTAAGGAACAGCCATGCTGTTTTCCATAGTGGCAATACCAGTTTACATTTCCACTAGCTGTAGGAGAATTCCTTTTCCCAAACCCTCTTCAGCATTTATTGTTTACAGACTTTTTTGATGGTGGCCATTCTGACTGCTGTGAGGTCATACTACATTGTAGTTTTGATTTGCATTTCTCTGACAGGGATGTCGAGCATCTTTTCATGTGCTTCTTAGCCATTTGTATGTCTTCTTTGGAGAAATATCTATTTAGATTTTCTCCTCATTTTTTGATTTTTTTTTTTTTTTTTTACATAGAGCTGCATGAACTGTTTGTGTATTTTGGAGATTAATCCCATGTCAGTTGCTTAACTTGCAAATAGTTTCTCCCATTCCAAGGGTTGTCTTTTTGTTTATTTATGGTTTTCTTTGCTATGCAAAAGCTTTTAAGTTTAATTAGATCCCATTTGTTTGTTTTTATTTTCATTTTTGTTTTTACTTTAGGAGGTGGATCTAGAAAGATCATGCTTCAATTTATGTCAAACAGTGTTCTGGCTATGTTTTCCTACATTTAGATCTTTAATCCATTTTGAGTTTATTTTTATGTATGATGTTAGGAAGTGTTCTAATCTCATTCTTGTACATGTGGCTGTCCACGTCCCCCAGCACCACTTTTTAAAATCTTTTATTTATTTATTTTTGGCTGTGCTGGGTCTTCTTCATTCCTGTGTGTGGGCTTTCTGTAGTTGGGGCGAGTTGGGGCGACTCTAGTTGCAGTACATGGGCTTCTCATTGCAGTGACTTCTCTTGTTACAGAGTATGGGCTCTGGGCCATGTGGGCTTCAGTAGCTGCAGTGCACAGGCTTAGTTGCCCCAAGGCATGTGGAATCTTTCTGGGCCAGGAGTGGAACCTGTGTCCCCTGCATTGGCAGGTAGATTCTTAACCACTGGGCTGCCAGGGAAGTCCCTAGCACCACTTACTGAGGCAGGTTAGTTGTTTTTTTTTTTTTATGTTTTGAATGTATTTTCCCACTCTCTCCTGGCTTGTAAGATTTTTTATGAGAAATCCACTGATAGCCTCATAGGAGTTTCCTTGTACATGACAAGTCACTTTTCTCTTGCTTCTTTCAAAATTCTCTTTGTTTTTAACTTATGAGAATTTGATTATAATATGTTTTGTTGATGGTCTCTTTGTCTTTAGTCTTTTGGAGTTCTTTGGGATTCATGGCTTTGGATGTTCCTCTACCTCTCCAGATTTGGGAAATTTGCTCTCATTATTTTTTAAAACAAACTTTCTTACCCTTTCTGTGTTCCTTCTGAGACTTAATAGTATATTGGTTTGCTGATGTTGTCCTATAATTCTTTTATGCTTTTTTTCTTTTTATTTCTTTGACTTGGTAATTTCAGCTGACTTATCTTTGAGCTGCTGATTCCTTCTTCTGCTTATTTGATGTTGAAGTTCTCTCTTGAATTTTTCAGTTCAGTCATTGTGTTCTTCAGCTCCAAAAATTGTTTGGTTTTTTAAAAACTTGTTTCTCTTTGTTGAACTTCATATTTTGTTCATGTGTTGTTTTCCTGATTTTGTTTAGTTGTTAATCTGTTTCTCTTATGGCTCACTGAGCTCCTTTAGGATGATTATTTTGAGTTGTTGTCAGGCACTTCATAGGTTTCTCATACTTTGTGATCGGTTACCAGTGCTCTATTTCCTTTCTTTGATGTATTATGTTTCTCTGATTATTCATGACATGCATTGCCTTGTGTTGACCTCTGTGTGTTTGAAGAAGCAGTCATTCCTCCCAGGCTTTACAGACTGGCTTAGGCAGGGAAAACTCTTCACGAGTCAGTCTGTCCAGAGATTCTGGACAGGTCAGCTGATGGGTTTTATAGGCCGGCTTGCTCCTGGAGTCCTCAAAGGGCTGGTATTTTGCCAGGTCACTGGCAGGTAGGCTTGGTACTGGATCCACTGGGGCCAGCCTGATGCCAGGGTCTGCAGGGGTGTACCTGGAGCCTGAGTGTACCACAGTGGGCCTGGCCTCACAGGTGTGGGGCCTGGATCCTGGGTCTGTGGAGATGGTCTAGTTCTGGGGTCCACAGGGCCAGGCTTGGAGACTGGGTCCCCAGGGGTATACCTGGGGCCTGAGTATTATGAAGTGGGCCCGGAGACTGGTCCACAGGTGTAGAAATGGATCCTTGGTCCACAGAGGTGACCTGGTGCCGGGGGCCATAGTGTCAGGCTGGGAGACTGAGTCTGCAGGGATGGTCCTGGAACCTGGGTCTGTGGCAGCCAGTCTTCTGCTGGGGTGGTTTTAGAGCCTGAGTCTTCAGGCCAGTTTGGTGTTGGGATGGACCTGGTCTTGAGTCCTTAGGGGCTAGCTTGGCACCAAAGTCCATGGGGAAAGGCATGGAGCCTAGATCCTTGGAGGTTTGCCTGGAGTCTGAGTTCATATTGATGGACCTGGAGCCTGAGTCTTTGGGGCCTGGCGCCTGGGTTCCTAGGGGCAGGCCTGGAGCCCGGGGCCACACAGGCTGGCCTAGCACTGGGGTTCACTGGGCCAGGCTTGATGCTGTGGTACACAGCAAAGATGGGTGCTCTTTTTACCCTCCTTCTTCCACGCTGTACTGTAGGGGGTTGGAGAGGGTGGTGCAGTGCCTTAGTCCATTCAGGCTGCTATAACAAAATAGTAGACTGAGAGGATTATAAACACAGTGTCCTGGAAGCTGCAAACCAAAATCAGGGTGCTGGCATGGTCAGCTTCTGGTGCATTGCAGAGTGCTGACTTCTTGTGTCCTCACGTGGTGGAAAGAGCAGGGGAGCTCTCCTGGCCCTCTTTTATAAGGACACTAATCTCACATGTGAGGGCTCCACCTCCCAAAGGTCTCTCAAAGGTCCTATCTTCAATTCCCATCACAGTGGACATTAGGTTTCAGCCTAAGAATTTTGGGAGAACACAGACATTCAGACCGTAGGATATGGGTGATGTGAAACTGTCCTTCCTGCCTTCTTCAGTGCATCTTTTCATGCTTCTGTGTGCACTCAAGTGCTGCAAACTCTCACCTGGATTCCTTAGCCCTTGTGAAGGTATTTCACGTATGGATGGTTGTTCAAAGTGATGCTTTTTGAGGGACAGGTGCTGGAAACGATTCTGCTTCCTTGCTGATATCACTCCTAGTAAGTGTATTTTCTTATTTTATGCATTCTTGATACTCTGGCACTTGGGGGTCTTAGACTCTGAGGGAGCCTGCCCTTTCCGAGCTAGCCAATTTATAGAGATAACAAAGGGCTTAGCCAGGAGCACATCTTTCCCATGAAGAGCAAACACTCCCAAGTCTATGCCCCCAGCCACCTCTTCATCTAACTCACACACACCAGGTCAGTATTTTCTGTGTCCTGAACCATCCCAGGGCCAGGTACCAGGCAACTAGATACCACCCATATTGCCCAAAGCCCACTGGAATTGTTCAGTCTAGTGAACCCTAAGCTCTTTACCCTACCCTCTTCCTGCAGAAGCCCCAGGACGGGCTCTGACTCAGCTTTTCCCTCACTCCTATCTTTTGCCTCCTGCCCATCCTAAGCTTTCCCTGTAGCCCTGCTTGGAGTGGTGTTTTCCTTTCTCTTGGGAAATATATGTCATAAATTCTTCTTTCTATGACATTGGCCTGTCTGTGTCTCTTTCATAAATTAAAATCCTACAGTACATTTCAGAACAGAAGGTGCCTAATAAATACTTGCCTGTCACAGTGAATGAAAGAATGAATGGATGAATTAAAAATAATGTCCAGCGATCTTAAGTGGCTTGCCCAAAAATCGCCCAGCCGAGTAACAGTTAAAAATTGAAATCCTCTGTCTCTCAACTTTCCTTAGGGACTTACCTTCCTTAGGGACTCAGAGTACTTGCCATATTGGTGAACACAGAGCTGGCATATCCAAAGAATACACAAGCTGACAAGATAACAACTCTGTCACATCATACATTTGATCTCTGAAACCATTCTTTCAGGCTGTCATAAAATGTGTATTTCCTTCACAACTATGTTTGCTTTTTCAGAATTTAAGTAATTTTTAGGAATGATTCCTATGTTTCGTTTTAAAGCTGTTTAAGATTCTTGTAAGTGCCCTTAAGAATTTTTAATTTTGACGAAGTTCAATTATCAACTTTAATTTGTTGCTTGAAGTTCTGTTGGCATATTTAAGAAACCATCACCTAGTCCGGGGTCATAAAGGTTTATCCTGTATGCCTTCTTCTGACAGTTTCACATTAAAAATTTTTACATTGGGAAAATGGAACAGGATAGGATAGAACGGAATAGAATAAAATAAGTAAAATTTGTTTCAGGGAGAGGGGAATGAAAGCTTTCTTTTTCTTGCAGTAATTTGCCCTGCAGCAAACAGAAGGTTCCAGAACTGTCCCACTGATGAATCTTCTCAAAGGCAGTTATCGTATCTTCCAAATGTTTGAAGGCATTTCTGAGGGACTTCAGCTGGAAGGGCTCAGAAACAGGGTCTCTGGAATGTTTTTTCGTATCATTTCGGTGCTTCGCCACCTCCCACTACCAAGGGCAGCCTGAGGGGTGATAGTGAAGGGAGATGGCAGAAGCAGAGGTCTTACAGATTGAAGACCATCTCCTGTGGCCTTGCTTTCCCTTGTTGCCGCCTGAGTGCAGGAGGAGACCCTGCAGGGTAAACCAAGGAATGACTGCAGGCTCTGGGGAGCCACTCTTCTATGAGATTATCTGAGTGGTGAAGGATGAAAGCAGGGAAGGGCAATCTAGAAACCAGGGACTGTCTCTGTAGTGTGATGGCTCAGAGAGGAGTTGTCACACAAGCCATACGTGGATTTGGATTCTGCCTGTACAACCTTAAATGTGCTGACTTAGCCTCGGTATGTGCATCTGTAAAATGGGACTTAAAACACCCACCTTTTCCTGTTACTCTTAGATGATAGAGCAACATGGAATCAATTAAGTGCTCACCGAAAGGAAGCTATTGTTGCGTTTCTTGGGCAGGTCTACAGGACAGTGGTAGTCTCACAGAAAAGGCCTTGGATGTTTGATGCCAATAACGGGGTGGCGAGCTCAGTGCCAGATCACCATAAATGCCCAGGCTCTGAGACTTCAAGGTAGAGGAGAGAATTGCAAATTTGGATGCACTTGCAGGGTCACTCCTTCCTGGAGCTGGGAGGCCTGCCAGGGGAGCCCAAAAGACGCTGATCTCATTTCTCTGTTCCCTGTGTGTGTCCTGGGACAGAGGTTGGCTGGCACCAGCTAGCACCACGGTTAATGGGGTGTGCTGTGTTCTAGGCACTGGACACTCAACGAACCAGCCAAACACTTGGCAGACTTTATTGATCACCTGCTGTGCGCAATGCACTAGAGTCTGTTCTTATCCTTCTGTATGAACCAAGTGAGAAGCTGAACATTCCTGGAAGCAAACAGGCTGGAAACTACCTGCTTCTGTCAAGGGCTGAAGTTGTCCAGAGCACTGTGAAAAGGAGTCATTGTTGATCATAAAGTGACTGGCTATTTGGGACTTTCCAATACAGTTTAACCAAGGTCATTGCGAAAATTCAGGAGGAAAAGGTGGAACAATGTGATTTTCAAAGCTGTGAGTTTCTGAGAAATAAAGAAGTAACAATACAAGGGTAATTTTAAGATAAGATCTCCTGTTGAATTATCTCCAACATTTAAAAATAATTTTATTTCTTATTTTCATAAATTTTTCTTTTCTAAGCTTTAAAAATAGTGTATACACTCTTACTATATGTAAAAATTAACTCAAAATGGATCAGAGGCCTAAACTTAAAAGGTAAAACTTTTTCTTTTAGAAGAAAATTTGGGAAAGCTTCATGACATTGGAGTTGGCAGTAATTTTTGGCTGTGACACCAAAACCATAGGTAATAACAGCAAAATAGACAAACTGGACTTCCTCAAAATGAAAACCTTTGTGTATCAAGGACACGATAGAGTGAGAAAGCAACCCATGGAATGGAAAAAATATTTGCAAATTATATATCTGATAAGGGATTAATATCTAGCCTATATAAAGAACTCCTACCACAGCAACTGGATCTAAAAATGGACTTGAGAAAAAGGACTTGAATAGACATTTCCCCAAAGAAGATGTACAAAGAAGACACACAAATAACCAATAAGCACATGAAAAGATGTTCAACATCACTAGTCATTAGGGAAATGCAACTCAAAGTCATGAGACACCACTTCACATCCAGGCTGTTATTAAAATGCCAGAAGATAGCAAGTGTTGACAAGGGTATGGAGAAATTGGAACTGTTGTGCTTTGCTGGTGAAAATGTGAATGTGTACAAAACAGTTAAGAAATTCCTAAAAAAGTTAAAAATGGAGTTTCCATAAGATCTGGACTTCCCAGGTGGCTCAGTGGTTAAGAATCCACCTGCTAAGCAGGAGATGCAGGTTTGATCCCTGGGTCTGGAAGATCCCCTGGAGAAGGAAATGGCAACTGACTCCAGTATTCTTGCCTGGGAAATCATGGACAGAGGAGCCTGGCAGGCTGCAGTCCATGGGTCACCAAAGAGTTGGACATGACTTAGCGACTAAACAAACCATGTGATCCAGGAATTTCACTCCTAGATAATATATGCAAAAGAGCTGAAAGCAGAGACTTGAACAGACACTTACTTACATACCAACGTTTATAGCAACATTATTTACAATAACCAAAATGCAAACGTCCGTCAACAGATGAATGGATAAAAAATATGTGGTGTATACATTCAATGGAATGTTATCCAGCCCTAAAACGAAATTTTGACACATGCTGCAACATGAATGAGCTTTAAAGACATGTATACTAGTGATATAAGGCCGATACAAAGAGACAAATATTGTATAAATATACTAGTATGAGGTATCTAGAGTAGTCAAACTCCTCGAGATAGAAAATGAAATGGTGGTTTCCAGAGGCTGGGAGCAGGGAGCTGGGGAGTTAGTGTTTAAGGGAGATAGAATTAATGTTTGAGAAGATGAAAAAACTCTGGAGATAATGGTGGCAATGGTTGCACCACAGTGAATGTACTTTATACCACTGAAATGTACACCTAAAAATTGTTAAAATGGTAGATTTTATGCTATGTGTATTTAAACACAAAAAGATGAAATTCTGATACATGATAAAACATAAGATGAACCTTGAAAGCACGCTTAATGAAATAATCCAGCTACAAAAGGACAGGTACTGTGTGATTTCACTTATCTGAGACACTGAGAATAGGCAAATTCATAGAGACAGAAAGTAGTATAGCAGTTACTAATGAAGAAGTAACGGAAAGTTATGTTTCATGGGTTTCTGTTTGAGAGGATGAGAAAGTTCTGGAAATGAATAGTGGAGATGGTTACATCACATTGTGAATGTACTTAATGTTACTGAACTGTACACTTAAAAAAGGATAAAATGGTAAATTTTATATTACATTTATTTTACCATAATAAAAAAGTCATCTGCTAAAGTTAAAACCATTACACAATACAAATAGTATCAAATGAGAAGGGAACACCTCACCTCCCTTTCTCTCTACCCCTCCTCACTTTTGTGTGTTGCCTGTGGTTATCTCTGTGACTCTGAAATCAGAGTATCTATCTCTGTGTGTTGATTCTCCCAGGGTAGATGGTGTCTGACCTCCTCTCAAGAATGGATGAAGGGTTGAGAATACTTCCGTTAACTCCCATCAACCATCTGCCTTTATCACCTCCTTGTGAATACTTACATTATACTTTTGGATATTCTAGTGGCTAATTTTTAGCTTTAAATAACACACTTAAAGCTCTGTCTTCTAAAACTTTTTTAATTATGGAAATTTCAAACATATGCAAAAGTAACATTCAGAAAACTAAGATCATGGCATCCAGTCCCATCACTTCATGGCAAATAGATGGGGAAACAATGGAAACAGTGAGAGACTTTATTTTGGGGGGCTCCAAAATCACTGCAGATGGGGACTTCAGCCATGAAATTAAAGGACACTTGCTCCTTGGAAGAAAAGCTATGACCAACCTAGACAGCATATTAAAAAGCAGAGACATTACTTTACCAGCAAAGGTCTGTCTAGTCAAAGCTATAGTTTTTCCAGTAGTCATGTATGGATGTGAGAATTGGACCATAAAGAAAGCTGAGTGCCAAAGAATTGATGCTTCTGAACTGTGGTGTTGGCAAAGACTCTTGAGAGTCCATTGGACTGCAAGGAGATCCAACCAGTCCATCCTAAAGGAAATCAGTCCTGAATATTCACTGAAAGGACTGATTTGAAGTTGAAACTCCAATACTTTGGCCATCTGATGCGAAGAACTGACTCACTGGAAAAGACCCTGATGTTGGGAAGGATTGAAGGCAGGAAGAGAAGGGGATGACAGAGGATGAGATGGTTGGGTGGGTGGCATCACCAACTCGATGGACATGAGTTTGAGCAAGCTCTGGGAGTTGATGATGGACAGGGAAGCCTGGCATGCTGCAATCCATGGGGTCTCAAAGAGTCGGACATGACTGAGTGACTGAACTGAACTGAAGACCTGGTGCAGCCAAAATAAATACATACATACATACATGAAGAGATAAAGCATAGCTGCAGTGTCATTCAGTTCAGTTCAGTTCAGTCGCTCAGTCGTGTCCAACTCTGCGACCCCATGAATCGCAGCACGCCAGGCCTCCCTGTCCATCACCAACTCCCGGAGTTCACCCAGACTCACGTCCACCGAGTCAGTGATACCATCCAGCCATCTCATCGTCTGTTGTCCCCTTCTCCTCCTGCCCCTAATCCCTCCCAGCATCAGAGTCTTTTCCAATGAGTCAACTCTTCACATAAGGTGGCCAAAGTACTGGAGTTTCAGCTTTAGCATCATTCCTTCCAAAGAAATCCCAGGGCTGATCTCCTTCAGAATGGACTGGTTGGATCTCCTTGCAATGTCATTACCACGGCTAAAAAAATTCCTTAATAGCCAGCTACTTTAATATCAATATTTTAGTCTCTCTCTTTTTTTTCAGTTCAAATCAGGATTCAAATAAGACTCTTACATTGTAGTTGGTGGACCTCTCTCTTTAAATTCTAATCTGTAGACTCTTCACTCCTCTTTTTCTTCCCATACAACGTAATTTATTGAAGAAACAGCGCTGTTTGATTTGTAGAGTTTCTACAAGTCTGGATTTTTTTGGTTGCTTCTCAGTGGTGTCATTTAAATTGTCTTTCCCTTGTGTCCACTGTATTTCCTGTAAATTGGTGATTAAGGACTGACTCAGGCTGAGATTTACTTTTATGGCAAGAATACTTCATATGTAGTTTTGTTAACTTTTACCAAGTGGTTGTACCTTTTTTAATGATTCCAGCAGCCACTGATGACTGTTGCCTAGATCCTTCAGTTCTTTAGGAGTCATGTTGATTTCTTGCTCCTTAGTTGACAGTAGGAATGCTTATTTAAAAATAAATTTCTCCTTTGCCTATTCTGTTATCCTAAAGTGCAGAAGAAGCAGAACTAATTGCTTGACCCTTTTAATCACTGAAAAAGTGTTTAATTACCAGTTTTGAAAATGTTTAGTAGATTCCTGAGCATCCTGTAATGGTTACCTTTGAGTTCCTTTTTCTTTTTTTAAAAAAATTATTTTAGAATATGGTTAATTTACAATGTTGTGTTTCAAGTTTACAGCAAAGTGATTCATTATACATATACATATATCCATTCTTTTTCAGATTCTTATCCCATATAAGTTATTATAGAATATTGAGCAAGTTTCCTGTGCCACACAGTAGGTCCTTGTTGGTTATCTGTTTTATATACAGTAGTGTATATATTTGTTAATCCCAAATTCCTAATTTATCCCTCCCCCTACATTTCCATTTTGATAACCATAAGTTTCTTTCTGAAGTCTGTGAATCCGTTTCTCTTTAATTGAGAAGTTCATTTGTATCTTTTTTTTTTAAGATTCCGTATATACGTGATATCATATATTTGTCTCTGTCTGACTTACTTCAGATGTAATCATCTTTAGACTATCCGTGTTGCTGCAGATGACATTATTGCATTCTGTTTTATGGCTGAGTAATATTCCATTGTATTTTTGTACCACATCATCTTTATCCCGGTTCTTTTTCCTGTTAGGATCATGACGAACCCATATTTGATTTATTTCAAGCCATTCATTTCAGTTCTTACTGAGGTTCAAATTATCCTGTCTTTGGCCCATGAAAAAGCCTCTTCACACTTGGTCCTGAATCCTCTTGGCTGATTCCAAGGGTCTTTGGTAATGTGCTTGTGTTCTATCTATAGTATGAACAGGTGGCTCAGGCTTCTGTGATATTTACATTTGCTGCCCCAGACCTGGATTAACCATTTCTCCAAGGAGTTCTGGTTCCTTTTAGTTAGAAAATAGTATTTAGAGATCACAGTTTGGGCATTTGAGTGCTCATTGCTACTACTAGTTTGGTTATTGTTAAATCTTTATTTCTAAATCCTTAAAATCCAGACCAGATTTGTTAACCCCTTCCACAGAGCCTCATTGCCTGGGGGGTGGGGAGGACAACTTTCTTTCTTCAATCTTGTCTATTTCTGTCAGTTATAACATGACTTTTACCCGTCTTCAAGATTTGTATCCTTGATATTTGGCTTGGAGATGATAATTAATCTTTCTTACTTTGTAGGCTGATTATAAAAACTGTAAGCCAAAACTCAGCATTTGCAAAATTACAATTACATAAATATCATCCAGTTATAAACCTCAAAACAGTATGATTAGATCTGTGGCAAAGGAAAAAACTGTTTCTGTGTCACTAACCTGGAACCCTGGAATGAAATCTTTGTAAAGTTTCATGGCTGAATGGATTCTTTTTATAATTGCAGTCAATTGCTTAATGTCATGACACTCTTTATTCCGATTTGTGTTTGTACTATGATGTCATACAGCTCTTTTCCCTGGAATTTCTAGCTGTGTTAGTTGTTGTGTTGCAAGAAGAGACGTATATGCTTTCATCTGATGAAAATTTTCCAGGTTCCTAATCGTTGAATTGTGTAATGAAATACACTTGCATTTTGAAAACTGCCATGGTGGAGTCCTTTGATGCCTCCCATTTTAATTTTAACTTATCATTTTCCAGGCCTGTTGCAGAGTTTCAAGCTAAGATTTATTTTGATTGCACTTCTGAGTTAATTTCACTTTTCTGGTGGGTCATAGACATTCCTTGGGTTCCTGTTTGCTGTGATGGCATTCATCTTCAAATACCTTTAAAAAAATTTTTTTAAGAAAGTTTATGGAAGGTAAACTTTCTAATTTCTTCCTACCTAAAACCGTGTTATCTCCTCTCTGATAGCTAAGTATAGATTCTCAGGTCTGAAATATTTCTCTCCTAGAATCATAACTGCATTTCTCTGTTGTCTCCTAGCATTAAGTATTGTCAAATTATAAATCTCATATCTGTCTTCATAGCAGCTCTTGGTAATAAACTTTTTACCATCCAGTCTTTCCTTTTATTCCTTTTTACCAAACCCTGATTTTGTTCATGTCTCAAGACCATTGTTTTGAAGGAGGGGGCCCTCTTCCCCAACCCCAGGGAGGGGCTCATGATTTATTTAGGCCAGTCAGGAGAAATCCATTCTCCACATCAGTGATTGACTTACTAATAGGCTTTCAAATGTTTATGCTGGAGGATTTGATGATTCTAAACTGTGGCAGGCATTCTGTGACCATGAGAACAAATGTCAGCGACAGCAGAATAGACTGAAAGAATCTGAGTTATTGATAATGTGATTGCACAGTTGAATTAGCCAACCCTAAAACTATCTGAGTTGACCCTTGAATAAACTAGGGGTTAGGAACACCGACCCCAACACTGTGCAGTGGAGAATCCACGTATAACTTTACAGCCGGACCTCCCATATTGGAGGTTCCATATTTGGGGATTCAGCCAGCCATGAATCATGCAGTACTGCAGGATTATTTAACAAAATATAATCTAAGTATAAGTGGACCTACACAACTCAAAACAGTGTTGTTCGAGTCAGCTGTAGGACTTGCCTGGTGGTCCAGTGGTGAAGAATCCACCTGCCATTGCAGGGGACACTGGTTCAATCCCTGATCTGGGAAGCTTCCACATACGAGGGGGCAACTGAGCTCATGTGCCACAACTGCTGAAGCCTGTGCCCATTTCTCATGTCCCGCCATGAGAGAAACCGCCGCAATGACGAGCCCACTCACCGCAACTAGAGAGTCGCCCCCACTCACCACAGCTAGGGAAAGTCTGTGTGTAGCAACGAAGACCCCGTGTGGCCAGAAATAAAAATAATTAAAATTTTTTAATTGGAAAAATAAAAGATATCCTGGAGGTGAACAAGTTCAAAACATAAAAGAGTAAAGAAAGTGTTGTTTTAAAAAAAAGAATCAACAGTGTTTTGTTAAATTTTTGTTTGTAAATAGATTATAGACAGTCTCTTGGTTTGAGAAGCGCTTTTTCTCTTGAAGAGATCATATTTATCACTATTCCTAGCTCCTATTTTGAATCATTGGCACCTGAACATGGCTGATTTTTGTGTTAAACACTAGGCACCTCAGGCCTAATGTTTCTCCAATGTCTTCTTCACAAAGGGGTGAGAAACTTGAAAAAAAAAAAGAGCATCTGTACAATGAATTTGATAGACTTGCAGAACTAAAAAGACTGTCAGGAGTTAATTGAGTCCACGCCCGGGCTCTAAGCAGGTCTCATGAGAAAGTGCCCCATAAAATTGCTTCCTATGCTTTTCATAGACACAGAAGTGTCATTACCTCCCTTGCTTTGGTGCATTCCAGCATGGCTTTAGAGTTTTATTCTGAAAGAAACGGTGTGATATTTGTCTCAACAGAACCAGTTGTTATTCTTAGCATGTGGGAAGCATTTCTTGTTGCAGGAAAACCAACTCATGTGCAAATTGATAAAATAGATTCAGGGAAGTGAGAGTTTGAGCTGCAGAAGTGACTTGGTTTTTACAAAAGTTTTCCTAGAATGTTCTTTAAAACACAAAGCTCACCAAATGGATTAAAAATGGAACTTCATCTCAAAAATAAAAATCCCAGATGCTGCCTATCTAATGGAGCATTTATTTTAAGTGCACATGCTGTTAAATATATGAAACCCCTCTATTAAGTGGTAGCCGAGGAGAAACCTCTGGTTTGGGAGTGGCATTCGCCTTTCCCCACCCGGGGCTTTCCTAGGGTGGGGACCTGCTTGGCTACCCTAATTCCTTCCACGTGGAGGCCCTGGCATCTGCAGTTGTAAACCACGGTTCTCTGACACGCAAATCCCAGATGGTGCTTTGACTTTAACGCCCATATTGCCTGCAGATTTCCACCACATGTGGTTTAATTTTTTCCCCTCACTGTTGCTCAATGCATGCTTGTTGTGCAGGAAGAAAAGTAGATAAATATATAACAAAAATAAAGAAAACTCCTGTAGCCCCACGACTGTTCATATTTTGAAATCAATCCTTCTACATGGTTCCTGGGTATGTTCATTTATATGTATAACTTTATTTTTTTATTTTTTAATTGAATTTTTATTTTATATTTGAATGTTTGTAAATAGTTGATTTACATTGTTGTGTTAGCTTCAGGTGTACAACACAGTGATTCAATTATACATAAATACACATATATGTTCTTTTTCAGATTCTTTTCCCATGTAGATGATTGGGCTTCCTGGTGGCTCAGATGGTAAAGAATCTGCCTGCCATATGGGAGACCCAGGTTCAATGCCTGGGTTGGGAAGATCCCCTGGAGAAGGGAATGGCTACCCACTCCAGTATTCTTGCCTGGAGAGTTCCATGGACAGAGGATCCTGGTGAGCTACAGTCCATGGGATCACAAAGAGTTGAACACAGCTGAGCAACTAACACACACACCTAGATGATTACCGAATATTGGGTAGAGTTCCCTCTCCTTGTTGGTTGTCTATTTTATATATAGGAGTGTGTGTGTGTGTGTATGTTAATCCCCAATTTTAATTTATCCCCCCACCTTTCCCCTTGGCAACCACAAGTTTGTGCTCTCTGTCTGTGAGTCTGTTTCTGCTTCATAGATAAGTTCATTTGTATCATATTTTAGATACCACATATAAGTTATATTATATGGCATTTAGCTTTCTTTTTCTGACTGACTTCAGGTCCATGTTGCTGCAAATGACATTATTTCATCCTTTTTTATGGCTGAGTTGTTGTTCTTGTTGTTCACTTGCTAAGTTGTGTCTGACTCTTTGCGACCCCTTGAACTGAAGCACTCTAGGCTTCCCTGTCACTATCTCCAGGAGTTTGCTCCAACTCATGTCCATTGAGTCAGAGATGCCATCCAACCATCTCATCCTCTGTTGCACCCATCTTCTCTTGCCCTCGATCTTTCCCAGCATCAGGGTCTTTTCCAGTGAGTCAGTTCTTCGCATCAGGTGGCCAAAGTATTGGAGCTTCAGCTTCAGCATCAGTCCTTCCAATGAATATTCAGGACTGATTTCCTTTAGGATGGACTGGTTTGATCTCCTTGCAGTCCAAGGGATTCTCAAGAGTCTTCTCCAACACCACAGTTCAAAAGCATCAATTCTTCAGTGCTCAGCTTTCTTTATAGTCCATCCCTTACATCCATACATGACTACTGGAAAAACCTTAGCCTTGACTAGATGGACCTTTGTTGTTATGGTTGAGTAGTTCCATTATATGTATGTACCACATCTTCTTTATCCATTCCTCCATTGATGGACATTTAGCTTGCTTCTGTGTCTTGGCTATGAACTTTGGGATGTATGTGTCTTTTCAAATTATGATTTTCTCTAGATATATGCCCAGGAAGGGGAGTGCAGGATCATGTGGTAGCTCTACTTTTACTTTTTAAAGGAATCTTCCTACTGTTCTCCATAATGGAACTTTATTTTTAATTATTTTTTACAAAAATGGTGTTGGACCTGCACTACTCAGGCTACTCCCCATTCTGTGTGTCATGCTGTGGATGTCATGTACCCATCACAGGCTACTGCTTATGAGCTGCTACTGGGCAAGGGCCCATCAGCTCATCATAGTCAGCTGTGTTCACCAACATGAAGGGAAAAGCATGGGGGCCATTGCACCCTAGAGATACCATGTATTGAGCACCTACTGTTTGCTCCTGGAGATTTTACATGCGTTATCTCTGCTTTCCAGACTTACCCCAGGGAGAGCTGGTTCCCACATTTTGTGGATGAGAACATTGAAACTTGGTTAAGTCAGAATTTAGACTCAGATCAGTTTGGTTCCAGTGCCTGTATTTCCTGGGTCCCCTCAGTGCTTCCAGCTGGGCAGACCAGCGGGGTCTGGGGTGAAGGCAGCAGGAAGGGGAGGATGCTGTCCCCGGAGAAGGATGGGAGGTGGGATGGGATGAGCTAGACTGACCTGTAATGGACTGAGCAGGGCGGCTGGGGGCTGTTTTCTGCTCAGTCGAGGCAGGGGTTGGGGGCAGTGACTGAGCCTCAATGGGAGATACTTCTAGGGTAGATGTGTCCAGAGATAGAATGGGTTCCTGTGGGGCAGGGTTGGCCTGGGGAAAGCCATGGGGCTGAAAAAGCTTGGTCTTCACTCATGTGCAAAGCTCTCAAGCTCCTCAGGCCCCTTAAGACCCATCAGGGGTCCCAAACCCCAGGCCTGCCTCTCTGGTCTTCTTGGGTGGGACTCTCCCAGGGTACAGATCTCCATCCTGTGGCATTAGAGCTCCCACAGGCAGTAGTCCAGCTCTCCGAAGGCTTTTTCTGCTGACTAAGAAAGTGCAGGCACTGGTGGGTTAATGGGTATTACTGGCTCAGTATACTTGTCTCTCCTAAATACTCGCACTGGGACAGCATTGTTGGTACCAGGGGCTGGAAATATAAAGAGGAAGCCACCTTCTATTAAGCAGCTCACTGTAGTGGGGTGGCGTGACACAGTGGGGAGAACACGGGTTTGAAAGGACGTGATGGAGGTGCGCGCCGCAGGTTATGCTGCTTTGTTGTTGTTCCTGTTGCTTTTTTGTTGTTTTTCCCCTGGGGAGAGGGGCCTGAGAGTAGCCCTGGAAGGAGATACTGGAGTGGGGCTTTGAGGGATGAATAGGAGCTGTATACCAGGCCGAGGAGTCACTGCACTGAGAAAGCAGCTTAACCAATTCCTGGACACAGTGATGGCCTCTGCCCGGACTGGATCATGTAGGCAGAGGCTGTAGGCTGGGCCAGGCTGAGGAGGGCCTCGGGTGACATCCTGGGACATGGGAGCTCTATCCCTCGGGCAGATTCTAAAGCATTTTAATCAGGAGAGAGACTTAATCTGACTTGTATTCTGGGAGGATATTCTTGGTAACTGTGAGGAGGCTGGATGAGTCACTTGGAGAGCAGGAGGCCGTATCACAGAAAGTGCAGTCATCTGGATGTTTTCTGCAGATGCTGAGGATGAGTTTGGATCAAGGTGGCTTTGTCCCAGGGTTCCAGTGAAAGGAAACGTCCTCAAGGATGTGTGGCAGGTGGTGTTGGTCCCCAGGGAGGCAAGCGAAGCAGTGCCCCCCAGCCCCTGGGCCTCATGCTCGGGGGCAATAGAGCCCGAGGCTGCCTTCATAGCCCCTTAAAGAAACGGAAGGCATTGGGCATTCATGGATTGCAGTAAGTCCTGGTGTTGGCCTGGGCAGGGAAGGAGGCCCTGGACACCTTTCCTATGTTCGCTCTTAACGGCCAGCAGGCTTTGTGAAGCTTTCTTGCTTCCAGAGGTGAGGAGCCACATGGGATGGAGGCCCCACACTGGGCAGGGGTGTCCGGGTGGGCCAGAGGGCTCTGACCCCAAGAGACAGCCAGTCAGAGACTTTGGGGAGACTCCCAGGCTGGGTGGAGCCAGCAATGGGCAGGGCCTGGTCTGCCAGACACCTCTTGGGTAGAGTGTATCCTGTGCTTAGTCGCTTAGTCGTGTGCAGCTCTTTGAGACCCCATGGACTGCAGCCTGCCAGGCTCCTCTGTCCATGGGGATTCTCCTGGCAAGAGTACTGGAGTGGGTTGCCATTCCCTTCTTCAGGCGATCTTCAGGGATAGAACCCAGGTCTCCAGCAGGCAGATTCTTTAGTGTCTGAGCTACCAGGAATGCCCAAGAATATTGGAGTGGGTAGCCTATCCCTTCTCCAGGGGATCCTTCTGACCCAGGAGTTGAATTGGGGTCTCTTGCATTGCAGGCAGATTCTTTACCAACTGAGCTGCCAGGGAAACCCTATACTCTAATACAAACCAGAAACTTTTAAAACAAGATAAAAAGAGAGGCCATGGAGTGTTCTGTGGTTCAGAGCCAGGCTGTGGGTTCAAATCCTGGCTTCACCACTTCCTTGCTGCATGTCTTGGCAAAGCCACTTCTCTCTCCATGCCTCGGTTTTCCCATCTGTAATATGGGGGCGATAATGACCCCACATTGCGGGTTTATTGTGAGGATGAAATGAGTCGATGCCTCCACAGCATTTGCAGCAATGAGCATCTTGCTAGGATCAGGTGCCTGCTTGCTTTGCCAGAGACCCAGGGCAGCCTGAACTCTCAGGAGGTCAGCCACCCAGACCCACCCTGGTCCCAGGCGCTTCTTCCTCCTCTGGCGTATGCACAGCTGCACCCTGAGACACCACCCTTCTCCCTCCACTTCCTACAAATCCAAGGACCAACTGGTGCCCAGACACACCCAGTTAGAGGGCAGGGGAGAAGCTGCGTGATACCCTGACCCAGCCCTGGAGCCCTGGCTGGCCAAGCCCCATGCCACCAGGGGAGGCAGCCTCCCCTTCCAGAGCACCCAGCTGTACCTGGACTGACGCCCCCCCCCCCCACTGCTCCCCCCAGTTCTCCCTTTGCCTGGAACTTCAAAGAGGTCTATTTTTTCCTTTTGCGTTTGGATTCCAGGAATATTTAATGGGGCGTGTTAGAGCAAACAGCCCCACTCACAGTCTTCTTCCCGAGATTAAACAGGTGCTCCGGCTTCTTTAGCCAGGCTTGGCAGCTGCCGCAGCGGAGAGCTCCCCCCTGGGGCCTCTGTGGCTGCACTTTCCTCCCGGCTTTGGGCGGGGGGATGGGCCCCAGTGCTCCTCTCCCTGCTCTGGGCCTTCCCCCTACTTCCCCATCAGCCCAGCCCGTGCAGGGCAAAGCCATCTCATCTGTGAGGAAAAAACAAGAAAGCAGGTCCTGTCATCAGGTGTGTTTGACTGAATCCACGTAAGTTCTGAGGGTGGGGTGGGGTGAGGCCCCAGTGGACACCCCCCTAGGACAGGCCTGTGGAACCACTTAGGCGGCCATCTTCCTCTCTCCCGAGGGAGGGGTTGCTGCATCAGGCATTGGGGACTGTCCCTCATCCCCTGCCTGTCCTCTGGGACTTGGCTCAGCTCACGAGCGGGGGTCCTGAAGCCCGTCTTCCCCTGCCCAGGCCAGCAGCCCAATTGCCCAGTGCGGTGAGCCCCACCACCCCTCTCCTTTTTTCTGGAAGTTTCACAACCATGTTCAAATATAAACACCATTGTGTGAGAGCCCAGCAGCCCCTCGGGAGTCCCCTGTGGTGTGATGGATGAGCTGGGGACAGAGCCCACATCAGTCAGCTCTTGCCTGGCCCCAGAGCAGGCCGTCAGCCCCGCCTGACTTGCATCATTTGTCTCCAAGTACCAGGGGATTTTCGGCAGCTGTGGAGCCAAGCATTTCAACAGGGAACATAGTTCTGGTCTGCGGTAAGAATAACACACACTGCCTGTTTGCTTCAGCAGCCTGGCCTCGCATCTCCCGGGCTGGGCGTGTCAGCCCCCGTGGTGACCCCTTGCCCTCCCCACAGCTCCTCCTGCAAGTGCCTGTGCTGGTCAGGAACCCCACGGGTCCCAGACTCAGGGTGCACTTGGTGGAGGACATTCCTCCCTCTTCCCCTCGCCCCGAGACCTTATTTCCGCCTGACTCCCAGGGGCTGTGATGCTGGAAGCCAAGTCCTGGGCCCAGAAGGATGTTTCCTTCCACAGATGCAGCATTGTTCTCCTTTCTTCCTCTGCCCTCTCTCTGTCTCTCATTCCATCCCCTCCCTCCTCCTCATTTTGTGCCTTCTCCACCCAGAGAGGCCTTGCTCTGAGGAGGGATGGATGCGGGGCTGGAGGAGGGACCCTAGCTCATGGTGCTGGTATAAAAAAAGCAACTACAGAAAGTAGACAGGGTGTCAGAGGCTGATCATCAGCCGGACACAAGGGCCCGGCAGCGGAGCACAGAGACCCCGTGTGGGAGCCACTGAGAGTCCCTGAGGGGGAGAAGAGGGGTGAGGGGAGAGAGGAGATGGAAGGGGAGGTGGCCCGGGCCCCAGGGCCTCAGCGCAGCATCCCTCAGCCAGACTCTTGGCTGCATTCAGCCAGTTCTCCAGGCAGAACTGGAGGCTGGAATCCCTCGTCCTCCTTCCAGAACTGCCTGCCCACGCTGAAACAGAGGGCTGCAGAGTCTCCCTACCCACCTGTGCACCCAGTGCTGCCTGCAGACAGGGAGCCTCTGGGAGCCGAGCCTTCTCGGGGCCTCCCAAGCATTGTATCCAGTTCAATTCAGTTCAGTCACTCAGCCATGTCTAACTCTTTGCGACCCCATGAATCGCAGCATGCCAGGCCTCCCTGTCCATCACCAGCTCCCAGAGTTCACTCAAACTCATGTCCGTTGAGTCGGTGATGCCATCCAGCCATCTCATCCTCTGTCGTCCCCTTCTCCTCCTGCCCCCAATCCCTCCCAGCATCAGAGTCTTTTCCAATGAGTCAACTCTTCGCATGAGGTGGCCAAAGTACTGGAGTTTCAGCTTTAGCATCATTCCCTCCAATGAACACCCAGGACTGATCTCCTTTAGAATGATCTCCTTTAGGACTGATCTCCTTTAGGACTGGTTGGATCTCCTTGCAGTCCAAGGGACTCTCAAGAGTCTTTTCCAACACCACAGTTCAAAAGCATCAATTCTTCGGTGCTCAGCTTTCTTCATAGTCCAACTCTCACATCCATACATGACCACAGGAGAAACCATAGCCTTGACTAGCTGGACCTTTGTTGGCAAAGTAATGTCTCTGCTTTTCAATATGCTATCTAGGTTTGTCATAACCCTCCTTCTAAAGAGTAAGCGTCTTTTAATTTCATGGCTGCAATCACCATCTGCAGTGATTTTGGAGCCCCCCAAAATAAAGTCTGACACTGTTTCCCCATATATTTCCCATGAAGTGATGGGATGCCATGATCTTCGTTTTCTGAATGGTGAGCTTGAAGCCAACTTTTTCACTCTCCTCTTTCAATTTCATCAAGAGGCTTTTGAGTTCCTCTTCACTTTCTGCCATAAGGGTGGTGTCATCTGCATATCTGAGGTGATTGATATTTCTTCCAGCAATCTTGATTCCAGCTTGTGCTTCTTCCAGCCCAGCGTTTCTCATGATGTACTCTGCATAGAAGTTAAATAAGCAGGGTGACAATATACAGCCTTGACATACTCCTTTTCCTATTTGGAACCAGTCTGTTGTTCCATGTCCAGTTCTAACTGTTGCTTCCTGACCTGCATATAGGTTTCTCAAGAGGCAGGTCAGGTGGTCTGGTAGTCCCATCTCTTTCAGAATTTTGCACAGTTTATTGTGATCCACACAGTCAAAGGCTTTGGCATAGTCAGTAAAGCAGAAATAGATGTTTTTCTGGAACTCTCTTGCTTTTTCGATGATCCAGGGATGTTGGCAATTTGATCTCTGGTTCCTCTGCCTTTTCTAAAACAAGCTTGAACATCTGGAAGTTCACGATTCACGTATTGCTGCAGCCTAGCTTGGAGAATTTTGAGCATTACTTTACTAGTGTGTGAGATGAGTGTAATTGTGCAGTAGTTTGAGCATTCTTTGGCATTGCCTTTCTTTGTGATTGGAATGAAAACTGACCTTTTCCAGTCCTGTGGCCACTGCTGAGTTTTCCAAATTTGCTGGCATATTGAGTGCAATACTTTCACAGCATCATCTTTCAGGATTTGAAATAACTCAACTGGAATTCCATCACCTCCACTAGCTTTGTTCGTAGTAAGGCCCACTTCTCATTTCAGGATGTCTGGCTCTAGGTGAGTGATCACACCATCGTGATTATCTTGGTCATGAAGATCTTTTTTGTACAGTTCTTCTCTGTATTCTTGCCACCTCTTCTTAATATCTTCTGCTTCTGTTAGGTCCATACCATTTCTGTCCTTTTTTTTGCCCATCTTTACAAGAAATGTTCCCTTGGTATCTCTGATTTTCTTGAAGAGATCTCTAGTCTTTCCCATTCTGTTGTTTTCCTCTATTTCGTGAGCAGGAATATCCCAGAACCCAGAGACTCAGCCAGGGGTTGGCCAGCAGAGCGCTGCCTTCAGGACATCTCCGTTTCTTCCTGCCCTAGCGGGGCCCTGTGGCTGGGGCTGCAGGAGCCTCCAGTGGACACTTGGGGGCTGCAGGATTGGGACTTGCCTTCTGTGCTCCCAGCAGGGTCTGGGGAACTGGAATGCTCCCTGCTAGGGGGTTACCTCCTATGTGGCCTTCAAAGCTGTCTCTGTAGGGAGAAAATTCCAGTTTGGGGGACATCAGCCCACAGTGCAGGCAGGGTCACTAAGGACAGCACTAGCAAGCTACCTGGGACACACGTATCCCTGACTGTGACCCCAGATGACTTTCCCGATGGACAACCAGGCTTTGCTAAGTCCCCCCAACCCCCTTCCTCTCCCCTTAGGGTGTGTGAGGAGGGGGCGTGTGCTGCTCGATACACACACCCACAGGCACACGTGTGCAGTCACAGTCACTCAACATACCACAGTACAGAATACTTAGGAAACAGAGACAGAGGAAACACTCCACCCCCACCGTGATCTCACCTAAGAACTGCTGACCAATATCAGGAGTGTTTCTAAAGAAAGCAGTTGTTGTTGTTTAGTTGCTAAGTCGTGTCCGACTTTTCTGTGACCCCACGGACTAGCCTGCCAGGCTCCTCTGTCCGTGGGATTTTCCCAGCAAGAATGCTAGAGTGCGTTGCTGTTTCCTCCTTCAAGGGATCTTTCCGACTCATGGTTCAAACCATCTCCTGCATTGGTGGATAGGTTCTTTACCACTGAGCCACCTGGGAAGCCCAAAGAAAGCAATATAAGAACGAAAAAAAAGTAAAAGGGTCAGAAAAGAGTATTTCCTACTTACCCTTTAAAAATTGTTTTATTGAAGTATAATTGACTTACAGTGTGTTAATTTCTGCTGTATAGCAGTGACTCAGTTATACATACATACACATGTAAATATTTATATATATTCTTTTTATATTCTTTTGCATTATGGTTTGTCACAGTATACTGAATATGTTAATATCTCCCTGTGTCACACAGCAGGACCTTGTTGTTTATTCATTTCATAGTACCATGTCTGTTAATCCCAAACTCCCAGTCTGTTCCCCTACCCGCCCCCCTTGGCAACCACAAATCTGTTCTCTGTCTGTGAGCCTGATTCTGTTTTGTAGATAAGTTCATCTGTGTTGTATGTTAGATTCCACATATAAGTGATATTATATGTTTGTCTTTCTCTCTCTGACTTACTGTAGTATAATAATCTTTAGGTCCATGCTTTTTGCTGCAAGTGGCATGATTTCATTCTGTTTTATGGCTGAGTAACATTCCATTGTATATATGTACCACATCTTCTTTACCCATTCATCTGTTGATCGACCGACAGTGTTCATTAACAGATGAATGGATAAAGATGTGGTACGCATATGCCATATACTATGATAGCCATGTACTACTTGGCTATAGTAAATAATGCTGCAGTGAACAGTGGGTTGCCAAGTATCGTCTTGAATTCTACTTACCCTTTTAAAAATGCAAATACTAATATAAGACACAGTTCAGTCATTCCCTCCTCTCATCTGTGGTTTCAGTTATCTGTATTCAACCACAGTCTAAAAATACTAAATGGAAAATTCCAGAAATAAACAGTAGGTTTTAAATTGTGCACTGTTTGAGAGGCAGGATGAAATCTTCTGTCCACAATCTGCAGCATCCTTTTGTCCAGCACATCTGCCTGTTGGCCACCGTGGAGCCACTAAGTTGTCAGATCTGCCGTCACAGGACCACAGTGCTTGTGTTCAGGTGGCCCTAATTATACTTCATATTGGCCCCAAAGCACGAGGGCAGTGATGCCAGCAGTTCGGATGTGCCATTGAGAAGCTGTAAGGTCCTTCCTTAAGTGAAAAGGTGAAAGTTCTCCACTTAATAAGGAAAGGAAAAGAGATCGTATGCTGGGCTTGCTAAGATCTACAGTAAGAACAAACCTTCTACCTGTGAAATTGTGAAGAAAGAAAAAAAATGCACGCTAGTTTTGCTGTCGCGCCTCAAACTGCAAAAGTCACGGCCACAGAGAATGATGACCTAAGTGCTTCGTTACGATAGCAAAGGCATTGCATTTATATAATACATTTTGAGAGAGAGACCAGATGTATATAACTTTGATTACAGTGTACTGCTATGATTGTTCTATATTATTAGTTATTGTTGTGCATTGCTTACTCTGCCTGACTTGTAAACTGAGCATTATCCTAAATATGTCAACTACAGATTGGTAGTTGCCATGGGCACTTGCCATCTCCCTCTATGAAGATTAAATCATGTGCTACTGCAGCTGCTGACTTTCAGTACCCCCTGAAAAGAGCTCAAGAAATGAGGCCCTCTGTGCTCTGGGGAAACTGGCAGAACAGGTCTTTGGATCGTTTATTTTCAGGAGCCAATTTTATGAGCCCAATTCTTGCATCTCCTCATATTTAGAAAAGCGCTAAAATCCTTCATGGTGACATCTGCCCCTCCTGCCTGGCCTCACGAGACCAGCAGAAACCTGCAAAAATCTGTGCTTGATTGCATGTTCTCCCCCTTCACCAAAATCCCATAGACACTGGCCTCCCCTCCTGCCTCTTTGGAGCAGTTTCTCAGAGCTGTCTAAGGCGCTATCTCTTGGGCTGTAGTCCTCATCTTGCCCCAAATAAAATTTCACTTACAACTTTCATGTTGTGCATTTTTAAAAATCAACAGGTATTGAAAGGAAAAGCTTGGTATATACACAGGGCTTGGTACTCTTCCAGGCACCCACTGGAGTCTTGGGATGCATCCTCCTTGGATAAGGAGAGGAGGTGACTATAGAAGTTTTATTCTCAATACAGTTTTGTGCACTCCTTTTCTAACTTAACATTTTGCCAGAAGAATTTTAGATGAGTAGTCTTAACAGGGATCACTTAGAACGACAGATTAACATTCCAGGAAATGGAAGTATGGTGGTAATAGTCCACGTGTTGTGTCGGACTTTTAAGTGACTTCTGTTTTTTCGCTGCTCCAAGCAGTACTGCACCACAGCTGCAAAAAATACGTGCTAGATTGAACTGATCTCTGGGAGCCACAAACCACAAGCTTCGTGTTTCTTGCATGAGTCCAGCACCACAGATGGGAGCCATCCCTTGGCCATGGAAGTGGAGTGAGTCAGTGCAAGCCCAGCCCCTCCTGGGAGGGACATTATAGGTCATTGTGTTGTCCCAGGCAGGGGAGACCTTCTCTTTGTCTCCCCCTACCCTGGTGCTGTGCCCCCCCGCCCCCACCGACCCATCGTCTCTGAGCTCACCCTTCCTGCCCACCATGGGAACCCCAACTGCTTTTCTCCTCAATGAAGTGTGAGCCCTTGAACACGGAGACTGTGTTACCTCATCTTTGAACCTCTCGTGCCTGGGGACAGGACACTGAATTCTTCACAAATACTGGGCTGGAGGGAAAGAGGACAGAGGGGAGGTGAGGGGAACAGCCACTTCCTTCAGCATGGTCATCGAGGACATTTTCATGGTCGAGTGGTCTAGTTTTGGGGAGGTGGTGGGGAGCTTTGTTTGTGGCTTGCCAAGTCTTCTTTTGTTTGAATTGGGAGAGTGATGCAAAAGGGCTCACGGCCAGCCGGTCTTCACCATCCTGGGAAATGGAGAGACTTGACCACTCTGTACCAGACCCACAACAGCAGGAATTCTGTGAATACGATCCCCAACAGTGGATATGATCCCTGACAGCGGGCACAGTCCCCAGCAGCACATACGATCCCCAGCCGCGGATACAACCCCAAAGGTGTGTTTCTCAGCTCTGTCCCCTTGGAGCCTCAGTTCCCTAACCTGAAAACGTGAATAATAAAACCACCCACTTCGGGGCTGTCCGAGTGGATGAACTGAGCTGCTCCATGTGGCTCATGCAGAAATCTTGGACACATACAAAAGGTTCAGCCCGTCTTAATTGGACCAGAGTTGAAATGAACCAGAGTCGAAATCTGATCTTCAGCATCTGTAGGTCTGTGCACAGCAGCCATGAACATGTGAGCTGAAATGTGACCTTGGACCAGTTCTGAGGGATTGCCTGTCTCCTCCTGGCATCTTCCAGAAAGGAGATAAGGGGGACAGCCCCTTGTGGAGGCTGCTTTCCTTTGGTTTGCACCTTCTAACACCTTTGAAGAGTGTTGCCATTTCTGTCTGTTCTCTCCCGGGTTTTTCTTTGGTCTGCTCAGGGCTTTCTCCCAGGTGACTGGATCTTTCTTGTCCCTGGGCAGGGCCAGGTGACTCAGCCCATTGGGAACAAGACCTTTCTGGATGGCGTTTTGATGCCCACTACAGCTTCTCTCATTCTGGGCTTTGGCTTGGAGAAAGTGGCAGGAACGGTCATAGCAGTAAAGGCCCTTTCTGTTCCAGTGGGGTCTCAGGATGCCTTTGGGTTCCTGTCTTCAGAGGATTTTGCTGTGGTTGCTACTGCAGATCTTAACTGGTCAGCATGGAGACCAAAGACATAAACATGAAATCTACTGCTTGTAACATTACGAGATGCTGTTGAGGATGTTGGCAAGACAAAATTCTCTGAGGTTTCACAGTGAGATATCCCCTCACACCTGACAGAATGGCCAACATCAAAAAACGTGTGTGTGTGCCAAGTCGCTTCAGTTGTGTCTGACTCTTTGCGTCCCCAAGGACTGTAGCCCTCCAGGCTCCTCTGTCCATGGGATTCTCCAGGCAAGAATACTGGAGTGGGTTGCCATGCCCTCCTCCAGGGGCTCTTCCCAAACCAGGGATCAAACCCATATCTCCTGTGGCTCCTGCATTGCAGGTGGATTCTTTACTGCTGAGCCACCAGGGAAGCCCTCATCAAGTAACAAATATTGGCAAAGATGTGGAGAAAAGGGAACCTTTGTACACTGTTGGAGAGAATGTAAATTGGTACAGCCACTATGGAAAACGGTATGGAGATTTCTCAAAAAAATTAAAAACTACCATATGACCCAGAAATTCTACTCCTGGATATGCTGGATATGTACCCCCCAACCCCCATTCCCCAAATGTACCCAGTGTTCACTGAAGCACTATTTATAATAGCAGTCAAGACATGAAAGCAACCTAAGTAACCATCAACAGATCGGTGGATAAAGAAGATGTAGTACATACATACAATGGAATATTACTCATCCACAAAAAAGAATGATGTAATGCCCTTTGCAGCAACATGGATGGACTTGGAGGGGATTATGATAAGTGATGAATCAGAGGAAGATAAATACCAGATGACCTCACATGTGGAATCTTATAAATACAACAAACTAATGAATAAAACAAAAAAGCAGACTCACAGGTAATGGAGAATAAACTAGTGGTCTCCAGTGGGGAGAGGAAAGCAGGGCGGAGGCATTACAGGGGTAGAGGATTAAGAAGGAGGGGTTATTATGGAATTATATAAAATCACGTATGTGAAACATCTGAAAATTTTAAAGCACTGTAGAACTTGAAGAATTATTTTTTTAAAAAAACAACCCTGAGGTTTCAGCATCAGAGCCATGCTTTCTCTAAACCACGGGTTTGTTTTTGTCCTGTGAGCACCATGGCTTCTGTAACTGATGGTTTCACTTATTACTTGGGCTGCTAGGGAGCTCAGAGCCAAAACTGTGTCTCTCTTCCCTGAAGCTGAGGCAGGACAATTGGTGTGCCCTTCTGTGAGGTCATTTATTTTCCTATTCATGTTAGCCTCCAGTCCCTCAAAGGTTTTGGTTGCTGTTCTTCTGATTGAAACCTGTTGGTCACAGGATCAGTTTTCCATAGTCAGCAACCCGGACAATGAGCACCCAGAATCTGTCCATCCCATTGTCTCCACACTGGCCAAAGGCTCTCAGGTCAGCAGCTTGAAGCGCTAGGTTTGCCCTAGTGTGTTTTTGATGTTCATTTAAAATCCTGCCCTGCCATTTATTTTCTTTCAGGGCCATGTGAGACTGGCCTAATTTTCATGACTCTTCACAGGACTCCACACCAGGTGGTAAAGAGGAATGCAAGTGGATCCGTGTGCCAGGCACATTTCTGTTGAGTCAGATGATTTTCAAAAGAAATTCTCTGAGCCTCTCACAGCCTCTTCTTAAGACCATCCTCCCTCCATGCCTCTCTCTTTCCTTTCTTCTTTCTGGCCCTTCTTGCTTTCCACTGCACGCATATGTCCCTTGGTAGCTGTACAAGTCACTTCACTTATTTGAGCCTCAGGTTTTTTTTTCCTTTTCATCCATAAAAGAGGGACCAAAAAAAGTTATATAATGATTAGGTGGATTAAATGAAATCATTCCTGTAAAGCACTGAGAGGCAGGAGAAGCACAATGAATGTTCAGTTCAGTTCAGTCGCTCAGTCGTGCCTGACTCTTTGCAACCCCATGGGCTGCAGCACGCCAGGCTTCCCTGTCCATCACCAACTCCTGGAGCTTGCTCAAACTCGTGTCCATCGAGTGGGTGATGCCACCCAACCATCTCATCCTCTGTCGTCCCCTTCGCCTCCTGCCTTCAATGTTGTGTTGAGCCATGAATGTTAGCTGTTATCATTCACTCATTCAACAGACATTTATGAATAGCATCTGTTAAATGCTGGACATACACAAACATTTGTCAAGGAAAGAGAATTCTCCTTATTTAAACACAGACCCAGGGCGGTCCAGTGCTTAAAAGACTCCATGCTCCCAGTGCAGGGGCATAGGTTCGATCCCTGGTTGGAGAAATAAGATTCTGCTTGCCTCATAGCAAAGCCCCCAAAACAGGAAATTACACACATACATGCACACACGCACACCCAAACACAGTAATCCAGGGGCAGAGAAGGACTGAGGTTCCACTTGTGAGACTTGCTGGACTCCTAGGACGGGCTGGCCCTTTGGGAGGCTGCTTTCACTACTTCTCGTTTCCTCACCCCAGTTTATGACATCCCCCTTCTCGTGATTGTGAGACTCACCTTCTCTGGTCTGAGGTTCTCTTTAAGGCCCCAGCCACATGTAAGGCTGGGGGCCTCCCAGGCCAAACCCCACCGTCTACTCCCACCAATGTGGCTTCATTGTTACTACCTCTGTGCAAATCAGCCAGAAAAAGATGGGTCTCCGCATTCACTTGACCCTTTATTCCCCAGCCTGGCCTGATGACTTTCAGTTTCCTTCTCTGCCTTTGTGGACTGGTTGTCCCTCTGGCTCCCACAGGCTTAGCTAAACGCCCTCTGTCCAGCGATGGCCTGAGTGATTAATCTGTGGCTCGTTTCCTCCCCTCTTCCCTGGAGCGTGTGCAGGGCCCATCCATCAAGATGCCCAGATAATTGAAGCAGTCCCCCTTCATTCAGGGCCATGCCTAAGCAGAGATGCTGGCTGGAGACCTGTGCTGTTCTCTATAATTACTCCTTCTGAGTGAATCCCTGGGGCTCCTGTCTGCCTCCTTCAGCTCCTCATCTCCTTGAACCATGTTTCTATAATGGCCTCTCCTCCTCCCACCAAGACTTTTCATCCCAGGCTGGCCTTAGCAATTGTTTCACCTTGACCCCTAAGAAGAGCTGTTCCACCGAAGAACAAGACAGGCAGAATCAATTCAGTGCAGTCTGAGGGAGCTGAGTTGGCCACTAGAAAGAACTTTCTTCCCTGAGGCTTGGAGAAAGTCAGTGGGATCTTTCTAGATCTCTGGGGAAGGGACTGAAGAGTCTTTCTTGAGATCTATTAGAGGAATGAATGCCCTCCCCGAGCCCTTCCCCAGTCTAAGGAGAGTTCTTGGAGTTGGAAGAGACCTAGGAATTATCTATCCCACCCTCCCTCTCAATGCCAATTTTGGGAGACTTTGCTTTGCACAAATCCTCCTTAACTGTTCATTTATTCATTCAGCCACTCATTTCACAATACAGTAAGTTCCCTACATACAAACCTTTAAGTTTCAAACTTTTGGAAGATACAGACATGCGTCTGGTTCCAGTGGGGAACCAGAACCAATTCTATCAATGTCAGGCATTAGTGAAATTGCATCTTGCCCTCCGTTTCCTATTGCTGATGACCCTTCAGCTCTACCATCTCCCACCTCCCCTCCCTCCTCCAGTCAGTAACTCTTCTTGCCTGTCCACTCGATGCCAGCTCCTGGATGTCAGCTGTTGTACTGTACAGTGTACTTTTCAAGGTACTGTACTGTAAGATTAAAAATATTTTCATGTTTGTTTTTTATGTATTATTTGCATACAAAGTATGATAAACCTATTACAGTACAGGGTTATATAGCTGACTGTGTCAGTTGGATGCCTAGGCTAACTTTGTTGGACTTATGAACAAACCGGACTTACACATGTGCTCTCAGAATAGAACTTGTTTGTGTGTAGGGGACTCACAGCATCTTATGACCAGATCTTCACTGTCCCAAGCACAGGGTAGGGACAGGTGACATCAGCAAAGTAGGGTCTGACTAACACGGAGGGATGAGAAGGTTGTTTCCAGACCATCAAGTTAATAAAAGCAATAAACCTCCGTGGTGGTTCTAAGGAATATTCAGTAAGAACGGCTTTGCATTCAAGGGGACGTCCTGTCTTTGAACCAATGCCAGTCAACTTGGCAATGAAACGAAGATGCGTGATCACTCCCACGAGGAAACCTCTCACGCGTGTAGTCCTGAAAACGCGTACCGTGCAACAAAGGATCTGAAATCCTGGATTTGGCTCAATGAGTAACTCAGAGATGCAGAGAATTTGAAGCAGTCATTGTGCTTGGACCCTCTGCATATCAAGACATGTGGAGTCTGGCTGCCTCTCTGGGAATCCAAGTCTTATAAAACATGGTCCCAACTTAATTTTCTCCTGAGAGGCTGCTAATATTAGACCTCTGGAGGGCCTCACCGCTGGTGGTGTCCACCCCCACCCTCCAAAAAAGGTGAATATATAGCATTACTAAAAACCATAACACAAGGGTAAGGAAGTCCGATTCTGTTCCAGTTTTCCCCATAATGTCTTTTTGATGCTGTTTTGAAAATATCAAACGAGAAATGCTTAAACAAAAAGGTTGCCATCGATAGCCTGGGGATGTGTGTAGTATGATGGAAGGCAAGCAAGCATTGTCTGCGGTCCCCACCAGGACCCCCATGCACTGTTAGCCTGATCCTGACCCCAAGCTCAGGACCTCGAAGGCTCTTAAGCTTCCTTTGCACCACGCATCTCTCTCTTTCTCTCTTTTCCTCCATAATTCTTACTTTTCATCTAAGATTCCCATTCAACTTCAACTCCCAGACCAGCAGCACCACCAGACCTGTCCCCCAACCAAGGAGGCCTCCAGTGGTTATTCACACACAAAGAAAGCTCCCCCGCCTCTGATCTCCCGTGGAAAGTGTTGTCTGCATCACTTAATAATATACTACTTGTGACACGTTCCACATTCTAGCTTCGAGCTTATAATTAACTTTTCAAGTGTTCTTGTATTGTTTTAATGAACCTGTGAGTGTTTGAGGGCAGGACTCAGGTTTTCATTTCCTTCTGGTGCTGTAAGGAATAGAAACCACCTTCACATTTCAAAGATGCTTCTTCCTTGGGTCAGTCCTTCCTAACATGAGGAAGAAAGAGACTCACTTTAGAAGTGGAAATTCTCTGAAACACTGAGAACACATTTCATTTATGAAATATTGAACTAAAGGTTGGTGATCACGTGGTGCCCATACTATGGCACCTTGAAACGCACCATCAAGCACTGGTTAATGTGAAAGGGGAAGTAAAACCTTACATGTTGTAGAAATGCTTAGATCCTCAATAATATCTCTCTACTTTTCCTTCCACCCCATGCCTGCTCCCCACCAAAGCCTTCAACTCTAATCCATGTTTGAGAGTTATCAAAATAGTGAAATAGCTCACCTATTACCACCTCAATTCCAATTATTTCTTTATATTTATTTGTTTATGGCTTCATCAGTTCTTAGTTGTGTCACGAGGGATCTTTTATGTCGCTGCGTGCAGGCTTCCCTCTAGTTATGGCCCTTGGGTTTAGTTGCCCCATAGCATGTGGAATCTCAGTTACCCAACTAGGCATCAGACCCATAGCCCCTGCATTGGAAGGCAGATTCTTAACCACTGGACCACCAGAGAAGTCCCTTAGCTCCAGTTATTTCGTGCTGTGAGTCAGCCTCCCTTCACAGGGTACTAGGAGAACAGGCAGAGGCCAGTTGCATTTCTATGGGGTGAGAAGAAGGTTGGAAAAGAGTAGAGCTTTAGATCCTTAGTACCTTTAGATCCAGGTACCACTTCTACAGGTCACGTTTCTCTATGTTAGAGCAAGAAGAACCAAGAGGAATAGCCTCGAGAGAAGTGTGCGATTCAAGACCAGATGGTTGCTGATGCCAGGTCTGCAGAGCAACAGCACAAAATGAGCAAGTGTGCATGGTTTGCAATGCTCATGGGAGAAGAGGAAGGCAAGAGGGAGCTAGAGTGTGCTGTAGATTCAGTGCAAAGTAGGAGGCAAGAAAATGTAATTGGCAAGAGTAGAGGGGAAGGGGACAGAAGCTTGAGGAGCCTTTGTTTATTTAGTTTGGGAATGGGGAGATGAACACACTCATAACTAAAATGACCAAAGATTCAAGTGACGCAGCGGGTAAAACAAGGATGGCCGGGGTGGTGACTGTGTTGAGAAGGAATTAACCAGAGGCAGGGGAGGGGAACCTTTCCTTTTGAGAAGCAGATCAATATTGATGTTATAATGTATCATATAAGAGGCCTTTGGTTGTAAGTGAGAAAAGCCAAAATTTTATAGTTTTAATTTCATATTAGAGTATAATTGATGTACAGTGTTGTTAATTTCAAGTGTACAGCCAGGTGATTTAGTTATATATATATATTCTTTTTTGGAGTCTTTTCCATATAGCTTATTACAGAGTATCAAGTAGAATTCCCTGTGCTGTACAGTAGGTCCTTGTTGACTATGATTATTTTATATATCATAGTGTGTATCAGAGGATGAGATGGTTGGATGCCATCACCAGTTCAATGAACATGAACTTGGGCAAAGTCTGGGAGATGGTGAGGGATAGGGAAGCCTGGTGTGTTGCAGTCCATAGGGTCTAGAAGAGTAGGACACAACTTAGCAACTGAACAACAAAAATAGTATGTATATGTCAGTCTCAACCTCCTAATTTACACCCCTCCCCCGACCTTTCCCCTTTGGGAACCATAAATTTGTTTTCTTACTCTGTGAGTCTGTTTAAGAGAAACCAGTTTGAATCAGTTAAGTTAAAAAAAAGAAAAAAAGCATGGCTGAGCCTCAGGAGCTTCTGGAATGTTCCAGACTCTCCCTCCATAGCTGTCGGGTCTCCTCTGCTTCCCCTTCCTTCTCTCGGCCTCTGCAGGTCCTCAGCGTCTTCAGTGTTGTGGGGAAAACAGGACTGAGGCTGCAGCCAAAGGAGTGGGACTGTACTGACTTTCTTGACCCCAAACCCAAAATTCTAGTGAAAGTTTCTCACTGGTCCATCTTGAATCTGTAGGAGCCAAACTGGGGTCAACAGATTGTGCGAGGCTGTGCAGAGGCAGCTGTAGGTGAGCACCTGCCCCACTGAAGAGGAGTGTCTTGTCGATCTGTGTAGTTCAGAGGTAGAGGGAAGTTTAGGAAGTCTCTGACAGGTTCACATCTCAGGTTTGTCTTTATTTTTTGTTCTCAGGGAAGTTAGAGCCTCTGCCAAGAATATGGGAGGGAGGTGGATGGAGGTTCAGACTGCAGAAGGTTTGGCATGCTAAAGTATGAACTGAACAAGTCTGTGGGACAACAGAGCAATGTGGAGAGGCAGTCAAGGGTAGGAAGTGCAAGTACGTGAAGGGGTCAGCCCAGATTTATTCACCGGATGAACATTATTGATGACAGTCTATTATCTCTTAACGCTGGACCTGGCACCAATAAAACAGACAGTTGGGCTGATCCAGCACTGGAGAGAGGAAAGATAGCTGCTTCAGGTAGAGGGGGCACAGGAGCCTGGGGCGGGGGCAGAGGGCTGAGGTCGCTGGAGATGGGTCCACAGGAAGGGACGCAGGGACCTCATCAGGAGAAGCTGACACTGTCGTCTCAGTGGTATCCTGTTCATGGCCCTTCCCAGCATAGATGACCTCAGATTAGGTGAATCCAGTCTGTTTTGGTCAGGAATGTGTGTGTGCATGTGTGTGACATGGACTGTACCCTGCGAAGCTCCTCTGTCCTTGGGATTTTCCCAGGCAAGAATACTGGAGTGGGTAGCCAGTTCCTTCTCCAGGGGATCTTCCTGACCCAGGGATCAAACCCATGTCTCTTGTGTCTCCTGCATTAGCAGGTAGAATCTTTACCACTGTGCCATCTGGGAGAGCCATACTCAGGAAAGTCCCATGTGATTATCCATGGCACTTCTTTTCATTACTGACAGGTCCCTATGATGCTAGATCATGTGGTCAGCCCTTACTCAGCCTCGCAGGGATGTCACTTCTTGTGGGTTGTCATTCCTAATGATCTGGAAAGGCTAAGTCCTGGTTCTCAACCTGTGTCTCTCCTGTTGGTCCCACCCAGGGAAATGGAGACATCTGCAAGTCTCCAGTGCCTGCAGTTATGAGGTCCAAAGAGAACGGATCAGAGAAGGAAACACAGCTACTCCGGCCTCTCCGCCTGCTCACAAGAGGGAGACACCCCATCAGCAGAGGCGAGAGGGAATGGCTCCTTTCCTTGTTGGCAGTGGGCTTGGAAATAGCCACACTGGCTTCCCCCAGGCCACCTGATACACCTCCGGCGCCTCAGGGCAGAAGTCTCAGAAACCAGGCATGGTTTCTGACTGCCCACTTCAACTCTGGTTGGCACGAAAAAAAGAAGGGCTGTGCAGGAATTGTCTCTGTGCCACAGTAGAAACCGAAGTAGATTCTCAGTGCAAACTCACGTGATTGAATGGCTGTCGTCTCCAGAACAGACTGGAGCTGTCCTGTCTTAGAGGTGCTTCCGTTGGTGGCCTTGAACTTGGTTTGCAGACAGAAACTGCACTGGTACACCACAGGAGATGGGGCAACTGAGGATGGGGGTCGACGGGAGATTGGCAGGAGCTGGGGCAGGATTTTTTTCCTGACCCCAGCTGGTGATCAGCTTATACCCTAAAGCAGAAGGATTAATAACCAGGGTAATTTTATCCCTGTTAGAATGTAACTACAGATGTGGGCTTACTGGCTGAAACAGCTAATCCTTTCTACATTTGGCTCACTCATGAAATACGATGCCTGAGGTTGTCTAAAGCACTGTTTGCACACGGGCCTGCGCTGGGCGCGGCCTCTCTCTCTCTCTCTCTCTCGGCTGAGTGGGCAGCTGTGGGGTGGGGTGGGGAGGCATCTGTGCTCTGGCCTCTTGGGCAAGCTGCCTTTTCACTGGGCCGGTGATGGAGGCGAAGGCCTGAGGCCTGTGTGTCTGTGGACTTGAAGGGTGCAGTTGAAGGAAAATGCCAGGTGTTGGAGTGGGTGGGTGCACAGAGAGTCTGGAGAGGAGAGAAAAAAAAAAAAAAACTCTTGGAAAAAAATCTAAGGTTCATTTCGACCTGAAGTTCCTGAGACTCGAGGGATGGGGAGGCAGCAGGAGGGGGAGGGAAGGGGGAGCCCCAGGTCGAGCCAGCAGGCACCCAGGGATTTACAGCGAGGCGATGGTTGGAGGCTGCAAAGCGAGGAGAGACGATTATTAATAATCAAAGAGCTACTGCTGCTGGAGCAGAGATGAAAGGCTTTCCAGGCCAGTCGGTGATGCGCCTGGAGCTCTCCCCTGGGCAGCCACCTGCGGTGAGTAACAGGAGACACTGATCCTTTGGGCGCTGAGGTCCGTGAGTCCAGAGTCCGAGCTGCCCGAGGAGGGGCGGTCCCCGGGAGCCCTGGAGTGGTGGTGGGTGTGGCCTGAGGCAGAGGGCGTGGCTCCATTGAGCAGGCGCAAGTGACCGCCGCCTCCCCACCTCCTGGTGGGCGTGGCCACAACGTCACCGGGCCAGGTCTCCCCGGGACCCCAGGCAACCCCGTCCTTGACCTCAGCCGCTCTAGGCCCTGTGACCCCGCCACCCACCCCCCGTCCCTTCCCCTCTTCTTCCCACCTCTCACCCCTCCCAAACCTGCAGTCTGGGCTGCAGGAACCTGAGAGGTTAAACCTTCATTTTTGAGCGCCGCCTTCCAGAAACTTCTACGGACGCCCCAGGGTTCTTGGAAGACGTTGAGAGGAAAGCAGAGCGTCCCGCAGCCCCACCCGAAAGTTCCAGAAGCAGAGATGGCGTTTGCCCCAGACCCGGAGGGGGGTTGGGAAGGGCAGAGTAGTCAAGGGGCTTGTAAGAACACCTTCCTCCCCTGTCCCCTTACCTATGGCCGTCATTGATGTCCCACCCCCTCCTTCCAAGCCCCAGCCCCTAAAAACCTACAACCCTCTCCACCGCGGGGTCGGGGGAAGGATTCTGCGTCCGGAGCGGGGTCCCAGGGTTGGGAAGCTCGCATCTCCATGGCAACGGGCTCTTCCGTGGGAATAACGAACTCTCAAAAGTGCGGCAAATTGGAGAGGGACCTGCTGAGTGCCAGCTGGGGCTCCAGGGAGGCGGGGTATGGGGCGGTCTGCAGGGAGTGGAGGGGTGGGGGCCGCGACCGAGCTTGACAGGCGACCCCAAGCCTGGATTCAGGGCTGCATGCGTTCCCTGGAAGTCAGAGGGGGCCACACGCGCGGGACACGTGATGTGATGTGCTGCTCTCCGCTGGCCTCCGGGTCCGGGTCCGCTGACTCACTTAGAAGGGCCGCCGCCCAGTGATAGCCCAGGCTGAGGGGGGCGCTTCCATTCCATGGGTCTGTCCCACTCCCTTAGCAGGTGAGACCAGCAGCTTTTGTGGGAGAACAGGAGGGTTGGCTGTGGAATTCAGTTCTACCTGGCTGAGGCCATTGACATCTTTTACAGTTCCTTTTTAAAGTTTTTAAAGCTGTATCAGCCATTTAAAAAGTCTATATGTTTTTTTCAGTTGAGAAACATGTAAAGAAGGAAATGAACATGAGCCACAGTCCCCATCTTCCCACCCGAACGTAACCAACCACTATTAGCATTTCGTTGTCATCCTCCTGACATGCTCACATGGTCACCTAGGGATGTACCAGTGACAAAAGGAGATTCCATGATGTTTCGTCACGGGAATTTTCACCTAACTTACCAAAGACGTGGAAAGACAGAAAAACACGGTACTGTTGAATATGATTTCTAATGGCGACATAGGGTTACTGTGATTTGTTAGCTAATTTCTTCTTGCTGGAAAAATTTAAATTATTTCCCAATTTTTATTCTTCTACACGGTAGAAGGATAAACATCCTTCTACATACCTATTTGCATTCAGTTTTCTTAAACTTCTAGAAGAATTACTGGGCATTAAAATTTTTAATGCGTATTTCTGAATTATGGTTCTGGGTTTTTTTTTTTTTTGTCTTTTGTTTCTTTTTTTTTTTTTTTTGAGAGCCAGTGGACTTTATTTTCTCCCTGTCGGTATTAGGAATCAGGGAAAGATTCATTATAAAGTTTATATTCTCCCCAAATCAAGATCTGAAATGAGTTCGGGTGTGAATAGATTTTTTTCTAGAGGCTATCCAGGAAGCAGGCTTCCCTGGTGGCTCTGAGGGTGAAGAATCTGCCTGCAATGTGGGAGACCTGGGTTTGATCCCTGGGTTGGGAAGATCCACTGGAGGAGGGCATGGGAACGCACTCCAGTATTCTTGCCTGGAGAATCCGCATGGACAAAGGAACCTGGCCGGTTACAGTCCTTGGGGTTGCAAAGAGTCGGACATGACTGAGTGACTAAGCACACATATCCAGGAAGCACGCTGAAGGGGTAGCAGTCGGGTGCACCAGTGAATGGGTTACTCCTGTGGGCTGCGGGGCTGATCCCCTTGGGGATCCTCTGGGAGACCACACAGGACCAGCCTCAGAATTGACCCCCATTTGTTTCTGCAAGGCATCAACTCTCCAGATTGGCTGATTTCCCCCCGCTGTTATGTGGAAAATGTCCACAAGTAAATTCTGAGAAAGACCAAGGGGATGTAGCCAGAGCACTCACAGCCTCAGTGACGAATGAATGATTGCTCCTTATACTGAACCCAAGCCAAGGCATGAGGTTAATCCAGGACACAATTGCAAAATGGGTTAAGATTTCATCGGCCCCTTCGTCTTCCCTCTCAGTTCCCTAAACCATCTCTTGGTGCCAACTCCATGCTGCCCCCAGCTTCCAAGGTACCTGATTCTCCAAAACACATGAAAGAGGTCTTCTCCTGATTAGAGTCAGAGACAAAATATGCTAGTTACTCTTCCAAGCACGTTTATATTTTAAGATGGGAGAATAGCTCTTCACTGAGGACATTGATGATAACATTGGCATTTCAGGCATGGTGGCAGCTAACGGCTTTCCTGGCGGGACACCCAGCCCTGGGGCTTGTCCAGCACAGGAATTCGGCTCGTCCTTTCCTGAACTGTGGCAGGTGAGAGGAGGTAGGGAGGTGGAAGTGGAGGAGGCAGGCAGGGAAGAGTCCAGAGACTTGCTTTGCTAGTATGGATGACACTGGCCTGTGGATTTTAGAAACTGAGACCGAAAGAGGAAATCTGGGCAGGGAGGGTGGGGGGAGGGAGGAATCAGTTGCTGGAGGGGTCCACATCAAAAACAAAAATCTTTAAAAAAAAGATTGAGCAGTTTGTCTGCCCTCCTTCCTCTCTTGACTCTTCCTTCTTGGTGTCCTTTAGGGATCCTACTTTCTTCTGCCAGTCCCCTCCAGGCTGGTGCTACCTAGAGTTCAGTCCTGGACCTGTTTTCTTCTTCAGCTGCACACACTGTGTGGCCAGCATGCCTTCATGGCTTCTGCTGCTGCCACAGCACATGTGTGCTGGCCCAGCTTGTCGGAGGGGAGCTTGGGTCCCGACTGTCCAGAAGTTGACAGCATTCAGGGTAGTGGGAGGAATCTCGGGGCAGACACGTACTCCCTTTGGTGTGTGTTCTCTTCTTGTCACGTTTGAAAGCTAGTGTCCCTAGTTGAGTTGTGAGCTGTGAGAACAAGGGCTTGACTTTGACTCACTGATCAGTGAATCTGCAGTGACCAGCAGACACTGGTGGAGCTGCCCTCTGTGGGCGTTTCTCCACCGGCACCATTGTGGGGACCTAAGAGAGAGGGCTTCTCTGATAGCTCAGTTGGTAAAGAATCTTCCTGTAATGCAGGAGACCCCAGATTGATTCCTGGGTCAGGAAGATCCCCTGGAGAACGGATAGGCTACCCACTCCAGTATTTTGGGGCTTCCCTTGTGGCTTAGCTGGTAAAGAATCTGCCTGCAATGCAGGAGACCTGAGTTCAATCCCTGGGTTGGGAAGATCCCCCGGAGAAAGGAAAGGCTACCCCCACTCCAGTGTTCTGGCCTGGAGAGTTCTGGCCCTGTATAGTCCATCACAAAGAGCTGGACACGACTGAGCGCCTTTCACTTTCAGGAGGATGGGGGCCAGCACTTTTCTATGCAGCATCTTTGTTTCTACTGACATAGGGACCGCCCCGCCCCCACCCACCACAGCCATTCACAATTCCTCAGAACCTTCTCACCAAATCCAGTAGATTTCCAGTTCTCATCCTCGCTCCTCTTTTTGCAGCATCTGGCGCTATTCACCTCCTCCACCATCTTGAAACCATCCTTCCCTGGCCTCCCTAACATCACACCCTGGCCCCGTCCTTCTGTCCAACGCGCTGTTTTCTTTCATCTCCTAAACATAGTTCTCCCCTAAGACTCCATCCTCTGGAGCGGTGTGAGGTAGTGGAAAGAATGCAGGTTTGGGAGCCAGAGTGGCTGTTGGATCCTGGGCTGTGTCATTTATTAGCTGGGTGACCTCTCTGAGCCTCCATTTGCTCAACTGTAAAGTGCAGATTAATCAGGAGGGCTGAAGATATGGTAGGTAAAGGGCCTGACACAAAGTCATGGCTAAACACAGGGCAGCTGTGGGTGTTCTTGTGTGACTCTGCCAAGCATTACACAAGCCCCTGTTGACTCACCCACCACTCACCTCTGGGCTGAGGGAGCCAGCACTCTTTCCCCATCCCTGAATCCTCTCCTGCATCTGGTCCTGGATGCCACATATGGGTAAATGTTTCCACTTTTGATGTCCTGCCATGACCCAGGCATTGGCCTGCAGAAACCTACCTTGTCATCCTTCTTTCTCTGAAACTCTTCCTGCCAGGATTTCCCCTGGTTCAGCCATCCACATGCTGCTATTTCCCAGACTTTTGGGATAAAGAACTTGGGAGTGTCTTTCATTCAGCCATCTCTTTGGCTTTTCATATTTGGAAATTGCTTTGATTATTGGTCCAGGGACTTCACATGCATTTCTGACTTCATCTCAACAGAACTTTGAAGCTGGCTATTATAGAAACGTGGCCTGGAGATGCAAAATCATCTGCCAGGAGAGTGAATAGTAGAGCAGGACTTGGACTCAGAGCCTAGCTTATCCCATTTCTTGGAAATTCCCTCCCTGGAATGACGGGAAGTCAGACTGGTCCCACATCCCACTAACTGAAAATGTTGGGGTCTCTGCATCTTAAGAACAAACTGATGAACCTTTCCTAGTGTCTGTCTGCAGCTGTCAGCTTTCTCCTGTCTCCCCCTGGTACCCCTCCCCCTGTCTCCCCTCCCACCAGTCTGTCTTGCTTTCTGCTCTGGGTTCCTTAGTCACGGCCAGCTAACATCCACCTCCCTGGAGTGGCCCCCACCATGTCATTTGGTCCCCAAGACACTTTGTGGCCCTCACCATACCTGAGCCCTGTTTAACCTCTTCACAACCCATCTACCAACATGTTTTCCTTTAGCTTCCCTCCTGGATTTCCTCCCACCTGTCTGGCAGTCCTGCCCTAGTGGCCTTGGCCAGCCCATCACTTGGATGCTGCAAATCCCCAGGTTTTGTTTCCGGGCCATGTTCCCTTTATGAAGCCTTTGTTCACCCTGTGGGCTCATTTTCTCTTGGAGTTCAAGGCTCTCACACGCACCCACCCAGAAATACCCATTTCCCCTGTTTCAGTCTCTCAGTCCCTCTCAGTCTGTATCAGGTGCAGACTCTGATGGAAGACATTCACTTTTCTAAAAGTCTTGAGTTTGGTTCTCAGCTTGGTCTACCTCTGGCTCCAGGAAATATTTTTTGTTTATTCAAAATTGCCAAGGAAGCCTCTGTCTCTCGCAGTTTGCTTTGGGTTAGTAATCAACTGCCCCGAGCCTGTAATTTTCTCTTTTCAGTGCCTCCAATGATGGTCAGTAATGGCTGCCGACACCACCATCTTTTAATTACTGTTTGCTCTGTACCTCTCATGTGCCAGAGATATTGCCAAAAAGTATTCCCTTTTGGCTCACCACTGATGAGGGTCTCAGTAATTACACTGCTGCACCAGGCCAGGGTTTTTCCATACTCCCACTGTGAGGAAAGGAAGCTGAGGTTAGATGCTTTTGGAGATTAGGACCTTCCAAAGTAGCCATGTATTCAGGAGAATTTAGAAACACATGTGCATGTACAGTGAAGATGCTCAGATAAACTCTGAAATGAGGCATTCACTTAGAGCTTATTCCTAGGCTCAGAGAAAGTCTAGGTAAGTGGTGGGGTGTCCCTAGGGCAGAGCTAATCTGCAAAGGCCAGGAAAGCTGGCTGTTTTCTCATTTTGGAGTCTTCTTTTGGCATATTTGTTTGTTTGTTTTGTATCTGTTTCGGCTCCTGGCATTTCAGGAAATCTCTGCCAAAACACTAATTGAACACAAGCTAAAGAAATAGAATATTCACAGTGATTAAGCATGACAAGGCATATAATCTTTGCAAAAATATTTTGGAACAGTCTCAAACAAACGTACTATTGTAGCCTTCAACAGCATCGAAGAAAGTGAGGGAGGGGTGAGAGAGAGAGAGAAAGGAGGAGAAAGGACAGAGAAGACTAGCAAACCTTGAGGAAGGGAGGAGAAGTAGAATCTGATTTCCAGAGTTACTACATTATAATAGCCAAATGCACGGTTTTCAACAACAGCAACACAATTGCAAGGCATAGAAAGAGTCAGGAACAGATGGCCCATTCAGAGGAACAAAATTAATTGACAGAAGTTGTCCCTGAAGAAAGTCAGACATCAAAATCAATAGACAAAGACTTTAAAGCAAATCTCTCAAGTATTTTCGAAGAGCTAGGGAAAACATGGATAAAGAACAGAATGAAATTAGGAAATCAATGTGTGAACAAAATGAGAATATTAACAGATAGAAATTATAAAAAGGAAAGAAAAGTTTTGAGCTGAAAAGTACAATAATTTATATAAAATTCACTAGAGGGGCTTCAGGAACAAATTAGAACAAGAAGAGAAAGAAAATCATGGAACTTGCAGATAGAACTATTAAAAGTATAGACTCTGAGAAGCAGGGAAAAGGAATGAATAAAAATGAACAAATCACAGGGATTTGTGGAATGCCATTAAGTGGAACAACTTATACCTTACGAGCATTTCAGAAGAAGAGACAGAGAATGAGACAGAATGATTATATGGAGAAATGGTGGCTGAAAACTTCCCTAATTTTGGGAAAGACATGATTCAAGAAGCTGCATAAACTCTAAGTAGGATGAACTCAGAGAGATCCATACTGAGACATATAATCAAACTGTCAATAGTCAAAGACAAAGAATCTTAAAAATAGCAAGAGAAAAGTACCTTAGCATGTACAAGGGATCCTCAATAGATTATTAGCTGATTTTATATCAGAAGTCATGGAGGCCAGTGGGTAGTGATATAATTTAAAATGCTGAAAGAAAAACTGTCAATGAAGAATTCTATATCTGGCTAAACTGTGCTTCAGATATGAGGGAGAAATTAAGACATTCTCTGATAAACAAAAGCTAGAGGGGTTTGTTACCATTCGACCCACTCCACCAGAAATTCTAAAGGGAGTCCTTCAAGTTGAAATGAAAGGACTTTAGATGGTCATGCAAAGTGGTTGTGTGTGTGTGTGTGTGTGTGTGTGTGCGTGCGTGTGCCAGCTTCAGTTGTGTCCTTTGTGACCCTGTGGATTATAGCCCACCAGGCTCCTCTGTCTGTGGCGATTCTCCAGGCAAGAATACTGGAGTGGGTTGCCACGCCTTCCTCCAGGTGACCTTCCTGACCCAGAGAGAAAACCAGCGTCTCTTGCATCTCCTGCATTGGCAGGTAGGGTTTTTTACCACTAGTGCCACCTGGGAAGCCTGCAGAAAAAGGTAAATATATGGGCAAAAAGTCCATTATTATTGAAATTTCAGTTTGTAACTCCTTTTAAAATTTTCTATAGTATTTAATAGACAAAATTTATAAATCTGTCACTGGGGACGCAGTGTGTAATAATAAAATTAATAATCAATTTCAGAGCTAATCTGATGTCCACTGAGCCAGGAAAGAAAGCAACAGGAATCAGGTTACATGGCACCCAGGGCTCCATTATTGTGAGCTGAGTCTGTTACAGAGAAGTATGGGACGTACTCTTCTTTGAGTTCCTGATCCCAGACAAACTTTCCATAGCAGTGGCTGCTGGTCTCACCTGTTAGAGGCCATGCACACTTTTCCCTGATTGACCGTTCACTCCTGTGTTCGTTTGTTTACTTATTTGTTCACTCGTTGCTGTCATATGTTTAGAATAAAACCTGAAGTCCTTGTCATGGCTTTCAAGGCTCCTGGCAGTTTCTCCAGCCTCATTTCTTACCACTCCCTGCTCAGTCTGATTTCTGTCTAATTGTCACACACATCAAACATCATTGAGTTTCAGGGTCTTTTCATTGCTAGGAGGATTTATCTGCTTCACGCATCTCTCATGCTCCAGCAGGCTAACCTGGGCTTGCTTTCATAGTAACCTAGCAAGTTTCTGAGAGAGAAAGAGAGAGGACCAAGGTCACCCAAGGCCTAGGTTGGGAAGTGGCACTTGGTCACAGCTTTCACATCTTACTGGTCAGAGCAGGTCACAGAGAAATGGGGATGGGGAAAATGCCAAAGGCTGTATGGTGGAGAGACTTAACAGTGGCTTCTGTAACCCCTGCCTCCTGTTGTCCATGACCTCGTATAATCCCTCCTTGAGGGTGAGCTGGACCTTCTATTTGTATGATAGACTATGATAAAGGTAAAGGAACATCACTCTTATGATTAGATTACATTACACAAGACTCTCTTAGCTAACGGGGTACTAGAGACCCTCCTTATGAGCTCAATGAAAGATGGAGCCATGTTGGAGAAGCTTGTATGTCAAGGAACCGTGAAAAGACTCTAGGACACTGCGGTGTCCCCAGCCCACAGCCAGCATGGAACTGGGTTTTCAGTATAGCCATCGGAAGTGAGCTCTGTGGAGAACCTGAATGAGTCTGGAAACAGATTTTTCCCCAGCAGAGCCTCCAGATGATGACGCAGCCTTGTGAGATCCCAAGCAGAAAACTCAGTCCAGACTCCTAGATATGGAAAGTCTGAGATAATAAATGCAATAAAACAATAATAAATATTGTTTTTGAGCCATCAAGTTTGGAGCAATTTGTCATACAACATAGAAAATGAATGAAGTCTGGGTTCAGCTGATAAACAGTAGCTGAGAAGTGGAGTGTCCTTAAAGGAGTCTAATGGTTCTTTCTGACTTTACCTGGGAACCCAGGAGCCCTGAACAGATGGGTTGTGATGGACCATGTGTGCCTGGTATTGGATTTCTCATGTGAACTGCTGCTGCTGCTGCTAAGTCACTTCAGTTGTGTTTGACTCTGTGTGACCCCATAGACGGCAGCCCACCAGGCTCCCCCATCCCTGGGATTCTGCAGGCAAGAACACTGGAGTGGGTTGCCATTTCCTTCTCCAATGCAGGAAAGTGAAAAGTGAAAGTGAAGTCGCTCAGTCATGTCTGACTCTTCGCGACCCCATGGATTGCAGCCTACCAGGCTCCTCCATCCATGGGATTTTTCAGTCAAGAGTACTGGAGTGGGGTGCCATTGCCTTCTCCCATGTGAAATGACCTACCTAAAATTCTAGTGTGTGAACACATAGAAAGACAGACTGTATTAATGGGTGGAGCCCAGGATGGCTGTTCCTTGTAGAGTGGGATGTTATGAAAGTCCAGACTGACCCTCCCTTCCCATTCACATACACACTCAGACCCAGTTTTTCAATGGAATCTCTAGGGGTGATGTGACTGGGATATGGTATTAATTCAATTAACTTGGAGATATGAGAGGAAAAGAGACTTGTCTCAAATTAGTGATAAAAACAGATATTAATAAAAAAAGACTTTAAAATAAGTTCTGTCTTGTCACTGTCAAGCAGTTAAAAGAAGATGCAGTGGTTAATGTATTCTTGTTAGATATGTTTTTATGATTAGGGAAGTAAACCTTATAATTAGCATATTAATTGCTGATATTAAAGTGATAGCTTGAAGATTTTAGTTTCAAAAAGATGAACATTATCACAGTCTTCTTTATATTATCAATTAGTGTTTTGAGAGACAGAGATGGTGCAGCAGTAAACAGCACAGCCCCTGTTTAAAAGTCACAAACAACAAGTGAGCTGGATGCAGACGATCAAATTTTTACTCTGCTCAAATGACATACCTGAAGCACTCAGGTGACAGAAAAAGGAAGGTCATGATCGTGTTTGTCAACTGAAGCCATGGGAACAGCACTTGTCCCACAGCTCTGCTGGGCTGCCTGCCCTGGTGGGATTTAATGTTTTGTCTTCCTCCGTTTGCAAAGTCCTCAAAGAACAGTCAGCAGTTTACGTAGGATGTGGGATACTGGGGCAGCAAATGGCATTGGTTTATCAAATTTTTAAAAAATTTGATGCAAAACCCATGTCAGGAAATTGGTAATTGGAATTATGTGGTTGCATTACTTGATGACAGCATATTATTTGATAAAAAGCAGACACCACTTTGCCGACAAAGGTCAAAGCTATGGGTTTTTTTTTTCCAGTAGCCATGTACAGGTGTGAGAGTTGGACCATAAAGAAGGCTGAGCACCAAAGAATTGATGCTTTTGAATTGTTGTGCTGGAGAAGACACTTGAGAGAGTGTCTTGGAGAGACCCTTGGACAGCAAAGGAGATTGAACCAGTCAATCCTAAAAGAAATCAACCTTGAATATTCATTGGAAGGACTGATGCTGATGCTCCAGTATTTTGGCCACTTGATGTGAAGAGCTGACTCACTGGAAAAGACCCTGATGCTGAGAAAGATTGAAAGCAAAAGGAAAAGGGGCCGGCAGAGGATGAGATGGTTAGATAGCATCAGTGACTCAATGGACATGAATTTGAGCAGCTCTGGGATACAGTGAAGGACAGAGGAGCCTGGTATGCTATAGTCCATGAGGCTGTGAAGAGTTGGACATGACTTGGTGACTGAACAACAACAACATTACCGGTGAAGACAGACAAGCATGTGGATTCTGGATTTGGGCCTGTGTTTCCTCTCCCTTCTTCCACTGTCACTCCATAAACTGCAGAGCTGATGGAGAGCACCCCAGAAGGCTGCTGCAGAGGAGGGAGCAATGCTTTTCCCTCCAAAATCCAAGGCAGTACTTTCCCCTGGTGGAGGGTCCAGGCCTCAACCCCGGCAGCCAGAATGGCAGCCCAGGGGCCTGATGTGAAGGAGCAAAACCTTGGGTTTTGTAAATCTTGCCCCAGGACTGCCTTTCCTTCCAGGAAACTACTTCAGAGGTCACGGTGCTGAACTGCTGGTGAAATGCTTAGGTCTTCCCAGAGAAGAGAGGGAAGGGAGGCCAGAGAGGGTGTCAGTCCAACATAGATGCCCCTGGGAGGCCGGCAGGCTGCTCAGTGCAAACCTGCCTCTCTTGCAGAAATCTCCCTTGCATCACTGCAGCCCCCAGGCCTCTCTGTCATCAAGGTCCTACAGCCAGGGCAGAGTTAAGCACCGCTCAGGGCTGGGTTCCAGTCCAGAAGTCAGCTCTGGCATCCCGGACCTGCTGTGCCCACCTTGCTGTGTGACCCTCAGTTGGGTGTCTGAGCAGCTCTAGGCTTCAGGCATCTCTCTCGCCTGTAGGACACGTCCTGTTCTTATGTGGTCCTGTGTGTGGCATCACAGCAGAATCTCATAACCAAGAAGAAGTCTAATTTTTCTGTGTCTGACATGAAGGAGGATTTATTTGGCTGCATGTGAAAGACTCCAGATAACAGTACTTTGAACCTGGCGAAAGTTTCTTTCCTTTTGATGGCAAAGCCTGAAGGAAGGCCCCTGAGGGCAGTGTGAGGGCTCCAGGCCTGCTCAGCTGTCCAGAGGGTGTGGCCTTGAGCCTCAAGGTCCAAGGTGAGCTTCCGCTGTCTTGTCCATGCCCCCAGGGCAGGATGGAGGAAGAGGGGTAGGGGAGGCAGTGGGGGGTGGGGGAAGAAGAGACATGCCCTCCCCACCCCTGCCCCGCTTAAGGGATCTCGTCCGAGAAACCACACATATCCATTGCTCACTCTCCACTGGCCAGCAGTCACCTGGCTACAGGAAGGCGGAGAAATGTGGCCTCAAACCCGGGTAAATATCAGCAGATCTATGGTTGTGAAAGGAGTGGATGATTATTAAAGGGATGGCAAAGAGCCTTTGACATTTGTTTTTATTAACCTTTTCTATATTGATTTTTAAATTTGAAAATACTTGCTTACAACATATCAAGCAGTGCAAAGATACATATATATGTATACACACAAACATATACTTATGAGAGTGTGTATATATTCTGCCCCTCCCCACCACCCCCTCCCCCGCTGCCCTCCCCACCGCCCTATAAACTCTAGTAAACTCTAGGACTTCTTGGTGGCTCAGATGGTAAAGAATCCACCTGCAATGTAGGAGACGCTGGTTCAATCCTTGGGTTGGGAAGATCTGCTGGAGAAGGGAATGGCAACACACTCCAGTATTCTTGCCTGGATAGTCCCATGGACAGAGGAGCCTGGTGGGCTACAGTTAATGGGATGGCAGAGTAAGACAGACTGAGCAACACTTAAGCTTTCACATAAACTCCAGGCTCCCGAGGGAACTAATATGAACAGTTGGATATATATTCTTTCATGTCTTTCTTGATTGACATGTAAAATACGTAAACCTTCCTGTCTCCCCACATTTATTTTTTTTTTAATGAGAACTGCATTTTAGAGATAAAATATATTTTTCCAAATATGTAGTTTGCTGGTTTCTAATACATAGCAAATCATTTTATTGGAAATTATATGTGGCTCTAACCCGTTCTTTATAATAGCTGCATAATCGCTCATAGTATGGATTTCATAGTTGAATGCACTGTAATTTCTTTTGCCATTCCCCAATAGAATACATAGATTATTTCCTTTTATTGCCACTGTAAATAATGTTGCAAGAAACAACCTTGTACACTATCCTCAGGTGTGTCTTTCTGTGAGATGTTTGATCCAAGGGCCTGCAGTGAGTTCCACTTGGTCACTTCCTGCTGCTGCTGCTGCTAAGTCGCTTCAGTCGTGTCCAACTCTGTGCGACCCCATAGACGGCAGCCCACCAGGCTCCCCCGTCCCTGGGATTCTCCAGGCAAGAACACTGGAGTGGGTTGCCATTTCCTTCTCCAGTGCCTGAAAGTGAAAAGTGAAAGTGAAGTCGCTCAGTCATGTTCCTGAAGACTCCTAATTTGCAGGTGGGTGTGGGGCAGGGAGGGGCTGGTCTCAGCCTTCGGCCCCCTTTCACAGACGTAACTCTAGCTAGTGAATGACAGAGTGGAGTCTTGAGCTCAGAAGTGACTCCCTCTCCACCCCCCCAAATAAAAACCCTTGCTTCCCCTTCACTGCCAGGGGGCTCCTGCTTCTCTAAGGAGGGGGAGAGACGCTGGGGACAGCCAGCTAATTCTTTAGCCACCTCAGCACTTTGTAGAGCATCCTGTTTTTGTGTTGGGGTGTGTTGGGGAGGATGGGTGACCTAACTTCAGGTCAGCTAGGCAGCCACACCCCCTCAAAGTTACTTCCTCGATTCCTGGAATCCCCACTGCCGAGGTTTCTAGCTCCTGGAAGGATGCAGTGCACTCCTCTCCAATCTGAGGATACACACAGTGTGCCCTTGACCCATGACATACACCGACCACAGCAGCCACCCAGAGAAAGTGACCGCTTCCCTTCCCCACCTGGCTGGAGGGAGGAGGGCAGTTTCTTCCACCTCTAGGGACTCTGTGCATCTTGTGCCTTCTAGCCAAGTCATTGCCATTACTGTCCATGGACAAATCAAAGTCGTCAGCTCTGAAAAACCCCAGTTCAACAAACAGCCTTCCTCACTCCACTTGGTAACATGAAGATTCTCAGTTCTTCTCAGCCTGGGCTTAGCAGTCAGCCCAGCCCAGAAATAGGACAGGAGCCAGCCCCACCTGTCACTGTTGTTTAGTCCCTAAGTCATGTCCAACTCTTTTGCAACTCCACGGACTGTAGCCCACCAGGCTCCTCTGCCCATGGACTTCCCGGGCGAGAATACTGGAGTGGGTTGCCATTTCCTCCTTCAGAGGATCTTCCCAACCCAGGGATAGAACCTGTGTCTCCGGCATTGGCAGGCAGATTCTTTACCTGTGAGCCGCCAAGGACACCCAGCCCCACACTGCTCACCTTTTATCTGCAAGTGGCTTTCACAGTATAGGACATTTTGTTTTTATCAACCTAGCCTCTGTTACTCAGGGGCATATATTTAGCTGTTGCTTTTCTCACGTTTTGGGAAGTGCTGATTTTGTGCTTTTCAGAGTGAAGACAGAGGCCAGAAGCATCTTGATTTTGTTTTTGCATCTTGTATGTTTGATTCAGCAGTTGGAAAGCTGTTGCATGTAAGGATGTTTCTGAGTTTGGAAAAGGCTGGGAACAAGGCTCTGGCAGAGCCCTGGATGGTGGGGGCAGGGTAAGAGTAGAGTCTGTGTTGTCCTTTTAAGTCATAGGATCGCAAGCTCCCTGAAGGGCAGTGACTATGTCCTCTTGCTTCTGAGTCCCCAGCACCTGTGTGAGGTCTGCCCTGGAAAGTGCTTGATAAATAGAACTGGGCAAATGCAGGCAGAAGCTGAGCTCAAAGGCGGGCCCCAGGCCAGGAGTGACTGTGCCAGTCTTGGGGAAAGCCAGTGTCTTGGGGGTGGGGGATCCAAGGTGGCTAGAGCCCAAGCAAGAGGGGACCCCCCAACAGCTCTGCTGTAGCCCCTGGGACAGACTTTCGGGGGACTCGCATGTTGGTACCACAGCTTTCCAGGCTGGGCCTTGCTGGGCGGGGAGGCTGCAGGATGTACCAGGTGAGTAGCTGTGCCCAGTGGCAGCCCTGTGTGCTCCAGGGCTGTGGGTGGGGGGCCCTCCTCCTGCAAAGCTCTCTGGGCGGTTTATTTCTGCAACATCAGTTCTGTTCTGAGAGCTGAAATCCAGTGGCCAGACCTAGAAACAGTCACCAAGAGAAACAAACAGCAGAGGAAGCCTGGGTCATAGCTGACTCCCTTTTGGGGCCATGGCTGTGAGGGAGGTGTGTCAGCTCCTGCAAAATGGTCTTATGGGGGTAGGTGGAGGCAGGGAGCCGACCAAGGACCCTTGGGAGGGCCGTGCACAGGGAGAGGAGCACAGCTATTTGTTCTGTGTAATTAGATTGAGCTTATTTCCTTCTGTGGCACAGAGCCGGAGAGTCAGAGTTCTCAAAAAATGTTATCTTATCTCATTTTGTGTAATGTCATCATGGCACAGCTGGAATGGGAAGAAAGAACATTTTTGAGACATTCCTGGTCCTCTTCACGGATTGCGTTCTGTTCATTCGGCGTTGAAGTCAGTCTGATGCTGAGGTCTCCAGGAGCCCAGGGCAGATGCAACACTGTATTTATGTAATCAGCCCACAGACATACAGGAAGGCACTCTTTCTGGATAAATCTAAGGCCTGAGTGAGAGAGGCTGAGAGATCAGACAAGGCAGTCCCCTGGGCCCCAGCATCTTTGCTCAAGAACCTGCCACAGCTGCTGACCTAGGTTTGTCCCGGAGGGGAAATGAGAGAAACAGAGAAGTAGACCTGGGGCAGCTGAGTTCCCGTTTGAGTCACTGTCCTGGAGTGACTCTGTGAAAGGGGGCAGCCCACCGAGGTGGCGCTGAAAAACGTCAGGGAACAAAAGAGGATGACCATGCAGTTCTTTTCAAGATGAGAAGACGAGACACAGGCGGGGGGCTGGGATCCCGGGCAGGCACTGGCGGCCCTGCCTTCGCCCATGCACTCTCCCCCCCAGATTTCTAGCTGCTGTCTTCACGGAGCGCCAGCTGTTGCTGGATGCGGATGTGTCCTCCAGGGCACTTTGCCTGGGGCGGGCTCCCTAGAAGGACAGCCTGGCTGGAGAGACCAGTGGCTGTGCCTCAGCCCTTCCCGACGGCTGGATGCTGTGATGGCCCCCCAGAGTCTCTGTTCTTGCCCGCCTGCCCTCTGGCTCTTGCAGTGACGTAGGACCCCGGCAGGCTGGGCTCCGAGCACAGTGGCCCCCTGCAGCTCTCCCCCCAGGGGTAGGTCTCTGGGGGTGCTACAGTTTGCTGTACTAGAAAGATCAATGATGGATCCAGATCTTAGGAGTGGACAAGCCACCAGGAAATACCTCTAGCTTCCTGAGGAGGGGGTCTCCATGTCTCGGATGTTGAGGACGACACATGGCATTTTGTAATGTGCTGGCGTTTCTCCTCACGACCACACTGGCCCCTGTGGTCACCACATGCTTGTGTCACCAGGAAGATTGCCTGTCCAGCTCCTTCCTCTCCCTCTGCTCCCCATGTCCTTCTGCCAGGTCATCAAACCACTGGCCCCTCGGAGTCTGGATTTCACAGAAATGTACGTGCATACGGCTCAGGACTGGAAGGGACCTCTGGAAGTAGTTGGTACATCTGTCGTGCACTAGTTTTCCATCACTTTCATGTACATTTCCTCATTTCTTTATAAGGACTGCCATCCACCAGTAGACAGCACAGACACAGACACCAAGGTCTGGGGAGCATCGTGACTTACTGAAGGTCATGCCGACTCTGATCCATGCCATTCCTGGAGCTGCAAACCCCCGGGCCTCCTCATTCTCTCCCTCCTCCTTGGACCAGCCCCAGCTCTGGTGCTAAATGGCCCCTGGACAGGGCTGTGGGGGCAGCAGTACTGCTCGGAGCCTCCTGACTTGAGCAGGAGTTTGAGTGGCAGCAGCTGGTTCTCTTGAGCCCTGTCCCGGCTGGTAAGTCTGGAGGCCTTTGTATAAATGCCCCGCTGTGGGGTCCAGTACAGGAGCAGGTCAAACACAATCTGGAATCATCCTTGGTCATGGCTCATCCGTGGCAACCTGAAACGGCTGAGCACACATGAAGCCCCAGTTGTGGCCCTAAGGTGGCTTAATCACCCTCGTGGGGTGATTTCCTCTCAGAATCTGCACTCCTTTTTGTCCGTGTGTCTGGTGGCCCAGATGCCCGGGACTCTGATTAGCCTTCACACACAGACTCTCCCACAGGCCTCAATTCAGTGAGGTCTGTGTGCTCTGGACCCCTCCTAGAACAGTTTTCAATGAGAGGATGAAATACCCCAGACCCTACAAGGGAAAAGGCCATGTTTTGGGACTCCACACCATGGGTGTTCATAAATCCCAGAGGAAAAGAAGATCCCTCGTCCCTCCAGGCCAGGTCACAGATGACCATCTGCTCCTTGTGGTCTGATAGGTATTTAGTTCAGCCTCAGCAAGTCTTCTCTGCCGCCCCCTGACTCCTGGGAAGCCAGATAAATGGTGACAGGAAGGTGAGAGTCTGATGTGTTTTTGAAGACCCGTTCTGGGCAGGAGCACACAGATGAAGGACACTGGTTTGTGGTGATGCTTCCTGATGCCCTGGGAGTGAGCCATCCAGCTGAGGGACAGTGATGAGGGCCAGGTCCTGAGGGGCACACAGAAGGGGCAGCCACGTGAGCTGGGGAGAGAAGCAGTTGAGAAGTGAGGAGCTTGTGCCAGGCTGGGAAGGAAGTGGGGTGACAGGTGGGGGTTGCTGTGCTGTCTGGGGCTGCAGATGGATGTAGGGGCTGGCAGGGCTGCCAACAAGAGCCTCAGATGTGGCTTGCAGGGAGTCCGTGAGCACTTTAAGTCAAGCAGTGACATCTAGTCACCTTGTGAAGCTGCCGACGGGCAGGATTGTAAGGAGGGTCAGGCTGCAGATCTCTGGCAGAGCGTTGAAGCCCAACACTCAACTCTAGATCTCACACAAACAAGAGGAGACTTCCTTGCTCCTCCAGGGCAAGACATCTTTGCTCAGAGCCAGGAGGCTCAAGTTGGGCTTCTCCCCACACAGGAGAAGTTGGTGTTATGGAGCCAGTTGCTCTGGCCTGCAAAACTTAGCAACATCGTAGGAGGCTGAGATGCTCCTAGGGGTTATTGAGACAGGAGACCCTTTCTAATCTGTGCTGATAAAAAGAATCAGCTCATGTTAATAGGTGGCAACAGCAGGCTTGGGACTCTGGCCATCACCAGTGGCCCCTCTGCAGTCTTAAGAATGGTCTTTGGTACCAGAAGGATGCTGAGGTTGAGGCTGGGGTTAGTGGGAGGGTCAAGGGTTGCCAGGGTTAAGGGTGTGGCAGAGACTCCTTTAAGGTCAGTGCACTGGGCCCGCCACCAGATACCTATTTGAAGACATACAAGAACCGCCCCCACCCTGGGTGCCCACCCCTGCCCCAAACACATCTGAGTGGCTCTGACTTAGTTTTAGGCTTTCTCCCTGATAGAGTAGGTCCCATTGAGGCCGTGGGTTAAACCCATTTCACCTGCCTTCACTAAGCATGGTCATTTTAAGAACCCAAGGCCGCTAACATGTTTGCCTGAGTTGTTTTCTAGAAACTTGGACTCAGCTGTGTCTAGTTGGAGCTGAGTTGGTTAAGACTGGATGGAACCGCCCATCCGTCATCTGAGCGAGCGGGAACACGTGGTCTGCTACTTCTGGCCCATAGCGGAGTCACACACGCGCAGAACAACCATCCTCACAGCTTTTCCTCATCACCTTTCCCCACGCTCCCCGAGCAAACACACTTTGCTGCAAATTTCGGCATCTCAGCGTTCAGGAAACAAACCTGGCTGGTGACACTGGAAGTTTTTTCTTCCCTCTCGTGCCTGGGACTTTGCATCTTGGAAGAGTTGGTGGGAGACTTTCCAAGTGAGGTTCGTATGGTGAAGGCACCAGGGGGCTGGATACACGAGGGAACAGGTAGGGGGTTGCCCAGGAGGTGGGGGAGCAGAGAGCAAAGGCCACAGTCTCCATCTACTCTCCATTGGCTTCACCGTCTGTCTGAGCTGACCTGGGCCTTGCCATGTTCTCCTTAGGCCCAGCCGAGGACGGCTTGACCCCAGGGCTTCTGCTAGACCTCCCTACACCCTGGTTCAGCCTGAAACCCAGAAGGGTAAGTTGTTCCAAGGAGACCAAAGTACGGACTGTCCTCAGCTTGGGACAGGGTGTGCTCTGAATGCTCTTTGTTCATGTGGTTACTTCCCTGTAGAAGCAGTGCTGTCCTTGAGGGTGATCTGGGGACTTGGATCAGCCCGCAAAGGCTTGACTGACCCATGAGGTGTCCGGCGTGGTTTTGACAGTGGTCTTGGGTCACCAGCTTTACTCTGAAGCTCGGCTCTGAGCAGGTGGCGGTGGGGCCTCTCCTGGGGAGAACGTGGGCAACAGGAAGGGAGGGAAAAGGAAAAGGAAAGGGCGGGCACATGTGTGTGTTGGGGGCTTTATAGGGGTGAGGGAAGCCAGGCTCACACAGTTCTTTGGCTGCTCCAGGAGCAGAAGTCGACAGAGCCAGAGGGGGACGCTCAGCAGAAGGCCCAGGGCGGCTCTCAGGCCTGTTGGGGGCACATGTGTGCCCTTCACAGCTTCGGGATTTGGTGTACTTTTGAGTCTGGTGATTTTTTTTTTTTTGTCTGCTTAAAAAAAAAAAAAAGTATAATTCGCATATAGTAAAATGGACCCTTTTAGAAAAAATTATAGTTGATTTACAATGAATGCTGTGTTAATGACTGGTGTACAGCAAGATGATTCGGTTTTGCATATACATTCTTTTCTATTATGGCTTATCGTAGAATATTGAATATAGTTCTCAGTGCTAAGCAGTAGGAACTTGTTGTTTATCTGTTCTATATGTAAAAGCTTACATCTGCTAACCCCAGTCTCCCACTCCATCCTTCCTCCGTCCCCCACCCCTTTGGCAACCACAAGTTTGTTTTCTTTCTTTGTTCATAATTCTGTTTTGTAGACAGGTTCATTGTGTCATGTTTTAGATCCCACACATAAGTGGTATCACATCGTATTTGTCTTTCTGATTTCATTTTGTATGGTAATCTCTAGGTCCATCCATGTTGATGCAAATGGCATTATTTTGTTCTTTTATGGCTGAGTAATATTCTGTTGTGTACATGTGCTCCCTCTTTGTTGATTCATCTGTCGGTGGACAGTTCGGTTGCTTCCACGTCTTGGCTATTGTGAATAGTGCTGCTATAAACATAGGGTACATGTATCTTTTTGAATTAGAGTTTTCTCCAGGGATATGCCCAGGAGTGGGTTTGCTGGATAACATGGTAACTCTATTTTTAGTTTTCCAAGCAACTCCATGCTACTATCCACAGTGGTTGCACCAGTTTACATTCCCACCAATCGTTTAGGGGAGTTTCCTTTTCTCCACACCCTCTTCATCATGAAATGAACCCGTTTAGTGGACAGTTCTTGAATTTTGACATAATGTATACAGTTGTGTAACCACCACTGCAGTTAAGAACGTTTCATTGTACCCTCCCTCCAGGTAAGTGATGGGTTTTCTAACTGTTACGAATGATTTTCTATTTTATTTCTCCATTGGCTATCATCGGTAAAGAACATTACATTAAATTTTATGAGTTAATATTTTATCTTGCAATATTGATGAACTCTTACTAGTTATAATGACTCATCTAATGGTCTTGTTGAATTTTCCATGCAGATGATCCAATGTGCAAATAAAGACAGCTTTATCATCTCTTCAAATTCTTTTAGCTCTTATTTTGTTTTCTTGTCTCAGTGATTGCCAGGATCTCCAGATTTATAATAAGTCATCATGATGATGGTAGACATATTTAGGTTTTTCTATTAAGTGTAATGTTTTGTTGACTAAGTATGATTTTTTTGTTATTGAGATATTGTCAAAATAAGAAAATACTTTTATATTCCCAGCTGAGATTTAAAAAAATAAAAATCATAATAGGTATTGAATATTACCTAGTACTTTTCTGCATTTATTTTCATAATAACATGATTTTTTCCCCTTTAATTCTTAGTACCTTAGGTCTTAATGTTACTGATGTTCTGATCCTAACGTGCTTAATTTAAATTTCTAGAATAAACTTCTTGATGCTGTTGCATCATCAATACCTGTTAGACTTGGTTGTCTAATATTTTGTTAGGATTCACAAGTATAAAGAACTTTTTTTTTTTTTTTATTCTTCTTACTAGTTTCAGAATCTGGCATATGATGGTGATTATCTATTCCTTGGAAGTGTGGTAGATTACATCCACGATATCTGTCTTAATTTCGGCTGCTGTAACAAAAATACCATAGACTTGGTGGCTTAAACAACATTTATTTCTTATAGTTCTGGAGGGTGGCAAGTCCAAGGTGCCAGAAGTTTCAGTGTCTGGTGAGGACCTGGTTCATAGACTGTTGTCTTGTTGCTTTACCCTCACATGGCTGGAAGTGAATAAGGGAGCTCTCTGGGGTCTATTTTGTAAAGGCACTAATCCCATGACTTGATCACCTCCCAAAGCCCCACCTCCTGATAGGTATCCACATTGGGAATGAAGCTTCAATATATAAATTCCAGGAAGACACAAATATTTAATGCCTTAAGAATACCCTTTGGGTCTGGGTACTTTTGCGAATGCTCAATTTCCCTAATACTTATTAGTCTATTCAGTATTTCTTCCTGTGCCATTTCAAAATAATTTTCATTGAGTTAAAATGGACATACAGCATTATATTCATTTCTGGTATACACAGTTATGATCTGATATTTGCATATATTGCAAAACCATCACCATGATAAGTCTAGTTATTATCTGTCACCACACATAGTTGCAATGTTTTTCTTGTGATGAAGACCTCTAAGACACTCTCTCAGCAACTTTCAAATGGGCTACTCAGGATTATTAACTATAGTCACTGCTGTACATTGTTATATCAGTGACATATTATTTATAATGGGAAGTCTGTGCCTTTGATCCCCTTCACCTATCTTTCCCATCCCCATTTTTAAAATTTTACATATACCCAGAAATATATTTTGCCTAGACTTTCTATGTTTATTAAAGCTGAGTAGTTAATATTTTTATTGTTGTTATATCACTGTGTCATAGTTCATCATATTTTTTCTTTTTAAACTTCTTATTTTTCACTGGAGTATAGCTGATTAATAGTGTTGTGATAGTTTCAGGTGGACAGCAAATGGACTCGGCCACATATGCGTGTATCCATTCTCCCCTAAACTCCCATCCAGTCTAGGCTGCCGCATAACATTGAGCAGAGTTCCCCGTGCTGTATAGTAGGTCCTTGTTGGTTATCCATTTTAAATATAGCAGTGCATATGTGTCCCTCACAAACTCCCTAATGAATCTCTTCATCTCCAATTCACATTATCTCTTTTTTTTTCTTGACCAGAGGTATGCCTACCTGATTAGACAGATTTATCTTCTGATTTGTTTCTACTAGCCAAAGCAGATCCAATGTTCTTTAAAAATTAGCCAAACCTTTCTCACCTTCTGGTAGTTCTTGTCCTCTTTTCAGGTTTGGGGAATTTTCCAAAAAAAACTTTAAAGTTTTGGGCAACTTTCCAAATCAGATAATTTCCTGAATATCACATTGCAGAGTTTGAAATGTATAAATTAAATGTGATTTAATTTATTATTTGATAGAAAAGATCTACTAGATTCCTTATCTCACCATCCATCCCATAATTCAGGGAAATTAGGGTCCAAGGGGAAATCAGGCTACTATTTAAGTAATAACACAAATATGAAAATTACATAAGTGGTAAGATTTAGGAGTGGGGAAAGGCTACGAGAAGTGATACAGGAAGCACTGACTCAATTATGACCATCAAGGAAAATTTCTCTGGGTAAGTGATAGTTATCTTGGTGAGGAAGAGAAGAAACAGCATGAGTAAAAGTTCTAAGGCAGGGAGCCAATGAGATGGGATGAGGAGGATTAAATGAATACATTCAGGGATTTCTGCAGTCAAGTATGAATCAGTGGTGGTGATAGTATTGTGTTGGCCAAAAAGTTCATTTGAATTATGCTGTCAAATGTTATGGAAAAATCTGGATGAACTTTCTGGCCAATCCAATATCTTTAGACAGAGAAGAATTGAGGAAGAGTCCTAGGTTGTAAACTGAAAGGTATATGCATTAAAGTTGGAAAAACCCCAAAAGATAAAAATCCTATTTGTATCCTGAGAAAAATAACTGCAAAGACATATTTCAATAACTGAACATACCCTCAGAAAACACGAAAATGTCTCTGGAAGGGTTTGAATTCTTCCTACAATGATTTGAAATGATCAAAACTCAAAATGTTGCAGGTTAAAATGGAAAATAATTAAAAATGCTTCTTTGGGATAATATATACCAAAGCAATATGTTAGATCTGGAATATATTCAACTTTCCCATCATTGCATATTGAAGACAAATATATTTTCAACTTATAAAGTAGTATTTGCTTTTAATTTAATTGTGTGAAGAAGAGCTGATTAGTTAAATTTCAACTCTGCAACAACCAGCCTTTCCTAAGAGCACAGACTCAGATGTGCATGCCCTGGCACCTCTTTCTGCATTGTGCCATATACCAGCTTTTTGGTTGAACGATAATGTCCGCAAGTACCACATATATCTTGATGAGAATAAGCTACAGGTTTGCTTAAAGGTTACTAACTTCAGTTGCCCCAAATATGTGACTGTAAGCGACAAATCTGGGCCAAAAAAAGAGGCAAGAAATTGAGATGATGTAATTTATAGCTTTTTTCCCAAAGAAGTTGATGCAAGATGATTTGTTCATCTTAATAACATTTTAATAGATTCTTTCCCATAACACGTATTGCAAACCAGAACATTAAGCACTGCAGAAGCCTTATTATGGCTATGGATTTAGTAATGTGACAAACAGATTGCCTTGGTTATAAAACCTGAGATTGCTTTCTTTGGTTTTGCAGCATATGGAATTCTTCTTGGTGAACCATTAAACATGCACCATGCTTTTCTAATTAAAACTAACGGTTCCCTTTGTCACCATTTATCCCATCATTTCCTGGTGCAGAAACTTTCATAGCATCATAGGATAAAGGCCAAATATCATAGTCTAAAATGCAGTTCCTCCATGACCTTCCTTTCTGCTCTTGCTACCCTTTAGGCTCTCATAAAAGTGAAAGTCACTCAGTCGTGTCCTACTCTTTGCAACCCAGTGGACTGTAGCCTGCCCGGCTCCTCTGTTAATGGAATTCTCCAGGCCAGAATACTGAAGTGGGTCGCTGTTCCCTTCTCCAGGCGATCTTCCCAACCCAGGGATTGAACCCATGTCTCCCACATTGCGGGCGGATTCTTTACCGTCTGAGCCACCAGGGGAACCTAGTAAACAGTCTATGTGATTTCTCCAAATGTGACTGGTCCCTTCCTGCCTCTGTAATTTACTAAATGCTCCTCGCAAAGTTCTTCACTTTCTCTCTTCCATCTTGGCCTGCTGAAGCCCTTGCAGTTCTTTCAGAATCATCTCGGATGCACCACGCATCCTGGAAGCTTTCCTTGGTCTTTCTAATTACGCTTCCCAATCTGGGTTCCTCAGAACACCAATTCTATGGACCATAGAAGGACATTGCTTTCTGGAGAGTCACAAAATGAAAGGAGCATCTTAAATGCTCAGAGAAGTTGTACAGTAAAGACATCGGTTAATTTTTGTTCAGCTCAGCACTTCCTAAACTTGGTGTGACCATGAACTTTCCCTCCAGATGATACTTGTTAACATCACAGAGAGAAGACTTTAAGAAATATTCCCCTCCTAGTCTGTGTTCCCTGTTCGCAGGTCCTAATTTATTCATTCACTAGTGAACAGATAAAATAATTATAGACTGTATACTAAGTGTAGAGAAGGATTAAAAAAAAAAGACTCAGGCTTAGAGTCTCGCGAGAAGCTTAAAGTCTAGTAGGAGAAATAAGGCAGTAATGGCTGTCCAAGGTTGGCTGTGTCAAGTGCCCCGATGCGGGCACCAATGAGATGCTGTGGAGGCTCAGGGTGGAAGACGATCTTTAAACCCAGGGACTATCCATCTGGGTCCTTTAAGAAACAGATTTCCGAATGTGTGCTTTGTAGCTAACTAGGAGTTTCTGGATGATTTCAGATGGTATATTAATGAACATTAACAATGTTTATTTCAGTTCAGTTCAGTCGCTCAGTCGTGTCCGACTCTTTGCAACCCCATGAATCACAGCACGCCAGGCCTCCCTGTCCATCACCAACTCCCGGAGTTCACCCAGACTCACGTCCATCGAGTTGGTGATGCCATCCAGCAATCTCATCCTCTGACGTCCCCTTCTCCTCCTGCCCCCAATCCCTCCCAGCATCAGAGTCTTTTCCAATGAGTCAGCTCTTCACATGAGGTGGCCAAAGTACTGGAGTTTCAGCTTTAGCATCATTCCTTCCAAAGAAATCCCAGGGATGATCTCCTTTAGAATGGACTGGTTGGATCTCCTTGCAGTCCAAGGGACTCTCAAGAGTCTTCTCCACACCACACTTCAAAAGCATCAATTCTTCGGCACTCAGCTTTCTTCACAGTCCAACTCTCACATCCATACATGACCACAGGAAAAACCATAGCCTTGACTAGACAAAACTTGGTTGGCAAAGTAATGCCTCTGCTTTTGAATATGCTATCTAGGTTGGTCATAACTTTCCTTCCAAGGAGTAAGCGTCTTTTAATTTCATGGCTGCAGTCACCATCTGCAGTGATTTTGTAGCCTCCCAAAATAAAGTCTGACACTGTTTCCACTGTTTCCCCATCTATTTGCCATGAAGTGATAGGACTGGATGCCATGATCTTTGTTTTCTGAATGTTGAGCTTTAAGCCAACTTTTTCACTCTCCACTTTCACTTTCATCAAGAGGCTTTTGAGTTCCTCTTCACTTTCTGCCATAAGGGTGGTATCATCTGCATATCTGAGGTTATTGATATTTCTCCTGGCAATCTTGATTCCAGCTTGTGCTTCATTCAGGCTGGCATTTCACATGATGTACTCTGCGTATAAGTTAAATAAGCAGGGTGACAATATACAGCCTTGACGTACTCCTTTTCCTTTCTGGAACCAGTCTGTTGTTCCATGTCCAGTTCTAACTCTTGCTTCCTGACCTGCATACAAATTTCTCAAGAGGCAGATCAGGTGTTCTGGTATTCCCATCTCTTTCACAATTTTCCACAGTTTATTGTGATCCACACAGTCAAAGGCTTTGGCATAGTCAATAAAGCAGAAATAGATGTTTTTCTGGAACTCTCTTGCTTTTTCCATGATCCAGCGGATGTTGGCAATTTGATCTCTGGTTCCTTTGCCTTTTCTAAAACCAGCTTGAACATCAGGAAGTTCATGGTTTACATATTGCTGAAGCCTGGCTTGGAGAATTTTGAGCATTACTTTACTAGCATGTGAGATGAGTGCAATTGTGCGGTAGTTTGAACAATCTTTGGCATTGCCTTTCTTTGGGATTGGAATGAAAACTGACCTTTTCCAGTCCTGTGGCCACTGCTGAGTTTTTCAAATTTGCTGGCATATTGAGTGCAGCACTTTCACAGCATTATCTTTCAGGATTTGAAATAGCTCAACTGGAATTCCATCACCTCCACTAGCTTTGTTCATAGTGATGCTTTCTAAGGCCCACTTGACTTCACATTCCAGGATGTCTGGCTCTCGGTGAGTGATCACACCATCGTGATTATCTTGGTCATGAAGATCTTTTTTGTACAGTTCTTCTGTGTATTCTTGCCACCTCGTCTTAATATCTTCTGCTTCTGTTAGGTCCATACCATTTCTGTCTTTTATTGAGCCCATCTCTGCATGAAATGTTCCCTTGGTATCTCTAATTTTCTTGAAGAGATCTCTAGGCTTTCCCATTCTATTGTTTTCCTCTATTTCTTTGCATTGATCGCTGAAGAAGGCTTTCTTATCTCTCCTTGCTATTCTTTACTTAAGTATTAAATATAAATTTGGAAATGTCACTGGCACACAATAACCACAGTGTAGGTAGTTGCCCAGAGTTTTTGGTGGTGGTGTTGGTTCCCATAAATTATATAAATTAAAAGCTTGAGAGAGACTTTTTAATGAAATAGTAAATAGATAATAAAATGGGAAATACAGAGAAAAATGTAGATTCCAAGACAGGATTAACTGTGCAAGGATTGATTAGTCGGTAGGAGCTGTGAGAAAACAGGGAGGGAACTGAGAAAACCTGGGAGAGCCATCCAGCCACAATGCAGCCTGACCCCTGAGTGAAACAGAAGTTGAGGGTTGGGAGGAAGAGAGGGCCGCCCAGGGAAGATGTGGCCAGGCCATTGGGAGTCCTTGAGCCAAAGCTAGCCTCAGAGCTGTCTGGAGGCATCTGTTATATTCAGTCATGGCCGGGAGCAGCCCGGGGGTGATATGGCCTCCGCACAGGGACAGCACTGAGTCCAGAGTGAAGCCGCTGGCCTGGAGGTCAGTTCTGTCGTTGCCAGCACATGAAGTGTGTTTCCACGGCTGCAGCTGAGCACTGGGGCTGGGTGAGGGCTTCACAAGCTGGCACTGGTGCCTGACCTTGATGTCGTATTGGAACGTAGAGGTGGGAGAGAAGAGTGTTCCAGGGAAGATGAGCAGTAACACAGAAGCAGGAAAATATGGAATTGCCCGTGGAAAACATCATTTCATTTATGGTTGGAATGTAAGGAATGGGAGAGCTGTTAAAAGTTACTGGTGTGAAATCTGGAGTCAGGCAGCCTGGCTAGAATCCCAGCTGCTCTCTTACATTGGGTGAGGCCCCTCACATCTCTCTCTTCCACTTTCCTCATCTTTACTGTGGGAATCGTGATGGGGTGGTTGTGTCATTCCAACAACAACCTTTGAAACCAACTAGGTGTCTGGCAGTTCTATTCTATTCTGAACAAACCCGAGTGAGTGTAGACCCCAGAGTTGAAGGCTGAGTAGCACTGAAGTGACCGCCCACACTTAAGATAGCAGCTGCCAGCGAGGTCCCCAGGCTACTTGCACATCTGCCCAGCTGGCTGTAAATTCAAGATTTTCCACATACTCACCCCTCAGGTTCAATAATTCACTAGAATGACTCACAGAACTCAGAATAGAGCTTTGCTTACAATGACCACTTTGCTATTTTTTACAAAGGGTGAAACTTCGGGACAGGCAAATGGGAGAAATGCATATAGGGCAAGGAGTGGGGTGGGGGACAGCGCTTCCATGCTTCTCCAGGCACAGCTGCTCCCCCAACACGAACAGTAAGTTCATTAACCTGTGTGTTTATGTAGCATAAACACAGGTGCGGATGAGATGGGATTGTTAAGAATAGCAAAAGACACTCCTGTCACTCAGGAGTAATGTAATGTTTATGTGAAATAGACATATATGAAATACACTATCTTAACAGTTTTTGTAGTCCAGTTCAGTGGTACTAGATACATGCACACTGCTGTGTAGTAATCACCACCCTTCCATCCTCATGACTCTATTCAGCATATAAAACTGAAACTATACACACACTGAGTAATTCCTCATTTTCGTCCCCTTCAGCCTGTCAACCAACATTTTATTCTCTATCCTTACAGTTTTGACTATTCTAAGTAAAGTCATGTAGGTGGGTTCATACAGCATTTGTCTTTTTTGTGACTTAAATAATATCCTTAAAGTTTATCTCTGATGTTACATATTTCACACTTTCTTTTTTAAGGCTATGTAATAGTTCATATGTATAGACCACATTTTGCCTATCCATTCATCTGTTGGTGCACACTTGGGGTGCTTTGATGTTTTCAGTTCAGTCGCTCAGTCGTGTCCGACTCTTTGCGACCCCACAGACTGCAGCACTCCAGGCTTCCCTGACCACCACCAACTCTCGGGGCTTGCTCAAACTCATGTCCATTGAGTCGGTGATGCCATCCAACCATCTCATCCTCTGTCGTCCCCTTCTCCTCCTGCCCTCCATCTTCCCCAGCATCAGGGGCTTTTGCAAGGAGTCAGTTCTTCACATCAGGTGGCCAAACTATTGGAGTTTCAGCTTCAGCATCAGTCCTTCCAATGAATATTCAGGACTGATCTCCTTTAGGATAGACGGGTTGGATCTCCTTGCAGTCCAAGGGACTCTCAAGAGTCTTCTCCAACACCACAGATCAAAAGCATCAACTCTTCAGTGCTCAGCTTTCTTCATGGTCCAACTTTCACATCCATATGTGACTACTGGAAAAACCACAGCTTTGATTAAAGGAACTTGCCAGCAAAGTAATGTCTCTGCTTTTTAATATGCTGTCTAGGTTGGTCATAGCTGTTCTTCCAAGGAGCAAGCGTCTTTTAGTTTCATGGCTGCAGTCACCATCTGCAGTTGTTTTGGAACCCCCAAAATAAAGTCTGTCACTGTTTCCATTGTTTCCACGTCTGTTTGCCCTGAAGTGATGGGACCAGATGCCATGATCTTCGTTTTTTTTTAATCTCAGTTTTATGTATTTATTTATTTACTTTTACTTTATTGTATTGGTTTTGCCATACATTGACATGAATCCACCATGGGTGTACATGTGTGTTGAGTTTTAATGTGTGTTGAGGAGAGTTTTTCACTCTCCTCTTTGACTTTCTTCAAGAGGCTCTTTAGTTCTTCTTCGCTTTCTGCCATAAGGGTGGTGTCATCTGCATATCTGAGGTGATTGATATTTCTCCCAGCAATCTTGATTCCAGCTTGTGCTTCATTCAGACTGGCATTTCACATGATGTACTCTGCATATAAGTTAAATAAGCAGGGTGACAATATACATCCAGGACATACTCCTTTCCCAATTTGGAACCAGTCCGTTGTTCTGTGTCCGGTTCTAACTGATGCTTCTTGACCTGCATGCAGATTTCTCAGGAGGCAGGTTAGGTGGTCTGGTATTCCCATCTCTTTAAGAATTTTCCACAGTTTGTTGTGATCTACACAGTCAGAGGCTTTGGCGTAGTCAATCAAGCAGAAGTAGATGTTTTTCTGGAACTCTCTTGCTTTTTCAATGATCCAACGGATGTTGGCAATTTGATCCCTTGTTCCTCTGCCTTTTCTAAATCCAGCTTGAACATCTGGAAGTTCACAGTTCGTGTACTGTTGAAGCCTGGCTTGGAGAATTTTGAGCATTACTTTACTAGCATGTGAGATGAGTGCAATTGTGCGGTAGTTTGAGCATTCTTTGGCATTGCCTTCTTTGAGACTGGAATGAAGACTGACCTTTTCCAGTCCTGTGGCCACTGCTGAGTTTTCCAAACTTGCTGGCATATTGAGTGCTGCACTTTCACAGCATCATCTTTTAGGATCTGAAAGAGCTCAACTGGAATTCCATCACCTCCACTAGCTTTGTTCGTAGTGATGCTTTCTAAGGCCCACTTTACTTTGCATGCCAGGATGTCTGGCTCTGGGCGAGTGACCACACCATCATGGTTATCTGGGTCATGATGATCTTTTTTGTATAGTTCTTCTGTGTATTCTTGCCACCTCGTCTTAATATCTTCTGCTTCTGTTAGGTCCATACCATTTCTGTCCTTTATTGAGCCCATCTTTGCATGAAATTTCCCTTGTCATGTCTAATTTTCTTGAAGAGATATCTAGGCTTTCCCATTCTATTGTTTTCCTCTCTTTCTTTGCACTGATCACTGAGGAAGGCTTTCTTATCTCTCCTTGCTATTCTTTGGAACTCTGCATTCAAATGGGTATATCTTTCCTTTTCTCCTTTGCCTTTAGCTTCTCTTCTTTTCTCGGCTATTCGTAAGCCTCCTCAGACAACCATTTTGCCATTTTGCATTTCTTTTTCTTGGGGATGGTCTTGATCACTGCCTCCTGTACAGTGTCACAAACTTCCATCCATAGTTCTTCAGGCACTCTATCAAACCTAATCCCTTGAATCTATTTGTCACTTCCAGTGTATAATCGTAAGGGATTTGATTTAGGTCATAGCTGAATGGTCTAGTGGTTTTCCCTACTTTCTTCAATTTAAACTGCAGAAGGGAATGGAAAACTACTTCAGTATTCTTGCCTTGAGAACCCCATGAACAGTATGAAAAAGCAAAAAGAGATGACACTGAAAGATGAACTCCCCAGATCAGAAGGTACCCAATATGCTACTGAAAAAGAGTGGAGAAATAACTCCAGAAAGAATGAAGAGATGGAGCCAAAGTGAAAACAAACCCCAGTAGCAGGTAAGACTGAAGATGGAAGTAAAGTCTGATGTTGTAAAGAACAATATTGCATGGGAACCTGTAATGTTAGGTCCATGATTCAAGGTAAATTGGAAGTGGTCAAACAGGAGATGGCAAGAGTGAACATCGGCATTTTAGGAATCAGTGAACTAAAATGGACTGGAGTGGGCAAATTTAATTCAGATGACCATTATATCTACTACTGTGGCCAAGAATCCTTTAGAAGAAATGAAGAAAGCCCTCATAGTCAACAAGAGAGTCCAAAATGCAGTATTTGGGTGCAAACTCAAAAATGCCAGAATGATCTCTGTTCGTTTCCAAGGGAAACCATTCAATACCACACTAATCTGATTCTATGCCCCAGTCACTAATGCCAAAGAAGTTGAAGTTAAAAGGTTCTATGAAGACCTACAAGACCTTCTAGAACTAACACCCCAAAAAGATGTCTTTTTTGTCATAGGGGACTGGAATGCAAAAGCAGGAAATCAAGAGATATCTGGAGTAATAGGCAAATTTAGCCTTGGAGTACAGAATGAAGCAGGGCAAAGGCTAACAGTTTTGCCAAGAGAGTGCACTGGTCATAGCAAACACCCTCTTCCAGCAACACAATAGAAGACTCTACACATGGACATCACCAGATGGCCAACATTGAAATCAGATTGATTATATTCTTTGCAGCCAAAGATGGAGAAGCCCTATACAGTCAGCAAAAACAAGACTGGAAGCTGACTGTGGCTCAAATCATGAACTCCTTATTGCAAAATTCAGACTTAAATTGAAGAAAGTAGGGAAAACCACTAGACCATTCAGTTATGACCTGAATCAAATTCCTTACAATTATGCAGTGGAAATGTCCATCATTAGATGAATGGATAAAGATGTGTTCTATATACACAATGTAATATTACTCCATCCTAAAAAAAGCATAGTATAAGGCCATTTGCCTCAGATTTTCATAATAAGTGAAGTCAGACAAAGAAACACAAATATTATATGACATCGCTTATATGTGGAATCTTAAAAAAGGAAACAAACGGACTTATTTACAAAACAGAAATAGACTTACAAAGAAAACAAACTTATGGCCATGAAAGGGAAAAGCAGGGGAAGGATAAATTAGGAGTTTGGGATTAAAATATACATACTACTATATACAAAATAGATAACCAACAAAGACCTACAGTTTAGCACAGGAAACAATTCTCAATATCCTATAATAACCTATAATGGAAAAGAAATCTGTATGCAGGTCAAGAAGCAACAGTTAAAACCGGACATTGAACAATGGACTGGTGCCAAACTGGGAAAAGAATACGTAAAGGCTGTGTATGTCACTGTGCTTATTTCACTTATATGCAGAGTATGTCATGCAAAATGCAGGGGTGGATGGAGCACAAGTTGGAAACAGGATTGCCAGGAGAAATATCAGTAACCTCAGATGACACCACCCTTATGTAATAAAGATAAAAGGAACTAAAGAGCCTCTTGATGAAAGTGAAAGAGCAGAGTGCAAAAGCTGGCTTAAAACTCAACATTCAAAATACGAAGATCATGGCATCTGGTCCCATCACTTCATGGCAAATACATGGGGAAACAATGGAAACAGTGACAGACTTTATTTTCTTGGGTTCCAAAATCACTGCAGATGGCAACTGCAGCCATGAAATTAAAAGATGTTTGCTGCTTGGAAAACAAGCTATGACAAACCTAGACAGCATATTTAAAAGCAGAGACATTTCTTTGCCCACAAAGGTCCATCTATTCAAAGCTATAGTTTTTTTAGTAGTCATGTACAGATGTGAGAGCTGGACCATAAAGCTGAGCACCAAAAAAATTGATGCTTTCAAACTGGTATTGGCGAAGACTCTTGAGAGTCCCTTGGACTGCATGGAGATCACACCAGTCAATCCTAAATGAAATCAGTCCTGAATATTCACTGGAAGGACTGATGTTGAAGCTCCAACACTTTGGCCACCTGATGCTTCAAAGAACTGACTCACTAGAAAAGACCCTGATGTTGGGAAAGATTGAGGGCAGGAGAAGGGGAAGACAGAGGATGAGATGGTTGGATGGCGTCACCGACTTGATGGACATGAGTTTGAGCAAGCTCCAGGAGTTGGTGATGGACAGGGAAGCCTGGTGTGCTACAGTCCATGAGGTTGCAAAGAGTCGGACACGACTGAGCAACTGAATAATGGAAAAGAATCTAATACACACATATATACATATATTTATATACATGCTTGTATGTGTGAATCACTTTGGTTTATATAAAGATAAAGCAACATCAGAAATCAACTACATGCTAAGTTGCTTCAGTCATGTCTGACTCTTTGCACCCCTATGGACTGTAACCCGCCAGGCTCCTCTATCCATGGGATTCTCCAGGGAAGAATACTGGAGTGGGCTGCCACTTCCTCCTCTGGAGGGGAGGTCTTCCTGATCAGGGATCGAACCTGTGTCTCTTCTGTCTCCTGCATAGGCAGGCGGGTTCTTTATCACTAGCACCACCTGGGAAGCCCTGGAAATTACTTCATTTAAACAATTTTGTAGGTAGGTTCTTTGAAAAGATCAAGAAACTTGATAACCATTAGATGAGCTAAGAAAAATTACTAACACCAGAATTAAAAGTGTGGGCATTATTACCAATTCTACAGAAATAAAAATTATTATAAGAGAGTACTATGAAAAAGCTGTGGTACATATACACAATGGAGTATTACTCAGCCATTAAAAAGAATACATTTGAATCAGTTCTAATGAGGTGGATGAAACTGGAACTTATTATACAGAGTGAAGTAAGCCAGAAAGAAAAACACCAATACAGTATACTAACGCATATATATGGAATTTAGAAAGATGGTAACAATAACCCTGTGTACGAGACAGCAAAAGAGACACTGATGTATAGATCAGTCTTATGGACTCTGTGGGAGAGGGAGAGGGTGGGGAGATTTGGGAGAATGGCATTGAAACATGTATAATATCATGTATGAAACGAGTCACCAGTCCAGGGTCGATGCACGATACTGGATGCTTGGGGCTGGTGCACTGGGATGACCCAGAGTGGGGGGTATGGGGAGAGAGGAGGGAGGAGGGTTCAGGATGGGGAGCATGGGTATACCTGTGGCGGATTCATTTTGATGTTTGGCAAAACTAATACAATATTGTAAAGTTTAAAAAAAAAAAAAAAAAGAAAAAATAGAAAAAAAAAAAAAAAAAAAGAGAGTACTATGAACAACTGTATGCCCAACAAATTGGATAATTTAGATCATCTGGTAAGTTTCCTAGAAACACAAATCCTAACAAGAGTAAACCATGAAGAGAAAAACTGAACAGACTTATAACTAGCAAGGAGATTGAATCAGTAATCAAAAATCTCCCCCAAAAAGAAAAGCTGTCAACCTGAGGGCTTCACTTAGTGAATTCTACATTTTAAAGAAAAATTTCATACCAATTCTCCCCAAGCTTTTCCAGAAAATTGTAGAAGAGGGAACACTTCCTAACTCATTCTATAAGGCCAGTTTAACCCTGATACCAAAGCCAGACAAAGATATTACAAGAAAAGTAAATTACAAACCAATATCCCTATGGATCAAATCAGCTCAGATCAGATCAGTCGCTCAGTCGTGTCCGACTCTTTGCAGCCCCATGAATCACAGCACGCCAGGCCTCCCTGTCCATCACTAACTCCCAGAGTTCACTGAGACTCACATCCATTGAGTCAGTGATGCCATCCAGCCATCTCGTCCTCTGTTGTCCCCTTCTCCTCTTGCCCCCAGTCCCTCCCAGCATCAGAGTCTTTTCCAGTGAGTCAACTCTTCACATGAGGTGGCCAAAGTACTGGAGTTTCAGCTTTAGCATCACTCCTTCCAAAGAAATCCCAGGGCTGATTTCCTTCAGAATGGACTGGTTGGATCTCCTTGCAGTCCAAGGGACCCTCAAGAGTCTTCTCCAACACCACAGTTCAAAAGCATCAATTCTTCCGCGCTCAGCCTTCCTCACAGTCCAACTCTCACATCCATACATGACCACAGGAAAAACCATAGCCTTGACTAGACGAACCTTTGTTGGCAAAGTAATGTCTCTGCTTTTGAATATGCTATCTAGGTTGGTCATAACTTTCCTTCCAAGGAGTAAGCGTCTTTTAATTTCATGGCTGCAGTCACCATCTGTAGTGATTTTGGAGCCCAGAAAAATAAAGTCTGACACTGTTTCCACTGTTTCCCCATCTATTTGCCATGAAGTGGTGGGACCGGATGCCATGATCTTCATTTTCTGAATGTTGAGCTTTAAGCCAACTTTTTCACTCTCCTCTTTCACTTTCATCAAGAGGCTTTTGAGTTCCTCTTCACTTTCTGCCATAAGGGTGGTGTCATCTGCATATCTGAGGTTATTGATATTTCTCCCGGCAATCTTGATTCCATTTTGTGTTTCTTCCAGTCCAGCGTTTCTCATGATGTACTCTGCATATAAGTTAAATAAACAGGATGACAATATATAGCCTTGACGTACTCCTTTTCCTATTTGGAACCAGTCTGTTGTTCCATGTCCAGTTCTAACTGTTGCTTCCTGACCTGCGTACAAATTTCTCAAGAGGCAGATCCCTATGAATACTGATGAAAAATCCTCAACAAAATCCTGGCAAAAAGAATTTGGTAGCATAGTAAAAGTATTATACACAATGACCAAATAGGATTTATTTCTGCAATGCAAAGAAGGTTTGATGTATGAAAATTGATCAGTATAATATGCCACATCGACAACATGAAGAAACTGCACAATCATCTCAACTGATATAGAAAAGTAATGTGGCAAAATAAAATACTCTTTCCTGATTAAAAAAGACTCCAACAAACTGAATAGAATAAAACTATCTCAACATAATAAGAGCAAGTTATGAAAGATTCACAGCAAATATCATACTTAATGGTGAAAGGCTGAAAGCTCTTTCTCTAAGAGCAGGAACAAGGTAAGGATGCCCAGTTTTCACCTCTTTTATTCAAGAAGAGCACAGCACTGGAAGTTACAGCCAAAACAGTTATAGCCATTAACAATGAGAAAATGAAATAAAATACACCTAAATTGGAAAGGAAGAAGTAAAGTGATCTGTTTGCAAATGATGTCATCTGATATATATCATCTTATATATCATCTTTTAATATCATCTTATATATTTATATAGAAAACTATATATATAAACTATATATACATATATAACTTATATATATATATAGAGAAAACTCTAAAAATTCCACACAAAAAAATTAGAGGTAATAAATGAATTCAGCAAAGTAGCAGGATACAAAGTCAACACACAAAAATCAGTTGCATTTTTATACACAAACAATAAATCTAAAAAAGGAAATTATAATAATAGTTCCATTCACAATAGCATCAAAAAGAATAAGATACTTAGGAATTATAACTTAATCAAGGAGGTGAGAGACTTGTACATTAAAAACTACAAAATATTGCTGAAAGAAACTGAAGAAGATATAAATAAGTGGAAACACATTTCATGTTTATGGATTGAAAGACTCGATACTGTTAAGAATGTCCATACTATCCAAAACAATCTACAGATTCAAAGCGAGTCCTATCAAAATGCCAATGGCACTTTTTAAACAAAAATAGAAAAACCCAAACTAAAAGTCACATGAAATCTCAAGGGATTCCAAATAGCCAGAAGTGTCTGGAAAAAAGAACAAAACTTCAGGACACGCACTTTAATTTCAAAACTTACTACAGAGATAGAGTAATCAAGAATGGGAGATACGCAGAACGATAAAATAGAATAATGGAATAAAACAGAATGCTTAGAAATAAACATATACAGGGAAGTGATTTTTGACAAAGGTGGTAATGTGGCCTTTTCAACAACTGATGCTGGGAAAACTGAATAACCACATGCAAGAATTAAACTGGATCCATACATAACAGCATATACAAAATTACAAATGAATCAAGGCCCTAACTGCAAGATTAAAACAATAAAAAAATTCAGAAGAAAAGATAGAACAAAAGCTTCAGGACATTGGACTTGGCAATAATTTCTTTGATATGATATCAAAAGCAAAGGTAACAACAGAAAAAATACACAAATTTGACTTCATGAAAATTTAACATTTAAAGACATAGTCAAAAGAGTAAAAAGGCAAAACCGTATGATGGTAAAAAAAAAATATTTGAGAATCATATATCTGATAAGGGATTAATAAAATATATAGAGAGCTCCTAAAACTCAACAACAACAAAAACAAAAAACAACCTCAACAACAATTCAAAATTAGCAAAGAACTTGGAATAGACATTTCTCCAAAGGAGGTATGTGAGTGGCCACAAAAAGATGTTCAGCATCACTAATCATTAGGGAAATGGAACCAAAATCACAGTGAGGTACCATCTCACACCCATTAGGATGACTACTGTTTTTTTTTTTTTTAATTTTTTTAAAATTTTATGTTATTTTTAAACTTTACAATATTGTATTAGTTTTGCCAAATATCGAAATGAATCCGCCACAGGTATACCTGTGTTCCCCATCCTGAACCCTCCTCCCTCCTCCCTCCCCATACCCTCCCTCTGGGTCGTCCCAGTACACCAGCCCCAAGCATCCAGTATTGTGCATCGAACCTGGACTGGCAACTCGTTTCATACATGATATTATACATGTTTCAATGCCATTCTCCCAAGTCTCCCCACCCTCTCCCTCTCCCACAGAGTCCATAAGATTGATCTATACATCAGTGTCTCTTTTGCTGTCTCGTACACAGGGTTATTGTTACCATCTTTCTAAATTCCATATATATGCGTTAGTATACTGTATTGGTGTTTTTCTTTCTGGCTTACTTCACTCTGTATAATAGGTTCCAGTTTCATCCACCTCATTAGAACTGATTCAAATGTATTCTTTTTAATGGCTGAGTAATACCCCATTGTGTATATGTACTACAGCTTTCTTATCCATTCATTTGCTGATGGGCATCTACGTTGCTTCCATGTCCTGGCTTTATATTTATAAACAGTGCTGTGATGAACATTGGAGTACACGTGTCTCTTTCAATTCTGGTTTCCTCAGTGTGTATGCCCAGCAGTGGCATTGCTGGATCATAAGGCAGTTCTATTTCCAGTTTTTTAAGGAATCTCCACACTGTTCTCCATAGTGGCTGTACTAGTTTGCATTCCCACCAACAGTGTAAGAGAGTTCCCTTTTCTCCACATCCTCTCCAGCATTTATTGCTTGTAGACGTTTGGATCGCAGCCATTCTGACTGGTGTGAAATGGTACCTCATAGTGGTTTTGATTTGCATTTCTCTGATAATGAGTGATGTTGAGCATCTTTTCATGTGTTTGTTAGCCATCTGTATGTATTCTTTGGAGAAATGTCTATTTAGTTCTTTGGCCCATTTTTTGATTGGGTCATTTATTTTTCTGGAGTTGAGCTGTAGGAGTTGCTTATATATTTTTGAGATTAGTTGTTTGTCCATTGCTTCATTTGCTATTATTTTCTCCCATTCTGAAGGCTGTCTTTTCACCTTGCTTATAGTTTCCTTTGTTGTGCAGAAGCTTTTAAGTTTAATTAGGTCCCATTTGTTTATTTTTGCTTTTATTTCCAATATTCTGGGAGGTGGGTCATAGAGGATCCTGCTGTGATGTGTGTCGCAGAGTGTTTTGCCTATGTTCTCCTCTAGGAGTTTTATAGTTTCTGGTCTTACATTGAGATCTTTAATCCATTTTGAGTTTATTTTTGTGTATGGTGTTAGAAAGTGTTCTAGTTTCATTCTGTTTAGAGAAGGAGTGGACAAACTGGAACCATTGTGCACTCTGTGGGAATGTAAAAAGGTATAGTTGGTATGTTGGTTCCACAAAACAATTATACGTAGAATCATTAGTGCCACTGGTCCCACTTTTAGGCATAAACCTCAAAGAAGTGAAAGCAAATTCTCAAAGAGACATTTACACACCCATGTTCATAGCTGTATTACTCACAATAGTTAAAACATGGATATGCAAAGATGGATGTTAGGTCCATGAATCAAGGTAAATTAGAAGCGGTCAAACAGGAGATGGCAAGAGTGAACATCGACATTTTAGGAATCAGTGAACTAAAATGGACAGAAATGGGCAAATTTAATTCAGATGACCATTATATTTACTACTGTGAGCAAGATACCCTTAGGAAAAATGGAGTAGCTCTCATAGTCAACAAAAGAGTCCGAAATGCAGTATTTGGATGCAATCTCAAAAACGACAGAATGATCTCTGTTCGTTTCCAATGCAAACCATTTAATATCACAGTAATCTGAGTTTATGCCCCAACCAGTAATGCTGAAGAAGCTGAAGTTGAATGATTCTATGAAGACCTACAAGACCTTCTAGAACTAACACCCAAGAAAGATGTCTTTTTAATCATAGGGGACTGGAATGCAAAAGTAGGAAGTCAGGAGATACCTGGAGTAACAGGCAAATTTGGCCAAAATGAAGCAGGGCAAAACTTAACAGAGTTTTGCAAAGAGAACACACTGGTCACAGTAAACACCTTCTAACAACACAAGAGAAGACTCTACACATGGACATCACCAGATGGTCAATATCGAAATCAGATTGATTATATTCTTTGCTACCAAAGATGGAGAAGCTCTGTACAGTCAGCAAAAACAAGACTGGGAGCTGGCTGTGCCTCAGACTATGAACTCATTATTGCCAAATTCAGACTTAAATTGAAGAAAGTAGGGAAAACTACTAGACCATTCAGCTATGACCTAAATCAAATCCCTTACGATTATAGAGTGGAAGTGACAAATAGATTCAAGGGATTAGATTTGATAGAGTGCCTGAAGAACTATGGATGGAGGTTTGTGACATTGTGCAGGAGGCAGTGATCAAGACCATCCCCAAGAAAAAGAAATGCAAAATGGCAAAATGGTTGTCTGAGGAGGCCTTACGAATAGCCAAGAAAAGAAGAGAAGCTAAAGGCAAAGGAGAAAAGGAAAGATATACCCATTTGAATGCAGAGTTCCAAAGAATAGCAAGGAGAAATAAGAAAGCCTTCCTCAGTGATCAGTGCAAAGAAATAGAGGAAAACAATAGAATGGGAAAGCCTAGATATCTCTTCAAGAAAATTAGAGATGCCAAGGGAACATTTCATGCAAAGATGGGCTCAATAAAGGACAGAAACGGTATGGACCTAACAGAAGCAGAAGATATCAAGAAGAGGTGGCAAGAATACACAGAAGAACTGTACAAAAAAGATCTTCATGACCAAGATAATCACGATGGTGTGATCACTCACCGAGAGCCAGACATCCTGGAATGTGAAGTCAAGTGGGCCTTGGAAAGCATCATTATGAGCAAAGCTAGTGGAGGTGATGGAATTCCAGTTGAGCTATTTCAAATCCTGAAAGATAATGCTGTGAAAGTGCTGCACTCAATATGCCAGCAAATTTGAAAAACTCAGCAGTGGCCACAGGAATGGAAAAGGTCAGTTTTCATTCCAATCCCAAAGAAAGGCAATGCCAAAGAATGTTCAAACTACTGCACAATTGCCCTCATCTCACATGCTAGTAAATAATGCTCAAAATTCTCCAAGCCAGGCTTCAGCAATATGTGAACCGTGAACTTCCACATGTTCAAGCTGGTTTTAGAAAAGGCAGAGGAACCAGAGATCAAATTGTCAACATCCACTGGATCATGGAAAAAGCAAGAGAGTTCCAGAAAAACATCTATTTCTGCTTTATTGACTATGCCAAAGCCTTTGACTGTGTGGATCACAACAAACTGTGGAAAATTCTGAAAGAGATGGGAATACCAGACCACCTGACCTGCCTCTTGAGAAATCTGTATGCAGGTCAGGAAGCAACAGTTAGAACTGGACATGGAACAACAGACTGGTTCCAAATAGGAAAAGGAGTATGTCAAGGCTGTATATTGTCACCTTGCTTATTTAACTTATATGCAGAGTACATCATGAGAAACGCTGGACTGGAAGAAGCACAAGCTGGAATCAAGATTGCCAGGAGAAATATCAATAACCTCAGATATGCAGATGACACCACCCTTATGGCAGAAAGTGAAGAGGAACTAAAAAGCCTCTTGAAGAAAGTGAAAGAGGAGAGTGAAAAAGTTGGCTTAAAGCTCAACTTTCAGAAAACGAAGATCATGGCATCTGGTCCCATCACTTCATAGGAAATAGATGAGGAAACAGTGGAAACAGTGTCAGACTTTATTTTTGGGGGCTCCAAAATCACTGCAGATGGTGACTGCAGTCATGAAATTAAAAGACGCTTACTTCTTGGAAGGAAAGTTATGACCAACCTAGATAGCATATTCAAAAGCAGAGACATTACTTTGCCAATAAAGGTTTGTCTAGTCAAGGCTATGGTTTTTCCTGTGGTCATGTATGGATGTGAGAGTTGGACTGTGAAGAAAGCTGAGCACCAAAGAATTGATGCTTTTGAACTGTGGTGTTGGAGAAGACTCTTGAGAGTCCCTTGGACTGCAAGGAGAGCCAACCAGTCCATTCTGAAGGAGATCATCCCTGGGTGTTCTTTGGAAGGAATGATGCTAAAGCTGAATCTCCAGTACTTTGGCCACCTCATGCAAAGAGTTGACTCATTGGAAAAGACTCTGATGCTGGGAGGGATTGGGGGCAGGAGGAGAAGGGGACGTCAGAGGATGAGATGGCTGGATGGCATCACTGACTCGATGGACGTGAGTCTGAGTGAACTCTGGGAGTTGGTGATGGACAGGAAGGCCTGGCGTGCTGCGATTCATGGGGTCGCAAAGAGTCAGACACGACTGAGCGACTGAACCGAACTGAACTGAACATACAAACACAGCTCCTATACAGCTTTTACCCCACCTTCTTTGGTTGTTGTTGTCACAAAATTACATCTTTATACGTTGTACACCCCAAGTCACTTACTCCTTGGAAGGAAAGTTATGACCAACCTAGATAGCATAATCACAAGCAGAGACGTTACTTTGTCAATAAAGGTTCGTCTAGTCAAGGCTATGGTTTTTCCTGTGGTCATGTATGGATGTGAGAGTTGGACTGTGAAGAAAGCTGAGCACCGAAGAATTGATGCTTTTGAACTGTGGTGTTGGAGAAGACTCGTGAGAGTCCCTTGGATTGCAAGGAGATCCAACCAGTCCATTCTGAAGATCAGCCCTGGGATTTCTTTGGAGGGAATGATGCTGAAGCTGAAACTCCAGTACTTTGGCCACCTCATGCGAAGAGTTGACTCATTGGAAATGCTGGGAGGGATTGGGGGCAGGAGGAGAAGGGGACGACAGAGGATGAGATGGCTGGGTGGCATCACTGACTCGATGGACGTGAGTCTGAGTGAACTCCAGGAGTTGGTAATGGACAGGGAGGCCTGGTGTGCTGCGATTCATGGGGTTGCAAAGAGTCGGACATGACTGAGCAACTGAATTGAACTGAAACATAAACTGATAATCATTTAAAATGCATTAATTAGTCCTTTATATTTTGTAGAAAACAAGATTTGGAGTTACAAACCAAAGTTACAGCAATAATAGCTTTTACACTAATAATTTTTTATTTAAATTTGTTAATTTCTCAAACCATGTTGAAAACAAAAAATGCAATTACACATCATTTTCGTAATAGCTTTTATAATTTCCCATCTATTACCATTATTAAAATCTTCATTTTTCAATACAGCTTCAAGTTACCATCTAGTGTCATGTCTTTTCACCTTGAAGGACTCCCTTGAGCATTTATTTCAGGGCAAGTCTAATGGTGAAGAACTCCCTCAGCTTTTGTTTATCTGGGAATGTCTTAATTTCTTGTTCATTCTTAAAAACAGTTTTTCTGGATATAGGATTCTTGGTTGAAAGTTTTTTCTTTTAGCACTTTGAGTATATTGGCTCACTGTTTTCTGGACTCTGAAGTTTCTAATGAAAAATCTGATCATCTTATTGAAGGTCCCTTGTATGTGATAATTTGCTGCTCTCTGCCTGCTTTCAAGATTCTTTCTCTTGATAGATTGATTACGATGTGTCTTGGTGTAGGTGTCTTTGAGTTCGTCTTTACTTGGAGATTACTGACCATCTTGGATGTTTACACTCATGTTTTTCATTAAGCTTGAGAAGTTTTCAGCCACTATTTCTTCGGCTGTTCTCACTTTCCCTTTTCTCTCTTCTTCTGGGACTCCTATGAGAGTATGTTGGTACACTTGATGGTGTCCCACAGATCCCTTAGTCTCTGTTCACCTTTATTCAATTTTTTTTCCTTTCTGATCCTCAGATTTGATAATTTTTGTACCCTGATCTTCAAGTTTGCTAATTCTTCCTTTGGCCTACTCAAATCTGTTTTTGAATGCCCCTTGTGAATTTTAAGGCTTCCCAGATGGCTCAGTGATAAGAATCTGCCTGCCAATGCAGGAGACATGAGAGATGCAAGTTTGACCCCTGGGTTGAAAAGATCCCCTGGAGTAGGAAATGCAGCCCACTCCAGTGTTCATGACTGGAAAACTCCATGGACAGAGGAGCCTGGTTGGCTACAGTCCATGGGGTCACAAAGAGTTGGATGTAACTGAGCATGCACAGTGAACTTTTAAGTTTGTTGTACTTTTCAAAAGCTACAGAACTTCTTTTTAGGTTTTTTTTTTAATTTCTATTTAAAAAAATTATTTACTTAATGTATTTGTGTTTGACTGTGCTTGGTCTTCATTGCTGTGCATGGGCTTTCTGTAGTTGCAGTGAACTGGTTCTCCTCTTTGTTGCAGTGTGCAGGCTCCTCACTGCTGTGGCTTCTCTTGTGGAGCACAGGCTGGAGGTACGCGTACCTCTAGTTTTGCAGTCTTCAGTAGCTGCAGTGCGTGGGCTCAGTAGCTGTGCACAGGGGCTCTGGAGCATGGGCTCAGTAGCTGTGGCTCACGGGCTCAGCTGCCCCATGGTGTGTGGAATATTCCTGGACCAGGGATTAAACACACGTCCCCTGCATTGGCAGACAGATTTTTAACCACTGATCCACCAGGAAAATCCTGTCTCTGTATTTAGTTTCCATTTTGTTCACAGTGCAGTTTCTTGATTTTCTTGCATCATCCTTTAATTCTTTGAGCATCTTTAAGACAGTTGTAACATTTTCATCTAGTAGATCTGCTATCTGGTCTTTTTCAGGGACAGTTTATGTTGACTTATTTTACCTTTTGAATGGGCCACACTTTCCTCTCTCTATGACTTGTGATTTTTGTTGTTGAATGCTAGACTTCTGAATCTAATAATGTCACTCTGGAAATCAGATTATCCCCTTTTGCCAGGGTTTTCTCTTTGTTATTGTTTTATTTTTGTAAACTGTCTCTGAGCCAGTGATCCATCTGAAGTGTAAACTTAAGGTTTTCTTGAGTCTTTTCTGAGCCTTTTCCTGAGCATGTGAAATTACTTTCTAATTTTCTCCATATATTAGTTGTTTTAAATGTTCTAATGTCTAGCTCCCAGAGTCTTTATTGGTATGGAGATGTGGAGGAAAAGGAGGTTAGAGTTAAGGGTGGGAAATTGAGTCAATGCCAGTGAAAATCACTATGAGATACCATTTCACACCCATTGCTGTTGTTCAGTCACTCAGTCCTTTCTGACTTTTTGTGACCCCATGGACTTCAGCACACCAGGCTTCCCTGTCCTTCACTATCTCCTTGAGTTTGCTCAAACTCATGTCCATTGAGTTGGTGATGCCATCCAATCATCTCATCCTCTGTTGCCCCTTCTTCTCCTTCAATCTTGCCCAGCATCAGGGTCTTTCCCAATGAGTCAGCTCTTTGAGTCAGGTGGCCAAAGTATTGGAACTTCAGCATCAGCTTCCAATGAATATTCAGGGTTGATTTCCTTTATTAGACTGGCTTGATCTCCTTGCAGTCCAAGGGACTCTCAAGAGTCTTCTCCAACACCACAGTTTGAAAGCATCAATTCTTTGGCACCCAGCCTTCTTTATAGTTCAACTCTCACATTATACATGACTACTGGAAAACCCATAGCTTTGATTATACAGACCTTTGTCAGCAAGGTAATGTCTCTGCTTTTAAATATGCTGTCTAGGTTGGTCATAGCTTGTTTTCCAAGGAGCAAGCATCTTTTAATTTCATGGGTGCAGTCACTATCCGCAATGATTTTGGAGCCCAAGAAAATTAAGTCTGTCACTGTTCCCCATCTGTTTGCCATGAAGTGATGGGACCAGATGCCATGAACTTCATTTTTTGAATGTTAAGTTTTAAGCCAGCTTTTTCACCCTCCTCTTTCACCATCATCAGGAGGCTCTTTAGTCTTGCTTCCCTTTCTGCCATTAGGGTGGTATCATCTGCTTATCTGAGGTTATTGATATTTCTGCCAGGAATTTTGATTCCAGCTTGTACTTCATCCAGCCCAGCATTTTGCATGATGTATGCTGCATGTAAATTAAATAAGCAGGGTGACAATATACAGCCTTGATGCACTCCTTTCCCGATTTTGAAACGGTCTGTTTGTTCCATGTCCGGGTCTAACTGTTGCTTCTTGACCTGCATACAGGTGTTGCAGGAGGCAGTTAACGTGGTCTGGTATTCCCATATAGGAATTCTCCACAGTTTGTTTTGATCCACATAGTCAAAGGCTTTAGTGTAGTCAGTGAATGAGAAGTAGGTGTTTTTCTGGAATCCCCTTGCTTTTTCTATGATGCAACAGATGTTGGCAATTTGATCTTTGATTCCTCTGCCTTTTCTAAACCCTGCTTGTACATCTGGAAGGTCTCAGTTCACATACTGTTGAAGCCAAGCTTGAAGGACTTTGAGCATTACTTTGCTGGCATGTGAAATGAACTCAGTTGTGTGGTAGTTTGAACATCCTTTGGCATTTCCCTTCTTTGAGATTGGAATGAAAACTGACCTTTTCCAGTCCTGTGGCCACAGCTGAGTTTTCCAAATTTGCTGGTATATTGAGTGTAGCACTTTAACATCATCTTTTAGGATTTGAAATAGCTCAGCTGGAATTCTGTCACCTCCACTAGCTTTGTTCGTAGTGATGCTTTCTAAGGCCCACTTGACTTCACATTCCAGGATGTCTGGCTCTAGGTCAGTGATCACACCATCGTGATTATCTGGGTCATGAAGATCTTTTTTGTACAGTTCTTCGGTGTATTCTTGCCACCTCTTCTTGGTATCTTCTGCTTCTCTTAGGTTCATAGCATTTCTGTCCTTTATCGAGCCTCTCTTTGCATGAAATGTTCCCTTGGTATCTCTAATTTCTTGAAGAGATCTCTAGTATTTCTCATTCTATTGTTTTCCTCTTTTTCTTTGCATTGTTCACGTAAGAAGACTTTATCTCTCCTTCCTATTCTTTGGAACTCTGCATTCAGATGTGTATGTCTTTCCCTTTCTCCTTTGCCTTTCTTTCACTTCTCTTTTCTCAATTATTTGTAAGGCCTCCTTGAAAGTGAAAGTGAAGTTGCTCAGTCATGTCTGACTTTTTGCGACCCCATGGACTATAGCCTACCAGGCTCCTCCCTCCATGGGATTCTCCAGGCAAGAGTACTGGAGTGGGTTGCCATTGCCTTCTCCAGGGAATCTTCCTGACCCAGGGATTGAACCTGGGTCTCCCGCATTGGAGGCAGACGCTTTAACCTCTGAGCCACCAGGGAAGCCCTTAGACAACCATTTTGCCTTGTTGCATTTCTTTTTCTTGGGGATGGTTTTGTTCATTGCTTCTTGTACTGTGTTCACCAATTAGAATGGCTATTATCAAAACACAGAATAACAAGTGTTAATAAGGACATAGAGAAATTGAAATGCTTGTGCATTGCTGATGGAATATAAAATAATGTACTGCTGTGGAAGAGTTTGGCAGCTCCTCAAAGAGTTTAACTTAGAATTACCATTTGATCCAGCAGTGCCACTTGTAGGTATATATCCAAACGAACTGAGAGCAGGAACTCAACAAGTCAGTGATCCTAGAAGCTTTATTCACAATAGCCAGAAAAGGTGGAAATAGCTAGATGTCTATTGATAGATGAGTGGATAAACAAGATGTGGCATATACAGTCAGTGGAATATTATTTAGCCTTAAAAAGGAATGCAATTCTGATACATACTACAGCATGGATGAACCTTGAATATAAACGGTTATGCTAAGAGAAATAAGCCAGACACAAAAGGACAAATACTGCATGATTCCACTCATATGAGGTATGTAGAGTAGACCAATTCATAGAGAAAATACAGTAGTGCATAATAAGGTTAACAGGCTGGGGAGAGGGAAGGGTGGGGAGTTATGGGTACAAAGCTTCTGTTTGGAGATGACGAAAAGTGGATAGTGGTGATAGTATAACATGGTGAATATACTTCACGCTACTGAACTGTATACTTAGATATGGTTAAAATGGTAAAGTTTATATTGTACTTATTTTACGATAAGAAAACAGACAAGCCCCAGAGTAATAGTAGAACATAGCATTTTCTGAAGATGAGATTATTAAAAAAATTTTAACTTGTAATTTGCCTTGAATATGTCTGCATTTAAGAGTTTCCTTCCCACTTTCTAGTACTCTAAAAAAAAGCCTAATCCAGTAACAGAAATATTGAGTCTTTGCAACACAACTCAATATACTTAGAACACAAAGCCAGCGTTTACTCCCTGTTTTGTTTTGATCTTCTTTTAATTAATAAAGAAAATGGAGGCATTGAAAAGGCTACTTTTTTTTTTTTTTTTTTTTACAGTTTTTGCAAAGGTGTATTCCTGTATGGCCACCACTCTTCATGTTATAGTTAGCATATCTGCTCTTCAGATTCATCCATGTTGTATGTGTTGCTTATTGTTGAGTGGTATTCCATTGTGTGGAATACTGTGGTGTATTTATTCCCTGGTTGCTACATATCTGGGTTATCTTTGGTTTGGCTATTATGGCTAAAACTGCTATGAGGGTAAAGCATCTGCCTGCAATGCAGGAGACCTGGGTTCAATCCCTGGGTCAGGAAGATCCCCTGGAGAAGGAAATGGCAACCCACCCCAGTACTCTTGCCTGGAAAATCCCATGGACAGAGAAGCCTGGTAGACTACAGAGTTGGACACGACTGAGCGACTTCACTTTCTTTCTAACTTCACACAGCTATGTTAATTGAGAAAGTGAAGTCGCTCAGTCGTGTCCAACTCTCTGCGACCCCATGGACTGTAGCCTACCAGGCTTCTCCGTCCGTGGGATTCTCCAGGCAAGAATACTGGAGTGGGTTACCATTTCCTTCTCCAGGGGATCTTCCCGACCCAGGGATCGAACCCGGGTCTCCCGCATTGGAGGCAGATGCTTTAACCTCTGAGCCACCAGGGAAGCCCATGTTAATTGTATTACTCTCTAAAAATGTATCGCTAAATCTCCAATCAATAATGATAACAAAAGACATACTAATATGTCTCCAGTGAGTAAGAATTTAACTGTATTTAACTTTATGAGACAGTGACAAGCTATCTTCTAAAGTGGGTGTATTATTGTAAATTCCCACTAGTAATGTATGAGAGTTCCGGTTGCTTTCTATTCTGCGCAGTATTTAGTATTACCCATACTCTTAGGTATATAAATGAGTGTGTGCAAGTATTCTTCCAGTCTGTATTCTCTTTTGATTTTCTTAACAGTATCTTTTGGAGAGCAAAATTTTTAAGTTGTAATGTCATCAATTACTTTTTTCTATGACTCATTCATCCTTTTTGTGTCTTATCTATGAACTATTTGCCTAATTGGAGATCACAAAGAATTCCTTATGTTTTCTTCCAGAAGGTTTATAATTTTAGCTCTTGTATTTAAGTATGTTATCCATTTGGAAATAATTTCTGTGTATGGTATGACATAAGGTCAAGTTCATTTTCCTGCATATGGTGTGACATAAGGATCAAGTTCTAATATCAACAGTATATTTTGAAAAGATGATCATTTAACCATTGGATTACCTTAGCACCTTTGGCAAAAATCAATTGGCTGTGAATATGTGGGTCTCCTCCTAACTTTTAATGGTTTTCTTGATCTGTATGTACATTCTTATGCCCATACAACCCTGTATTGACTACTGCAACTTTATAGGAAGGCTAGAAATCAGGTAATCTAAGTCCTCCAACTTATTTCTTTTCCAAAATTGTTTTGCTTACCTGAAGTCCTTTGCATTTCCATATAAATGTTGAATAAGGCTGTCAATTTCCACAATTATATGGCTTCAGTTTTCACTGGAATCATGTTGAATCAATAGATGAATTTGAGGAGGACTGACACAGCAATGACATTCAGTCAATCTTCTAATCAATACACATGGACTATCTTCTCATTTGTATTGCATCTTTCTTTTAGCTGTATTTAGTATTTTTGGTGCCCAGGTTTTGCCCATATTTGATAAATTATCCCTAAATGTTTCATATATTAAAAAATTAAATTTCCATTTTATAAAAATGATAGATTTTTGCATGATGACCTTGTATCTGCAAATAAAGTTACTTCTCTTTTCTCAATCTGTGTGGCGTTCTTTTTCCTGTCATGCTGCACCTGATGGGACCTCTAATACAATACTTTAAAAAAAGAGTGAGAGTAGCCGTTCTTGCTTTGTTCGTAATTTTATGAAGAAACCATTCCATTTTTCAAAATTATTGTAATAACTATGGGGTTTGTTGCAGGTGCCCTCTATTACATTGAGGAAATTTCCTTCTATTCCTAGATTGCTGAGGACTTTTATGACTTGGTGTAGAATTTTGTCAGGTGCTTCCTCTACACCTGTTAAGATGATCATGTGGCTTTTCTTTTTGCTCTGTAAATATGATAGAAGTATGTACAAATGGTGTTAATTGGTTTCTGAATGCAAAACAACCTTGCAGTCCTGGGATAAATTCCACTTGGTCATAAAGTATTTTCCTTTTGATACACTACTCAAAATGATTTCCAAATACTTTGTCAAGGATTTTTGCATCTACATTCAGAGAAATATTAGTGTGAAGTTTTTACTTATTGTTATGTCATTGTCTGATTTTCCTATCAGGTTAATGCTGGCTCCACAGACTAAGGCGGGAAATGTGTTTTATTTTCTGGACGAGCTTGTGAGGAATTTGTACAATAACTTCTGTAAAATTTTGGTAGAATTCACTGGTGAAGCCATCTGGTCCTGGAGTCTTCTTTGTGGGAAGATTTTTTAAAAGCTCTATTCATTTATGGCTGCCCCGGGTCTCTGTCGCTGTGCACGGGCTTGCTCTAGTTGTGGCAAGTGGGAGCTACTCTAGTTGTGATGGGCTAGCTTCTCATTGCAGTGGCTTCTCCTACTGTAGAGAACAGGCTCTAGAGCTTGTGGCACACAGGCGTAGTGCATGTGGGGTCTTCCTGGACCAGGGATTGAACCCACATCCCCTGCATTGGCAGGTGGATTCTTAACCATTGGACTACCAGGGAAGTCCTGTGGGAAGGTTTTTAACTAGCAGTTTCTTTGTGATTGGACTAATCAGGTTATCTATTTCTTGTTATAGTGAGTTGTGGTTGTGTCATTTTCATCAAAGCTCTCAAGTTCATTGGCTTAAAAAGTTTACAATACTTCCTTTTCATCCTTCTACCCTGTAGAATTTGCAAGAAGAATATCTTCTCTTATTCTTGATGATGTGTCTTCTTGATCTACCTGGCTAGAGGTTTATCAATTTTTTCAAAGAATCAGGGTCTAATTTCATTGGTGTACTTATTGCTTTTCTGTTTTCTATGCCATTGACTTCTTCTATTATTGCCTTTTCCTTGGTTTGGATTTAATTTTATTCTTCTAATTTCCAAAGGGGGAAGCTTATGCCTTCTTTTCTAATGTAAGCATTTAATATTATGAATTTCCTTATATGCACTGCTTTTACTGGTTACTACAACTTCTGATGTTGGACTTTCATTTTTACTTAGTTCTTTTTGTCAGTGTTTACTGAGAAACATGTTAACATAGTTTCAAATAGTTTTGTGGGGCAGGGGGAGGGGATTTTCCAGATGTATTTCTGTTACTGATTTCTAGTTTATTTTGTAGTCAGAGAAAACCACTTTGTTTTTAATCCTTTAGAATTTGAAGGTTGTTTCATGGCTCATAATATGGTTTCTCTTCATGAATGTCCCATGTGTTGTTAAGAAAAAATGTGAATTGTTGAGTGCACTGTATTTGTTCACCAGAACAGAGAAATTTATGTTCTATTTTTTTTTAAGGTTCGAAGTCCATATTATAGTTGTTCTAATATATCCTCCCATTGATCTTAAGAAGTCTAAGTTTGCATTTTCATGTTTTCATGGCTAATTTTAAGTTTACACAGATTTGAAAAAAAAGTCTTTGCCCTTCCTTCTCTTTTTCTCCATGTTATGAAATGTGTATTAGTCTTGCTGACAACTTCTACTCATATTACTTACAGCCAGGCTTAAGTTCAGATGTAGATAGTGTAGGCTATTCTCACATGAGATGTGATACAGGCTAGTTAAGAGCATGGCTCTTAGTGTCAGATATTTTATTCTGCTCCTTAATATGTGTGTGTTCATGGGCACATGGTGTTTCTGTCTTGTAAGGCTTCTGCAAAATCAGCTTTGACAACAGCAGCAAGGAGTCTGTGCATGTGGCACAGGTCAGTGACACCCTGTTACTGGATTTGGGGGAGTGATGGGAAGTGCTGACACGTTGTCATCTTCAGAACTTCTCTGATGAATCTAGAATTCCTTCATTAGCCATTTACCCGTATAAATCGAGCACGGACTTCTTTGAGCTTCCCGTTAGAGTGATTATAGTATGAATGTGTCCTAAGAAGGGTTACTTATTTATTCTTGTTTCCTAAACCTCTACTGTGCTTATTGGGGAGGTTTTTTCAGTGACAGAAGTGAGGCATCACGCTGGGAACATGAGGCCATCAGAAGGGAAGGGGGTCCTCATGGAATTTGTTAGGATGGGTGCTGGCACTCCTCCCAGAGGCCTTGAGCACCTGTGTCATGTACCTTGAGGTTAAGTACAAGAATACACCTAGAAATAAACTCACAAATCAGAACAGAAAGGCAGGCGGACAGGCAGAGTTTACTATTTGTCTATTATGTCTAGTGTTTAATAGGACCTGAATAAGGACATTACCAAATTGCTGAAATCATTTAACATATACAGAAGCAAAAGAGTAGTAAAGACATAGCTGAGCTCTTTTAACATGCAAATTATATTATCATTCAGCACACACGGCCGCATGGACTTGTGCTGGGCACTGGGGCAGGAGAGTGACCTGGCAGGTGGTCCAGAGGACCCTGGTCCTGGTGGGAGGGGCGTGAGTGAGAGTGTAAGGGCTGAGGTGAGGAAGGCGAAGGCTGTGGGAGCACAGAGGAAAGACTGTGAAACCCAGCTCCCCAAGGGTAAGAGGTCACGGATCCGGAGTCGGGAGTAAAAGCTTCTGGACGAGGACGCAAGCTCTCAGTTGGCCATTCGTTGTCACCTCTGACATTCCCAGAAACACCAGCTGCAGGAAAATCCCTGACTTAGTGGGGAATGTCTAAACCACTGAGTTTACCCAAACTCAGCCCAAGATACACCCAGAGCAGGATGACTGTATACCTACTTTACAGAGTCCTCCAGAGAAAATCTTGACAATGATTAAAAGAAGGACAGCAAGTCAGGCTTGTTGATGCATTTTATTGTGAGATGGGGAGTCTGGTAAAAAACTAGAAAATGACCATGGTGTAACAAGGAACTTAAAAATGAAGAGTCAGATTTGTAACTTACATACATGAATACAGGAACAAATTGGCACAAAATGTTAAACGTTGTTCCCAACACTGTTTACATGAGGTTATCCTAATTTGGCTTCCTAAGGAAATGAGAGTTTTATGGTTAGACTAATCTCTTAATAAAACCGCAGAGCATCATGCTATTAGTCACACAGTGAATTTCAAAATTTAAGAGTTTTATATTAAAAACTGGGTAAAGGTAAAATGACTTGATTGCAGTTGTAAAACTAATACATTCCCATTTAAATTCTGTTCTACAGTCCAAGGCAAGTATAAATGTTAACATAACACTGTTAAATCAAATCTCAATGCAAGAGAACCAATTGCATCTCTACTTTAAATCTTATCAACTTTCCAAATTTTCATACTAAAATATATTATTGTATTAATACAAACTACAGTATTATACACTACACTGTGTAATAAATAAAGAAATATAAAAATAAGACACATAAATATAAAAGTTTTCTAAAACTAAAAGTACATATGTCAGTAAGAAGGGTATTAATACTGCCAAGTTTGAAGACATACAGTACAAAAATGTTGCACAGATCTATAAACTAAAAGAAATAAAATAATACTGATAGGTAAAAATCAGCTAATGTTGTTAATAAACTGGGTCCATAATAACTAACATTTGGAAACAGTTATGAGCCAAATAACAATGGCAGGTCCATGTTTGAAATGCAAGTACATGGATAAAGCAGATTAGAAAATTTCCCTTTCGTTTCAGTAGAGAAATTCTGAAAGTCAATTAACGCAAAATGAATACTGAGGAATTAAAGGGTGAAATGTCCCAGTGTTTGGCTTCTCTGACAGAGTCAGTGGTTTTTAAGTTTTATTTTGGAATTTTGATACAAGAAACAAATCAACAAATGCTAGTTATTGTAGGCCACGCATGAACGGAGGCTGGTCAGAGCCTTGAAAATACTGATAAATGGCACTTACAGCACACAGGTCTTGCTTAAGGCCAGAGGAGATACAAAGCTTCATATCACATCCTTCATATTTGTGTACCACGTACGCAAACACAATTACGAACACTGATTCTGACGTCTCTGCTGTCTCACCAGTATCAACACTGTTAGTCCCTGCAATCAGAACTCAACGGCAATCTCGTCAACTCCATTTTAAACCACATGAGTAAGAAACTTCAGCTCTTCTAGCGGCTGCTTTCTTAAGGCTAACAATACACTTTAAATGAGAATACGCTCTACTGTGACATCTAAATATTAGAAATGACTACCTTCTAGGTTGAATTTAGAAAAGGTAGTTAGCACGGTTTGGAACTGCATTATACTTCTCCGTGAAGGGAATTCTGTAGTGCAGAAGTTCTCACATTTTACAAAACATAATAAAATACTGAAGCGGATTTAGCATATGTTTACCAATAAAGAATTATAAAATTCTCCCAATTGTACAGCTTAAGAATAAACTAACGTAAGAGTGCTAATTAATACTGATAAAATGAAACAATGTCAGGTGCTCATCTAATCAATCAGCTTTCTTTAACCTGTTAAATCTCTGCTTTCTGAGTCATTAAGTTTTCTAATCTGCTTCATATTACAAACTTGTTCCTAACTTTGAAAAATGCATGAAAAATTACTAGGTCTGAGGTTCAGGCACACCCGGATTTTTTTTGTGTGGTTTTTTTTTTTTTTTTTTTGATTTTGTGTTTTTTTAAATTTTTACTTTACACAGTAGTGAACAGAAATCACAGTATACAGGTTACTGTGTTTCCATGAAAAGCATGTATAATATAGAACAAAACTTCATTACCAATTAGAATTTTCTTTCTTTTCTAGAAAAACTATTAGGCTTCATTTGTTTTCTCTTCGGACACCTGCTCGCTGCCCTCACTGACTTTGTGTTCTAAGCTGTGGGCCTGGCCTCCAGCCCCCGCCCCCTGCCCCACACCTTCCGTTTCTGCTCTCTCCCCGTCATCCTCCGCCTCCTCGTCCTCGTCCTCCTCGTCGTCCATCTCCTCCTCTCCGTCCTCCACCTCCTCCTCCACCTCCTCCGCCCCTCGCGCCGCTCCACTTCCCTTCTCCTCCTCCAGCTCCTCCAGCTCCCGCTCCTCCTCCTCCTCTTCTTCCTCCTTTTCGCTGTCCTCATCCTCCTCCCGCGTCGAGCTCTCCCTCTCGTCCGAGTCGCCCTGCCCCGCATGCTGCTCGGGCGGGACCCCTGGGCCTGCGGCCCCCGGCTCAGGGGGCTCCCGTTCCTCGGCCTCCCTCTTGCAGTAGGAGTAGCGGTGGTTCATGTGTTGGGAGTAGGAGCCCGAGTGGGAGAAGCGCTTCCCGCACTTGTCGCACTGGTAGGGCTTCTCCCCGGAGTGCAGGCGCATGTGCTCGATCAGGTGATGCTTGTGTTTAAACGCCTTTTTGCAGATGCCACACTCGTGGGGCCTTTTACCTGAAAATAAGGGCACAGCTATGAAATACAATGGCATGGAGCCGCTAGGCCTTGGGGCACTTCTGGTTATGGAAATAGTCATCAATTCAACTCTGCAAAACTGGCAGCTTCCTTAATATACATACCTGTGTGTTCGTATTTATGTCTCAACAGTGAGCTACTCTTTTGGAATATCTTATCACACAAATCACAAGCATACATTCCGTTTTCTGTCTTCCGCATTTTCTTTTTGGGGGGCGTGGAATCGGAGTCGTTCTGATCCTCTACGTTGGATACTCCTTCTGAGCTAGTGTCTTGCCTTTCATCCTAGAGAAAAGGAAGTAGAAAAAGTTCGTTTAAGATTACAGGATAAACGACAGACATAAATAAAAGCAGAGCTGAAGGAACCACTTTGATTTCTGCTTTCGACAACCTGACCAAAGCAGGCTCTAAGGGAAGGTTCCGGTGAGGGGGCCGTGCAGTCACAACAGCAAAAGCAGCCCAGGGTCGGCGGGCACCGAAAGAAAGGACGCTGCAGAGAACACGCTTAGTTGCCTCTGGATCATTAATTTATGAGAAGTCTGCCGAACATTTTAACTTACCAGTTTGCTAAACAGTTGTGAATTTCTAACTGCATCACTTACTTACCTTCTGGGTTTTACTAAGTGAAAATTAAGACTCTATTTCTTAAAAGTGGTCTTTAAATTGTATCTTCCAGGACCTTAGAATTTTGTGAACTAAACTTCATTGTCTCCTTGTAAAGAGGGAGGTTTGTCCTATCACTTTCCTAAGAGGCAAGTTGGAAAAACAATGCAGGCAGGTCTGTGTTTTTAAACAAGAATCCTTGCTTGATGGTGAATCTTCAGAGTTTTGGGTGAGGGTTAGGGAGAAAACTGGAGGCAGGGTCTCCTGTAGGTGGAAGAATTCTGCAGGGAGCCTGCAGTGGGATTGGGCTCCTAAGATCCTGTGTCTTTCCTGAAGACTTCCATCCTAAACTCACACATTTTCCACAAGTTTAGAGGTTTCCCACAATTTCTTACAGCTTTGTAAGGTGGGAGAGGACTTTCCTGGTGGCTCGGTGGTAAAGAATCCGCCTGCCAATCAGGAGATGTGGGTTCAATATCTGATGCAGGAAGATTCTCTGGAGGAGATGTCAAACCACTCCAGTATTTTTGCCTGGGAAATACCATGCACAGGGAAGCCTGGCGGGCTACAGTCCATGGGGTTGCCAAGAGTCAGATACAACTGAGCTGAGCAACTAAACAACAAGGGGGGCGAAGTGCTGACAGACGTTCTTCTGCCACTTGTAAGCTGCCAATGGTGTTAAAGGGACTCTCTTCATGTTATTGGGTGTCGTTAACTGAAATTTCCCAGTTTATTCTTCAAAGGTGTGAAGAGTGTTTTATACAGTTAAAATTTAGGTTTCATGAAAAATTTAGCCATGTGAAAACTTTTTCAAGGTTACCACGATTACAGGAAGCCCCATTGGTAGCAATATTTAAGGAGACAAAAATAGCAAAACATACTTGAATAGGATATTGTAATTATTTTACAGTCACATCTTCTTATAGTAAGTATTTGAGAAAAAGATTAAATTTATCTCTAGTATTCATTTGATTCAATCAGAAATTGATGGAAAAAATGGGGACATCAAGGTCAGTGACACAGAAAAAGCCTGGACAGTGAAACACACAACAGTCATGCAAAATAGCTTTATCATAACTGTCATGGACTTGGAGAGTGTTACAGAGGAAAATACAAACACAGATTCACAGCTGTAATTCCTCATGTATTATTATGATTGAACACTAGTTTACAGCTTATAAAATCATCAGTAAACTCATTAGGTGAATTCTTTATATACTTAATTTTTGTTTGCTTCATTAAAGCCTTTTATAAACAGGTTAACACAAAAAGTGAGAGCTAAGTTTGCCTGGTGTAAAACATCTGTGAACAAATTTTCATTTACTGATGATCATAAGGCAGAAACTATGACGAATTCTGGGAACTTAACTATAAAACAGAAGTCTGATTAATGAGTATTTGAATTTTACTTTCCTCTTCCATCTCTAGTTACAAACAGTCTTATAGCTGAGACCCATTGACCCTCTTTTCAGCAAAATAATACTTAAAACTGCAGCTGAAAACTACACTCTGCAATCAGTAAACAACAAAAGCCAAGATGCCACAGCAGCTAAGGCACATAGCCAGCTATTTCCTTTCAAATGTGACAGTTTAACAAGCTGCTTGGCTCTCTCATGCCTGGTTTTTATTAGAGAAATTCACTAAAATAAATCAAACTAGCATTTGATCAATGGATTGGGGCTGGGAGTGGTTTTTTTTCCTTTTTTACCTGATTTCCACTGGGCTGGATCACCTTCAAGGGTGTTTCCTGGACCGCCGGGCTGACTGCAGTCGAGTATGTGTAGGCAACCTGGGGGATCAGGATGGTCTGCTTGTTGGCAGCCAGTGCTCGCAAGCACGGAACACTGTTCTGGTCAGCGATGGCCACGATCGTGGGTAACTGGGCAGTGACGGTAGGTATAGCAATATTTATGGGGTTGGCACTTGGTGGGATTACATTTACAACTGGTTCTGAGTCTGTAACACAACTGTCCTTTTGTGGCTCCTTTTTTGCACAAGACAAGTTCAAGGGTTCTTCCTGGACAGAATAAACACTGTTCTGGTAAACACTAGTGATAGTTGGCCTTTCCAATAACTCGCCCTGCTGCTTTGGTAGTGAAAGATCAAGAGGTTCGACCTGCGGCTCTTCCTGCGCCCCTTCTGTTGGGTATGAGTAACCCTGTGCGCTTCTGGAGGAAGAGAGGTTCAAGGGGGAAGGGGAGGAGGCGCTGCTTCTGGAACCATTGACGGCCGAGCCCCCTGGTAAGACGGGAGAGCTAGCTCTCTTCAGAGGGCTCTGGCGGTTCCCTGTGCTGTCCTGGGCTTCATCTGCATCTGCAGCCTGAGGCTGATCGTCGCTCTTGGCAGGGGTGTTGGCTTTGCCTGGTTCCGGGGAAGATGGTTCAGAAGACTGCACTGAGATCTGTCCCGCTTGCATCTTTTCAAACCACTTTTTCACTACATCCAGTGGTAGGTTCACGGAATCGGCAATTTTTGAGAGCTCTTCTGCACTTGGTTGTGCGTTCAAAGCATAATATGCTTTCAGAAGAGACAAGAGGTTCTTTAAAGGTGGCTGACTGGGAGACAAACTGCCATCTCCGGACCCCGATGAAGCGGCGGCCTCGGGCTTGGCAGCTTCTGGGGTAGGGGGCGGAGGGGGCTGGGCGGGCTGCTTCAGGTCATAGTGCTTTAGCTCCGGAAGTGCATTGAGGTCCCCGGGACAGTCGTCACACAGGAGGCACGTGCTGTCGTTCCCTCCCCCTTCAAAGCTTTTGTCCTTCTCAGACTTGACAGTAAGATCTTCTGGTAACTTTTCGCTTTTGCAATTGGTGGTGGGGACTGGGGTTTCTTTTTTTAAATTCTGAGGAACAACTTGAAGTTGGCTAGGTTGTTCAAGACTGTAGTTAATGATGATTTTGGTGGTTCCATCTTGATCAACCAGAGGAAGACTGATGGCTGAAATAACAGAATGGCCGCCTTGCTGGATGGATGAAGCACTGATTGTTTCTTGTTCTTTGGATGCAAGATTGGCTTGATTATTCTCCAAAACTTGCCTGATGACGTTACCATCTACCGCCACTTTAAGTACATTCTGAATATCACTTAAATTGATACTGATGGGGGACACCAAACCCACCGTTGGCAGAACGACGGCCTGCACCACACCCTGAGGAGAACTGGTTGCCTGTAAGGGGCCACCACCACTGAAAACCCCGTTCTGTAGAGGGGCTGAACAGTTGATTCCTGAAGCAACCACTATGGGTTTGAACTCATAATCCACAGGTTCAGTTTTAATCTGGTTTACGGGGAGCTGCTCCTGCAGGGGCTTGTTCTCTATCTTCTGCCGCATCTGTGGTCGCGTGGGGCTGCCTGGAGAGGCCGAGAGCGAGGGTGAGGAGCACTGCGAGGTCTTGAGCCCTGTTCTTGGTCGCCCGTTCACAGGCATCAGGCTGATACATTTCTTACTGCTTATGTGTGAGCTGTAGGAACCAGAATGGGAAAAACGTTTCTTGCAGTTTGGGCATTCATATGGCTTCTCTCCTAAACAACAACAAAAAGTTACATTCGTAAATTTTCACATATTCACATTTTCCCTAAAACAAGCAGTATCAATTTAAAAAGGGGGTTACCAGGTGTGCTTGTGATACAATTTTATTTAGAATCATCACTTTTAAGTTGAAAACCTTCATATATGTCAAGCACCAATAAAATGTTAGTTTGAACTATGTGCTGACCAGTAAGAGAATCTTCTCTTCAGGTGCATGTAACAATTTTGCTCACTTTTAAAAGTTCAAATCTTTCTCAGATACCAAAAAATTATATCCCACTCTTTCAAGTAATTTTTTTCTTATCCTGTGTCACTAAACTATGTAATTCTCTATATTCTACTCTACTTAACCATCTATAGGAGAAATTATTAGACAAAAGGAAGCAAAATCTCCCATAAGGCTTAATAAGTGTGGACATCTATCGTTGACTGTATGAGTCATATGAAGAATATCTATCCTTCCTATATTCATAGGTTTCCTTGAAAAGACCTTTTTCAGTGGGGAAGAAAAGTTTAAATACAAGTATTGTTACAAGCCTTGGCTTATTAAGCTGGGATGTATGTGTGTGCTTAGTTGCTCAGTCATGACTGACAATTTGTGACTCCATGGGATTCTCCAGGCCAGAATACTGGGGTGGGTAGCCATTCCCTTCTCCAGGGGATCTTCCCAACCCAGGTCTCCTGCATTGCAGGCGGATTCTTTACCGTCTGAGCCACCAGAGAAGCCCAATACTGCTGGAGTGGTAGCCTATCCCTTCTCCAGGGGAACTTCCCCACCCAGGCACTGAACCAGGGTCTCCTGCATTGCAGGCGGATTCTTTACCAGCTGAGCTACGAGGGGTGTATGTACTCCTAGATCAGTAAGGCAGTGTTCGCTGTGTGCTCAGTTGCTCAGTTGTGTCCAGCTCTTTGCAACCCCATGGACTGCAGCCTGCCAGATTCCTCTGTCCATGGGACTCTCCAGGCATGAATACTGGAGTGGATTGCCGTTTCCTCCTCCAGGGGATCTTCCCATTGTGGGAAGCAACCTGTGTCTTTTGTGCCTCCTGCACTGGTGGGTGAATTCTTTACCACTGAGCCTCTTGGTACGAAAAGCATCTTGGAGTTTCAATTTCAGTGACAGTGGTTACAGTAACTTAGAACATTTAAGTATTAAAACACAGTATACTTTTGCTGCACAAATACAACATCTTTGTGAAATGTCAGGAAAAAAAAAAGAAGCTTCCTGCTTGCAGAGGCCTCAGTTACGTCACTCCCCAAGACCTTCCAGGGTACAAGGTGATCTTCTGGGTCCCTACGAGTACTCTGACAGAAATTTTTGAGTTGAATGGAATATTTTCATACAATCCCATTTTTTTTTTTAACTTTAGTTTGCATATGTTCTAGTTCATGAATGTATAGTCTAAAGGTACCGATGCCTGGGTTCAGGGAGGTCCGGTCTCAGTGCTGTTTACTCCCACATCTGCTGCGTGCAGGTCACAGCGCTGCTCTGTAAGCCTCTGCCAGATGAATGAGTGGCCAACTGTACAATCATGAAGTGTGGTGATGCTGCTTATCTACTCAGTGGCAAAATAAAGCTCTTTATCTCCCCCTTTCTTTTTAATGATTAAAAGGAAAGCAGCAAGAAAGCATAGGACCTGCTAGTCTTGGAATTTCAATGTTGTAAAGATTAAAACAAGTGCATTATATTTTCTCAAATGTGTCTGCATAATCGAATTCGAGTTGGAAGGAATCTAATAAAGCCCTCTAGTACAGCCTCCTTCCCAATGAAGGGTTCATTTCATATCATCCTTGGCACCGGCTCATCTCTGCTTAACTCTTTTATTAAAAGGAGGTTACTGCCCCTGGACAGATCGGAGGAAGGCAGTCTAGTCTGGCTTTGCTGAGGGCCAGGATCTAAGTTCAGGTTCTCGCTCTGTCACATACTATGTCTATTTTCTTAACCTGTCCAAGCCTCAGTGTTTTGGTGTGTGAATAAACGTAGATGCATCCTCGATGGACTGTTCTGCAGTTATAACAGACGATGCAGCAGAGCTCAGTGTGCCCTCAGGAGCTGTGAGTGACTCCTTAGAAGAGCACCGGGACAGAGGGTCGGCACTAAGCTAGAGTTGGCCTTCCCTGTTATGCTTGTTTCTGATGCCGCTTGGAGCTGGTCTAACACTTCCTCGACAAGCCAGACTTTGGATGTGATGAAGAGCTGTCCCAAGTATCCCTCAATTTCGCTCATGCAGGTTAAATGTGTCCAGGTCTTTCACACGTTCCTCATGGGATGTGTTCTTCAGAACTCTTACCCGCTTGTTAACTCACCTCTGAGTTTCTCCAGTTTTATCAATATCTTTCCAATGGGATGCCTGAAATGTGATTCAATACTCAAAGTGCATTGGATAAAAATTTCCAGTGGGTGTAAAACAAGGGATATGTCTTTGCATTTTTTAACATTCTTAATTATTTGATGACCTTTTTAGATTAACTACATGCTTGTTCCCTTGCTGACTAGGAAAATAAGCATCTATAGTATTGATTATTTCTGTCTTTACAGAGCACAGTGAGGATGGCAGTGGCTTTGGAGTCAGGAGGCCTGTGTCCCAGCTGAATGACTGGGGACAAGGTAAGTTCTCTGAAACTCTATTTTCTCATCAGTAAAAAAGGACGAAACAGTAGCATCTGCCTCCCAGGGTTACTGTGAGAGCTGCACGACGTAAAGCAGTTGAGTGTCCAGCTGCTGCTAGTTACCCTTACTATCATGGGAATCACCCAGTTATTTTACTGCTGCTATAAAAAAAGACTGCAGAACAATTATTCTAAAGCCAAAGTCTGTGTTAGAAAAAGCCGTGTTTCTAATTCTAACTTCATAGCTAAAGCACATCACCTCAGTCACTGACCTCGGTTAGTGTTTGTAACTACTACTACAGGAAGTTGTGCTGCTCAAAGTCTGATACATTATGCACACAGACTTTTTTCTAATGGCTAAGGTGGTGTTCAGTTGCACCTGATATAGAAGTTTTCTAGGCTGAAATGACTATCAGGCTGTGGAACAAACCCAGGTTACTTGCTGGGGAGGCTCCCTGCCTGGGTGCAGGGGCTCTTTTGCACCCTCTCTGTGGGCAGGTGCAGTGGCCTCCACACAGCTCCTTTGCACAGTTCCCATGTGCAAAGTTTATATGACAGTGACACATAGGACTCTGCAGAGGGTTCCCTTCATGGACATCAGAAGAGATCCATGCAATTCCAGGGCACATAACTTGAGGGCCCTGACCTTCAATGCCTTGAAAAGTCAGCTGCAAAAAAACCCCCAGAGTTTCCTGAAGGATATGAGGTTCATTCATTATTATGTAATAATAATAAAAAATTAAAAAAAAAAAAGAAAAAAACAAAACTACCTGTGGTGAATGATCATTGTTTTTTTCATTAAAAAACATTTTCCAATCTCCTATGGACTAACATTGTACAGACTATAATGAAATTGTCACAGCACTGTCTTGATAGAAACTGAGGGTAAGCATTTATAAAGTATTATGTTTATCTGGGATGACTTGGAGTAGCCCTGCTCGAAATCTCCCCCTGAAATAAACCACCAGGGAGCTGTAGACTTGGATGGTATCCACTGGGCACCCTGGGGCAGTGCTCTTTCTGAACTGCATTTTGGTGAAATATCACTGGCCTCTATGGAAGAATCTTACTTTAGAAAGAAAACACTATTGAATCCTCTGCTGTATTATTTTAAGGATATTTTTGAGGATGACGTAAATTATCTTCTGGTATTTTCTTCTTAATGATGCTCCAAGGAACAACTTTCTCTATGGACTTCAGTATCAGAAGAGAGTTGTGCTTTTTCTCTCATCTTCTGACATCTTATCCTTTTTACCTACAAATACTCTAGATTTCCATTACTAACTGTAGTTTTCTTACTTCCTAAAACCTAGGGTCTAATTTGTGGTCTCTTCTAGCATGTGCAAAGGAATTCATAGTATTCCTTTTTTTCTTTCTCGTTTTAACTTCATGCCTGTCTTGCTTTCTTTAAGAGATATAAATATGAATGGACAGCAGAGCACAGGAGTCCGTGTGCCAGGACGTGGCCTGAACCTGCCTCCTCTTTCACAGCAGCAGCATGCTGTGAGCTTACTATAAAGCTCTTGACCACGAAAACACCTAAAGGGTTGCTGTAGATAGCACAGGCGTTGTTACTTGATTGCAGCTGATTTTTGATGATCAGTGCAGATTTTATGATTAGATATCTATTAACTTCTTGTTTCTGGACTTATATTTTAATGTTTTGTACGATCTGTGTTTCCCAACTTCATATAATCTATAGATCTGCGACTCTCCTCTATGACTGCAATAGGACATTCATTTTTATATACGAAATCTTACTGTTTTATTACCCCAACTTCTTCAACATTAAAAAATGAATGAGCTATAATCTCTATCAACAACTTCAAATCATTTCTGGTGAGAAAGTGAAGTTGCTTAGTCGTGTCCGACTCTTTGCGACCCCGTGGACTGTAGCCTGCCAGGATCCTCCATCCACGGAATTTTCCAGGCAAGAGTACTGGAGTGGGTTGCCTTTCCTTCTCCAGGGGATCTTCCTGACTCAGGGATTGAACCTGGGTCTCCTGCATTGCAGGCAGATGCTTTACCGTTTGAACCAGGGAAGCCCTTCTGGTAAGAAGGGTTATTAAAAATAAATTATTGGTGTAACACCTATCCTTCTCAAACTATGTTTAAAAATTGGATAGGAAGGAATACTTGTGAACTCATTCTATGAGGTCAGCATCATCCTGATATCAAAACAAAGCACACACAAAATTGCAGGCCAATATCACTGATGAATACAGATGCAAGACTCCTTGACAAACATATTAGCCAACCAAATTGAGTAATACATTGAAACACCCAGGTATACCATGATCAGGTGGGATTCATCAAGGGATGAAGAATGGTTAAATATCTACAAATCAATGTGATATACCACATTAACAAATTGAAGGTAAAAACCATATGATAATCTAAATAGTCAGAAAAAGCTTTTGACAAAAGTCAATATCCATTTATGATAAAAAAAAAAAAAAACTCACAAAGAAATGGGTACAGAAGGAACATACCTCAATGTAATAATGACCATGTATGATAAGCCCATAGCTAACATCATACTCAATGGTGAAAAGCTGAAAGCATTTCCTCTAAGATCAGGAACAAGACTAAGATATCTACTCTCACTACTTTTATTCAACAAGGTATTGGAAGTCCTAGCCACAGTAGTCAGATAAGAAAAAGAAATAAAAGAATCCAAATTGAAAAAGAAGAAGTAAAACTGTCACTGTTTACAGATATGATACTATATACATAGACAATTCTAAAGATGCCACTAAAAACCTACTAGAGCTCATCAACGAATTTGGTAAAGTTGCCAGATATGAAATTAATGTAGAAATCTGTTGAATTTCTAGACATTAATAACAAATAAGAACGAACAATTAAGAAAATAGGTTTAATGATTCTGTATCAATTCATTCTGCTTATTCAATGTAATTCCTATCAAAATGCCAATGCATTTTTCACAGAACTAGAATAAATAACTCTTGAAATTTGCATGGAAACATAAAAGATGCCAAATAGCCAAAACAATCTTGAAAAAGAACAAAAGTGGAGGTATCACATGCCTCAATTTCAAACTATGCTGCAAAGCTACAGTCATTTAGCATGGTGTTGGCACAAAAGCAGATTAATAGATCTATGGAACATAACAGAAACCACAGAAATGAACTCGTAAGGGTGGTTAACCTATGGCAATATACAGTGGGGGAAAAAGACCCTTCAATAACTGGTGTTGGGAAAACTGGACAGCTACACTCTCTCATACTACGCACAAAAGTAAATTTCAGATTAAAGATCTGAAACCATAAAACTTCCAGAAAAAAACACAGGCAATAAGCTCTTTGACATAGATCTCAGTAATATATTTTTTTTTATATGTCTCCTCAGGAAAGGGGAATAAAAGCAAAAATAAACAAAGGGGACTACATCAAACTGAAAGACTTTTGTATAGACAAAACTATGAACAAACTGAAAAGGCCACCTACTGAATAGAAGATAGGGGTTAATATGCAAAATGTCCAAGGAACTCGTACAACTCAAAATCAAAAGATACAACCCAATTAAAAATGGGCTGAGAATCTGAACAGATATATTTATCCAAAAAATACTTATAGAAGCCAACAGTCACATGAAAAGATGCTCAACATCATTAATACGATATCCCCATACACCTGTCAGAATGACTATTACACACACACAAAAAAGTATTGGCAAGACTGTGGAGAGAAGGGAACCCTAGGTCACTGTGGGTGAGGATGTAAATTGGTACAGCCACTATGGAAAATGGTATACAGATTTCTCAACAAACTAAAAAGAAAACTACCTTTTAATCCAGCAATTCCAGTTCTGAGTATTCATCCAAAGAAAATGAAAACACTGCTTTGAAAAGATTATATATACAGCCCTGTATATATAATACACTGAAACATAATACATTTCAATGCATTCACTGCAGCATTATCTACAATAGCCAAGAGAAGTCAAATCATGCTGCTTATACAGTGCTGTATGTCAGTTATATCTCAATAAAGCTGGAAAAAAAAAGTAGTAGAGGAAACATATCCATTGGATATATGCTAATATAATGTTAACTTATATATATATATATATATGAAATTGATGAAAATTGTTCAGTAGCACAGGAGCTAAGAAACAGGATCCTGATGCAGATGCCAAAAGACAGCTTTGTTTTCCAGACACATTAACGTATAAAAATTTAAAAAAATGTATGAATCTCAGCTTGAGCATGTTTTAAGAGGTAACATTCTTTAGCCCTCAATGAGCAATTCAGCACAACTTCTATTAATGCAGTTCCAAAATAAAACACACGTATCACAAAGCCACCCAACCGTACTTTTTTTGCAGGATATTTGTAAAATCTATGAATAATTGTCAATATAATAATTTTCACAAAACAAGCATGTGCAGAAATCCATAATTTCCCACTCATTAGTTAACAGTTGTCTTTCATTGAAATTATTTCATATTAAATAATCCATCAAAATTAACCGGGAGACAGGGTTCATAATGCGATGTGAATTTTCTTGGTTGCTTTTGGGTAAGTAAAGCCTCCAAAAAAAGGCAAACAGAGCTCTCTTTGTAAGTCTCTAAAATCGACATAATATTTTTACCACGTATTAATGTTCACTTTTCATGTGAAGCTATAGCTGCTGAGTAGTGCAGAACTGAGGGTGAGATGGGGGAAGCCCTTTTCCGTGAAACCCCCTCTCGTGCCACAGTTCCCACCCCTCCTCGTGCTGCCCTCTCCCACAATCCCCACGGTGCACTATGCCATTTCCTATCTTGAGTTCCATCTCTCCTCTTACGGAAAGAACATCTTCATCTCCTCCTTTCCTTGTGCACACGCTTTATCATTCCCTGTTAACTGTGCAACAGAGGCAATGAAATGAACATTCACTGAAAAGCTCATGTCTCAGGTTGTACATCTTGTAAAACGCTATATTCTTATTAGGAAATTCAAAGTGTGTCCTCTTAGCTTGATATACTTTAGCCAAAGAGTCAGATCCCAATAAAATACTGTTTATAAGCAGAAAATGTCTCAATATTAGTGTTTATCCCAAAACCACTGCAGAGTTTGTAACCATATGTGTAGCTCACATGTGATATTAACTTACTATCATAATCACTATGATATTCAAGGTAGACAAAGAAAACAAATATTTACCACTGTGGATTCTTAAGTGCTCTTTTAGATGGTGTTTGTATTTGAAAGCTTTTCCACATTCAGTGCACTTGAATTTACGATTACCCCCAGACTGCGTCACATGTCTCTGTAAGAAAGAATTGGTATTTTATTTATAAAGCAAAAAATCTTTAGACATAAAGAACATCCAATCTGCTAAAAGTAATGTTTGGGTGGTTCTTTTGTTTCTTAAAGGCCTCAAATCGTAGCAGTCACAAAAATCTAACACTAAATGTTACCAAAAAGGAAGAGGACAGTGGCAACAGAATTTTGACATAAAGGAAAATCTCCACTTCCCAGTTTAAAGAATCAGAATCACTCTATGATGCAATATAGCATTTAGCAAAAATATGTACTTGACCGGGAACTAGAGATGATTTCCCTCTCCTGCACTCTAATTGACAGGTAAAGAAACCATGGTCCAGAATGTCCAGGAATCTGTCTCAAGCACACTTAACTAAACAGAAGAACAAGGTCTCCTGAACAGAAGAAAAGGCTGGGGCTTTTTCAGGACTTTATCCTCTCTAGTAAGTTTGGTATTTCCAAAATCTTAATCTGATGATTTAAAAAATACTTCCCTCTTTTCAGTCAAATATGGATTACTGTAATAGCTTTCTGTCTGGTTTATCGAACTCCCACTTTTACATACTTCGAATTAATTCTGCACCCTTTATTCATCTTACAAAAGCAGTGTTTGAACTGAATTATGCGATACATTCTACTCATAAATTTCTAGAGGATTCCTGTTCACCCATAGGCACAGATTCTAAGGCTACAGATGCCAGGTTTCTAGCCCTGAGTTTCCAGGCTTCTTCAGCAGGAGTCCACATCTCATCATCCAGTGAGTCCCACCTTCTGCAATACACCGCTCTTCACCTCCCTGCTCCCACTGCTACCATCCCTTACTTCCTGGCTAGGTTTCCCCTTAATTGTGACTATTAAGACTCTACCCATCGTTCAAAGGCTCCAGTTCTGCTTGTTCTATGTTCTCCCAAACTGCAATCTCCCTTCTGTCCTTCACACAGGAAGGACAGAGAATGAGCGTGAAGTATGTGTCAGGCTCTACTTCACCCAAACCCCTGGCTTTGAAATTGAATACATGGCGCCAACTCCAAACAGCTCTCTCTAGGTCTCTCCTCTCTCCATTCCAGACTCTCACAGCTTCCTCGACGTCCCCCCTGAACAGTGACAGGCATCTGCTAAGAGGACTACACTGACCTCTTCATTTCTCTCCTGGAAATTAGCTCCTCCTCTCCTGTTTTTTGGGGGCTTAATCCACCTGCAGTGCAGGAGACCAAGGTTCGATCCCTGGGTGGGGAGGATCAAATGGCTACTCACTGCAGTATTCTTGCCTGGAGAATTCCATGGACAGAGGAGCCTGATGGGCTAGTCCATGGGGGTCACAAAGAGTTGGACACAACTGAGTAACTAACACTTACTTACTCCTGTTTCTTACCTTTGTGAGTAAACCCCTCATTTATCTGATCATTGCTTAGGCCCTAATTTGGAGGAATCCTGGTCCCTCTCTTTCCCTGATACCCTTATCCAATCCCTCAGCAAGCCAGCCTACAGCCACCATCCTCATGACGTCACATCTGTCACACCAGTGCCTCTGGCCTGGGTTACAGCCACAGCCCTTAAGTGTGCTTCCTGCTTCCTTCTCATTTCTCTTGATCTACTCTCCAACCCACAGATCACCTGGCCTTAAAAATAAGCCATAAACACAAAATTCAGTATCTTTCAAATGCTTCCCTATAATACTTTAGAGTAAAATCACAGGCCTTAGCCACGGCTCATACAAGAGGCCTCATCATCTGCCTCCTCCCTACCCAGCCTCTTCGTCTTTCTCCCCTTCGTGCACCCTGGCTGCCTGCTGTTCCTTGGCTTCTGCCTGAGGCCTTCACGCTCCTCTGCTCCCTCTGCACAGAAGGCCCTTCTCCCAGTCATTCTGTGACTGGCTCCCTCACTTCACCCAAGTCCAGGTTCAGATGTCCTAGTCTCAGAAAGGTCTCTACTCTATTAAAAAAAAAAAAAAAAGCAGCTTCCGCCACTTTCTATCCTCTTTGCTTTGTCTTTTTCATTCTACCTGTGTTTATATTTTACATCTGTTTTCTCTCACCTATAAGACACTCCCGCTATTGTCAGGGACTTGCTCATTTTTACTGTGTCTTAAACACCTACAACAGGCCTTACACAGAATCAAAACTCAGATATCTGTTGCATGAATAAGACAACATGGAAATGCTTACCTTGATTTCCAGAGGCCAGCGAGGTGGACGCTCTGCCTCCTAACCTAAACGGTTCCCAATTATACCCCTCATGTTGCTGGCCTCCACATTCTATCACGGCTCCTTTCTGACCTTGGTCTGACCACATATTTCACATATGAAACTGACCGGCTACCTTTACCTCCCTCAGAGAAAGCCTCACACACACAGTGGCCTTCGTGATCATCAGAGATCTTACGACTTATTTTTCTCACAGCATCTCCGGCTTTCCCTCCAGTTCTCTCTGTCCTTTGAGGCTCCTTCCTTTGACAAGGGCCCTTGGGGTGGAGAGGATGTGGGGGCAGCAGTTGCAGGATAGCTCTGCTCCCAAATGTCACCTGAACAGCTCCTGTCCCAGGGCTTGTCTACACTGTGGTCATGTCCCCAGGGCCTGGCTACCCTGTGGCCACGTCCCCAGGGCCTGGCTACCCTGTGGCCACGTCCTCAGGGCCTGTCTACACTGTGGCCACATCCCCAGGGCTCGTCTACACTGTGGCCATGTCCCCAGGGCCTGTCTACACTGGGTCACATCCCCAGGGCCCACCCACACTGTGGTCAGGTCAGGACACTGGGGTGCCAAGAGCATGCTTCTGTTCTGTCTCTGACGAGACCCATTCAGGGCAGATGAGAAGATGGGGTTTGTCTTCTGTGGGTGAGTTTCCTCCTCGTGGCACTCACTCCCACCCCAAGTGCTCCTTTGTGGACTGAAGCACTGACCTCCCCAAGGAGAAGCTGGCCCTGTGCTCATCATGCCTGCCTGTACACTCCATACCCCATGATTTCATGAGTATTGTCACCAGGGTCCTAGGGAGACAGGCTGACCCATTCTCATCACTGTTTCTCTTACAGATTTTGGCGTGGTTTTTGGTTGAGCCATCATAGCCAAGAGGGTAACTCGCGCTCTCTGGGGTCAGTGATGTGGGTACACACACGGAGCAGACTCGTACACTCAGGTAACAGGTATTCCAAGTCTTTTGACAGAAGAGACTGGACATGTGCCCCAAGCACAGCACACACCTTCAACATACCATGTGCTGCTGAACACTTATTTGATTTTTAAATCTAGATTAACCAGATATTGATTTGATTATTTACAGTTGACCTTACAAAAGCAGAACTGGCAAAAATGTTTCTGACTTTAATCCTTAAGTTCAGAGCCAGCAACGTAACTTAAGGATAGTCTTGGTTTATACTTCTAGAAATTGAGGCAAAGTGACATAGAAACAGAATGAAACCATATGAAAAATTGAGTCCTCAGATTAAAAATGATTCAGTCTAAACTTTAGATTCTTAAGAGGCAACTTCCCTTACATGGGAAAAAGCCATAGTAGCTTATATGATGATAATCAGTGTTTCACGAAAAATTAAACTTGATTATTGTTTGATTTTCTCCTCTACTTGGTCAGTAGTAAGTCATGTGGTTTATTAAATGGTATTTATTTTTCTACATTGAACATTTTAGTAGAATGCATTTTGAAATCCAGTTATAAACTTGACATATTTGTTATGATATAAGCAAAATAAATGAGTTGAAAGGGACCTTGTCTAAAAAGAAATGTAGTCACTTCTAAAATAGTGTTCATAGTTGTTTACATGTGCATTTAAACTCAGAAATGACCCGATCATCCAAACGAATAATCACTGTCCTTTTTACAAGGCTGCAGACCAGACACTGTCTGGTACAGCCCCTTAATCTTTCAGTGTGTGAGAGCTTGCCTTCCATGGAGCGAGGAGTTCTTGGTGTGGACAGTGGGTGAATCTGAGTCATGCCACTTACCTGCTCTCGTCCTGATTTGTGGGAGGTCATGTGGCGCTCGAGCTGGGTTCTGTATGCAAACGTGTAACTGCACAGGGAGCAGCTGAAGTTGTCTTCGTTCTTCTCGTGGCGATACTTAATGTGTTCTTTCAGAGAGGTAAAGCGTTTATATCCTCTGTCACAGTATGGACAGGTGAGCAACTGGGAAAATGCATCTGGTGTTCCTGTGAAACAAGGATCGTAGGTTTTAAAGATGTTCCCAAAGTAGCACCAAAGCGCCCACCGAGGCCCTCTGCTGTGTGCCAGATATTGTGCTTTGTAGCTGATCCTCAAAACCAACACACTGATGTGTCTCCGTTTTATAAAGAGAGGACGTGATGCCCAGAAAAGGTTAAATTACTTCCAAGTCACACAGCCTGTGAACAATGAAGTTGAGAGTCAAATGCAAGCTGACTTTAAAGTCTCATATCTTTTTCACTAAAACGTAATTCTTCCCTTCTTTTGTGTGGTTAATTAGACAAAACAAAAGCAAAATTATAATGCAGGTTATCGTTGTGAATGTATACACATGAAAGGGGTTTGGTACACAATAACCATCTTTCTACAAAGGTAACAATGTCATCATTAGTTATTGAATGTTCATTCTTTCAAATTTGAAAAATGTCACTACAGTCATCAGAGAGTAAGTAGCATACAGTTAGAGCACGTTTCTAAGGCTCCCCTGCAGGTGAGTGTGGAGGACGTATTGTAGGAGGTGTGAGGAGCCGTGGGGGCTGGACTGAGGCTGGCCACTGAGATGCCCCTGCATCTTCGTGTTCTTTCCCCTCCCGAGACACACCAGCACACTTCTTGTTTAGTTTCAGATGGATGACTATTAGGATAGCTTTCAGAAAATAAGCCATTCTAGATAAACTGTAGTTCAGAGAATGAACTACATATTTTTAATACATGGAAACATCTAAGCCTGCCAATCTTAAAATGTAATATCACTTGGCCAATATTATTTAACTACATTTCTATATTGGATTTACTTCTTCAAAGAAAAAAGTTCCTAAGTCACATCTTGCTATAAATGTTATCTTAACTTTATTTTTAACTTCTTATAGAAAAACAGACTACCAGAGAAAATGTCATAATCTTTACTTCATCAAGCTGTCACTGTTATTGAAATTCAAGTCCATATAAATTAAATGTCTTGTTCAAGGACAAGCCTGCAATGAACAGGCTGAACACCTGACTCTACATAGCTAAGTACACTGAAATATATATCAAATATATGAATAAAGTCAAACAACCAAGACCCCAAAGTTTATGATGGTATCTTCCGTTATCAGCTAGCAAGGTACCTGGAACCAGAGACTTTTCCACTGGTGATGACTCTGACATGACCCACTTCTCTGGGGACTAGACTAGCCCCGTGAGGACATTTGGGGGGAATCATGCTGTGTTCTAACGACTTCCTGTTTGTACAGTGTTTGGGACACTCCCCTCGCCTGGCGATGCTGCTGCTCTCGGCTGGTTCCAGGGGCTGAGGTCAGAGGCCCCGTGACAGGTGTTTTATCGTCAGCACCACAATCGGTTTGCTTCCACCAGTTAAGCTGCCCTGAACTCCTGTGTCATAAGCTGTCTGCTCGGCATTTCATTCTATTTTCTTGTCTTCATGATTAATTCTTGTAATTAATGTACAAAATACTAATAATTTTATAAAATGGCAAGTTGCTCATATTTAAACAGCAAGTTCTTTTCATAAATATCTATTGAATGTTCTCACACATATGAGATATGAACTTATTATTTTAGGCCAACAGCATAAAACAATGAAAAATAAATATTTAACATTATAAGTTTATAGAATGAACAGGTTTAAAAGTTAAAATTTTTGTTTTTGTTTTTAAAAAAGTTTTTTTTTTAAACTCACCTTTTAGCAATGAAGACCTTTAAGGAATAGATGTTTCTTTTTAGAATTCCTATAATATACCTATGGTAGGAATTCAGTACTAAAAAATCCACCCTATGTCTGACCACTTTTCGAACTATAATTTCTTTATGAGTCTGTGATCATTTATGAATCTGTGACCATAAATAAACTTACTTAAAAAACATTTTAAATTTCTGTGTCTTAAACTTCCTTTAGTGGCAGACTGATACAAAACCTGTGAAAAAACCTCCTTGATTTGTTCCCACTGAACCAGAATTTTGATAAATCAACCTGCTGAAATAAAGCTCCCCTGTTTACAACTTATGAAGTACAGGATGGTATGTTTAATTTACTAAAACAGTAAAAACCTAAGTGCTTCTGAAGATAATTACTTTTTCATGGCAAGAGATGTTGCTGGTGTGACAGCATACCTACTGTGGAATACTGTATTAGCAGTTAAACTACATTACATACCTGAAGGTAGTGAATACCTGAATGAAAAACACTGTATACTTCAAATGTTGTACTGATTCAGAATGACTAAGGCTCCAATTCTTATGGGACTTAACTGCACTGATTTGTTACAATGGACTTTACAAAGCTGAGTTTTCATTATTTCACTGAGGCTTTTTGAAATCCTGTTTGTTACATAATAATTTTACATGTTTATAAACATCTGTATTTTAAGGTTTTGTATTTCCCTTTTATATTTATTGTAACCTACTGCTTCTTCAGGTGAAATGTTAACACATTTTCTTTAAGAGAAAAAAAAAAAATCCAGGAAACAAACAAACAAAAAAAAACAGTAGGCAAGCAGGCCCTACAGAATTATGATGCTAATAACTATGGACTCGACAAATCTGCAAATAGATCAACAGTGTCCTCAGGCTAACTATCATTTTCAGAAATGTGTCCTTTTGCCACACTGAAGTAAAGAATTTCTAGTGTAGCCTACTTCTCTTTCCTTTGTCACCAAATTATTTACAGAAATCCTACCTATTCTGGAGTGAAAGCTTCCTTTCTGATCTTTTCCACAGCTGATTTCCTAATTTAAGGAAGGGACAGTTGACTTTCTGTAATGGAATCTGATTTGTTTTCTGATCACCCTTGTAGATTTCCTTCAAAAATCGGAAAGTTGATTGATACAGTACCATTTACATTAGCACCAAAATGCTGAAATGATTAGGCATAAATCTAACAAAATATGTATAAGATTTATTTGAGGAAAACTACAAAACTCTGATAAGTGAAACGAAAGCACTTGATAAATACAAAGATATTCCATGTTCAAGGATAAGGAGACTCAATACTATCAGGATGTCAGTTCTTCCCAACTAGATCTTCATATTCAGTGCAGTCCCAATCAAGTTATTTTATGGATATTGACAAAAATTCTAAACTCACATGGAGAGGCAAGAGACCCAGAAGAGGCAACATAACACTGAAGGCAAGAATAACGGGAGACCGACACTACCTGTCTTCAAGGCTTACTACATAACTTTAATAATTAAGATAGTGTGGTGTTGGTGAGAGAACAGACAAATGGATCAGTGGAATGGAGTACAGGTGAGCCCAGAGAGCGAATGCAATACAGTGGAGCAAAGACAGTCTTTTCACAAACTGTAATGGAACAATTGGACATCCACACACAAAAATATGAATGTAAACACAGACCTTACACCCTTCACAAAAATTAACTCAAAAAGGATCACAGGCCTAACTATAAAATGCAAAATGAGTAAGACACAGGCTGTAACAGAAGAAAACCTATACCAACTTGGGTATTGTAATGCCTGTTTGGATACCAAAGGCATGAGTCATGAAAGGCATAATTGATAAGCTGGACTTAATTGAGAACGTTCTGCCCCATGAGATAAGACAATAAGCGAGTTAGACGATAAACAGACTGGGAAAACTATTTACAAATGACACAGTTGAAGAAGGACTACTATCCAAAATACACAAAGAATCCTTAAAGCTCAACAGTAAGAAATCAAATAATTCAATAATAGGTCAAATCATACCCCCATTCCTCATCCGTCTTCATGACAGAGAATAAGGGAATCACCATTGCAGTGCTGAGTTCAAGAATATGTGCCTAAGATTAAAGTAAGCCCAGAGGACAAGATGGAGGAGTAAGGACCTGCTCTTACCGCCTCTCAAGAAGACGCCCAAATCACAACTAACTGCTCAACAGCCAACAGCAAAAAAGGCTGGAACCTACCAGAAAGCATATTCTACTTCCAAAGACACAGAAGAGGCCATAAGGAGATGGTGTAAGGGGTGTATTCGCAATATAACTCAACTCCATTCCTGCTGGGTGGGTGACGCATATACTAGAAAGTAACCATATTACAGAGGTTCTCCCACAGGAATGAGAGTTCTGAGCCCTATGTCAGGCTCCTGGGTCTGGAGATCTGGCATCAGGGGGATGAGACCCCAGAGCATTTGACTTTTAAGGCCAATGGGGCTTGATCACAGGAACTTCAAAAAATTGAGGAAAAGAGAAGTAACACGCTTAAGGGGCACACACAAGGTACTGGGCACACTGGGACACAAGGGAAAAAGCAGTGTTTTCAGAGGAGCCTGGGCCAGACCTACCTGTTGGGGCAACATTAAATGTACCTGCATTCACATTATAGTGGTCCTAGAAGGAGAGAGAGAAAGGGCCTGAGAAAGTATTTGAAGAGATTAATAGCTGAAAACTTCCCTAACAGGGGAAAGGAAATAGTCACCTAAGTCCAGGAAGCACAGATAAACCCAGGATAAACCCAAGGAGGAACATGCCAAGACATATTAATCAACTTGATAAAAAATTAAAGAGAGGATAGCACTGAAACATGTATATTACCATATGTGAAACAGATTGCCAGTCCAGGTTCGATGCATGAGACAGGGTGCTCAGGGCTGGTGCACTGGGATGACCCTGAGAGAGGGGATGCGGAGGGAGGTGGGAGAGGGGTTCGGGATGGGGGACACACGTACACCCATGGCTGATTCATGTGAATGTATGGCAAAAACCACTACAATATTGTAAAGTAATTAGCCTCCAATTAAAATTAATTAATTAAAAAATTAAAGAGAAAATACTAAAAGCAACAAGGGAAAAGCAACAAATAACATACAAGGGAGTCCCCATAAGGTTATTAGCTGATTTTTTAGCAGAAACCCTAGAGGCCAGAAGGGAGTGGCAATGTATTTTTAAAGGGGTGAAAGGGAAAATCCTGTAACCAAGAATACTCAGCAAAGCTCTGATTTCGACAGAGAAGTAAAAAATTTTACAGACAAGCAAAAGCTAATTTGGCACCACCAAACCAGTTTTACAATAATTGATAAAGAAACTTCTTCGGGGGGAAAAGAAAAGCCTACAACTATAAACAAGACAATTATGAACAGGAAAGTCACTGGTTAGGGCAAACATACGGTAAAGGTAGGAAATCATCCACACACAAACATGGCATCAAAATCAGCAAGCATGAGAAGAGTACAATGCAGGATATTGGAAATGCATTTGAAATTAAGAGACCAGCAACTTAAAACTATCTCGTATATATACAGACTGCTTTAGCAAAACCTTGCGGGAACTGCAAACCAAAAATCTACAACAGACATGTGCACAAAAAGGAAAAAGGAATCCCAACACAACACTGAAGATAGTCATCAAATCACAAGAGAACCAAAGAGGAAGGGAAGAAAAAAGATCTACAAAAACAAACCACCCAACAAACAGCTCATGCAACTCAGCTGTTCTTTTAACAATGCAATCAAAAAATGGGCAAAAAATCTAAATGGACAATTCTACAAGAAGACATACAGATGGCTAAAAGGCACACAAAAAGAAGCTCAACATTATTACTAGAGAAATGCAAATCAAAACTACAATTAGGTATCACTTCACACCAGTCAGAATGGCTATCATCAAAAAATCTACAAACAATAAATGCCTAAATCCACAAAAACAATCCCCAAAGTAACAAAACAGCAATAAGAATATATATATCATCAATTACCTCAAATATAAATAGATTAAATGCTCCAACCAAAAGATTGGCTGAATGGATACAAAGATAAGACCCATATATATGCAGTCTACAAGAGACCCAAATCACAGTAGATGATGACTGCAGCCATGACATTAAAAGACGCTTGCTCCTTGGAAGGAAAGCTATGGCAAACCTAGAGAGCATATTAAAAAGACATCGCTTTGCTGACAAAGGTGTGTATAGTCAAAGCTATGGTTTTTTCAATAGTCATGTATGGACATGAGAGCTGGACCATAAAAAAGGCTGAGTGCCAAAGAATTGATGCCTTCTAAATGTTGGGAGGGACTGGGGGCAGGAGGAAAAGGGGATGACAGAGGATGAGATGGCTGGATGGCATCACTGACTCGATGGACGTGAGTTTGAGTGAACTCCGGGAGTTGGTGATGGACAGGGAGGCCTGGCGTGCTGCGATTCATGGGGTCTCAAAGAGTTGGACACGACTGAGCAACTGAACTGAACTGAACTGAATTGTGGTGCTGGATAAGACTCTTGAGAGTGCCCTGGACTGCAAGAAGATCAAACCAGTCAATTCTAAAGGAAGTTAACCTGAATATCCATTGGAAGGACTGATGCTGAAGCTCCAATACTTTGACTACCTGATGCAAAGAGCCGACTCATTAGGAAAGACTCAGATGCCAGGAAAGAAGGCAGGCAAAAGGAGAAGCAGGTGGCAAAGGATGAGATGAGATAGCATCACTGACTCAATGGCCATAATCTGAGCAAACTCCAAGAGGTAGTGAAGGACAGGGAAGCCTGGCATGCTGCAGTCCATGTGGCTGCAGAGAGTCAGACGCAACTTACTGACTGAATTCACACACACACACACACTCACGACCCACTTCAGATCTAGGGATACATACAGATTAGAAAAGACAGTCTCTTCAATAAGTGGTGCTGGGAAAACTGGACAGCTATGTGTAAAAGAAAGAAATTAGAACTTCCTAACACCACACACAAAAATAAACTCAAAATGTATTAAAGACCTAAATGTAAGGCCAGAAATGATAAAACTCATAGGAAAACATAGGCAGAACACTCTTTGACACAAATCACAGCAATATGTAAGATTTTCTCTGACCCACCTCCTGGAGTAACATAGATAAACAAAAACCAATGGGACCTCACTGAAAGCTTCTGCACAATGAAGGAACCTATAAGCAAGGGGAAAAGACGGCCCTCAGGATGGGAGAAAATAATAGCAAATGAAACAACTGACAGAGGACTAATTTCCAAGTTATACAAGCAGCTCATGCAGCTCAATGGTAGAAAAACAACGAACTCCATCAAAAAGCAGGCAGAAGACCTATACAGACATTTCTCTAAAGACGACATGCAGATGGCTAATAAACACATGAAAAGATGCACAATATCATTCCCTATCAGAGAAATGCAAATCAAAACTACAATGAAGTATTATCTTACTCTTATCAGAATGGCCATCATCATAAAGTCAACCAACAATAAATTTCTAGAGGGTATGGAGAAAGGGGAACTCTCTTGCCCTGTTGGTGGGAATGCAAATTTATACAGTACCTATGGAAAAGAGTATGGAGATTCCTTACAAAACTAAGAATAAAACTACCATATGACCCAGCATTTCCACTATTGGGCATAAGAAACCATAATTGAAAAAGAAAGACTCATGTACCCCAGTGTTCATTATAGCACTGTTTACAATAGTTATGACATGGAAGCAACCTAGATGTCCCACTGACAGATGAATGGATAAAGAAGATGTGGTATATATACACAATGGAATACTACTCAGCTATAAAAAGGAACACATTTGAGTCAGTTCTAATGAGGCGGATGAACCTAGAGCCTATTATACAGAATGAAGTCAGTCAGAAAGAGAGAGATGAACAATCATATATTAATATCACATATTAATGCATATATATGGAATCTAGAAAGACACTACAGATGATCCTATTTGCAGGGCAGCAAAGGAGACGCAGATATAAAGAACAGACCTTTGGTCACAGTAGGGGAGGGAAAGGGTGAGATGACTTAAGAGAGTAGTATTGAAACATGCTATTTTCATCTGTTTCTAGTGCTTGGAAGGCAGAATGACAGCTGATTTCTTTACAGGAGAATATGAACACATTACTATTGTATTTTACTGCTGTTTATACACTGGCTGTTAATATCAGAGACGACCAACATAGATACAGGAAAAAAAAAAAACAAAACTGTCTCCAAATTAGTATGTTCTGAACCATACCACCAAGGTTTTCTTCCAGAACAGTGGAGCAGCATCAAGGGGAAGTATGGCTTCTCCCAGAACCTACTTCTGCTGCCTGCTGCCATGTAAGTGAATGGAAGTCAATGTCCAGGCACGGTGCTAAGCATCTCACGTGCGGGGCATCACAGTGCACACATGAGATGCACTGACAAAAGACTACACACTGTTACCATGGACATCACTCCATTCGCTAAAGAAATTACTCTCTATTGCCATCTGCAATAAATTCTCGTTTTCAGAAATGTTCCCTATAGTGGGGTGGGTTCCCACACAGTGCAATGGAAGCAATAATCCTTCAGAGGTGAGAACCAAGCGGCCGTGAGCTCCAATTACCGTTTTCATCATGCCCGCTGGCCTCCGGCGTGCCCTGCCTCTGGTCATCCTCGGGTGCCTCGGGGTAGATGACTGCAGTGTCTTGTTGTTGCAGGAACTCTTCAACGTTAGGATCATGGTTTTGTTCATTTTCTGCATCTGAGTCGCATTCATCATCTTTTACTAAAAGAAATGCATACTCTATAAAAAGCCATTTCACCAAGTTGTTACATAGTTTTCCTAAATAAGAAACTATCTTGAGAGAATACAACTGTCCTTGAATCTATAGGAAATATTTACAGGAATATTAAAAACAATTTACTCATTCAGCTATAATCTATTGAGAAGTCTGTTTTTATAAGTTTACAGAGTTCTAAAAGTCTCAACATTGTTACCATATCCTCTTTAAGTTTTAGGGTTGTACTTCTATTCCATCTTACTGGTGAACAAGACCCAGTGGAGGTTGGCTGAATCCTTAGTTTCTCAATCAATAATAAAGCAAGGAAAACAGGAAAAGAGAAAAACATAGTTCCCAAACCTAAGTTCTTCCTAGCAACCGACTGTACCATGTTTACTTAGAGTTGTACTTGAATGACAAACTGAGTGCAAACTGCTCTGAAGTTCAGTTCAATTATGTGGTTTCTTAGAAAACAGCTTTAATAGTTAGCTACAATCAGAAAGATTTCTAATAAGAGTTAAAGAGTATCAAACTGATAAAAGTGCTTTCCATCTCCCCGAGTATTCAGATACAGACAGGGCTGTTCTTTGTCTTTCTGCTCCAGTAACTGTGTCACTGTTGGGTGATGGGAGAGGCATTTCCACCAAGTCAGAAGGTTACAAGGGTAGAGCACGTCTTCGCTTGGAGAAGGGAGCCAGGGCACTGGTGTGCTGCAGGGTGGGCCTGGTGCCCTGGGGTTCCATCCGTCTGTCCTCCCGGAGGAGGGTCCACACTTCTGGTGACTATCCTGGGTCAGTATGGCCTCTGGGTGTCTCATGTATGACTTCTTCACACACTTCAGATTGAAGTCAGTTCTGAATTTGTGAAACAGCAGACTGAACTGGGCCCAATTAAGACGGTGATGTACCAGCATCTTTTTGTTCAACAGATACTACAACACTTGCACGGGAGCAGTAGCTCAGTTTCTCAACGTGGCTGCTGTGTAACACTTTAGCACCAACGACAGAGTAATAAAGGTGACTACTCACCATCTTTTCCTCCTTTTAAACACAGGCAGTAGCTATCAGTTACGTAGTGTCTGCTATATATAGTCAGTCCCTGAACAACATGGGTTTGAACTGTGAGGATCCACTTATACTTAGGTTTTTTCAATAGTGAATACTCTAGTACTATATGACTGTCATTGGTTGAACCCATGGATGTGAAACTGTAGACACAGAGGAATCCAGTATTGGGAGGGCTGCCTGTAAATTACACATGGAATCCACTGCAGGGGGGCAGGTGCCTCCACCACTGTGTTGTTCGATGGTCGCCTGTACTGAGAACTCTTTTTCTTCAGTTGATGCCAGTTGTCACCAAACCTTGGTCACTGGGTCCAGGCGGAGGTGAAGACTCTTTAAGAGGGAAGCCACTACTCTTCACTTAAAGGGAATCCATTTCCAGATCCTCAGCTTTCATGCAGGGCCCTTCCTAGAGTCCAAAAGCTTCTTTCTTCTACTCCTCTTTCACAGTCCTTTGCTCTAACTTCAAAGACAGACAGGTCCCCCCTCCATCCATTACATCAGTACAGTGCATGCCTTGCAGTATAAAACCTCCAGCTGCCAAAGGAAAACAATTCAAAGTACTGATTGGGAGAAGCCTGCTGTCCTGATCAGTTAGGCCAACAAAAGAGCACTCTAGTGTCCAGCCTTCCCAGGATTTCTATCAGGGGAAAGGCTGGTGACTAAAATGGGGATGTTTTGGCCCTGGTTATGAGTCTCTGAAATCCGCTATATGATATGGCCAGAGAAAGTAGAGTAATTTCCCCTTAATGACCTCACCTGTTTCATTCCCTAACTATTCTTAAAAAATTCACTGCTCTTCAGAAGGCTGGTGAGAACAAAGCAAGGAGTATTCTCGAAAACCTTTCCTAGGATCTGATATTAGCTAAAACAATAAGCTCTTCTGAACAGCTAAAGTAGTACAAGTCTGTGTTGTTATATCTTTTATCATTTTATTTTCCTTTTTTATTTTTTAAATTATGAAAGTGTGTGTGATAACACATTTACAGGAGACTTGGAAAACACAGAACAAAGTTACATATAGTTCCACTGTATTACCATTATTTTTTTAAGTAGATCTGTTCAATGTAACTTCAGATATTTGAGTTAAACTAGATTAAACTCACAAATGAAATTTATATTTATGTGATTTCTTATAGAGGAAATATAGATTTGACAAGTTACTTAAAAATACTTTTATCAGATTATATTACAAAATATTTACTTCAATTAAATATTCTCCACTTTCAAAATGTTTATATTTTCTATAGCCTAGTAGCTAAATGGATAAGGCAATGGCACCCCACTCCAGCACTCTTGCCTGGAAAATCCCATGGACAGAGGAGCCTGGTAGGCTGCAGTCCATGGGGTCGCTAAGAGTCAGACACGACTGAGCAACTTCCCTTTCACTTTTCACTTTCACACACTGGAGAAGGAAATGGCAACCCACTCCAGTATTCTTGCCTGGAGAATCCCAGGGACAGGGGAGCCTGGTGAGCTGCCATCTATGGGGTCGCAAAGAGTCGGACATGACTGAAGCGACTTAGCAGCAGCAGTAGTTAAATATATCCTAGATGATGGAATGATGAAGTTTTAAGTAGTGTACATTGTTCAGAATTACATATGTAGTATGTATTTTATACATGAATCTTATGTCTTTAATAAGTTATAATCTTATCTATACACTGGTTGTAAAGATACTCATTTGGAGACAAAGATTTTTATAACTTTTTATAACAAAGATTTTTATAATTCATAATAATTAGATTAGATCTAAATAACCTTAACCTCATTGTTGAATAATCTATTTTAAAGAAGTATTTATTTATACTTTATGCGTTCCTCATTATAAATTGTATATTCTTCATATTAATAGAAAAAATTTTATGAAATCCCTCAAAATGTGTATCAACACATTCATTTTAATTAGAAAAATGAAGACACACTTTATTTTTCTGCCAGAAAGTCTGACTTGGCTGATGGTCTAACAGTGATAATTGGTTTCACTAGTAAGGTTATTAGGTACAAATTTTCCAGAAATTGAATGAACTAATAAGTTTATAGCTCTAAGAAACGGATCAAAATATACTTAGCTCAGGTATTAAAAGAATTTTTATTTTAAAATGTATTGACAAAAGGTACTGATTAGCAATATTTCAATATTCCCAACCATTTCTGAATATATTACACAAGGTGCCTCTAAGTGAGGGTAAACAAGTAGCAAAAGTCAGAACAGACATCATTAGCCTTTTGGTAATTAAGTATGGGTGAAACCTTTTGGTATACACCCAAGGAAGTGAGGGCCTGAGTGATTCTGGTGACTGAGAAATAAATCCTTTAGTGAAATAGGTGGCTCTGAATTTTTGCTTTCAACAGAACTGAAGGTGCATTTAATAGAACTGATCATTGACAAGTCATTAAAATATTCTTCTTAATAGATAACCATAATTCTTTGCATATAGTTCTGAAGATGTATAAAGAATTTAATAAATCATTTATTAGAAAAAACTGATTTCATCTTTTTACTTATGAGAATAAAGTTCTCTCAGAGCTAAAGAAAAGCCAGAAACAGAATTAATGCTCCACACTCTTTCTTCTAGAATAAGCGACATTAAACTACTGATTATGGGCTAATTAAAAAATACTTTGGCTCCTTTAATCTCATTTCCAGTAACATTTTACTTTAATGAGTAGTTGACCCCTGAACAACACAGTTTTGAACTGCATGGGTCCTCTTGTACTGGATGTGTTCAGTAGTGAATACTACAGTTCTCCATGCTCCACGGTCGGTTGTGTCCATGGATGTGGAACAGCAGACAGAGAGGGGCTCTGTGTACGGAGGAGCTGGGTACTCAGGAGGGCTCACTGTAAGTTGTATGTGGATTCTGACTGGGCAGAGGGGTTGGCGCCCCAACCCCTAGGTTGTTCAAGGGTAAACTGTAGTATTAAAATTTGTCATGTATGTTGTGATCAGTGATCATAGGATAAATCAATCCATAAATTTTAAAAAATCTAGGAGCCATATAGTCCCTGGAAACTAAACAGAAAGTTAAATTTCAATTTATATATATGTTTTTCTTGCAAAAAAACGACAGTTGATCAAAGTATCTTCGAAGAGGAAATACACTGGTTAGCATTAAATTCTATATTAGTTCAGGGAGTAAACATTATGATGTAACATTTCTGACTCTCAAAGAGGTATTCATATTTAAAAAATAAATGGTATTAAATTGCTGTTGATTTCAAATATAACAGTGATGTTAGAAATCTCATTTTTAATCTGTCAGATAATAGGCTGTAACTACATCTGACCCTTAAAACATGAGGTTTAGGGGTACTGACCTTCCAGTGGTGGAAAATCCATGTATAACTTAAAGAGTCAGCCCTCACTGTATATGATTCCACATCCTCGGAGTTGGCCAACCCCAGACTGTGAAGCACTGCAGTATTTATTATTAAATAAAATATGTGTGTATGTGGACCTGCACCATTCAATCCTGTGTTGTTCAGGGGTCAACTGTACTTATTAAAGTGGAGAATTCTGTATGTCCATCAGACTCCTGGGAGGCAACACATAATCCGTCTGTATAATATAAAATCTGGAGGATAGTAACAGTATGTCCTAGGATAGTTGGGAGGCTTAAATGAATTAACACAGTATGTGTTTAGTACTGTACCAGGCACATAGTAAGTGCTCTGTAACTGTTATGTTTTCTTCAAAGCAGTCCCGCAAGGTGAACACTGAACTAGAGCAGATGACTCAGTATTGGGGGTCTGCTATCGAAAGCTGGGCTCTTTCCAACTAAAGTACATGTTTTCCATGAACCTGTACTTACCAAGCCAATTTCAAGCTAAGACCAGACATTCCTCAGATTTACCCCTAAAACTAAAAGTGCTTGGAAGTACATGTGGTGAAAAGGTCTATTATAAAGCAAAATTCCTAGTCTTAAGACTAATAAATTGCATGTGTTTAAATATTAAAGAGATGAGCAAATACAGAGAATATGATGACAATTTGGTTTTTCAGGTGTGACAAAACTCTGAACGAACTGTCACAGTATAGAATTATAGGATTATAATCATTGGTCAAAGTGTACAATTGTAGGGTTATAATCACAAATTACACAAAGCAAGGTTAGAGAGACAAACATTTAATATAAAGGCTAAATAACATTTTTATGAGGCTATCAGTGTTTTACTCCCATCAGAATAAAGGATAGGGTTCCGCCAATCTTTATCCTCCAATTTTGAAACTTTGCACAAGTATCAGCTAAATAAACAAAGAAAGGATGCTTAGAAGAACAAAGGCTGTTTGGGTGACCTTTTCACTCCCTGAATACTAAGCTGAGACTATAGTTCTCTTCACTTCCTGAACTGCAGAAGAAGTCAGCTTGAGAAAGGAGCTGACAAAGTTCTAAACTAATGATGGTGGCCTCTTGCCATGGTTTTGTTTACTTTGTCAGCACATTATTCCCTGGAAGTGAAGGAAGTAACACAAGCAACGGTGAAACAGGACTTCAAAGTGGAACTGCTCTCAAGTCTCAAACAGCCAATTTCCACCCTTCTTTGCTGAAAACTGCATTTATCAGAGTTTTATTAAACGTTTGTGTTCTCCTAACTCCCCGAGTGCCAGGAAAGTAACACACAGGGCCCCACTATTTTGGAGGCGGGGGTGCTGTATTTCAGCAGGAACTCTAGTTTACGTACAGTTACACTACCTTCCAGACCTGACTATTTTTGGGGAGGGAGGGAAATTATGTATCACTCAGTACTTCAAACTGAAAGCATGAATTCATTTCATTTTTGTACTAAAGAGCAAACTGTGAGGTGAAATACTGTCAACTCAGAACTCTAGGTGTCTTTTTTGCTGGCACTTTGCCTCAAAGCGCAAACGATCTTCTACAGAAGACCTTCTACTACTCTGGTGATGTGAGTCGTCACATTTTAATATAAAATAGAAGAGTAATGAACAGCATTCTTCTGTGCTCATTAACACTATTTTACTAACAACAAATATAGTTTAAATACTTTATATAATGTATAAGTCAGCTTGACAAATATTTGATAATAAGCATACCTGAATACATTATTCATGCAAGTTCAACACAACCATGTTAAAGGCAGAATACACAATCTTTGGCTGTGGCACCATAAATGATCACACATTCCATTATTTGATTAATTTGGAGTGCACTTTCAGTAAGAGTACAAAGGCTTGCTCTTTGTTTTATAGAACTGACAAGTATGGGAGGGCTGATGCTTATAGGTAAAAATCGATTTTTGACACATTACTGCAAAATACACTCATCTTACACAACACAAGGTGATTTATAAGGCTCTGTGGAATACTCCTAAAATGTACTGCAAAGAACAAAAAACTATAAATGTTAAGCCAAAGAAGAAACAAAGAAAATTTAAAACTATATGATAGAAATATCTAATCTATGGTTGAATATACAGAATACAGTAATACTACTTTTAAGTATAGAATTTTGAGGAAATGTTTTAATAATTTGGAATTTCTTTTTGAAGTTTACATTCGAAGACTGCCTTATCAGAAGTAATAAGTGCCTGGTATATATTGGACATTATCATATGAAATATCTGGATTTAAGATTTGCACTTACTCTTTTGCTTCTTAAATCTGATTTGAATCCAATAATAGAGGAATAGTCTCGGGGAATATGTACTAATATAGTCACCTAGAAGCAACAAATTTCTTTGTTTACTATAATTCAACTTCATTTTGGGTTGGGAAGATCCCCTGGAGAAGGGAAAGGCTACCCACTCCAGATTTTGGCTTGGAGAATTCCATGGACTCTGGTCCATGGGGTCGCAAAGAGTCGGACACGAGTGAGCGACTTTCACTTTCAACTTCATTTTGGCCTTTTTCAATCACAGAAATGGTAAGAAAAAGTATATTCTCTTGTTTGCTGTGACATGTTCACTTATCAATATTCATAATTCTCATCCGGTTTCTAGATAACCCATGATATTTGCTTCTTTTTCTCTCTTCTGCTTTTAGTCTTGTGGGCAATTTCATGTAGATCCTGGTAACTAATAATCAAACTCAAAATAGATCTGTATTTCTGTAACTATGGTAAAAATCTGATAGAAGTTTAAATTATCATTAAAACACTTACTCTGTGGATTACATGTAGATTATATTTGTTATTCTTACAGATGAATACCTGTATTATATGAATATCTAAGCTTGCAGTCTATTTAAAGAATATAAACATCTAATTTTTCATACAGTGCCCCATATGCTTAGGTACTTAAACATTTAAAGGGGGGCAAGATAAAGAGGAGGAAACAGATTAAATGCAGAACTCACAAATGCAAAAACCAGTCACACAAAGGCTGTTCAAAGATGATAGTGCTTGAGAAAAAGGCAAGAGTACCTGCACATCCCACTTCATCTGCCCGAGCTTCCGGCCCCAGGATTTCTTGTCCTTCCTTTCCTGCTAAAAATCAAAGAACAAAAGCTTTAAAACAGATCCCCCCTCTCACCAACACTTAACGTCTATAAATCTGAAAAGGAAACTTTTAGGTTATATTTGATTTGGATTTTTCCCCCCCTTGTATAAGTACAGTAACATGTCCTACTAAGCTAAAGCTTTTTAAGGAAATTAAGCAGCTTCACAAAACTCATAGAGATATTTTAGAGAAGCAAAATGAGTGAAAATGTTTATATATTCTGGACTTCTACATATATTAGAATTATACGTGTACTAGGATTTTATTAATGTATTTTTTTTTTTTTTAGGAGAGGCGCTCTATCTACGGGCAGTAGGACTCCTTTTCCATCTCTTCCCTGAAGCACAAATTGCTATGTGCTGGGCACTGTGCCAGGTGCTTTATCAACCCATTTCCTTTAACCTTCATAAACTATCTCTTTATAAATTAAAAAATCCCACCAAAACATGAGGCTTGAAGAGGTTACAGAACCTGCCTAAGGACACACAGCTACTGGGTGGTGGAATATGAATGCAGGTCTGAATGGCTCTAAAACCCGCTCTCTCCTCCACCCTGGCTTATCTCACTATAGACAGAGTCCCTGACAACCTGCAGTGTGCCCAGAGCAAACAGGTAAGGACTATACCTTTTCTTTCACTCTCTTCATGATTGTAACTACTAGTAAGCAGTAACAAATGATAATAGTGGTGCCAATAAATATTTTAGATGTCTATTATTCACCTTCTCTTGGGCTCATATGGTAAAGAATCTGCTTGCAACACGGGAGACATGGGTTCAATCCCTGGGTCGGGATCTTCCCGACCCAGGGATTGAAGGGAAGGGAATGGCAACCCACTCCAGTATTCTTGCCTGCAGAATCCCATGGACAGAGGAGCCTGAAGAGCTACAGTCCATAGGGTCACAGAGAGTCAGACACGACTGAGCGACTAACACACATTATCCACCTCTGACACCTATATATTTGTAATGAGCTGATAAGATCAGAGTCAACATGCACATTATTTAGGCAAGCAGAAAGTAAACTTTATATATTTAGGTACATTTTATTTATTGAGTAGTTTATTAAGAACGTGTGCACATACAAAAGATTAGAAGTTAAAAACTGCTTTCAGAGTATATAATGTAATTATGATCAGAAGACTTACAAAGTCACGTTAAAACACTGTGTAGTTATCTGCACTCCCATCAAATCCCATTGAATATGTCAATCAAAAATCTTGATTCAGATTTTCCTCGTTTGATAATTGAATTGAGAAATAGAGCACTAATCAAGTAAAATCTGTGCTCACATTAAAGCATGTATTTCTATAAGTGTCTTGGATTACTGGGTGGATTTATTTGGCAGATTTTCTATACTCATTAACTTTTATGTTACTACTTAAAGATGATCATTATGTGATAGTTAAAATATGCATAAACCTCTTTAGATCAGCATAAAAATCACTGTCTGAAGTGGATAATGATGAGATTAACTTCTGCTGAAGAATTCTGATTTTATATCTGCTATCAGCAAAATGACAATTTAAAAATCCCTGGTCAAATGTTAACAATACTCTATAATAAACACTGGTATTTGCTAAGCATCTGAAAGTCTCCAATGTTTATTTTTTTTCTCTTCCTCCAAAGCATCTACTTAATCTAAAATAATAAACAGTGTGCCAAGTGGGTAATTATGATAGCAATATATTTATTACTGCATATGCGTGTTCGCTGATTCTCCTCACATGAAAACCGAAGCAGGCTGAGCTAGGACTTGCTAAGGTGGAAGGTAACACTGATTTTGGTTATTTATTTTGGAGTTTTTGTTTCTTTTTTTTTCTTCAGTACCACATGGCATGTGGAACTTTCCCCGACCAGGGACTGAACCCATGCCCGCTGCAGTGGAAGTGCAGGGTCTTAAACACTGGACCACCAGGAAAGCCCACAGTATCACTGACTTTAAAGTTTAAAATGTTATTTTGGACCTTATTAATTTTACTGCTTGCAGTTAAAGCTAACTTAAACACTGTCTGCAATTCAATTAAATTTTTCCTTCTGCTGGAGTGACATCCAGGCTACCTACATGAGAATGTAACATGTCAGAATCTGGTCCAATGCTTATTTACCAGTTTGAAACCTGGAAGGCTCCAATCATCCCCTCTTTATTGGGGGCAGAATTTTTGTTCAACAACTAAAATCATGTCAACTAATGAAACAGAAATGGTGCTCGCGCCGGGCTGTCAGGTGGGTACCCTCCTCTCCCCAAACTCACTGCCTGCAGCAGTCCCTCCCCGCTCCATCCAGGGACGGCATGAGGGCATCTTGGAACAGGGGGTGTTCTAAGTATTTCTCAAGCAGCATTCTCCCTAATGTGTTCTGACCTTACTTCTAGTTTTAAGAAATATAAGAGGAATAAAGTAACTGAATCTACTTATTCCTAAGATTTTTTTTCTCCTATAAGACCTTATAATGTCAACATATTATGACTGACCAATCTAAGTGCAACTTAGGAAGGAAAACCAGAGTGCTCCCGAGGGTTTGGCTTTTAGTCTAAATACCAAAGCAAGTATCTAAAGGACAAACTCCAGAGTAACAAGACTTCAGTTTTTCAAAGAATGGCAAAAGACAGCTGAAGTAAGTCATGAAATGCTTCTCAGCAATAAAAAGGAACAAACTATTGATACATACAACTTCAATGAGTCACCAAAAGATTTTGGAGAGTGAAAAAAGCCAATCCAAAGGTTATTACATACTGCATTATTCCAATTATATTACATTAACGAAATGACAAACTTACAAAAATGGAGAATAGCTTAGTGGTTGCCAAGGTTAAGGATGGGGAGGAGGGGAAAGGAGGAGAGGACAGATTGTTTGAAGGCAAGTGGGGAGCCCTGTGGTCATGGATGCTCTGCATCTCACCTGTATCAACATTAATATCCTGGTTACAATACTGTACTACAGTTCTATAAGATGTTACCATTTGAAACTGGGTAAAAGGTGCACAGACTCCCTGTATTATTTGTAAATTTAAAACTATGAATTGTTTGTGAATCTGTAATTATCTCAAAATTGAAAGTTTACTTTAAAAAAGTCAAAGGCAAATAGCACACATTTATATTAAAGTAGACAGCACCTGTTCATTTTGCTGAAGAATGAAATTCCTAGTAAGTAAAAACAAGTATGACAGATGCAGTTGATTTTAATTAGAGATGCAGATGCCTACTATCAATGGCGAGATAAGATAATTCAAAGTACAGGATAATTTAACACATATTCTAAATTCTAAAACTTGCATTTCTGAAATTAATATCAAGATGTTTCTAACAATTACACATATTTCTGTGGGGATATTTTGTAGCAGCGGCTAAGAAGGCACAGTGAGTGGCTAAGGGAGTCAGATTCTCCTTTTCTGCTCCTGTCTTTTTCTCGATGACACACACACCAAGCACAGTTAGACCTGCCTTTTTCTTAAATCTGTGTTCTCTGCTAGAATGCTGTTACCCATTCATCTGAGTAACTGCTACTAATCTGACTTCTTTGAAGCTCAGTTCACCTGTCTCTCAGTTTGTAAGTCTTCCCTGACCCTGCTCTCTGCTAGCCCCACTCCACTGTCCCTGTTACAGGAGAGAAACCTATTACAGTAAGACTGTCCAAAAAGCAAACATTGAGAAATTCCTTAATGCAAACATAAAGTATTCAAACTTTGATTAAGGATGGAATGTTTGTTTCACTGTGTACTTTTTAAGAATGTTTCCAGACAGCTTCATCTTTTTCCTTCTTATATCCATTAGGTTCTACATATGTATCAATCTATTTTTGGTATAATTGTCCATCAACCTCCCAGTAAATATAATTCACAACCTCCAGGAAAACCTGTTACTGTAGACAATGGTAAATAAAAAACATGCCTGCAGTCAGCTCTGGTGAAGATGGAGATAGGCTACCTGTATGTCCCACCAGACACAGCCACAACACCTGGGAGAATGCATGGAGGGGCAGTGTGAAGACTCTGGAAGGTGAACCAGAGCAGGCAGAGGAAGAAGAGGGGGCCACTGAGCTGGAAGTGATTCCACCCACCGCAGCCTGGGTTCAGGGCGGTTCAAAAGCTGGATGTGGACACTGAAGCATGGAAGAAGCATGCTAGAAAAGCCCTCCAGTTTAGGGAGCAGGAAAGGGAGAAATATGCATTTTTCCATCTTTCATTTTGGGTCCCAGCCCCCAGGTCATCCCATAGTGGGAGAGACCATGCTGAAAGCAGGGGCCCCCAGGTACGTAAAAGCCAAGGGAGGGGCACCTTCTCCTCCAGCTGAAGGAGCAGAGCCTGAAGAGGGTGGTACGTGTGTCCACTGAACTTCTTCCTGCAGCTCTTCTCACAGTCATAGTTGCAGGAAGTATGCATAAGGTGGTACGTGTGTCCACTGAACTTCTTCCTGCAGCTCTTCTCACAGTCATAGTTGCAGGAAGTATGCATAAGGTACGGCAGTAAAGTCCCAGGATTTTGGACAGAAGACTGAACAGGAGAGTCCTGAGGAGCTGGAAATACTGAGGAGACCACTGAGTGGGAGGAGCATGGGGAAGCAACTGCACAGAGCTGTCTGTGGACCCCTGGGTGCATCCCAAGTGTCCCTCATGTGGTTCTGATCACAGACTCTGAGAATTGAAGAGTCGGATAAGATCATTACTCCACATGGTACAGATCTGAAGAGCACTGCAAAGGCTTGAAAACGCAACTTATATTGGGACTACAACCCACAAAAAGCTGGTTGGAACTGACAGCTTGATACACTGAATTGCCTGCTAAACCAGAAGTACAAAAATTCTGCACAGGATTTAAATAACAACAAGGGTCTCATAAGATAATACTCAAAAGTGTCCAGGATACAATCCAAAATTACTTGGCATGCAAAGAACCAAGAAAACCACAGCTTCTGTGGGAAAATGTGGCAACACTGAGATAACACAGGTGTTGAAATTACAGGACAGCTTTTATAAAGGTTCTCCAAGAAGTTAAGGGTGAACATTCCTGAAAGGAGTAGAAGGAAAGTCTCAGCAAACTTGCATCAGCAAATAGAAACTATAAAAAAAAGAATCAAAATACAACTTTAGAAGAATACAATAACAAAAAATTTAAAAACCCACTTGATATGCTCAATAGCAAAATAGAGATGAAAGAGGATAGTGAACTTGATGATAGATCAATGAAAATTTTCTAGTCTGAAAAGCAGAGTAAATGACTAAGAGAGTCTTAGATACATAGGATAATAAGGAAGTATCTTTCATGTCACTGAAGTCACAGAAAGAGAAGAGAATGATATAGAAAAAAAAATTTGAAAAAATTATGTCTAAAAACTTCCCAAATTTAACAGAAGACACAAATTAATAGGTTCAGAGGTTAACTGAATCTCACAGGGTAAAGCCCTCCAAACCTAGGCCCATATCATCAAACTAACTCTGAAAGCAAAACAAAAACAAAAATAAAAACAAACAACAAAAAAAACCCAAAACTTGAAAAGAGTAAGAGAAAATGTAATATAAGGGAACAATGATTGAAATGACAGTAAGTTTATCATTAGGAATTTAGGATTCCATAAGGAAATGGAATGTTTTAAAGTGCTAAAAGAAAATAAAAGTCTCTCAACCCTAAATTTTACATTCAGTGAAAACATACTTCAGAACTGGAGGTAAAAGAAAGATATTAGTAGATAAAAGAGAGCTAGCAGAGTTCATGGCCAGGAGACCTATCTAAAAGAATTGCTACAGGAAGATCTTCAGAAAGAAGGGGAAATGATATTAGAGGGAAACTTGAAATGTCAGGAATGAAGGAGAATATAAGAAATGACAACTACATATACAACTACAATATAAAGGAAGGAGGGCAATGGCATCCATGTGGGTGCAAGGTTTCTGTATTTCACTTGGGGTAGTAAAACATTGATTCTAAGTAGACTGTGCAAAGTATGTAACATTCAAATCTATAGAGCAACTACTAAAAACATCAGTACAAAGAGATACAGTCAAAAATGAAATAAATAAGTGAAGATGGAATACTAAGCCATATTCAAATGGTCCAAAAAAGACAGGAAAAGAATAGAAAAATGAAAAAAATGAAAAACAAATAATATACAATTATAAACCTAAATCCAAATACCAAAAGTTATATTAAATATAAATGGTCTAAACAAGGCAATTAAGAGACAGATTTTAAAAACCAAGCTCCATCTATAGCTCTCTACAAATAAGTCATTTCAAATATAATGATATAGGTATGTTAAAAGTAAAAGGATAGAAAAAGATATACCATGCAAACATTAATGAAAAGGAAATAGGGTGATTATTTTAACATTAAAGTAGACTTTAGAGCTAAGAAAATTACCAGAGATATAGAGAAACATTATAATGATAAGTCCATTCACCAAGAAGATATAACCATCTTAAATATGTGTGAAACTAGCAAAGCTTCAAATCAAGAGACTGAGAGAACAGAAAGCAGATCTATGATTGTAACTGGAGACTTCAATACTCCTCCTCACATTAACTGACAGAACAAGCAGAGAAAAAGTCAGCAACAATATAAAGAACCAGGCAGCATTCACAACCACTAGAACCAACTGACATTTATAGAACATTCAACCTGGTACTTTTTAAAAGCACATAAAAGATTCAGGAAGACAGATCACATCCAGGATCATACAACTAAACTTAACAAATTAAATATAATTTAAAGTACTGAGTTGGCCAAAACAACACACTTTTTGGCCAGCCTAGTATGTTTTCTTAGCATAATGAATATAAACTAGATATGTAGGAGAAAGAGGAAAAAGTTTCTGAACACTTTGGAAATTAACACACTTCTAAGGAATCCATGGGTCAAAGAGAAAAATGAAAACCAAAATATCAACATTTGTGGAATGTACCAAAAACACTGCTTAAAGGGTAATTTACATTATTAAATGCCTATGTTACAAAATAAGGACTCAAATAAAAACTCTGTGCTACCATGGCAAACAGGAGGAGAAGAGGAGAAAAATAAATTCAGAAGTATTAAGAACAGAAATCAATAAAAGTGAATAATAATAGAGAAAATGGTAAAAAGTTCTTTGAAAAGACCAAAACAGCTCTCTCTCTCTCTCTCTCTCTCTCTCTCTCTCTCTCGTTCCCCCTGCTCCCTCTTATGCCCACGTTCTAGGCTGCCATGCCCTGCTCTCAAGAGGCACAAGTCGTCTCCCCCAGCAAGCGGGCCTGGGCCACAGAGGCAGGCGATATGCATCTCCGCTTTGCACGCCACAGCTCCAACCAAGGGGTCCGCGCGCGCTGTGGGCTACGACCTGTACAGTGCCTATGATTACCCAGTACCACGATGGAAACAGTGCTTGTGGAAACTGACATTCAGATAGCCCTTCCTTCTGGGTGCTATGGAAGAGTGGCTCCTCGTTCTGGCTTGGCAGCAGAACCCTTCATAGATGTAGGAGCTGGTGTCATAGATGAAGATTATAGAGGGAATGTTGGTGTTGTCCTGTTTAATTTTGGCAAAGAGAAGTTTGAAGTCAAAAGTTTGAATTGCACAGCTCATTTGTGAACGGATATTTTACCCAGAAATAGAGGAAGTTCAAGTTTTAGATGACACTGAAAGGGGTTCAAGAGGCTTTGGTTCCACTGGAAGTAATTAAAACGTATGCCAAAAACAGGATATGAGAATGTACTTTTTTCTTGAAAATAAAGACTTTGCTTAAAAAAAAAAAAGAAAAGACCAAAAACAATGACAGACATTAAGAAAGACTGACAAAAAATGAGGGAGGCTATAAATTTCTAGTATCAGGAATGAAAAGGGGATCACTGCAGAGCCAGAAGATATTAAAAGGGCTATGAGTTCAAGAAGTAAACATTAAGATATACATTTCTGACTCTTAAAAGAAGAGCTTATTCATGTTTTTTTTTTAATGGAAGTATTAAATTAAGGTATTAAATTGCTATGGATTTCACATATGAATGGTGTTTAAAAATGTCATTTTTAATGTGCTAGAAATTAGGTTGTTTGTAATTACACTTAAATGAAAAGTTTTATATGTCCATTATGAAATCTGTGAGGCAGTTCATAACCAGTTTATAAAATATAAATTTGGAGGATAACAACAGTAGTTAGGGTAGTTGTGAAGATAAAATCACTACAGTATGTGCTTAGTATTGTACCAGACACTCAGTAAGTGCTATGTAATTGTGAGCTATTTTCCTTAAAGCAGTCTGGTAAGGTTAACATCTCTTAACAGACATGAATTTGAAAACTTTTAAATGGACTATATCCTCAAAAACTAGAAACTACTGCAAGTCATCCAAGACCAAATGGCTAATCTGAATATTCCTATAATTGTTTTAAAAATTTAATTTGTAGTTTAAAATCTTCTCCCCCAAGTAATAGAAATTCTAGGTCCACATGGTTTCCACTTTAAGTTTTACCAGACATTTACTAAACAGCATTAAATTTAAATAATATTTTAAGAAAACAGAAGAGAAAGGAAGACTTTCCTATTAATTTTATGAGGCCCATATTACCTTGATACCAAAACCATGTTACAATATTACAAAAAACAAACCAACCAACCTATAGACCAGTATCTCTCATGAACACTGGCACAAAACTCTTCAACAAAAAATTACCAAGTCATATTCAGCAATATATGAAAACACAATGACTCAGAGGGGCTTTCCAGATAATCTAAAGCTAGTTCAATATTGGAAAGTCCATTAATGCATTTCACTGTGTTAACAGGCTGAAGAAGCAAAACCACACGATCATATCAACTGACACAGAAAACGCATTGAAAAAATCTGACATCTATTCATGATGAAAACTCTCAACAAACTAGAAATGAGAATAGTTTCATTAAGAACATCTACAATAAATCCACAGTTAACATTATACTTTAAAGCAAAAGACCACATACTTTCCCTCTAAGATTGGGAAAATGTCCACTCTCACCACTCCTGGCATTTTCTAATAAAAAGAAATAAATGGTATACAGACTAGAAAGGAAGAAAAACTACCCCAATTTGAAAAGAAGACTGTCTACATAGAAATCTTAAGAATCTCCAAAGACTATTTAGAACTAGCAAGTCTGCAGGATACAAGGGCAACAAACAAAAATCAACCATATTGCCCAATCATGTAACCCTAATGAGAATGAACAAATGGAAACTTAAAAATAAAATATTCACAATAGTTTTTCCCTTCAAAAATGAAAGAAAGAGGTTTAAGTCTCTCAAAACATGTTAATGATCTGCATTTTGAAACTATAAAATGCTAATGTAAGAAATCAAAGAATACCTATACAGATTAAAAAAAAACAACATTCAAAATCAGTTGCATTTCTATATAGTGAAACCATATGAAATAGAAATAAATAAATAGATGAAATCTTATTTACAATAGCATCAAAACTAACAAAATACTTATGAATAAATTTAACCAAGGAAATAAAAGCACTAAATGCTGTGAGGCAATTTTCCTGCAATTAAAAAATAAATTAAAACACAGTTTCATTAAAAAGCTGTAAAACACTGATGAAAGAAATTGAAAACACAAATAAGTGGAAAGATATCTTGTGTTCATGAACTAGAAGAATTAATACTGTTAAATATCCATACTACCCAGAGCTATTTGTAGATTCAATGCAATCCCCATCTAAATTCCAATAGCATTTTTTACAGAAACAGAAAATAAATGATAAATGCTAAAATTTATGTGAAATTACAAAAGATCCTGACTAGCCAAAACAATCTTGAGTAATAAGAACAAAGCTGGAGGTATCACACTTCCTGATTTCAAACTGTACTATAAAACTATAGTAATAAAAACATGTGGTACTGGCATTGAAAACACACAGACTAATGGAAAAGAATCAAAGGCCTGGAAATAAACCCATGTAATTACTGAAGTCAACTAATACTTGACAAGGGAGCCAAGAAAGCTCAATAGGCAAAAGGTGGTCTCTTCAATCGACGGTGTTGGAAAAACTGGACAGTCACATGTAGAAGAATGAAGCTAGACTCCTATCTCGTATCACTATCAAACATTAGCTTGAAACAGGTTAAAGACTTCAATGTGAGGCATGAAACCATAAAAATCCTGGAAGAAGACACAGGGGAAAAAACTCCCTGACATTGATCGTGGCAGTGATTTTCTAGATATGACACCAAAGCACAAGTAAAAAAATAAATAAAGGCATACATCAAATTGAAAAAGCTTCTGCACAGCAAAAGAAATGATCAACAAAATGAAAAGGCAAACTGTGTGGCAGAAGAAAGCATCTGCAAAGCATACAAGTGAAAAGGGGTTAATATTCAACATGCATAGGGAACTTCTACAACTTGATAGTAAAAAAGCAAGTAATGATTTTAAAATGGGCAAAGGACCTGAATGAGCTTCCCTGGTGGCTCAGTGGTAAAGAATCCACCTGCCAGTGTGGGAGACGTGGGTTTGATCCCTCGGTCAGGAAGATTCCCTGAGGAGGAGATGGCAACCCACTTCAGTATTCTTGCCTTGGAAATCCCATGGACAGAAGAGCCTGGAAGGCTACAGTTCATGGGGTCGCAGAGAGTCAGACATGACTTAGTGACTGAGCACACACACAAAGGACCTGAGTAGACTGTTGTTTTTTTTTTTTTTCCAGAAGACATACAAATGGCAAAGAAATACACATGAGAAGGTGTTCAAAATCACTTCTCATCAGGGAAATGCAAATCAAAACCATAATGAGATGCCACTTCACACCTGTTAGAATGGTTGTCATCAAACAGACAAGGTGTTGGTGATGTGGAGAAAAGGGAACCCCTGGTGCACTGTTTGGAATGTAACCTGGGGCAGCTACTAGGAAAAATAGTATGGAGGTGCCCCAAGAAAATTAAAAACAGAACTACCATGTGATCCAGAAATTCTACTTCTGAGTATGTATCTGAAGGAAAAGAAACTACTACCTCAAGAAATATCTGTACTCCTATGTTCACTGAAGCACTATTTATAATGTCAAGGCATGGGGTCAGCATGACCTGATGCAAGTGGCATTAACCTTCATCACCTGGTTAAGATTCTGTCAGGTTTCTTTACACCAGTTATTATGCCTTTCTTTATAATTATCTGGTGGGAAAATACTTTGAGATTATGCACGTATCTTTTTTCTCATGTTACCGGCACCCACTAACTTTAGCACCCATTGACGGCTCTTGCCCACAACAATTATCAAGGTGTTTGCCTAATGGTGATTTTCCACTCTCCTGATTATTTCTTAATTTACAACTAGAATTATACTATAAGGAAGAGCTTTCCCTTCTCCTCCATGTATTTAAGTATTTATATCCATATGGATGCATTGATATTTATTTCACTTCATAGATTATAATCCAATACTACCATTTATTTTGCTGCCAAAATTGTTCTAGATTTGGCCATGGGGAGTCCTTTAAGTTAGCTCTTGTGTCTCTTGATATGCCTTCATAAATTTTTTTTAGCCCTTTTTTACTCATGTTCCAGGCTTATCTTACATTTACTCTCCCTTGGTTCCAGAATCAGTCATTTCTGCAAGGAGCCTTGCCACAGTCGTTCCCCAGATCTGGGCACTGGATATGCTTACTGCTACTGTCTGTCACTGCCGCCCTGCTTTCTCAGCAGACAGAGCTGGGAGACACGTATGTGCACTAACAGCTGCACGTAGGCGTGTGTACTTTTTTATTTGTCTTCATAGACATTAAGAACCACGAGGTCACACGAATACCTCTGATTCCAATCAGACACCACAGGGTTTATCCCAGCCTCCTTTCTTCCCCTTTCTCACTGCTGACAGTGAGAAACCTGGGTCTCCTTATCCTCAACATATTTACTTATTTGTTCAATTTCAGAGTATACTATACACATAAAGTAGTTTCAAAATTATGGAGTCTTCTGTGAGTAGCATTTTTATTAGGGAAAACGGGGACAGGAATGGGTGTGTGACACTTGTCTGAGTGTGTCTTTCTGAACCTTTACAGACAGAACAATCCACCTCCTCCCCCAAATAAATCACCCAGCAGACAGAATACAAAATGAAATACAGACATTAGCAAGGGAACCTAGCTGTATTACAAATGAATTACATGACACACTGAAGGGGGTGGGGAAGACAAGAACCTAAGTAACTTGGAAATCAATACTTGGAACATGAGCTATAGAGCTGACTACACAGGAGCTGTACACACTGCTCTCCATCCAGGCACACGTCTGATTGGCTGGGATTTTTCAGGAGGGCAGTGGGCACAGCTGAGGTTCCCACTGTAGGTAGAGCCCAGACTCCTCCCCCTGGGCCACCTCATAATGCTTAGGCGTTTAGAGTCACTCAAATGTTAGTGCTGCACATTTAGTGCAAATGGAGTTGGATCCCGTTATGAGCAGAGCTAAAATAAGACCTCTGCGGTCATTCGGCCCAGTTTTTTCATCTTATAGATGCAAAAGTGACGTTCAGGGGACACAGCAGTACAAAGAAGACAAGAAGCCGCATGGTGAGCTTTTCCACATCACACACCACCTTTGGCTGAAAAAGGTTCCAAAGGGTAGGTCAGGCTAAATCTTGAGACAAGGATAATTTGGTTCAATACTGAGTTATTTAGTGACGGAGGCATTCTTTGCATAGATTGTTTACTGTATTTTATTATAGTGTTAGTTGCTTAATTGTGTCCAACTCTTTGCGACCACATGGACTGTGGTCCACCAGGCTCCCCTGTTCATGGAATTCTCCAGGCAAGAATACTGAAGTGGGTTGCCATTCCCTTCTCCAGGAGATCTTCCTGACCTGGGGATCAAACCTGGGTCTCCTGCATTGCAGGTGGATTCTTTACTGTCTAAGCCGCCATTTTATTATAACTTATATTCAAAAAAGCTTTATTGCTATAACTGTAAGATCAGACTTTTATATGTTTTTACCTTAAAGAAGTTTTCATTGACTTGGCATTTTTGTCAACATGTGCATTTCTATAAGAGGTCAAAAATTTTCAAGTCCAAAAAACGGTTAAATCACTCTTACTTGGGATCATTTTAAGGCATTAAGAAATAGCCAGTCTATTAAATGATATTGTATACCATTGGATTAGTTTCATGTACTTTTTAAAAGCTAAAAGAATAAAAGGTCTATGAACAGGTGTCCTGAAAGAGCACACATATTTAAAAACGTTTAACTGACACAAGCATGAGAGCTTCTGGCTGAACCACAAGCTCTTGTCAGATAAGTATGATATGCTGGAACACTGCCAAGTTACACTATATTTCCTACCAAAAAAAAAGTGAAGTTTATAAGTCTTTTAAGACAACAGGACTTAATGAATCTAGAAATCTCATCCTTAGATGTGAACATGTCTTAGTTTATTTAGTTTTATAATGAAAATATTGCTTCTCTTTAATCCTTCTAAGAACTTGATCCTAACTTGAGACTTCATTCACAGGTAAGATTTTAAAAGGCATTTATGGCATAATTAACATTTTGGTAGCATATTTTCCCAGTACACTTAAGACTGACAATTTGTACTCTGGTTGCAAATCTGTACCAGTTTCATGTGCTGATCTCTGCCACAGCTGAATGTCATTGCCTGCTTTCTTTACCGTTCCCCTTTTTTTAGTCTTTAAGGAAACCAACTGGCATAGACAGTGTGGCTCCTGTAGCTTTCCTTCTTTGGTTTTTTGTTTGTTTTACCTTGGGTAGTGGTCGATTAATAGGATGCACCAAAAAGTAAAGAACACGGAGCAGCAGTGGAGCCAGGTCTCCCCAAAGAACAGAAGCTAAGGGGCCCAGGCAGGGGGCCATCTGCCCCTGGGTGCCTGCTCCTCTGGTCACAACTCGAGTGCTCTGTTTCCGCTCCAGGAGCAGGCTGGTTTGGTCAACCAGGTCCAGTGTGACAGATGATTTTTCAAATTCAGCCACAAGGACCATCCTGAAGAGTCATAAAACGACTCAAGGGTAGAAGTGCTCTGAGGCTTCATTACATAAAATTTCAGTGGAATGCATGATTAAAGGCCGGTTAATTGTAACCGACTGAATGAACCATTAAAAGTTACTAACCTGGGTATTCATGAAGTTAAATTAATTTACAGAGGATTCTGAACCAACAGTCCAGCAAAAAGTCTGGGCTGCCTTGCATCCCTGGGCAGGGCTGCAAATCGGCTGTGCATCTTTTTGCAGATGAAATTTTAAACTCCCACTGTTTACCAGAGGAATGGTTTTACGTTTACTGGCTTGTTCCACTGGTCAGGCAAGACTGTTCTGAACACAGTGTGACACACATAAACCTTATGTACTTACTTAACTAGGTGAGGTAAAGCCCAGAACTAGAACTTTATGTAGCTTGTTTATGAAATCAATGTATCTTCAAATTGAGGGCTTATTTTTCAGAGCAGTTTTAATTAGTTTTCACTATCTTCGTAGCATGTTCTCTAAACAATGCACACTGAACAACTGTGGCTCAAATGAACCAACAGTTATGTTCAGGTAGGAATTAATGTGCAACTCTTAATCCCCTATGACTTGGGTAGCAAATTTATCACAAGATTTGGTCAAATACAACTTGAGGGAGCTTATACACAATACAAATTAGAAAGTATTGACGTTTGCTCCATTTCATTCATTTTATCGACCCCTACTCATGTTTTCCACTTTGTCATCACACATAATTGAGAAAATCTGGGAAAAAAAGGATATGCACGTGGCCATATGTTCACTCTCATCATTGTGCTTTCTTCCTTCCTGATGGCCCAAGATTTCTTTTCTGTCATTTCCTTTTTATTGAGAGGCTGCTTTCAGACATTCGTTTAGGGAAGGTGTGCTGGGGACAAACCCCCTCCGTATTCCTTCATTTGATTTCTTCTTCATCTTTGAAAGATCTCTTCTCAGGATACAGAATCCCAGGGCTGACATTTTTTTTTTTTTAATGCAGGAGAAATATACTACTACTCAATTTCTACTGTAAGGCTGGCAGCCCTGAGAACTCCTTTTTTAGTGTAGCATGTATTCCCGCTTCCACAGGAATGAGAAGACACTTCGACGTGCAAGACAATTCTTTTCTTTAGCATTTGAGGTCTCCTGTTTCCGGCTGGCTCCGTCATTTCCTATGAGAAATTTTTGGCACTTAAACTGTTTCCCCCTAAAGGTATATGTACCTCCCTTCTCTGCTTTCAGGATTCTTTCTTTGGCTTTAGTTTGCTTATGATACACCGTGACCTGGGTCTCCTTGGATTTATCCTGTTTGGGATGCAGGATCCTGTCTTTTTGCTGCATTTGGGAAAATTTCAGCCATTATTTCTTGGAATAAGTTTTCAGGCTCATCTTGTTCTCCTGGAATTTTGATGACAGGCACATGGCACCCAGAGGAGTGGCTCAGGCTCAGCTCCATTCTGCAGTCTGGCTCTGTTGTTCACACGGGCTCATGCAGGCTCCAGTCCCACTGCCACATCACTGATTCCTCCTGTGTCCTCCCACATGGCTATGGAGTCTGTGCACTGAGGCTCTGTATGTTTCAGTTCTAAACTTTCCATTTCTTTGTGAAGACTGTGTCTTTTCATTTGAAGCATGCTCACGACTGGGAGCTGAAGCACTTTTATCATGACGCTCAGTGTCAGGTAATTCTAGCATCTCTGTCGCCTCAGTGCTGGTGTTTGTTGACTGTCTTTTCTACTTCAGTTGAAATTTTCCAATGAGTGAGTTTTGAATGAAACTTGGGGCTTCCGTGGTGGCTCAGACAATAAAGCATTTGCCTGCAATACAGGAGACCTGGGTTCAATCCCTGGGTTGGGAAGATCCCCTGGAGAAGGAAATGGCAATCCACTCCAGTACTCTTGCCTGGAAAATTCCACGGACTGAGGAGCCTGGCAGGCTATAGTCCATGGGGTCACAAAGAGTCGGACACGACTGAGCAACTTCACTTTCACTGGGACATTCAGTTATTCTGTTGGCAGACAGAGACCCTGGATCTCCTGTGGGAAGGTGTTCAGCGTCTCATTCCAGGCTATGGCGGGCAGGTCTGGGCTCCTCCTTCAGCCTCTATTCCAGCCTGGGGAGAGGGCCTGCTCTTTATGGCTGAATGGGTGGGATCTAGGCCCCCACCAGGCTCTTCCGATTCCACTCTGGCTGAGGGGCGAGGGTGCCTTATCACTGCCCCGTGTGGCTTCCACTGACATCACGGGTGGTGCAGGGTGGGAGCCTTGAGTCCTCACCAGGCTTCCCAGCAGGAGAGGGCAGGACGCCTACCACCACTGTGGGGAGGAGGAATGGAAGGCCAGGTTTCCGCATGGTTTCCAGGGCGTGTCCGTTGTCACTGCTGCTGAGGGGGGAGCAAAGCCCCATCTCCCTACTTGGTCTCTGACATCACCACGGCAGGGTGTGTGTGTGCTCTGCTCAGTGGATGCCAAAGGCTGGGATCCCCACTGGTGGGCATGGGTTGCAGGGCTGCACTCTTCCTGTGGCTGGACTAGAGCAGTTGGTGTGCACAGCCTTCTTCTTACCAAGTGTTGAGGTTCTGATCCCCAAGGGACTCACTACTGACTGTGTTGTTCCTTGGGTCCTAGGAAATCTGCCTGTCTTCTCTCCCCCTTCCAGAGTCTTCTTGGGTTTGTCTACATGTAATATCCAGAGGGTCTGGCTGTACTTAGCACGAGAAACATGGAAAAATATGTATTTCATCTCCCTAGAAGCAGAGGTCTTCACAGTTTTTTAAAAAAGAGTTGATAAAGGATTAAGTTACTATCTTATTTTACTGCTTCCCAGATGCCTTATACATGTGCCAGCCCAGAAAACTCCTTAATCTCTACTCATATTTTACATAAGAAAAGTTTAAGAAAATTAAAAAAAAGAAAAGTGTCACTCAGAAGGAGCTTCCAGGTTGCTCTGATTTCAAAAGTATATTTACAAAAAGCAGGAGAAATATCACCTAACCCAGACTGAATACAGGAGTTTAGACAATGTAAGGTCCAAATGTCAAGAAGATAAAAACTGAAGAAGAACTGAAGCTCTCAAATCAAGTCTAGGAGGGTGCAGTCAAGTTGGGCTGCATGGGCTCTGGTCTGCTACGTGGCATAGTCTGGATTCAAATCCCACAGGCAACTAGGAACACGAGAATTAGTTGTGATCTTCTCTTCCAGAAAGTATGAAGTTCAAGAAGCAAAAGAAACTCAAAACTCAGGATAGAGAGATCACAGTACAAAAACACTTGGGTTTCCTGGCTCATACAAAATTATTTTCAGAAAATACAAAAAATCTTTGAAAATAAATCACTGACCTGATCACTACTCATGATCTTTGAGGGACAGTGGAGATTAGGAGAGGTGGACAAAGTCATTCTGTTTGCATATTGTTCCTTTTGAAACTACAGGTCAGAGATGTTTAACTTCCTTCTGGAGAATGTGTTCTAGACTAGATTATATAAAGGTACTGTGTGTATCTGCACTAAAGAATAAAAGTAAAAATAAAGAACACTGATCTCTAGCACTCAGGATGGGTTCAGTAAAAGAAAAGTCATATAACTGGCCTCATATCCATTTTTTATATTATTCCTAGGAGGCATGATCTCATATGATATTTACTTTTGAAGACATGGATGGCAGAAAATGAAGAGGAATTAAATAGCCTCTTGATGAAGGTGAAAGAGGAGAGTAAAAAAGCTGGCTTAAAACTCCACATTAAAAAACTAAGATCATGGCATCTAGTCCCATCATTTTATGGCAAAAGATGGGAAAAAAAACAGAAACGGTGACAGACTATTTTCTTGGGCTCCAAAATCACTGTGGATGGTGACTGCAGCCATGAAGTTTAAAAAAATGCTTGTTTCTTGGAAGACAAGCTGTGACAAAATCTAGACAGTGTATTAAAAAGCAGAGACATCACTTTGCCAACAAACGTCCAGATAGTCAAAGCTATGGTTTTTCCAGTAGTCATACACAGATGTGAGTTGGACCACAAAGAAGGCTGAGCACCGAAAAATTGATGCTTTTGTACTGTGGTGCTGGAGAAGACTCTTGAGAGTCCCTTGAATAGCAAGGAGATCAAACGAGTTAATCCTAAAGGAAATCAACCCTGAATATTCACTGGAAGGACTGATGATGATGCTCCAATATTTTCGCCACCTGATGCAAAGAGCCAACTCATTGGAAAAGACTCTGATGCTGGGAAAGATTGAAGGCAGGAGAAGGGGATGACAGAGGACGAGATGGTTAGATGGCAACACCAGCTCAAAGGACACGAGTTTGGGCAAACTCTGGGAGACGGAGAAGGACAGGGAAGCCTGGCAAGCTGCAAGTCCATGGGGTCGCAAAGTGTGACATGATTTAGTGACTGAACAACAACAACAAAAATACAAAAATATAATTTGTTGGTTTCTAAACAGATTCTTCATTTGAGGTAATGATATGAAATTAGATAGGTTTAACTATATCGATAGTGTATGAAAAGCTTGATTCTGCTTATAAAAAACTAACAAAATTCAATATATTATATAGATCAATATACTAAATGCAAGTATGGTTGAAATAACTATTATTCTACTTCAGAAATTACTTTTTGGTAAGTAGAAGGAGCCGGTCCTTTTAGGAACCAGGCCGCACAGGAGGAGGTAAGTGGCAGGCAAAGAGTGAAGCTTCATCTGTATTTACAGCCATCCTCATCACTTGTGTTGATTCTCAAAGGAGTGTGAACCCTACTGCGAATTGTGCATGCAAGGATCTAGGTTGCGCACTCCTTAGGAGAATCCTCCAGAAACACCCGCCCCCCAACACACACTGGTCCATGGAAAAATGTCTTCCATGAAACCGGTCCCTGGTGCCAAAAAGGTTGGGAACCACTGGATTAACATGATAAACTGTAATTCATTTCAAACTTATCATCTAGTTTATCATTTCCGTTAATACACTTTTTAAAAAGAACCCAGAGAATAGAATATTACAAGAAAAGCTGAACTCACCATCGTCCTCCCAGCAGCTCTTTGTGCTCCCTTCTCTCGCGCTGCTCCCGGGCAACACTGTCTGGTCTGAGGGCAGGTCATCGTCTGGCACGCCGCCTTCACAGTCGGCTGCATCTGTGATGCTTTCTTCTTCCACAATGTGGAGTTTGTCTTCATCGTCTGAATCTGAGTTTGTTTCTACCACAGTATTATAATTTGTAACTGTAATACAAACAAGAAACAATCAATCAAAACCAACTAGTATAAAAACCAGTTTTTACACCTTAGTAAAAATAAATTTTAAGAAGTGCTTAAAATAGATTGTCACTCAATAATAGTTTATTTTAGACTGTAAAATGTAAACAACTAATGTATTTGATAACATGCATACATACAGCACTCACTAGATACACAAAAAAGGCAAATAATAGTAGCCATGCTTAGTGAACACTTAATTGTATGTACAGGTGTTTTATAAAGAGTAACTCATTTGATTCTTACAGCAACATTTTAGCAACCGTACGAACAGAGGACCTATCTACTGCCTACTGCTTATAGCCCTATTTTACAGAAGTGGGAACCAAGACACAGGGGAAGGTCACTTGTCCATCTAGGAAGTGGCAGGGCAGGGATTTGAACCCCAGGAATCTGGCTCCATATTCTGTGTTCTTAAACATTCCATCAAACATCTTCTCCAGTATAGCAAGTTTATGTTATATGATACTGCTTATACGGAATGAGAGCTTCAAATCTTTCAAGTACTACCATTTAAGAGAAGAGTTCATCTTCCCTAATAAAACAGCAGTGCAACATCAAGTTTAACAGTATTCTCAAGTTGTCAATTAGGTCCAGGCATTTTCATTAATCCCATACCAACTTTAGAAAGAATCGCCCAATATTACCAAATTTCCACATAACGCAGACATGATTTAAGTGACATTTATATGTAAGTAATGTTTATATGTGAGTCATTCTGAAAAAAGAAACCTAATGTTCAGTTTTCAAATGGGCATCCTTTCTACCTTTTCAATGAACTTCAGTAAAGTTTAACACCAGCGTTATAAAGATATATAATTATTCTGAATGAATAATTCAGCTCACAGAACCAAAACAAATAATATAGTCCAGTCAATATTTTTTCCTCCAGAGTCTTTGTAATAGTCACTCTAATTGGATTAATTATTTAGAACTTCATTGGATATGATCACTGGAATAGCTCTTTTCAACGATCTGCAGGGTGATTCTTACTTGCTAAAATTTAAGGGGACAAAATAAGCTTTGTTCGTGTAGCCAAACAATAATCACTTTCAGTTATTCTTTCCATTTTTCCCTTAACATTTCCAATCATTCTTGAAAGAAGATAATCACCTAAATGCTTAAATGACATGCATGTAAACACACACAGACACACACACACACCCAAGAACACAAAAGAAGAAACACAATCTAAAAGTAGGGACGTGTATGTCAAGGCAGGAACTAATAACCAAAAGTCTACAAAACTGCTTTGACAGACCTGAGGAAGACCCCTCTGTCCAAAACAGTGCCACAGGTACCCTTCTACTCACATTAGGAACTCTTCCATATCTGAGGAAAAATATCAAGTCTTGTGTCTTTAATATTTTGGAATAAATACATTTTCCCAGATCGTTCCCCAGAGCAAATAGTTTTCTCTCTAGTTTTAATATAAAAGTAATAATGTCACTGTAAAAAATTCGCACAATACAAAACATGTAAAATTAGTAAAAGCCCCCTCCTCCAATTTCTCCTTCCTCAACCCATTCTTTCAAGGTAACAATACAGCAAGGTTTATTAATCAATTTATGCACTAGGTGGACATGGTACTTGGAGAAGGAAATGGCAACCCACTCCAGTATCCTTGCCTGGAGAATCCCGTGGACGGAGGAGCCTGGTGGGCTGCAGTCCATGGGGTCGCAAAGAGTTGGGCACGACTGAGTGACTACTACACACACAGACATGATACTAAGTATTTTATATGATGCTGCTGCTGCTTCTAAGTCACTTGCAATGCTACAGACTGCAGCCTGCCAGGCTCCTCTGGCAGAGATTCTGTCCACGGGATTCACCAGGTAAGAATATTGGAGTGGGTTGCCGTGTCCTCCTCCAAGGGATCTTCCTGACCCAGGGATCGAACCGTCGTCTCCTGTGTCCTACATTAGCAGGTGGATTCTTTACCACTAGTACCACCTGGTACCACCCATTTTATATACTTTATACTATTTAATAGTAACAGACCTCACCTTATACTCTCTTATTTAATATAAACCCTATATATATAAATGTATGCATGGATATCTAAACACATATGGGGTCACATTATACTGTTTTGCCATGTAGTTTTTGGGCCACATAATAACATATCCTGGAAACTTTTCTATGTGAGGACCTATTGAGCTTTATCACTTTCCTCTGGATGGCTACACAGCATTTCACTGTACAGACATAATCTAACCAATCATCTGTAGACAAAATTTAGCTTTTTTCTAGTGTTTAAGCATTGTAAACAATGTAGTAATAAATTTTCTTATAAGTACATCTTTGGACATTCCTTAAATACATTTGTCAGATACACTGGTAGGGGTGGAATTGCTGAATCCAAGGAAAAGTTACATTTAAGTAGCTATTAAAACACAGGAATTCCTTCTACTCTAGTCACATCACGAATAAAGTAAATTGTGAACCTATGTGACAGGTAAAGAGTGTGATTCTCAAAGAACAGTCTACAGCTGGAAAAGCGTTTCCCAATGAGAGTAAGCATTTAACTGAGAGTAAGATACAAATGTGTGTGTTTCTAATTTTACTTATTTTTGGCTGTGCTGGGTCTTTTTTGCTGTGCATGGGCTTTCTCCAGCTGCAGGGAGTGGGGACTACGCTCTGGTTGTGGTACAAGTGCTTCTCATTGTTGGGACTTCTCTTGTTGTGGAGTATGGTCTCTAGGGCATGTGGGCTTCAGGAGTGGTGGCACATGGGCTCAGTAGTTGCAGATCCTGGGGGCTAGAGCTTCAGAAGTTGTGGTTCATGGGCTCAGTTGCCCCGCAGCATGTGGGATCTTCCTGGATCAGGGATCAAACCCATGTTCCCTGCATTGTCAGGCAGGTTCTTTACCAATGGGCACCAGGGAAATGTGTGGGTGTGTGTGCGCTTGAATGAAAGATCTTACTGACAAATGATGCAAAACGCTATTAGTCTTGTTTTTACTTTCCAGGGCTCCTTATTAGTAGCCTACTGAAAGCCTTACTGAAGTCATTTAAAGTTGAGACGGTATCTAAAGGCATTGATATACCCCAAACTAAAATCTGAACACAGCTAATGTCTCCTGAGGATTAACTGATTCTTTAGTCCACTAGACCTGGCTGCCACGGAAGGTCTGGTTCAGTGCAAAGCTCTCACTGTGCTTGGACATTCATCAGTTCAGTTCAGTTCAGTTGCTCAGTCATGTCCGACTCTTTGTGATCCCATGAATTGCAGCACTCCAGGCCTCCCTGTCCATCACCATCTCCCGGAGTTCACTCAAACTCAAGTCCATCAAGTTGGTGATGCCATCCAGCCTCTGTCGTCCCCTTCTCCTCCTGCCCCCAATCCTTCCCAGCATCGGAGTCTTTTCCAATGAGTTAACTTTTCGCATGAGGTGGCCAAAGTACTGGAGTTTCAGCTTCAGCATCAGTCCTTCCAAAGAACACCCAGGAGTACATTCATAGATAGCTGAAATTCCTACTAATTTCTAAAAGGAGGTTTTAGTACCCTTTCAGTGTCTTGCAGTGGCCATGGGTTTGCAGTGATGCTATTCTTGCCTTTTAATACAATATACTCTAGTTTAGCTTTATTATTATCAATTCTGTTGGCCGTAGGTGGTCTGGTTAACTCTAGATTGTATATTTACATGTACAGTTAAGAGTATTTGGGGCTTGAAAATTTTCCAAAAATTGGTCTTTAAGATACACACACACACACACACACACACACACACACACACACACACACATTATGGTTTAAATATTTACTTGCATGCTTCATAGTTTTCAGTAAGTTCTTTTTACTCTGAGCTGTTTCATTCCATCTGAATCAACTGTAGCCTGAAGTCCTCTTCGTGAATATCTGTCACTTTCTAGGGTTCTAGCAAAACTTCTCCCTGTGCCCCAGGAGAAGCTGCCTTTGTAGTTTGGATGACTACAAGCCACATAACAAAAACACGGAGACTGCATATATTTTACTGTTACCTTGTGAATTTCCCCCAAGTGTGTTTTGAATAAGTGGAATAAAACTTGAAAAATCCAGAAAAGCAATATATTTTGTTAACGAAAATGGAAAAAAAGACCAATAAGCCTTCTCACTGTCTTCTGCTTCACAGTCACTTAGTGGAGGGAAAGTAGTGAAAATCACTTATACTAATTATCATAACTCAGATAACACACAAGCCTGTGTGTCTGGATCTATCCTTTGGTGGATCCACAGAGCTAATTTCAAACTACACAGCTCCCACATCAGAAACGCAGAGAGAGTAATGCAGGACCTTTATGAACTGTAGAACACAATGAGTGCAGTGATCTCAACTGTCTGCCCATCTATTCCCGTATCTCTATGCTGCGTGCAACCTTTGAACAAAAAGTAATGAAATACAGTTTTTCTAAAGAGAAGCATTTTTAACAATCACAGGTGATCATTACCTCTCGCTTTTGAGTTTTAACCAAAATAATAAAATTTTAAGAAAGAAAATATAAAGGTTTTAAAATCTTTAAATATATAAAATTATATAATTGTATCATATAAATATACACAATGTGAAAGTTAAATTTCAATAAAAACGGTAAAATTTTCAATGCATTCCAGAATGTGGTAAGGATATGCTGACTCTTGGTGGTGATTCTTTTGTGTCATTTGCTAGCATTAATGCCAGATTTAACAGTGTTTCCCACACAATGTGGTTGTGAGGAGCTAATGACTGAGAAATGCATTGTGCTCGGAACAGTACTTTATCAGCAGTAAAGACTACAGAAGTACCTGCTGTTACTCTCAGCAGCAGTGGCATCTCACTGAACCTTTACAACAATTCCTAAGAAGTAGGTACTACTACATCTTCCTTTTACAGACAGAAAAGGAAAAAGTAGCTGAGTAACGGTTTTGAGGTTAAGTAGCTACTAAGTTGAATAGCTGGACTCCGATCCTGGTCTGCCTGATTCTACAACCCATATACGTTTACTACTAAGTATAAAGCCTGCTGGCTGAAGATTTCTGCACTAGTGATAAATATTTTTAAACTTGTATTTCTGTGTCTAGCCTATTATGGGGCCCTGTAATTCCATACTTAACAATTTGCCACTAAAAACATTTTCAAATGACTCAAAAACTTTAACCATTAGAATCTCAATATAACCAACAGTATCCCATGAAGTAATATCATCATTATAATTAATAAGCCTTTACAAGACTTGCACATATTATTTTCAATACTTGATAGCATGTAGTATTGTATCAAAGGTGCTCATTAAACTCTATGTACCTATTTCTTAAGTCACATACAATTATAATAAAAGAATTAGCTAAATTAGATGAATGAGGTTCAAGAGCTGAGCAATACAATCCCAGCTTCCATCACAAAGGTAAGAGAAAGATATCTGAAGGCTTTATAAATAGAAGCCCCACCAGACACTGTTTATAATCATGCTGCATAGCAGATTAGGTTCCTTCCTGTATGTAAAGGGGAGGCTGGGGGGTGGGAAGAGGAGGTGGGGTGGGTCAGGTCTGACTCACAGGTCTTCGGTTCCTGTCAGGTTACAGCAGTGGCATGTGTTGATTAAAGCCACAGGCAAAGGCCACGTTTTGACATATTTTCTGATGTACAAAGGCATTTTTCCTTCCAGAGGAGAAGTACATCATGCTGAACTACATTCCACTCCTTCACCAATCCCCAAACACACACATCTGCATGGCAGAAAAGAAAACTTCTCTTAGGAGAAGACACAAGACTGGTCCTTAAAAACTAATAAACCACTTCTAGCAAACTGTTCTACGTACATCAGTCTAACTTACTGTCATAATTTAAGAAAGACCTAGAAAACAAGTACACTGAGTCACGTATGAAGCCATATTTCACACGTGTCTGCACTATGTTGAGAGCAGCACAATTCAGGTGGGAGTGCTATGGAACAGACTGGAAGGTGGAGACGCTGCACAAGTACTTCCATTACTGCTAACATCGCTGTGAGGAAAATACCATCACATCGTGTATTCATACTCCTCTTGACCTGAGCATAGTCCCTGACACACTCACTGCCTTCCCCTTCCACAGAGTAGGTACAGAATTATTTGCTGAACTGAATGTGAGCCCACACTTATTTATTTCTCAAGGAAGAAGTCAGTCAGTATATTTAAGTTCTACTGATAATTCAGGAAGATAAAGACAAAGCTGCAATGATAATCAGATAAAAAAATCTTGTCAATTAACACACAACATAGAAAGGAGAGGTCATTTGACAATTTGTAAGGTTAGAGAAAATTTGTGCAAACAGCATGACTCCAGGAAAGAGGAGTGCTGTCCATAAATACTACATTCAATATTTGTCAATCTGGCTTTTAAACTAATTTATAGATAATGTTAACTTACTATCTAGATGTATTTTACTGCACAAAGTTATGATGAGTATGCATATTTAATATAACATACAAGTAATCTAATAAATGGGCTTCCCAGGTGGCTCAGTGGCAAACAATCTGTCTGCCAAGCAGGAGATGCTGGTTCAATCCTTGGGTTGGGAAAACACCCTGGAGAAGGAAATGGCAACCCTCTCTAGTATCCTTGCCCGGGAAACCCACGGACAGAGAAGCTTGGTGTGCTGCAGTACAGGAGGTCACAACGAGTTGGAGATGACTGAGAGACTTAACAGAAATGTAATAAATAATGTACAAAGTGTAATTAGCTAATTTTAAGTCCTTTAAAAATAGACATCATAGTGATTGTAGAGTGCTCTAAACACTGAACATGCGAGATTTTACTAAACACTAACGGTTTAGCAAATTTGGAGGTAACTTATTTCAATTCCTCTCTAGGTACAATCTTTCTTAAGAGTACCCAATAAACAATAATCACAGACTCTTTTGACATTTTCAAAATAATTTGATAAACATAATTTCAATGAAAGTCAGTGATTCTGAAATTTACCCCTGCAAAAGGGCTGGTGGTTTACAGGGCCTCCAGATACGAGCTATTAATAGACAGACAGCTGAGAGCCACGTCAGCCGGAGGGAGGGCTGCTCCCACGCACAGGACCCCCGTTCTTATTTTCCCCTCTCTCATTACATAGAAATCACTGCATATTCAGAGGATCTGTCTTTGGTCCTCTCTAGTTCTTATTTGGGCCTTTCTCCTATTCTCCATGGGTCCCTCTGTCTGTATCTCTTCCCAAGTTAACTTCCCCTTTTCCTGCTTTATCAAAACTCCCACTCACTCAGGGAGCTTAGTTTAGCCAATGTTTGTATAATTTACTATAATGTTGGCAAAACTGTTAAACAGCAAATTCTCAGCAGATTAAGTTCAGTCCCAGGAACAGGTGAGGAATGTATATAGACTAAAATAATTCATGCTAAATTATCAATTACTAATAGTTCCTTTCACAGGTAAGCTCTACATTGATAAAAAGGATGCTTTTTAATTTATATGACTTGTTACTTATGTAATACATGCAGTATGACAAAAGTCAATGTGAAGAAGGGATTTAAAATGCATACATAGAAATTATTAAGTTAAAAAGTAGAAAAGCTATATAATCAATAAATCAATCCAAAAGCCAGATCTTTAAATAATTAATAACATAGACAAATCACTAGCCCATTTAACACTAGAAAAAAATTGAGAGGCACAAATATTCAATATTAAAATACAAACAGAGAAGTAACTAACATGACTTACCAACTAAACAAGAGGAATTTAAGAGACAAACTTTATAAATATTTTGCACAAATCTAAGCAAATAAATTTGTAAACATGGATGAAATAACTTTCTTGGAAACTGAAAATGATTATAGCTATATTTATTATTTGATAGAATTTATAAAATTATAGAAGAGAGAGCCAAGGTAGACAGACCATAATATAAATTTGGGAAGATATCAAATAGTTAACCATAAAGTGCCATATGTTTTCCTAGGTGAACTTCAGGATCTTCAAAAGACTGATAATTCTGTTGCTTTTTCAAAGGAGAGGAAAATGAAGAGTCCAAGTTCTTTTTATGAGGCCAGCATAATAACAGTCAACTAGAATCTGAGGATGGAGAAGGCGATAGCACTCCACTCCAGTACTCTTGCCTGGAAAATCCCATGGATGGAGGAGCCTGGTGGGCTGCAGTCCATGGGGTCGCTGAGGGTCAGACATGACTGAGCGACTTCCCTTTCGCTTTTCACGTTCATGCATTGGAGAAGGAAATAGCAACCCACTCCAGTGTTCTTGCCTGGAGAATCCCAGGGACGGGGGAGCCTGGTGGGCTGCCGTCTATGGGGTCACACAGAGTTGGACACCACTGAAGCGACTTAGCAGCAGAATCTGAGGAAGACCACACTCTTCCCCTCCCCACATTCCACCCAATAAAATCAGTCTTAATGGTAATCACTGATGTAAAAATTCCAAATATTAAATCCAGGATTATATTAAAAGAATAAAGCAAGCACTACTCAACAGTAAGAAATATATGAAATTCACTACATTAACACAATAAAGGAGAGACAATATGACTTGTATAGAAACTGAAACACATCTGAAAATATTCCCTATTCCTTGTTGATAAATGCTTTTTCATAAAAAGTAAAAATGAAGTTAGTATCCTGATAAACAATTATGTATTGGGAGGCATTTTTAAGATAAAGATGTTTAATGTCATTAGAAATTAGCAGTATTCTAAAAGAACAAGCTGATATTTTAAAAGTATGAAAGAAAAGCACAAATAATAGAAAAGAAAAAGCAAAATTATTATTGTCAGGTGATATGAAGATGCTTCTTTATGGAGAATGCAAGAAAAATTAAGAAATCATTAGCAATGAGAAAATTTGGTAAATAACTAATTATGAATTTAATAGGAAAAAATCAATAGCTTTCCAATAAATCAACAATAACCTGCAAAAGACATAGCAAAAAAAAAATTCTACTAATATTGATAACTACTCAGAAGATAACACCTATAGGAAAAAAAGAAGCCTGGAGAGCCAGCAGGGAGCTGGCACACTCAACGAGCATGGAAGGATGTGGGTGAATGAAGACATCCCTCTCTGGGGTAGAACGGTTTCATATGGTAAAGATTCAGTTCTACCTAAAATAATCTACAAACTCAATGCAATTCTGGCCCAAGTACTAACATGCTATTCTAGATTCTAAATCCAGATGATCTGGACCAAATGATTCTAAAGCTTACAAGGAGATACAAGAGCACAGTCTCTGGAGTCAGACTGCTTGGTCCTAATCACAGCTTCCTCTCTTATCAGTTGTGTTGCCTTGGGCACATTACTCAATCTTCTCATGCCTCAGTTTCCTCATCTCTAAGATGGGAATGATGACAGCATGTCCATAATAGAGTTGACATAATGAGAAAAAAACTTATATAAGCAAAAATTTCATACAGTACTGCACATAAGTGCTCAACATATGATATTATTATTATTTTCTGGGAAATAAACAAAAATATTCAGGAAAACTCATTAAACTAATAGTTCAGTGATAGAGAGGCTTCCCAGGTGGCACAGGGGTAAAGAATCCGCCTGCCAACATAAGGAGACACCAGAGACACAGGTTCAGTCCCTGGGTCAGGAAATGTCAACCCACTCTAGTATTTTTGCCTGGGAAATCCCATGGACAAAGGAGCCTGGCCTGGCAGGGTACAGTCCATGGGATTGCAAGGAGTCATACACGACTGAGCGTGCATGCATGTGCGCATGCACACACACACACACACACATATGGTGGTGGTGAGGCAGGAGCAAATGGAGTTCCCAGGCTGAGCAAACAGAGTTCACCCCCTATGGACAGAAATTCCGTAACAGAAGGATAAATGGAAGGATAATCTGAGTCCTGCCCAGATACAAGACAGAGACCACATATTTCTCATTCTTGAAGTCAAGGAGACCTTCCCAACTAGAAAGCTCCTTGGAGGTCAAAAGGGGAGTGGTGTCAGTCCACCCATAGCCTCTTCGCTGGAATCCATCTTGGCTGAGAGATGCATGCACGCCTATGAGAGGACCCTGAGGTAAACCAAACACTGACTCAGACCCAGGCAAGTCAAAATGACTAGCCAAAGGAAACGGGAAGAAAGGGCTCATGTAAGTGATTTAAACTAGCACAAGGGCGTGACTCTCAGTCTGCCCAAGTGTCTATCTACATACACTCTTCTTCCTCTAATAAATACTTTACTTGTTTCACTACTTTCTGTTCTTGTGGGAATTCTCTACAAAGCAGAAAAGCCAGGGTCTTGTCACTGATCACCAGTCTAGTGACTGGGATTCAGCACTCTCATTGCCATGGCCCAACCTCAATCTCTAGCCGGGAACCAAAACCCTGCTTCAAGCTGCTGCAGGGCGAGGCCACTGATCGGTGGCAGGAGAACATGGATGAGCTGTACCACACAGGAAAGGAATCTCGAAGCCATAGAAATGGAAAGATTTACACCAGCACAGGGGCAGGCAAGCAATCGATGGACCTCACAGAATCCAGAAACAGATCCCCAAACATATGGCGGTCTTGCTCATCAGATTCCCACCTCACAACTTTAACCAAAAGGAAATCTGCATGAGTCAAAGATTTTAATCAACAACTATTAAACCATAAAAGTAACAGAAGAAAGCACAGGCAAATCCTTCTACAGACTTAGTACAAGGAAGGCTGTAATGAAACAGACTCAGAGAATGAACTTATGGTTGCCGGGGGAAGGATGGAGGGAAGGGATAGATAGGGAGATTGGGATGGACAGGTACACACTACTGTATTTAAAATTAATAACCAACAAGGACCTACTGTATAGCAAATAGAACTCTGCTCAATGTCATGTGGCAGCCTAGATGGGAGGGGGGTTTAGGGCACAACGGATATATGTATGTGGACAGCTGAGTCCCTTTGCTGTTCACCTGAAACTGTGACAACATTGTTAACTGGCTACACCCCAATACAAAATAAAAAGTGTTTTTTTTTTTTAAGAAAGGCTGTTATAAGCATAACACAAAATCCATGATTATACATAGAAAAATTAAAGTCAAAAGACAACAAACTATGAAAAATGTGCACTACATGCTACCAAAGGTTGATTTATTACACAATTCTTAAAAACCCATGAGAAAATGACCAACCAATAAGAATATGCAAAGAAATTCACACACGACAGCAAGAGTGGCCAATAAACACGTAACAAGAACACTCAACTCTGCCAATTAAAGATGCGTGTGCGTACTCAGTCGTGTCTGACTCTTCATGACCTCATGAACTGTAGCCCACCAGGCTCCTCTGTCCATAGAATTCTCCAAGCAAGAATACTGGAGTGAGTAGCCCTTCAGTGGGAGAACATTCCCTTCACCAGGGGATGTTCCTGACCCCAAGGACTGAACCTGGGTCTCCTGCATTGCAGGAGGATGCTTTGCTGTCTGAGCCACCAGGGACGCCCATCAATTAAAGCCGTATTTACTTTAATCCTATGTTGTTAACATATCATTACTTCTATACAGAACTTCAACTCTCTTGCCTTTCTCTGACTTCAAAGCCCCTATTTTCATTAAATCTCACTTTTCTAGACTCTATACCTCAGTCCTGCTTTCCTGCAAAACCTCCAGAAAACGCTGCCTACACTTGTCTCCGATGTCTCTTTCTATTTGCTTTTATCTTGTCAGGACTGTAAAAGATGCTTACACTGTTAAATCCAATGACAATCGAGCCTCATGTTACACGACCAAGTAGCAGCATTTGACATAATCTGTCACCCTCTCCCTCTTCAAAGCCGTCTTTTTGCTACCCTCTTGGTTTTCCTAATGCACTGCTGCTTTTCAGTTGCTTCCCTTCATCTCCCAACCTCAGTCTCTCTTAGGGCTCTAAACCCGCTTTAATACCCGAGTTCCAGTTTCTCTTCTGAACTCCAGACTTGCACAACCACTGCCTACTTGATGTCTCCACTTGGATGTCCAAGGGCAGACATGCCATACCCCAGGTCCAACTCTCAGGCCTCCCCTGGTCCTCTCCATTTCAGTCAATGGCAACTCTCTTCTTCCAGGTGCTTGGGCCAAAATCCTTCATGTCAGCTTTGACTCCTAATTTTCTCTTATATTCCACATTTAACCCAGAAGGAATGTATCTTAAAATACCTTCAACATCTGACCACTCACTCCCCTACCCCCACCACTCTCTCCAGAACATTCTAACGGCCCCCATCAGGCCTTCTTCCTTCCTCCTCTGCCTTCTGGCAGTCAGTTCTCAGTACAGCATCCAAACAACCCTCTACAGCATCAGAGGAACCCTGTCACCCTTCTCTCAAACCATGTAATGATTTCCCACCATATCCTCTGTAATTCAGAGGCCCTTCCGGAGCTGTGCCCCACCTGCCACCTCCCAGACGTCACCTCTGCCTTCACGCCTGCTCCTTGCACTCCAGAGGCACTGGCCAAGGTGTCTGCAGTCATGCCGCTCCACCTGGAATGCTCTTCCTGCACGGTTCAGCTTCACCTCCTCAGAGAGGCCTTCCCTGGCTGTGCTGTTTACACACACCCCTCTTCCTGTGATTTCTTTCTGTTTAAAATACTTATTGCCAATTGCCATATTTTACTAAAATTGTCTCTTCTCAATTGGAGTGATGGGAATGTAAAATCCATAGGGGCAAGATTTTTTTCTGTTTTGTTCACTGCTGTGCTTCCCTGTAACAACAAACTGTTCATTAACTCATGGTGTATGCAGAGGCTAAGGAAACAAGTACACGCTTACATGTTGTGTGAATTTGGCAGTGTTTACCAAAATTTTAAATGTTTACCTGTTGATCCAGTAATTTCTTGGAATTTACCCTATAAATTAGCTTACACAGGTGTGCAAATATGCATACATGTTTCTCTCCAAACTTGTTTTTAATTGTAAAACACCTGAGCAGCCACACAAAGTATATCCATTTGTACTAATACAGAAGAGTCCTTCAAAATAGTCTGATCCCATTCTTGTAGAAAATAGACACAGAGCATATACACATGTATCTAAATATAATTCATGATAATGTCTCGAAGGACATACAAATGAAGAAAGGGGGTAGTGAAAGAGTGATCTGTTTTTTTCTACTTCACTCATTCTATGAGACTGTTTAAATCTTTGTATTACTTAAATTTTGTAAAAGATAAATTTTAAACTTGCAGGGGAAAAGTCTGAAATAAGAGCAGCATATGACTGCTAGTGGTGAACATCAGAAAATTGAACTGGGATCAGGGAAACATTTTCTTGATATTTTTGTTATTTAAATTTTAATAATAGTAGATAAGTATGACTAGAAACAGCATGAAATTTTAAAACAGGTTAAAAATAATGTTTAGGAAGAAAATAAACAAGTTGTAAATATACATCTTGTAGATTTTGAAATAAAACAACTTCTTATTAGAAAATAATAGCCCTACTTTTCTTACATATAAAATATAAAAGACGGCTTCTGTTTCACAGTGTGAGTAGCATTCACCTTTTTAAATCTATAGTTACATAAAAGTATGAAATCATGTAAAATGAAAAGGAAGGTAACACTTGCAGAGGGAGATAAGTGAACACTCAGCCCAGCACTCCCTGCCCTTCCCTGGTGCCCAAAGGCCACCATGCTCATGCTGTTCAGGCGCCCAGGAGGCCCTGAGAGAATGCGCGCCTCCCATCATCAAAGGCAGCTAATGCTCCCAAAGCTCTGGTCAGAGGAACAAACACATCCATACACACAATCGTTTGTTTAACAGCTTCTGCTACATAATTCTAAGTTTTTCTCAATTTACAAAAAAAGTTTTAAGACATATATTGTCCTCTACCAATCCCAGAAGGCACTTTTTCCTTGACTGGTTTTGAGACTCATCCATTTGAGGCTGAACTGGTTATGAAAAATAAGATGAACACATAGGACAGGAATTTTATTCTAAATCCTTCATTTAGGTTTTTCAGAAACCTTTTAACTAGTAATATAGTGTGTTTAACTGAAAACTTTTGGCCATATGCTGGACACCACTGCTCACAATGGGAAAAGAAATCACAGAAGTGCAAGAAACAGGCTGTAGCCCCCAGGACAGAGTCTGAGGCTGGGTCCTCACTGGCTTCCAGGGGAGGTGGAACACAGTAATCCAACCAGGGCTCAAGGTACCCAAACTTTCCTGAGGGCATTTCAGTTACTAAATCCTCAAGTTTAGCCTCATAATGGAACTCTCTTCACCCCTCTATGGACTAGACATGGAATATCAAAGATCATACTAACAAGAGTTGAACTGGAATTGATTTCTTAATGAAGAATTAAAAACAATCTATAGGTAACTACATTTTAGTTTTACTGAGATCTTCTAAACATTACATGATATAAGCTTGTGACTTACCAAATTAGGAAGCAGACTAGTTCTTCTGACCTAAGTGCTCCAGAAGGTGGAAGAATGAAGACATATGTTGTCTACAGTCTCTGCTTTTTGAGATATGTGCAATATTTACAAAACATGAGTGATATACATTGAATATTATGATGACAAATGTGATGGCAAATAAGTGCCAAGAGTGTATGCGTACTAAGTCACTTCAGTCATGTCCAATTCTTTACAGCCCTATGGACTGCAGCCCCTCCAGTCTCCTCTGTTGATGGGATTCTCCAGGCAAGAATACTGGAGTGGGTTGCCAGGTCCTCCTCTAGGGGATCGTCCCAACCCAGGGATCAAATCCAATCTTTGATGTCTCCTACATGGCAGGTGGGCACTTTACTACTGACCACCTAGGAAGCCCAGAAGTTAAGAGTGATGGAATAAATAAATACTACAGGATTCCCTATATCATTGAGTCTTAAATCTTTATGCCTTGATAATAAGCTACTAAAATAAAATTGTTAATACTTCTCGTTTTTAATTTGAAATACGTTGAAAAGTTAAATGGATTTGGATTTTGTACCAAAGAATTTCTAGTATTTGGTTGTACCCGTTTTGAGAAGCAGTAGAATGGTAACTATCTTTGGGAAGAACCTTTTCAGAAAATAAATAATATCTAGTAAACAGGAAGATCATGTGAATTCACTACACTTAAATTTTCATATAAACTTTACCTTAACGAAGAAATGAGCTTAGTGGTCAAAGAAATAGAGATTCTAGGAAAAACATAATAAATGGAAACTTTAAGATCATATACAGAAACAGAAAAAGGGGTATTTTTAAAGTATTTAAAAGACATTATGACCTATTGAATTTCTACTGCCAGTGAAAAGGTAAGCCAATCAAATGTAAATAGTTTTACAATCTGCCTCAAGAATACTACATATTCAGTTATTTTATAAATGTAAATTCAGTTAATCTGTATAAGAACCATATGAAGAGTTATTAATATTCTTAGTGAATAGATAAGAAAACTGAGACTTGAAGAGGTCATGGAATTGCCAAAGGTATACCAGTTGTTCTGGAACCAGGATTTCCAATATAAGCTGTGTGGTTCTGGAGATCCTGCTCTGAACCTATATATACTGCTTCCCCAGGCAAGCAGAATGATAGCACCAACAAATCCTCACGAACCAGGAGCAAAGACAGGGTCATAATGAATTATTAAATACTTCACTGACAAGCATTTAATCAAATCTTTCTGACCTCAGAATCTCAGAAAATAAAACTTAAAAATATCATTATTCATCTTTACATCAAGAATGACATTTGAAGACACAAATAATTACAAAATGGCAGTTCAGAGATTGTTTTATTTTCTTGATTTAAATTTCCATTGCACATTCCTGAATTCCAAAATCCTATGCACAGCAAACAAGGGCCTCCAGACTGAATGTTATGGCCTCCAATATCTCTTATCTTTACCTCTTACCAATCTGCCTAATATATTCTATTCCCTAGACATCTCTGATTATTCATGCTCCCCTCTGCCCCTTATCCTCTAATGCCAAATTTCTACTCATTTTTCAGAACTTACATCCAAGCCATCAACAAATCCTGCTAGTCATACCTCTCCATGCCCTTCACTGGATCCTACAGGACCCGCCTCACTGGAACCCTTGCCTCCATCTACCCCATAGCAGCCACAGCGGTATTTTCAAAACACAAAGCAGAATACGCCACTCTCCTTCTTGGAAACTTTCAGTGGCTCTTCCATGATCTGTCACGGCCTGCAGGTTCTGTGTGTTTAGGCCCACACCTTTTTCTGCATGATTCTTACACATCCTCACTAGACTATCATCTTGTTCCTGGCATGTGTCTAGCCAGCCTTGTGCTCTCCAAGCCCTTGTCCTTGCCTTGCCCTCTGAATGGAGTGATGCTCTGCCCCCAGCTCCTTCCACAGTGACTCTCTTCTCCATGTCTCCATCCCAATGTCACAGCCTCAAACCCTCCCATGACCACCCAACCTAACCTGCTCCACCTGTGTTCTCTCTCATCATCCTATTTCTTTCAGAGCAACCAATCTGTAAATCTCTGAACTGTTTAATTATTTGTTTATTTTCTTTCCTTTATATTAGTTTCCTATTGCTGCTGTTAATAGATTACCAGAAACTTAAGAGGTTCAAATTACACATTTGTTATTTTATAATTCTGAAGTCAGAAGTCCAGGATGGGTCTCGCGGGTTAAAATCACGGTGTTGGCAAAGCAAGAGTCTTTCTGGAGGCTCTGCTGCTGCTGCTAAGTTGCTTCAGTTGTGTCTGACTCTGTGCGACCCCATAGATGGCAGCCCACCAGGCTCCCCCGTCCCTGGGATTCTCCAGGCAAGAACACTGGAGTGGGTTGCCGTTTCCTTCTCCAATGCATGAAAGTGAAAAGTGAAAGTGAAGTCGTTCAGTCGTGTCCAACCCTCAGCGACCCCATGGACTGCAGACTTCCAGGCTCCTCCATCCATGGGATTTTCCAGGCTAGAGTACTGGAGTGGGTTGCCATTGCCTTCTCCGTCTGGAGGCTCTAGGGCAGTGTATTTTCTTGTCTTTTCCAACTTTTAGAGGCTGCCACATATTCTGCCCTTCCTACTTCAAAGAAGCAATGGCAGCAGAGACTCTTTAACATCACAACATTCCAACACTGACCCTACTTTTGTCTCTTATCTCCACTTTTAAGGGCCCTTACCATTGCCTGGTGGCTCAGACTGTAAAGAATCGGCCTGCAATGCAGGAGACTCGGGTTCAATCCCTGGGTGGGGAAGATCCCCTGGAGGAGGAAATGGCAACCCACTCCAGTACTCTTACCTGGAGAATCCCATAGACAGAGGAGCCTAGTGGGCTACAGTCAGTGGGGTCGCAAGGAGTCAGACATGACTGAGTGACTAACATACCATCAGGACCAACTGGATAATTCAAAATAGTCTCATTTTAATATCAGCTGATTAGCAAGCTGAATTTTTTCTGCTACTTTAATTTTTTTGTCAAGTAATGTGACATATTTACAAGTTCTGGGGATTAGGACACAGGCATCTTGGGAGGCCATTATTCAATCTACTGTACTTTCCCACTAAAGTGTAAGCTCCACAAGGGCAGACATTGTCTTGTTCACTCCAGGAGTCTAGTTCCAAGCATTACAGGGCCTACTGAAAGCATTCAAGAAATTTGTTGAATTATTTAAAATGCTACCGCTTTGGTGATGTTCTTAACTTGTCAAGACTCGTGTTTTAACCTCTGTGATCTTATAGAAATTTTTACACTTCCTGTGATAGTGTATACATTCCGTTATGTTTTCATTAGGTTCACATGCTTACATCAGGTCTTTGGTTACATGTGAAGTGTCCTGATAACATAAATGGTTAAGTGCTGTGAAAGAGGTATTCAGTCAATGATTTTTAAAGTGAAAGAGACTTTAAAAGTTTTCAAAAATTTGTTAATGATTTCATAATTGTTTTAATGATTCCCTAATAGTGTGGTATATTCTAACAATGTGTCAATAAAGGATCACCTTGCTATGAAATGTATGTTAATAAATTTTAAACTTGAAAAGGATTTGGAGTATAAGTCTCAATCCAATATTTTATATTTGAAACCCAAAGAAGCTAAGTAATTTGTCTAGTTATGCACAAAAATCATGAATCTGGCAAAAGATCCAGTGAAGTTTCTATAAGAATCCACTTCCTGAGGCTGCCATGAAGATGAAATGAATGCATTTAAAAGGACATAAATGCAGGACCTAGCACAGAGCAAGTGCTCGATAAATAATGGGGTCAGTAGATGCTTTTATTGGCATGATTATTATCATAAACATTATATATTTCCAATCTCTCAATAACAGAAATAATTTATGCAAAGTAGACTGTCAATGAATACTTGAGTTAATGAATGATTAAAATATAAAATACAAATAAACAAGGTTACACAATTTTTAACAAGCTAATGCTTTGCTTCTTTCATAGGAAAGGACAGGTAAACGAGAAAAAGCAAAGCAGCAAAGGCCTATCAGTATCACACTGACCTGTGTCATGATGCCTCTCCAACCTGTCCTTACTAATGGCACTTGCCCTCCTCCCTTATCATCTGTTTCGGCAAGGATACAAGCATTTATATAACACTGCTAAGGTGCTATGTCATTTACCTTATTTACTCTTTGACATCTGCACTGATAAGAAGGCAGTGGTGGGTAAAACTGTTGGTTCTATAGCACAATTCAAAGCAGTAGCAACAAACCGTGTATCTTTGTGTCTTTCACTGCCACTCATTTCCAGTTTAAAAATAATTGCCATTTCACTTAAGAAGGCCTTCATGAAGTAGTAAACATCATTTTATTAAATCTGTATCCTTTAGTACAGGTCTTTTAAATATTCTGTATCACAAAATAGGATGTACACATAAAACATTTCTGCTGGATACCAAAGCATGCAATTGTTTTGAGTTGCCAGCTAAACTATCTGCTTTGTTCACGGTATAGCAATTTTACTTGAAAGAACAGCTAATTATTATTTAAAGTTCAAGATAGACCAATGGATTTTAATGTAACAGACTATGAAATTCATTATATGGTTTCATATTTCACCCACATTGCAACTAAAGAGTTGCTACTTGATGAATTTTGGTGCAATAATCAAAGAATATCCCCAATTATCTGATAGAGCTAATTCCAACTACATAACTGTGTGAGGCTATATTTTAACATACTTTAACCAAAACAATTTACAACACATTGAAGGCAGAGTAGAAATGTGAACCCAGCTACCTTTACTGTTACTAAATATAAATTTTAAGTGTTTTATTAAGAATAATAAGTATTTTAAGTGTTTTCAGTTTTAATTCTGAAAATAGTAAATATTAATAAACATAACCCACATAAATAAAAGAACTTTGAGGTATTCAAGCATTCTGAAGAGTGTAAAGGGACCCTGAGATCAAAAAATTTTGAGAAATGTGCTGTTTAATAAGGTACCCACTAGTCACATATTATTTTTCATATTAAAATCAATTAAACTTATAAATAAAATATTAATTCATACCAGACTCAGCTCAAGTGCTCAATAACTACATGTGGCTAGTGGCTATTAGAATATAGAACATTTCTATCATCACAGAAAGTTCTATTGGACAGCGCTTATCTATAACTGTATTTGGGGTCAGTTAATCAGCATCTTACTAAATATCTCTGGTACAATTCTTTCAATATTTTCATACCCATTTTAACTCTAAAAAGAATATATATCTAAACACTAAAACATTAATATCTCTTCTACATATAGATGACATGGTAATGTTATACACATGATACTATATTGTAGCCCATAATGCCTTAAATATACATTACTAGAAATTATGCTGAACAAGAAAGATATCTGTTCAACTGAATAGTTATTAACTCAATAAATATTTATTGTGGGTTTTACATAAGACAAGCCTATGTGATTATTTATTATCTTTCACATTTCAATATATTCCTGTCCAAATTTATAAGCACTGGGTCTCAGTATTTTTTGTTTTTGTGTGTTTATAATAAACTATTTTGTCAAGGGTCAAGTTATGCTGCTTCACTTTATTTTCATAACTAAGGATTTAAACCCAGTCCTTCCCTCTTATTATCTATTGATCATACAAAATAGGTGTTATAGTTCATAATCATAAACCACTAATTATGACTTTCATGTTTTCCAAAGACTTCTGTACATGTGGCTGAAGAAAGCAGTTTTTAAAGTTATATTAAGTTATAGTAAACAATGAAATTATTAAATTTGTTTTGAATGAATTCCTATCACCTAGGGTTTATAGAAGGCTTTTATCTCCTGTATAGTGTTGTAGGATTTCTAACTTTAAAAAATTTTAGCAGCTAATTATTTTGATTTGACAATCCTTATATCCTACTAAAAGCAGGGAATGAAATTTGGGGAAGCTTATTAAAGCTTATTAAAGTTAAAATTTTAAATACATTTTGTTTAAATACACTTTTTTACATATTTTTACATATTAAGAAAGCTGCAAAGTACTTTGGAATACCAAGAAGCTTGGGCGGGCCTGTATTTGTCCTCTGTTCCTCCTCACTCAGTAGATAAGAAATTTACAGTGTAGTGGACATTGCCTCTTATTTCCTGTTTAGTTTAAGGCAGTGCTCCCTGGCAGGCAAGACATTTACAGGGAGGAGAAGAACAGGAGAGATATGTGGGCTTCTGGCCAGGTAGGTACTTTTCTCTGGTCAATGACTGAGACCTGTACCTGGAACTAGGTGAGAGATTAGCTGTTTGCATCTATACAAAAGCCCTCTTCCATTTTAGGACTATGTATCACCCCCTTCATACACCCCGTGAAAGATTCTTTTTGGAGAAAGAAGACAATAGTTTTTCTTAAATCTTCTTTTTGGGTGAAAGAAGCAAAAACATGATCCATAAAACAAACATACTCTTTGTACAGTATAGAGTAGGTACTAATTTGGGGCTTACAAAATCACCCCTCCTCCATGCAGAAGAATGTGTACCATAAATTGAATTGTAGGAATTTATTTCTTCAATAAAAATAAATAAAAACAATTACTATTTAAATTAAGTAATTTTTGTAAACTATAAACTTTATAATATGCTAGCTCCTTAAGCCTGTTTTCAATTTTGTCTTGCTATATAAGTTCATTCTAAACAGTGTTTCTGTAACCAGAAAGGCTTATGATCTAAATAAGAGCTAACATATTTTCATAAACTGCTTTATTTTCCATATAAACTGTTTGTATGCTTATGCAGCAAATTATTTTCCAAGAAACATTAATCTATGGTTAAGAGTAAAAGTTTGACACTATATTGGCAGAGGTAGAATTTTTTTAAAGTAAAATCAGATTTTATGATTCAAATTGGCTTGTTAAATTTTAGTATGGAAAAATTAGGAAACAGATAAAAGTTATATGACTACTTATTAAACTGAAAAAAGAAATAATGTTTACAAAATTCAAATCATGCCTCTATACAGTAGCAATCTAAAATACTATGTTAAAAAGGTAGTATTTAGGGGCTTCCCTAGTGGTCCAGTGCTTAAGACTCCACACTCCCAACACAGGAGGCCCAGGCTCGACCCCTGGTCAGGGAACTAGATCCCATATGCCGCGACTAAGAGCCCTCAGGCTTAACTAAGACCTGGTGTAGCCAAATAAATTAAAAATAAATGAAATACAAAATAAAATAAGGAGGCAATTCATTAAAAGAAGCCATAAAGGTTAATCTAACAATGTAACAGAGACTTTGGGGTCCAACTGATTTGAGTATAAATCATGGGTCAAACACTCAATGGGTGGTGGTTCTTGAGTAAGTTTTCTTCTTAAGTCTTGGTTTCCATACATATGACACAATAATAACTACTTCAAGGCTGTTTTCAGGACTGAATTAGTCAATTTCTATAAACTGCTTCATACAGTAAAGGATACACAGTAAATAATTAATGAATGATCCTACACATCACACACACAGTTTCCCCAGGACATAAATATACTTGCAAGCATTTTACACTGATTCACTTTAGTAATCCACACCTGATATATTTTATTTAAAAAATTTTACTACGTCAAATATCACTTAGAAGTTTAAATAGGAATACGACCCAGCAATCCCACTGCTGGGCATACACACTGAGGAAACCAGAACTGAAAGAGACACATGTATCCCAATGTTCATCGCAGCACTGTTTATAATAGCCAGGACACGGAAGCAACCTAGATGTCCATCAGATGAATGGATAAGAAAGCTGTGGTACATATACACAATGGAGTATTACTCAGCCATTAAAAAGAATACATTTGAATCAGTTCTAATGAGGTGGATGAAACTCGAGCCTATTATACAGAGTGAAGTAAGCCAGAAAGAAAAACACCAATATAGTATACAAACACATATATATGGAATTTAGAAAGATGGTAATGATAACCCTGTATGTGAGACAGCAAGAGACACAGATGTATAGAACAGTCTTTTGGACTCTGTGGGAGAGGGAGAGGGTAGGATGATTTGGGAGAATGGCACTGAAACATGTATAATATCATACGTGAAACGAATCGCCAGTCCAGGTTTGATGCATGATACAGGGTGCTCGGGGCTGGTGCACTGGGATGACCCAGAGGGATGGGACAGGGAGGGAGGTGGGAGGGGGGTTCAGGATGGGGAACACGTGTACATCCGTGGCAGATTCATGTTGATGTATGGCAAAACTAATACAATATTGTAAAGTAATTAGCCTCCAATTAAAATAAATTTGTATTAAAAATATTTTTTTAAAGTTTAAATAAGAAAATTAAGATATGGAGCCTATTATACAGAGTGAAGTAAGCCAGAAAGAAAAACACCAATACAGTATACTAACGCATATATATGGAATTTAGAAAGATTGTAACAATAACCCTGTATACGAGACAGCAAAAGAGACACTGATGTATAGAACAGTCTTTTGGACTCTGTGGGAGAGGGAGAGGGTGGGATGATTTGGGAGAATGGCATTGAAACATGTATAATATCATATATGAAACGAGTCACCAGTCCAGGTTCTATGCACGATACTGGATGCTTGGGGCTGGTGCACTGGGACGACCCAGAGGGATGGTATGGGGAGGGAGGAGGGTTCAGGATGGGGAACACATGTATACCTGTGGTGGATTCATTTTGATATATGGCAAAACCAATACAATATTGTAAAGGTAAAAAATAAAATTAAATTAAAAAAAAAGAAAATGAAGATACTTAAATTAAAAAAGTCATATGCAATTGCATAAGACTATCAAAAACAGACTCTCAGAATCCTATGAGACTCTTTCACTTAAGTATGAACTCACTCTACAGTGTCCCAGACCGATTCGTTGACTTTGAAAAGCAAGTGTTTCAAATTTTGTATATTTCAGATGGGGGATAAGGAGGGAGGGATAGGGGGAGAGGAAGGAAGAAAGGGAGGGATAGAGAGAATGAGAAAGGAGGAGATTGAGACTAAGTCCTATAATACAGACTGAGCCCCTGGATCAATGAATACCCTGAAGTCGTCACCTCTTGTTTTAATGTTACACGAGCCAATAAAATTCATTCCTTGCCCTCCTCCCGGCTTTGGGCTTGTGCCTACTGATTAAGTTGGGTATCTGAAACTTACAACCCAATAGTATTTATTAATAAACTAGTTATGGGTGAGAATACACTAGGTAGACAAGACATAGGTTTTATTTCTATAACATCCATTATAATTCTTTAGTGAATGATGGTTTTAGCCTTTGTACTCAGGACACTGATCCCCAAGCCTGGAAGCGGCAGCACTATTGCACATATCCCTGAGATGTAACCACGGAATTCCTTTCTGAATTAAGACCAGGTTGCACATACCTGTATGCATCTGTTTTTAACCATACACTTTGATAGTCTGTAAAGAAGATCAAATGGCAACAAAGACTACAAAGATGCAAATGAGATTTTTCTAGTCTCAACAATTTAGAAAAGAAGATAAGAAATTCTTTTTCCAGAAAGACTTCTGCTACATTCATATGAGGAGGTGTACAATTCACAACCTGTTGTCTCAGTTATGCAGAAAGACTACAGCTCTGTGTTTCTGTTTCGGGTATGTCTCCCATCCCCATCATCGGGGAGTGCTCATTAAAGTGTGACTGGAGACCTAGCTAATGGTCGCTATTATAATCTTGCCTTTTTGAGCTAAGAGACTCACCTACAAGAGGTGTTTGTTTAGGGAGAGGGTAAACATGCAAACTAGAGATTTCTGTTGTAGAAGGTGCTATACAATCTGGCACTAGAATTTCCAGGCATCTATCCAGTTATTCACAAACAGGATATGGGTGGGATTAGTGCACTAGGAACAGTCAGATCACAGGACGTCCCAGCTGCAAAACCTCAACAATATGAGGGTTTTCTGGACTACTCCCGGGCTATAAAGTTAGGCTGACACTATAATCAGAGTATCTTAGTAGTCTGAAGACTCTGGAGTGAGTTATAGACATAAAACTGTCTTTCAGGAGGAGTGTTTCACAAGGCCAAAACAATCTAGAACTCAATGAATATCCACAGAGAGCTGTCCAAACTGTCCTGTTTCTCCAAGTATCTCTTAACTAAGAACAGCTATCACCCTAAGTCACTCTGGGGAACAGAGAGTGGAGACTCTTGTTTTCTCTAGGTCACGTGTTTTGTAATTCAACTTGAATCTTCAGATTGACAAAGAGTACAGCAACCCACAGCATCTCCAGACCTTAAAACTGATTTACAAATGACAAAGCCCTTCAACCAGAACATCCTCAGAGCAACACCACGAGATTGTATAGTTGGTGTTCTCATCACCACCTTTTAAGGAAAAGGCATATAAATTCACACAGAGAGTCAGCAGGAAAGTAAGGATTAAAAGCAGGTCTCTGGAGTTCTCTCCGAAGTACCATGGTATTCCAGGAACAAATTGAAGCCTCTTGCTAGGTGCTCTGAATTTCTCAATTAATCTTCCATAAAACCTTTGTGCTGTTTATATGCATGCATCTAAAATTCTCTTCGATTCCTGCACACAATTATTTCATCCTCTGGTAAACATTTGTATTCTAATTTCTCAATACATGGGTAGATGTTCAGCTCTAGAAAAATATACCCTTAAGTGCCATCAAAACACAAGTTGCTACACAATAATTTTTCAGACTTGCAAAAATGAAACAAGGGAAAAATCAAGGGAAACAGTTAAGCTTCAAGTCAGATAGTTTAAAAACTTTAAAATGGGCACAATTTACATAATTCAAAATTTGTGGGAAACTCTGATGCTTACAGATCACAACTGAGGAAGCAGGTGATGTAGAGTCATACTGGAGGAAGTCGTCATGCTGAGAAATGCAGGGACTTTTACATTAGAGAATTTCTCAGGTTTATTGAGGAACACATATATACACAAATTTTTCTTATGACTTCCCTAAAGTCTATTTTCTCTGAGATCTGTCCTTCCTGCATTTCTGCCAACCTCACTCTTTCTAGAAACCTCACCTTGTGGCTGGGCAGGAATCACTGAGCTGCCGTATTCAAACAAAAAAAATGCATCTTAGCGCTCAGTCTTGAATGTACCTCAGAGTGTTACCACATGACGAGTGCTTTGAGTTCATGATGACGGTGGGCAAACTATTCAGTTAACTACTGGCTAACTCGAAACTACTAAAAATGTATTCAAAATTTTAAAATAATGTCCTCCATTTCCTTTCATCCTTAAAATACTGTCTCATCTAAATTTAATTCAAATTCATGATTTCTGGTCTTTGTATTTACAATTAACAAAGGTCTACTAAACCACCAGGTACACAACTCCTCCTCTTTGCATATATTGTGCTGGCTCAAATTCCTTCAGGAGTACTGACATTCCTCCCAAAGTAACAAGGGCTGAATGTCAACCTTCCAAGTGTTTTCAAATTTTCTGTAATAAAACATATTTTCCCCACTAAAAACAATGAAACTTGGGTTGCATTTATTGTATAGGAATGCTTCAGACAGAAGGTCAGTGCTGTGCTTAAGGCACAATTCTCTGTCTATACTGACTGTGTGATTGATAACATACATGAGGTTATTGTTATGAAGCATAAAATGTCGATTCGTAGGCTGAAAAAGGTTTAAAACATAAAATAAATCAATAAAACACTATGATTTGGTAAACCACTTTAAAGAGAAAAACCTACGAAATACATTATGCCAATAACCCACATGTCAAAAAAGAAATTCCCACCTTAGAAAAAGAAATTCCTTGTGAGCAGCATGAACGTTCTAACACAAGTTTAGCACACCAGAAGCTGTCAAGTTCCAATACCTATTATTCACAGCTCTTTAATCACTGCCACAGAGTTGATTATAAACAGCCTCATACGTTTTAAAATAAGGTCATTCTGAAATGAAACAAAAGGCAGTAAATATTCTCATATATAAGGAACTTAAATCCTAATGCACCACAGAACTGTGTATGCTCAAACGTTCAATACAGAGTAGGTTAATCACACCTTTTATTAACCATGTCAAGTGTCTGCTCTGCGTAGATTAAGTGGAATAACTAAATTGCAGCATCAACTAAATCCAACAGCTTAAAAAAATCCCTCCCCAACCAATTTTATTCTTGAGACCTTAGGCATTATTCATGGTATCATAAAAGTAAAATATAATAATCAAATTGTTAATCTACTGAAACAATGCCCTGCAAACTCATGACGGAAAGACTAGTCTGTAAGGAAAACTTATACAGCTTCACCGATGACACAGTTGGTGACCTCAAATGTGTGTTAGAGAAGAAGGTATAAAATATTTTAACAGAGTGGCAGAACATTTTTCAGAAAAATATTAAATTAAAATTGAGAATAAGGAGATAAAGTACTACTCAGAAGGCAAGGTCCTAAAACAGTAAGCTGAAACCAGTAACTTAAATAAAGACAACAGAAACAAGAGAAACAAAAGTAACAACTTGGCTTTGTATCAAGAGTCCTTTATGACAGCTGGTCATTACAGAATCTCTAGGAAAAATCTCAAGTAGTCTCATGATTCCAGAGTGGTTTCCTATCATCATGGCCCCTGTTAGCATAAGAGGAGTATGTAACTACAACCCTTCGTTTGGGAACTTTAAGCTAATAGAATGAAAAGACTGGACCTGAAGAACATTTGATTCCAAGAGTCCCATGGACTGCAAGGAGACCCAACCAGTCCATTCTAAAGGAGATCAGTCCTGGGTGTTCTTTGGAAGGGATGATGCTAAAGCTGAAACTCCAGTACTTTGCCACCTTATGTGAAGAGTTGACTCATTGGAAAAGACTCTGATGCTGGGAAGGATTGGAGGCAGGAGGAAAAGGGGACGACAGAGGATGAGATGGCTGGATGGCATCACCAACTCAATGGACGTGGATTTGGGTGAACTCTGGGAGTTGGTGATGGACAGGGAGGCCTGGCAAGCTGCGATTCATGGGGTTGCAAAGAGTCGGACACGACTGAGCGACTGAACTGAACTGAACTGAACCATGTTTGCCTTTAATTGACTACTTTAGGATTTCCCCATGAAGTTTTCAGACTAAAAATCCTGAAGTTTTTTCTGGAAGAGCAAACTTGCTAAGTGAGCAACTTTCCCCCACTTTTCCATTTCTTCCTAACAAGTGTGCCTGCCTATAGTTACAAATTACATTCTGGGAAGAGATAAATTAAAAAGTTTGTGCCAACTTAGCTCCTGAACACTGATCCTTATGCATTTACATTATGTAGTAACACAACCTTTGTGGAGAACACCTACAGCGTAAACTCGTTATCAGAACAATAATTGATAATGATAATAATTTTCCTCTTTTCCTGTGAAAACAGGAAAGAAAAACATGCACTAACATTTTACGATCTTAAAAAAATCACATCATGTCCCACTTTCTACTGAATCATTCACTTCCCTCCACTGGTTTTAGAACTATTAGCTTAAAAAGCATTATTTCTTGCATAATAAACAGTTACTCACCTCCTGGACTTTGTTTCCCATTTAAAATAGATTCATTTTTAAAGAAAAGCTTTTAGTTAATTGTAGTTAGTTACTTTTGACAAGGTAAGTACCAAGAGAAAATGCTGACCGTAGAGAAAGCCATGAGACTACTCTCTGCCCATATTCCAAAACAAGAGCTACATAGAGCTTTCTGAAATTAACTCAGCATTGTTATTCATATCAAATTCTCTTAGTTCTATTCTATTCTACAGTCATCGATATTTTATAAAATTACTTCTCACATTAAAAAGTACACTTGTGATACGGAAGTGATGTTCTTCCAAGGTCAAATTTTTAATGATGCCACTGCACCGTCTTTATTTTTTTAATATAAATTTATTAATTTTAATTGGAGGCTAATTACTTTACAATATTGTAGTGGTTGTGCCATACATTGACATGGATCTGCCATGGGTGTACATGTGTTCCCCATTCTGAAGCCCCCTCCCACCTCCCTCCCCATACCATCCCTCTGGGTCATCCCAGTGCACCAGCCCCGAGCACCCTGTCTCATGCATCGAACCTGGACTGGTGATCCAACTAATGCATATATATATGGAATTTAGAAAGATGGTAACGATAACCCTGTATGCGAGACAGCAAAAGAGACACTGCACCGTCTTTAATGCTGCTTTTCAGCAGTAAATTACATAAAGACCTTCAGTAGAGACAATAATCGAAAGACCCTCTCTGACTTGGCTCTCTGTTAAGTATGAATATAAAATTATTTCCTTAGTAGTTCAAATAGTACACAACCTTAAAAATACAGTGCACATGTCAAAATATGGTGATTTCCAAAGATAATGTTTGGTCTATACCCCAAACCATCACTGATTTGATGGACATGAGTTTGAGCAGGCTCCGGGAGTTGGTGATGGACAGGGAAGCCTAGCATGCTGCAGTCCATGGGGTCGCAAACAGGTGGACACGACTGAGTGACTAAACTGAACTGATACCCCATACCTAAAGATACTGGTGGAATTATTGCTCCTGTTCTTCTATTTCATATCTTCAGAGGTTCATGCAAAGATAAAAAGATTATAATGAAGACCCTCGGCTAGTGCTTCACCCTAATGCCAAGCACTTTGCTCTTCCTCTATTTTCTGGGGTGACTTACAGAGCTTCAGGACAGTAAGACTTTGACCCAACCAAAACATCTTTTTGAAAGACTGGTCTTATGACTTTAAAATATGCTGGTCAGTAGGGGATGGGGGGAGAGGGAAAAAAGCAGAGAACTCTAGGCTAGAGTAACCAAACAAGCTATAAAAAGGATGGCTGTTAGTTCAAGTATCATTATTTACCCACAGAGCAAGGTGTGGTCACCTGAATCATATGAGTGGAAATATGACTTGTTTAGGGGCAATGACTGATTCCTTCATTTATTTAAAACATTCACTGAGCATCTGTCATAGGTCAGACACTACAATTAAAAAAATGAACAAATCAATTTTATTACCAAGGATCTCACAAGTAGGGTAGACAAACATTAAATAAATAAGTTATAATACATTATGATGGGTGTACTTGATATAAACATAACAACCTGATAGAGAACAAAGAGTAAAAGAAGGATTAACTTTCTCAAGGATGGACACTGGGGCAAGTTTCAAGAAATTAAAGTGCTTTAGCAAGAAGATGTCTAAGCTTTTTTTTCCTTAAGCTGGTTCTTAATGGATAAACTGAACACTGAAAAGAGATGAAAATCTTTTCATAAAGAAGAAAAAGGAACTGCTTCTTCCAGGCAAATTCCACCAAGCTATTCCTAAATTAGGGAAACCATAGAAGACTACTCAATTTTGCTAGAGGACAGAAGGTTGAATTCAAGTGCAAATGATATACTTGAATTCTAAGAATGCATTTTATGATTTAAATTCACTGGTGGGTTAATAATAGACCAGGCATGTCCCAACTCATTCATGTCTGGCCCCTCTCAATAAATGCCATGAGGGTACACACACTCTTTGAAGGTGCCAGGTACACCATGGCTCCCCTATGGCTGCATCATCAAGAACCCCCTGACACAACTGCCTAGCCCTTGAGCTGGTCAAGTTTCCCAACCATCCTCAGGGTTTTCGCCACCATCCACACACAGCTGAGTGGTTGGAGCTGTAACCAATCATGGTAAGTTGGGGATGGGGATCTTCCCCCGTCTTCCCAGAAGGATCCAAGAATGGCAGGAAGTAATAGAATAGACTGCTTTTGTTTTATTCATTATATGATGTCTGTTTGTCAGCAAGTGATTGGAAGGAAAAGAACCTATTAGTTTTGTTTTTAGAAGTAGGAAAATAGTCCTCAACCAAATGAAAAACAATAGATACAGGGTCAAGAAACAGGCTGGATGGTTATCAGGATGTTCCAAGGAACACGAACATTTATGGAATGGATGAAGATAATGGAGAAGAAACCACCAAAGACATGGAGAGACTAAGATGGCCGTGTCTGTGGGAAACCACTGTGGGAGAAATTCAAGAAGGGCAGGTGAGGCAGACACAGTTCTGAGTGACTACCCTGTATCATCCCTGCGTTATAAGTATGGACAAGAGACATCTCTCCCAGTATATCACTGTTACATGATGAAAGTGAAGGGATTTTACAGATATAATGAGGGTCTCTAATCAGCTGACTTTGTGTTTTTCAAGAGATTATCCTGAGTGGGCCTGACTTAATCAGATGAAACCTTTAAAAGAGGGCTTAGACCTCAGACCTCCCCTGAGCTCAGAGATTCAAAGCAGAGACTTTCTCTCTTTTACTGTTCTTAAAGAAGGAAAAGGCCATGTTTTTTTTTTATTTTTAAACTTTACAATATTGTGTTAGTTTTGCCAAATATCGAAATGAATCCGCCACAGGTATACATGTGTTCCCCATCCTGAACCCTCCTCCCACCTCCCTCCCCATACCATCCCTCTGGGTCACCCCAGTGCACCAGCCCCAAGCATCCAGTATCGTGCATCGAACCTGGACTGGCGACTCGTTTCATACATGATATTATACATGCTTCAGTGCCATTCTCCCAAATCTTCCCACCCTCTCCCTCTCCCACAGAGAGGGAGACTGTTCTATACATCAGTGTCTCTTTTGCTGTCTCATACACAGGGTTATTGTTACCATCTTTCTAAATTCCATATATATGCGTTAGTATACTGTATTGGTGTTTTTCTTTCTGGCTTACTTCACTCTGTATAATAGGCTCGAGTTTCATCCACCTCATTAGAACTGATTCAAATGTATTCTTTTTAATGGCTGAGTAATACTCCATTGTGTATATGTACCACAGCTTTCTTATCCATTCATCTGCTGATGGACATCTAGGTTGCTTCCATGTCCCATGGAAAGGAGCAGCCTTTCTACAAATGCAAGGAAAGGGATTCTGTCAATAATCTGAAGGAGTTTGGACGATGATCCTGAACTGCATGTGGGAACGTGGACTGGTGGAGTCCTTTCACTGCAACGTCCAACACCCACTGAGGCTGTGCCTGGACTCATGACCCACAGAAACTGTGAGGTAATAAACGTGTTGTTGAATTCATAACATTTGTGGTGATTTACGCAGCAATGGAAGGGTAATCCATTAAGCAGGGTCCCAGCTTTGCTTTTCTTTTGGACATGAAAGTGGGCAAATTCCGGGAGATGGTGAGGGACAGGAAGTCTTGTGTGCTGCAGTCCATGGGGTTGCAAAGAGGCAGACACGACTTGGCAACTGAACAGCAGCAGCAGCAGCAGCTTTTCTAAGAGTGAAGGAGAACTGGGAATCGATCTTTAGGTCATCAGGTCCCTGATACATGTTAGGACTTAGGAGGGGCTGTATTTTCAGCAAAGGCAAAGTAGAAACCCAATAACATAGGTGAGAACCATGAGAGTCTTGTTCATCCAGGACATTCCAGATCCTGAGGCTGGGACAGTGAGGCTAATTTCACATCACACCATTGACAGGCAGGAGGGACAGCGTGCCACTTGCTTTGCTCAGCTCTGTTAGCCAGACTGCAAGTCCCCTGATGACACACTGCATGCCTGTCCTATTCATGATTCTGTATATTCAGCTCTCAGCCACCCAGCACATTTTAAACATTCCAGTATTTACTGATGAATGAATGACGCACACTGGCCAAGATGAAGAAGTCAGTCAGAATATTTGAAGTTCTATGAGGAAAAATTAGTACAAATCAGCACCAGTCTTCACGACTCCTTAAAACTATTCACTTTCACTCATGCTCGAAGTATGAATAATCTGTGATGCTACAGAAGACAGTGGTCTAGTCACTGTGCAGCAAATCCACACCGCCTGCTGTGTGTCCGATGCTGGGTAAACTCCTAATTGATGTCTCTGTGTTCCTTCTAGCTGTGCTCTTGGCCAACTCCACACATCACCCACAGCAACCTTTTTAAGACAACTCATCTTTAATTCCCTTGTTCCAAATCTTTTAATGGCTTCTCATTGGTTCAGTGATAAAGAATCCACCTGCCAATGCAGGAGATGTGTGTCTGATTCCTGGCTCAGGAAAATCCCTGGAGTAGGAAAGGGCAACCCACTTCAGTATTCTTGCCTGGGAAATCCCATGGACAGAGGAGCCTGGTGGGCTACAGTCCACAGGGTTGCAAAGAGTCAGACATCACTGAGCGATTGAGGACATTATACTGAGGATAAAAGCCCAAGTGCTCAGGGTGGTTTCCATCTTCTGGCTCTGCCCACCTCCCACCCCACCCCACCCCAGCTCCTCCCATGCCATCCCTTCATCACCTCGGACTACCCGTGCCTGCTATCCTGGTGTCTGGAACTTTCTGCCTTTGCCCACCTCCTTCTCACCCTTCATATCTTAGGTTAAGTCTCCACTTCGAGGTCATTTCTTCAAAGTGCTCCCAGCATAACTCCTGTTTCTGCACATTAGTTACCACACGGCCCGTGCGATTTCCTCCACAACACTGAAAGCTCCACTAGGTTAGGGACTGTGTCTGTTTTGCTCAGACAAGAATCACTGGAACTAAGTATATTTAGTTCACATTTTGTTCCGTACATAAAAGTAAAGACCTAAGAGGCTACAAGTCACAAATCATGAAGGCCACTGCCACCAGCAGTGAGAAGTCCCAAGTCCTACCTGGTAACATAACGTCACTGGAGAACACAATTCCCAACCTGAGTAGAGCAGAGGTGAGGCCATCACCCCGCTGTGTGCTAGATACAGCAGAACAATCGCGAAACCACCACAACTAAAACAGAGTACTTCTCCTTCTACCTTTTCTTAAAATATTGTACTAAAATTTTTAAATTTTTAAGAGACCCAGGCCTCCCACGTTGCAGGCGGATTGCGCCTGAGCCACCAGAGAAGTCCAAGAATACTGCAGCGGCAGCCTAGCCCTTCTCCAGGGGACCTTCCCAACCCAGGAATCAAACTGGTCTCCTGCACTGCAGGTGGATTCTTTACCAGATGAGCTACTAGGGAAGCCCTTTCTTAAAATACTGTATTGAAACTTTTAAATTTTTAAGAATTTCACTTACAGGAAAACAAAAGTTTTTAAATCACTTATTTAAGGGATCAGAAGTGCTTTCTTTAAGCAGCACTATTAAGAGTAAGAAAGTATAGGACTTCCCTGGTGATCTAATTGTTGAGAGTCCGTCTTGAAAATGCAGGGGATAGTGGTTCGATTCCTGGTCCAGGAAAATTCCACATGCCACAACTACTGAGCCCCCATGCCCTAGAGTCTGTGCTCCACACAAGAAAAGCCACTGCAATGAGAAGTCCGCAAACAGCACATAGAGAAAGCCTGCATGAAGCAACAAAGACGCAGTGCAGCCAAAGATAAAAATTTTTTAAAAAGAGTAAGAAAGTAGAGTCTTCCCAGGTGGCACAGGTAAAGTATCTGCCTGCAATGCAGGAGACCTGGATTTGATCCTTGGTTTGGGAAGATCCCCTGGAGAAGGAAATGGTAACCCACTCCAGTATTCTTGCCTGGGAAATCCCAAGGACAGAGGAGCCTGCTGGGCTATAGTCCATGGGGTTACAAAAGTCAGATTAAGACTTACCAACTAAACAAAACAATAACAAGAGCACAGACTGTCTATTCGTGGCTCTAGTACTAAAGTCCTATGTTTTGGCACATAGTAGATGCTCAACAAAAAAATTTTTTTGCCAGAATAATCAAGTGTTTTAGAAAAACCTATTATGTACAAAGTAGCATTAGAGTAGGGACTAGAGATACTGCTTGGAGAAGGCAATGGCACCCCACTCCAGTACTCCTGCCTGGAAAATCCCATGGACGGAGGAGCCTGGTGGGCTGCAGTCCATGGGGTCGCTAAGAGTCGGACATGACTGAGCGACTTCACTTTCACTTTTCACTTTCATGCATTGGAGAAGGAAATGGCAGCCCACTTGTGTCCTTGCCTGGAGAATCCCAGGGACAGGGGAGCCTGGTGGGCTGCTGTCTATGGGGTCGCACAGAGTTGAACACGACTGAAGTGACTTAGCAGCTTAGTAGCAGAGATACTGCTTGGTTAAAAATATGAACCATAAAATGTTTACAGTAGCTTCAAATAAAATTATCACCAAATATGAAATACAGGGCAAAAACTAGAAATTTCTATTAACTAGTATTCCTATACATGTAAATTTCTAAGCAAAACACCTTCAGGATCATCAAAGTAGCATTAAGGACGCTTCAGTATATTCTCTCGTAATGTGAGTTTGACTAAAAGATGCTGAGCCTTGTTCACCTATAAATTAAATGTGTAACCCACTAATTAACTAGAATACTCAATTTCCTGATAATGCTTTCATATCCAGAATAAAAGGATGATCCAAATTAGATGACTAAATTCAACCTCAAATCTCACAAGGTACTTCTGGCTGGCTGTGTTTTTAAATATTTTAAGGAAGGAGGAAGACATCCTTGAAGAGGAAGGATAAGGCACCAAGAAGCGGAAACAGACATGTACTATGTTGAGAATAAGAAAATGTTACCAATAAGAGACTTGGGCTGAAGACCAAGAGTAAGTGAGATTTGGAAAACTTTAAATTCTAGCTTGAGTTTTGATTTGGTAGCCAATTAAGGACTATTAAAACTCCTAACTTAGAAATGCAACATATAAAAACATTGCTTAAATAAATGCTTGACACATGGTTGGGTCTCAGATGTATACAGTTCAAATACATTCATTACTGAATGTTCCTGAGCAGGGCAAAACTGAGGTATGGATTCCAGCACACAAGATACAATAAATCAGGTGTAAAAAGATGAGAGCCAGAACTAGTGGAGCAGCTGTGGAATTGGAAAATAATGGTTTTGTAAATTTTCTAACAGCCTGAATATTTGCACTGGAACTGATTTCAATGATCAGAGTAATATCAGTGATAGAAATTTCTAGGCCAGTATGGTACAATCAAGATAATATTTGCTTCAGGGTCATTTTATTTGGCAAGTATGTGCCTGTGTTGCTGAGTCCTTGGGTTAACCATCAAGTATGTAGCTGAATTCATTCTTTCTATATACTCCTACGTTTCTCTCTAGTGCTCTAAAAATAAGATTTAGGCATATCTGTAGTATCTCCTAGTTTATAAGGTGCTTAGAATCTTTAGCAAAATATTTTAAAATTTGATCCAAAATCCTCTAGGAAAAATGGCCAAAGGGTTCACTGAGAATTCAATTCACCATTTTTAATGTCTTGCTTTCCACCTTAAGCAGACTGGTGCATTACCATCATAAAGATAACTCCAAGCTTATAACAAGACTAGAAAATATACACTGCCATGTCATCATTTGAGAGTAAGAAATAACTTGGTATTTAATTTCTTGAATACTTTCCCTTGAATTTGTTTTTTACTTTAACAGCTTTATTGAGATATCTTTGACATATAATTGATGTTTTGATATGTGTATGCATTGTGAGACAATCACCACAATCAAGTTATAAATAACATATCCATCTCTACATAGTTATAAATGTGTCCCTGTGTGTGGTGAGATTTAATCGTATCTATCTTCTTTGTGAATTTCAAGTATATGATACAGTGCTGCTATCTGTCATCACCATATTGCACATGAGATCTCTAGAACTTACTTGTCTTGCATAACTGAAATTTTGTATCCTCAGATCTACATCACTTCACTCCCCCATCCCTAGATCCTGGCAACACCATTCTACTCTCTGCTTAATGAATTTGATGAGTTTAGATTCCACGTACATGTGAAAGTGAAAGTGAAGTTACTCAGTCATGTCCGACTCTTTGTGATCCATGGACTGTAGTCCACCAGGCTCCTCTGTCCATGGGATTCTCCAGGCAAGAATACTGAAGTGGGTTGCCATTTTCTTCTCCAGGGGATCTTCGTGTCCCAGGGATCAAACCTGGGTCTCCCGCATTACAGGCAGACTCTTTACCATCTGAGCCACCAGGGAATCCCACATACATGTAACATTTCCTTATTTTTAAGCCCATAAATATATAATATTCCATTTATATTCACTAAGTCATGTACGACTCTGCGACCCCATGGACTGCAGCATGCCAGGCCTCCCTATACTTCACCATCTTCTGGAGTTTGACCAAGTTCATGTTCACTGAATCAGTGATGCTATTCAACCATCTCATCCTCGGCCACCCTCTTCTTCTTTTGCCTTCAATCTTTCCCAGCATCAGGGTCTTTTCCACATCTTCAGTTCAGTCCCTCAGTTGTGTCTGACTCTTTGCAACTCTGTGGACTGCAGCACACCAGGCTTCCCTGTCCATCAGCAACTCCCAAAGTTTGCTCAAACTCATGTCCATTGAGTTGGTGATGCCATCCAACCACCTCATTCTCTGTCGTCCCCTTCTCCTCCTGCCTTCAATCTTTCCCAGCATCAGAGTCTTTTCTGATAAGTCAGTTATTTGCATCAGGTGGCTACAGTATTGGAGCTGGAGCTTCAGGTTCAGCATCAGTCCTTCCAGTGAATGTTCAGGACTAATTTCTTGTAGGGCTGACATCTCAGCTACTGTGAATAATGCTGTGCTTAACATGGGTATGTATGGGGTCTCTTTCAGATCCTAATTTCATTTCATCTGGGTCTGTCTCAAGAAGTGAGACTGCTAGATCACATTAGTTCCATTTTCAAATGTTTGAGCAATCTCCATACCATTTTCCATAGTGGCTGTACCAATTTATGTTCCCATCAACAGTGCACAAGGGTTCCCTTTTCCCTGCATTCTCACCAACACTTATCTTTGTGATAACTGCCATTTTGATGAGCGTGAAGCAGTAAACCTGGTTTAAATGGCATTTGCCTGATGATCAGAGATGATGAGCATCTTTCCATATACCTTAGATGTCTGAATTACTTCTTTTGAAAAGATAGGCTATTTTTATTTTTGGTATTGAGTTGTATGAACTTCTCATGTATTTTGAACTCTGTATTGGATATGTCGGAGAAGGCAATGGCACCCCACTCCAGTACTCTTTCCTGGAAAATCCCATGGACGGAGGAGCCTGGAAGGCTGCAGTCCATGGGGCTGCTGAAGGTCGGACACAACTGAGCGTGGTTTGCAAGTATTTCCCCATTACGTACTGTGCCTTTTCATGTTGCTGATTATTTCCCCACTTTCAGTAATGGATAGAACTTCCAGCAGAAAATTAATAGGGAATTTTTCCTTTGCTTTATAGAAGCTTTTTAATGTAATTCCCCCTATTTTTTGCTTTTGTTGCCTGTACTTTTGGTGTCATAGCCAAAATAATTACTGCCAAGACTAATGTAAAGAAGATTTTCTCCTATATTCCTTCTAGGAGCATTTTATGGGGTTGGCCAAAAAATTCCTTCAGTTTTTAAATAAAAATAAAATGAATTTTTTCATTTTCACCAAGAACTTTATTGAACAACGTATTCAACGTTTTGTTTCACTACCTTCTGCCATTTTTCAGGCAGCTTCATAATTCCATCTTCCCAAAACTTTTTATCTTTTTGAGCAAAGAACTGTTACAGGTGCCTTTTACAGTGTTCCAGGGAACTGAAATATTTTTCCATTAAGAGAATTTTGTAAGGACTGAAATCAATGGAAATCCGAAGGTACAATGTCTGGTGAGTATGAAGGGTGAATCAGAACTTTCCAGCCAAGCCGTAAGTTTCTGCCTGTTCATCAAAGAAACATGCAGTCTTGCATGGAAGATGATGCTTTCTCTGTTGACTAATTCCCGATGCTTTTTGTCAAGTGCTGCTTTCAGTTGATCTACTGGAGTAATACTTGGAATTAATTGTTTGGTTTTCCAGAAGGAGCTCATAAATAGAGGACTTCCTTCCGATCCCACCATATACACAACATCACTGGCCTTTTGTGGTTCATTTCACTTGCCCCATGATCTCTTCCATTCCAATATTATATTGTACAGTATCCACTTATCATTGCCCATCACCATTTATTTTAAAAACGAACCCTTTCATTATGTTTCAGTAGAGAAGTGCATGAGGAAATACAGTGAAGGTTTTTTTTTTTTTTTTTTTTTTGCTTAAAAGGAAGCTAAACACCAAAGCAATAAACCTAACAAAGCTAAAATAATGCAGATGATTTTCAATGCTTGATTTGGATATTTTGAGTATATCAGCTAGTTCCTATGTGGTATAATGTTGATTGTTCTCACAATTAAAGTCTCAATTTGATTACTATCAACTTCAACTCATCTATCTGACCTGGGAGCATTATCTAGTGAGAAATCTCCAACATCAAAATTCAAAAACCACTTATGACATGTCACAGGCACCTTCTCTATACACTGCACAAGGCTTTTTTGGTGTGTAAGTTTTTACCTTTCTTGACATAATAAAGCCTAATATGCCAAAAATGTTACTTTTTTCTTCAATAAATTTTTACTTTTTACTAAATTTTTACAATTTACTAAAATTTTATCAATTTTGTTAAGTTTTTAAGTGAACGCTGATAAGACAGCTGACATAATATGATCTAACAAAATTGTTTTGAATGAACTTAAAGACCACTAAGTGCCACTAGAACCATATTATGGGAAAAAACAAAAGAACCTTTTGGCCAACCCAATAGTTTCGGGCCCTACATTTAAGTTTTAACCCACTTTGAGTTGATTTTTGTAAATGATAGAAGATAGGAATCCAATTTAATTCTTCTGCATGTAGATACCCAGTTTTCCTAACATCATGCGTGTGTTTGTGGCGGGGAATGATTTATCTTTGTTGGCTGGTTATTACTAATTCAGTCTCTTTCTTATTGGTCTGTTTGAGCTTTGTATTTCATCTTGATTCAGTTTTGGTACATTGTATGTCTATAAGAATTATCCAATTGTTGGCATATAATTGTTCCTAACAGTCCCTTTGGATTCTTTTTATTTCTCTGTAATGTCTGTAATTTCTGATTTTATTTGAATATCCTCATCATGTGAGACTATCCTTTTCCCATCATGTGTTATTGGACACTTTATCAAAGATCAGTTGACTGTAAATGTGTAACTGTGCTTCTGGGTTCTCTATTCTGTTCCATTGGTTTGTATGTTTGTTTTTATGTCAGTCCCTTACTCTTTTGATTACTATAATTTTGGAATGTGATTTGAAGTCAGGCATTGATGCCTCTAGCTTTGCTTTTTGTTTAAGATTGCTTTGGCTATTTGAAGTCTTTTGTGGTTGTATATGTAGGGCTTCCCTGGTGGCTCAGAGGTTAAAGCATCTCCCTGCAGTACAGGAGACTTGGATTCAATCTCTGGGTTGGGAAGATCCCCTGGAGAAGGAAATGGCAACCCACTTCAGTATTCTTGCCTGGAGAATCCCACGGAGAGAGGAGCCTGGAAGGCTACAGTCCACGGGGTTGCAAAGAGTTGGACACGACTGGTTCTATATGAATTTTAGGATGTTTTTTCTATTAACAAAAACAAAATCATTGGAATTTTGATAGGAATTACATTGAATTTATAGATCACTGTGGGTAGTATAAACATTTTAACAATATTAATGTTTGCAATTTATGAATGTTGAATGGCTTTCCACTTATTTGTGCTTTTTAAAAATGTCCTTCATCTATGCTTTATAATTTTCAGTGTATGTCTTTAACCTCCTTGCCTAATATCTAAGTATTTTATTCTTTGCATAGCTAATGCAAATAGGCTTTTTTGGTAGTTTCTTTTTCAGATAGTTTTAGTGTATAGGAATGGAACTGATTTTTTTAATGTTGATTTTATATCCGGTAACTTTGCTGAATTTATTTGTTCTAATAGGATTTTTTTGTGGAGCCTTTAAGAGCTTTCTATCTGTAAGATCATGTCACTACAAACAGGTAATTTTATTTCTTCTCTTATGATTTCAATGCCTTTTATTTCTTTTTCTTTCCTGATTACTCATCAGAACTTCTGTTATTATATGTTAGCTCTATTGTTCTGAGTCTTAGAGGAAAAACTGTTACCTTCCTATTGGTTATGATGTTAATTTTTTTTTCACATAAAGCCTTTGTTGTGTTCAAGTACATTCCTCCTACACCTGTTTAAAGTTTTTATTCATAAAAGAATTTGAATTTTGTCAAAATTATATTTCTGAATCTATTGAGATGATCATCTGTTTTTTGTCTTTCATTCTATTGCACCACAGTGATAGATTTTCATACACTGAATAATCCTTGCATCCCAGGAATAAATTTTACCTTTTAGGGCTTCCCTCATAGCTCAGTAGGTAAAGAATCTGCCTGCAATGCAGGAGACCCCAGTTTGATTCCTGGGTTGGGGAGATCCCCTGGAGAAGGGATAGGCTACCCACTCTAGTATTCTTGGCTTTCCCCTGTGGCTCAGCTGGTAAAGAACCCACCTGAAATGAGGGAGACCTGGCTTCAATCCCTGGGTTGGGAAGATCCCCTGGAGAAGGCAAAGGCTACCCACTCCAGTATTCTGGCCTGGAGAATTGCACGGACTGTTCAGTCCATGGGGTCGCAAAGAGTCGGACACGACTGAGCAACTTTCACTTTCACTTTAATGTGCTGTTAAATTCAATCTGCTAGCATCTTGAGGACTTTGCATCTATGTTCAGAAATATTGGCCTATAGTTTTCTTGTGTTGTCTTTGGTTTTGGAATCAGGGTGATGCTGGCCTCATTAAATGAGTTTAGGAGTATTTTCTCTGTTTATATTTTTTGAGAAGAGTTTAAGAGCTGGTATTAATTCTTCTTTGAATGTTTGGTAGAATTCCTTCCATGAGGCCGTTGAATCCACAATTTTTCTTTGTTGGCTGGTTATTACTAATTCAATCTCTTTCTTATTGGTCTGTTTGAGCTTTGTATTTCATCTTGATTCTATTTTGGTATATCGTATGTCTCTAGGAATTATCCAATTGTTGGCATATAATTGTTCGTAACAGTCCCTTAGGATTCTTTTTATTTCTCTGTAATGTCTGTAATTTCTGATTTCATTTGAATATGCTCTTTTCTTCCCCTAAACTAGTTAAGGGTGTGTCAATTTTATCTTTTAAAAAAACCAACTCTTACTTTCATGGACTTTGTTTTGGTAATGTTTTTATATTCTCTATTTCTGCTCTAGTATTTATTATTTCATTCCTTCTGCGAGTTTTGGGTATAGTTTGCTCTTCTTTGTCTAGGTCCTTGAGTTGTAAAGGTAGATTAAGATCTCTCTTCTATTTATTTATTTATGACTGCACTTGGTCTTCATTGCTATATGTGGGGTTTCTCTAGTTGTGGGGAGTGGGGGGCTTACTCTTCATTGTGGTGTATGGGATTTTCATTGCAGTGGCTTCTCCTGTTGCAAAGCATGGGCTCTAGGCATGTGGCTTCAGTAGTTGTGGTACATGTGCTTAGCTGCCCCATGGCATGTGGGATTTTCCTGGACCGACTGAACCAGTGTCTTCTGCATCGGCAGGCAGATTCTTTACCACTGGACCACCAGGGAAGTCCCTCTTCTTTTTTAATGTAGGTATTTATGACTATAAACTTTCTTTTTAGTATTACTTTTGTTGTATCCCATAAGCTTTGCTAAGTTATATGTTATTTTCATTTATCTCAAGGTATTTTTAAAATTCCCTTTTGATTTCCCCTTTCACTCAATGACTGTTCTAGAATGTGTTGCTTAGTTTCCACTTGTTTGTGAATCTTCCTATTTTCTGTTATTGATTTCTAGTTTCATTTCACTGTGGTCTGAAAAGATACTTGATATGATTTCAGTCCTCTTAAATTTAAGATGTTATTTTTTATAACCTCACATGATCTATCCTAGAAAATATTTATGGGCACTTGAGAAGACTGCATATTCTACCATTATTTGGTGAAAACTCTGCATATTAGGTCCACTTGATCTGTAGTGTTGTTCAAGTCATCTGTTTTCTTACTGATCTTCTGCCAGATGTTTTACCTATTACTCAAAGTGCGGTACTGAAGTCTCCAACAACTCTTCTACTTATCAGTTTTCTATGTTGATTTGTCAATATCTGTTTTATATATTTAGGTGCTCTTGATATTGGGTGCATATATAATTGTTCTACCTTCCTACTGAGTTGACTCTTATTATATAATGACCTTCCTCGTCTCTAGTGACAATTTCTGACTTAAAGTCTATCTTGTCTGACGTAAGTATAGCCACACCTGCTCTCTTTTGGTTATCAATTCTATGTAATATCTTTTTACCTATCCCTTATCTTATCTGACTTGATATCTAAAGTGCATCTCTTCCAGTCAATCTGTCACTAGATCTTCATTTTTCCTTTTTTCTAGTCACCCAGCCACTCTCTGCCTTGATTGGGCACATTAATTCATTTACACTTAAAGTAATTATTCACAGTCATTATTGACTTAACTATTTTCACTTTATTGTTTTCTGTGTGTTTTGAAGTTCTTTTTATTCCTCTCTTCCTCCCTTCTTTTGTTGAGCTCTTTGGTAATGATTTGGTTTGACTCCTTTCTCTTTATCATTTGTTTGTCTACTGAAGTTTTCTCTTTGTGGTTACCGTGAAGCTCATATAAGTCTTCTTGTATTCATAACCACCTATCCTAATTTGATAATGCATGTTAAATTGCATACAAAAACTCTTAGTTTGGGGTCAGAATTTACTTTTTATATTGTGGATCTGTTATTCAATTTTTGTGGTTATAATTAATACTTTTGTCTTCTAAGTTTTATGTTATAGGTAATTTGTACACAACCATTACACTGTTATATTATGCTATATTTGTCTATATATTTATATTGTCTATATTTGTCTGCTGCTAAGTCGCTTCAGTCGTGTCCGACTCTGTGCGACCCCATAGATGGCAGCCTGCCAGGCTCTGCCATCCCTGGGATTCTCCAGGCAAGAACACTGGAGTGGGTTGCCATTTCCTTCTCCAATGCATGAAAATGAAAGGTGAAAGTGAAGTCGCTCAGTCGTGTCGGACTCTTAGCGACCCCATGGACTGCAGCCCACCAGGCTCCTCCATCCATGGGATTTTCCAGGCAAGAGTACTGGAGTGGGGTGCCATCGCCTTCTCCATATATTTGTCTAGATATATGCTATATCTCACTCTACCAGTGAAATCTATACTTTCATATATTTTCATGTTGCTGTTTTGCATGTTTTGATCCCATGTGAAGAATTCTTCAGAATTTCTTGTAAGGCAGGTCTAGTGGTGTTAAACTTCCTCAGTTTTTGTTTATCTGGGAGACTCTCTCTTCTTTTAAAGGATACTTCACAGGGTATAGTATTCTTAGTTGGAAGGTTTTCTTTCGTTTGGATATTCTGAAATGTATCATCCCACTCTCTGCTGGCCTGCAAGGTTTCTTAAAAAATCCACTGACAGTCTTCTGGGGAGTAAGGGGGTTCCCTTGTATGTGATGAGTCACTTTTCTCTTGCTACTTTCAAAATTCTCTCTTTGCCTTTAACTTTTGACAGTTTAACTGTAAGGTTTCTTGCTGTAGACGTCTTTATGTTCAATCTATTTGGAGTCCTAGTGCTTCCTAAGTCTTGATATCTATTTCCCTCCCCAAATTTGGTAAGTTTTCAGTTATTATTTCTTTAAATAAACTCTCTGCCCCTTTGTCTCTTCTCCTTCAGAGAGTTCTGTAATTAGCATATTGGTTCCTTTAACAATGTCCCATAAATCCTGTAGGATTTTTTCATTCTTTCTTTTTTTAGCTCCAGCTGGATAATTTCAAATCACCTATCTCTGAGTTCACAGAGTCTCTCTTATGCTTTATCAAGTCTGATGTTAGAGCTCTGAACTCCCCATTTTTTAGCTCAGGCATTTTATGCTTCAGCTCCAGGATTTATTTGGTTCTTTTATATTTTTTCTCTTTGTTGAACATCTCATTTTGTTCTTGTGTTATTTTCCTAATTTCCTACCACTGTTTGTCTATGTTTCTCTTGTAGCTCACTGAGCTTCTTTAGGACAATTATTTTGCCTGTTTTTAGGCATTTTGTGGATCTCCATTTCTTTAGGGGTAGGTTATTGGAAGTTTATTGAGTTTTTTTGGTTGTGTCATATTTCCTTGACTTTTGATGTTTCTTGTTTCCTTGCACTGGTGTCTGTGCATCTGAAGAAGCAAGTCACCTTTTCCAGTTCTGATAAAGAAGCTTCCATTGAGTGTAGGAGTAGATGGTAGTTCCAGGTTTGGGGGAGAGACTCGGTGGTGCAGCAGCTGAGGTCAAACAGTGGCTATGAGGCTATGAGGGCTGGTGGGGTCCTCAACAGTAACTCCAGACCTAGTAGTGAGTATCCTTGGGTAGGCAGGGGTTAGGGCTGGCTATGAATGTAGGGGTTCAGCAGGCTGGCGACAGCAGTTGGGGCTGGCTGTAGGCATGCATGTGGCAGCAGGAGCCAAGACCAGCTGTCTACAGTTGTTCTGCTGGAGGAGTTATCCATAGGTACATGCTCAGTAGTGGGAGCCAGAATGGTGGCAGGGGCCAGACACAGTCAAGAGGGTGTGTGTGTAGTGTTGGTGGCCAGTTGTGAGCACTTGTGCAAGGGTAGGGTAGCAGAGCGTATTCACAGCAGTGAGGACTGAGGTACACATATGGCAACAAAAACTGAAGTTGGCAGCAGGAGCTGGGATGACGATGCTTGGCGATGGAATCCAGTAGCTAGGCTTACATGGCAGCACAAAGTGTCTTCTTTTGTAATAGAGTAGTAAAATAAAATAATGGAGAGCTCAGTGTATTTAATTATTCCAATTTTTGCTTAGAAATCTACACCACAAAAGAGAAAAAGATTAAGAGACCACTGATAAGTATAACTAAAATTATTTTTCTTCTTTTCCAAATATGTGCACTATTAAGTTGTAACCAATCAAAAAGAACAAAAATATCTATTCCAGATAGTCTTTAGAACTATGTGTTAGTAGTAAACATATCCCGTCTTTAAAATCTGGGGGAAAAAATCCATCTTCAGATAATCACACTTCTACAATAGGACACAAATGATAACAGAGGAAATAATTTCAAACCTTTCAACACATTTTTATACCAGCAATAAAAAAGTGACGTAGAAAGTCAGTAACACATTAGTATTTATATCTAAGATTATTACAAATAATTCCAGCCTTGCCTATCAATTAGGTATCTCACATTCTGAAGCCATCTTAAAATTTTTGAGTGTCAACTTGGGTAGTTCTTAAAACACCAGGTAACTCTAGATAACTTTTTTGTTATTGTTCATAATTGAGGAGAAATTAATACTTGGTGCCAATAATCATTCATAAAAGGTTATGGAACAAAATAACTAATCAATATTAGTAATTCTAAATTATCTTTGAGAAGGCAAAAAGGGCAACAAATATTTCAAACACTGGTTTACATTCAAATAAAAGCTTCACTTTTCTGGATTTCCCTGATGGTCAGTGGTTAAAAATCCTCCTGCCAAGGCAAAGGACATGGATTTGATCCCTAGTTTGGGAAGATTCCACATGTCACAGGGCAACTAAGCCCATGAGCTACAGCTACTGAGCTGGCGAGCCGCAACTACTGAAGCTTGTGCACCCCGGAGCCCATGCTCCACGACAAGAAAAGCCACCACAGTAAGCCTGCACACCACAACTAGAAAGGAGCTCCAGCTTGCGACAACTAGAGAATACCCACACAGCAATGAAGACTCAGCACAGCCAAAAACAAACAAGCAAGAAAAAAATTGTTGTCCTCACTTTAAGACAACCCAAAAGACTTTAAAACAGATGTGATCCTGCCACCCATAATGGCTTTGACCCCACCCCTATGAACAGAAGAGACCTTTCTCTGCACTCTTAGTGGTAGCTGTACTAGTACTAGTCATGACAGCAGTAGCCAGGATGATTAAAGTGTCCTTGTCTAATTTATATAATATTCATGGACTAAATATTTCTAGCACTACTTCTCAGAAATGTAATTTTTATACACATGTATCACCCCAGCAGTTATTAAGAACGTTTTTTAATATTTAAGTTTCTAGAATTAAGTGAGCATGGTAAAACAAATCTATAAGGACTATGCTGTCTTTTCATAGAAATCACATTCTCTTTCTCTCTTTTAAACGTTTTATTTTGTATTGGGGTATAGCTGATTAACAATGTTGTGGTAGTTTTAAGTGAACAGTGAAGGGACTCAGCCATACATATTTGAAAAGCTAATTATATTGGAGACACAGACTTTGTATTCCAAGGGGAGACTTAAGGGAATTGGATTTCACCGTCAGGATTGCTGACCAGGTCAGAGTTCATCGTAAGGATCCTGGAGGCAGGCAAAGGGATGATGGTTCTGAATGACAAACAATATAGAATTTATAAAACTATACTGGTTAAAACCTGTGATCCCTGTTTCTCAATAATCTTGTTTAAATAAAGTTGATCCACTCATGGTAAGTTTCAATTCCACCCTTTCATCAATGGTTAACCTTTATAAAGTATGAACAAAACTTTTATCATTCTTCAGATGTATGCTCAATTAATATATCAAAAAGTCTAGTTGACAATGCTGCTGCTATTTATAAACAAGTGAGGACTGAATTTTTCTTTGCTGAGGGATCTTGAAAGACAGAAAGAAGGCAGTTGTGATAGGTAAAGGGTTGGTACTAAGGTTATGAAGTTCAATATGCTGCTGCAGATGCCAGGGATCTCAGGATTCAGATAGTCTACATCACAGGTAAGGATGTGCAAACATTCATTCACAACCTGCAAAAATCACTCAGTCATCGACACGGATATGGAATTAGAGATGCTGCCTCAGTTTGAGAAGCAAATAATTTCATAACTAAAATTACTACTAAGGATTCGCTCAGTCGTGTCTGACTCTTTTCGACCCTGTGGACTGTAGCCCACCAGTCTCCTCCGTCCATGGGATTCTCCAGGCAAGAGTACTGGAGTGGGTTGCCATTTCCTTTAGAACTAAGTATACCCTGTCTCATGTAACAACCCTCTCAGTAACTTTCAAACTAGTTTTAAGATAATTATGATTTTATGGGTCCACTAAAGGACAGTGATGCTATTTTTGTTATGCTACAACTAACCTTTTAAAACAAGGTAAAGATAAAACACTTGATAACATATCTAATGAGAACAAATTTATATACAAATCCACTGTATAAATACATACCAAAATTTTGGCAAACGCAATTCATTTCATTTTTTTCTCTAAATTGTCACTGTTTCAGTAGAGTTATGATTACTAGTTGGTAAGAGAGGAAAAACACACAACATTTTCTGACTGAAGGTCAATGATTGTGTGCCGTGCTCTATGCTGGGTGCTTTCAAATACTAGTTCATTGAATTCTGAAAGTGGCAATAAGGTTTTCTTATCTCCAGATGACATATGTAAAAACCAAGGCACAGAGAGATTAAGTCACTTGCAGAAATTATACTTAGGACCAAAAAAGGTAAAGGAAAAAGAGAAAATAAAAAATGACTCCCAGCTTGCTAGTGCTTGGATACACCACTAAGAGGAAAAGTAATTCCAGGAGGGGTCAGGAGAGGAGCCCGTGGCACTGAACTGGGGCAGCTGGAAACATGGACTGGCACAGGGGCCAAGATGTCTCACCTGTTCACGTTTATGAATATCAAGTTTAACTGCTACAAAATTAGAAAGATGTTCAATCTATAAAGTTAAATTGTAAATGAATCTCGTTTTAAAGATATAAACCATCTCGGTATTCTTGACAGCAATAAAAAATTTCACAGGTAGCCTTAATTAGAGACTTGTATTTTGTCTCTCTCAAATTCTCTGTCCTGAAGGGAGGCCTGTGGAGGTGTCTGTTAGTGAACAATTCTGGCACTGAGCCCACCAACCTGCTTCTGCATCAGCTTCCTCCTCAGCTGTTATCTGTTTGTCCCAATAGTTTTGCATTTTCTTTCTAAAGAAGCACAAGTCCAAGGCCTCCAATTCCTAAAGCCAGTGCTTTCTGCCCTCTACATCTGTAACAATTCCTGTCCTTTCTCACTGCAGCTTGTTAAAATCACCTTCTCCAATCTCTATACCACATCTACAATTTCACCTCCTATGTAAAGTTTTTCTAGGCTAAAGCAATAGAGGCAATTTTTTCTAGACCACTTGAGCAGATAGAAATGTCTATTACCTATGAAGCCCAAAATGCACTTACTACTCAACCACTACATTCTTTTGACTGATGCCAAGGGTTTAGTTGCTTGTGTATCTTCTATATGTCGTGTATCTTTTATGTTGACATTGTCTGTGTTTTAGACTTATGATTGTCAGACATATATTTAACTTCATTTTTACAGTTATTACCATGTACAATGTCATGTAAAACTAATGCTTATGATATAGTTTATTTTCTATATAACCTAAATATATAATCTTGCAATTCTGGATAAAAATAAGTGAAATAATACTTTTGCATAATTTAGACTCTGTAACTTTAAAAATTACTAACTACATGAATCTTTAAAAATCTCCTGCAATGGGAGAAACTGAGGGCAATTAGCTGACTTTAGTTGGTTTCTCCCTCTTAGTTATACTTGCAGGATGTAGGAGAGTCTCAACACCTTCACTTGGCTGAGAGCAGTGAAAGTGAAGTCGCTCAGTCGTGTCCGATTCTTTGCGATCCCGTGGACTGTAGCCTACCAGGCTTCTCCGTCCATGGGATTCTCCACGCAAGAATACTGGAGTGGGTTACCATTTCCTTCTCCAGGGGATCTTCCTGACCCAGGGATCAAACCCTGGTCTCCCATATTGGTGGCATACGCTTTAACCTCTGAGCCACCGAATCTTCATCCCGATGCTTCCTGACACCTGTTTTGGGCTACTTTCCAAAACCAGGAAAGACTTTTCTACAGACTACTACATTTTCAACTAAAGCCAAGGAGATCTAAAATAGAACCTATGAATCCTTAACGTTATATAAGAAAGAATTTTAAAGAAATGTATTTTATCAATTTTAAAATAAAAATTCCACAAGTGTAATCATCTTAGAATTTTGGTAATTCCTGCTAGTTTTAAAAAGTTAGTTCTTAATTAGACACTTCATAAAAGTGGGCACATACTTTAATAAATCTGCAGAGAAATAACAGTGTTGTCAGTTATTCCTCTCCACTCCTATCTTTTTCACAGTTTTGCTCCTAAAAGAAAGTATGATCTTCTGCTATGTTGAATGGTTTTAAATATAATGGATCCTGACTTAGATTTGTGATGTGAAATTCAAATTTCAGAAAATCTTACACTGGTTCACTTAAGTTTGCATCGAACCTTATGAACTCAGGCAGTCCCCTCCCTCACCCATTACTCTGTAGTTTATTAGAACAGAATGCTCAAGTCAAAGAATGTACAAAAGTTTGATTTTGTTTTAGCTCGGTTATGCAGTTAAATGAAATTAGCAAACTTGAACAAAGAAGAGACTGGAAAACGAGTGCAGATGTGATACAAAGCAGTCTGTTCCATCTCAAATACACAAGTACTAGGGAGAAAGACAGCGGAGAAGGCAATGGCAACCCACTCCAGTGTTCTTGCCTGGAGAATCCCAGGGACAGTGGAGCCTAGTGGGCTGCCGTCTATGGGGTCGCACAGAGTCAGACACGACTGAAGCGACTTAGCAGCAGCAGCAGGGAGAAAGACTGACAGGGCTGCCTAGAAGCCATTATGTTTGGGATTTTGCATTTCTAAATTTTAATTTCCAAAATCTTTTAAAATAAACTCTACCAGAACCATAAAGGCAAGAAACCATCATCATGTTAGAATAACAAGAATATTCAAAGGAAAAAATTACCAAGTAATTTTCTTGGGCTCCAAAATCACTACAGATGGTGACCACAGCCGTGAAATTAAAAGATGCTTGCTCTTTCGAAGAAAAGCTATGACTAACCTGGACAGCATATTAAGAAGCAAAGACATTACTTTGCTGACAAAGGTCCATCTAGTCAAAACTATGGTGTTTCCAGTAGTCATCTATGGATGTGAGAGCTGGACCATAAAGAAAGCTTAGTGCCAAAGAACTGATGCTACTGAACTGTGGTGTTGGAGAAGACTCTTGGGAGACTCTTGGACTGCAAGGAGATTAAACCAGTCAATCCTAAAGGAAATTAACCTGAATATTCATTGGAAGGACTGATGCTGAAGCTGAAGCTCCAATACTTTGGCCACCTGATGTGAAGAACTGATTCCCTAGAAAAGACCTGGATGCTGGGAAAGATTCACTAGAAAAGACCTGGATGCTGGGAAAGATGCAGGAGGAAAAGGGGACAACAGAGGATGAGATGGTTGGATGGCATCACTGACTCAAAGGATAGGAGTTTAAGCAAGCTCCAGGAGATGGTGAAGAACAGGGAAGCCTGGTATGCTGCAGTCCACAGGGTCACAAAGAGTCAGACATGACTGAGTGACTGAACGAAAGTACTACACTGAGTACAAAGTATCAGGCTTTACTGGTGAAGGAAGACTATTACGGGTTGTATAAATGTGCAATAAGTTAATTCAGAATGAAATTCTGTGTTTCCAATTGTTTGCATTTCTCAAACTGGGTATATTACATATTTACTTAGTAAAGTCTCAGTTGGAATCGAATCATCTTTGATACTTTCATAAAATCATTTTGGTAAGCTCCTATCTCCCTCCACCCAATTTTTTGTTAAAGTGGCTAAAGTACACATGCGCGCACGCACACACGCAGACACTTTCAACTCAGGCCAAGTTTCCACAACTCTTCAATGTCTGTAAGATACCTTTTTAAAAATCATTCCCATTCTGAGAAAAGGAATGAAGAACCAAGGAGGCAGAAGAAATCTCTACTTTTTCCCCTCTTGTTATTTTCTACGACAGGATCAGCTACATAATTTGGGAGACCCTGTGCATAGTGAAAATGCAGGGACCTCTGTATGCGAATTATTAAGAACTTAAAGACGATGACAGCAGAGCATTCTGCTAAACACAGGGCCCCTCAGCATGCTGGGTCCTGTGTGACTGCTCTCTTCCTTCTGCGAACTTAACCTCGCTTCATCCTCTCACCCAGTCTACTGCTGAGACGTCTCTCAAGGCAGCCCCTCTGCCCTCGCCTCTCACAGCTGCCACACGGTGACTGCAGAGACCACATTCAGCCTTTGATGCTGTCTCCCAACTTCAGATGGAAATAATAAAAGGAGGAGAGCAAAGGGAAAAGTTCAACGTAACAGCTCCCAAAGGTCCATGAGTGATTTTAATTGTAACCTACACTTCATATGATAAAAACAAGATACAAGAGAAGCATAAAAGAACCAACTTGCTAGACAAACTATACAAAGTGATACAAGAAAGCAAGCATGTATGAAAATACAAAAAACCTCCAATAGCCAAAGCAATCTTGAGAAAGAAGAATGGAACTGGAGGAATCAACCTGCCTGACTTCAGGCTCTACTACAAAGCCACAGTCATCAAGACAGTATGGTACTGGCACAAAGACAGAAATATAGATCAATGGAACAAAACAGAAAGCCCAGAGATAAATCCACACACCTATGGTCACCTTATCTTCGACAAAGGAGGCAAGAATATACAATGGAGAAAAGACAATCTCTTTAACAAGTGGTGCTGGGAAAACTGGTCAACCACTTGTAAAAAAGTGAAACGAGAACACTTTCTAACACCATACACAAAAATAAACTCAAAATGGATTAAAGATCTAAACGTAAGACCAGAAACTATAAAACTTCTAGAGGAGAACATAGGCAAAACACTCTCCGACATACATCACAGCAGGATCCTCTATGACCCACCTTCCAGAATACTGGAAATAAAAACAAAAAATAAAAAAATGGGACCTAAGTAAAATTAAAGGCTTTTGCAAAACAAAGGAAACTATAAGCAAGGTGAAAAGACAGCATTCAGAATGGGAGAAAATAATAGCAAATGAAGCGACTGACATAGAATTAATCTCAAAAATATATAAGCAACTCCTGCAGCTCAATTCCAGAAAAATAAGTGACCCAATCAAAAAATGGGCCAAAGAACTAAATAGACATTTCTCCAAAGAAGACATACAGATGGCTAACAAACACATGAAAAGATGCTCAACACCACTCATTATTAGAGAAATGCAAATCAAAACCACAATGAGGTACCATTTCACGCCAGTCAGAATGGCTGTGATCCAAAAGTCTACAAATAATAAATGCTGGAGAGGGTGTGGAGAAAAGGGAACCCTCTTACACTGTTGGTGGGAATGCAAACTAGTACAGCCACTATGGAGAACACTGTGGAGATTCCTTAAAAAACTGGAAACAGAACTGCCTTATGATCCAGCAATCCCACTGCTGGGCATACACACTGAGGAAACCAGAATTGAAGGAGACACGTGTACCCTAATGTTCATCACAGCACTGTTTACAATAGCCAGGACATGGAAGCAACCTAGATGTCCATCAGCAGATGAATGGATAAGAAAGCTGTGGTACATATACACAATGGAATATTACTCAGCCATTAAAAAGAATACATTTGAATCAGTTCTAGTGAGGTGGATGAAACTGTAGCCTATTATACAGAGTGAAGTAAGCCAGAAAGAAAAACACCAATGCAGTATACTAACACATATACATGAAATTTAGAAAGATGGTAATGATAACCCTGTATGCGAGACAGCAAAAGAGACACTGATGTATAGAACAGTCTTTTGGACTCTGTGGGAGAGGGCGAGGGTGGGATGATTTGGGAGAATGGCATTGAAACATGTATAATATCATATGTGAAACGAATCGCCAGTCCAGGTTCGATGCATGATACAGGGTGCTCGGGGCTAGTGCACTGGGATGACCCAGAGGGATGGTATGAGGAAGAATGTGGGAGGGGGGTTCAGGATGGGGAACACGTGTACACCTGTGGCAGATTCATGTTGATGTATGGCAAAACCAATACAATATTGTAAAATTATTAGCCTCTAAAAATTTATTTGTTATTAATTAAAAAATAAAAAGAAAAAAAAAGAAAGAAAACAGATGTAAACTTAAAACTGATCAAATATATTTCCTATTTCTTTTTTCCTACAAAGGTAAACCTCTTAGATTGAGGTATGTACTTTGCTTTTAACCAGAGTATTAACCAGATAACAAGATTTTAAAAGATATGTTCACGAACACAGAGTTGGTAACTGTTTTAGTAAATTAGTACTTGCATAGACAAGTGCTGTATATAGAGAAGTAGGAAAATGTTTATAAAGGTGGATACACAGAAGTCTACATTTAATATTAACCAATAATAACCATTTATCTCTTCTGAAACAAGAGAATCACTATAATGAAAGACTTTAAGAAGAGCAAAAAATAAAACGGTTGTGGAAAAGGGTACACAGCAGTCAGAGAGGCAATGACTGACTGCATTAAGACACATTCTTCAATAGTAACTACAATCATAAAATGAATTTATCTCAAACATATAGTTTCTGCTCTTTAAAAGAGTTTTACTATTTTCAAATGTGCAGAAGAATAATATACCAGATCTTTCATAATTCAGGTAGAAAATATATTAAATATAGACCTATCTATTCATCAGTTCAGTTCAGTCGCTCAGTCGTGTCCGACTCTGCGACCCCATGAATCGCAGCATGCCAGGCCTCCCTGTCCATCACCAACTCCTAGAGCTTACCCAAACTAATGTCCATTGAGTCGGTGATGCCATCCAACCACCTCATCCTCTGTCATCCCCTTCTCCTCCTGCCCTCAATCTTCCCCAGCATCAGGGTCTTTTCAAATGAGTCAGCTCTTCACATCAGGTGGCCAAAATACTGGAGTTTCAGTTGCAACATCAGTCCTTCCAATGAATATTCAGGACTGGTTTCCTTTAGGATGGACTGGTTGGATCTCCTTACAGTCCAAGGAACTCTCAAGAGTCTTCTCCAACACCACAGTTCAAAAGCATCAATTTTTCGGTGCTCAGATTTCTTTACAGTCCAACCCTCACATCCATACTTGTCTAGGGGAAAACCACAGCCTTGACTAGACGGACCTTCGTTGGCAAAGTAATGTCTCTGCTTTTTAGTATGCTGTCTACGTTGGTCATAACTTTCCTTCCAAGGAGTAAGCGTCTTTTAATTTCATGGCTGCAATCACCATCCGCAGTGATTTTGGAGCCCCCCAAAATAAAGTCAGCCACTGTTTCCACTGTTTCCCCATCTATTTGCCATGAAGTGATGGGACCAGATGCCATGATCTTCGTTTTCTGAATGTTGAGCTTTGAGCCAACTTTCTCACTCTCCACTTTCACTTTCATCAAGAGGCTTTTTAGTTCTTCTTCACTTTCTGCCATAAGGGTGGTGTCATCTGCATATCTGACATTATTGATATTTCTCCTGGCAATCTTGATTCCAGCTTGTGCTTCTTCCAGCCCAGCGTTTCTCATGATGTACTCTGCATATAAGTTAAATAAGCAGGGTGACAATATACAGCCTTGATGTACTCCTTTTCCTATTTGGAACCAGTCTGTTGTTCCATGTCCAGTTCTAACTGTTGCTTCCTGACCTGCATTACAGGTTTCTCAAGAGGCAGGTCAGGTGGTCTGGTATTCCCGTGTCTTTCAGAATTTTCCACAGTTTATTGTGATGCACACAGTCAAAGGCTTTGGCATAGTCAGTAATGAAGAAATAGATATTTTTCTGGAACTCTCTTGCTTTTTTGATGATCCAGTGGATGTTGGCAATTTGATCTCTGGTTCCTCTGCCTTTTCTAAAACCAGCTTGAACATCTGTTCATAGTCAACATTTATATATATTTATCCCTTAAAGAATTTGTGGATTTTCAGCAGTAATTTGCCTATCATATTCTGTACATCTATTTTAAAAGGTACTTTTGTTATTTCAGAAAATAACATTATTTCTGCAAAAATGTGAGTTTTACCATTACCATATCATTAGCATTATTGATCTGTTCCTAATTAATGCAAAGCATAGAAGATGTTAAGAAGTATCTAGGTTTAAAGTACTTTTTGGAAATTTTCAAGTAAATTTCATGAAAGCAAACCTGAATATGCAATGGAAATACTATAGCAGTAAACAATCTCTGATACCTACAATACTGGTTATCTTTGACAGGAAGTAGTGTAAGCAAGATTCTACAGCATGCTGCTTCTGCTATTTTGTCACATTTAGTAGATTACTAGTCTACTGTTACTTTTTAAAATACTTTTTTATATTAGTCTCAGAAATAATGCCGTTTGAAAGGCAAAAAATAGAAGGGGAAGTCATCCTAATTTTACACATATAATTCCTCTCTAATTGACAAAAGAGTAATTTTGGCATTTAAATAACAGAAGAAATTAGTTCCAACTTCCTAGAACAAGGTTATTATTTGTCACCATGGTAAAACCTGGTTAAAAAAAAAGTCATGAAATTACCCTTAACGAATATAATTTTAACCATCACTAATTTTTAACTCTTTGTGGGGAAAAATAAAGCTATCCTGTTGTTAGTTAAGTGTAGCTGTTCTCAAAATATGGTCCCTGAAACAACAGTATTAGCACCTCCTGAGAACCTGTAAGAAGTTTCTTGTAAGTTCCGAGGTGCCACCCTAGACCTACGAAGTCAGAAACGATGGGTGAAGGGTCATCCCATCATTATTTAAAGAAGTCCTCTGGGTGATTCTGATACAGCTAAAGTTTAAGAACTGGTGGTCAAATATGTTTTCAAAATAGATCATTAAGTATTTGAGACAAAACTGTCAAAATTTCATGTATATTTTATGGATGAAGTGCTCCCAGACCCAAATGAATAGTTAAAGTACAACTTAGAAGAAACGAAAAATTAATTTTACAAATACATCAAATCTACTGTTTTCAGCAATGATGTAATCACTCCTTAAGAGAGAGGGAGAGAGAGCAATGATGATCGAATGTAATGTCTTGGTCAATAACAGGTAGGAAATTTTTTTAAAGCCACCAAAAATGCTTTCAGTAACAGCTGTGTAATAGATCTTGTAAAGTGAGAAGTTGTAAGTGCACACTACTACTGAGCTGGCACCAGGTAAAAAGTGCAACAGAGGAGAGAGAAAGCCATACGCCTGTTCCTTAAGGACCCACATGAAGGCAGCCATCTGAACATGTAGTTATCTTATGATGGTTTCAATCAATTCCTGCATAAAATAGGTCTTCTGATAGCACATCATTTGATATTACTAATATTTGCATGTTTTAATTATTCAAAATGTCTTTTCTCTGGAATGTAAACAAATCTTTCTGCTTCTGTTACAAAATACATATTTAAAGCATTACGGTCTTTTAAAAATTTCCTTCTAATTTTTCATCTTAACCTATTTTGCCATCCTGATTAATGTCTTTCTTGATAAAACAGTTATTTCCATCCATGTTTTCCTAGTTTTGAAACTCATGATATGTCTACATGGTCACTGTTTGCTCACGTACTACTCTTCTTTCTGCCGTATGTATTAGAATAAAGAACTAGTATAAATTAAGTTGGCTTCCCAGGTGGTGCTAGTGGTGAAGAACCCGCCTGCCAAAGCAGGACACATAAGAGACAAGGCTTCGATCCCTGGGTTGGGAAGATCCCCTTGAGGAGGGCATGGCAACCCACTCCAGTATTCTCACCTGCAGAATCCCATGGACAGAGGATTCTGGCAGGCTACAGTCCATGGGCTCACAAAGAGTCAGACACGACTGAAGCGACTTAGCTAGCATGCACGCAAGCATAAATGAAGTCAATGAAACACATCTACTTTCTTTAGATCCCTGAACAAAAGAAACTTTCCAAAAGAGGCCACTGAGAACCACGGACGCCTTCCTTTGATTAAATACTCAGGGAAGTTCTTCTAGCATTAAAAAAAAGAAAACAAAACAACTGTATTTAGTATGACAGTTCATTGTTATAACATTATAAAATACAATCAATAACCTTTGAGAAAAAAATTAGCTCTCCTGATTTCCATCACAAAAACATTTTACATTATTCGACCTAAACTCCCTGAAAAGTGTACCTCTAGTAATTTCATTGCAGTACTGTCTGAATCTAACAAATGTTTTTATAAGAGCGGCATATAAGAGCAGCAAAAGACAAGTATTTATACAGAAAAAACATTTCTTTAAAAATAAACATTATTCCACCTGAGACTTGAATATGTTTAAGTTCTAGAATAAGAATTTTATAAATAATTCTTTGGTTTTACCATATCATTTACGCTGCCAAAAAGTTGAATATTAGAAACCCCATGGTCTCTCTCTCTCTCTCTCTCTGACACTGACACACACACACACACACGATCCTAAATTACAGGATAGGAATACAGAATAAGTATTTAATACAGTCAAGATTTTGAAAAAGCATTAACTAAGTATACTTTAATTAACTGTTAATGATAAAGGTTAGTGTTTACTGAATATCAGACTAATATTTAGTAGTTTACATTCTCTCTAATCATAACGACAACTCTGCAAACTCAGAATTAACTGTCCCAATTTTCCATGTAAACTAAATCACCCGCTGACATCAAGCTTTTCTTTTCAGTTTGCCTAAGGGTACACAGCTGGTACAGCAGTAAAAGTGGTAACTGAACCCAACTAACTCCAAAGTCTGCTCTTTTATCTACAGGTTATTGCTTCCCCCTAGACTGTATTTATCACATATATTTCATGTACGTACTTATGTGAAATTTTTGTATTTGTATTGCATTACTTTTTCAAAGTAATTTATTGGGATTTATAGCAGCTAAGAAAAATAAGAACCCCCGAAGTAGCTATTATGGAAAACTCCAGAATGCTTTCTCAAAGTCTGGCCTTAAATCCAATCTTCTCTGTTCTAAATTTTAATCTACAAGAAGCTGCTTCTGGCAGACAGAGATAAAATGAAATGTCAGTTTTGCACTTCCTGTGTCAAGTGTTTTTCTATATTAATGAAAGTTTCAACTCTAACAGACTCCAGATTGGACATTTTATCTTCATTTTTTGTAAACCAAAGTTTTAAATAAAAGGTCACTAGAAAGCAATGAGAAGACACAGTAATGGAATTCGCATGAAATAAAGACACAGTGATCATTCCAAAATGGGGAGAGGCTTCAGCAACCACCTGGTAGTAGCTCAACGCTTACTTCACAAATGAGAAAGCTCAGAGCTGGAGGACTGGATGGTTGTCCAGGGTGCCATGTGATTAATCAAACTCTCAGGACACAGGCCAGTGCTGCAGCGGCTCACAGTGAGGCTTCCTCGTAAACAAAATTCACCGTTTCAAGAGGACCCAGTCCTTCCACTCAGAAAGTCCTTCTTCCTGGCATGTCCCTGGTGGTCTAGTGGTTAAGAATCTGCCTGCCAATGCAGGGGTCATGGGTTTGATCTCAGGTCTGGGAAGATTCCACAAATACTGAAGTGCTGTGGCTACTGAGCCCATGCGCCCTAGAGCCTGGACTCAGCAATACAAGAAACCACAGCAATGAGGCTGGTACATGACAGCTAGAGAGGAGCTCGCACTCTCCAGAACTTAGAGAAAGCCCGTGCACAGCCATGAAGACCCAGTACAGCCAAAAATAAAGAAAATAAAATTTTTTTTAAAGAAAGTCCTTCTTCCTGATGTTCTGTTCTTTCCCTAGAATCACTACTCCTTACTACAAAGGATAATACTTTGAAGCAATCTTGGACAAATCATGATCTTACACCTTCTTTATCCTGTATTTATTATAGAAAGATAAATCCTACTGCTTATATTTAGACTTTCTTTTCCATTCTTACTGCCACTGCACTGGATAGCAATCTCTAATAGAAGGAGAACAGTTTATTAATAATGAATATCAGGATTTAAAAAAATGGAGAGATATCCCATGCTCTTGGATTGGAAGAATTAATGTTAAAATGGCCATACTACCCAAAGCATCAACAGATTTAATGTGATTGTTATCACATTACCCATGAAAATTTTCACAGAACTAGAGCAAATAATCCTAAAATTTAAATGGAACTATAAATGGCTCAGAACTGCCAAAGGAACCTGAAGAAAAAGAACAAAGCAGGAGGCATAATACTCCCAGACTTCAGACAATACTACAAAGCTACAGTCATCAAAAGAATGTGGTATTGACACAAAAAGAAACATGTGGATCGATGGAACAGAATGGAGAGCCCAGAAATAAACCCACACACCTACAGTCAATAGTCTTCAACAAAGAAGACAAGAATATATTAACACCAGGGGAAAAAGACAGTCTCTCAGCAGGTGGTGCTGGGAAAGTTGAATAGCCGCATGTAAATCAATGAAGTCAGAACCTTCACACTGTACACAAAGATAAACTCAAAATGGCTGAGAGACTTAAACATAAGACAGGACACAATAAAAGGCCTAGACGAGAACATAGGCAAAAGATCCTCTGACATAAATGGTAGCAATGATTTCTTAGGTCAGTCTCTAAGGCAATAGAAATAAAAACAAAAATAAGCAGATAGGACCTAATCAATCTTATAAGCTTTTGCACAGCAAAGGATACCATAAACAAAATAAAAAGACAATCTACAGAATCGGATAAAATATTTAAAATTATACAAAATACAAGGGCTTAATTTCCAAAACATATAAACAGCACATACATCTCAACAACAACAAAACAACCTAAACAAAAACTGGGCAGAAGACAGACATGTCACCAAAGAAGACATACAGACAACCAATAGGCATATGAAAAGATGCTGACATCAGTAATTATCAGAGAAATGCAAATCAAAATTACCATGAGGTACCACCTAACATTGGTCAAGATGGCTATCATTAAAGAGTCTACAAATAATAAATGCTAGAGAGGGTGTGGAGAAAAGGGAATCCTCTTACACTATTGATGGGAATTTAAGTTGGTGCAGCCACTATGGAGAACACTACGGAGGTACTGCAGACTCTAGAATTACTATATGATCCAGCAATCCCATTCCCAGGCATATATACAGATAAAATTATAAATCAAAATCATACAAACACCCCAATGTTCATAGTAGCACTATTCACAAAAGTCAAGACATGGAAACAATCTAAAAATCCATTAACAGATGAATGGACGAAGAAGATGTGATAACTATATATAACAGAATACTGCTGCAAAGATGGGCTCAATAAAGGACAGAAATGGTATGGACCTAACAGAAGCAGGAGATATTAAGAAGAGATGGCAAGAATACACAGAAGAACTGTACAAAAAAGATCTTCATGATGCAGATAATCACGATGGTGTGATCACTCACACTCACCTAGAGCCACACATCCAGGAATGTGAAGTCAAATGGGCCTTAGGAAAGCATCACTACACACAAAGCTAGTGGAGATGATGGAATTCCAGTTGAGCTATTTCAAATCCTAAAAGATGATGCTGTGAAAGTGCTGCACTCAATATGTCAGCAAATTTGGAAAACTCAACAGTGGCCAAAGGACTGGAAAAGGTCAGTTTTCATTCCAATCCCAAAGAAAGGCAATGCCAAAGAATGCTCAAATTACCAGACAACTGCACACATCTCACATGCTAGTAAAGTAATGCTCAAAATTCTCCAAGCGAGGCTTCAAGCAATACGTGAACCGTGAACTTTCAGATGTTCAAGCTGGTTTAAGAAAAAGCAGAGGAACCAGAGATCAAATTGCCAACATCCACTGGATCATCAAAAAAGCAAGAGAGTTCCAGAAAAATATCTATTTCTTCATTACTGACTATGCCAAAGCCTTTGACTGTGTGCATCACAATAAACTGTGGAAAATTCTGAAAGACACGGGAATACCAGACCACCTGACCTGCCTCTTGAGAAACCTGTAATGCAGGTCAGGAAGCAACAGTTAGAATTGGACACGGAACAACAGACTGGTTCCAAATAGGAAAAGGAGTACATCAAGGCTGTATATTGTCACCCTGCTTATTTAACTTCTATGCAGAGCACATCATGAGAAACGCTGGGCTGGAGGAAGCACAAGCTGGAATCAAGACTGCCAGGAAATATCAATAACGTCAGATACGCAGATGACACCACCCTTATGGCAGAACGTGAAGAAGAACTGAAGAGCCTCTTGATGAAGGTGAAAGTAGAGTGTGAAAAAGTTGGCTTAAAGCTCAATATTCACAAAACGAAGATCATGGCATCCGGTCCCATCACTTCATGGGAAATAGATGGGGAAACAGTGGCTGACTTTATTTTGGGGGGCTCCAAAATCACTGCGGATGGTGACTGCAGCCATGAAATTAAAAGACACTTACTCCTTGGAAGGAAGGTTATGACCAACCTAGATAGCATATTAAAAAGCAGAGACATTACTTTGTCAACAAAGGTCCGTCTAGTCAAGCCTATAGTTTTTCTAGTAGTCATGTATGGATGTGAGAATTGGACTGTGAAGAAAGCTGAGTGCTGAAGAATTGATGCTTTTGAACTGTAATGTTGGAGAAGACTCTCTGAGAGTAAAAAGATCCAACCAATCCATCCTAGGGGAGATCAGTCCTGGGTGTTCATTGGAAGGACTGATGTTGCAACTGAAACTCCAATACTTTGGCCACCTGATGCGAAGAGCTGACTCACCGGAAAAGACCCTGATGCTGCGGAAGATTGAGGGCAGGAGGAGAAGGGGACGACAGAGGATGAGATGGTTGGATGGCATCACCGACTCAATGGACATGGGTTTAGGTGGACTCCGGCAGTTGGTGATGGACAGGGAGGCCTGGCGTGCTGTGGTTCACGAGGTCGCAAAGAGTCGGACACAACTGAGCAACTGAACTAAACTGAACTCAGCTATAAAAAAGCATGAAATAATGCCATTTGCAGTAATGAAAATGTAACTAGAGATCACATACTAAGTAAGTCATAAAGACAAATATATCACTTATATGTGAAATCTAAAATATGATACAATGAACCCATCTATGAAACAAAAATAGAATCAGGATGTAGAGAACAGACTGTTGGTTGTCCAGGTGAGGGGGGTGGGAGAGGGATGGATTGGGAGCTTGAGATTAGAAGATGAAAATGAGCATAAATGGATAAAACACAAGGTCCTACTGAATAGCACAGGGAACTCATATTCAATATCCTGTGATAAACCATAATGGAAGGGAATATGAAAAAGAATACACATGTATAACTGAGTCACTATGCTATATAGCAGCAATTAACATAATACTGTAAATCAACCATACTTCAGTAAATTTTTTTTAAATGACAAAACCCTTTAAAACAAAATGAACATTAGCAATGTGGACTATTATTAACCAGTTAAAAAGACAATGATGTTAAAAATAAATTTAAAAAAAAGACAATGATGGACACCATAATGAATCATGCAAAAATGGATATAATTTAGAAACAAAATGAACATTATTTCTACAACAGTTTGATACGTTATGCGTGCAGTCAAGACAGAAAATATAGAAAATTTAAAATAGTAGTTATTTGGTGGTTTTCTGATGGTTATTAAAATTATTTATAAAAGCAATAACTTTAACAAAAGCTGTATTAGTAAGTTTAATATCTACGTTATGCTTTTTGAAGCTTGTAAGCTTATAAAACATAAATTAAGAATCCTAAAGAGTATATATTATGTACTATCTTCATAACTCTTCTGTAAATCTAAATTATTTTTACAAAGCTTAAAGAACAAAAAGATTCTTCATATTCTACTAAATGACCAACATTTAAAGACAAAAAGAGTCTTTAAGAGAAATCCATGTTGTAGCACACTCAAATAATGATCATACATAATTTCAAATAATATTTTTTCAGTATTCTATACTTACAAAGTTTCATAAGTAAATGGTCAGAACCAAGGATTTGTTCAAAGAAGCAAGTTTGGCATGCAATAATTATATCAGTAATACAGTCATATTTCTAATACCTTTAGGTCCATGTTGTTTACTGACAGGTTTGAGTGTTTATAAAATGATCCAAGCGCTCTCACAAACTCTGAACTACTTCTAATGTGGGGGCTACTGTTAAAAGATTGGTAACATCTGTTGGCTCACAGAAAAAGCAAGAGAATTAAAAAAAAAATCTACTTCTGCTTCACTGACTACACGAAAGCCTTTGACTGTGTGGATCATAACAACCTGTGGGAAATTCTTAAATAGATGGGAATACCATCCACCTTACCTGCCTCCTGAGAAACCTATATGCAGGTCAAGAAGCAATAGTTAGAATCAGACATAGAACAATGGACTGGTTCAAAACTGGGAAAGGAGTACATCAAGGCTGTATATTGTCACCCTGCTTATTTAACTTATATACAGAGTACATCATAGTGAAATGCTAGGCTGGATGAATCACAAGCTAGAATCAAGATTGCTGGGAGAGATATCAACAACCTCAGATATGCAGATGATACCAGCTTATTGGCAGAAAGTGAAGAGGAACTAAAGAGCCCCTTGATGAGAGTGAAAGAAGAGAGTGAAAAAGCTGGCTTAAAACTCAACATTCAAAAAACTAAGATCATGGCATTCAATCCCATAACCTCATGGCAAATAGATGGGAAAACATGGAAACAGTGACAGATTTTATTTTCTTGGGCTCCAAAACCACTGTGGACGGTGACTGCAGCCACAAAATTAAAAGATGCTTGTTCCTTGGAAGGAAAGCTATGACAAACCTAAGAAAAGTTACGACAAAAGTTGTGGCAGTGTATGAAAAGCAGAGACATCATTTTGCCAACAAAGGTCCATATAGTCAAAGCTATGGTTTTTCTAGTAGTCACGTACAGATGTGAGAGTTGGATCATAAAGAAGGCTGAGTGCCACAAAGAATTGATGCTTTTGAATTGTGGTGCTGGAGAAGACTCTTCAGAGTCCCCTGGAGAACAAGGAGATCAAACAAGTCAATCCTAAAGGAAATCAACCTGAATATTTACTGAAAGGACTAATGCTGAAGCTGCAGCTCCACTACTTTGATCACCAAATGTGAAGAGCCCACTCACTGGAAAAGACCATGATGCTGGGATAGACTGAGGGCAGGAGGAGAAGGGGGCGACAGAGGATGAGATGGTCAGATGGCATCACTGACTCAATGGACATGAGTTTAAGCAAACTCAGGAGATAGTGAAGGACAGGGAAGCCTGGCATGCTGAAGTTCATGGGGTCACAAAGAGTCAGATACAACTTAGTAACTAAACAACAACTTCCAAAATTGCATTCATTTGTTCAGCAAATATTAACTGAGCATGTAACATGAACCAGGCCTTAGGCCTCTATGTGCTAAGGATAAAGCTGTGAGCAAAGTGAACAAAATCCTTGCCTTTACATTCTGTGTGGAAGAGGTCAGGGAAAAAAAAAAAAAAAAAAAAACCCAGAAAAGTAAAATCTATGCAATGGTAGATGGGAATGGTACTCATGAAGAAGCAGAAATGGAGGAAGCAGAATGGGGCTGGAGTGGGGGAAATTTGCAATGTTAGACCAAGCAACTGAAGAAAGCCTGAGTTAACAGTTGAGTACAAACCCCCAACTGATCAGAAAATGGCACAGGTAATAGGGAAAGAGATCTGCAGGCAGAGAGAAGAGCCAGTGCAAATCCCCTAAAGCAAGAATCTGCCTGCACGTTCCAAGAAGAGCCAAGAACCAGTATGAGGAGAGCAGAGTGAGAGTGGACAACAGAAGCCAAGGTCCAGGAAGAACAGAGATCAAGAGGCGGAGCCTGGGAGGAGATTTATCAGGTTTCAGATTTCATTCTGATTGAGATGAGAAGTCAATAGGGGGATTTAAATCAAGGGAGTGACATATTCTGACTTAGATTTTACCTAACTATGTTACACGCTGTGTTAAGAAGAGACCTATGTAAATCACTGGCAGAAACAGGAAGACCTATCATAGGCTTTTTCAGTAACAGAGGCAAAACGGGAAGGGGACCTGGATCAGAAATGCACAGTGGAAATGGCGACTTGTGATTTGATTCTGGACATTTTTAACAGTACAGACAGGAGACTACAGTGACAGAGATGAGGGGAAGGATCAGACATAGATGAAAGAAGCTAGGAATCAAGGATGCACCAAGACTGAGCAAAGAACCAAGCTGCTATTTACTGAGAAACGGAAGACTCAGGAGGAAGTGGGCGTGGGGGAGACAGGGAGTCTGGTTTACTGCAGTACATTCTGAGAACAGAAAATCACTTCTGCTCATCAGCAAACAGGTGGGCATCTAAAGCCATGGCGCTGGGCGAGGTCATCAAGGGCTTAAGTGTGAAAAGAAAAGAGGTCCAAATTCAAAACACTGGAGAATTTCCAGTTCAGAGGTTAGAGAGGAGAGAAGGAGCCAGCAAAGGAGATTGAAACAGAAGCCAAAGAGGTGAGGGAAACTAGCTGAGTGTAGCATCTGGAAGCCAGATAAAGACAGCAGTCAGAGCTGCTGCCGGTCACATGAGCTGAGGGCTGAAAAGCCCATCACCGGGGTCAGTAAGAAGGACAATTCTGGTGAGGTGGCCGGGGCTACACAAACTGAAATCCCAACACAGTCAACTCTTTCAGAGAGATTAGCTGCAAATGAAAAGACCCTCGGCAGTAACTGAAGGGAAAATCAGAACAGGAAATTTTTTAAGGTGGGAGGGGAAAAAAAAAACCAAACAAAACAAAACAGCATTACCTGTATGTTGATGGAAAAGAGCTAGTAGTGAAGGAAAAATTAAACGATGCAAGAGATGGAAGTCAGGTGTTCGATTAAAAATATGTTATGTCAGGAGAGCAAGAGCCGTTTTATTAATGATTTTTTGGATTGTCGGGTCCTTCAGGGTCCTGATAAAGTCAACAAGTCTTCCACCAGAAATGATACACATCTAAACCTCTGTTTTCATTTCAGAGAGGTCCAGATTCACTGAAGCTGATCCATAGCTCTCAGGGGAAGATCCTCTGAACTTAAAAAGCATAATCATTTTGTCCCTTCAGGTAATTTCACAGATAAAATCTAAATAGATACCATATGATAACAAGTAAAATTTAAACAATTAATTACTACATTATGACAAGTAAAGTAAAATTATACTTACAGATAATCTAAAAATCAATCATCTGGGCTGTTATATCTGCTGACTTACTGAGCAATTCAAATCCTCTTATCCATCAAGCACCAAATTGGACTCTACCACACCTATCATTTCTTTGATAACCCCATAATTTCTTTCCTCTGGATTCACTGCTTCTTCAACACCATTCAATCAGTTAACCCCATAATAATTTGCATCAGCTCACTGTTTCTATATGTTCTGAGTTTCCCGACTAGAACGCTAGCAGTAAAGGCAGAAATACTTCTTGGCATCATCACCTTCAGCTATAACACTGTTACAAACACATTTATTTCATAAGTATATGCTGAACAACAGACTGGTTCCAAATGAGAAAAGGAGTACGTCAAGGCTGTATACTGTCACCCTGCTTATTTAACTGATATGCAGAGTACATCATGAGGAACACTGGGCTGGAAGAAACACAAGCTGGAATCAAGACTGCTGGGAGAAATACAAATAACTTCAGATATGCAGATGACACCATCCTTATGGCAGAAAGTGAAGAAAAACTAAAAAGCCTCTTGATGAAAGTGAAAGAGGAGAGTGAAAAAGTTGGCTTCAAGCTCAACATTCAGAAAACGAAGATCATGGCATCTGGTCCCACCACTTCATGGCAGATAGATGGGGAAGCAGTGGAAACAGTGGCTGACTTTATTTTTCTGGACTCCAAAATCACTGCGGATGGTGATTGCAGCAATGAAATTAAAAGATGCTTGGAAGGAAAGTTATGACCAACCTAGACAGCATATTAAAAAGCAGAGACATTACTTTGCCAACAAAGGTCCGTCTAGTCAAGGCTATGGTTTTTCCAGTAGTCATGTATGGATGTGAGACTTGGACTATAAAGAAAGCTGAGCACAGAAGAATTGATGCTTTTAACTGTGGTGTTGGAGAAGACTCTTGAGAGTCCCTTGGACTGCAAGGAGATCCAACCAGTCCATCCCAAAGGAGATCAGGCCTGAGTGTTCACTGGAAGGACTGATGTTGCAGCTGAAACTCCAATACTTTGGCCACCTGATGCGAAGAGCTGACACACTGGAAAAGACCCTGATGCTGGGAAAGATCTCCGGTACTCTTGCCTGGAAAATCCTATGGATGGAGGAGCCTGGAGGGCTGCAGTCCATGGGGTCGCTGAGGGTCGGACAACTGAGCGGCTTCACTTTTACTTTTCACTTTCATGCACTGGAGAAGGAAATGGCAACCCACTCCAGTAGTCTTGCCTGGAGAATCCCAGGGACAACGGAGCCTGGTGGGCTGCCGTCTATGGGGTCACACAGAGTCGGACATGACTGAAGTGACTTAGCAGCAGCAGCTGGGAAAGATTGAGGGCAGGAGGAGAAGGGGACAACAGAGCATGAGATGGTTGGAAGGCATCATCAACTCGATGGACATGGGTTCGGGTAGACTCCGGCAGTTGGTGATGGACAGGGAGGCCTGGCATGCTGCAGTTCATGGAGGTCACAAAGAGTTGGACACGACTGAGCAACTGAACTGAACTGCACTGAAACAAACCAGTTAACTTTTCAGTGCCTTCTGAAAATACAGGTCTGATTTAACTATGTCAACATCGATTACAGGCAAAAATTTAAAAAACAATCATGAAATGAAATGGAGTGTTAATTTTTAAAATAGTACCATCTCATATGCAACAAAGCCCAAAGCTGGGTAAAACTATTAACTGAAAATTGTGATCATGATTGCTTAGGTTTTTTTTTTTCTTTCACCAACATGATAAACTGCATTTAGTTTAAATTTCGTGGTCTAAGTGCCACACTGAATCTTGATATGGGTACAGGGGTAAATGGACATGTCTATTCGTGATCTCACTGTCAGCGCTATACTGATTACTGTTCTTCCTATGAAACTTCCCGAGGGTGCGCTCAGCCAGGCAGCACTGCACAGCAGGCGAAGCTTCGGGCTCACAGCTCCGCCTACCCCGTGGCATTCTACACTCAGGTTTATCATCCATGCTTTGACACCCAGTGTCCTGCCCGTGGCACCTGCCACGACTCGTGCTCAGGTTGTAGGTTTTACCTCATTCTCATCTTTCTTTCCTCTGCCCTTCCAAAATCTAATGAACATTTGACATGTTAAGATTTGCCAAGTAAACAATCATTTCACAGAAACAAACTCACTTTAAGGTGTGTGTACTGTGCTAATTAAAAAAAATTCCAACGACAGAAACTCAATTTAAACTCCAAGACAGACAGACAGCACATATAGCTCAATATCAAAAACAACCCAACCCAGAAATGGGCATAAGAAGTAAACACAATTCTCCAAAGTACACATACAAATGGCCAACAGGCACATGAAAAGATGCCCAACATCACTAATTACTAGAGAAATTCAAATTTCAAAACTACAACGAGGTATCGCCTCACATCAGTTAGAATGGTCAACATCAGAAAGTCTATAAAAAAGAAGAGACGGTGTGGAGAAGGTGTGGAGAAAAGGGAACTTTCCTACACTGTGGAAATGTAAATTGGGGACGCCTTTATGGAGAACAGAATAGAGGTTCCTTAAAAACTAAAAAAGAGAGCTACCATACAATCCAGCAATCCCACCCAGATTTATATCTGGAGAAGACACTAATTTTATAAGATACATGCACCCCAGTGACCACAGCAGCACTATTTACAATTGCCATGACATGCAAGCAACCTTAGCGTCCATCAGCAGAGGAATGGTTAAAGATATGGTACGTATATACAATGGAAGACCACTTAGCCATAAAAAGGAATGAAATAATGCCATCTGCAGCAACATGAACCTAGAAACTGTCACACTGAGTGAGATCAGTTAGAGAAAGACAAACATCATATGCTATCATTCATATGTGGAATCTAAAATTTTAAAAACTATATAAATTAAGTTTTTATAAAACAGAAACAGATGCACAGATTTAGAAAGCAAACTTATGGCTACTGAAGAGGAAACATGGTAGGGAGGGATAAATCAGGAGTTTTGGGTTAGCATATGTACACTGCTATATATAAAAGAGATAATGAACAGGGACCTATTGTATAAAACAGGGAACTCTACTTAATATCTTGTAATAATGTATAATGGGAGAAAATATTAACAAAAAGAATATATATGTATGTATAACTGAATCACTTTGTATATACCTGAAACACAACATTGTAAATCAACCAGATTTCAATTTTAAAAAGTCCTCACACACACATACACAAAGTGTGAAGGCACTGCAATGCCTTTCATATCATGTATATATTAACAGGGAAGTGTAACTCTGCTTGCCTATGAAATTAGTACTGTTTTAGGGGGAAGTTCTAGAAGATGCGACAAAATCACTCCTACAAACATTTAGAGACAGTATTTGATGAGATTTACAGGTGAAGAAAGACAAGATTTACAACATTCTCTATGCAAAAGAGCTCTTTTTTAGCACACTATTATCAGTGAATGTAAAATCATGCATCCATTCAACCGACAGGTACTTAGCTGTATAAAGCAGGCCTGGGCACAGGACCTCACACAGGTCAGACAGTGAATTAATCATCCTCCTGTATCACTAAAACACAAACATCAAGATCCATTCCTCTCCAGTGTTAGGGCTTAATAAAGTGAACACCATTTCTGCCCAAGTCAGAAACCGTAGATACCCTTGGTGTCTCTGTATTCTTCGATCGCTCACCTAACTACATGTGACGCCCAATAAATTCTCACTCTTAAATCTCTAACACACCCAATTCTCTTCATCCTCACCATCGCCACACTAGTGCAAACCTAAACTGACTGTGAAGCTAACAACCTCCCATCTTTCTATCCTTCATAGAGCAGACGCAGCAGTCTCAGAAAAGCGCAAATCTTGTGGTACATTCATGTGACGGAGCTTTACAGAGAAGCGAGAATGACTGGCAACTACACTCAACTACATGATGACTCTCGTAATTATGATGCTGTGTCTGGCTTCTTTCCCTGAAATGAGCCTGTACAGGATGCTCCCATTTCTGAAACCTATGAAGAAGGTGGGCCAGAGGGAACACTGACGGGAAGGAAAGGTGAGAGGGGACTTCTGTTTCTTCACTCAGGAGATGGTCACATACATGTATTCAATTTGTGAAATTCATCAATCTATATACTTATGATATGGTCACTCTTCTGGATGTGTATGAGGCTTTAGTTAAAAGTTTTAGAAAAAATAAAACATGCTGCTCGATGACCTCCCACCACCCTGAGCTGAAGCCCCAAAGCCAAATTTCTAACAGTGACCTGAAATACATTTCACCACAAGGTCTCTGTAAGTCTTTGTCTTAAATCGTCACTCTTTCTCCCTTTACGGCTTTCATATATGCTTATTCCGCCTCTGCATTTTGTTGGACTAACTCCTAGCAATGCTCAGATTCAGTTAAAATTTCACTTTCCCCAGGAAGTCTTCCCTGATCTGAGACGAGGTTACCATCCCTGTCTCCCCTCTGCATGGCCTCACCACACATCTGTATGAGACTGTGAATTCTCTGAGGGCAGGGCACGTGTTTTATTTACCTCTCTGTTATCTCAGTTCTCTGTATATTTGATAGCTGGCTGAATAAATTTATTTCCTATACAAGAACATGGCAGGTAGTTGTGGCAAAGTTTCAGTCTATGAACTGCAGTATAAACAGTGAAACTGCTAAAAGTTTTTGATACATAACTTAAAGGAAGTAAGAGTTACATGCTAAATTATTTATACACAGCAAAGTAGGAAGCCATGTATGTGGTAACATAGAGAAGTCACTTTTAATACAGCTATTAAATTTATTTCAAAATTCCATTTTAAATAATAATCTATGGTAATAACTGAAAAAGTTCAGTTTTCATTCCAATCCCAAAGAAAGGCAATGCTAAAGAATGCTCAAACTACCACACAATTGCACTTATCTCACATGCTAGTAAAGTAATGCTCAAAATTCTCCAAGCCAGACTTCAGCAATACATGAATCGCAAACTTCGAGATGTTCAAGCTGGTTTTAGAAAAGGCAGAGGAACCAGAGATCAAATTGCCAACATCCACTGGATCATTGAAAAAGCAAGAGAGTTCCAGAAAAACATCTATTTCTGCTTTATTGACTATGCCAAAGCCTTTGACTGTGTGGATCATAATAAACTGTGGAAAATTCTCAAAGACATGTGAATACCAGACCACCTGACCTGCCTCTTGAGAAACCTACATGCAGGTCAGGAAGCAACAGTTAGAACTGGACATGGAACAACAGACTGGTTCCAAACAGGAAAAGGAGTACATCAAGGCTGTATATTGTCACCCTGCTTATTTAATTTCTATGCAGAGTACATCATGAGAAACGCTGTGGGGGAAGAAGCACAAGCTGGAATCAAGATTGCCAGGAGAAATATTAATATGCAGATGACACCACCCTTATGGCAGAAAGTGAAAGGGAACTAAAAACCCTCTTGATGAAAGTGAAAACGGAGAGTGAAAAAGTTGGCTTAAAGCTCAACATTCAGAAAACAAAGATCATGGCATCCGGTCCCATAACTTCATGGGAAATAGATGGGGAAACAGTGGAAACAGTGTCAGACTTTATTTTGGAGGCTCCAAAATCACTGCAGATGGTGACTGCAGCCATGAAATTAAAAGAAGCTTACCCCTTGGAAGGAAAGCTGTGACCAACCTAGATAGCATATTCAAAAGCAGAGACGTTACTTTGCCAACAAAGGTTCGTCTAGTCAAGGCTATGGTTTTTCCTGTGGTCATGTATGGATGTGAGAGTTGGACTGTGAAGAAAGCTGAGCGCCAAAGAATTGATGCTTTTGAACTGTGGTGTTGGAGAAGACTCTTGAGAGTCCCTTGGACTGCAAGGAGATCCAACCAGTCCATTCTGAAGGAGATCAGCCCTGGGATTTCTTTGGAAGGAATGATGCTAAGGCTGAAACTCCAGTACTCTGGCCACCTCATGCAAAGAGTTGACTCATTGGAAAAGACTCTGATGCTGGGAGGGATTGGAGGCAGGAGGAGAAGGGGACGACAGAGGATGAGATGGCTGGATGGCATCACTGACTCGATGGATGTGAGTCTGAGTGAATTCCTGGAGTTGGTGATGGACAGGGAGGCCTGGCGTGCTGCGATTCATGGGGTCGCAAAGAGTTGGACACAACTGAGTGACTGAACTGAACTGAAGGTAATAAAATCCTGAAATTGATCATAATTTTTTACTCATCTACATTCAAATGTTGGTTATTTTTAACCAGTTGTGAAAACCAAGGCTCTACCAAGGCTCTGAGTGGACTGAGTGAGTAGGTCAATTTTTTCAGCTTCTTTGCATGCAAAGAGAATATTTAATATCTGTCTATCTCAACTTAAAAAAACTATATTTGTAAATGTTCCTAAGAAGAATTTAAGTTTTTCTATTTTAAACACAAAATAATTTGCTGAATAAAAAGTAAAACTATAACTCCTTATTTGTTATAATTACCCATGGCAAGTAATACAGATAGCCTGTTGATTCACAAACTGTTCTTCCTGGAAAAAAAAACACTTAAAAGGTTACTGGCTATAAGGACAGAGAGCACAAGTGATAACCACCTTGAGTGCTAATACCCAAAAGAACAAAGCTGTCATCTTTTTGGGAAATCAATGCCATTTTCTATAATGAGCCTTAGGCTACAAATTTTAGAAATTTTTAAGTGTAATGAGGTTTAAATTAAAAATACAGGTAATATCCTGAGTTGCCTTACTTTTTTCTATTCCTTTTGGGAAGTAATTGCTTTCTGTGTATCATCCCTCAAATTTCTTTGTATTGTAATATTCATTAAAATTCATTAAATCTAAAGTTAGGTAGACTTTACTGGCCAGAAGCAGTAAAAGCAAGGATAAAGACACATCCTTTATTTTGAGAAAGATTAGTTTCCTTAATATAGAACTTGCTTACATAACATTTCTAAAGTACTACTATCACTTTTAGAATTTTTTTGTAGTTGATTTAAAAGCATCTTACAATAAAGAGAATAACCTTAAAATACTCTATCACTGAACCACACCTTGACGTGTACACCATCTAATCGCAGAATTTAACCAGAGTTCAGAACCAGGAAAGGTCCCAATAATGCTCAGTGTGATGTTTATTAGGGCAATTAACTTCTTTTTAAAAATACTCTGAAAATAATTTAAAAAATAACATTCTTTCTTATTTTGTTGAGTCTTAACTCTTTTTGAAGGAAGGATTTGAATGATATTAGATAATTCATTTTTTTCTTTACTCCACCTTCAAGAATCTATTGCACAGTCTCACAATTTATTGAGGAGTCATTTTCATGTGACAGCTGGTAGAGACTGCAGTCAAAGCGGGGAACATGAGAAACTATTAGCAAAGTAAATGTTCCCATTTAGGCTGGTATTTCTCAAGTCTAACTAATTCAAATTAAAGCTTTTTCCTTCTAAAAATAAGTACAATGTTTCTTAGAATTAAATTTTAGTTTTTATGAATATTAAGTTTTAAATGAATGAAGGCAAGTAACATATTTTCTGAACCTCAGTTTGTCAATAAAGAGATAACTTTAGTCCAGATCAGTGTTTATCAAATTTTTTGTTATAAAACCCTTCAAGAAGATGATGGAAAAAGTACAGACATTCTTCCCAGCAAAAAACACATACATAGAAAATTTGATTATAATTCCAGGGTATTCACACACCCTCTGAAACTCATCCAAGTACCACTTGGTAAAAATGGAGCTAGGTGGTATTTAAAGTATTTTGTAGTTTTAAATGTTGGTTTCAGAAATAAGGTTAACGTCTTTAAACAAAAGAAAGTCAGGCTTGAGAATAAATGTGAAAACCCAAACACAATTCATTAATTTACTCATTGCTACTAAAGATATTAGCTTGGAAAGCCTGAACACCTTATTTATATATAGACACAGGTGCTAATTTGACAAAATAATTCATACTTAAGGCATTAGAAGTTAGGCAAAATAAGATTCTTATGTAAAGCCAGGATATTTCTAGACATGGTAATGTATGACATTCACAGCTTTCAAATCACAATAAGTCGTCTCCTTCCAACCCTCCCCATTACCAGGCTCAACTCCTTGGAGTGAGGAAGAAAACTATTACGTAACGTAAGCTGCATTTGAGGTCTTTTAGGTTGGTGGGCTGCCGTCTATGGGGTCGCACAGAGTCGGACACGACTGAAGCGACTTAGCAGCAGCAGCAGCAGGTGACTGTTTTGAGGGAAAGGGAGTACTTTCAGATCCTTAAACTTACTTTAAAGTAATTGTGGGATCACTGCCCCCTCCAAAAAAAAAAAAAACTTACCTGTAATTCTTGTTCTCTGAAGGAAATGCAGTAATTATAACCATATCCACACTCTTGGGTTCATCCTCCTAAGCATGAGGGGATTTGGAATGCGCCATGGCTTACACCCAGCCGCTACACTGCCATACGCTGCCACAGTGCGCTGGCCTCGGCTCTCCCTGCCTGCCTGGAATGGAGCAGGGCTCACCTAGTCATCCACCCTGGGAGGCAGGTGCTCCCCCACAGGAAGTGTGGGGGTGGTGTAACTACTGTCCTTAGAAAACACGAATTACGAATGGTCCCTCCTCGACAGTTTAAGAGGGATGGAGACACTACTAGACTTGCTGTTACATGCTTCAAAACCGGCATTAAAATTGCAACATTAAAAAATGTTAAAGAAAAGAATTCCCTAGTGATCCAGAGGTTAAGACAGCACTTCCACAACAGGAGGCATGGGTTCAATCCCTGGTTGGGGAACTAAGATCCTGTGTGCCACGTGCCACAGCCAGAACATTTAAAAACTAACTAAATAAATAATATGTAAAATAAATGTTAAAGTATAAGAATGGAAAGCTGTTCCTCTGTAAAAGAAGCCCTGAAGGGGAGTAAGTGATGCAGGTATAGGAACTGACTGCCTGTTGATCAGGGTGACGTCCCATGGTCAACCAGAGAGCAGAGCATCACAGGTACTTAAATATCGTATCTTGGCATTGAGCAACCTAGTATTTTGTATTAATGCCTGCCAAGTCAAGAGTCATGCGCAGAGTCAGCTGCAGTGTAGCCAACAGTAAGAAGGTAACTTGAAACAGCCAGGACCCTAAAAACTGCTGAGATTATCACCAAGGGTGGATGGTTTTTCATAAGGTCTGATACTCATAATACGTTGTTCGACTTCAACAAGCTCTCCTTTATGAACTCAAGTAACTAATCACTCAATTTATAAAATTTAATCAACCTTACATTTTAATGTGATAATTTAGATTTTAAATGTTCAATTATACAAAGACTGAGTCCCTGTCATATATAAATTCCTCTTCTGTCTCTTAGGTGAAGGCAATGGCACCCCACTCCAGTACTCTTGCCTAGAAAATCCTATGGACGGGGGAGCCTGGTAGGCTGCAGTCCATGGGGTCACTAAGAGTCGGACACGACTGAGCGACTTCACTTACACTTTCATGCATTGGAGAAGGAAATGGCAACCCACTCCAGTATTCTTGCCTGGAGAATCCCAGGGACAGACGAGCCTGGTGGGTTGCCGTCTATGGGGTCGCACGGAGTCAGACACAACCGAAGCGACTTAGCAGCAGTAGCAGTCTGTCTCTTAAACATCTTAGAGAATTAGGAAGAGGGGCTTCCCTGGTGGCTCAGTGGTAAAGAATCTGTGGAGAAGAATCCGCCTGCCAATGGAGGAGAATTAGGAAGAAATGGGCTACAGACAGTTTCTGGTTTGCATACTGGTTTTCGGAGGGTTATAAAACTTATCCACAGAGGACAAGATTCTCTATCCTCTGGTCCTACAGACTGGTGTCTTCCACTCCAACCAGGGTAGGACTGCCAGATAGAAACCAGGATTCACAGTTAAACGCGCGTTTCAGAAAAATACCTTTTTCTTAGTATATTCCAAACACAGCATGGGACACAATCACACTAATTTGTTATTTATCTGAAATTCAAATTAAGCTGGGCATCCTGAATTGTTTTTTGTCTTCTGCTAACTCTGCACACTGTAACCCAGTGGGGCCTCACAGGGTTACTCAGGATGGTGCTAGAGTGGGCCTTCCACTCTCAGTCCAGATCTGCACCAACACGGTGGTCACAAGCAATGTGCAGCTATGAAGCACTCGAACTGAGGCCAGTTCAATATGAAACATTCCATAAATGTAAAATTCACACCCGAGTTTGATGCTTAGTGTGAAAAAGGTACAACATCTCATAAACTTTTGTACTAACTGCATGTTGAAATAACAATATTTTAGATATATTAGATTAAATAAAATATAATCAAAAGTAATTCTGCCCACTTCTTTTACTTTTTACGTGGCGACCAAAAAACTCTTAAAATTACACATGTAGCTTGTATTTGTGACTTGCATTACATTTTTACTGGACAGAGCTGGTCTACATGCCTCAAGAGGAAAGTCTAGAATTTCCTTGCTGTTCTTTCTCTAAAAAATCAATATTAGTAAACAAAGGGCTGCCTCTCACTTCTGTCTAGATATGAGAGTGGGCAGGGGACATGACCATACCAAGGAAATAAAATTCTAGCAAAGACTGCTTTCCATATGTTAAAAACAAAAACAGAACACAGCATCCAAATATAACTGAGAGACAATTCAGAAACCTGTTCTTTGATAAGGTCTTATGTACAAAAGAAATAAACTCTAGTATGTGCACACTGTGTATGATTAAGTTGTGCAGGTGCACATAAAAATAAAATCTCCCGGACCCTAGTTCCAGTGGAAGAATCTCTCAGTACTACCACATCGGTGTCCACTCCTAAATATTATCAAATTTTATAATTATCAAAAAATTATCAATATTTTACTTATTTAATAATATGCAGAGTCTATCATGCTAAATGCAGGGCTGGACGAACCACAAGCTGGAATCAAGATTGCTGGGAGAAATATCAACAACCTCAGATATGCAGATGATACCACACTAATGGCAGAAAGTGAAGAGGAACTAAAGAGCCTCTTGATGAGGGTGGAAGAGAATGAAAAAGCTGCCTTAAAATTCAACATTCAAGAAACTAAGATCATAGCATCTGGTCCCATCACTTCATGGCAAACAGAATGGGAAAAAGTAGAAACAGTGACAGATTTTATTTTCTTGGGCTCCAAAATCACTGCAGACAGTGACTACAGCCATGAAATTAAAAGACACTTGCTCCTTAGAAGGAAAGCTATGACAAACCTAGAGAGAGTATTAAAAAGCAGAGACATTACTTTGCCAACAAAGGTCAATATAGTCAAAGCTAGGTTTTTTCCAGTAGTCATGTACAGATGTGAGAGTTGGACCATAAAGAAGGTTGAGCGCTAAAGAATTGCTGCTTTTGAATTGTGGCCCTGGTGAAGACTTTTGAGAGTTCTTTGGACTGCAAGGAGATCAAATCAGTCAATTCCAAAGGAAATGAACCCTGAATATTCATTAGAAGGACTGATGCTAAAGTTCCTATACTTTGGCCACCTGATGCAAAGAGCGGACTCACTGGAAAAGACTGATGCTGGGGAGAGTTGAAGGCAAAAGGAGAAGCAGGTGGCAGAGGATGAGATGGTTGGATGGCATCACCAACTCAATGGACATGAATTTGAGCAAACTCTGGGAGACAGTGAAGAGAAGTGGAGCCTGGCATGCTGCAGTCCATGGGTCACAAAGAGTTGGACACAACTTAGCAACTGAAAGATAAACAACAATGGATGTGAAATTAGAGCACTGGTTCTACAACTACAAAATAAATTTTTCTTTTTAAAAAGTATGGGGAGGGACGAGGGAGGAGGGTTCAGGATGGGAACACATGCATACCTGTGGTAGGTTCATTTTGATATATGGCAAAACCAATACAATATTATAAAGTTAAATAAAATAAAATTTAAAAAAAGAAAAACAAACTACGTTGTCAATACTATAGTAAGACAAAGCTTGTTTCAAAAATGACAGGGGCTGGGGGAGGAGGCTTTTTTAGAATTAAAAAAAGCTAAAGCTTAGGTAAGAAGTAATACTTGTTTATTTTTATATACTCCACCTTACATTTTCACTTGGTTTGACTTTCAACTCAAATTTTTTTCTCAACTGGCCCAAAGAAACAAAGGTCCGTCTAGTCAAGGCTATGGTTTTTCCAGTGGTCATGTATGGATGTGAGAGTTGGACTGTGAAGAAGGCTGAGCGCCAAAGAATTGATGCTTTTGAACTGTGGTGTTGGAGAAGACTCTTGAGAGTCCCTTGGACTGCAAGGAGATCCAACCAGTCCATCCTAAAGGAGATTAGTCCTGGGTGTTCATTGGAAGGACTGATGCTGAAGCTGAAACTCCAGTACTTTGGCCACCTCATGCAAAGAGTTGACTCATTGGAAAAGACTCTGATGCTGGGAGGGATTGGGGGCAGGAGGAGAAGGGGACGGCAGAGGATGAGATGGCTGGATGGCATCACTGACTCGATGGACATGAGTCTGGGTGAACTCTGGGAGTTGGTGATGGACAGGGAGGCCTGGCGTGCTGCAATTCATGGGGTCACAAAGAGTCGGACATGACTGAGCAACTGAACTGAACTGAATTCTGTTCCATGCTGTTATAAAAGTTAAAAATTATTTAACATGTTCTTCCAAATTAAAAATCAAAAGAAAATTATATAGAGATTTCCAAATTCTTAGTAACCTGTGTTTTTCACTAATGTAACCTATATCATCTCCAAAGTAGATTTAAATCTTTTAAAGGTGCCTGCAGTTGTAATAAGCAAGACTAGTTCTAACCCAAATACATACACACACAAAAATTGATTCTCAAGGTTTTTTCATAGAAGGCCTCAGTCGTTTTTGTACTCATTCTAACAGCAAACACAAAGTGTACTTTCCCTTCTTAATATCTTTTCATTACACAGATATAGGAAGAACAATTGCTTTGAAAATAAAACAGAATTATCATAAACCAAAGACAGGCCTAACCAGACAAAAATCAGCAGATTTCTCCTAAATTTGATAGTTCATAAAAAGTTCAAATCTTTTAGAACTAAAGTTTCCCAGATCATTTTAAGAGCTTAAAAAAAGATGAACAAAATTAGATATAGATATTTAATATCTTCATGAGCACCAAGTACTCACTGCCAATACCAATGTCCTGGTGATTACAATCTGAAATGTTCTGTAGACATTAGGTCTCCAATGGCCTGTTACGATCTGACATGAATTTTATGACCACATACCTATTAAAGAGTAAGAAGACATTTGCTTTCACACTTTTTGAAGCTTAGCAGAGATTTAAAAAAATGGTTTGAGGGACTTTCTCTGAAGTAAAGGTAAGCTTCAAGAAGACCATGAAAAGCAAATCTTCAAAGCTGGTTACATCAATTTAAGCAGACTGCTTAAATGCTGTCACTGTGTCAAAATTCTTGAATGCAAATCTTAATACATCCAAGAAGAGTTTTTGAAGGATCAACGATGGTAGTTATTAAGCTGATTTAAATGCAGACTGAAGTGGAAGACAAGTTTCACTGTGAAGTGGAATTTTTGGAAAACAAAACAAAAAGTGCCCCGCATCTCTAGGACGTGTGCACTCTCCACACGGAGAACCATCCCTGCTTGACAGTGCGTGTGGCGTCCTGCCCACACGAGCGGCTGCCTCTCTTCTGTGAGAGAGGCAGGGGCGTCTCCAGGCCTCCGCGGAGCATTCCAAAGCCAGTCCTGCAGGGGCCTCGGCCCTGAGCGTGCTCCCTGCTCGGTGCTTACCTTTAGAGAACAAGGAGGATGACACAAAGTGACCAGGGCTCACAGCCCACACCTCCAAGAACACTGAAAAGACCTGCAGAGCCTTCCCGGTGCAGGAGGGACCTCTTTTTAATCTTCTGGTGGTGAAGTTTAAGATTTTCCTGAAGAGAAGAGGAGAGTCAAATATTACACTGAGATCTTCCCATGTGATTCAAGTTTATCTAGAATACAAATGGTAGGCTCTGAAGAAATACATTAGATAAAATCAGGAGTCTTCCAAAAGCCATATTCTCTTCTTTCACAAAAAGTATTTTCCCTAAAGAATATGACTTCTCTTTAAACCCTAAAACCTTAAGTGACTAGTTCAACTTCTTCCTCTACACTGAACTACCAGTTGGGAGATGAGAAAAATACAGAAAAATTCTAGGTTGTCAAATAATCACAGTCGTAAATGCCATTAAAATACTTAGGAGAGCTAAACTCACTGAAAAGCAATGAGTTAAAAAGAATAGAAATTTTGTTCTGCCTCTGTCTCTCTTTGATGACATGCATTTCCCGACAATTAACAGAGAAGTGGCCCTTTGAGTTAAATGCCACATAATCATACGTGGAGCATCTACTAAATGTGGGCTCCTGGAGGAAAAGGATTTGGGGTGCTTTTACTTTTTTATACTGATTACCTATACAGTCTAAAATAGCTCCAGGCACACAGTAAGTACTAAAAATAAAATTGGTAAGTAGAAAGAATACTAACCAATTAGCCAATATTCTCAAGGTTGAAAGTTACACAAATGAAACAATTAGAAGCCTACAAGTGTTCTAAGGAGTTTGAAACTGTATTATTTGAAAACAATATTAACAACACCAACATTCCTAAACACATATTAAGTAACTTAGGAATATAATGTTTTAAAAATGTTGTATCTTAAAATATTTATGAGGAAATGTTATAAATATATTATTTCAAGCCAAATTCCTGAAAAGGGCTGGAAATCACACACTGTACATTCACAGTACATTATGCAGTATCAGTTGTAAGAATATTAATATAAGTGAAAGAAACATGCCTTTTTAATACTTTAGTATTAATTATTTTTCATCTTTGAAGAGGTCTACATAAACCAAGTGATAATACAGTTATCTATCAATACATGCATAACTATGCTTAAGTAAATCATTAGCATAATTTTAAAATCAGAAGATGCCATTCTATCAGTACGATTTTCATACATATTTCAAGTAAATATTTATGTTTTATTTAATCTCAAAAAAAACCAAAATTTAAATAGGAAATGCTGAATATTATTCATTTATTTGCTTTCCTGTCATTTACAGACTAAGAACACAGATTGATTTCCTTCAAGTAGTCTTACAACTCTTCCCAAAGTTGATAAATCAGGGAGAAAAAGAAAAAATGCTGAAATCATAACAGATACAACAATCATATTGATAAAGAACTAAATACGTATGTGTTGTATATGTTTTTTAATAAAAATGCAAGGCTTGTATACCCATGGCTGATTCAGGTTGATGTATGACAGAAATCCATACCATATTGTAAAGCAACTACCCTCCACTCAAAAAAAAAAGAAAAAATGCAAGGCTACTAGAAGAACAAACTATTACAAAATATGTGGTTTCATTTGACCCCAAATTCTGCAACTGGCCCTCCAAATACACTGGACGGTGCCCATAGGGCCTTTCACCTCAGGGCACAGGCAACTGTTAAACATACAGACAAAACCACAATAAGAAAACAGGCAGTAAATCTAGGACTGATGATTACCAGTAAAACAATGTTTAGCTGACAGATCATGCCTTGATTATAGTAGTAAAGAGCTTTCCCTATTTCACAAAGAATTCAATTTAATATCTTATATCAGGGCATCAGGATTAAATGTGAAAAAAGGAAGAAATTTTAAAACAAAACTTTAGAAATTCACTGAATTTAGAACAATATTTCCTATCTGGACATGTTGCGAAACCTTTGAAACTAATTTTGGGGAGAGGAGTGAACACAGTTACAAAGAACTAATGACCTTAAAGGGGGTAAAGGAAAACATAAAGTTGGAAATTCTGCTGAAAGAAAAAGATTCCACTACTTGGTTGAATCCCAGGCCCAGGAGGGTCAAGAAGAGGACATAAGTTCCCCAGACAGAGGCCCTGCCTGGGAGCTTCTTTAAAATCCTGGCTCCCATTAGAGGGTGAGGGATCCCTTGCCGCATCTCCAAAAGCAGGGGCAATGAAGTTTAAGTTACCACATTTGGAAATTCAGTGTTCAGCGCTTAACCGCACTTGCAAGCACAGATTATTAAGGTACAGTACAAGTGACTTAGCTTCTTACACGACTGTCAGAAGCAATCTGCTTTCTCTTTTTTATCCTGACTAATGTTTCCCATAGCTCATAGCTATTACTCAGCTCAGACCACAGCGGGATTCTCCAGGCAGCTTCCTCAATGAGGTAAGACAGGTGATGTGCTCAGATGACACAGAAGTATCACATGGCTATACAAGGTTCTAGGCAAGTACTGAGGTTGAGAGGAAGCAGGCAGTCAGGGACAGCAGACTCTTCACTAGTCCACTGCCTGTACTTTATGGGATGCTGATCTGGGTTACAAAAGTAGCGTCTTCTGATACTATTCCTTATACTTTCTACCAACTTGCATTTCCCGTTCTAACTCACTTGTGCCCTTCAAAATTGACTCATCAGTTAAGTTATTAAGGACTTGTTCCTGTATATTCCTCCCATCGGTTCTCTCTACAGCACTTACAACAGAACATTTTGCAATAGCTGATTTCTGTATCTGCTCTGTCCAAATGTAAGCATTAGCCACAAAGAGTTACTGAGTACCCAAAATGTACCAGTGTGACTGAGGTACTGAAGTTTTAATTTTTACTTAATTAATTTGTATTTAAACTGCCACATAGGGCTGGTAGCTACCATACTGAACAGCACAAATGTGGAGTGCTGCCATTATTTTCACTTGATTTTCTAATTAGCATTTTAAAAATCACCCATTTCCTTCAAATTTAACTGTGGATACCACTTTACATACGTACATACAAGTATATACACACTTGTAATCGTGGTATGTAAACTTACTAGTTTATTTTCACTTACACCTAACATTTCTCCACATTTCTAGAACTGCAATGCCCAATACTGTGGCTACATGAGTATTTAAATTTAAATGCTGTTAAATAAAATTAAAAATTCAGTTCCTAAGGTGCATCAGCCACATTTCACATGCTCAGTAGCCATGTGTGTGACTAGTGGCTATAATATTAGTGTAAATCATAGGATATTTTCATCAAAGCAAAAAGTTCTCTTGGGAAGTTGTTCTAGAGTCTTCAAAAACTTATTATTTAAAGACAGTATTTTTACAGTGATGTTCTATAATTAGTCTCTACATATATGATTTATAATTAGCACAATATTTATTTCCTAAATTCCCAAGTGAAATATTTAAACACTACTGTGACTCCGAGTATACACGCCTGAATCACTCCCCAAGAGTTTGGCATTACTGCTTATCTTGCAAGATTAGATTTCTTTTAAGAAAATTTAGCCCTTTTAATACAATGAAAAATCTGTATTTCCAAGTCATAATTTGTAGTTTTTTGGTAAGTGCATAGGTAAATATTCCCCCTCATATTACTCTTATTTCTTTATTCTCATAACTTGTCATACTTTTTCTCACTTATAGGCTAGGATCTTGAAGTCTAAATTTGCATATTCTGCAATAATATGAAACTATCATATCTGTTATCATTTTCTCTGTAACTTCTGTTTTGGATATTTTCCACAATTTTCAGTGATCCTTTTAATTATAATATTTTGATCTGCCAAACATTTTTAATATTCAAGGGTATACTTTATCTTGGTGAGTTCTACTAATGCTTCATATATGAGATGTAAAAGCATTTCCCATGCTACTTTTTAAAAAAATTCCTCTGGTTGTATAAAGTATGGATGAATGCCTTTTCTTGTCTTATCCCTTTTGCAGTTATACCACTACCTAATACCATTGAATGAATATCCTTTAAGTGGCCTCTCCTATAATGAAAAATAGTTAAGTTGTTGTAAGTAAATGGGACTAAATTTGGATTCCTTATAACACTCCTGTAATCCATGTTTTACAAGACAGAAAAAATACTTTTCAGACTCCCTCTAACAAAGGCAATTGTATTAGTTTAGTAAAGAGTAGAAGCGAGGCAAGGATGTGAATAGTAATGTTTTGCCCAAAGATTAAGATAAAATTTGCTGATTACAGCACCTACTCGAGTCTCTAAACTCACTGAATGCTACATTTTAAAAAAACTAGTAGAAGAGGCTGATTTTCCATCTGTACTGACACTGGCAAAGAAATCACAGTGGCTGCAGAGGCAAGAAAGCTGAGGTCGTGAGGGACAGGGATTTGCTGAGGTCACAGGATGAAGGGCATTTCTCTCAACTCTCACTGACCAAGAAGTCAGGGGCTCAAGGAAAACTTCTGTCCAAATCTGCAAGCGGCAGAGAATTCTCTTCTACTACCTGAGTTACACGTCTGTTCCGGCATCATTACCACTGATGTTTTAAACGTCTTCCAGTATGTAGTAGATTTAGACTTACCCTCATTGTTGAATCACTATCAAATAAAGTAAGTCACTAGAAAATCTGAAAGTCAGAAATAAACTGAGAAATCTATTAATTGCTTATAGTGAAATAATTTGCCAACAATTCTCAAGATTAAGAAATAGTTTCTCTTCATTTATTTAAATCTTAAGATGCTTTCAAATGTTTTAAGTTTCTTTCAAAAGGTCTAATATCTTTCTTAAATTTATTGGTAAGTATTATGCTTTGTTTGTTACAGTTCTGAGTGGGGTCTTTTCCCAGTGTTTTTTCAGTTGGTATAAAGATACAGTATATCCAGAACTTTATTTTTCCTGTTTATAAAAATGGCTTTAAAGCTGACCGCCATAGGTTTTCTTAATCAGTCATGTCATCTAAAAGTGAAATATTTTTCTTATTTTGTTAACAGTATTAGATGGAGTTACTGGTGGTTGTTAAATAAACTAATAATAAAAATAACAGTTTTGCTCATGAATTTAAGTTTATAAATCTGGCAATATTAGATCATCCCTTATATGCTACCCACCTATACAGTACTACTCTGCCCTGTGATACTGTTTTGCTTGCTGAAGTTCAACTAATCACTCATGACTCAGCAAAGAGAAACATATTTGACCAAGAAGAACTTGAAAGAAAAGGGTCCCAGTTCCTAAATAATCAATACTGTATATGCTAACTATATAAAGTTGTCCTAATACTGACACTGTTCATAAAAATCAAGTAAGAAGTATCTTTCCTCTATAAAAATCCTGTAATTACATGGTCACTTCAGTACTATGTGATTTTCATACCTAAAGTTACTCTTGGATAGGAAACTAGATATTTAAGAGATGATATTAAGAGCACTGGGTTTATTTCTTGGATGAACTATTTCAGAGAAATCAAAAGTCACAGTTTACAAGGGAAAATTTTTCTTAGAATAAATGTGGATGGTGTAACAGATTAAAATATTTGTTATCCTGCAAACCCTAATGATAGAACTGATTCAGAAACAACTGGCAATGGATTAAACCACAACAGGAAAGGGGGAAAGCCTCCATGGAGAGACTGGGCTGTTGGCACTGACCAATTCTAACACTGTGAAGAGAGTGACAAGCAGACACACCACATGCTCCGTGATGTGGTTCAGCATAAAGGCACAGCTTCATGTACGAGGTATTCCTGTCCACTCCACCTAAACCCTAAAATCAAAGCTCAACCTGGATCTAACCAGGTCTGTTGAGCTAACTTCTAATTTGCAGGAAATGTAGAGGTCAATGGAATATATTAACTGGGAAGCCACCAGAAATATCCAGAATAGGGGCTATTCTATGGGACAACTTCCCCAGCTCCTTTGAAGAGTCAAGAACAGGAAGGACAGAGAGATGAAGAGAGGAAGGGAAGGGAGGAAGGGAGAGGCAAGGAGGAAGGGAAGCAGGTAGTGAGGAAGAAAAGACTTCAACTATGCAGCCGTCCTAACAACCTAACACAACAAGGATTTTGTGTGGATTCTGAACAAACGGCCCAAATATCATATAACAATTTTGAATCAAAAGCATGGGGGACTGAATAGGGAGATAGTATCAACTGATACACGTAAGTTTTGTTAATTTTGTTTGATGTATTAGAGGTATTGTAGTTGTATTAAAAAGTCTTTCTTTCCCTACTGTATAGCACAGGAACTATATTTAATATCTGATGGAATATGAAAAAGAATGTGTGTGTATATATATGTGTGTGTGTGTGTATGTATGTGTGTGTGTGTATTTATATGGGTAACTGAATCACTTTGCTATTTGACAGAAACTACCACAACATTGTAAGTCAACTATACTCCAATAAAATAAACTTTTTAAAAGTCCTTGTTTTTATAAAAGAGTTGACTATTGAAGAAGGTAGAAGTAAAAAAGACTTGAGGTCTGGGATATTCTTCAAAATAGTTGAGCAAACAGGAGGAGGTAGATGAAGCAACCGTGGCAAAAATTTCTAATTGTTAAATCCGGACCACAGACATAGGGAGTTTATTACACTAGTCTCTTTTCCTTTACATGTTTGAAATTTTTCATAATTATAGAAACCCAGGCCCCTAGAATATCACCTATTAAGCCAAATACAGTCTAAGTAAAAATAGAACTATTATCTACTGCCTTGCCACACATCGAACATGCTCACCCTGTACAAAGCAAGGGTGCAAAAGACAGCACAGACTGCCCTGTGGTTGGCACGAATGTATCCACATTGTAAAACAGTCATTTAAAAATTAAATTTGACTTGCATATATTGTTACTGTATATGTGTATATGCAAGGAAAAACTATAAATTCTAGTCCAATGATACTTTAGGAAACAAAATATCAGAGAAACAGAAAAATCTGTACCCCTAACAATCAAATATAAGATATTATGGTTTGTCAGGTACACTGAACCAATGCAAAGGAAAGTACTTTGATATTATACCTCTTTCATATCTCAATAAACTCATGCTGCCTTCTGATTTTAATGGTACATATTACACTTGGGTTTGCATTTTCAAAACTATTCCCGATTCAAATGACCCCTTCCTTTAACCAACCAATATTCTTTTCTCTGAATGAGGTTGACTGGTCTCAGCTAAGTGACAGGAGGTTGTGTGTTACAGCCTCACTGTGCAAAATATGAAACAGCATATTTTATTCACAGCAGGTACTCAAGTATTCAAGTGAAAGATTTTAACACCCACACAGGTATTTGGATTTATATGTTCCTCAAACATTTAAATGAATCTCTAAGAGTAAAGTATGTGGCAGAGATACCCTGAAAAGTGCCCCTCATACGCTCCACCACATCATCACCACCACAGAACCACAGTCATCATTTATCTGTCCCCACATAAAGTGTCCCTACAGCATAAGAGAGAACTGTCTACTTGTCTTATTTTCACAGCAATTAGAGATGTTATCTTTTTTAAATTCTTGGTTTCTCTTTTTCTGTATTAATGATCGCTTAGTGATGGAGAAGGCAATGGCACCCCACTCCAGTACTCTTGCCTAGAAAATCCCATGGATGGAGGAGCCTGGTGGGCTGTAGTCCATAGGGTCGCTGGGAGTCGGACACGACTGAGCGACATCACTTTCACTTTTCACTTTCATGCGTTGGAGAAGGAAATGGCAACCCACTCCAGTGTTCTTGCCTGGAGAATCCCAGGGACGGGGGAGCCTGGTGGGCTGCCGTCTATGGGGTTGCACAGACTCGGACACGACTGAGGTGACTTAGCAGCAGCAGCAGTGATGGATAAGACTTTTTCCAACTTGGTAACACAGAAGCAAATCCTCCACAAATTTTGTTAGTTTTATATTCTTATAAACTTAAGACTTCTTTCATAATACTGCATGTTAGTATTTCCTCCAAATAACTTGTAAATTTAAATGCTATGCTTGTCCAAAAAACGTTTGCTTTTAATGCCTTGTTACATTTTAACATTTAAAATGCAGCAGGCGTTCTTAATGTGTGTGCAAAATCACTTCAGTCGTGTCTGACTGTGCGATCCTATGGATTGTAGCTGACCAGGCTCCTCTCTCCATGGGATTCTCAAGGCAAGAATATTGGAGTGGGTTTCCATGCCCTCTTCCAAGGGACCTTCCTGACCTAGGGTTGGAACCTGCGTCTCTTTTTTGTCTCCTGCATTGGTAGGCAGGTTCTTTACCACTGGCGCCACCTGCGAATCCTATTCTTCTAATTATGACTACAATCTCATCTGCAAGTCAATAGACATACAAACCAACTTCCTACATTCACTTGGCTGGGAACACATTGGGGCCCAGATGCCCGCCACACTGAGGCAGAGCTGGGCAGTACAGGGGACCTTGAACTAGCAGCTTCTGGCCACTCTGCTCCCCTTTAGCAGGAGTAGGTGGTATTTACAGGATTCAGTGAGATCATATGGTAAAGTGTATACATATAAGCACAAACCATGCTTGCTTATGTCTTCTCCCTTCAAAGGCTCTACCTGAATCAGTAAATTACTCTGGGAACTCATGATACAATTTACCTAACTAGAAAACCGTATACTGTTGTAAAGGGCAGAGTTGCTATGAACTACTATAATTATTAACACTGGTTTATAAAATGCTAGTTTAAAGGTGTAAAAAAATAACTTGGTACCTGCTAGAAATGTTTACTGGAAAAAAATTTTTAATCATATAGCAAGGAAATCAGTTTGAAATTGGGTAGACTAAAGCAATTTTACATTTCTCTTATGAAGTTATAGAATAGTACATAATTTATATGGGAATATTTGAAAAGCCCTGAAATAGTATATGTAAAAATCAATAATGTATTTTTACTTGATGGTATCATGTAAAATACCATGTAGGACAGAAATCTTTACTCAGCATATAAAATAAAAAGCTTAAATGAATTCTTAGCTTTTCATTTCAATTTAGGGCAATAATATGGAATGGATATATACATATTGTGTGTATATATGCATACACACATGCATGCATATGCATACACATATATATATATATCACATACACATAAAGTGAGGAGACTTGAGATCTGAGATAGCCTCAACTAGAGTAGTTCATATATCTGCGATCCCTCCATGTATTAGTAGCAGAGCAGGAACTAGGTCTCAGATCTTCGGCTTGACGTCTAATTGTTCTTTCCATGGTTTTAGTCTTCCTAAGGCCTAAGCACAGGGACAGCGTAGTTTTTCGTGACACTACTATCAGCAAGTGCTAGACAGCCTAGTAAGTGTTCAGTAACTTACCAAGTTGATTAATTCTATCCAACTGATTAGGGTCATGGGAAATGATACTTCCAGTGTTGAAAGAATTCTCTCTTACTGAGATCTTACAACGGAAGAATTCTATATTGTAAGCAAAAATAAGGACACTGGATTATGAAATACCTATCTTAAATTTAATTCAAATATTTCACCTGAAAATCATTAAAGTACTTGCACTTATTGTGAATTAAATTGAATTAATCTACAAATACAAAAACTTTCTTTGTACACAGAGGGGTTTAAGGATGCAAGCTTATAAGTCTCAGTTAATAGTCAAACCCAACTGATCTGATTCTAGAGCCCAACCTCTTAATCACGACAACTCAGAAATGTAAAACCGCTTTGTATAATTTTAATTTTATTAAGTGATCATACAGGATAGGCTTTATGAGATCTGCTGATACTCACATTTCTTGGTACCTTAGAAACTTCAAGTTTCCTTATTTTAAGTAAGCTATACAAAAGCCAAGAATTCATAAGTCCCTACTAATTTCTAAGATCCAGTCTCAAAGAGTTTCTGTTCAATTTTTATGTAAAAATGAATAACCTCATTTCATGAGGAAAATAAACTGAATAACGAACACACTATAGATCAATTCTCAAGGTATCCTTAAGAAAGGATGCTTTTTAAAAAAAGCCACAACTTTACTGTAATTACTAGGTTAATGTCTACCCCCCGACAGACTCTAACCTGAAGGTGACATCAGTCATATTTGTGAGTACAGCCCCTATGCCTAGTGTAGTGCCTGACACATACAGCAGACTGTCAGTATGAATTTACAGAATGAATGACTGGGATATACTCTTTTATCTATTATATTTATTTAGTAAAGATCCCTAGCACATGTGTGCTAAGTCGCTTCAGTTGTGTCCAACTTTAGCCTGCCTAGTTTCTCCTCTGTCCATGGGATTCTCTAGGTAAGAATATTGGAGAGAGTTGCCATGCCCTCCTTCAGGCAATTGCCTGACCCAGGGATCGAACCTGTGTCTCCTCCACTGGCAGGGGGGTTCTTTATCACTAGCACCACCTGGGGAGCCCAAAGATCACTAGTAGCAGCAACTAAATATTGCTTGTAACATTTATTTTACATAAGACTTAATACATTTTTATCATTATTTAATATATTAATGTTTAAGATGTCACAATTTTTCTTCAAATGATCCTTGTGATTTTTATCAGTAAGAATTCCTTCTTTATAAACTTCTGTCTTAGGTTCTTAAAAGAATGGATCTTGAAAGGTACTCCATTTTATTTTCCACATTTAAAAGCTTCTTTCGTCTATGAACTGAAAATGATTTTTCCTTCCCACCATTATAAACAATAATTTTATTAAAATTTACCTTTCTGAAACTTCCAATTCCACACCATTGCTAATCATCATTTATTCTGATAGTGGTAGCCCCCAAACTTCTTTTAGAAGCCACTGTATCACAACATACCAAGCAGATACTGATTCACTAAACTGAAAAGTTACAGTTATGTCCATCATATAAATGATGACTGTTAGTAGACTTTTGTTCACTTAGAAACGAGGGTTATTTTTCATTCATTTTAGTAAAAGAAAGGCTATGTATCCCCTTCCATCTGTGATGTTTACATAACTATGTGGTTAAACATCTTTATGTGGCTAAATGCCCAATTCTCCACCTGCCCATGGACCACTCGAAGCTAACTGCATAGAACCTAAAAGAACCATCATAGAAATGTGATGTCGTGAAAACTGCAAGGCTCGCTGCCCAGCCAGGATCATTTTCCTCTAGACACTCCTCCTGGGAGGATGGGAATGACATCTTTCTCTTAGCAGTGACAAACAAACTGCCTTATCAGCTGATAAGATCTTCAAATCAGAATACTTGAAAGGGAGGCTGGAGTCCTTCTTCTGAGTGTACCCAGGAAAAAATTATAATAGAAGTCACTGCAGAGACTGAAGTCAATATCACAATCTTGAGGAGGAAATTAACAACAGACTTACCCTGGATTTTTGCCACTTGAAAAATATTTATAGTTATTTAATTTTTAAAATAGCTTATATATTTTAGTAGTAAATTAGGGGAAAGAACATGTCTAATCTAAAAGTAAATCTTTCTGATTTTAGGTTCTTACTGGATTGCACACTCTGATTCAATCTGCTTTCATATTATCAGCTGAATAAAGAAAAGTGAGTCTTCAATGAGTTTTTTTTTTTAATGTTGACAGATCTAACTTAGAAACAAACTAACTTTATCATTTTTTAAACATCACTTCCCTTAGATAAGATTCACTGTGTCCGACAGAAAAAGTGTAAATGTTTAGTCATCCAAATGGTCTATCATATATATTTTCAAAAATCTAGTAAATATGCACATTCCAGAATAAGCTATAAAAGAAACAAATTTTACAGTTATTTCTTTCAAAAAGGGATAAAAGCTGATTAAGGAAATCATACTATCATTTAAAAATGTCTCTATGTAACAACTCAATGATATAAAGCGAGAGATAAATAAATCCCTGTGCTGGCCTGACACTAGAATGGAATAGTTGCTAAGGAGAGGAGAGTGCTTAGTTCATGGATGACATCTATTTTAATAATCTTAAATTCAGCTGAAGAAATCAGGGCCATCATTCACTGCAGTAAATCTTAAAACGTAAGAATTCTCTTCAGAAAACGAAATTCTTATAAGAACATGACTTTAACAAGGCTTTGCTGCAAATTCTTAAGAACATCTAAGAAAACAGAATAGCAGCAGAAAAAAAACTTCCGTGGTTAGAATTCAGTCTTTCTGCGTGTTTCGATCAGAAGATATTCATTTAATAAATGATACATATTTAAAGTTCAGAAGACAAGTCATCAGTTACCTTAGTAAATAAATATGAGATCCCTGCTTCCCTGCTTTCCTCACACACCTGCTTATGCCTTTCTAAAGTACTGGCTCCAGTTGCCATTTTATCTACACTGTAATCACCATCTACACTGCGCATTTAAGAGCAGTTAGGAAGCACCTCTGGTTTGAATGGCACCATCTTCCTTTGGGCACTCAGCTGTCCGGACGGCATAGAGCAGACTATCCATAGACCGAGTGCAGGGAGGTCAGATGCCGCCATCCAGGGCACTAGGCTCGCTGTCAGCGTGAGAATGTTCATATGGTGACAGACGCTGTGTGAGGCGCTTGTCACACGTGCTAGTCCTGACACGTTTGTTACTAACCTCTAGAAAATACGGTCACATTCAACTAACATCATTTTGACACCTCTAACTGCAAAAGAAAAACTACCCAAACTATGTCAATCTCAAAAATTGTTAAGTCTGACACAGAATCACAATCTATTATTAATATCTCGCCTTCATCACACTGTCCAGTTATCAAAAGCTACTATGTCCACAGAGACACTCAAGTAAGCTCTGATAAACACTGATTTTGGATTTCAACCTTTATAATTTACTAATTCCACTCCTGTCCAAAGTTAATGAATCATGGATCTGACAGGACACAGATATTCAAATAAAAGGGTATACAGGAGCCAAACACAAAGAGGATAAAACTATTAAGTTTCAGGTCACTTGAAGGACATTAAAATGTAGCCAAATTTGAATTACTTTCTCAGTGCAAACATGTGAAAGGCAGAGAGAGAGGTCTAATTGTTTCACTACAATTTGATTCTGTGCTATATTATGAACAGCTACTCCATTTTATTTTGGCTACATAAATATCTTAAGAACTTCATATTTTCCACAGAGGTATAGTAATAATGATATGTTTTAAAGGCTTAATGTCACTCAGTGTATTTGATTATTTGATATTATACTTTCTTTCTTCCTCCCTATCATCTTATAATGTAATTAAAAAGGAAGCAGGAATCAACAGGCTACTTCACTGCAAAATTTATGACATTTACTTTGAATGAGGAGCAGCTATGAAACTAATTCAGTTTGGCAGAAACTTTACTCAAGGAACATTTAAAATATGCTATTTTAAAATGATGATTATCTATAGCAGAACTATAAAAAACTGAATGTGTTAAACTGATTTTCACACTTAATATTATTTTCTTATCAACATTAAGCATTATAAAAATCTCTTATCTACAAAACCATTCCTTACATTTATCTTATTATAGATGTAAATCATAGACATATAAATTCAAACACTTGGCATTAATTTTGTCCTAGATTCTAAAAGCTCTAAAATTTTAATTCAGATACAATGGTATCTGTGTGTGTATGCTTCTCACACACACACAGTAAGTTAAAGGGAAACTCTTACCATGGGTTTTCTTTTGCCAGTCAGTTCTTCCACGGCTCTCCCGGCAGGGCCTCCTCTGTTGAGCAGACAGCAGCCAAATCACAACATGACTTTTGGATGCTCACGTCTTCAGATGGGAGTTTTCGGCCAATTGCCAGTTGAGAATTTAAACTGAAACTAAATTACCCAAACTTTATTAAATTGTTTCCACACCCACTAACTGACAATGAGTAAAGACTCTAAGCTGGAAAATTAAGTGAGTTGAGTTTGATTCACCTCTTTTCAAGCAGTCATTAACATGTTTAAGAAGAAATGCTAGGATAAAAAATATTATCTACAGAGAACAGTTTTAGGTAAACTTCAATTGTTTCCAAAAAGTTACCACAATTATTCTGTAACCCAAGTTAACACATGACAAAGATGGTATTTATTCAATGATGTATCTATAAAACATAGAGTCACAAATTTAAATTCTGTCATTGAATCTACCTGAAAACTAATTATAATATGGAGAAACACTCTGATAATATCATCTATATGTATATAAAGTATTTGTTAAGTCATCACCTACTTGCAGTCCACACCATTAAGAAGTTAAAGGTTACATGCCCTGACTGCAAGCATCATCCTCTGTACTGAGAAGAAAAATGTCTGGCTACCACTTCCAATTACACTGCACCAACAACTCTGCCCCCTTTCTGCACCAGCTGAGGCTCCTTTTCTCTCAATTACTACAGTTGGTCTTTGTAGCACCTGTCAATTATATACGGTCTTCAATCATTGGGCTTTCTGATTAAGTTGTACAGTCTCTCTCTGTTCTGATACTTCTCAAGTATTTGGCATATTACATTGTTCCCACCTGTGGTTAAGATAGTCCCTCAGATCCCCAGGAGCATTTCTGCCTGGTCAGAAGTTGGCCCATTCAATAACATTTTTTCCCTGACAATGTAAAGCTTCAGTAAATATACAATAAAGCTAAAATGAAGACAGGAAAGAAAAGGAAAACACTGTCTTACCTTCCCAAGGTATCATATTTACTACTGATTAAAAACAGTTTCTGAATGTCACCTATAACAGGTGCAGACTCAGTGTACATAATTAGACAGTCACGCAGGACTCAGATCAGAATGCTGACCGTGACACACCCCTATCCTCAGATTCCATGCCCGCCCTCCTCTCACACACATGAAGGCAAGTGCACTTGCATCTCTAGTCCACCCACACCCTGAGAGGTTCCTCCCATCAGTAACCTGGTATTATATACAAGGTATCACATACAAGAGAACATAAAGTAAAGGGTCAATTTACAGTTAAACCAGGAGAAACTGACTTCAGAACAAAGCCCAAAGCTTACCAAAACTGCTGTGTCTTAAGAGTTAATCACACTGACCTCAAATAGTTTGATATCCTAGAAAAAGGCTTACTCCATTCTATCCAATAATTTTAATCCCAAATCCTCAGCAGCAATAACACTTAAGAACTATTCAGAGATGAACAGAGTTCTTTCCTAGATAGTAGGAGCTACAACGTTAACCTCCTTTCTCAAGGAGTTTTATAATATAAAACTTTGAACATGGGGGTTGTGGGAGGAGAAGACAGTTCATGATGTATGATTGGTAGATTTCCAAGAGAGAAACAAGCACACAGTGGCAGTTTCAATTGTTTGAATAGATTTGTCACATGTGGGGTGATCTGAGAAGACTTTCTATAAAGATGTATTTTGAAAGCAGAAAATATACAACCATTTTATTATTATTGAGCCTGATGAAGCCCACAGAGCAAAACTTAATTAAATATAGACTATGACTGTGGGAGTATTCATGCCCTTACTCTGGAATAAGATCAAAGATAAATTCCTTAGTCAAATGAAATTGCAGACCATGAGATATTTTAAAAATCAAGCCTTCAGTATAAGAGAAACAATTCTAAACTTTTCATGTCACTCATCCTAAAGATTCCAATCATCATCGTAGTGATTTAATTTAATTTTTAGTACAAGAGACATAATTCTGAAAAGTTACTACCACAGTAACAAAATCATGAACCAGAAAGCACAGAATGCTTCTTTTGGTGTGAACAACATTATTGATAACGCACCTACATAACAGCTAGTTTCATACTCCAGCAATGATGACTTGTCAAGTGTTTGTGTGCCTATATATAATCTTAAATACATTCAACTAGTTCACTTATAACAGTTTTAACATTTAACGCCACCCCTCATTTTAATGGAGAAACAGGTCCAGCAGTAATATTACTTGTCCAAAGTCACACAGCTAGATAGCAGCAAAATCAAGACCCCTTAAGAACCAATGTTTCTTTTACTATAGTTAAGTAAATAAAGAATTATGCCTAAGAAAGATATAATTTTATTAAAAACATGTAAACCTTTTAACCTCAACATCAAATCTCAAACATACAGATCACTAGCTCCAAAGATGCAAAGACTCAATTCACGAAGTTAGGGGAAGAAGAATGTATGATTAATTTAAACCCCACAGGCATCCAGTCTTATACCCAAATCTTACACACTCAGAACATGAGTTTGAGGAATGTATAAAATTTCATCTAAAGTTTCTCTACAGGCCAGTATCATTGATGAACATAGATGCAAAAATCCTCAACAAAATTTTAGCAAACAGAATTCAACAGGACATTAAAAAGCTCAGACACCATGATCAACTTAGGTTTATTCCAGGGATGCAAGGATTCTTCAATATACACAAATCAATCAATGTGATACACCATATTAACAAATTGAAAAATAAAAAACAAATGATCTCAATAGATGCAGAAAAAGTCTTTGACAAAATTCAGCACCCATTTATGATTAAGACTATTCAAAAAATGGGCACAGAAGGAACCTACCTCAACACGGTAAAGGCCATGTATGATAAGCCCACAGCAAACATTATTCTCAGTGGTGAAACACTGAAAGCATTCCCCCTAAGATCAGGAACAAGACAAGGGTGTCCACTTTCATCCCTATATTATTCAACATAGTTTTGGAAGTCCTAGCTACAGCAATCAGAGAAGAAAAGAAATAAAAGGAATCCAGATCAGAAAAGAAGTAAAGCTCTCACTGTTTGCAGATGACATGATACTGTACATAGAAAACCCTAAAGATACTATCAAAAAATTACTAGAGCTAATCAGTGAATTCAGCAAAGTCACAGGATACAAAATCAATACACAGAAATAACTTGCATTCCTATATACTAACAATGAAAAATCAGAAAGAGAAACTAAGGAATCAACCCTATTCACCACTGCAGCAAAAAGAATAAAATATCTAGGAATAAACTTACCTAAGGAGACAAAAGAACTGTACACAGAAAATTTTAAGACACTAATGAAAGAAATCAAAGATGACATAAACAGATGGAGAGATATTCCAAATTCCTGGGTAGGAAGAATAAAGGTAGGAATAAATAAAATTGTCACTGTGAAAATGACAATACTAGCACATGCAATCTACAGATTCAATGTGATCCCCATCAAATTACCAATGGCATTTTTCACAGAACTAGAACAAAAATTTTCACAATTCATATGGAGACACAAAAGACCCCGAATAGCAAAAGCAGTCTTGAGAAAGAAGAATGGAGGTGGAGGAATCAACCTTCCTGACTTCAGATTATATGACAAAGGTACAGTCATCAAGACAGTATGGTACTGGCACAAAAACAGAAATACAGACCAAATGGAACAAGACAGAAAGCCCAGAAATAAACCCATGCACCTATGGGTATCTTATTTTTGACAAAAGAGACAAGGATATACAATGGGGCAAAGATAGCCTCTTCAATAAATGGAGCTGGGAAAACTGGACAGCTACATGTAAAAGAATAAAATTAGAACACTTCCTAACACCAGACACAAAGATGAATTAAAAATGGATTAAAGACCTAAATGTATGACTGGAAACAATAAAACTCATAGAGGAAAACATAGGCTCGATGACATAAATCAAAGCAAGATCCTCTATGACCCACCTCCTAGAGTAACAGAAATAAAAATAAAAGTAAACAAGTGGGACCTGATTAAACTTGAAAGCTTTTGCACAGCAAAGGAAATGATCAGCAAGGTGATAAGACAACTCTCAGAATGGGAGAAAATAATAGCAAATGAAACAACTGACTAAGGATTAATTTCCAAAATATACAAGGAACTCATACAACTCAATACCAGAAAAACAAACAACCCAATCAAAAAGTGGGAAAAAGACCTAAACAGACATTTCTCCGAAGACATACAAATGGCTAACAAACACATGAAAAGATGCTCAACATAGCTCATTATTAGAGAAATGCAAATAAAAATTGCAGTGAGATATCACCTCACACTGGTCAGAATGGCCATCAGAGTATTACTCAGCCATTAAAAAGAATACATTTGAATCAGTTCTAATGAGGTGGATGGAACTGGAGCCTATTATACAGAGTGAAGTAAGCCAGAAAGAAAAACACCAATACAGTATACTAATGCATATATATGGAATTTAGAAAGATGGTAACAATAACCCTGTATATGAGACAGCAAAAGAGACACAGATGTGTATAGTACAGTCTTTTGGACTCTGTGGGAGAGGGAGAGGGTGGGATGATTTGGGAGAATGGCATTGAAACATGTATAATATCATATATGAAACGAGTCGCCAGTCCAGGTTCGATGCACGATACTGGATGCTTGGGGCTGGTGCACTGGGATGACCCAGAGGGATGGTATGGGGATGGAGGAGGGAGGAGGGTTCAGGATGGGGAACACATGTATACCTGTGGCGAATTTATTTTGATATATGGCAAAACCAATACAATATTGTAAAGTTAAAAAATAAAATTAAATTTAAAAAAAGTCTACAAACAATAAATGCTGGAGAGGGTGTGGAGAAAAGGGAATGCTCTTGCACTGTTGGTTGGAATGTAAATTGATATAGCCACTATGGAAGACAGTATGGAGATTCCTTAAAAAAAAAAAACTAAAAATAAAACTACCAGCAATCCCACTCCTAGGCATATATACTGAGGAAACCAAAACTGAAAAAGACACATGTATCCCATTGTTCATTGCAGTACGATTTACAATAACTAGAACGTGGAAGCAACCTAGATGTCCATTGACAGACAAATGGATAAAGAAGTTGTGGTACATATACACAATGGAACATTACTCAGCCATAAAAAGGAATGCATTTGAGTCAGTTCTGATGAGGTGGATTAACCTAGAGCCTATTATACAGAGTGAAGTAAGTCAGAAAGAGAAAGATAAATATCATATACTGATGTATATATACAGAATCCAGAAAAATTGTACTGAAGAATTTATTTGCAGGGCAGCAATGGAGAAACAGACGTAAGAGAATAGATTTATGGACATGGGGAGAGGGGAGGAGAGGGTGAGATGTATGGCAAGATTAACATGGAAACTTACATTACCATGTGTAACACAGATAGTAAATGGGAATTTGCAGTGTGTCTCTAAACCCAAACAGGGGCTCTGTATTAAGCTAAAGGAGTGGGATGGGGAGGGAGATAGGAGGGAGGTTAAAAAGGGAAGGGATATATGTATACCTATGGCTGATTCTCTGTGAACTCCGGGAGTTGGTGTTGGACAGGGAGGCCTGGCGTGCTGCAATTCATGGGGTCGCAAAGAGTCGGACACGACTGAGCGACTGATCTGATTTGATCTGATCTGATGGCTGATTCATGTTGACATTTGACAGAAAACAACAAAATTCTGTAAAGCAATTATCTTTCAATTAGTAAATAAATTTAAAAAAATTACACACACACACACACACAAAGTCTCTAATACAAAAGTCAATTTTGTAGGTTTTCCCGTGGCATCACATCTATTTTTATTTTACCTCCTGGCGTTCTTTTTATCTAGTTTTTCTTAGGACTGTCTAGCAATTAAACCATGCTACATGGATGGATAGCATTAGAAATTAAAGTCTTATCTTGATTGCTTGATATAACTCATCTTGACTATATATAAACTGACAGTAAGAAAAGTTCAGAAAATTTGTAAATGAGAAATATAAAAATAGTCAAAACTGCTTATATTTAGTTATAAGGATAAAAGTTGGCACTAACTCAATTTAGATTTGTCTACTCAGTCATAATTCATAAGATGTTTCCAGTCAAACACAACACATTTTTTTAGTTCAGTTAGTCTCCAAAGTCAGAGCACTCATTAGGTAACACCGAAAATAATTCACTAAAATTCTCAGAACAGGCAACGACACCAACATATTAGCGCCTCCCACCACCACAACCACATGCTTACCCAGACCACAGCCAGAGAGCGTGAAATAATCTCACCTAACTTATTATTAATAAATATGATTTATTAAAAATAGAATATTTCTGAATATAAAATCAAGATTTATGCTATTTAAGCAAAAAATATGTGCTTAAGCAGTCTTATATTCCATTTGGTCACAAAGTAACATCTATACATATTAACATCTATATATATTAATATATAACATATATATTCTATGTCTATTGCATATATATATGTACACACGTGTATACATACACATGCATGTATTTATTTATACTAAAGAGCAGTCCTCTTAAAATCATGTGTTTATTAGAATGTGTAATTTTTAAAAATTTTCCTCAATGTACGAAGTTGTGTGTGTGTCTACTTTTTACCAAGAATTGTAAAATATAGGGTGTCCATATTTAGATCTGCCTGTTGAAGTATTCTACAGAGCTGGTGTATTGATTTGACAACATACATAAGAAGAAATAGTTTCTTTATACCACATGATTCACAGCAACCCTTGAGAAAATAGGATTTTTAAAATTAGCCAAAGAAATATGCCTCATCCTTTTCATAAATTTACTACATTTACAAGAAAGTTATTCGGGGGCAAGTTATTTACCTCTACGGAGAAGGCAATGGCAACCCACTCCAGTACTCTTGCCTGGAAAATCCCATGGATGGAGGGGCCTGGTAGGCTGCAGTCCATGGGGTTGCTAGGAGTCAGACACGACTGAGCGACTTCCCTTTCTCTTTTCACTTTCATGCATTGGAGCAGGAAATGGCAACCCACTCCAGTGTTCTTGCCTGGAGAATCCCAGGGACGGGGAGCCTGGTGGGCTGCCGTCTATGGGGTCACACAGAGTCGGATACGACTGAAGCGACTTAGCAGCAGCAGCAGTTTCTCCAGGGAAAAATGAAGGTAACAACAGCAACTCAGCTCACAGGCTTGCTGTGAACACAAGGTAAGTTAACAGCTGTCCACTGGCTGGAGGAGTGGGCCAGACACACACCAGTTTTCAGAGCGGTCACAGTCATGACCACAACCACCACCACCTTTGAAAGCACCTCAAAGGGGTCTTAGTAAAAACGCAGAGTAAACCCCACTCCCAGAGATTCTATTTCAATATCACACCCGAAGTGTAAAAATAATGTATTAAAGAGAAAGCAAAGAAATATGCAAAACACTGCACCAACACAGCCTTATGCATACAGTACCAAGTAGCAAAACACTTAGAAAAAGCTACACCTTCCAAAGTCCAACAATAGCTTTATTTCCTTCTCTAAAACACACACGAACCATCCCCAAAGCCACGAGCTATTTTCCAAAGAGCCAACTAACCCTACAGGTAGACAGGAACGCAGAAGCAAGTAAGGGGTCCTGGCTTGAACAACATTTAAAGAAGCTTAAACACACCAGTCCTTCTTGGGTACAGGGTAGCAAGCAATTCTGCAAAAACTCTTGTGAGTAAAGCAATTACCAAACATTTACCCACTCACTCTAAGTGGGATTCTCTGCTAAATGTCGAGGGGGATAGAAGCATGAAGTATGAAACGTTATGGAATCTCATCATGAAAACAGCCTCTCAGCTTCTTCCAAGCATCACAGAAGTCCTGCTCCAGCTCATGAGTAGTGTGTGCTAGGAACTCAGACAAAGGATTCAAGTTAGGGTTGATTAGGAAGCCTTCACAGAAGAAAAAGGTCTTTGCTAGACCTTAGAACAAATAAGATTTTTATAGGTAGAGATAAACTGAATTTCAGGCTGAAGAAAACAGCGTGAGCAGGAAGCAGAACCCTGGAAAACTCCCTCTCCCAGGAGAGCACATGCACTGCAGAGCACCCACACTGCGTCCAGGAAGGGCAAGCAATCATCTCATGTTCTCTGCTCAGAAACCCAAGCAATCCTTCAGAAAGCCCGATTTGACAAGGGTGTGCCTAACAGGGTGTGTTAGGACAGTCCAACCCTGGCTTTGAAAAGGGACAGAGACAGGAATCCAAAGGATCATTTTAATCCATCATTCAGCGGTGAGGAACAAAACAGGTATCAAAGATGATTCAAGTTTTAGGGCTGGTTTTTTCCAGAAACTCTCTATTCCACCCTGCCAGCTCAGGATGAAGGAGGTGGTAGACAGCCGAAGCTGCTGAAAGGGGACATGGGGTGGTCTTGGCATTAGGCAATGAGGACCACCCCGTGGCACAAAAGGCAGAGGGTAACCCTGGCAAAGACTAGGCAGTGTGAGCCTGTCTACTGGAGCCAAACACTCACAGCTGTTTTTTCTTGATGACACTTCAAAAGGCCTTAAGGGTGTGACTCAGAAAGAAAGAAAGAAAGAACAAAACAGTTTAAGACTTGGAAAGCCTAAAAATGACAATGATTGGTCAAAAGATGACGTTCCCTGTATTTAGTAGGATGTACAAATGCATTTTAATATGGTTTATAACGTATTCACAAATTCAACCTGTCCAACAAAAAGAATCAACAATAAAACTTTTATTCAGTACAAATAAAGGTATCAAGTACTTGCAAACAAAAAAAAATAATAAAGCTCATTTATTTCATTGAAAGAACCTTTGCTTTTTTGATTAGTTTCACCTTTAAATATCACATTGTTCTTACGTGTAAGAAGAATTTAAGTCATATTTGCTTCTCGTTTAAACCCTGCCTCTACCCACCTGGCACCCTGGCCTTTCTTGGAAAGTTGCTCATAGGCAATGTTCATAGACTTGCCTTATGTCGCGTGCCCCGATCTTAGCCAAGCAGGTCGCATCACTGAGATGGCTCCTCAGAAGCAAAGGCCACACTGTTTTCAGCTTGGCCCACCAAAGCTCAGTGACACTAAATGTGTGCTTATGAAATGAATGATATCCCCTAACCCAATGTGCACACGAATTAAATAAAAGCTATGCCAAATTATAGGATTTTGTAACAATAAACACGTGATTTCCTAGGGCACCCATACAGTACCGTTCAGGTTGCTGATGGCCCTGCAACAGCACCGCACTCACAAGCTCATGAACTCTTTGGAGATATTAATAAAACATTTCAACACAATTAGTTTTGCTGGCTGAAAAAAGGTGCTTTTCACATTTCACTAAATATATTTTTCTTGCATCTGAATTTGCATTTTCAGTCTTCAAAAATAGTCCACATTTTGTTCATTTGCTCAAAATTAATTTACAATATCTTGTCATATACCCTTTATTAGAACAGGCTTATGGACTCTGTGGGAGAGGGAGAGGGTGGGAAGATTTGGGAGAATGGCATTGAAACATGTGAAATGTCATGTATGGAACGAGATGCCAGTCCAGGTTCAATGCACGATGCTGGATGCTTGGGGCTGGTGCACTGGGACGACCCAGAGGGATGGTATGGGGAGGGAGGAGGGAGGAGGGTTCAGGATGGGGAACACATGAGAAATAAAGGAATAAAAAATTTAAAAAAAAAAATAAAAAAATAAATAAAAATAAAAAGTTAAAGCAATATTAAAAGCTACCATTTAAAAGCTATCATATTTTAGGGATAGTCACACATGCTGCTGCTGCTAAGTCGCTTCAGTCGTGTCTGACTCTGTGCGACCCCATAGACGGCAGCCCACCAGTCACACATGGTATCATACTAAAATAGGCAAATGGCAGTTCCAAAGCAAACAGGTCACTTATCTTAAAACATAAGGAAAAACTAGCATCTGTTAACCTCTCTCCTGTACCCGATTTAAGATCCTCACTCAAACCCTGGGAGGCAGATGGGGCACAGCCACTTTATAGCTGTCGGCGTGCTCTAGGCCCCAGAGCTCCTAAATGACCCGTCACAATCCCCATGTCATCTGTCTATGCTCCTCCTTTTTACAGTAACTCTGGAAAACTGTCAGTACCATTTTTTTTTTTAAAGGGCAAGGGAATAGGGGGTAGGCAGGACAGGGAGGGGCAGTAGGTGATAAAGGTAAATACTGTGAAGCCCCACCACTCTCCTGGAAGTGCTCTGCAAGAGAACCTGCTTTTCCTCACTTTGTTCATAGGCAGCCTTCCCCGCATGCCAGCAGCCATATGAATTCATATCATGCCTTGAAAAATGGAAACAGTATTTTCAGAAACTCAAGGAAACAGAGTCTACTGAGAACTGTTTTTTGTGAGGACAGATGGCCCTATGATATACACACACCCCAATAACCCCTGAAGATATTAACAATAGTCACCAACGATCCAGAGTTCTTATATATATATGACTTTTAAGAATTTTACTCTAAGAAAGGTCGAGATGAAATGTTCAAGCAACCAAAGAAGGCAAGCGTTTATTATCTGGAAAACTTACTGATTGCATGTCTAATGATTCTAGATTAATAAATTACTAATTTATCTACAAACTTTCAAGAGGTATTTATGCTATCATTTTATACTTTCACAAGAGGATACTGCAGTGTGAAATCAGCCACTATAAATTTAGTGGAAAACACCAATTATTACAATTTCCAAATAGTATAAAGTTTTTAATTTTAAGAAAAAGAAATCCACAGGCCCCTTTTTAACACAAGCTGGCAGTAAACCACACCCCTGTCAAAGTTTACAAAAAAAGTATCTCAGAATAGAATAGCCTACAGTACTTCAAAAGTGAGGGTGAAGCTGCTGTTTCAGTTTACTCCCCTCTTCCCTCCCGCTTCCTGTATCTCTGCATACTGACAGTTAAGATTTCCCATTTACTTGAAGATGCTGCTGTACCATCTAGTACAACAAAGTGAAATGGGTTTACATTTCAAGTGTCCATAGGGTCTTAGGAGTTTTGAGGTTCTCAATACCAAACTGCATGCAGGTTGGATCTTTAAGAAATGCTACAGCTTTGGGGCCACAACACAGTTTGTCTAGCATTTTAAACAGGATTTCACATGATCATTAGCATGGCAGTACACAATTCAACATGTGTGACCCTTTGTACAGCAACAACTTTTAAACACAGTGGTCAAGAATAGTCATTTATTTGCTTTGTTACCTTGATTGAGAGGGAAAAATTCACAAGACGACCTATTCTATACAAAGAATTTATATAACACTGAAAAATTAGCAAACGAAGTTTAGTTGAAGGGGAACCAAATAATGAAAAGTCACAGCCCGGTCAAACAGAGAAGCAAGCTGGCAACCAAAAGGCATCAACCATTTTGGCCTAGATTTGCTTGTAATGACTGTGTGACCCAGATACTGAAATATTTGGCTAATACTTAGAAATCTAAAAACTGAAATAAATGAACTAGATGGTCAGCTGGTTAAATATTTTAGTCAAAACAACAGGTACTTAAGATAGCATTTTCTACACAAAGACTTTTTATAATTTTAAAAATAAGTATTTTTTGCTTTGTAAATAATTTCAATAAATTATAATTCACCTTTCTAATCAGATAATAAGGATGATACTCTTTACTGGAGATTATGGTACAAAAATTCTTTGAAGAGCAGAATGAGAATATACATTTTTAAAAGTAAAGCTTATTTAAAGATATGTAACCTAACCTTGCTACATTTATGATCAACATAATAACTTTTTCTACAATGAGATGTCTATTAAGTGACAAGGGAATTTTTGGGGAAAAAAAAATCTTCCACCAGAAGCTATAAAGATTAATATTCTTTTTTAGAGGCAAAATCAGACTAATTTGAAAACTGGCAGTTAGGAAACTAGTAAGTGCCTGGCTTTATTTAAATACTTTTAGAAAATTACAAAATTAGTTTTACCTATTCCTGGCTTTTAAAGAAAAGTGGTATATACACTTTTTTATATTTTCTTAACTGCTTACAATAACTGTATTATATGTGTTATTGAGAGAAGAGGATTTAAAACATCAGAATGTAAAATGTAAAAACAATTTCTGATCTGATCTCTTCCTGATCATGAATGTAAAAGTCAAATAATGCTTTTAAGACAGTAATGCTTTCAAGGATCCATGACCTACTCCTATGGGTCTTAGAGTCAGAGTTCTCTCTGACACCAGCTGTGTCTTGTTTCTGCCGTCCTTTGCTGGGAACTGGTTAAGAGAGAACCACCAAATGCCCACCTACAGCACCTGGGCTCCCTGCTCTCCGCACAGTTTCATCCACTCTTGAGCTCCCAGCCACGCACAGACAGACAGCTGAAGTTGCCAGAGGTAAGCTCTGAGGCACAAATTATTCCGGGGACAGTGAATCTCTCTTTAAACTAAAAATAACACCTAGGTAGTTATGTATTTCTTATGTAAAAAAAATCCTTCATTTCCTCTCTCCTTTTCTTTTTTCCTTCCTTCTTTTGATTTTTGCTTTACCTATAAATAATTCTGATCTTTTATCTTCATATTGTGTGATATGACGTACTAGCCACCCCTCTCCCACTTAGAGGAGCACAAACTCTCTAGAACTCCAGTCTCCAGGTCGTCTCCCTAAATACTCTCACTCTTCGTGTCAGGGCTCTTACAGGTATCTGGTGACGCGACCCCTGATACAACAGACAGCAGCCCTAAGAACACAGAAGACATTGCTGGCTAAGAAAATACAGCAGTAGATGAGGCATTCAGGGAACTGTGCTTCTAAAACGTCCCCCTCCTGAATCTTCTAATTTAACCAGGAAACTATTTCTAGAACCAGTGAGCCAACTGTAAATTCTTATCATTACAAAGGAAAAGTGTTTCTTAATAATATACTATTGAAACAACATGGTTTAGATCTAAGTTTCCACCAATCAATCTAGAATGTGCTGTGTGCTTGCCAAGTTGCTTTAGTTGTGTCCGACTCTCTGCAACCCCATGGACCGTAGCCTGCCAAGCTCCTCTGTCCATGGGATTTCCCAGACAAGAACAATGGATTGGGTTGCCATTTCTTTCTACAAGGGATCTTTCCAACCCAGGGATTCCACCTGTGTCTCTTATGTCTCCTGCTTTGGCAGGTGGGTTCTTTACCACTAGCGCCACCTGGGAAGCCCCAATCAAGAACACTAAGATCCAGTCTTTTGGACTCTGTGGGAGAGGGCAAGGGTGGGATGATTTGGGAGAATGGCATTGAAACACGTATATTACTATATGTGAAACGAATCGCCAGACCAGGTTCGATGCATGATACAGGATGCTTGGGGCTGGAGCACTGGGATGACCCAGAGGGATGCTATGGGGAGGGACGTGGGAGGGGGATTCAGGATGGGGAACACGTGTATACCCATGGCGGATTCATGTCGATGTATGGCAAAACCAATACAATATTGTAATTAGCCTCCAATTAAAATAAATAAATTTATATTAAAAAATAGTAAGATCCTAAATACTCAGTCACCTTTCAAATCTGATGTTGATTAATAAGCAGTGTGAGCAAAGGAACATGTACCAAATGAGCACACATCATGCATGTACAGACTTGTCTACAAGCTTTACCATATAACTTAAGATGCAGATTCTTTTACAACTAAGTTCTCCCTAGAATTCTTAATGGAATCCAACAAACGATAACCATTAGCTCAATACACAAATTATTTTTTAAGGAGCAAGCTTTCTAAGTTATTCTATATAACAGTCATTGCCTAACATTAAGCCCAGGCTACTAAGAGGATTCTGGAGATGCTCTTGTAGTCGAGTTCTACAGATGGAACGACGACAAGACTGGTGTTATATTTCTGTCAAATCCCTTGTTCACCTCCCAAATTTCAAATCTATCCAACTCAGCTGCTGAATCCATCATCTCCAACCTGATCCACAGAAACAGCTTCTGACAACAGGCCTCTACATTCACTGCAGTCAGATTCATGGTTTCCAGATGAAAACAAATCACATTACATCTCCGTTACAACCTTCCCATGACTTCCATATTCTTTAGGATAAAGGTCGAACTCCTGAACAAAATCGGGTAATCTGTTTCCTGAATTCCTCTCCACTGTCACTTCTCTTCCTTCTCAATGCCAGCCACCCTGGAATCCTTTAACATCTTTCTCTTGCTTTTACAGAGACTATTTCTGCTGCCTGCCGTGCTCTTTGACTCATGGATTCCAAACAACCTCAGCCTAAAAATTAACTTCTTTTGTCCTTCCCTGACTTGCCCATTAGTGCTGCCCACCAGTACAGGGCTGGGTTCGGTCTACCCATTGCTGCTGCTGCTTTTAAGTCACTTCAGTCGAATCCGACTCTGTGCGACCCCATAGATGGCAGCCCACCAGGCTCTGCCGTCCCTGGGATTCTCCAGGCAAGAATACTGGAGTGGGTTGGCATTTCCTTCTCCAACACATGAAAGTTAAAAGTGAAAATGAAGTTGCTCAGTCGTGTTTGACTCCTAGCGACTCCATGGACTGCAGCCTACCAGGCTCCTCCGTCCATGGGATTTTCCAGCCAAGAGTACTGGAGTGGGGTGCCATCGCCTTCTCCGAGGTCTACCTGTTACATACTCTCATATCACCTTATGACTTTCTTCTCCCTTAATGTTCATATGAGTTGTAGTTGTTTAGTTTCCAGTGTTTCCCAAAGTTTCTGGTTTTACAAGGATACAGAACTTATTTACTGTTTTACAATATCATTTAACATAATGCCCAGCACACAATAAGAACATTTAGTAAATATTTGTTGAGTAAATGAATCTCAATTAAAGGTGCAAAAGGTAGCACAGTAGACAGTACACACATCTGGACGTCCTGAAGACCTGGTTTATAATCCCATAGCAACCACTTACTGTGTGACTTTAAGTCTCAAGATTCTTGACCTTAATAAGAACAGTATCTAATACCTGCTATGTCTTCCCTATGTAGTTGGAGGGAGGAAAAAACTATAGTCTGTTTTCTTCTATGATGTATTCGAGAATACATGTACACTGGTGACTTCCCTGCCCTTCCAGTGGTTAAGACTCCATGCTCCCAATGCAGGAGGCATGGGTTCAATCCCTGGTTGGGGAACTAAGACCCCGCATGCTGCAAGGCACAGCCAAAAATACATAAATGTATATTTTTAGTATTTTTCACTTTAACATTTTTCAAATAAAGAGGAGTCTTCCAGTAGAAATCAGAAGAACCTTGCAGTCATTACACACGGCATCACATCTTGTCACTGCCTATCCCTGTGTAAACTTGGACATGATTAAGTGTACCTTTTATCACCTCAATTATCTGCATTGCTAGAGCCATATAGAGGTGAATTTTAACTTAATGTTAAGTCCCTAATTACCTCTTAAAATGTCTTTATAAAGAACTCTATAATGCAGCACTGAAATAAAAAGTTATTACACATGCACAGCTGCCTGTAATATGTGGCTAATTTATGTTTAGTGAAGATTTACTAAGTGATAATTCTGAGCAGGTAACAAATACTTGTCTGTGAAATTCTCCTGGATAACTTTCAAGAGAATTTACTTAACTTTTAGTGATGTGTAATGTAACTAGTTAAAAAAAAAAAAGCTACAAGCTTAAACAGGAGATGGAAACCAAGCCAAAGGAACTCCTTGATGTGCCTCAGAATTATGGTGTCAGTGCAAAAAGTGCTCAAGGTCAAGAACAGCATGCCTATGGCTGAAAGAAATTCAGAATAATCCTTCAATGGAACACTCCTCCTGCCTCCAAAATAAGTGTTTGATTTTTCCAAAAGGAGAGAAAAAAAGTATTAAATCTATAAAATTAAAAACAAACAAAAAATAAAATTAAAAAAATGTAAAAAAAAAAATCAAAGGATATGTCTTTCAACTGCTATCTCTTAGGATCAAGAAAACATAGTAACATGTACAAACATGCTCTGCAAATTAAGTGCTATGCATACAGGTAATTTTAAAGGTGGGCTTCCCGGGTGGCTCCGTGGTAAGAGAATGTGCCTGCCAATGCAGGAGACAAAGGAACACAAGTTCAACCCCTGGGCTGGGAAGATCCCCGGAGGAGGAAATAGCAACCCACTCCAGTATGTGTACAAAGAGCCCTGCTTTCCATAAAACTTAAAAGCTTCTCTCAAAAAGCACATATAAAGTCCATGTTTAAAAATAAGAAAATGAACAAGATTCCAATGTCACTGACTTTGTTTTAGAGGGAATAAAATGCTCCCCCTAACTTTCAAAAGACAAATGCACTTGACAAAACTAAGTCCCCTTCTTCTGCCCTGTTCTTCACCTTCAGCACTTCCCACATAATCCATCACACCATTATATGTTCAACTCTTTAACATATGCTCCTGGGAAACCTATTCTAACATCTAATCATTATTACTGTCCAAAAGTTCTTTCTTACATCTATCTTCATTTTTCCAATTGTCTATTATATTTAATATAGTATTTTATTTGGTTTTGTCTTTGAAGACATTATTTAAAGGCAAATCAGTATCCTCCGCAATCTGATCTTGAAGAGCAAAGCAGGACATGAACTTTCACTTATTTATGGTGACCAAAACTCTGTAATGACAATATAACAGATTGGTGGCGCTGGTGACTCCTAAGACAAGAACAAACAGCAGCTGATTCAAATGGAGTCGAACCTTTGGTTGTTAGTACCATGGCTATTAATCCATGTAAGTATTCTGTATCCACACCCTCCTTATAAATGGCTGCTGGAAAATTACATCTCTCTTCAGACTTCTTCTTCTGATTTTGTTTGGCGATCCCTACAGCAAGGGACTTGTAAATCAGATCATAAACAAATTCTGGAGGGTGACCTGAAAAAGGGACTTTCCTGGGAAAGTCACATAACTTCTCTGCAAAATGGCAGGCTGGGTGGAACACAGAACTTTGGCAGATGAAAATGGTCAGCTGATTTATTTAGACATTTCTACTGTTCAGCAGCTCACTACATGGTAAACAGCCTATACAGAGCCATTTACAAAGAATCTTTGCATGGAGTAGAGGCTTAAAATTAGAAGATCTATAAATTATATGGCTATTGTCAACTTTACTCAGATTAGAAGTATAAAAATGCCTTGGTAAGACTAATAAGACTTTAGATGAATTATCATTTGTCATTAAGAACACACTTCTAAGTACTTCTAGTACTATCTCAGATACAAATACTAAGCAAACATGCAAGACACGAGAGGAACGGACAGGAGTAGCTGGCGCTCCAGCACGAGGCCACACGCCCTATCATCTCATCTGTCAGGTCATCCTGTAGGGCTGACATTACTATTGTTTGGCTGAGAAAACGGCAGCTAATAGCTCTTAAGTGACTCCAGTGTGGAGCTAGCACACGATCCTCATATGCCTGATGACACCATCTTGTGAAACGTGTAACCACTACCATCTGTGTCCAGCCAAAAACTCCATTCCTCTGCAGCAGTTAAAGTTTCCCAAGATAGCTGCAACCACACATCTCATCCCATCTGCTCTTTTAGTGTCATCTCCCCCATCAAGAAGTGAAGCCTACCTCCCGCCACCTCGCGCCCCACCCTCCCCGCAACCAGTTGTGACCAGTTTTGACCAACAGAATGGGCAGAAGTGACTCTGAGTCTCTCCAGAGTCTGGGCCTTAAAAGAGCTACGGCTTTTGCCTTCACTTTCTGGAGACTTCCTTCTTGGGATCCAGCTATAAAGTGGGAGGAAGCCCAGTCAAGTCCACAGAGAAGCACTTAAGGAGAACCCAGCCCCCACGGGGCCTGCCCCAGCTGCATCCTATATTCCTGCCATCCTTCTGAGCACCCTGACCATGAGCACATGATGCAGAAGACACAGCCAGGCAACCCTTGGGATGATGAGAAATTAAAATCGACTGTTGCTTTAAAGCACTAAAGCCTTGGGGCAGTTTGTTATGCAGCAACAGGTAAGTGACACGGTCACTGGTCACTTTCCCCCTCAGAAACGCACTTCAACAATACAGTATCAGCACGAAAGAGGCCAATAAAACCCCCAAGATATGTGGTCTCCGTGACTACTGAAACACAATTGTGAAAAACCTAGTACAGTCTAAGTTTTACTACCCTGTTGGTCCAGTGGTTAAGACTTCACCTTCCAATGCAGGGGGTGCAGGTCCGATCCCTGGTCCCACATGCCTCATAGCAAAAAAGCCAAAACATAAAACAGAAGCAATATTGTAACAAATACAATAAAGGCTTTACAAATGGTCCACATAAAAAAAATCTTAAAAAGAATTACTAAGGATTAAAACTAATTTCGATTAAAAAAATCAACATCGTTCAGCACTTAAAATCACAATGTGTCATAAAATCACCAAGTGTCATAATATCACAATGACTATTTATGAAGTTAATATTAAGTGAATCACTGAGTCTTAAATAAGGTGTCACCTGAGGTTTGAAAAAGGCAAATAGGTAACATACCAAAGCAGAGCATCTAAATCAGATTTATTAGCCTATGTATTAAAGACTGCCATATGAAGAGCACACAATATACACACTGACCTATACTAATCAGAATATTTATCTTACTTAAAAACTTATTCAAGGATAAACATTATATTGGTGAAGTATCTGTACACTAGAGAAGCAGCAAAATATCAATAAATAAATATTTCCAATTGATAGAAGTTTGGATTACAGTCTAGTATTTTAAATTTCTATCACATAAGTGTAGAAAAGGTATTATTATATCATGAAATGTGCTGAATACACACAAGTTTCAAGAAATATTTTTAGATAATCTCTTAAGATATCCAGATACTAATTTGTTACAAAAAACAAGGATGCAGTCGATTTATGAAAGATAACCACCATCTTCAGCTGTGTCACTCTTCAAGAGATTATTGGGCTGAGAGAAATTGCTTTGATTCAATAAAACATGAGTCTCTTACGACTTAAATAGCAAAGAAAATAACCTGGCCTAATTCCTACTTTGGTGCTATAATAAAAGGTAGAAAAATAGAACTTCACATAAATATATAATATTATCTTCATAATTTTTAGAAAATAAAAATTCCCAAATGGCCTGTAAAGGATTAAAAAATGCTCATGTTTTACCAGACTAACTCTGGCAATGTCATAGTCATAATTAAAAGGTTTCTGAAAAACCAGAAGAAATGCAATGATTTCCTCAATTTAAAATTCAATTTTGTCTTGAGGCAAACACTGTGAAAGATACTATAGCCAAAAAGAAGAAAATATTTTGCTAAAGAAAATTCCCCGGGAAACTTCACCCAGGACAGGGCCTGACAATGTGTAACTACTCTGCCCCTTTCTAGGCGCTGCTGGACACACATTTAACACAGAACCCCGCCGCCCACAACAACTCTGGTGACCCCAGTTATGCAGCTACATCCAGGCTGCAACCATGCTGCAGCCCTTGCACATTCACACAAAGTTACTCTTTGGCTGTAAAGGATCCTTTTAAAAGAGAGAAAGCGAATAATGGGGGAGAAAGGAACTGGGGAGAAAGAAAAAGCCGCTTTTGTGCCATATGAATTATTTATTCAGTCCAGCAATGAACTCACTATTTCTACCTCTAACAATCCATCAGGGAACTCTAAATAGTGAACTCAAAGACTAACAAAGTTTAAAAACTATCACTATTGAGCAAACTTCTGATTTTTTTCCTACATGAAAACACTTTTAACACTGTAAATTAATTCATAAATTTCTAATTTATAAATTTAAAAACCAGACCAAAAGTGTCAATTTTAAATTGACAGACCAATAAATCAGCTAATAACTTTCATCACAGGATATTATAAACAATTTTTTGTTATTCTTAGTTTAGAAAGCTGATTACAAAATGCTCACTTATCAACCTTTTAATTTTTATCATTATTTGTGTCTGTTCAATATTTAAATGTCTTACACTGGTCCAAGGAAACCCCTCCCCACTGCTGACAGGTCCATAGAGATTAATTCTGCAGACGTCTCTCAAAGGCAGTCCTGCTCCTGAAGAGCCAGCCAGGCTACGGTCAGGTTTCCCTCACAACCATTCATGACGTCTGGTTGTCTGAATTATTCACAGAGATTAAGTCTTCTTTGAATAAAAGCAGAGTTAAGGTGCTGCTGCTTGAAAAGAGAAATAACCAAGTTTATTCTAAGCCCAGGTCTCCTTCTACATATTTGAGATGATAAACAACTTTTGTTTCCTTTATCATCACAGAATAATTTACTCTAAAAACATGAAGATATTTTGCCTTTTGTGTGAGTATCTGAATCTTTAATAAACTTTTTTTCCCTTGGATTGGATCTTTTGTAATCTACAGTCCACATAGGACACAACTTCTGAAAAATCACATACATGTTTCCTTATACTTCCGTTCTCTACTTGAAATTATTTGAAAATCCTTGTCTCCAGAGAAGCTGTCTTCATGGTACAGTTTGACTGGACCCTGTTTTTCTTCTCAGGTAAACCCCTGAACAGAGTCAGACGTCTTGCTCCTCTGGCCCCGCGCCCTCCCTCTGCCATCGGATTCTCCTGCTTCTGCCTTCCTTCCTGACAAATCACCTGGCAAAACACCAGCACTCATCCTCCTTGCTCAAATCCACTTTTAAAAAGGATGCGAAGAGCTGGGAGAGTACTTAGAATTCATCTAAGGTTATGGTGAGGAAACCAAGGGCCACACAATTTATGTGATTAACCCGGATATCTACAATTAGTACATGGTATGGCAGAGACTAGAAACCATGTTTCCAGACACCATCTGGTGCTCTGTGTACTAACCTCCCAAGAGGACACGGGAATTCATGCTGGAGAATATAAACTGATAAGGGCTTTTGGAAACAGCACCAGCAATATGTATTAGGAAGCTTAAATGGGTTTGCCCAATCATTCCACTTCTGGGACTCTATCCTAGGATAAACTGTCAGACAAACTTGATGTACGGCTATTCATGTTATAAAAAAAATTTAATAACATATGTCCAATGATAAGAGGGGATAGTATATCCACTAAAAGAACTATAATGGAGTAATTTCAATTGTTTATGAAAGTTTTATAAATTTTATAAAAGGAATTTTCCTATGTTAAGTAATGGTGTGTGTGTGCAGGGGACAAGTTAAAAGCCCACGAAGGTATGCAAAATGAATGTTTTCCATCAAATGAATCCTTAGCTTTTCATTGAGTGAGATTCTACTAAATTAAGACTGATAGAAATAAGAATCTAATTTAATAAGAGGAGATTACAGGAGAGAGAGTGATCTTAGCCTCTAAGAAATATACACGCTTTTTTAAAATCCGCATTTCACAATTCAGTTCCTTTCTCTAGCACTTTATAAGGACTAAAAACCTGCTCTCATAATCACTTTAGAGTAGAAATAAAGTGAATTTCCTAAACCCCAAATAAAACCTCAAGACCTTCCTTATCTAAAGCTCAACTGCATTTTACTTAAAACTGGAATACTAAGTGTTTTGAGAATTTTTAAAGTCCTCTTTCAAAGCATCTAATCTCACTTATCAAAGCTTCAAACAATCCTCAGTAGTTAGAGGCCTTTCAAAATTCACACTCTTTAAATTCTGTAAATCTTGTCTAATCTTAACTCCAAGGAAAAGGGTTGAATGAGCAAAAGTAGTGTTAGGGTAGAAAGATATTTTGTGCATTTATTAAATGAGGAATGCAGAAAAATGTGCAAAGGACATTCATTATTTAAGATTCAAAGTTCTGATAACACATTTATTCAGTAACCTATCCTGAAAGAAGACCTGATAACTGACATCATTAAACATGCATGGTTATATTAATGCCTGAAAGACAGAAACAGACTTTGTGTAAGTTGACAAGATTTATTAAGTTCCTTTTTACACAATAAAGAATAGCCAGACAAAAAGATACTGAATTTAAAAAAACAAAACAAAACAGGATTTGTCTATTTTGGTTACTATTTCATTCCTCTGCTCAACAAGTGGTCTGTTCTTGGCTAATCAAGACATAATAGATAGGAATATTAAAATGCTTTATCCACTCAAAAAGAGAAAAGAAAATGGGATATTTAAAAGTTGAATTTATATGTTTTTACCAAAAGAAATACTATTAGTCCCAAATCCATCTAATTCAAGACAAATTGCTTAAGGGCAACTGTTAAAATATCTCAAAAAAGTTTCTGTTTCATTCAAATTTTAAGTACTAAACTCATAACATTCTACCTTAATTTGGGGTCTAGGGCTTCCATACATCAACAACTCTTTTATACTCCTTTGTCTCCCTAAATAGAACTCTGAAAAACCACCATAAAGTTCCTAGAAATAACTCTAATGGAGTTGAAATCTCAAGTGAGCCAGACATTTCCCATAGTTTGTGTTTATACAAAGGTCAGTCTTACACACAAGTCAATGAGTAGAGTTTTACTTTTGAAGTGTGTAAGGAACAGTGAACATTTTGTAAGGTAACTAGTGGTCCTTAAGGCATATGGTCCCCCATATTCCTTACATTTTAACAATGACTTCATACTTTTAACCAACCAAAACCAAAAAGGAAACTGTAGTTTCTGCTTCAAACTATCTGTATGATCTATACATCAAATCATGTAGCTTTCTGAGATTCTCGGTTCCTATGTACAGATGACCTGTTCAGTTGGATTTCTTTAAGGCCCTTTCCAATTTAAAAATCTAGTATTCATTTCTCTGTCTTTTTCAAGTCCTTTTCAAAAGTGATAGTAAAAGAAAATGTTCTCATCTCTTTCTGTTAGTGTGCACAGAAAAATTTTCTAGGTTCTCCCAGCATTTTCCAAACCCTCCTTATGATCTCAAGATGCTGACTTCCTCACAACATGATGATCCTTGTAAGTGAACAGGCCTTTTTAATCTTCCTCCTTTTAGACTACTGGTCCCCTAGGCATTCCGCTTAGTCAAGAAGAGTCACATCCCTATCAGGGTTTCTCTCTCATAAAAGGTGTTAGGATTGCCTTTTTTTTTTTTGTCTTAACAGCTTTATGGGGAACATGAAGGCTTTTGGAAAGTAGTTCTGTGCAGCTGGACAACTTACAGCATGTAGGGTCTGAATCTACCATCTTAGCTAAAGAATGGGACGAAGCTCAAGAAAAAGATTTTAGGTTACTAGTCTACCTTTCTGTCACTAAAACAATTCTGAAAAGTGAAATTAAGGTTTCTACTTTAAGCAGCTTTAATGGAATTTATTACACTTATATAATGAACTATTTACATTATGCATGCGTGCTAAGTTGCTTCAGTGGTGTCTGACTCTTTGTGACCCTATGGACTGTAGCCCACCAGGCTCCTCTGTCTATGGGATTCTCAAGGCAAGAATACTGGAGTGGATTGCCATGCCCTCCTCCAGGGGATTGTCCCAACTCAGGGACTGAACCCACGTCTCTTTCATCTCCTTCACTGGCAGGTGAGTTCTTTGCCACTACGCCATCTGGGAAGTTCATTTACATTGTATAATGCAAATCCCCCCAAGTCTGTTTTCATCTATCAAAATGTATATGCTAATCTTTAGCTAAATGGAGCTGTGAATAAATGAACTGACTTCAGAGCCCTGTAAGTGAAAAGACTAGTCAACAAAAATGCTGAAAACACAAATGGTTTAGTGAACTGCCTATAGATTTGGGTATTCAACATGTCAGTGGTCAATTTAGCCACCTCTTCAACTTCCTTCCCCTTCCTCCAGAATCTTAAAATCAAAACAAGTTCTTTTGGTCAAGTATTTCTTCTGGTCAAATCTTATTATCTGACAAATACTAAATATTTTGATTTTTCTATGTTCTCTCATATCAAAATTATTGGAGATCTCCATGTTAATAGTTTTCATTACTTTAAGTTTCAAATTTATATTTATGAATTTGAATTAAAGAGCTTTAATCACTAAACTGTTGATTCAGCAATAAGAAAAAAATGAATTAGTTAAGTTCTCAACCATTCCAAGAGTCCAGTTCAATATGTTCAGAATAGTCCTGAACAAGTCGAAATATCCAAGTTAGCAAGAAATCTCCCACAAGTCTTGTCTAAAGGGAGGAAGAGTCTTTTCACCCAAGCTATGAATAGAGCTTTTCTTTTGAAACAAAGTGTGTGAGGTACAGTGAGCAAACTGCAAAGGTAACAAGTTCTTTTGTCATATGGTCTCCTACAACCTTCTTGTATTTTAACAGTTAGCGACAGTTTGTAGCTTCTAATCAACTACAATCGATAAGGATGTAACAGCTTCTGCTATTCAAAGTCATGCAAGCCTAGCTAAGCACTAGTCCTAATTTCCTAACAGATTATCAGAACCTAAATCAGAAAGTTTTAGAGATTCAAGAATTTTCGACTTCATTACCGTAAAATTAAAATACTATTTACTTAACTCTTTATATTTAAGCATTTTATAATTAAGAGTTGACAAACTAGCATAAATACCAGATTTACAAAAATCTACACAGAAAAATACAAATATAATCTTTTATTATATAATACACACATATAATACTTTTTTTCATTGAATACATGAAAAACCTCTTACACTAGTAACTACTGTGAGGCAATCTAGTCTAGTTTACTGAGAAAGGGAAAGGGAGATACTCCCAAATACAGCGTCTTGATACAATTCATCAGTTCACACACTAACGATGAAATATAAGAGCCTGGGTCAAGTGGGAACCACAAACACCAGCCAGCACCCCGTCTCCTTTCCCTGACTGCATGGAAAGCAGAGAGAAGAGTACAGCAAGCCCACCTACCCTTGACTCACACTTTCTCCTCTGAAAGAATCATCCCCCTAGCTCCCAACAAACCTCCATAATAGAAAAAGATAAACGTGGGGATTATGCCAAGCTGACCCCAAGCTTTGTTCTCCCGCTCAAGACACATTCAGTAAAAAGGTCTAAACACCCATCTGATCTGACAAGCATTTCAGCTTACAAAGAAGGAGGTGAAAGTGAAATCATACTTGAAGCACTCATGGGTTCTGTGTCAAAGGTCACTTAGCAGCATTTCAGCTGCTGCTACTAAGAACCAATGTAGGCAGAGCAGAGAACAAGATCATGGGAATCTGCTCTAAAAGGCACCTTTGCGAATCATCTCCTCCACCCTTTGCATTATATGAACATATTTTATAACAGATTTTATTAACTCTGAATTTCCTAAAAGTGATACTCACTTGTCAGAAGGACATACATATATACATAAAGGATAGGTGGCATAACTATATAACCACAAAGTGAAAAAAAGTTATCAATCAAAAGCTATACTTTAAATTATACAATAAAGAATAATAACTTAGTTTTAACACAATGCTATAAAAAATTACTGAATTTTTATATTTTCCTAAAGGGAAATAGTCAAGACAGAAATAACAATGCTATCAAAATATATGACAATAAATTAGAGCCTTCCAAAGCAAATGAAATATCAGATTGAACAATCTTTTTTAAAAATGAATCAGGACTGATGGCTTAGGTTACTGAAACATGCTGAAAACGTTCCACTGAAAACGTTAACTATAATGTAAGTGCTAAAATAAATTTTACTTTTTTCTGTGCAACCATGTAATGTAGAAAGAAAGCTCTCAAGAGCTTCTTGAAACAAAAGCATTGGAAAAGGGCCCTGGGGGAGGGGCAGGGTAAAGGGTCAGCAGGGAACTGGGAACAAATGGCCAGCCACTGGGATGAGGGCGGCTGAGGGTGAGAAAAGCAAGTGCGTTTTGTTCCTGCTTTTCTTGGGATGTGTCCTCAACAGCTACTAGACAAAAATCAGAGTTGCTACAAACACCAAAATTTTGCTCTACTACTACAAAAACCCAGGGAAAGGTTTTTAGGGGTTTTTTGTTTTGTTTTGTTTTGTTTTTGCAGGGGAGAAATGCAACATTCAGAATTCATTCCTTAAATATTGCTGGAATATTAGGCAAAATTTACAACTTTTGTATTTTTACTCTGGGGACTTTTGTAGCTCTGCAATAGGACTGTCCCCATCTGAAAAGGAGTGAAGCCAATCTATCCCTGTCTTTTCAGCAAATCAGCTCTCACCTCTATGTTCAAAAGCTGGGTGGGAATTGAAAAAAGAAAATGGCATTCATCACAGAAAGTGGGCTTCCTCATGAGCATGTCTCCACAGAGCAGCACCTCATCTATGAGGACTGGGCCACCACCTTCCTCTCCATCCAAACGCCTACAGAGAACACCTTCCACTCCACTCCACTCCAGACACCTGACCCTTTGTCACCACCCAGAACAACCCACCTCCATCATTTACCTCCCTGACCATCCTCCTCTCTGCATCTGTCAGGACCTTGTCCCCGCCATACCTCCTAGACAGTCCCAGGATGCCTTTGTTCTCCCAGCTCCATGTCTTGGCTCACTTCCTTCTCTACCAGCTCTGTCACTAAGTAACATGAGTTACTGAACCTCTCCTTGCCCAGTTTCTACCTCTGCAAAATGGAAATGATACTTTCTATCCATGGCTTTTCCAACAGTCATGTATGGATTTAAGAGTTGAACCATAAAGAAGGCTGAGAGTTGAAGAATTAATGCTTCTGAACTGTGGTGCTGGAGAAGACTCTTTAGATAGAGTCCCTGGGACAGCAAGGAGATCAAACTAGTCAATCCTAAAGGAAATCAACTCCGAATATCCACTGGAAGGACTGATACAGAAGCGCCAATATTTTAGCCACCTGATGTTAAGAGCCAACTCACTGGAAAAAGACCCTGATGCTGGGAAAGATTGAGGGCAGGAGGAGAAAGGGGCGGAAGAGGATGAGATGGTCGGATGGCATCACTGACTCAATGAACATGAGTTCGAGCAAACACCAGGAGACAGTGAAAGACAGGAGAACCTGGCATGCTGCAGTCCATGGGGTTGCAAAGAACTGGACATGACTTCGCAACTGAAGAACAACAACAAATCCACTCATTTATTCAATGACCATGTGGGCACACTCTGCAGGTCAGGCACTGAGGACAGAAATCCCTGTCCTCATGGAACTGACACTTAGAATCTCCTGGAACAGAGAAGGCTGTTGTGAGGATTCAATGAGTTGATACATATGAAGAATAATGCACAGTACGTAATATGCAATACGTGCCACAGCAGATCACCTAAACTGCTCTGACTTCAACATATTGGCTGCACTAAGCGCCTAAGTTTGTACTGTGCCAGCCTGGTGAGACTTCAACCCTGGATTACTGCTGCATCTCGAATGCCATCACTTGTTTAGGCTACAGAGGGCATCACAACCGTATCAATTTGTTCTATTAAAAATGTGGCTCTTATTTCCTTAGTTGGAGCCTCAGATGGGCTCACTGATTATTTCATTTGTTCTTGGTTGATTCCTTCTCTCCTTTGTGGGGCTTCTCTTTCTCCACATGACTCTGAAACTCCCCAACAGCCTATCTATCTTCTGCCCTCTTCCATGTTCTTAGCCCATAGACGCTGCCTGAAAGGTCTCATGACGTCAATCACCTCTGACAAGCTGATTTTTTCCAGCCCAGGTACCCCAGTCACATCCACAGCATCAGATTCAAAAAGTCAACTGCCTTTCTAAACCTTAAACTCAAAATGTCCCAATCTGACTTGATTAGGTTCTAGACTGGTCCTTACTCATCGTGTATTCACTCTGCTTGGTGTCATCACCATCCATGCAAGCACTAGGCTAGAAAGAGTTAATCTTGTCTACTCCTGCCCCCCAGCTATTTCCAAGCATCAAGTAGTACTGAATTTACTATCAACTGATATCAAGTGTAAAGAGTCTGAAATCTCTTCCTGCTTCTCCATTTTTATTAACACAGTACTATTTAAGTCCTTGTCAACTCTGATTAAGCCAACTACTTGGCCTCCCCGCCTCCAATCTTCTTCACTTCAAATTTACCACCCATAACAGCTACCAGAGTAACCCATTCAACTTGGCAACAATCTATAGCCCCTGCTTAACACTTGTTGATGGGTTCCCAAAGCAAAAAAATGAGAGGAACTTCAGTCTTCTAACAATGGCATAAAAAGCTTCCCGTGTTCTGGTTCTGCAGCTCTCCACCATGTTGGTCCCTTAGTTATTCTCCTACCAACACACACCTACATGTGCTTCCAGACCACAACTGTTGTCTTTCACCAACGTGTCTTCACCTCTCTTCTCCCCCAGCTTTGCCCTCGGTTCCTATTCCCCACCACTCCCCAACACAGACACACGCACAAACGCTCTCTCTCCAATTCTTTTAATACTCAGTTCAGACATTATTGCTTCCACAAATGCTTTCTTTGGCCATTATGTCCATTTTTCTATATTACACTGACTTTACTGTACTTACAAACACCTGTTTTGTGACTCTATCCATCATCCAACTATGAATTCTCTTAGTGCAGGACCACAGCTTTATCCATCACTGGATCCCTAGTAATTACCTCAGTGCCTATGACACAGGTGACAAGCATTAAATGTTGGTTATATTATACCATCTAATCTCATACCAAGCACAGCAAGTAAGTTCATCAAGTACCAGACTGTAAAACTATATAAAACAGAAAATGAAAAGTAAGCTGATTTATTTTTTCCTTTCTGAATATTAAGTGCTATTTCTAAAATGTTATGAATGGGGTTTTAAGATTAGCTGAAGTTCCATTCAACGAAAATCAAGACTTTTTCTATAGTATATCCTCCAAATGGTTTCAAGTTTATACCAAAAGAGTAAGTTAACAATTTCTAAAATGTATCCCTAACTGTTTTGACATCTGAAAGAAAAATATCTTGTGCCAAAATCAGGATGTGCTTGGTAGGGGAAAGAGAGTAAGAACACAGAGTTATAAAACCCTTGAATTTACATGGAAATTTCTATCAGCCAACATCAGATTCTCAAAAGGATGTGGCCCTCAGTGGGTAAAGGACTGTCACTCTAAAGGATCTGAGTCTTCCTCTCTACCTCTGGAGCCTAATTTTCAAATATTACTACTAGTTTCTTCACAAATCACTTACAATTGCCTAGTTTTTTCCTATTCATAGTCTATCTTATTATAGGAATTTCCCAAAAGTATCACATCAACATCCCTGAATCAAATATTGCTTTCCAAAATTCATAATGCTACCATTAAACTTTTTAATTTAAATTATGACTCCATCAACTATCTTCAGAAGAAAGAAAGGTCATTATCACCATCTGTGCATGTGGTTAGACCTGCAATTAAACCAATAGGTACTCTGACCTACCTACTTTTCTCCTCTCGTGCATATATCAACACATTTGAGTCAATTTAAGCAATGTCTAGAAATACATCATTTATTCAGATTATTTTTTTACACCAGATAAAAGGGAATTATATAATTATTTGATCATAGTCTAACAATAAGCTGTCAATTTTCCAAAATAGTACCCTATTTATTAAATAATATTGAAAATGATGTTTCCCTTAGAGATCTACTTCATAAGGTCTTTTGTAGCTCAGTGGTCTGGAGCCAGGCTGCTAGGTTTACAGGCTCCGCTTACTAGTGGTGCCACCTTAGGCAACAGCCTCTCTGTCTCTCTGTGTCCTTGGCTATAAAACAAGATAACAATATCCTTCTCACAGGATTTTAATGCAGATTAATGAGTTAATATTTTTAAAGTGCTTAGAATAGTGCCTGACACATAAAACTACTGTTTTATAAACAATAACAACAACAAAAAAAGTGGTAATAACCTAAAAGAGAGAGAGTCGGTCTGTCTGACTCTTTGCAACTCCATGGACTATACAGTCCATGGAATTCTCCAGGCCAGAATAGTGGAGTGGGTAGCCTTTCCCTTCTCCGGGGGATCTTTCCAACCCAGGGATTGAATCCAGGTCTCCCACATTGCAGGCGGATTCTTTACCAGCTGAGCCACAAGGGAAGCCCAAGAATGCTGGAGTGGGTGGCCTATGCCTTCTCCAGAAGATCTTCCCAACCCAGGAATCAAAACGGGGTCTCCTGCATTGCAGGCGGATTCTTTACCAGCTAAGCTACCAGGGAAGCCCAATATCCTGAAATAAAACATTATATCCACAAATTGTGAGAATAAAATACATCACATATGTTTTAAGTTAGAAAAACATAAGGTAGGGCAAGGGTGTTCTCAAACTTCTTAAAATGAGACCAATAAGAATATATTTGAAAGTAGAAAACTGTAAATTCAGTGCTTAGAAAAATGTAAAAGAATTAAAGTTATCTGTACCTCACAGGGCTTCCCAGGTGGCACTAGCAGTAAAGAACCTGCCTGCCAATGCAAGAGACATAAGAGACTTAGGTTTGATCACTGGGTTGGGAAGATCCCCTAGAGGAGGGCATGGCAAGCCACTCCAGTATTCTTGCCTGGAAAATCTCACGGACAGAGGAGCCTGACAGGCTACAGTCCATGGGGTTGCAAACAATTGGACATGACTGAGCAACTAACCGGAGAAGGCAATGGCACCCCACTCCAGTACTCTTGCCTGGAAAATCCCATGGACAGAGGAGCCTGGTAGGCTGCAGTTCATGAGGTCGCTAAGAGTCGGACATGACTGAGCGATTTCATTTTCACTTTTCACTTTCATGCACTGGAGAAGGAAATGGCAACCCACTCCAGTGTTCTTGCCTGGAGAATCCCAGGGACGGGGGAGCCTGGTGGGATGCCATCTATGGGGTCACACAGAGTCAGACACGACTGAGATGACTTAGCAGCAGCAGCAGCAGAGCAACTAACACATTCCCTCAAAAAAGACACAAATATCATATTAAAAACTCAAGATATTCAAAATAATTTTTCCCAGTTACTATTTTCAATTAAATACTGATTATCAGCAGCTGATTAATTTTATAAGTAATTAATATTAAATACTAAAAATAATTATATAGGTAAGTTTTTAAGGTACAAATAAACATATAACAAATATTTGAGTATTCACCATACAGGATTTTTTTTTTAAAGAAAAAACATTACCCTTACCTCTTGCATTTACTATGTCCCTCCCCAAAGCAATGTTATTCACTCATCCCTAATTTTATATTTATCATTCCCTTTAAAGTTGTACTGTAATTGTATCCTTGAAAAACATATTATTTCACATATTCTTGACTTTTATATAAATGGAACAATGCTACATCTTCTTCTATGATTTGTTTTGTACCAACAGTACATTCTTCAGATGATCTGAGCTGTTGAGCACAGCTATAACTCACTCATTTTTAGCATTCCATTGTCTGAATATATCACTATGCATCCCACTGTGAATTTAAGGGTTTTGCTGTTATTGTTATGAACAGTGCTGTATGGACAATTATACACGTCACCTAACATGTCAAGTAGAGAGGTTTTCCTAAGACATACTTAGGAATGGAGACGCTGCGTCATAGTGAATGTGCATCTTCATTTAATAACAACAGTTTTTTTCTAGTGGGTGTACCAATTAACATTACCACCATTACTTCCTAATTGTTCCAGCTGCTCCATACTTACGTGAACAGAAGTACCATTTGCCTTTTAATTTTTGAGAATCTAAGAGGAATGAAATGCTTTTTGTGGTTTTAACATGTGATTCCTTAATTACTCAGGGGCTTCTCTGGTAGCTCAGAGGGTAAAGTGTCTGCTTGCAATGTGTGAGACCCGGGTTTGATCCCTGGGTGGAAAAGATCCCCTGGAGAAGGAAATGGCAACCCACTCCAGTATTCTTGCCTAGAGAATCCCATGGATGGAGGAGCCTGATAGGCTACAGTCCACAGGGTGGCAAAGAGTCAGACACATCTGAGTGACTTCACTTTCTTTCCCTGATTACTCATGAAGTTGAATATCTTATAATATGCTTATTGGTCAAATGACTTTATTCTTTTATGAATGAAATGACATTTAAGTCCTCTGCCAAGTTTTCTATTGAACTGTCTTTATTTCACTGTGTGGCAGACTTTTTATGTGCTGAGAACTAATCTCTATGCTCTTTACATATTTATGTAGTGAAAAAATTATTCATTTTGATGTAGTCATGCTTGACCATCTTTTGCTCTATTTATGCATTTTTACCTTATTTATTCAAAGTCCTTAAAATATCCTACTCTATTACCTTTGGAAAGTGGTATGGTTTTACCTTAACTATGCCTTTATCTTACCTATAGGTTTAGATCTACAGTCCAGTCTAACTGATTCTTTAACTATTACGAGGTGATGCTCCAACTCAACTTTTCTCCACTTAATTAACCAACCACCCCAAATATCGGGTCAACCGATAATACCAGTGCTGTTACTGATCAGGTTTCCTTAATGAATATCTTACTATTATTCCTTGAATAGTTTGTACAAGAGAATTTTCTAGTAACGTGGTAGCTGGTATTTTTGTGAGCGTATTTTTCCTTTATGTTTTAAGACCATTCAATTTTTTACGCCTTCTTGAGCTAATCAATACAGGCTATCTTTTTCTAGGAACGTGTTCACTGATGTAACTTTCATCTACAGGAGCATAAAGACGGCCACTCCTGAAGCGCCAGGGGAGCGCTCTTCCTCACTCCAGAACCATACTATCTTGTGACTTCTCTTCCCTCTAGTCCTGCAGTAGTTTTCAACCTGGTTAGTCTTTTCAAATAATAGGTTCTTAGTTGCACTGTCTCCTCTAATTTACTTTTGGTTTCAATTTCATTAACTTATATTTCTTTTTTACACTACTTCAAAGAGCATTCTTTTATTCTTCTAATTCTTAAGGATTCAGTTATTTTTTTCAGCATATAGTCCTGTAACATTAAAGTCTACAAATTTCCATAAACTATCACTTTAGTTACATCACACAAGCCCTAATATACAGTATTTTATTACTGTTAAATTATAAATATTTTCTAATGTTCTTTATGAGTTTTTCTTTGGCCCAAGAGTTATCTGCAAATAATACACCTGAATTCCCAAAACTATAGGGAAATTATGTTATCATTATTGTTATATAAATTATGTGTTTGTAGTTAATGGCACTGTAAACAGAGAATGCAGTATGATGTCAATATACAGGAATTTGTTAAAGCTGGCTGTATTCCACCAGAGTATTGTCAATTTTATTAAATGTTCCCCATGTGCTTTAAAAGAATTTTTTAAAGATATCTGACAGGCAATGTTCTATAAATGGCCGTGACAGCAAGTTTGTGAATGCTGTTATTAAAATCTTCTATATCTTTGTTGATTTTTCTCTGCTTATTTGAACATTTATAAGCAGAGAAATTATTGTAAGCATATTAAAAATTAATACTAAGCTCTAGTAAGGGAAACCTTTAAATAACTTACAATGCTGATGGATTTTTTCCTGTGGTCCTATTTTTTGCTTAATATATTTAGAAAGCATATTATCAGGTGCATGGCAGTTTTAAATTACCATTCCTTTTATCTTTTTTTATAATTATTTGCTGACCCTCACTCTCTATGATAGTTTTTTCCCCCAAAGTAAACTTTACACAGTATTCATATGGCAACATAACACAGCTTTTCTTTAGTAACTATAGTCAGGCATATCTTATTTTTATCCTTTTTAAATTTTTTATAATCTTTTAAAAGATATGTTTCTTCAAAAGAGCATATACCTAGATTTTGCTATTTTATCCAATCTGACAATGAGTTTCTGTTAACAAGAGCATTTTTCCAATTTACATGCATTTCATTTCTAATATATTTACATTTATATTACTACTACCTTATTTGTGCTTTCTACTTTATTCCCATTTCTTGTCTTTTAAAAAAAATTGAATATATTTCTCATTCTATTTCCCTATTCTACTAGTTTGGAAGAAACACATACTACTTCTAGATCTTTATTCTTTATCTCAGAAATTTTAACATGAGTACACAACTTACCAAAGTCTATAGCTTATCAATAATATTACCCTACTCCCAAGTTTACAGTATCGCTCTGTCTTCCTTATTTACCATTTCCTGGGTTCTCTCGCCTTACATCTCAGACTTCCCATCTGCAGCTACCTTCCGTATCCATGGTAATCAGAAACTCAAGAGAACACGATGGTGGCAGCATGACCATGACTCGTTAACTGACTGCTGACTCAACCCAATGCTCTGAGGACAGATGGCAACCTGGGCTCTGCATGACTCAGGTGACCAGGAACAAGTGGGATGAGTATGGTCATGAAACCTGCAAACACTAACACGTTGCTTCTTTCCCCACATGCGTCAAATACTGTCCAAGAACAGACTGTCCAAGTCTGCCTTCCTGCCTTAGACTGTTTTTGTAGCACAGTAAAACTCCATACTCACTACTGTGGAAAAAAGAGGATGAGCCTTGTCCAGAAAACCAGCCTGACATGGTAAAAGCCATGATTACAGAGCATTTCACAGCAGTTAAGTTTATCACTGTCACACACGGTATTGAAGTTTACTACTGTCACACGAAGTCAGTTGAACATACACAAAAGGTACAAATGAACATCACTAAGATGAACTTAGTTAAGCTTTAAAAGTTTCTATTACAAAAACAGTTTATAACATACGGAGCACAAAAGCCCCTTAGTTAACACAAAATTAGGTCCAATGTGATATATTTAGAAAACATATACAGATAAAAGGAGAAGGGAATGGCTACCCACTCCAGTGTTCTTGCCTGGAGAATCCCAGGAACAGAGGAGCCTGGCGGGCTACAGTCCATGGGGTCGCAAGAGTCAGACACGACTGAGCAACTAAACCACCACCACCATACAGATAAGATGATATTTTTTACATAAGAATTAATTACTTAGCGATTGAAACATGATGAAGTGTGCTTTCTCAGCACCTGGTCTAAATACAAGCCACTAGTTTTAATCTATCCTTTAACATGCAGTGTGATTTCCCAAAAAAGCTTGACTTTTTTTTTCTGTTTGTTTATTAAGAGAAACACACATCAGTCCTACAGCTATTCTGAATCAGAAACATTCCCTTAAACTTTTATTTTATTTGGAATCTGTAAGTTTCATATATGCCTAGTTATTTCAATGTAGTCAGTAAAACAGCTCATTTATCAGCCTTGTTTAATATTAACAAGCAGGTAGTGGATCCTGCCAGCCCAAAGAATGGCAAGCACCATTACCTTATTTTATTAATTATCTACAGTAGAGAACTGATCACAAAGTACATATGACAGATTCACAAGACGGAGTTCTACAAAGAACCGTTAATAAGTGCCAGAAATAATCTAGAAAACTGCCCAGTAATAATAAATGCAGAGGATTTTACATCTTCAGAGAATCATAATTAATGGCAGTAAAACCATCTTATTCCTTAAGACTGTAAGTCCACAACACATTTGCATGGGTTGTGATTTATTGATTTGAAAAAGAAAAAAAAAAAATATATATATATATAAAATTCCTCACAATAGTGCAGAGCTCAGAAACAACCAACTTCTTACAGATTTGAGCAATCTATTCCAACCAAGGCCACTTCTGCTTCCAGTGAAGCAAGTCTTTTATTCAGAGATGACGAAGTGGCAGTGGTGACAGTCACGATGGCAGCCACGCAATCAGAGCAGTTACTGTGTGACTCTGTTAGCAGTGCAGCGCACAAGCAAAAACTCAGGAAAACAGGAAAAACATGCTTTCACTTTTATAGCTTTTCCCACTTTTAATAAAGCGGCATGTATGTTCTTCAAGGTTTAATCATTTAACATCTAATACATAAAGAAAATCATATGACAGATTACATAATCACCTCACCCTCTTCCTCAAGACCTTTGGCAATTCCTCATCATCACTGCACCCAAGACAAAATCCAATCACAGTAAAGCACAGCTTTATTTTCTTCATCTGCTTCCAATCTAATTCTCCAGCCTCATCTTAAGCCATTCCTCCTCTTGCCCTACAGAGTTCAACCAAACGTGACTTGCAAACCCCACAATGAGTGCTGGATATGTGTGTGTGTGATGTATTTGCATACAATTCCCTGTCTGGAATATTGCTCTCTACATCTTTACTAAGATAACCCAGACACATCCTGTAAGACATAGCTATCCCCTCTGTGCATGTGGGTCAGAATATCAAATCAGTTATCAAACTATATTCTAAAGGCTGGTTTTTCTATATTTTTTCCATAGGACACTGTAAGCTCTTTAGGGCTACATACTGTCTCCTTCATCCTCAGGGTCTCACTGCCTTTCACACAGATATCCATCATGCTCATTCTACAGATGAACAAACTTGACCCAAATAAATTATTTTCCCAATTTCATAGGCTGAGTAGCAATAGATTTAATACTAGCATCTAAGACTTCAATCTTCCAGTTCAAAGCTCTTTCTATACATGCACCTAAGGATACCAGAACAGAAGGAATTATGCATTAATATCTATAAAGTTCAAGCCAGATACAAAGCTAAGTGGACTATAAAGAAGTGAGAGCTTTACAAACAAAAAATAAGATACAAGTTAGTTACAATGGATTTTCAAGAAATAGGGACAGGTGATAAAAATAAATAGAAAGGTTAGATAGAAAAATACTATCTTAAAAATAAGAATCACATAGGAGTTAATCCAGTGACATATAGGCTTTTTAGGACATGAAAAAGATAAATAATAAATAAACATTATCTGTAATCAACTTCAAAGAGGGATAAAGTATGTAGGAAAAAAAAAAAAAGATCAAGCATCTATGCCAAAGTAATGGGTATAATGGGGCTTCCCAGATGGCTCAGTGGTAAAGAAGCCACCTGCAATGCAGGAGACACAAGTATAATCTCTGGGTCAGGAAGATCACATGGAGGAGGAAATGACAACCCACTCCAGCATTCTTACCTGGAGAATCCCAAGGACAGAGGAGCCTGGTGGGCTACAGCGCATAAGGTAGCAAAGAGCTGGACACAACTTGGGGATCAAACAACAACAACAAAGGGTATAATAATCATTTATGCTAAGAGGAAAGCAGCTTTATTTGCTATATGTTACCTTTTATGGGAAAAACGTTATAGGAAGCAAGATTTTAACTTAAATAAGAAACACCAGTCCAAGAGAAATGACCTTAAAAAAGCTCACAATTGAGAAGTAAACATAATATTAACCAACTCAGATCTATGTGCTTTAAAATATTTAAATATTACAAAACACAGAAAATTTGAAAATAGTCTTTCAAGTTACCCTAGGGGCAGAGGGGAGCAGGGCAATGACTTCTTCTCCCAGGGTTAGCCTTCACTCCACAAGCACTGATTGCCTACCATGCACAGGTTCACCGAGAGGCACGAAAGGGCAGCGTCCAGGAGAAGGAATCTAAGTGGACTCAGACCCCAGTTCTACTGTTTATTAGCCCTACAAAAAGGGTCTGACCTTAACAGGATCACTGTGAGAATCAAATGAGCTCTAAATAGTAAATGTGAAGCCCTCAGAACAGCACCTGCCCTGTGGAGAATAGTGTAAACACAGCAGGTGCTGAACCTGTCCAGTCACTACCACCTTGAGACCACCCCTGGCATGCCAGGGTAGGGAAGAAAAGGAAACCAAAACAACAATGTAAAGCAATTTTCTTCCAATTAAAAAATAAATGAAAAAAGATAAAGGAAACCAGGGTGGGGTAGGGAGGATGACACAGCAACGCCATAACACAGCAGAATAAGCACAATAATACCAGTATAAACATGGGTCCACAACAGAAGATAATCACCTTTCTCTGGCAAACGGGAAGGGGGCCAGGGAAAGCATTTTAGTGGAAGAAACATCTGAGATGAACTCCTGTCATTTCAAAATGTAACAAAACCCAAGGGATCATGGGGAAAAAGTGTATACCAGGTAGAGGAAACAAAAGGACCTGGGAAGGCATGGAGCAAAAGCCAGGAGTCTGGAGGTGGGATGTGGGAGGGGCTACCAGAAAGAGGGAGAAACAGCAGGCAGGACCATAAACCAGGGCCTGGGATGCCTCTGGAAGGACCTTGGTTTTGTCCAGTACGTTAGTAAAGATCCCAGGAAGGGGTTTAATTAGGGTAATGATTGAATGAGACTTCTTTTCTCACAGATAGTTTTGGCAGCAACCCGCATGGCAGACCAGAGGAAGGAGGAACAACCAGCTAGTTTCAGACTGAAAGTGCTAAACTCACCACCACCACGTAGGAATGCAAGAGTGCGAAGAGAGCATTCACAGGCAGCTCAAGTCTGGTTACTCTTTTTCAGGATCTTTCTCAAAAACGTTAGCCTTGAGTGTCTCCGTGAAATGAAAATGTGTTAAGGACAGAAAAAAATTGAAAACTGACTGGACACAATGAAATGGCTCTCTGTTAAAAAAAAAAAAAAAATGTATAAAACCAGGAAAGCAGGATTTGTGTTTCTCTACAATCAAGAAAGAACTTTGGTTCTCAGTTAGGTTCTGAAAAACATTCTTAAAAATCTCAAGTAGAAATTCTTATGCTGTAATTTTGATGAGTAAGATCTAGTTTTTGTCTCCTGCAAACTACTCAAGGCTATCTACATTTGCAGATGAAAATCAAAACAAGATTCAGACAAAAGTTAACCCCAAATGGACCACAGACATAAATGTTAAGATTTCCTAGAATACAAAAAGCACAAAGCCTAAAAGAATAAAATTATAAACTGTACTTCATCAAATGTGGTATAAGCCACAGAAAGGGAGAAAACATTTCACATATGTAAATCCAACAAAGATCTTGGATCCAGAATATACAGAGAACTCATAACTCAATAATAAAAAGGCAAGCAGCCCAATTAAAAGGAGATAAATGATTAGAAGACATATTTCACAAAAGAAAATATCGAAATGGCCAATAAGTACATCAGAAGATACTCAAACATCATTAGTTATCAGTTAAATCCAAATTAAAACCAAAGTACACCTCTACATACCTACTGGAATAGCCTAATCTAAAATGGACAAACGTCTGCAAAGATTGGAACGACTAGAACTATCATTCTTTGCAAAAGATGAAACGGTACAAGCACGCGAGAAACTAGTCTGGCAGTTTCTTGCAAAGTTAAACATGCGTGTACTACATGAGCCAGCAATTCTACCTAGAAGAAACATAAGCATATAACATAAAAATTGGATGTGAATGCTCATAGCTGCTTTGTTCTACAGCAAAGAACCAGCAAACAACCCAAATGCAGGCATAACTCGTTCTACTGTGTTTGACTTTACAGTACTTCAAAACAAACTGAAGGTTTGAGGCAACCGTGTGTTATCCAATGATGGCTAGCATGTTTCAGCAGTTATTTTAATTAAGGTATGCACAGTTTTTTAAGACATAATGCTACTTACTGCACACTTAGAGAGTACAGGACAGTGTAAACCTTCATGTGACACTTTAAGGCGATACTCAGTTTATTGTGGTGATCTGGAACAAAACCTGCAGTATCTCCAAGGTCTGCCTGTAGTAAGCCCATTGCAAATGACAGAAAATCCAATTCTACCACACAAGGGAAGACTGCCCAGCAAGACAAAAGGGATGGACTACTGACACATGCTGTAACACAGTGAAAACGCTGTGCTGAGCAAAAGGAGGCAGACAGAGCACACACCGTATGATTCTGCTCATATAAAACTCAAATAAAGACAGCCAACCTCATCTCTAATGATCAAAACCGGACTGTTGGTGGCTTGGGCCAGAGGCAGTGATGACTGGCAGAGACGAGGTACAAGGGAACTTTTGGAGATGCAGGAAACATTCCGTATCTTGATTCTGTTGTTGGTTACACAGGTAACCACAGGTATGTCAAAACTCATCAGAATATACATGCATACTACTGTACATAAGTTAAACCTCAATAAAACTTAATAACACGCACAAAAAAGAGAGTCATGTTTTAACTTTTATCTTAGGATTGCCTTGATCTATAACCACAAGGACACACTATGTTTTAGGGAGACACACAACTGTCTTCTTCCATATTATTTTCAAAATAAATGAATGAAACCATGAAAAGTTGTGGACGCCACATTCCTTATGCTATTCAATTATGGAATATGAAGCTTAGCTTCCTTGGCCTTACGCTGTTTTAGCCAGCAGAGTAACAAGTTCAGGTCAATACTATACATAAGGTAATACGGTGAGGTCTCTTGCAATAAAATGTCCTTTGAAAAGAGTCCAAGGCAGCCTTTCTAAAGCTAAATGACATACACAGATACCTGTAAAATGAAGCTTCAGGGTATGTTAACTAATCTACTACTGATTTAACAGCCAGCCATGTTCTTAAGGCCAAAACAATTAAGCAATGCTTAAGGTTAAAGCTATAGATACAATAAACAAATTTTATAAATAAATAATAATAAATATAAATAATAATAAAACAATATGCTTTTAGATGGCAGTTATTACTGTATTAGTTAAAGTTAATTATGGACAAGAGAATAAGAAATTGTTAGTTGAGTCAAGATGCATTTAAAGCAAATAATCTTAATAATATAAATAAAATTTTATACGAAATTTATTGAATGCTTAAAACATGTATTAAGCTCAGGGCTTCATACATCTTATTCAATCTAAGGTAAACTCTAAGGTTACCAACCCCATTTTACATATGGGGGAATTTAAGCATATGGAGACTAAGAAACTCCATTTCTTAGTCAAGGCAACTCAGGTAATATATTATAGGATCAACCCAAATCCTTAACTACTGTTTGCTCCTCTTCAAAAAGAAACACCATATTCAAAAAGTGAACTACAGTCTCACCAAAGACCTCAATATGAAAGGTAAAACTACAAAACTATTAGAAGAAAATCTAAGAAAACATCTTTGTAACTTATGGATTAGAAAGGACATCTTACAACTCACAAAGTAAAAAACGTGATGGATTTAAGTATATTACAATTAGGGGTCCCCGTACCATAGTCAACATCAACAGGTGATGGGACTACTATCTCAAATACACAGGAATTCCAGGAAATCAACAAGTGGAAACTCAACCAAAAAGAAGGCAAAGAGTATGAATAAGTCAGACCTGGAAAGAGAAACTTAGATGGCTAGCAAGAACGCGAAGAAACAATCAACCTGCCTACAAAACAGAGAAATATGTTTTATACTTAATATAAAGCAATTACAATATTCTACTTAACAACTGTCAAATTACCAAATGTAGATGCTGTACAATACCAAAAGCTGACAAAAATGAGAAAATGGGAATTATCTAACAGGTGAAGGGAAAAACTGGTGTAGCCATTTCAGAAATAATCTGGCAGAACTTAGTGTTATTTAATATGTGACTAACCTATAACTCAGCAATAAGATGCCTGGATATATGTTCCCAGAGAAACTCTTTCACAGTCATTAGCAACATGTAGAAAGATGCTTTTTACAGAATTATAAGTACCCAAGAGTTGGAGTCAATCTGAGTCACTGTTATTAGGGGAACTGATAAGTAATCGTTAAGTGCTGAAGCAAACCATGAATGAAAGACATGTACTTACAATAACATGAACAGATCTCAAACAACACCAAGTGAAGGAAACATCACAGCCAAGTATCAGTTATACGGATGCAAAACAAAGAACTAGATAATTTTACAAGGAAACAGCCAAGAACATACACAAAACACATTAGATTGAGTACAAGTGAGAGTGGGGAAGGAGAGTGAATGGAAGCTGAGGCAGGGAATGAAGAGGGAAAATGACAATCCAAGTAATAGGAATACGTCTCTAAGCAACACGATACCAACGCTGCACCTGCAATGTTTTAGATGAAGTCAGCACATCAACTGTCAAATTTGATGGATGTATGGGAAGAGATTAGAAATCCATTTTTATGAGACAACTGAGTATTCCACAAAATACCTTTGGTTTTTCCTATGATAAATCTTAGAATTCAAGACTTCTACTTCTTCCTTCGTATCTTCATAGGTAAAATGGCCCAATTAAGGCATATCAAGCTACTCACCTGAGAAGCTGTAACCAAGTCCAAGCAAACTAGTAACAGAATTTGGTAAGGTTCTTTTTCCTCTTTGAATCTGTTTACTTATCTGAAAAAAAATAATTTGGATAATTCTCCCAAATCCCTCCAGCTCCAAGATTTCATTTAAGTAGTATCTGTTCACATTAAATTATTTTCTCTCTGCTCCCACATTCCCTCCCCCCAATTAAAAAAAAAAGAGTATCAAAAGAAATTTAGAAAAGGATGTAGCAATAGGAGTGAACAGCAACTTATTTTTTTAGAGTAGAAATGAGAAAACATTAGAGATACAGTGATGTTCAAAGAGCCTTTTCCCATATCTAAGGTAGAGTAAGGTTAACTGGAACCCAGGCTCAGACATTCTATTTCATGAATGATTTAGGTATTCCACCCATTACCACTGCCCCTTCTTAAAACACATGTTAAAGTCTCTTATGGAGTTTCTACTTGAAGGTTCTAAATTTCAGCTTTACTGTATCAGTTTTCAGATAAAAAATGACGATTCCCTAGAGGTCCCTTCCGTATTAAAAATGTTAAGATTCCAAAAGAATGATTAATTTTTAAATCAACAAACTGGTCACATTCTGAGCACTTAAACAACAAACAAGCGTTCAATTAGATCTGTGGATTGAATGGATATAAGGCCTTAAAAATAAGAGAAATCAGACTATATTGTAGCTTGGTAACCATGAATAGTAACCGAGGTATCTGAAGAATAGTGATGTCACATTTTACAAAAAGAAAATTAGAATCAGTATTTTAAATATTTAAAAGCTGAAATTAGAATATGCCTAAAATTCTCAAACTGGAACATATTAAAAGAGAAAAGGGACGTCTTGCAATATTTTTAGAATACAATAATAAACATGAGAAATTGACATCACTCCCATATTTATCTTCATCCACACTGAAGTTTAAATATGGATGGGGAAGGGGTGGGGGAAGGGGAGTGGGAATTAAGAGGTCACGAAACATCTGTTCCTAATAATTCCAGCACAGATACAGTTGTTCCTGCAGGTCCCCCAGGCCGCCAGCTACGAGGTCTTCCACCAACAGCTACAGTGTAGACTCCAAAGCCCGCACATCAAGTCTCAGGAATCCACCGAGTTGACTACAGGACAAACATGTACGTGGACAATTAACTACATTCTCTGTGTCTACAGGGGACCTCTATTAAATACCAAGAAAATGTTTGAAGAAATAAACGAGAGGAAAATAACTTCTTAGAGAAAGAATAAAGAATCTAATAACATTTCATAGCTATTAACACAAGCATGGACTTGAATACTTTTTTTTGGCTGATACTTTTGGAATCTTTCAATTTATCTACACCCCAATGATATTCTCCAAAGTATGTTTTAACAAAATTAATGGAAGTGGGTTGTAAACATTAATTTTTTTCTCTGAACACAATCTTCTAGAGGGCCTCTTGCTATTTAAGTTACTTCCATACTTTCAAGACACCCAGTTTCAGACTAACCAGCAGCACAAACCACCCCCGTCATGCACACAACATACTTAAAAACTGTATTTGGTAAAACCAATGCCCTAAGAATGTTTCCTTTACAGCTATCATTCTTCAAGCACTGTTCCACAGGGATGTTTGTCAAAGGGACAAACTTCCAATTATAACACGAAGAAATTCGGGGAACTGACGGTTGGTTAACAGTACTGTACACTGTACTTGAAAGTTGCTATGAGAGTAGAGGTTGAATGTTCTCATCATGACAGCAACAAACTGGTAATTATGTGAGGTGAAGGATGTGTTAACTAACCTTACTGTGGTAAACACGCTGCAATACACATGTGTATCAAATTATCACATTGTACACCTTAAACCTGCAGTGTTATGCGTCTATTACATCTCAGTAAAACTGGAAAAAATAAGAAAAAAGCCACTGTCTCATCCAAAGGAAAGATGATTTCCTATAGCAAAGCTTGTACAGTAGGTCCCATTTCATTTTAACCAAGGTTGCTGCAAAACTTTTCCTACTCTGGGTATATCCATTTATTTTCCACTTTTAATACACCTTTTTTAGCTATTATTTAGCTAGTTATACGCATAACATAGTCTTTCAAAAAGTATTTTCACTTTATATATCATTTTTAATATATTGCATTTTATTTCCTAATTAAGGCACTTTAATTTTAAAAATTTACATTTTATGTCAATAATGAACTTTAATTTTACTTAGCTGATAGGTCTGTTGGAAATGAAGAGACATTTCTCCCCATAAACTAGTGATCATACTGCAAGGATTGTGATGGTGGTGATGGTTTCGCCCCTAAGTCAGGTCCCACTCTTGCGGCCCCATGGACCACAGCCCACCAGGCTCCCCTATCCATGGAATTTCCAAGGCAGCAACACTGGAGTGAGTTGCTATTTCCTTCTCCAGGGCTTCTTCCCCTTTTTCACGCCTAAATACTACTATCATTTCATCAAGTCCTCTAACCTCTCACTGCACTTTTGCACATTAACGCATATCTTCTTCCAAAATCTGTGTGATTTTTCTTTACCTCTTCTGTAATTCACGACAAGTAGTTAAGAGTAGCTAGTAATACAATTCCACATCATACTGCATCTCTGTTTACATCTGGCTCTAATCACACGCTTATAAGTGATTTATACAAGGGAAAGCAAAAAAAGAGAAAAAAATAAAAACACATCCAGGAGAAATAATTATGCTGTTATTTCAAATGTATCATTTCCAATTTGATAGAACTTTCTTACCATATGCTTCAAAGCTATCAAAATTGAAAACACAGGGTATGGCATTTTAAAAAATACTGTCTACAAGAAAGAAGAGAAAGTCCTAACCAAATATTCCATATGTTTTTATATCAGAGTCATTTTAACAAGTGATTGATGCTTCCAATTTATAAGATAGTTTAAAGTTTTACTCCACGCTACAACTGTACATGTCATGGCTTCGTGGTGAAGTTCCTTAGTTCATTAAAAAAAAAAAAAGTAAACCAAAACTATTCACTGTTGAGCCCTAGGAATTGGTAGAACACCAATCTCAAGAACTATGTCAGGAAATGTGAAATGATACACACAAACACACACTCTTGAAGAACTATGACAACCTAAAATGAGAAATTCACACAAGTTTACCTGATAATTCAGGTAATTCCTACCTGAATTCCTACAATTCAAGATAAAAGAGTATTACAATTGCATTAAGGTAATGGTGTTGGTGCATTAATAGAGAAACCATTAAAAGTAATTACGGAAATAAATATTCATGACATTTGACCTAAGTAGGAATTCCAAAAGTTTACAGTTACATTAACATAATTATGTAGACACAGGCCAAAAAGATATAAATACATTGAATCTTGTGCAATATAAGTTATATCAATATACATTTGTTGGAAAGAATTCTTTGAATACAAGCATACTAATTAATAAGCTGCAGAGATTTTTAAATGAATTTAAAACTTCAAAACAAATGTACATTCCTTAATTTTCAGTTGATCAATTTAAAATTTATATACTATCTGATTCTGAATCTTAAACAGAAGAGGCAGGAAAGACAAAATCTAAAAATCAGTAACATCTGAGTAACTGCTGTTTAATACCTTCTTCAGAAGTTGTCTGCCAATCCATGTATAGTTTAAGTCTACATAAAGTATGAAAAAATAATTACACAGTATCACCAATTTCAAATTTTCTTACTATATCCAACCACTTACATTTTTAATGTCTTAAAGTATATATTCCGAGATCTTACTATGAATGAAAAAGAGAGTTAAAAAATATAGTAATTATGTAAAATAAATATGGACAAATCATTACATATTCTTCTCCAAACCTACCAACATAAAACTTTAAGATAGCAGTAATACAACTGGTCTAAAGCAAGACTAAATTGATAGGAACCTAAACAATCCTACTTCTTTCCAGTCCTGGCAGCCTAGAAAATGCTTATGCCTAACTTACCTAGGGCTAGTTTTAAATAACAGTTAAGACCCAGAATTACATCGAAGGTCCCTATCAAAGCAGAGGTCTCAAATCAACAGGAGATACCACAGGTTTATGGTAATACTAAAGCAATAATCATTTTTGTTAGCATCCTCTACTGGTGGTTTCCAAAGACAGCAAGCAGAAATGCAAATGACAGAAGATATGTACCTGCTAGTCCATCCAGGGTGAATTAATCAGTGTTAGTCATTAGTGACTAGAGTACACTTCTCAAGAAAAAAAAAAAGTAACCACAAAGAGAAGTGGAAAATGAGAACACAGATTTTGAAAATACAGCAAAGCATGACATTATAAATGGTAAAAAAAAACAATTTAAGCCATTCTAATGCCACTAACATCATTACTATAAAGTTACTACATAAGGTTTGATGCTTTCCTCAAACCTTGCTCAACTGGTCTACCCCTGTCAAGTCACATTACTTGATGCTCCCATTAATATCCTACTCTGCAGATATATTCCAGAGAAGAAATTAAAATATTTTACTGGAGGCTGAGCAGAAAATCTGCATGCCTTATTTCAAAATGAACAAAACATTATTTACATATAAATTACAGCATAAAGTATCTCCATGACTATCTCCTACTGTATACATCACATCATTTATTCCTTCATTAAAAAGATTTGAGTTAACATTTTTTCCAAGCGATTCTCTCCAGTAAACAACTGCAACTTACATATGATTGCGTTGCTAAGAAATCCTAACCAGCACCTATCCTGAGGTTTCACAACACAATGGCGTGTAACTTCATTTTTAATTTGCAAATCAGGAGGCTTAATCAAATAGCGTGGCTGTAATAATCAGCAATGGATGAAATGCATCTGAGAACAAAAAGAAATACAAGGATGGAGCCAAAAGTGATGAAAATGGAAGATACCTGTAGTAGCACACTGCTATCTGAAACACCTTTTGTTTTCTGGGAGTAATGCTCACTGCAGACAAGACGTTTTGTGCTAAACATCCCCAAATCTGTTTTTCTAATATTAAACACAAAGGAAAAACACTGACAGCAAGCGTGATAAATAAATCCCTCCCTTGAGAATGAAAGCAGCAGACAGGAGGGGGCTGACATACATGCAGGAGAAAAACTAAACACCATCTTTTTTCTACCTGCACAAGTTGCCATTTGCTGCAGCGATCCAACAGCTCTCTTTCCTGTTGATTTCAAGTACCTTTCAGGATCGCTTTTTCCCCTTAAGTCATCTGTTGATATGCCTGATGGGTGTAATAGTCACATCCCAGGATCTTTAGAAGAAAAATCCATCCTTTCCTGCTCAGGTAAACATGTTTACAGCAGCTGCACAGACGCTGGGTGGTTCAGACTCACATGTCACACACATGTCGTCAGCAACAAGAAAAGCCCCTTTCTCTGGCGATGAACATTTTAAATAAGGTAAAACGCGAACAGCCCTTTCCAGACCAACTTACCTTTCATAAAGCCACATCAGCAACAGCAGCAACAGCTCAATATAGCACACACACTGTTTGACGCTAAAACAGGAAATTAAAATTGCAATAGCCTGTGCTCCGCTCCTGGCGGAGTCATCTCTCCACAACGAGGACGCCAAATATTAGTTATCGATCATCACTTAACAGACGTCTTTAAAATGCAAATGTGTATTTGGGTAACTAATACCGTTCACGAAAGCGGCGGTTTCAATGTCGGCTCGAATAAATTAAAATTACGTTTACATCTTGAAACCGCCTAAAAACCTCCGTATCTGCTGCTAGACAGGAAATCCCACACAAAATCTAAAATTGCCAGGAAAGGTTACAAAACCTCGCGTTTCGCATCCCGGAGGGGAGGGAGAAAGGGAGCCCGGGCCTGGGGGTGGGGCGAGCGCCGGAGAGTTTTGACTTAAACCCGTATTTCCTCATTTTCTGGAGGATACGGCGATCCCGTTCCAGGCGCATTTATTTCCCTACTCTCGGAAACTCGTTTTAAAAATAACGCAGGAACCCATACGAGCCCCTCGGTCCGCTAGATCCGTGCAATTCCTTATATAGACTCGGCCGCAGCCAGCGGCAGGGCCGTAGCCGCCCATTATTCTCCAAACAGGTACCCGGCGGGCGGGGGCCGCGCTCCGGCCTCGGCCCTGTCGCCGCAGGAACTGTCCAGACAATACCCACCAGCAGACGGTCGCCGCGGAGCGGGCGGGCAGGCGGGCGCAGCATCGCCCCCCAGATAAGCAGAAATGCAACCAACTTCCACCGTCTCTCCCCACCGCAAAGGGCGACTGTGCAACCCACCAACACATGTTCGGGGCTCGCTCTCTCGCTCTCCCGTTATTATTGTTATTTTTCTAAACTCTCACGCCAGGCAGATGGGGGGTGTGTGTGTGTGCGCGCCCCTCCCCGCGCAGCATCAGCACTCAGTAAACCCGGCGGCGGGCGCCGCCGCCGCTCGGGCAGCGGCGCCCTGCGTCCGTCGGTCCGGCCGCCCCCCTCCCCCACACTCCTTCCACCCGAGATCCCGAGCGCCGTCCAAGCTCCCTTCGCCGGTTTCACGCCCCGCGCGTCCGGCCCAGGTAACAACTTCCCCAAACCGAAAGAGAACAAGGGAGGCGCACGCTCGGCAGCCCATCCCCGCGCGGAGGAGGCGTCCTCCCGGGCGGGGGGACCTGTCTGCGGTGCTTCCCGGTCCCGAGACCAGGTAACAACTCTGCCAACCCGCCGCTGCCGCCCCCTACACACACCCCCCACGGCTCCCACGGCCGCGGCTTCGCGCCCGCCCCGCCCGCCGGCTCCCCGCGGGACGCGGACCGCGCTCGGGGCGCTTAAGGGATCCGCACCCCACCCCGAGGACCGTGAAGCCCCGTCCCGCGCCGAGCGCGCCTCGCCGGCCGCTCCCAACTTTACCGCCACCGGCCTGGCCCGTCCGCCAGCCGCGCGCTCCGCGCACACGCGCGCACGGACGACACGCAGCCCGCGGCCGCCGCGTCCCGCCGCCGCGCGCCCGCAGCCCGGCCCGCCCGCCCGGCCAAGCCGCGGGGCCCGAGCCACCGCGCCGGCGGGGCCGCTGCTCGCGGAAGCCACTCTGCACGGACAAGCGCCGGGCACAAGTTAGTTCCTCGGCTCCGGGGCCTCGGCGCCGCGGGGACGAAACGCCGAGGGCGCCGAGGAGGCGGGGAGGGGGGCGCCGAGGGGGCACAAGAGTGGGGAAAAAGTGCGGAAAGAAGCAACAGCCGCTCCCCCCCGAGCCCAGAAAAGTGGGCGCCGCGTCCCGGCCGCCCGCCCGCCCGCCTGCGCCGGGGATGCGGCGGCGGCGGCGGCTAACGGTCCAGCGAGGCGGCAGGGGCGGCGGGAGCCGCTAGGCGGAGAGACCAGGTAAGAGACATAACGGTTCAGGGAGAGCGGGCGGCCGCGGCGCGGCTCCGGCGGCGGCGGCCCGGAGGGGGGCAGAGAGCACTACTTTCTACTTTCCCACTCCACTTGGCCCGTCCCTGCCCGGCCGCCCCCAGCCCAGCTCGCCCCCCTCGCCCTCGGGGGCGCACCGGCCGCCCGGCTCCCCCTGACTCCGCCGCTCCCCGGTCCCCTCCGCCACTCACCGTTATTGCGCCGCGGGTTCGCCTGCTTTCTGCGCTTACACCTGGGGCCATCCGCCATGATCCTCTCGCTTGTGTCTAAATGCTCGAGTCACCTCCTCCCCCTCCCTCCCTCCCCCTTCCCCCCCCCCCCGCCCCTCCGCCTCCACCCCTCCCCCCTCCCCACCGCACCTGGTTTACGACACTCGCGGCTTTACGACATCACCTTCCTTACACCTAGAGCCACTCGCTCTACGGCCGGAACCTTGTTGCTAGGGAGAGGATGGTTTGCGGCAGACGGGGGAGCAGCTGAGTTTGCATGGAGGGGCGAGGAAAAAGTTTCCTCCAGGTGTCGCGGGTGGGGGTGGCGGGGTGGGGGCGCGGGGGAACCGTGCGGACGTGGTCCGAAGGGCGACTGGCCGTCGGAGCCGAGAAAGGTAAAATAGGAGCTCTGAACTGGCCACACCCGCTGCGGCCGCCAGGGGCACGTTCGGGTCTAGCTGATTCTCGCCGGCATCCCGTGCCCTCGGAGCCGCCCCCGGAGTGGAGGGATCGACCTGTCTTCCTTCGGCCTTACGGGGGGCGGGTTCGGGGGGTGGCGGTTCACGCAACCCCAGCCGCCCGGGGATGCCCCGCAATCGGGGGGCGGGCAGGGGAGCGGCGGGCGGCTGGTTCGGGACACGCGGCGCCCCGAGACTACCTGACCCCGCACGTCGGACTCCCTGCCTCTCCTCGGACGCACGGTTCCCCCCTCGCCCCCCGCCCGCGAGCAAACCGGGGGTGGGAAGTGACTTCAACGAGGTAGAAGTTCAGCTGGACCGAAAGAAGGGCGAGAAGTTCCGCTTGCGAGCCACCTCGGCGGTGAAGCGGAATGAGTAATCCCCACGCCGGCCTGTCTCACTTCCTCCTGCGCGCTGGGCGCTCACCTGCTGTCACCTCGGCCGCCTCCGCCCCCAGGCCGCGCCCTCCTCCCTGCGGCCACGTCCGCCCTGCGGCCTCCCACCCCCTAGTACATCGGCCAGATCCGAGGCCCCCAGACTTAAGGTGTTAACAGGCCACAATTTAGTATCTGGGTGGGCAGCGGTCGCTGTGCAGAAACTTATGGCGTGAAACGAGGGCTGGCAGGTATGGTCTTGGCAGGTGATGGATGGCGATTTTATCTCGAACTGCGTACAAGTTCAGGGATTTCTGAAAGACCACGTAGATACCAGCACAAATACCAAGAAGGTCACGTCTTCAATATTCAGTAGAGACTTCGCTCTCCCCTCCTCCCCTCCTTCAAACGAGGAAATGTCTTTGGGACCAACTTGAGGGAATACAACTGAGCTGTGTTGCGAATAATAAAGAGTTATGAATGAACATTGTAAGAGATGATAGATAAAGAAGTTGAGAAGACTGAAACGTCACAACGTATTAGAAGTAACAGTCAACCTAGCACAGTGCTGTCACAGTAGGTGCTCAACAAATTTATGCCTATGATTTTTGTCATGGCGACAGCAGGACATTTTTTTATTATGTTAATTTTTTGAACACCGTCCAGGCTTTTGGAAGATTAATAATCTTTCCAAACCTTTCATCTGAAATAAATTTACAGCTGAAGTCTAGTAATTTAAAATTAGAAAGTTTAATCCTGAATATACATGAAAATTTTCTCTCCCACGTTTGCTTTGGCATTTTGATAAGTGGATGTGTTATTTATTGGTGCATGAAAGGGGACTGTAACTATTCTTTGCTGTGCGTTGTCTGTGTGTCTGGTCTCTTCCTCAGTACCAAAGCTAGAGTCATCACTCTTAATGATCAGCTTAAGTACAGGCAGTCCTGATCTCAATCCCATGTTCACTGAACTTGTACATGTGAGAACCAGAACGAGGCTCATGCATTGCTCGGTTCAAGTGGTAATTTTTCCCTGCCCTCCCAAAAGCTGTGTTCTTCAGTTGCAGGCTTCTGAATCAGCTTAGACTTTATCCTTTGAGGACACCCCTGCCCCACCTCTCAACACACACAATCACACATCCCTGCCCCGCCTCAACACACACACACACACCATCTCCCTGTCCCACCTCTCAACACACACACACACATACATCCTTTTTACAGCTACCCAGCCAGAAAGGGGAAAAAAAGTACTTTCTAACTCAAGCACACATTTCACTTAGTCTTAAACTTAGGAAGTATCACACTTTTTTCTGAAGTAACCTGTCCTGATCCACCTACTAAGCTTTCTTCTGTGTTCATGGGAGTGTGCTCAGTTGTGTTGGGCTCTTTGCAACCCCATGGGCTGTATAGCCTGCCAGGCTCCTCTGTCCATGGGATTATCCTGGCAAGAATCCTGGAGTGGATTGCCATTTACTCTTACAGGGGATCTTCCTGACCCAGGGATCGAACCTGCATCTCCTGTGTCTCCTGCACTGGCAGGCAGATTCTTTACCAGTGAGCCACCTGGGAAGCCCCTTCTGTGTTCATCCTTACCTTGAAATCAGATACAAAGTGAAGGAATAAACCAAGTAGGAGTTAAACCATCTTTGGTGGTTACTGGTTTAGTTAGTTTGGGCCAGACTATTCAGCTCCTTGCAGACAGATACCTTTTTTCCGCCTTTTGCTTGCTTGTTCATTTTGTGCCCTCAGTACCTGGCAGGGTACCTAGTCACATAGCAAATACTTGAAAAGTAATTTTTTTTTTTAAGTTAGTACTGTTGACCTTTTCTGGATCTGTTCTTGGCTATAAACTAAGGGTGGTTAATCTGCATTCATCACATTAATTCTTAGGGGCTGTTGAAATTATGGATGTGAAAGCCGTTTACTGCCATTTATATCCTGCCTTATTTTGAGAATTATTGCTCTTGATTTTAGATTCTCCACAGTCATTTTTCCCCCAAATGATTAATCCTGCTCACTTCTGTTTTTTTAAATATATGCAGGAAATACTGATATACCAAATTTTCTAATACAAAATTTCAATTTTTTAAAAATCCTATAGTAATGGGTTAGTGGAGGACAAAGGATCCTGGCATGCTACAGTCCGTGGTATCACAGAGTCAGACATGACTTAGCAACTGAACAATAACAACAGTTAGATTGTAAACATAATATATGTTTAAATGCACTTTATTTACTGTGATGTTCCCAAAATTATTGAACTCTAAGCTGAAACGACTGGAGAAGGCAATGGCAACCCACTCCAGTACTCTTGCCTGGAAAATCCCATGGATGGAGGAGCCTGGTAGGCTGCAGTTCATGGGGTCGCAAAGTCGTACATGACTGAGCGACTTCACTTTCACTTTTCACCTTCATGTGTTGGAGAAGGAAATGGCAAGCCACTCCAGTGTTCTTGCCTGGAGAATCCCAGGGACAGCGGAGCCTGGTGGGCTGCTGTCTATGGGGTCACACAGAGTCGGACACGACTGAAGAGACTTAGCAGCAGCAGCAGCAGGATGACAAGAAAGCAGGCAAATCTCAGAGTAGATTGCTGCTTTAAACCTGATGCATATGTGATGGTTGCTTCTTATCTCTTAAATATAACTGAAGAATTGGGAAAAAAAATCTTGTGAAGAACTTTTAAAAAGGAATTTTTTAATGTTTCAAGATTTAAGTTTGTTTAGTCAATTATACTTCAAAATTTAGGTTTCCTTAAACAAGATGGGGATACTAGTTAGAGTTTAACATGTGCCCTGTACTGTTGGTTTTTTGTATTTGTGGTGTCATTATACAGTGTATATTCAATGTGTACTCCTAATTTTAATGTTACTGAAATGTTAACATTGCTTCTGGAGAGCACTGGGATTGCACATGCTGAAGGAGAGGTATTCTGCTAAAAATGAATTACTGTAATCTTTTCTAAATTTACAGGGAAAATGTAAATCGGTAGAATATTTTCAATATTGAGTTTTTTCTATAAATTTTTCATAAATCCTTTGCACCTGCTATTCACATTCCATGTAAGATTCATGTATACAGTAGGATAAAATTTGACATAGTTAAGTTTAAAATGTGCATATTGCATGGTGTTCCACTTGGAGCATATGGTTTCCACGCACCTCACTTTCTGAACACATTCGAGAAGTATAATATTCTATGTGTGTATCTTCTGTTGTTCAGTTGTGTCCGACTCTGCGACCTCATGGGCTGTAGCTCGCCAGGCTCCTCTGTCCATGGGATTTCCCAGGCAAGAATACTGGACTGTGTTGCCATTTCCTTCTCCAGAATAATATTGTATAATCTTTGTCGAAATAAGAAATCAGTTATTTTTGTGGAAAAATAATATATCTATTTCATGAAATAAGTTGACTATATTAACTTGTAATTAAAAAAAAATCTTTAAGTCTTGAAAAGAATCCATTTGAGACATGTTATCCATCAAAGGAAGGAATGTAGAAGCCCCACAGAGAGGTGCTCTCAGTCTGTGGCTCAGTAGTGACCCTGGACGTGTGGTTCACAGGGAGTCCGAGAGGGCAACTGTGTCTGGAAGTAAACATGGCTACCACGTGATGCAGAACCAAGGGCTGGCCTAAGGACCCACACACACTTTTCTAATGAAGCCTCCCAGGAGGCAGTCATAGGGACAGGTGTCCCCAAACCTCCATGTGATTTTATTATATATTGCATCATGAAACAGATTTTCCCTCTCTGGGGAATAATGCTCCTATTTTTCATATAAATTTCTGAAATGTTAACCCATGGGGCTCCTTATTTGGAGGACAGTTTTTCAGGAACATTTCTAACAGATGTTAAGTATAAATAAATGCAGACAGAATTGTTTGAAGGCAGTTAATGAACATCTAAAAAGTAGTTTCTATAAAATCACAATACTTAAAACGATTGCTTTCAAAGGCTGCCTCTACAGAAGATAGGTCATAGTTTCTATTACTGAAATCCTTTATGAACATGAGTAGCATTTTTTTCGTATACTTAACAACTATAGGTAGGTAATTTGTACTAGAGATGGGGAAGCAACGTGCATGTTTAGGATTTGAGGGAGTTTTAAGAATCTTGTAGTATCAGAGGTCTGATATCAGGTTTCTACAGCTGTTTTTTTCCCTTTTGTCTCAATGTATTTCTTTTCTCTGGCATCTTGGCTTATTTTTTGCAGCTGACTGGTTCTGCTACAGAATATTGCTATTTCTTTGACCTACAGTTCTGGCCTTCTGTATTCCACAGACCTTCAGTTATAATCATTGCCTCTACTCCATCCTTTCAGTATACATATTAAGAATATTTGCAGTCAGTAACAGGTTTTAGATGTCCCATCATTGTGTTACGCTCACGTGGAAAAGTCGGCAATTAGAAACACCGTGTTCAGATAGATCCACAGCTTTAAGGCTCCTGATCAGGCACTTCTCGTTTTTTCATCTTACATATCAATTTCTTTGCTCCATCTTGTTGTCTCACTTAAATAAATAGATCACACCTGTGCCCCTCTCGACTGTCTCATGTGTTAATCATTCTCTTCATCTTTATCCCAGGTTTAGCCTAGATCTCTTTGGGTCAGTTCCCTTTCTGTTTTTGTTGAAGGTTTTTTAAATCATCCCCGCCCTGTAAAATGCTTTTACAGAAAAATATTATGAAGAATGAAAAACTATGCTGGTTACCCTCTGACCCTCAGAATTCCTTCACTGCATTTGTGTGCTGTGAAAAACTGGTTTCTATGGACCACATCTCCCAGGCTCCTTTGCCCTTTGGTTTCTGTTCGGTTTCAGCCAGTTTGGAGGCATTGGCAGATGATCAGAGGAAGGAAAAAGAGAGAGGTCAGGATATTAATTTCACCTTCCCCCACACGCCCTCCTGCCTGTCTGTGGCTTTTGGCAGAAACTTCATTCCTCTACCTAAGGCCATGGCTCGGATCAGACAGTCCTGTCCCATGGCTACAGGTCTTGGCAAGTACCAGAAACGGCTCCTTCCCTTTGTCCCCTCAGGCCTAGAGATGGTCATGGTTTCCTCCTTACAGTTGTGAGTCCTTATCCCTTGTTGGTTCCCCTAATGCCTTCCCACGTCACTGTAAGTAGTCTCTTTATCAGACTCTCTTCAATTTACCCTTGGAGTGTGCCATCTGTTGCCTGCCAGGCCCCTGAGTTGTACACACCTAGAAATGTGTTTTTATCCTATTTCTTTTTTTTGGTTTCTCCGGGATTGATTGATTGATTGATTTCTATTCAATATTCTTTTTTTTTTATTTTATTTTTAAACTTTACATAATTGTAGTAGTTTTGCCAAATATCAAAATGAATCCACCACAGGTATACATGTGTTCCCCATCCTGAACCTTCCTCCCTCCTCCCTCCCCATACCATCCCTCTGGGTCGTCCCAGTGCACTAGCCCCAAGCATCCAGTATCGTGCATCGAACCTGGACTGGCATCTCGTTTCATACATGATATTTTACATGTTTCAATGCCATTCTCCCAAATCTTCCCACCCTCTCCCTATTTCTAATCAAGCATTGTTTCCATGAATTACAACACTAAAGTTTGAATGTGAGGTAGATGCCTTATGTCATCATTGTCAGGCATATACTCATGTCCTAATAAGTGTACATGCAAAATCTGGCAGATGCTGCAAAGAAATGTGCTGGAGTCTATGACATACACTTATTCAGTTACTGTTTTTGTCAGGAAGCCCCCTGCCTTGGTTGATCTAAAGTAAGAGAAACTACTTTTATATACTTCAAACAATGGGCCAGGGGAATCAGTGCTTCAGTATTAAGATGGAGAAGATGGCTGTTCCCATCTGTTTCTTCGTGTTTTAAAAAGGAACCATCCATGCTTATCAGTGGCCCCAGAATGGTCCTTGTACCTACCTCATTGCTACTGTGCAGCTCAGTCCTGGTCTGTAAGTGATGTGCTGGTGGATGAAGTCTCAAGAGAGGTGGTTCACCATTCCTTCTCTTCCTGCTAGCTGGAATCAGACCTGCTGGCCAGAGTCCCGTCAGGTTAAGGAAGGCACACCAACAAGATTAGAGGAGCCTGAGTCCCTGACGCCACAGGAAAGCTTGTAACTTCTGCCTCCACGTCTCTGTTACAGAGACAAGTCAACCGACATCTTTTTTCAGCTGCTGTTGTCTCGGGTTTTCTGTCACATGCAGCCAAAGTTAATCCTGTTTGGTGTAGGTATGTGAATTAGTTTCCTGTTGCTGCTGTTTAAAAAAAACAAACACAAACTTGGTGGCTTAAAACAACACAAATACATTATCCTACATTTCTGGAAATCAGAAGCCAGAATGGGGCTCACTGGGCCAAAATGAAGGTGTTGGCGTGATTGGGTTTCTGCTGAAGGCTCTAATGGAGAAACTATTTCCAGGCCTTTTCCAGCTTCTTAGGTCCCTCCCCATCGTTTGACTCCTGGGCAGCTTCCATCTTCAAAGCCGGCAGCACCGGGCAGAGCCAATGCATGTCATGCTGCCCGATCAACTGGCTCTAATCCTGCCTCCCTCTTCCACGTCTGAGGGCCTTTGCGATTAGATTAGGTCCACCTGGCTCATTCAAGGTATCGTTCCATTTTAAGGTCAGCTGATTATGATTAGGCTTATCCCATCTGCACCCTTATTTTCTCTTTGCCTGATGACCTGACATATACATCCAGTGTGTGCCCAGGGCATTAGGGCATAGACATCTTTGGGGGGCACTATGCCTCCCAAAGGATGCAAGCTTTAAGCTTCATGATTGAGAAGTATGTTTATGTTGATTAATCAGTTCATCTTAATTGATAAGCAGCTGTAAAGTATTTCACTAAGTGGTCATTTTTTATATTAACATTTAACATTGGGCCCCATAGAAGTTCTAATAATAATCCTTTGGTTCATTTATTCACCTAATATTCTTTTTTTTTTCCCCCCACCTAATGTTCTTGACTGTATTCTAACATGACAGGTGCTGGGTGAGGCTATAAATGCCTAATTTTGTCCCCAGCCTCAAGAAGCTTGCAGGATTGTGGGATAAACAAGTTGACAAAGAGGCTGCTGCACAAATGTCTGTGAGAGACACCTAAAGTCACCTGGAGTCAAGGAAGTCTGGAAGAAGTGATGAAATTTGTCAGGAGGAGGAGAGAAGTGTGTTAAAAACGAAAGTCACAACATAGGCAGAAATCTCCAGATGAAAGTACTGTATTGTGGAGCAGAGGTGGGGGGAGGTGGCAAGTCCAGTAGAATGAATGCATCGAATAACAAAACTCACATGTTCCAGAAGAGGCTGCAGAGGTGGGTGGGCAGGAAACAGATCCTATGAAGATGCTAAGGTTTTACAGTGACGAGTTGGAGCCATGGAAAGGTTTTTTTTTTAAATCAAAAGTGTCCATGTTGTACATGATGTTAATTAGTCTTCTGGGTGTGGGGGATGAGGGGGTGAGCAGAACAGCAAACATCAAGAGAATTTTAAAAGTTTTTTTTTTCCTCTTGAATAATCATTTACAAAGGAATAACTGAGCAAGTAAAAGCAATACAGGCTGTGACTATCCAAACGAAGCACAGATGAAAGGTAACATTTCCAGATTATATTAACAAGTAGTATAATAATATGAAAAGCAATGTAAAGCATAATTATCATTTCTAGTGTAAACATCATATATAGTGTTTATATTAGTAGTAGAGTTGTTTCAGGTTATACATTCTTGCAGTGGTCTTACTAGCTCCTAATACTGCCTTAGTACATGGTAGGACCTCAAAATTATGTATTAAATGAATAAATAGTTTTTGAAAGGTTCTCCGATGTATCTTTTAATACTTGCTTTTTTCCCCACTATCACATTTACTACAGCCCAACTCATAAAAGCTCACATCCTCTCCATTCAAATCCTGGTGTCTTCCAGGTTACCTCACATATTCTCAGGAAGGCAGGTTGGTTTTCTTTCCCTAGTTTTCACCTTATCTCAGCACTTCTCCAGTTGTATCAGAGTTCTTGAGAATTGTACCACCAGCCCCACGTAGCTGGTAATTCCCTCACCCGCTTCAGAGCACGTCGTACCTTCCACTATGGTGAGCGTTGACCATCTTGACTGTTTCACATCTCTCTCCTTGCCTAGTCTGAGGCTCTTCATCTTGGTATTTCTGATACCAAAAGCAATGCCTGTCTAATGGGAAGTACACTTGGTTAATTATGGAGAGACTGAAAGCTCCTGCCATTCATGCATCATGTTGGGGGGGGGGGGCTTTGTGAAGAACAAATGAGATATTACATGTGAAGTTTTACGTACTGCTTGGCGCATGGCAAACAATGATTAGTACTACAACAAAAGCAAATTCTTGGGCAAAGATCAGAGTCAGATGTTAAGGGCATAATCTAGCATTCCTACACAGTGCCTTGCTGTTCAGGCTAAAGGATAAGGTAATTTTTATCCCTGAAAATGTCACTTCAGGTGTAGGTGGAATGATTCTAATTAAAAGGCAGAAAGAGAAGATGATATTAACGTGTTGTTTGTTTAACATCAGTTGGTTAGGTTGTCTAGAAATACTATTGGCTCACATTAGTTATATTATCTCTAGAACATCTGTCTACACAGTAAGTGAGCTCCCTTTCCTAGAATGAGTAACACTATTTGCAGTGCAGTTAGATCGTGTGGGGGGCTTTTAAAAATGCAGATTACAGATTATGAAAGGAATATTAAAAATTCTTCATTTCTGTATTTGTAACAGACACCAATTCAAAGTGGGTCAAGCCAAGAGTAGAGGTGCAGACACAGAATGGACCTGTGGACACAGGGGGGAAGGGGAGGGGAGATGAACTGGGAGAGTAGGACTGACAAATACACACTACCACGTGTAAAGCAGGTAGCTAGTGGAACCTGCTGTACAACACAGGGAGCTCAGCTCCGTGCACTGATGGCCTGGGGCCGGGGGGTGCAGAAGTGGGAGGGAGGATGCGTGTGCTGATTAGCGTTGTAACAGCAGAAACTAACACGGCACTGTAAAGCAAGTTTACTCCAGTAAAAAGTAAAAATTTGCTGTAGCCAGCCAGGCTCCTCTGTCCATGGGATTCTCCAGACAAGAAAACTGGAGTAGGTTGTCATTTCCTTCTCCAGGGAATCTTTCCCACCCAGGGATCGAACGAATCCATATCTCCTGCTTTGCAGGCAGAATCTTTATCACTGAGCCATCTGGGAAACCCAATAAAAACAAAAATAGGGAATAATTAATAAAAACAAGGTGGCCCAAGAAAAAAGAAAGGATTTATAATAAGGATGTGAGTGGGATTTTCCCCATGGAATCCTGGAGTTGGGGAGCAGCTGGTCAGGACTGAGGATCCGGGACACCGGTAGATCTGCAGGCAGTGCTGCTCCCTTGCTCACCTCTGCACCCCTGTGTGGGTCTGATTTGTTTTCTCTCTCAACCTCCTGCTCTGCATGAGGGTGAGATGGACTCAGGAGAGGTCTGGCTCGACGCTGTAACATCACACAATACTTGGGGTGAAAACAGTCACCGCTACCCCAGCCCCAACGTAGGACTGTTCACTTTTCACGTGTAATTTATACAGTGATGATAATGCCTGGTTTTTGCCATATATGTGTATAAGAATGGTGTATAATTTAGTGTTATCCTGCCTTCACTGAACATATCAAATACATTTTCCCAGGTAGGCACATAGCCTTTATGATTGAATTTTTTTTTCTCACTCAACTGTGAAGTGAAGTGAAGTCGTTCAGTCGTGTCCAACTCTTTTCGACCCCATGGACTGTAGCCTACCATGCTCCTCTATACACGGGATTTTCCAGGCAAGAGTACTGGAGTGGGTTGCCATTTTCTTCTCCAGAGGATTTTCCCGACCCAGGGATTGAACCCAGGTCTCCCACATTGTAGGCTGATACTTTACCATCTGAGCCACCAGGGAAGCCCTTAGTCCTACTTAACTGTAACATTCCTCAAATTGATATACTATAATTTACTAAACCAGTTATATCTTGTTGAACATTTACATTACATCCAGGTTTTTTGTTGTTATATGAAAAATGAACACTATTGTATGTTTTTTGTCATCTCCTAGAGAAATAACTCTTTAACACTGGAATTATTTAGTCAATGGAAATGAACATGGTTACATCTTTTTAAACCTGTCATCAGCATGCTTTTGAAAAGAGTTGTATCAACTTATGATGCCACTGGAAATATAAGAATTGGTCTCACCAAGACTAAAAATTTTTGAAAATAGGTAGCTTATTCACAGTACTTGGAATCATACAGATCATTCTGTGCTTTAGAATCTATAGGAAGACACTTAAATGAACTAATAAAGAACATATATGAATATGTGTTCCATATAATTAATCCAGTAAATTCCATACTGGATTAAAACATTAATAATTCCATCCCTGAATCTTGAGACCTATTCAAGCGCTTTCATGCCTGGTATTAAAAATATGTGTGCATTTATTCATTTTTTATTTTAAATTCCCTTATTAGTGCAAGAACAGTTTGTATTTCATTTATGTTCTAACTAAGCTTATCACTGGATCTTAAAATAAATGTCTAGTAAAATGAGAGTATTTAGAACTTTTGTAAGTTTCAAAATTCTCACTTGCTGTTATGGAATAATCAGTTAACTGCAAAGATTCCTTTTCTATGATAGCAAAGGTTAGCAATTTTAGAATGCTTGAAAAAATATATTTGGCTATCAAATAAACTGGAAATTAATCCAAAGGCATTCCTAGGAATACTATGCAATCATTTAAAAAGAATGGAGCATGGGACTTCTCTGGTGGCCCAGTGGTTAAGAATCTGCATGCCAAAGCATGGGACTTGGGTTTGATCCCTGGTCCGGGAAGATCCCACATGGTGTGGGGCAACTAAGCCCGTGCACCAAAACTCCTGAGCCCGGGCTCTAGAGCCAGAGAGCTGCAACTACTGAAGCCTGTGAGCAGCACTGAAGACCCAGCACAGCCAAAAATAATTTAATAAATTTTTTAAAGTAAAAAAAGAATGGAACAGTTGATCTGAAAAACTCTCAAAGATAAAAAGTAAAATTAAAGTTAGGTAAAATGGCAAGGTAACAGAGTGTATAGTTATCTACCATTTATTTTATCCTCATAATTGTACACACACATATACATGCCTGTGCATAAGCTAGAAAGATGATGGTGCTCAAGAACATGGTAAAGTGATTCCACATAAAGCTGTAAAGTAGGGAGACAGCCAGCTCTTAGCCCTGCTGATGAGCGTAAGGATAGCATGGTCTGACAAAACTGCAAATCTCTGTTAGCCAGTATTTTTACTTTTGATTCATATCCTAACCATACAGTTCTGGCCACTTTCCCATTTTGCTGAGTTTCTATAGTACATTCTTAACTCAGGTGGTTTTTATTTCTCTATCAAGATTGCCTTTATCCAACAAAGAAAACTTAGGGAAAGGAAGCTCAGTTAGCCAAAGATGTATGAACGAGTGAATGAATACATGAGATTTGAGAGTCCACACTCAGCAGTTTATTGTAGGCATGTGAAGTGAAGTCAAGTCGTCAGTTGTGTCCAACTGTTTGTGACCCCATGGACACCAGGCTCCTCTGTTGGTGGGATTTTCTAGGCAAGAGTACTGGAGTGGGTTGCCATTTCCTTCTCCAAATTGTAGGCATAACCTTAGGCAAATCATCTAACTTCCTTGACCCCAAGTTCCTTCTCTGCTGAATTAAACCTAATTCCCCTACATAAACTAAAATCCCCTACATACGCACAGGGCCTTTAAGTATGACATGAGATCATGTGTGTGGACGTTATTTTGAAAAATGTAAGACATCAAGTTTTGAGGTTTTACTGTGCAAACCTGTATCAGTATAAAAATACTTCCTAAAGTCAAATGTTAAGGAATTTTGAATAATTAGCTCCTTTGTATTTTGTTTGAACCTCTAATATTAACTCATTTCAGTAAAATATATTGAATTGATTATTTTTAATTTCTTTCCTTTCTCTTGCTCATGCTCTAATGGAGATGCCTTTAAACAAGGAAAATGTCAAGACCAAAATAGATAAAAAAGATAGAGGAAAAAGAGGTCTGAACTAAAGTGGCATATCAAATATTTAACTATTATTTTAAAACCACCATGATAAACTTTTGAAAAAATATTTGCTTTTTCTTTCTGAAGGCTTTTGCAAAGGACTGGCTTTGGTTTTATGACCAGTTTTGTCTCTGAAATTATCTTCCAGGATTTCAGCCAACTGTCAAATGCAATTGAATTTAGTCACATTTTTCCTTCTAGATTACCTTATAAAGTGCTCCCAACAGACCATTAAAAATGCCCACAAATAACCAAATTATTATTTACTCCTAACTTTGATATTGTTTTACATTTTGCTGTATAACTTTAGATAATTGTGGTGTTTTACTTTCAGTAGCAATATTGTAGTTATAGGTAAAGTCATTCCTATTTAAAATAGTATGGAGAGCACCCACACTTGGAATCAACATTATTCAATACATTTTGCTGTTACTTACAACTAGTCATTTACATTATTTTATTTATATTATTTTAATATAAACAGTTGTGGAATTTAGTCATTTTGTATACATTGAATTAATGAATGTCATTAGATAAGTATTTTTTTCTCTTAAGTAGCTCAACTTATTTTCTGATTCTACCAATCCAATATTATGCTTTTGATTGGTAAAGTCACTGACAAATATCTGTTACTGATATTTTTCAGATATTCAAATATCTGAAATATAATTTCAGATAATATTACAATGATACAAAAGATTTTCTGACTCATATTTTCACATAGCTAACCAGTGACATATTTAGTAAATTCTAAAAAGAAACATATAAATGCATGCGTGCTAAGTCACTTCAGTCTTGTCCTACGCTTTGCAACACTATTAACTGTAGCCCACCAGGCTCCTCTGTCCACGGGATTCTCCAGGCAAAAATACTGGAATGGGTTGCCATGCCTTCCTCCAGGGTACCTTCCTATCTCAGGGATCAAACCTGCATCTCCTGTGTCTCCTGTATTGCAGGCAGATTCTTTACCACTGAGCCACCAGGGAAGCCTCCTAATATATGAATATAAAATATCAAATGCTAGCATAAGCTTTATAAATAGCAGAAATGGTTAGTAGAACAAATTATTCAGGTACTGTCTACTAAGAGAAAAAGATGAGAAACATTGACTATAGGAGAAAAATATAATTAGTGTCATGAGACAGTTGAATAAATTGATTAATTCTTCATTTTATTTTCTGTCCCTACAGAAGTCATAGTAAGTCAAGAGAACATGGCCTGAATTTCTGTTTTCCTTAGTCTCTAGTTTACTTATATTTTTGTCCTCCCTCAAGCTCACTTTCTTCAGACTTTGGGTGCGTTATGGATGTAAATCAAACCACTACAGTTCACTTTGAGCGTTGATGTTGATTATAACGCATGTCCTCCTTTACACCCTCTCCCCTTCCACTGTCAGTCAGCATTGAACTGACCAAAATGTTATCAACCAGACAGAAGCACTTGATGCAAAGAATTGGACAATCCATTAGCTAGAAAACCATTCCCTGAATAATTCAAAAATCAATTGAAGCTCTTCCCCCAGATACAGAATTGTTCTGGAGTTCCATTCATTGTTGCATTTCTCCTTTGCAGAGCCCTGGAAAACACAGATCAACGGTGTAACAGCAAAAGACATCATGATACCAAATAGGGAACAAGGGTCTGGGAGATGCTTGGGACCTCTTAATTTCCAGGCCACTTGATAGCAGATACAGTTCATTACACAGGAAAATTGCTTGATCCGGGAAAGGAGGGTGCTGGAGGTGAGGGAAAATGAGCTAGTCCCCAACACAGTTCACCTTGCAATTCAATCATTTCTATCTAACTGGAGAATGATTGCTGTTGCGTTCCAGATGAAGAATGAAAGCTGCTTTCTACAAGAAAATGGCGAATCACGTATCCCCTGTGTTTAGATCGGAGAACAAAAAAGAATAAAAGGAAGGGGGAAAAAACCCATGTCTGTTGATGCACACTTATGAATTTAATAGAGAACGCACAATTTGTAGAGCCTTTATAATCTACTCTCAACATGGTTTTATTTGAGCTTCATTAACAGCGCCAATTGACATTATTCCCATCTCATATGTATAGATACAGATTCAGAGAGGTTGCCATCACCCAGTTGAGAATAGTCTAGACTGGGACTCAGCTGACACTGTAACTAAACAAATCCCACCTTCAAATTCTGTTGTACTTGGTTAACATAAAAGCATACCCACGGCTTTGCCAAAACAGAGTTCTGAAGCATAAAGGAAATGTTAGCCTTCAGAAAAATAATGAGCACAAATATTTTGGTGAATATTTGGCTATGCAGTCAACATTTCTGTAAGTTTTCTCATGATGTATACCATTTTGAGTGACTTGTAATTCTTTCTATATCCCCTCTTCTCTACTTGAACAATTCCATGAACACAAGAGATTCCTTCAGAAGGTTCTTTTTCTCCCCATTCCTCCTGATCTGCTGCATTGATTTCTGTAGTATCCAACCATCAAGTTTTTAATTATCTTTATTTCATAATCAATTGGTCCATGTCTTTTCTCTCATGCTCCATTATAAAGTCTTTTATGATAGAGACTATGGGGTGCTTGTAACTCCTGTTACTGTGATGGTCATGTCTGGAAAGTATATGTATTTTCATGTATCTTCCATGATTGATAACTTCCATCAATGACTCATATTGGAAAGGGTCCTGACTGGAAGCTGACATGGAAAGAGCACATTTTGTCTCAGAGTAATTGACCTGAACTTAACCCAATAGGAACCAAAAAAAAAAAAAAAGGTTGGAAGAGCAGTAGCCCTTTTGAAATGAGCTACCAAAGATGAGCCATCACATTTTATATCATTACTTATGGTATTAGTACACCTGACTTCTGAGAGCCAAGGAAGTAAAGGTTGGTTTGGGGAGCAGACATCTTTGACGTGACTAGACCAAAGGAAGGAAAATAGCAGTCAAAAGTTGAAAGATGTCCATCATCCCGAACAACTTAATAAAATTTGGTAGCCCTGGAATAGCAAGGGATCTAGATGGTCCATGAAAGCGGGAACACAATACAGCTTGGGAGTTACAGAAACAGAATAAGTCAAGACTATGTCTTCTAAGAACTTCCCTGGTGTTTCCAGTGGTTAAGAATCCATCTTGCAATCCAGGGATGCAGGTTCAATTTCTGATTGGGCAACTAAGATCCTACATGCTGTGGGGCGACTGAGCCTCTGTGCAGCGACTACTGGGCCTGCACGCCATAACTAGAGAGTGTGTGTGCTGCAATGAAAGATCCCACATGCTGCAACTAAGACCCTACACAGTCAAATAATTTTTTAAGAATATATCTTCTGAAGTGAATACTTCTAATGGGGAAAACTAAGAGTTGGGGGGAAAATCTGACATTACACAGTTGCTAGCATAACCCACAAACATAATGCCAAAGACTCTTTTGAAACACAATTTAAAAGTTTTATGATAAAATAATACATGGAGCCAAGAGTTCATAACTATCTCCTTTTGGACCTAGATAAATTGCCAACCTGATGCAGAATTAATTTGTAGAACTCTCAAGGCACCATGCCTTCAATAGGCACATTTTAAATTAGCCAATAGAAAAATTAAGAAATGGCAGACATATAGATGTAGGGAGAGGAAAAGTTTTTTCAGACATCACAAGATGTTTTACTTGTCATGGAAGGCAATTTAAGCATCAGGGCAAGATCCCAAAAGTATGCATCTCTCACAGCATCTCAGTTAACCTACTTTTTCAAACCAGGATTACCTGGAGTCAAAACAAATGACTGCAGAGCGGAAAAAAACTCAAATAGCCTACCAAAAAACAGTTTTAAAGGGAAAAATAAAAATGTTTTAAAGTAATCGTGTCTCAGCATTAACACATTCCTACAAGAATAAAGATAGTTTTATATAGATGCACATACACATATGATGTAGTGATTGAGAATTTGAAAGAGTAAAATGAAATAAACATATTGACTGGATATCGAAGAATGAACATCAAAAGGTAAGGGTCTAGTCACACTAAAAATATTTTGGAAAGAATAGAGATAATAACAATTTCCCACAAAGAGATGTCAGCAGAGAAAGAATATCTTTTAAAAGTCATCCAAGTCATTAACAAACAGAACAAAAGAAATCATAGTGAAATTGAAAGATGTTTGAGTGAAGTCAACTGTTGGTTTAAGGCATAAGAATGATTGTTCTTTGAGTACCAAGAAAGTGTGGTAAGGTGATTACAGAAAATACTGCTGGATTGTTTTTAGAAAACTGGACAGAGCTGTGTGCCAAGTAAGATAAAAACAGATCAAACATTAAGTCAAAGATGTCAAAACAGGCCATTTAACCTTATAAGCCTACCTTGGAAGCAAGGGAGAGTGCCTAATCTTTTTAAAGAGGGATTTTTAAGAAGAAATCATCTTTTCCATTCATTGGACAAATATTTATTGATCTGCTTCTGTGTGCCAAGCACTGTCCTAAGTTGTTGGGAGACATCAAGGGGCCAGAGAGACACAAATCCTTGCTCAGCAGAACTTGCTACTGGATGAGACAAGTAATAAGCAATGGATATAGTATAAATAAATAAGCAAATCATTTAACATGTTAAAAAGAATTAAATGCTATGGAAAAGTAGAAGAGGGTAAGAGCGATTAGAGATGCTGATTGATCATGATCCCCTCTTTTAAATTACTGAGCAAAATTACAATTAGCTGGTAACATGGTCTCAGAAAGGTGCATGCTGCAATTAAAAATAAATTTTAAAAATAAAGGTGCACGCTGGCATATCCAGGAGGGTGTTGGGGGAGCTAGGCAGATAGGACTTCTTCCATGCATGACTGTTTGATTTTAATTCCTCCATAATGTTCATTTGGTTCAAAGCAGGTGTTGTCAGAGCACCAGGATGGAAGCAGTGGAGTTCTCATAAGAATATAAGTCTGTTGTTTAGTCGCTAAGTCATGTCCAACTCTTGCAACTCCGTGGACTGTAGCCTGCCAGGCTCCTCTGTTCTTGGGATTTTTCAGGCAAAAATACTGGAGTGGGTTGCCATTTCCTTCTCCAGGGGATCTCCTCTACCCAGGAATCAAACCCGAGTCTCTTGCATTGGCAGGCAGATTCTTTCAGGCAAAAATACTGGAGTGGGTTGCCATTTCCTTCTCCAGGGGATCTCCTCTACCCAGGAATCAAACCCGAGTCTCTTGCATTGGCAGGCAGATTCTTTACTGCTGAGCCACCTGTGAAGCCCATATAGTCTGTTATGAACACTGTAATGAAGTCTGTAGTGTCTCTCATTAATTGACTCCCTAACACCTGTTCTCCTTATTTACCTTGCTTTTGTTTTCCATTATGTTAAATACTATTTCACTACTGTTTTAAAACAAAATAATTGAACATATGTGCAGTTACCATTTTAAACCCTGGCTTTCTTTCCATCAGTGTTAATGGTGATACAGTTGCCCGTGTTTGCATGTTGATGAAAACAGGGCTAATGTCTAACCACACAGATGAAAACGCAGAGCTCATATGTTTGCATAGCACCCAATATGGAGGGATTTGCTGTCTGCTGCCAGGGACCATGGGCTTCAAGTACCTTTGCTCGTCTCTTCTAAATTTCATCCAAGTACATCATCAGTAACACTAAACTCCACACCACATCAATGTGGGAACTTCTGCCTCTTTTCTCATCCTTGAAAGATCATTAGAAGTAGGAAGCTGATGTATCATTCTTAAACTCCAGTCATCCTAGTTCAAAGAGCTTTGGGCTCATGACCACTTGAAATCTCCCTCATGATAACATTACAATTTTGCCATGATTGCTCACCTAGTTGGGTGAAGGGCACAGTGTGTGAGGCAGAGCTGAATATTATACTGCACTGTTCCTAAAAAAAAAAAAAAAAAGAAATCTCAGTTACTTAGGCTTAAGTGACTTGGTTTTGTTGTGAAAACCAGGGCAGTATTTAACAGAACTTAGCAAATCTTGGTATTGCAATGACCTAGGTTAAGTCTTGTCCTTTAATGACTAAATGCCTCTCCCGTTTTGTCCACAGTTGGTTCCTCTGTCCCAGCCAGAGCTCAGCTCAGCTCACCCCAACTCCTTTGCATCGAGGGGTGGGGGTGGGGGGCGGGTAGGACCAGAACTGTTGTAATCTCTGATAGAGGAAGCAACCAAGTATGCATGAGAACTCTGGTTGGCTTATTTATTTTCTGTTTTATTTTGCTTTTTTTTTTTAACTTTTTATTTTGTATTGGGGTATACCAGATTAACAAACAGTGCTTATTGAAAAATATGCTCACCTAGGATATGAATTCTAGAATTTTTTTAAAATGAAACATCTCTTGTACAGTCATTCTTAATAATTCATGATTTTTTCAAGATGGAAAAAAACTCAAACTGGATATTGCAAAAAATTAGTATTTCCAAGTCAGTGTTTTACTACTTTGTATGTAATTTATGGATCAAGCCAAAATTTTATAATTTAAATTTGTGAAATAGTCAAGTCTCAATACTTGTGTTAGTGCAGAAGCAGAACCACTAAACCCTGAGTCATTTTAGTCCTTGATTGTGTATTAATGCGCGTCTGGAACATTCACTGCTATGGGCTTTGCCTCAGGTCTCTATTTCCAACTTGGCCATTAAGCTTGTGAAAGAATATCCTATCATATTTTGTTTATGCAACAGTATAAATAAAGTCTCCTTGAAATCTAAAGTTTTTTTCCCTTGCTGTTCAAAAATATTCTTAGAGGGATGTGTGTGTGTGTGTACTCTCTGAGGGATTGATAATCAAGTTTAATTGCATATTGAATAATGAGATAAAATTTAATATTATCCAACCCACTCCAGTACTCTAGCCTGGAAAATCCCATAGATGGCAGAGCCTGGTAGGCTTGTGAAGAGTCGGGCACAACTGAGTGACTTCACTTTCACTTTTCACCTTCATGCATTGGAGAAGAAACCCACTCCAGTGTTCTTGCCTGGAGAATCCCAGGGAGGGTGGAGCCTGGTGGGCTGCCGTCTATGGGGTTGCACAGAGTCGGACACGACTGAAGTGACTTAGCAGCAGCAGCAGAAGCAACAGGACTGCCCTACCCTGCGCCCAGGTGAAAAGCAGATTATTTATGGAGTGTCTCTAAAGATTAAGGTAACTCCCCAGAGAAGGAGACTTAGGCCCTCATTCCAGACTTTTACAGCTTTATTAGTACATTTTTTCCTTATTGCTCAGATGGCTTACTGCTTTTTTAAAAGTTGGGGTATAATTGCTTTACAATGTTATATTAGTTCCTACTATACAGAATGAATCAGCTGTACATAGATCCACTCTTTTTTGGATTTCCTTCCCACTTAGGTCATCACAGAGCATTGAGTTAGCGTTCCCTGTGCTATACAGTAGGTTCTCACTAGTTATCTATTTTATACATAGTAGTGTAAAGCCTTTGGAGAAGGCAATGGCAACCCACTCCAGTACTCTTGCCTGGAAAATCCCAGGGATGGGGGAGCCTGGTGGGTTGCCGTCTATGGGGTCTCACAGAGCCGGACACGACTGATGTGACTTAGCAGCAGCAGCAGCAGCAGCAGCAGTGTAAAGCCTTTGACTCTGTGGATCACAATAAACTGTGGAAAATTCTTCAAGAGATGGGAATACCAGACCACCTGACCTGCCTCTTGAGAAACCTATATGCAGGTCAGGAAGCAACAGTTAGAACTGAACATGGAACAACAGACTGGTTCCAAATAGGAAAAGGAGTATGTCAAGGCTGTATATTGTCACCCTGCTTATTTAACTTATATGCAGAGTACATCATGAGAAACGCTGGACTGGAAGAAGCACAAGCTGGAATCAAGATTGCCGGGAGAAATATCAATAACCTCAGATATACAGATGACACCACCCTTATGGCAGAAGGTGAAGAGGAACTAAAAAGCCTCTCGATGAAAGTGAAAGTGGAGAGTGAAAAAGTTGGCTTAAAGCTCAACATTCAGAAAACGAAGATCATGGCATCTGGTCCCATCACTTCATGGCGGATAGATGGGGAAACAGTGGAAACAGTGTCAGACTTTATTTTTCTGGGCTCCAAAATCACTGCAGATGGTGACTGCAGCCATGAAATTAAAAGACACTTACTCCTTGGAAGAAAAGTTATGACCAACTTAGATAGCATATTGAAAAGCAGAGACATTACTTTGCCAACAAAGGTCCGTCTAGTCAATTCTATGGTTTTTCCAGTGGTCATGTATGGATGTGAGAGTTGGACTGTGAAGAAGGCTGAGCGCCGAAGAATTGATAATTTTGAACTGTGGTGTTGGAGAAGACTCTTGAGAGTCCCTTGGACTGCAAGGAGATCCAACCAGTCCATTCTGAAGGACATCAGCCCTGGGCTTTCTTTGGAAGGAATGATGTTAAAGCTGAAACTTCAGTACTTTGGCCACCTCATGCGAAGAGTTGACTCATTGGAAAAGACTCTGATGCTGGGAGGGATTGGGGGCAGGAGGAGAAGGGGATGACAGAGGATGAGATGGCTGGATGGCCGTGAGTCTGAGTGAACTCTGGGATTTGGTGATGGACAAGGAGGCCTGGTGTGCTGCGATTCATGGGGTCGCAAATAGTTTGGCATGACTGAGTGACTGAACTGACTGAACTGAGTGTGTGTGTATATATATATATATATGTGTATATATATATATGTGTGTGTGTGTGTCAATTCCAATCTCCCAATTCATCCCATACCTCCTTTCTCTTTGGTACTATACTGACTTACTACTTTTGTATTTTTGCATTTCTTCTGGTTTTCTCAACTGGCAATAAGGCCAGTACAAGACCCCTCTACTGGTAGGCTGCGTTGCACTGCCTCTCCTTCACTCGGGGAAGGAAATGGCTTCCTCTCTTCTGCATCTGTATCCCTCTCAGTAACACAACTGTTACAGCATCCTCAGAGCTGGCGGTTAGTTCTCAGTCCTTGGGATGGCAAATCCTCATGGCTGAGCCTCTGTCCCTGAAAGATCTCATGCACTTGACCTTTACGATGGCACACTTGTCTGATTTCCCTAATGCTTTTCAAGCAACTCTGTCTCAATCTCTCTGACTTGTTCATCTTCCTCTTCCAACTCTCTAAATATTAAAGTGCCAGGGGTCACTCCACAGCTGTCTTTCCTTCTCCACCTGCATGCCTTCCTGAAGTGATCTCATCCATGCCCTTGGCTTTAGTTCTCATCACTTGGTCAGTTCAGTCCAGTCGCTCAGTCGTGTCCAACTCTTTGTGACCCCGTGAACCACAGCACGCCAGGCCTCCCTGTCCATTACCAACTGCGGAGTCTACCCAAACCCATGTCCATTGAGTCAGTGATGCCATCCAACCATCTCATCCTCTGTTGTCCCCTTCTCCTCCTGCCCTCAATATTTCCCAGCATCAGGGTCTTTTCAAATGAGTCAGCTCTTTGCATCAGGTGGCCGAAGTATTGGAGTTTCAGCTTCAACATCGCTTGATCAGTGGCTCCCAAATAAATATCTCCAGCCTGGTTCTAATCTGTGAACTCTGAGCTGACTTGGCCTCTCTATTTGGATGGCCAGTAGACACCACAGACTTAAACTGCCCCTAACTGAGCTTTTGGTATCAACTCCCCTCCCCCAGCCTGTTCCTTCTGTCTGCTCAGTCTCTTGTTTCACACAACAATCATCCCATCCTTCTAAAAGGTTCAGGCCAGAATTAATCTTGAGTTAACCTTGCAGTTAATCTTGACTCCCCTTTTTCTTAAACACCTTGTTCAATTTTTCAGAAAATTCACGTGTTCTACTTTCAAAATATATTCAGAATTTGTCCACTTTCCTTCACAGTCATCTGGGCCAACCCGCCATTGTCACTCACCTGGACTATTGTAGTCACCAGTGTCCATCATGGGGTTTTCTCTGTTTCTACCTCCAGCCTGTTTCAGTGGATCAGCCAGAGTTGTCCTGTTAAAATAAATCAGCTCATATTCTTTGCTCAAACCCCCTAAAAGTGTCCCCTGTCAATAAGTTCAATCCACAGTCCTCACAGTGATCTTCAAAGTCTACATGATGTGCCCACAACCCAGCTCTCCAGCCTCACCCCCTGCAGTCCCATCTTCACTCCTCTCCACCACACTGGCCTCCTCAGTTTCCTTGTATGTGCCAAGCAAGTTTCTGCCCTAGAGCAGGGATTAGAACCAAAGTCGCTCAGACTCCAAAGCCTATTCCTAAATCCAAATAATTTAATAGAGTATCCCCAGAAATCCTAATCAGAATATTCTCATAGAGACATAACACCTAAATCATATATACTAATTTTGAAAAATTCCTTTATTAAAAGGAATTCTGAACATATGCTTTATTGTGCTGGGCTATTTCCTAATAATGTGATATAAACAGTTGTAAGAGTAAAAAAAAAAAAAGATTTAACAGTTCTGTGATGTATGATGTATGCAGATTGTCTTAATTAATATAAAATCATCTAAATACTGTCAACAAATATTTAGTGTCTATTAAGTGCTAGCACCTACAATGACACCACAGGTGTCAAGCCCATGTTGGAGTAGGGGGATGTACTGGCGAATGAGAGAAACAGAGACAGAAACTGAGAAGGAGGGAGAGAAACTGGAGAGGCCCAGGTGATTTTGCAAAAGGGACTGTCAGGTGCCTTTGTCCAAAAGGGAATAGGACAATGACTGTTAAAAGAATCTGGAATGCGTATCTTATTCAACAATATAATACCAGTTAGTGAATTCATCATGTTAACAAACTGAAGAATAAAAATTGTAAGATAGTTAGTGGGTGCAGAAAAAGCATTTGATAGCATTCAACATTCATTTGTGATTTAAAAAATAAGTCTTAGGAAACTAGAAATAGAAGTACATTTATTAATAGTTAATCTGACAAAGCACCTATAAAAAACCTTATATAAAATGTTGTATTTATTGATGAAATGACGAAAACCTTCTCCTTAAGATTGGGATAGATAATCATGCCCTTTATCAATGTCCAAACAATACTGTAATGAAGGTCATAGCCAATACAATAAGGCAAGAGAAAGATATGAAACATAGAAGGATAGGAAAGTAAAAAATAAAGCACATTGCTCACAAGTGATAAGATTGGGTCAAACAAAGTCCAAAAAGATCTTTAGGTAAATTTTTAGAATTAATTAGAGAATTAGCAAGAAGGCTGAGTATGCAATCAATATACAAAAATCAATTGTATTTCTCCAAACTCCAGAGTAAGTAGGACCTAGAAAAAAGGAAAATTTTAAAGATATCATATAGAATAGTTTTAAAAAGCATCAAATGCCTAGAAATAAGCTTATTAGAAGATGTACACCTCTATATGGAAAGCCAAACTATAAAACATTAAAGGCATGCTGCTGCTGCTGCTGCTGCTGCTAAGTCACTTCAGTCATGTCCAACTCTAGAAGCCCCTTAATAAATGTGTGTGTGCATTGAAAAACTCTGTTGTAAAGTTAGTTCTCCCTAAATTTAGTAAGTTTAATGTAATGAATATATTCAAATGAACCCAATAAAAACTCCAGCAGGTTTTTAGCAAACTGACAAACTGATTCTAAAATTTTATATGGAAAGGCAAAGTTTCTTAAGGAAGGAAAAGAAGTATGGAGGAGCCATGATTTATTTTAAAAAAAAAAGTAATTAAGAGTGTAAACTGGCAAAAGGATTGAGATAAAGACCAGTAGACCAGAGAAGATTTTTCAAAGCTGATTCATATACATATATGGACTCTTGTTTTATGACACGTGGCATCCTTGATAAGTGGTATTGAGTCAATTGGCTCCCCATATGGTGGACTGGAAGAAACACAAGCTGGAATCAAGATTGCCGGGAGAAATATCAATCACCTCAGATATGCAGATGACACACCCTTATGGCAGAAAGTGAAGAGGAACTAAAAAGCCTCTTGATGAAAGTGAAAGTGGAGAGTGGAAAAGTTGGCTTAAAGCTCAACATTCAGAAAACGAAGATCATGGCATCTGGTCCCATCACTTCATGGGAAATAGATGGGGAAACAGTGGAAACAACGGCTGACTTTATTTTGGGGGGCTCCAAAATCACAGCAGATGGTGACTGCAGCCATGAAATTAAAAGACGCTTACTCCTTGGAAGGAAAGTTATGACCAACCTAGATAGCATATTGAAAAGCAGAGACATTACTTTGCCAACAAAGATCCATCTAGTCAAGGCTATGGTTTTTCCTGTGGTCATGTATGGATGTGAGAGTTGGACTGTGAAGAAGGCTGAGCGCCGAAGAATTGATGCTTTTGAAGTGTGGTGTTGGAGAAGACTCTTGAGAGTCCCTTGGACTGCAAGGAGATCCAACCAGTCCATTCTGAAGGAGATCAGCCCTGGGCTTTCTTTGGAAGGAATGATGCTAAAGCTGAAACTCCAGTACTTTGGCCACCTCATGTGAAGAGTTGACTCATTGGAAAAGACTCTGATGCTTGGAGGGATTGGGGATAGGAGGAGAAGGGGACAACAGAGGATGAGATGGCTGGATGGCATCACTGACTCGATGGACATGAGTCTGGGTGAACTCCGGGAGTTGGTGATAGACAGGGAGGCCTGGCCTGCTGCGATTCATGGGGTCGCAAAGAGTCGGACATGACTGAGCGACTGATCTGATCTGATCTGATGGTAAAAGATGAAACCTAACCCTTCATATCATACATAAAAATCCATTACAAGTAAATTGTAAATAAATATGGAGTGTAAATGTTAAATCTTGCAGAAAATGAAACAGGAATATCTTCAGGACAATAAGATAGGTGGTTTCCTTGACCAAAAACCAAAAAACACTGTCTAAAAAGAGAGTAATTATATGTCACGTTAAATAGATTGCATTGAAATTAAGAACTTCTACCAGTCAAATCATTAGAGAGTAAAAATGAAATCCATGGAGTAAAAGGCAATATTTGCAACCATATAATCAACAAGAGCTCATATCCAGAATTTGTGAAGAACTCTTATATCTTATATAGATCAATAAGAAAAAGATTACCAAAAGAATAGTGGGCAGGAGACTTGAACTTCACAAAAGAGGATATCCAAATGGCCAATAAAGATATGAAAAGGTGACATCATTACTCCTCAGGAGAGTGGAAATTAAAACCATGAAGAGATTTTACTTCAAATCTACCGGAATGACTAAAATAGAAATGCCTGGCAGCACAGTGTGGGGAGGATATGAAGCAATAGGTACCGCTGTATTGCCGATAGGGATGTAAATCAGTACTTGTCAGTTAGAAAACGATTTTGAACCACCTACTAAAACCGTGCAGAGTCATACCTTCTGACCCAGTAATTCCACTTCTTGGCAGAAATGCACACATACATGCATATACATCAAAAGGCATGTACAAGAATGTTCGTAGCAGCATATATGAAGGTAACATTGTAAAACATTCATTCAGGCAATGCAAATGAACTAACCACTGTTGTTTGATTTATATAGAGTTAAAAATAAATAACATGAATGTATGGTGGTAGAAATCAGAATGTTGATTATCTTTCAGGAGAAGGGAGGATTTAGAAATGGGAAAGGGACCAAATGGGGGACTTTAGGAAGCTAGTAATGCTCTATTTCTTGACCTGGGGGGTGGTCATAATGATGTCCACTTTGGGATAATTCATCGAGGTTATGATTTTCACTTTAATATATGTCTCTTATACTTCACCCCACTCCAGTACTCTTGCCTGGAAAATCCTATGGACGGAGGAGCCTGGTGGGCTGCAGTCCATGGGGTTGCGAAGAGTCGGACACGACTGAGTGACTTCACTTTCACTTTTCACTTCCATGCATTGGAGAAGGAAATGGCAACCCACTCCAGTGTTCTTGCCTGGAGAATCCCAGGGACGGGGGAGCCTGGTGGGCTGCCATCTCTGGGGTCGCACAGAGTCGGACACGACTGAAGCGACCTAGCAGCAGCAGCAGCATTATACTTCAATCATATTGAAAAGACTTTTTAAAATTCCCACTGCAGAATAGCAAGTTTTACTTATTAGGTACTATTTTTTTTTTTTTTTTTTACCTATTTTGTCAATGGATTTATTTCTGTTACAGTATCTTACAGTTGTTGGAAACAGCATTATGTGAATTTAAAATATAATATTAACAGCACCTCAGGAAATTATACTATTGACCTGAAAAATGACCAGATTCTTTTACTACATATTTTGTGTTAGCAAGCCTAGTTACAAATAAAATTTTAGGAGGCACTTATCAAGTGAATACTTTTTCAAAAAATATTTTAATTCTGAAGTAATACATTGTTTTATGGTGTTCTGTGGCAGCACATGTTACTTCATGCCTGTGTTTGTATCAATACCTGTAAAATGCCTACAGTTTTAAAAAAGTGAATTGTGATCATAACTTATATACTATTTTGTAGTTTATTTGTATATATAAAATACATATGTTAAATCTTTCTAATTTATTTATTTTTATAAAGTAAATGTTGTTATTCAAACTCAAAAAACTATAAGAATTAAATGTAAATTCCATTTACTCTTCCCCTTACCTTTCCCCGCTTCCCAGAATTAAGCTTGTTAACACTTTTGCTTTTTGCATCTTTCCATAAGTGCTCTGTGTATGTCAATGCAGTTTTTGTTTATTTTTTACAGTTTGAGACCATGCTCTTCTTCAACTTAAGTCTTTTCCTCAATATAGTTTCTTGGAAGAACTGTATTAGCCTTTGCCCTGCTTCATTCTGTACTCCAAGGCCAAATTTGCCTGTTACTCTAGGTGTTTCTTGACTTCCTACTTTTGCATTCCAGTCCCCTATAATGAAAAGGACATCTTTTTTGGGTGTTAGTTCTAGAAGGTCTTGTAGGTCTTCATAGAACTGTACAACTTCAGCTTCTTCGGTGTTACTGGTCAGGGCATAGACTTGAATTACCATGATAGTGAATGGTTTGCCTTGGAGACGAAAAGAGATCATTCTGTCATTTTTGAGATTGCATCCAAGTACTGCATTTCAGACTCTTTTGTTGACTATAATGGCTACTGCATTTCTGCTAAAGGATTCCTGCCCACAGTAGTAGGTATAATGGCATGGAGTTAAGTTCACCCATTCCAATCCATCTTAGTTCACTGATTCCTAGAACATCGATTTTCACTCTTGTCATCTCCTGTTTGACCACTTCTAATTTACCTTGATTCATGGACCTAACATTCCAGGTTCCTATGCAATATTGCTCTTTACAGCATCGAATCTTGGTTCTGTCACCAGTCCCATTCACAACTGAGTGTTGTTTTTGCTTTGGCTCCATCCCTTCATTCTTTCTGGAGTTATTTCTCCACTGATCTCCAGTAGCATATTGGGCATCTACTGACCTGGGGAGTTCATCTTTCAGTGTCCTATCTTTTTGTCTTTTCATACTGTTCATGGGGTTCTCAAGGTAAGAATACTGAAGTGGTTTGCCAAATGCTGGGCTGGAGCACAAACTGGAATCAAGTTTGCCAGGAGGAATATCAGTAACCTCAGATATGCAGATGACACCACCCTTATGGCAGAAAGTGAAGAAGAACTAAGAGCCTCTTGATGAAAGTGAAAGAGGAGAGTGAAAAAGTTGGCTTAAAGCTCAACATTCAGAAAACGAAGATCATGGCATCTGGTCCCATCACTTCATGGCAAATAGATGGGGAAACAGTGAAAACAGTGGCTAACTTAATTTTGGGGGGCTCCAAAATCACTGCAGATGGTGACTGCAGCCATGAAATTAAAAGACGCTTACTCCTTGGAAGGAAAGTTATAACCAACCTAGATAGCATATTAAAAAGCAGAGACATTACTTTGCCGACAAAGGTCCGTCTAGTCAAGGCTATGGTTTTTCCAGTGGTCATGTATGGTTGTGAGAATTGGACTATAAAGAAAGCTGAGCACGGAAGAATTGATGCTGTTAAACTGTAGTGTTGGAGAAGACTCTTGAGAGTCACTTGGACTGCAAGGAGATCCAACCAGTCCGTCCTAAAGGAGATCAGTTCTGGGTGTTCATTGGAAGGACTGATGTTGAGGCTGAAACTCCAGCACTTTGGCCACCTGATGCGAAGAGCTGACTCATTAGAAAAGACCCTGATGCTGGGTAAGATTGAGGGCAGGAGGAGAAGGGGATGACAGAGGATGAGATGGTTGGATGGCATCATCAACTGGTTGGACATGGGTTTGGGTGGACTCCAGGAGTTGGTGATGGACAGGGAGGCCTGGCATGCTGCAGTTCATGGGGTTTCAAACAGTCAGACATGACTGAGCGACTGAACTGAACTGAACTGAACAATAAAGTTTCAGCATATTCATGTGTTTGCATATCAGTGTGTAAATATCTACTTTTAAATATATAATACATCTTCTTTTAAATATAGTATCTATGTCATATTTTAACGGCTGCATAATATTCCAACATCAGGAAATGTCATAATGTATTACATTTAGCTTTTCTCCTTCTGATAGGTATTTATATTACTTCTATTATTTGTTATTACAAAATTATTACAACAAATATGTGTCTCTGTGTATTTGAGAGAATATGTATATAGGAATCTCTAGGTCAAGAGTATAAATATTTTTTGACAATTGAAAATAACCAGAACCATGCTTTTGTGAGTAGTCATTGAGAATTGGATTCAGCAGTATAGCTAGAAATTAATTTCATCAAGAATTAAAGTACGCAATAATAGTGGGAGACTTTAATACCCCACTCACACCTATGGATAGATCAACTAAACAGAAAATTAACAAGGAAACACAAACTTTAAATGATACAATAGACCAGTTAGACCTAATTGATATCTATTGGGTATTTCACCCCAAAACAATGAATTTCATCTTTTTCTCAAGCGCACATGGAAACTTCTCCAGGATAGATCACATCCTGGGCCATAAATCTAGCCTTGGTAAATTCAAAAAAATTGAAATCATTCCAAGCATCTTTTCTGAACACAATGCAGTAAGATTAGATCTCAGTTACAGGAGGAAAACTATTAAAAATTCCAACATGTGGAGGCTGAACAACACGCGGCTGAATAACCAACAAATCACAGAAGAAATCAAAAAAATCAAAATATGCATAGAAATGAATGAAAATGAAAACACAACAACCCAAAACCTGTGGGACACTGTAAAAGCAGTGCTAAGGGGAAGGTTCATAGCAATACAGGCATACCTCAAGAAACAAGAAAAAAGTCAAATAAATAACCTAACTCTACACATAAAGCAACTAGAAAAGGAAGAAATGAGGAACCCCAGGGTTAGTAGAAGGAAAGAAATCTTAAAAATTAGGGCAGAAATAACTGCAAAAAAACCCAAAAGAGACCATAGCAAAAATCAACAAAGCCAAAAGCTGGTTCTTTGAAAGGATAAATAAAATTGACAAACCATTAGCCAGACTCATCAAAAAACAAAGGGAGAAAAATCAAATCAATAAAAGTAGAAATGAAAATGGAAAGATCACAACAGACAATACAGAAATACAAAGGATTATAAGAGACAACTATCAGCAATTATATGCCAATAAAATGGACAACGTGGAAGAAATGGACAAATTCTTAGAAAAGTACAACTTTCCAAAACTGAACAAGGAAGAAATAGAACATCTTAACAGACCCATCCCAAGCACAGAAATTGAAACTGTAATCAGAAATCTTCCAGCAAACAAAAGCCCAGGTCCAGATGGCTTCACAGCTGAATTCTACCAAAAATTTAGAGATGAACTAACACCTTGCTGCTTTTACTATTTGTTCTTTGTGTTTGATCTTTTTAAATTTGATTAATATGTGTCTTGGGGTTTTTTGCCTTGGGTTTATCCTGTTTGGGACTCTCTGGGTTTCTTGGACTTGGGTGATTATTTCCTTCCCCATTTTAGGGAAGTTTTCAACTATTATCTCCTCAAGTATTTTCTCATGGTCTTTCTTTTTGTCTTCTTCTTCTGGGACTCCTATGATTATCTTCCAACAAACAAAAGCCCAGGACCAGACGGCTTCACAGCTGAATTCTACCAAAAATTTAGAGAAGAGCTAACACCTATCCTACTCAAACTCTTCCAGAAAATTGCAGAGGAAGGTAAACTTCCAAACTCATTCTATGAGGCCACCATCAAAGATGCCACAAAAAAAGAAAACTACAGGCCAATATCACTGATGAACATAGATGCAAAAATCCTTAACAAAATCCTAGCAAACAGAATCCAACAACATATTTAAAAGATCATACATCATGACCAAGTGGGCTTTATCCCAGGGATGCAAAGATTCTTCAATATCCACAAATCAATCAATGTAATACACCACATTAACAAATTGAAAAATAAAAACTATATGATTATCTCAATAGATGCAGAGAAAGCCTTTGACAAAATTCAACACCTATTTATGTTAAAAACCCTCCAGAAAGCAGGAATAGAAGGAACGTACCTCAACATAATAAAAGCTATATATGGCAAACCCACAGCAAACATTATCCTCAATGGTGAAAAACTGAAAGCATTTCCCCTAAAGTCAGGAACAAGACAAGGGTGCCCACTCTCACCACTACTATTCAACATAGTTTTGGCAGTTTTGGCCACAGCCATCAGAGCAGAAAAAGAGATAAAAGGAATCCAGATTGGGAAAGAAGAAGTAAAACTCTCACTGTTTGCAGGTGACATGATCCTCTACATAGAAAACCCTAAAGACCCCACCAGAAAATTACTAGAGCTAATCAATGAATATAGTAAAACTGCAGGATATAAAATGAACACACAGAAATCCCTTGCATTCCTATACACTAATAATGAGAAAATAGAGAAATTAAGGAAACAATTCCATTCACCATTGCAATGAAAAGAATAAAATACTTAGGAATATATCTACCTAAAGAAACTAAAGACCTATATATAGAAAACTATAAAACACTAGTGAAAGAAATCAAGGACACTAATAGATGGAGAAATATACAATGTTCATGGATTGGAAGAATCAATATAGTGAAAATGAGTATACCACCCAAAGCAATCTATAGATTCAATGCAATCCCAATCAAGTTACCAACGGTATTTTTCACAGAGCTAGAACAAATAATTTCACAATTTGTATGGAAATACAAAAAACCTCGAATAGCCAAAGCAATCTTGAGAAAAAAGAATGGAACTGAAGAAATCAACCTGCCTGACTTCAGGCTCTACTACAAAGCCACAGTCATCAAGACAGTATGGTACTGGCACAAAGACAGAAATATAGATCAATGGAACAAAATAGAAAGCCCAGAGCTAACTCCACGCACCTATGGACACCTTATCTTTGACAAAGGAGGCAAGAATATACAATGGAGAAAAGACAATCTCTTTAACAAGTGGTGCTGGGAAATCTGGTCAACCACTTGTAAAAGAATGAAACTAGAACACTTTCTAACACCATACACAAAAATAAACTCAAAATGGATTAAAGATCTCAACATAAGACCAGAAACTATAAAACTCCTAGAGGAGAACATAGGCAAAACACTCTCCGACATAAACCACAGCAGGATCCTCTATGACCCACCTCCCAGAATATTGGAAATAAAAGCAAAAATAAACAAATGGGACCTAATTAAAAGCTTCTGCACAACAAAGGAAACTATAAGCAAGGTGAAAAGACAGCCTTCAGAATGGGAGAAAATAATAGCAAACGAAGCAACTGACAAAGAACTAATCTCAAAAATATACAAGCAACTCCTGCAGCTCAATTCCAGAAAAATAAACGACCCAATCAAAAAATGGCCAAAGAACTAAACAGACATTTCTCCAAAGAAGACATACAGATGGCTAACAAACACATGAAAAGATGCTCAGCATCGCTCATTATCAGAGAAATGCAAATCAAAACCACAAAGAGGTACCATTTCATGCCACTCAGAATGGCTGCTATCCAAAAGTCTACAAGCAATAAATGCTGGAGAGGGTGTGGAGAAAAGGGAACCCTCTTACACTGTAGGTGGGAATGCAAACTAGTACAGCCACTATGGACAACAGTGTGGAGATTCCTTAAAAAACTGGAAATAGAACTGCCTTATGATCCAGCAATCCCACTGCTGGGCCTACACACCAAGGAAACCAGAATTGAAGGAGACACGTGTACCCCAATGTTCATCACAGCACTGTTTATAATAGCCATGACATGGAAGCAACCTAGATGTCCATCAGCAGATGAATGGATAAGAAAGCGGTGGTACATATACACAATGGAATATTACTCAGCCATTAAAAAGAATACCTTTTAATCAGTTCTAATGAGGTGGATGAAACTGGAGCCTATTATACAGAGTGATCAGATCAGATCAGATTAGTCGCTCAGTGGTGTCCGACTCTTTGCGACCCCATGAATCGCAGACGCCAGGTCTCCCTGTCCAACACCAAATCCCGGAGTTCACTGAGACTCATGTCCATCGAGCCAGTGATGCCATCCAGCCATCTCATCCTCTGTCGTCCCCTTCTCCTCTTGCCCCCAATCCCTCCCAGCATCAGAGTCTTTTCCAATGAGTCAACTCTTCACATGAGGTGGCCAAAGTACTGGAGTTTCAGCTTTAGCATCATTCCTTCCAAAGAAAGCCCAGGGCTGATCTCCTTCAGAATGGACTGGTTGGATCTCCTTGCAGTCCAAGGGACTCTCAAGAGTCTTCTCCAACACCACACTTCAAAAGCATCAATTCTTCGGCGCTCAGCCTTCTTCACAGTCCAATTCTCACATCCATACATGACCACAGGAAAAACCATAGCCTTGACTAGATGGATCTTTGTTGGCAAAGTAATGTCTCTGCTTTTCAATATGCTATCTAGGTTGGTCATAACTTTCCTTCCAAGGAGTAAGCGTCTTTTAATTTCATGGCTGCAGTCACCATCTGCAGTGATTTTGGAGCCCAGAAAAATAAAGTCTGACACTGTTTCCACTGTTTCCCCATCTATTTCCCATTATGTGATGGGACCAGATGCCATGATCTTCGTTTTCTGAATGTTGAGCTTTAAGCCAACTTTTCCACTCTCCACTTTCACTTTCATCGAGAGGCTTTTTAGTTCCTCTTCACTTTCTGCCATAAGGGTGGTGTCATCTGCATATCTGAGGTTATTGATATTTCTCCCGGCAATCTTGATTCCAGCTTGTGTTTCTTCCAGTCTAGCGTTTCTCATGATGTACTCTGCATATAAGTTAAATAAACAGGGTGACAATATACAGCCTTGATGTACTCCTTTTCCTATTTGGAACCAGTCTGTTGTTCCATGTCCAGTTCTAACTGTTGCTTCCTGACCTGCATACGAATTTCTCAAGAGGCAGGTCAGGTTGTCTGGTATTCCCATCTCTTGAAGAATTTTCCACAGTTTATTGTGATCCACACAGCCAAAGGCTTTGGCATCATCAATAAAGCAGAAATAGATGTTTTTCTGGAACTCTCTTGCTTTTCCCATGATCCAGCGGATGTTGGCAATTTGATCTCTGTTTCCTCTGCCTTTTCTAAAACCAGCTTGAACATCAGGAAGTTCACGGTTGACATATTGCTGAAGCCTGGCTTGGAGAATTTTGAGCATTACTTTACTACTGTGTCAGATGAGTGCAATTGTGCGGTAGTCTGAGCATTCTTTGGCATTGCCTTTCTTTGGGATTGGAATGAAAACGGACCTTTTCCAGTCCTGTGGCCACTGCTGAGTTTTCCAAATTTGCTGGCATATTGAGTGCAGCACTTTCACAGTATCATCTTTCCGGATTTGGAATAGCTCAACTGGATTTCTGTCACCTCCACTAGCTTTGTTCGTAGTGATGCTTGATGCTTTCTAAGGCCCACTTGACTTCACATTCCAGGATGTCTGGCTCTAGGTCAGTGATCACACCATCGTGATTATCTGGGTCGTGAAGATCTTTTTTGTACAGTTCTTTTGTGTATTCTTGCCATCTCTTCTTAATATCTTCTGCTTCTGTTAGGTCCATACCATTTCTGTCCTTTATCGAGCCCATCTTTGCATGAAATGTTCCTTTGGTATCTCTGATTTTCTTGAAGAGATCCCTAGTCTTTCCCATTCTGTTGTTTTCTTCTATTTCTTTGCATTGATCGCTGAGGAAGGCTTTCTTATCTATTCTTGCTATTCTTTGGAACTCTGCATTCAGATGTTTATATCTTTCGTTTTCTCCTTTGCTTTTCACTTCTCTTCTTTTCACAGCTATTTGTACGGCCTCCCCAGACAGCCATTTTGCTTTTTTGCATTTCTTTTCCTTGGGGATGGTCTTGATCCCTGTCTTCTGTGCAATGTCACGAACCTCATTCCATAGTTCATCAGGCACTCTATCTATCAGATCTAGGCCCTTAAATCTATTTCTCACTTCCACTGTATAATCATAAGGGATTTGATTTAGGTCATACCTGAATGGTCTAGTGGTTTTCCCTACTGTCTTCAATTTAAGGCTGAATTTGGCAATAAGGAGTTCATGGTCTGAGCCACAGTCAGCTCCTGGTCTTGTTTTTGCTGACTGTATAGAGCTTCTCCATCTTTGGCTGCAAAGAATATAATCAATCTGATTTCGGTGTTGACCGTCTGGTGATGTCCATGTATAGAGTCTTCTCTTGTGTTGTTGGAAGAGGGTGTTTGTTATGACCAGTGCATTTTCTTGGCAAAACTCTATTAGCCTTTGCCCTGCTTCATTCCGTATTCCAAGGCCAAATTTGCCTGTTACTCCAGGTGTTTCTTGACTTCCTACTTTTGCATTCCAGTCCCTTATAATGAAAAGGACATCTTTTTTGGGTGTTAGTTCTAAAAGGTCTTGTAGGTCTTCATAGAACTGTTCAACTTCAGCTTCTTCAGCATTACTGGTTGGGGCATAGACTTGGATTACTGTGATATTGAATGATTTGCCTTGGAAACGAACAGAGATCATTCTGCAATTTTTGAGATTGCATCCAAGTACTGCATTTTGGACTCTTTTGTTGGCCATGATGGCTACTTCATTTCTTCTGAGGGATTCCTGCCCGCAGTAGTAGATATAATGGTCATCTGAGTTAAATTCACCCATTCCAGTCCATTTCAGTTCGCTGATTCCTAGAATGTCGACATTCACTCTTGCCATCTCTTGTTTGACCACTTCCAATTTGCCTTGATTCATGGACCTGACATTCCAGGTTCCTATGCAATATTGCTCTTTAAAGCATCAGACCTTGCTTCTATCACCAGTCACATCCACAGCTGGGTATTCTTTTTGCTTTGGCTCCATCCCTTCATTCTTTCTGGAGTTATTTCTCCACTGATCTCCAGTAGCATATTTGGCACCTACTGACCTGGGGAGTTTCTCTTTCAGTATCCTATCATTTTGCCTTTTCATATTGTTCATGGGGTTCTCAAGACAAGAATACTGAAGTGGTTTGCCATTCCCTTCTCCAGTGGACCACATTCTGTCAAATCTTTCCACCATGACCTGCCCATCTTGGGTTGCCCCATGGCATGGCTTAGTTTCATTGAGTTAGGCAAGGCTGTGGTCCTAGTGTGATGAGATTGACTAGTTTTCTGTGAGTATGGTTTCAGTGTGTTTGCCCTCTGATGCCCTCTTGCAACACCTATCATCTTACTTGGGTTTCTCTTACCTTGAGCATGGGGTATCTCTCCAGGGCTGCTCCAGAAAAGCGCAGTCATTGCTCCTTACCTTGGACGAGGGGTATCTCCTCACCGCCGCCCTTCCTGACCTTTAACCTGGGATAGCTCCTCTAGGCCCTCCTGCGCCTGTGCAGCCATGGCTCCTTGGACATGGGGTTGGTCCTCCCGGCCACCGTGAAGTAAGCCAGAAACACCAATACAGTATACCTATGCATATATATGGAATTTAGAAACATGGTAATGATAACCCTGTATGCGAGACAGCAAATGAGACACAGATGTATAGAACAGTCTTTTGGACTGTGTGGGAGAGGGCGAGGGTAGGATGATTTGGGAGAATGGCATTTAAACATGTATAATAACATATAAGAAACGAATTGCCAGTCCAGGTTAGAAGCAGGATACAGGATGCTTGGGGCTGGTGCGCTGGGATGACCCAGAGGGATGGTATGGGGAGGAAGGTGGGAGGGGGTTTCAGAATGGGGAACACGTAGACACCCGTGGCAGATTCATGTTGATGTATTGCAAAACCAATACAATATTGTAAAGTAATTAACCTCCAATTAAAATAAATAAATTAATATATATATATATATATATAAATAAAATAGATACAATCTCTTTCCTCATGGGAAAAAAAAAAAAAGAATTAAAGTACGGCAGCAAAATGGGTACCAGTGAGTCATTGAAGGCAGACAAGTTATGGTAAATGTGAGTGGAATGAGGCTTTAGTGGAAAGGGAGAAACACAGCAGATAGTATTCCGTGCCCAAATACCCAGGCACAGTTCCTGTTTAAATGTCAAACATAGAATGCCAGACAACTTACACAAAGTTATAGTCACTATTCACAAATGGAAATTATAATACAATATAATTAAATCATCCATTTATATACCTAATAATCCAGTAGAATATTTCACTTAGATTCCTTAAATTTAGAAATTGTCTTCTCAAGATCAGGCTACATTTCCTCTGGAAACCCATCATTTTTGAGTCATGCTGTTCTAAGAATTGAGTTTTTCTTCTAACAGAGAACTGTTTATCATTTAAGTCTGCACCTACAGCTGCTAGCAGTTCTTAGTTTAACACAGGAAATGAAGACATCAGAACCTGTTAGAAATGAAGCAGTGGACACTACATGTATTAATATACTTCCTAAATTGTTGAATTTAGAAAGGAACAAATAACATTTTTTCTTCACAGCTAGAAAATTAGTACCGTGGCTCTGTTATTCTCCTACACCGTGCATCAAGATAAAATCTTTCTTTGCCATAATATAAGATTGTTATAAGAGAACAGGAGACATGGTGGATGTCTGTGTACCTGGATGATTTTAGCCTTTGTGGATAATCACAGCTGATATCTGAGTGCTTATTATGAGTGTGGTGCACTTATAAGTGCCCATTTGTATCATTTCATTTACCTGCTGTCATAAAATCCCTGTGAGGTGGGTGTTACAATAAGCACCATTTTGCAGATTGGAAGTACAAAGTGTAGAAATGCGAAGCCAGGCAGACAGCTGCTAAGTAGTCAGTATTCAAACTCTGGTAATATGGCTCCAGAGCCCCTCTCCCTATCCATTTCCCCAGAGCTGGAGTCTCATTTGGTTCTGGTCTTGTGAAGCCCAAGGCCCCACATCTTTTCTTCCTTCACCCACTTCAGAACACACAGCATCAGTTGGTCATGAGATTTCCCCCTGCCATTGGGAAGAGGAGCTGGACAAGGGCAGAGGTTTCTGTGTGTGCGTATGTCATCTGTAAGATGGGTGTCTTCACCTTGTCTTGACTTTCAGCGTGACTTGTTATTTTATTTTATTTTTTTTGCTGAAAGCCAGATGTGATCTAGCTAGTAATAGGAACTGAGTTTATCAGGCTATTAGTGTGAACTGTCAGTTTGTCCAGGAGCTGGGCTGTTTATAATGTTTGCTGTAGTTTGGCCAGAAGCTTCTGTTTCCTCTGGGGTTTTCTGGTTTTGTGTGCAGTGTTTTGTTTTTAGTGTTATTTTTTCCCCTGCTGTTGTCTTTAGGTTTCCTGAAGAGCTCCTTCTTAAACAGTCTCTGTCTCCCCACTATCTCAATTGTAATCTACCATTACTGCAATGGAGCCTTGTTGATTGGTGGTGAAGTATTGGGGAGGAGAAGTGTGCTGTAATCTCATGATTAAGTCTCTACCTCTTCTCATGGAAAATTGTGCAGCTATATACTGTTTATTAGATGGTATCTTAAGGAAATGATAATAATGTTCATAAAATGTGGCAGTACCTGCTAGGCCTGGCATGCCTGGCTGTGCCCAGTGGACATATAGAGCAAAAAGGGATTAAAGCCATACATGGTGATGAATTCTCTTCATTGACTCTAACATCATGGTGAAAATTGACCAGATTTATTAAGGAGCTCACATGAAACAGCCCTTGAGCTGTCAGAATCGCTTCAGGCAGATTTGTAGAGACCTAGGATATTGTGTTAGCAAGTGACAGAAAGATTCACTGAAAGCAGAATTTCCCTAGTTAGCTATAGGCATATTTTTAATTTTAATATTAAAAATTATAGCCTTTAAAATACGTGCTCTTAAACATTCTCTTATTTTTGTCTGTTTTTGCTATCCGAAATTCCCTTACTTGCCGTCAATCCAGTTCTTTGATGGGACTGCAAATCTGCAAAGTACTCTAATTATCTTGATTCAGAGCTCACATCTGCACTGGAGCCAGTACAGAAGATAACCAAGGACATGCCTCCAGGACATGAAGTTTCAAATGCAAGCACAGGAATTCTCATCCTCTTTCAAAGCTCTTGGCTCAGTGGGGAACAGAATGGGTTGAATTTTTCTCATCTTTTTTTCTGCCCCTTCCCTGAACTCCATCGATCCTCAATATTTTGTGGGCTTGTTAAAGGTAATGGATGTTAAAAATGTGATGCCAGAAAGTTGATGTTTGCAGCTATGCTTCTTTAGTTATCTTTTTATGAAAGTTTCTGTCCTGAAATAATAAAAAGTTATCTCTTTATGATTAAAGTTTTTGTTCTGAAATAATTATGTGGGTTTTTAAAAATTATTATTTTTCCTGATTGTTGACGTAGGAAGTCAGTGGTTATGGGTGGTTGCCTCCCCATCAGCCATTACTACTGTAATCCCCATGTTGAACTGATGTGCTCTGGGGCACCACAGAGAACTCACAGAAGCCCTGGGAGATATTTTACATTTTCAAGAGAAGCACTATAACATTTGTTGAATGCTGTGTGAACTACTATTATTAAGTTGTTTGGACCTGACCATTTAATAATAAAAGGAACAAAAAAGGAGCTGTTGATTATTTCTTTTGACTGAGAGGCACCATGAAAAAATTACTGAGGCACTAAAGGCACTGTGAGCAGCGGAAGTTTAGCACCTCTGCATTACCTTCTTATCAACAACTCTATGGGAATCCATGTGGATCCGAGACATTGAATGCATCATTGGATTCAAGGGATGGATGATGTGATCAAGCTAAATCAGTCAATACAGTCTGTCTTCCAGACCTTGTTAAGAGATGAATCACTGTCCCAAATCAGCCCAATCAGAGTAAATCTCAGGTCTTTTACTTGCAATGTTTGAGCAGTCTCCATCTCAATTTCTCTCTTTCTGTCTTTGGTTGAGAAAACATGTAGCCAATGGAGCTCTTGATAGTCATCTTTTGACTACAACAAGAGCCACCTTTTGATGAAGCTGATACTGTAGAAGATAGAGCAGAGAGACTGATAGAAGCTGAGTGCTTGTAACATTCTTGAGCCAGTGGATCAAGCCATGCGTGAAGCCTCCTGGTCCTCTTCATTTAAATTTTTCTTGCCTTATTGCACTAACTAGGATCTCTTATACAATGCCGAATAGAAATGGTAATAGTGGACATCACTGTCTCATTCTCAATCTTAGGGAGAGAGCTTTCAGTAATTCACAATTAAGTATTACACTTGCCGTAAGCTTTTGTTTTATTTTTGTAAATACTCATCAGATTAATAAAATTCCCTTTTATTTCTTGTTTCTAAGAAATGATATCATGGATGAATGTTGAATTGTATCTGTTGAGGAAGTAGGACCTTCTTTCCCTCTCCTGGATTGAAACAATGCTCTGGGCCTAGGATAGTCCCTTATGTGGAGGCTGGGTTCCAAGCTGTCACTTAGCCCTAGCTTCTTCTTCCTTATTAGAGAAACCTTTCCCCTGTTCTGGATACACAGTGAACTTCCTTTTATTTCTTAACTGTGTGCGTTATATGGCATGTAGACATCCCCATGTATATCTGCCCCAACTCCTTGGGAAAGGAATGAGGATTTCACCTACAGCATGAGAGAGGTGCACATATCCACAGCCCTGCATTGACAATCAAGAGGGCCATCCTGCTCACTGGGAACCAGCATACTCTGCAGACCTGATTTTTCTGCATATATTCTCCCTTCTGTGAGTGAAACCTTGTTCCAACCACTACCTTATATGCTGAATCCTTCCCAACTGGTAGAAGGTGCAGTGGGCTGAGGTCTGTGGGTTCCCACTTCTGGTGGTTGGTGCTGTTATGATCTTTGCTGCCCTCTGTTCAGTGGGAATCCTCTCTGGGGATTGGTAGCTGCAGTCTTCCTGCTCAACATCATCAGATACTTTTTCTTCATCTACCAAAATGACCACATCATTCTTTTTTCTCCTTTTTTCTCCATTAAGTGAAATGTATTACGTGAACTGATTTTCAGATATTATACTACACTTACATTTCTGTAATAAACTCCACTTAGTCATAATATAATGCTGTTTTTATACATAGCTGGATTTGACTTGCTATTACGTGATTTAGAAATGTTGAATGTTTGTCCGAGAGAGACTGGTTTGTGATTTTCATGTAATATCCTTGCAGATTTTGATATCAAGATTATTCTGGTCTCATACAAAAGTTGTGATCCATTCCGTCTTTTTCTGTTCTCTAGAATGTGTTTATTCACAATATGTCTTCCTTAAAATTTTTGAAAGACTTTGAAGCCATCTGGGCTTGGAGTTTTCTTCATGGGAAGGTTATCAATAACATAATTATTTAACACATATATGTGTGTGTGCATATGCACGTGCGTTTTGACTATTTAGATTTTATGTTTATTCTTTTGTCAGCTTTGATAAATTCTGTTTTTAAAGAATTTGTTATTTCATCCAGACTGACTGCAAAATTTCATGGCATAAAGTTGTACATTTGTTGTTCAGTCACTCAGCCGTGTCTGACTGTTTGTGACCCCATGGACTGCAGCTTGCCAGGCCTCCCTGTCCTTCACCATCTCCCAGAAACTGCTCAAACTCATGTCCATTGAGTCAGTGATGCCATCCAACCATCTTGTCCTCTGTCGTCCACTTTTCCTGCCTTGAATCTTTCCCCGCATCAGGGTCTTTTCTAATGAGTCAGCTCTTCGCATCAGGTAGCCAAAGTATTGGAGCTTTAGCTTCAGCATCAGTCCTTGCAGTGAATATTCAGAGTTGATTTCCTTTAGGATTGACTGGTTTGATCTCCTTGTGGTCCAAGGGACTTTGAAGAGTCTTCCCCAACACCGCAGTTCAAAAGCATCAATTCTTCGGTGCTCAGCTTTCTTCACAGTCCAACTCTCACATCCATACATGACCACTGGAAAAACCATAGCCTTGACTAGATGGACCTTTGTTGACAAAGTAATGTCTCTGCTTTTCAATATGCTGTCTAGGTTTGTCATAGCTTTTCTTCCAAGACGCAAGCATCTTTTAATTTCACTGCTGCAGTCACCATCTGCAGTGATTTTTGAGCCCAAGAAAATAAAGTCTGTCACTGTTTCCATTGTTTCCCCATCTATTTGCCATGAAGTGATGTGACTAGATGCCATAATCTTCATTTTTTGAATGTTGAGTTTTAAGCCAGCTTTGTCACTCTCCTCTTTCACCTTTGTCAAGAAGCTCTTTAGTTCCTCTTCACTTTCTGCCAGAAGAGTGGTGTCATCTGCATATCTGAGGTTATTGATATTTCTCCTGGCAATCTTTATTCCAGCTTGTGCTTCATCCAGTCTGGCCATTTCACATGATGTAATCTGTATATAGGGCTTCCCTGGTGGCTCAGACAGTAAAGAATCTGTCTGCAATGTGGGAGACCTGGGTTTTCATCCCTGGGTTGGGAAGATCCCCTGGAGAAGGGCATGGCAACCCACGCCAGTACGCCTACCTGGAGAATCCCAATGGACAGAGGATCCTGATGGTCTACAGACCATGGGGTCGCAAAGACTCAAACACGACTGAGTGACTAAGCACACAGACACTCTGCAAATAAGTTAAATAAGCAGGGTGACAATATACAGCCTTGATGTACTCCTTTCCCCATTTTGTACCAGTCTGTTGTTCCATGTCCACTTCTGTTGCTTCTTGACCATAAAAGTTGTACATATTAGTACCTTAATACTTTATTTATGTCTGTAAGATCTGTAGTGGTGTTCATTTTTTATTTCTGATGTTGTAATTATATATGCTTATCCAAGTACATTTCTTAATAATTGGTCTTCATAGGTTTTCATCAGTTTTATTCAGTTGATTTCTAACCTTGTGTCTATTATTTCCATTCTTTTACTTTTCTTAGGCTTTAAATATTTATCTTTATTTTAGCTTATTGATATTGAAACTTAAAACATTCTTTTCAGCCTTTTTTTTTGCTCATAAGTGCATTTGAGGACATAGTTTTAGAGGTAAAGCTTTAGCTGTATCCTGTGAATTTTGATATATTACTTATTCTTTTAATCTCTATATGTTTAAATCCATATGTTGAGTTCTTAATTTCAGTTTTTGTCTTTTCCTGTATTTTAGTATATTTTTGTCCTCTTTTATTTCATTGAACATGTTAATTATAGTCATTTTAAAGCTCTTGTCTGCTAAGTCTAGTCACCAAATCTCTAAGAAGTCTCCTTTATCTCTTGAATTTGGGTTGTATGATCTTTTTCTTGGCATGCTAAGTAATTTTGTATTAATTCTGGACACTGTGTGATAATAAACTGTAGAGACTCCAGATCATATCACGTTTGTCCAGATGAGTTTCACCTTTTCCTCTGCTGGGCAGACAGAGTGAAGACTGACCATCTAAATCCAGTCAAGGACTGGACTGTGTTCACCAGAGGTCAGTTCTCCATGACTTCCAGATGGAGGCCTCCTGTGTTCCCCAGACCCTCTCCTTCTGTCTAGTCCTTAACTTTTTTTTCTCCTCAATCAGAAACTCAGGTCTGATTTTTCTGGTCTTTGTTCTTAGTTTCGCACCTTTGCAGCTTTCAGAATTCAGCAGATGTCCAGGGAGAGCCTGCTGCTGCTAAGTCGCTTCAGTCGTGTCCGACTCTGTGTGACCCCATAGACGGCAGCCCACCAGGCTCCCCCATCCCTGGGATTCTCCAGGCAAGAACACTGGAGTGGGTTGCCATTTCCTTCTCCAACACATGAAGGTGAAAAGTGAAAGTGAAGTTGCCCAGTCGTGTCCGACCCTCAGCGACCCCATGGACTGCAGCCTTCCAGGCTCCTCCGTCCATGGGATTTTCCAGGCAAGAGTACTGGAGTGGGGTGCTGTTGCCTTCTCCGAGGGAGAGCCTACCCAGCACCCTATGTGCAACTTAACCAAAAGTTTGACGAAGTTGTAACAGGGGTATAAGAAGCACTGGGATTGGCAAGTGGTAGGCTCTCCTTGCCTCTACCACTTGCTCTCCTACCACTTGCCAATCCTAGTGCTTCTTATACTCCTGTTACAACTTTGTCAAACTTTTGGTTAAGTTGCACATAGGGTGCTGGGTGGTGAGCCATGGTTCAACAAAAGGTCACAAGAGATTGAAACAGAGAAGTTTATCACTCATAGGTTCTGGAGGAAGTTCATGGCACAGTTCGAGGGGTTAGAGGGGGGACAGGCAGAGAAAGAGGCAGGACCTGGGCACATACTTTTATTAGAGTCAGTGGGTGGAATGCTTTTGGGGTTCCTGTGCTAAGACCAGATTGGTCAATTTAAACCAGAAAGAGTGGGGTTTGGATGAAGTCCTTAGGTGCCCTCAATGGAGGTGCTGGGGGACAGGCAGACTGCTGATGGGGAAGTCATATCAGGAACTTGCACTGCCTGTGACTCTGGGGCTGTTATCTAGGGTGAGCACTTGCACTGGGGCTGGTGTCAGTGCAAGACCCCTGCAGGCCCCTTGGTGAAATGAAATGTCTGCTGAGGCAGCGATACCGTGGAAGAGCTCAGCTATACTCTCAACAGTCCCTTTTCAATTGACTACTGGCCCTTCAGGTCTCTAATTTTGTGTCCCAGTGCAGCAAGACCACCCAAAACTCTGCTCTTCTCTGCTCAGTAGCTCTCTGTCCAGGCAATCCCCAGATTCTAGGACTGAGCTTTGGCAAACTTCTCCAGGGAAAAAGCAGCTACAGACTTACCTGCTCTTTCCCTGGTTGCCTTCTTTACAGAAGCTTCCAAGTCTCAGCCTCTGTTCTTCCTGGTTCCTTCAATAAGTCACTGATGCATTTAAACAGATGCGTGTTTTGTATATCTTATTTTGTATTTGTCCATTTTTTCTCAGTGGGAACATTGATGTACTCTAAGGTACCCCATAATATCTTGAAACGGAAGTTGGCTTTTTTCACATTTATCTTTTGAACCGTGTTTTAGGAGATCCAAGTTTTCTATGTGTCACTGAGTGAGTTCAACCAACATTATTTCTTAAATACCTTTCCCTTTTGGTAACCAGGGCTATGGCTACTTCTAGAATTCTCATGAAAATAATTAGAAATGATTAAAGAATAAATGACTGTGTAAGTTGTGGACTAAGCAGTCATGAGTACACTTACCTGATAGAAAAGATAATGCATTTTTCTTCTTCTTTTCACATGGTTGAAAGGACTTCAGACATCTGGAACAATAACGGTAGCATCAAAATGGTGACCTTGGCTTCAGAACCATCCACTTGTGACCTCAGATTTCCATAGTGCTGCACAAGCTTTCAAACTTCACCATGCGTTGGATGAACGGAAACGAGGCTTGAAATATGATTTTACCCAGAAACTCAGAACATTTGGAAACTGATGTAGCACAAATAGCTATTAAAGTATAGAAGAAGGAACAGAGATTTAATTCAAAGTCAAAACCTGTTTCCAATTGGATGGGGTGGGGGGAAGAAGCCTACATTTCCTAGTAGCCCTTTCCCCAGATCTTTACATGCCCAACATCCTCCTCTACCCCAGGGAAGACCCTCTGCAGCCTGGGAATCCCACTACTCACACAGATGGGGAAGAGCTTTCAGGGTCTTTGGAAATGTTCTTTTTCCCCTCTCAGAATATATTAGTTCTCTTTGATCTTTTAGGTACATTCTTTCATGAGTCTCCTGTTTTAAGGCTCAAAGGGGGAAAAAAGAGTTTTTAGTAACTAGTTTCAAATCAACTACTGGTAGTTTTTAAAATGCTTTATTTACCTGCATTACATCTTTTCCTTCCCATTACTTCCTATCTGTGCACATCCAGGTACAGATGACCCACAGAAAACTATAATCTTTAACCCTGAGATCAGAATCATCTAATGTGGCTCTAAAAACAGTTTAGGATGAGCCTTGTATATTTATGTATTTGGAAAGGAGGGATTAAAACTGTCTTTATTTGCAAACAATGTGACCGATTGTATGTAATCAGTAAATTTAGCCAGGTTACAGAATCAGCCCCTTTTAAATGTATTATTAAAAAAAAATTTTCACCTGTAAGGTAGTGCACAAGCATACACACATATTTTGAAATTAAAAAGCCTCAAAGTTCAAACACCTGGAACTAAAATAATGTTATATGTCAATTATGTTGCAATTTTTTAAAAAGAAAACAAGCCCTGAAAGTCTTGTTGAAGAGAGTCTCTCTCATCGTCCCCCTTCACCTCCCAGTCTGAACTTGGGCAGCCAAGTTCAATTCTTTTCTCTGCTTCTCTACCTCATAGGTAATGTGCTTAGAATGCAGTTCCTCAGTTTATGAATTCTAGTCAGCATCAACCCGTTTTGTAGGTGAGGCCATGGTCTTACCCTCCCTTTCCATTCCCCCCTCCCATTTTCCCAACAGAGTGAAATTTGAATTTGTGGCTAGATCAGCAGTCATGGTTTGCCTTTATAGTTCTACATTAATCTTTTCTGTTGCTTATACAGGCAATATACTTTGTTTCTCTTTCTGTATATAAGTTTTTATTCTTCCTAGAATTAATTTATATTTTTATTTGCTTGGTTTCTGTGTATCTATCACTATATATATATATATATATATATATTTCTTAATGCTGTAACATACTGTCAAATAACTAAAAATTAATTTTCCTAAAAGAAAACAGCACATCAATCAGTTCCCTTTTCCCCCTCTCTGGAGATTTCTCTCCCATGGCTTTCAACCTTGCTGGAATATGGACCTGCTGTCCAGGGCTGCCGCACAGCTGTCATTCCGGAACATTCTTTCACTGCCCCCTGGGAATTTCCATAGGCTCCTAAATCCTCTGTTTCCTGTATTGCATGTCTTCCTTTTTCTTCACTTACTTCCTCTTTTTTCTGGACCAGATTCTCTAGCAGTTTCCTGAGAAAGAGTAGACATAGGAGGTAAAAGTTTTGAGCTTCTGAATATCATAAAAGACCAGAAATAATCAATTGTGTGCCTGGGAGTAATGTTTTAGGTGGGAAAGAATTTTGCCTCAAACCTTTGAGGACTGTCCTCCAGCGTCCTCGAGCTTCCTGTGTTGTTGGGAGTTTGATGCCACTTGACACCTGAGTGGTGTTTACTTGCTTGTCCTTTGTGGGAAGATTTTAGGATCTTCTCTTCTACTGATGTTCCTAAATTTCACTGATGTTGTGATTTGGTGTGTGTCTTTTCTTGTTTCTTGGGCTGGCCCCTTCAAATGTAGAAAGTCTCTTTTAATTTGAGGGGGATTATTTGTTTATACTTTCCCCATTTGCTGAAACTAGCAAACAAGTTTCTAATCATGTCTTTATAGAACTGTTCAGACCATAAGGCTCACTTATGGCAAATAGTTTGCATGACCTATAACTTTGGAGAATGAGGTATGGGGGAAGAAATCAAGTGTAAATCTAAAGAATGATTTATCTTACCCTTACGCAGTTTTTGTCCTGTATAAATCTTGCTTTCATAATTTTTTAGAGTGAAGAGATTCCTGTTGTTTTACTTCTTTTCCTCACTGGATGTTAATCCTTCTAACACTAATAGTGGCATTGTGATTGTTAATAGCAATGACTCCCATTATGAGTGTTATTATGGCTCAGGTTTCTCACTATAAAGTCAGGATCACAGTAGAAACTATTCCTTAATATTGTGAATACTAAGGGAGTTTCACACATACAGTGCTCAAGCCAAATACTGTACAGAGTAAGTACTCAATAAATAATGCCCCTCTTTATCAGTTTTTGATCCAGTATGTGTAAGACTAGTATTATCCCCATTTCACAGAGAAGGAAACTGAGGCTCAGAGAAGTTAAGTCACTTGTACAAGGTGGCACAGCTAGCAAGGGCTCTTCCTGTTCTGCTGTGTTCTAAATGTCACACAGCCATCCTAGTTTTAGTTATAGAACAGATAATCATTATTTACATTCTTTTGCAAATAACAGTTAAGGCTTTGGAGGAAAAATTATTTGGAAAATGGATTTAACTTACTTTCTACTTAAAATTCTCATTAGAGGCCTCCTTGGAGATCAGCCCTGGGATTTCTTTGGAAGGAATGATGCTAAAGCTGAAACTCCAGTACTTTGGCCACCTCATGCGAAGAGTTGACTCATTGGAAAAGACTCTGATGCTGGGAGGGATTGGGGGCAGGAGGAGAAGGGGACGACAGAGGACGAGATGGCTGGATGGCATCGCTGACTCGATGGACGTGAGTCTGAATGAACTCCGGGAGTTGGTGATGGACAGGGAGGCCTGGTGTGCTGCGATTCATGGAGTCGCAAAGAGTCGGACACGACTGAGCAACTGAACTGAACTGACCTGTCTTTTCGTCCTTGCGCTTTTTCCCACCTGTGGACACAACTCCTTGGCCCACCCATCTTAGCACCTCACAGTGTGCCCAGTCGGTTGGGTCACCAAACACTAGAGACTGTGGACTTCCTTGAAGACACTCAAGAAGCACATAGAGATCTTTGCCCCAAGTACATCAAGTGCCTGCTATGTGCAGCCTGGGCCTGGAACACACCTTCTCCACATGTGCTATTTCATGACATCACAGATAGCCCTGGGTTTGTCTCAGTTAAGGCTGGGATGATTTCCAGCTGGTGGACAGGGAATACTGGTAACTGATGCCTGCAGCATGTGTTCAGCAAGCAAGACCGGGCATCCTCTCCAAGAGAGTCAACAGACTGGCCATCCGTGTTCTTTACGACACTTCCCTAAAAGAAGAGACTCCGTGTGTGAGTGTACAGGCAGTGACTGCATTTCTCCAGTCAGGCACATGAAGTTTAGCTCCTTGAAGCTCTCCTGAAATAACCCCACATCATGGCCAATGGTGATGGACAGGGAGGCCTGGCTTGCTGCAGTCCATGGAGTCGCAAAGAGTTACTGAGCAACTGAACTGAGCAACTGAACTGAACTGATGGCCAGTGGCACTGGATGCTGAACACCTTGCAGACCCTCAGACTTGCCCTGGGCCCAGGGATGTCCTGGGTGCTTGGCCCAGTGGGCTGCTGTACAATTCCCTCTAGTTTGAGACCTGGAAGATGTTCTTTTTTGATAAACTTGGATCCACTTTTGGACAGGCCCATTGTACCAGGCAATTTTTGAAACTGAAATAATGTATTGGGTTGACCAAAATGTTCATTTTGGCTTTTCCGTAAGATTTTATGGAAAAACCCAAATGAACTTTTTGACCAACCCAGTAAATTACCATGAGAGGAAAAGTACTCTTTGCCTCTCTCCCCATTGAAAACCTCTTAAAATGTTTAACAAATGGAAAAAAGGTCCAGCACCATAGGAGGTTCTGGGCTGTCTTGTTGTGATCTTGAGCACATATCCTGGAAAAGAACATGTCTGGGCAATCAATTCCAGAAAACTGGAAATACAAGAAACAAAAACACACAACCTTCTAAATACTGGTCAATCTGCTTCCTCATCCTCGCCCATTTCTCATGGTAAATCCAGTTTCTCAGGACTGCCTTTGTGGTCTTTACACTAATGAACCACCTGAAAGTCTGGAAGCCAAAGAGTCAGGCTGAAAGAACGGATGTCATTTCTTTATGTGTTCTGACTCTTCTGGCCTCAAGATTTACATTCATGATACTGGACAGACGGACGGGCCAGAGTGAAACAGAGTGGAGACAAGGGTCTAAGTTAGGTGAGGCACCTGCAAGGGGTCCTGCCTACGTAGACCCTTTCCCCACACTTCCTCCTTAACATCTCAGCTCGATGAGGTGGTTATTTCTGTTCTCATATTGTAGGTGAGGTAACTAGGTCACTTAGAGCTTCACCAGAGCATATAGAGGAGGAGCTGGGATTAAACTCAGTCCTGTGGCTTCCCCGGTTGTGCTAATAGTAAAGAACCCACCGGCCAATTCGGGAGACTTGGGTTAGATCCCTGGGTCGGGAAGATTCCCTGGAGGAGGGCATAGCTCCCACTCCAGTGTTCCTGCCTGGAGAATCCCATGGACAGAAGAGCCTGGCAGGCTACAGTCCATAGGGTCACAAAGGGTTGGACACAAGTGAGCAACTTAGCACGCGTGCAGCACCCAAAGGGTCTGTATAACTAGCTGAGTCCCTCGTGGGAAAATATCAGATTAAGAAAACTGCAATCCCAGGACTTCCCTGATGGTCCAGTGGCTCCCACTGTGGGCTCCCAGTGCAGGGGGCCTGGGTTCCATCCTTAGGGATCTCGGTCCTGCATGCCACAACCAAGACCTAGGGCAGCCAAATAGATAAATGGATAGAAATATATATTAAGCAACAACAAAAATGTTTTTAAAGAGAGAAAAATGCAATCCCAGAGGTAGGCAGGGGGATGAAAGAGCTTTTCATTTTGAATTCTAAATGTCACACAGCCATCCTAGTTTTAATTATAGAACAGATAATCATTATGTATCAAAATTCTTCTTTGAGTAACAGTTGGTTTAAGGCTTTTGAGGAGAAATTATTTGGAAAATGGGTTTAACTCACTTTCTACTTAAAATTCACATCAGAGCAACTATTTTAAGTACAATGAAATGCCATTTTAATAATTTCATAATATATTTTTGTGATGGATAGCTACTTTAAATTTACATGCCAGCGATGTAAATGGCCGTAAGTGATTTTTCATCATCCTGAATGAAAGAATGGTAAGTAGCTTGAGATACCAATGCAAGGGCGATGCAGGCATACCATTTATAGTTGATTAAACTAAAAGGATGCTAATTAGTCTGTATATTTAATACATCACCCATTGGGGAAGGAGGTTGATTTGCTGAGATAAAAAATTGTTTTTTAGAGTTAGAATGTACTCTAACAAGGACTTGTCTTTAATAAGTATATTGGTGGTGAGAACACACAATTATAGTTGCTAAGGCTTATTAGTTTGACCTTAAGAAATTACTGTACCCTTAAAACCAAGTGAAGGGAGGTCTGGGAGGAAGTCTTTATAGGATTTCCTAGTAGACAGACTGGCAATTGATTTTCTCCTCTGGCATAAGGAAGACTGACGCTCATGAACATACCAGCCCTGAAACTCAGTGTTTGTATATTGACACCTAGGCTCTACATCATCAACTCAACAGACATGAGTTAGAGCAAACTCCGGGAGACAATGAAGGAGAGGGAAGCTTGGTGTGCAGCAGTCCTCGGGATTGAAAAGAGTTGGACGCGACTGAACGATTGAACAACAACAAGGGTCTACGCTACATTTCTTTGATTTTGAATTTTTAAAAAGGCTCTTCATTAAGCTTTACTATTAGAAGTAGTGACATCAAAGCAGAAGTAGTTTAGCCTTAAGCAAGCAGCAATGCAACCTTTTAAAAATCATATACTTGTGAAGCAACATGAAATTCTACTGATTCTTCTGCCATGAAAAAATTTTGGCTGGACTTCCCTGGTGGTCCAGTGGTTAAGACATCGCCTTCCAATGCAGGCGGTGCAGTTCCATCCCTGGTGGGGAAGCTAAGATCCCACATGCCTCTAGGCCAAAAACCCAAAACATAAAACAGAAGCAATATTGTGACAAATTCAATAAAGACTTTAAAAATGGCCCACACTAAAAAAAACAAAAACCTAAAAAAATTTTGGCTGAAATCTTTAATTGCAATGACTAGAGGTGAATTAAATAACATTTTTTTAAAGGAAGTCTACTCTATTTTCACACAGCTAACTTTTTTTGAGGAACCCAGGATTGATTTACAAATTGTTTTGATCAGATTTTGTCAGTAAAGAATCAGGTTTGTTTCAATGAGGGGGGTCAAGCTCTTTGATGTATATTGATCACTTTTATGAAACACGTGTTTGCAGTTAATTGTTATAGCAATGTATTAACTTATTTGGAAGTTGATAACTTTTCTTGGGAAGAAAAAAGGATAAATTTAGATGTAAGATTAGTTTAAATTGTTAATCCATAATTTATCCTTGAGTGTATTATTTTACAATTCTATGATACTTTACAAACTGGAAAAAGAAAAACCCCAAAGCTTTATTATATAGATACCATCTTTAAGTTGTTTCATTTTCTGTACTTTCTACATTTTACCAATTTTAATTGTAGCCTTATTATGATGTGTTATGGTAAAACCGGGCAGAATGTAATTTTGTCTGATATTTAAAAATGAAAAGTATGTAGGATTTTAAGCTTCTAAATATTTCAAGGACAACATTACACATATATGGAGTTCATTTATTCCTTTTTTAGTATGCATCCCAGTAAACAGCTGCTGCTGCTGCTAAGGCGCTTCAGTCGTGTCCGACTCTGTGCGAGCCCATAGATGGCAGCCCACCAGGCTCTGCCGTCCCTGGGATTCTCCAGGCAAGAACACTGGAGTGGGTTGCCATTTCCTTCTCCAATGCATGAAAAGTGAAAAGTGAAAAGTGAAATTGAAGTCGCTCAGTCATGTCTGACTCTATGCGACCCCATAGACAGCAGCCTACCAGGCTCCTTCGTCCATGGGATTTTCCAGGCAAGAGTACTGGAGTGGGTTGCCATTGCCTTCTACTGAATGCTTATTCAGTATAAGCCACTGAGCTGAGTCATGAAGCGGTTACAAAGAGGACTAAAATACAGCACCTTCTGCATGGGGACTGTTTGTTAGGCTAATTATTTAGCTGCTGTAACAAACAGATATAAAATACAGTGCTTTAATTAAGATAGAAATACATTTATTTCACCTCAGCCCATAGGCATATTCAGAGCTACGGGGGTGTTCTGCCACCCTGAACCTGTGGTTTCCCAGATTGATTGAACCATCAGATCTCCCAGCCAGCAGGAATGAGAGGTTCAGAAAAAGCACCTTGCGATTAAGAGGGTGGCCCAGAAATCACATATTATTTCTGCCCGCTTCTGTCATTGGAGTGAATTTAGTTTTGTAGCCACATTTGAGGAATGTAGTCTCTAACTGGCAGGGAAACCACACTAGGGAACTCCATCACTGGTAAGAATGGGAGCTCAGTGATTAAAAGGGTCAAAATAATTTTTAAAAATTGCAATATATTTGATTTACAATGTTGTTTTAATTTCTGCCGTATAGCAAAATGAATCAGGTAGATACACACACACTAGTCTCTATATTCTTTTCCATGTGGTTTATTTCAGGATGCTGAATATAGTTCCCTGTACTATACAGCAGGACTTTGTTGTTTATCCATCCTATATATAGTAGTTTGCATCTCCTAATCCCAAACTTCCACTCCATCCCTCCCCCACATCCCTTCCCACTTGACAACAAGCCTGTTTGTTATCTGTGTCTGTGAGATTGTTTCTGTTTCATAAATAAAAGTTCATCTGTGTTGTGTTTAAATTCTATTATACATCTAAGTGATATCATACTGTATTTGTCTTTTTCTGACTTCTTTCATTTAGTGTGATAATCACTAAGTCCATCCGTGTTTCTGCAAATGGCATTATTTCATTCTTCATCGTGGCTGAGTAGTATTCCATTATATATATGTACCACCTCTTCTTTACGGAGAAGGCAATGGCACCTCACTCCAGTACTCTTGCCTGGAAAATCCCATGGACGAAGGAGCCTGGTAGGCTGCAGTCCATGGGGTCGCTGAGGGTCAGACACGACTGAGCGACTTCACTTTCACTTTTCACTCTCATGCATCGGAGAAGGAAATGGCAACCCACTCCAGCGTTCTTGCCTGGAGAATCCCAGGGACGGGGGAGCCTGGTGGGCTGCCGTCTGTGGGGTCGCACAGAGTCGGACAGGACTGAAGCGACTTAGCAGCAGTAGCACCTCTTCTTTATTCATCTGTTGATGGACATTTAGGTTGTTGCCATGTCTTGGCTTTTGTGAATAGTGGTGTATGAACATAGGGGTCCATGTATCTTTTTAAATTGTAGTTTTGTCTGGATATATGCCCAGGAATGGGATTACTGGATCATATGGTAGTTCTATTTTCAGTTTTTTGAGGAACCTCCATAGTGTTCTCCATCGTGGCTACACCAACTTGCATTCCCGCAAATAGTGTAGGAGGGTTCCTTTTTCTCCACACCCTCTCCAGCATTTGTTACTTGCAGACTTCTTTAATGATGGCCATTAATGATTGCTGACAGGTGTGAGGTTATACCTCATTGTAATTTTGATTTGTATTTCCCTTAAGTACTGACCATGTTGAGCACTTTTCCATGTACCTACTGGCCATCTATAAGTCTTCTTCGGAGAAATGTTTTTCTAGGTCTTCTGCCCATTTTTCAGTTGTGTTATTTGCTTTTTTGTTGTTGAGTTGTATCAGCTGTTTGTATATTTTGGAAATTAAGCCCTTATCAGTGACATTGTGTGCAAATATTTCCTCCCATTTCATAGGTTGTCTTTTCATTTTGTTTCTGGTTTCCTTTGCTGTGAGAAAGTCTGCCACCTGGTACTGTTTTTAAAGTCAAAAGTATTTGCTGCTGCCTTTGGGAAAGAAACCTCACTTTGCCTGGCAAAGGAGCCTAGGACTTGGAGCGTCAGTCAGCATCCTCTGCCCTCACCTCATCCCTTCCTATCTGCATCCAGGCAACTTTCCTTCTCCCCAAATGCTTGTGAAGGTTCCTCAGGGCCCCATCCTTAGCAGTAAGTTACTCTCATTGTAAACGCGGTTTGAGAATAGGCAACGGGATGTCCTCCAAACTACCATCCTCCCACACTGTCCCCCCCCACCCCCAAACTTAAACTCTTGTTGGATCAGAATTAATATCCTGGGCACCATGAGCATCTCCAGTAGATCTGTAGAGGGAATCGCCCCATCTTTTGACACGCCATGTGTCTTCAAGTCAAAGGTGATCATTTCACATTGAAGAGAATAGACTGCGCAGGTCTGGTTTTCTATCTTCTTTAAAAGACTTGTAATGAGAGCCAGGTGGAAAGTTTCTGGCCTGTGATACTGAGCTGTACATGGGGGAGTCTAATCCATGCCGCCCATCTCGGTTCTTTGTCATGATGATTATTCTGGGATGTTCTGAGCTTTGGATTGGTCCTTGACTAACCGCGGAATTGCTACATGCCCTTTAGAGGTATTTTACTGTGCTCCTCCATGTCTAGCTGTACTACTGTTATTATATGATATCAGATTTCTCCACAAAATGCCTTTGCCATTGGCTATTCATTTGTGTGCAACAACAAGATGATTTACTGCACCAAATCCATTCTGTAGTATTTGGTGACCTTCACTGGGAGTTCAGCGTTCTTGGCAGCATCTTTCCCCTTGGCCACAGAGGAGTCCTGTGTTTCCCTGGATCCTTCCAAGAGTTGGGAATGCAACAGCAGCAGCCGAAGGAACAACATAGAAACGAATTCAGAAAAGTACAGGAAAAGAATGATCAGCTGAAGCAGTTCTCTTTTGATGCCAGACATTCTATAGGATTCAGTGATAGGTTGGCTGCCACGTGGCAATTTTGAGCAGGAGAAAAAGAACCATATGTGTATTGACATGCAATTTCATATTTTAAACACAGATGATAGATTTTTCACTACAGATTTGACTCATTGGCCCATGTGAGTGACTACATTTATATGCTGAAACCCATGAAATAATTAGAATCAAATAGAAACTTCTAATATATATATATATATATGTATATTTTATTTTATTGAAGTTTAGTTGATATAGGCTTCTCTGGTGGCTCAGCAGTAAAGAATCTGTCTGTAATACAGGAGATGTGGGTTTGACCTCTGGGTCAGGAAGATCTCCTGGAGAAGGAAATGGCAACCCACTCCAGGATTCTTGCCTGGGAAATCCAATGGACAGAATAGCCTGGAAGGGTATAGTCCATGGGGTTGCAAAAAGAGTTGGATAGGACTTAGTGACTAAATAACAACAATAGCTGATGTGCACTGTTGTGTTAATTTCTGCTATACAGCAATGTGACTGAGTTATACATATATATACATATACACGGGCTTCCCTGGTGGCTCAGTTGGTAAAGAATCCACTTACAGTGCAGGAGACCTGGATTCGACCCTTGGTGGGGAAGATCCCCTGGACAAGGGAATGGCTACTACCTGAAAATTCTTGCCTAGGGAATCCCATGAACAAAGGAGTCTGGCAGGCTATAGTCCATGGTGTCACAAAGAGTTGGACACAACTGTGCAACTAAGCATGCACACACACATATATACACACATTCTTTTTTATATTCTTTTCCCTTATGGTTTATCCCAGGATATTGAATATAGTTCCCTATGCTATGCAGTAGGCCCTTGTTGTTTATCCATCCTAAATGTAATAGTTTGCATCTGCTAACCCCAAACTCCCAGTCCATCCCTCCCCCGCTCTCCCCCTTGGCAACCCCAAGTCTGTTCTGTGTCTCTGAGTCTGAGAAACCTCTGATATGTTTTTAACCAGACACAAATAAAACTTCACAAAAAGAAATGAATCTAGTGGGTGGATGATGTCAGCACCTAAATTTCTGTTAATACTTTCAAAGTGGGCTTTTAAAAAAATGCTTTTTTAAAAAAATGTTCCACTGATTAGAAAACCAACGCTTGTTGAGGTACACAGCGTCTTTGAGCGAGCATTCCAAAAAAATGAATATGTCCTCTGGCCTGGATGTTTCTCTCCTCGGCATTCCTAGCTGACGCAGCCACATTTCTCCAGTTATATGTTCTGTTAGCCTCCAGACTCCTGGGCCGTCCCACCCCAACGCATTGACGTTGCCATACTACCATAAAAGTCCACCCTGTGAGTAATATTTAAGAAACAAAGCAAATGGGCTGCATCAACATGAAAAAGCAGCCTCCCCTCCTGGATGGAAGAAAACATACCCTTCACACTCTGGCTGCCGGAGTTCCCATCTTCCCAAAAGGAAGGTGACTTCCAAAGTGCAGAAAGCTTCACCCCAGAACACAGAGACAGCCATGATCTCTGCTTCTGTTTTTAACTCTTTCCCTGAGGGTATTGTAATGCATCAAATCTTAACTTTAAAGCTGTGTTTGAGATCAAGAGAAATATTTAAAACATTTGTGCATTCAGTTCATGATTCAGAGATTTATTTATAAGCCTGTTGATTTGAGGACACCCAGCTCTTGCATTTAAACTGCCGAAGTGAGTCATGTTTGTGGGAGGTAATTACTACCAGAAAGTACAACTAACTTGTAAGCTTCTCTTTAAAATGTCCATTCACAATCCACAATTACTGTAAATAACGGGCTATCAGGAATCTTGCTCCGTTTTATGGCTGTATATCTTTATTAAGCGTGCATTAGGCTATACCCAAACAGACTTGTGTCACAGAGGGATTCTTGAAGGAAAAGTGAGTCCCCTTATGAAAGTATCAGTATAGGTTTCTGAGGATGTAGCATTGGAAAGATTTATCTCTTTTGCATTATAGGGAACAAAGCTGAGAAAACAGCTGGCTCAAAAGAGAAATAAAGATTCCCATTTGTGGAAGTGTGTACATGTGGTTCATCTTTAAAGACCAGATCCAACCCACTATCATTATGGCAGGGACCTCTCTCTTTAACACCCCAGTGCCTCTCACTGGCTGAGTCCTTGTCTTCCTGGGGGGCTCTCTGACTCTCCGCTTAGAGACTGTTGAAGCCCATGCCACTCTGACCAGCAGCACAGTGGGAAGCTTCTTGTGATCACAGTGCCAGAGTTTTTGAGAACATCCTGCAGTCCAAATATCCGTGATGGGGGAGGAGGCCTCACCAGGCAGTGTCTGATAGCTCCCAGAAGGTGTCTAGAGAGCCTGTGTTGTATGGAGGAGAAGGAGTGAGAGGGGATTTGGTGTCTGGATTCAGCTTACACAGGGGACAGGGGCGGGGAAACACCAGGACAAGGTAGAATTTCCCTAGACCAGCTCTGGCCCACTTGATGGTTTTACTCAGCCCTAGCTTTGCCTACCTTTGACCTGACCTTGCTTAGCACAGCTCTGCTGTGACACCAAGGCCTTCTGGTCTCCCCTAAAGCTCTCTTGACACCTGACCAGACACACTTCTTGTGGTGGGTTTGAGACTCAACCAGCTCTATCACCAGCCTCCTCAGGCTGCCTATGACTCAGCTGCCTTCTCAAACCTGTTCACAGACATTCACTCATTCTTCACTCATTACTCACCACTCATTCAATAACCATGTACTGTCTCCCCTCTGTGTGCCAGTCGTGTTGGGTCCTGGAATGCACCTGGAGTGTAACCTAGCCCCTGTCTTTGGGGATCACATTGCCTGGCTGGACAGACAGCCATGAAAAGTGGCAATTTCAAAACCGTGTATTTAGTGTTGGGGTGAGTGGGCATTCTAGGGACACATTAGGAAGGTGCTCTACCTGATTTTGGGAAGTTGAAAACACTGCCATGAAAGTTGAAAACAGTTTCATGAGAGCCCATGTTTAAGCAAAGCTATGAAGGAAAAGTAGGAGGCAGGAGACCTATGAGGAACAAAGGAAAAGAGAAAAGGTGCAATAATCTATGAGGAAGGAAAGGAACAAACCAAACTCTGAGATCCAGGCAGATACAGTTCAGAGAAGCATGATGAGCTCACAGTGGATGGCTCAGAAAGTGGAACAATTAGTGGAATGATGACAGCACCAGGGTAGGGAGACCAGACATGAAGGGTCCCAATTACATTCAGTGTTAAGGTGTTGAATCAGTTGGTGGATGAACCCCATGTACCATGTTTCCATTAAGGCAGCCATTTCCAGATTTGTCATAAGCTTGTGTCTAAGCATCCAAGTTTAATCCCAAACAGTTTAGTGGACTCAAGAGAGCCATTTGGCTGGCTTCCGTGCCCTCCTGTCTGTCCACAGTTAACTGAGGCTGTGACCAGGGCCTGTTTGTGTCCCTTGACTGGTGGTCTTGCCCGATTTGACCTCCTATGTTCAAACACTCTGAGCTCCATCTGGGCCCACTACATAACCTTCAGCGCTTCTATTTTATGCATTTTCATCAAAATGTCTCTCTTGCTTAATTTTAACTCAAAATCTGGAATGTATAAGAATATAGGAGCTTACCATTCACCCCACAAATATTAGAGTAACTACCATGTGCAAGAGAATGTTCCAGGCAATACTGTAATGACTAAAAAAGGCTCAGCCTCCAGCTTTACAGAGTCAAAGACAGACAAACAAGACCTCAGAAAGTGACGGTTGTTATGCAGAAAACTATTATGAGATAATGTTTGTTCTATAGAAAACGTAAGAAGCAAGGGTTTGCGGGTCTATGTTGTTATACTTTAGGATTGTAACATACACACACACACTAGAACAGAAGCAGGCTACCACACTCTAAGCCTGTATCAATGTAAGTTTCTTAATGACCTCAGGGTTCCAAAATTAGAGAATTCATGTAACTAGTTACAGATCATAGACTTGGATAGTTATGTTATTGACACTTGTCAATTTCAGTTTTCAAGAATCTTTCTGATTTTGAGTTTATTAAATTCCAGGTGTGGTTATAGTTTTGGCCTTTTAGTGGAATAAAGAGGATTTTGCCATAATCTTATGGTCTAAATGCCCCTGGTTTATTTTTTTAAGGCAAAGTCTTTTAAATTTATTTATTTATGGCTGCACTGGGTCTTTGTCGCTGCAAGAAGGCTTTCTCTAGTTTTGGCAAGTGGGGGCCACTCTCTAGTTGGGGTGCAAGGTCTTCTCATTGCCATGGCTTCTCTTGTTGTGGAACACAGGCTCTAGGCATGTGGGCTTCAGCAGTTGTGGCACATGGAATTAGCTGCTCTACAGCACGTGAAATTGGACCAGGGATAGAACCCGTGTCCCCTACATTGGCAGACAGATTCTTAATCACTGGACCACCAGGGAAGACTTCCCCTGGTTTAAGTACTGTGACTCAATGCATTTCTGAATTAGGATTTTGCTTTAAGCAAATGATAATTAAGCACTTCAACATTTATATTGTGTCTTAATTTTCCATTTGAAGGATGGAAAAACATTACAACCTTGTGGGTGACAGTAAGGACTTTGATAGGGAGGGACATAGGTCCTCCTGTATATGCCCAGCAGCGTGGACAGGGAAGAGGACTAGAGAAGCAGGATTAAAGAAAGATGAGCTGAAAATTTCCAGGATTGTAGGACAGTCTGAATTCTCAGGTTAAAGGGAGACCGGTAGCAAGCAGGATGAAGAAAAAATAAGTACAACATAGTGAGGCTGAAGAACATCAAAAAATAAAGAGAAAAATTGTAACAGGGAAGAACAAATCTGACCTGACCCCTCTTTCTTTTATTTTAACCTTTATCCTCTGTTGCCTATGCTTAGTCATGCTGGCCCTGCACCCTTTTGGAAATAGTATTCCTTACAGCCTGAAATATGTCCTATGCTCAAGGCTCTGACCTTTAAAGGTGTAACACTTTTCCATTCATATAGAGATAAAAAGTTGCAGAATAAAGAACAACATTTGTGTTGTTGGAGGTTTACAGTAACATTGCGACCTGATCTACCTGGACAGCTGTAAGAACAAAGTATTCCTACAAAGTTTTCAACAACTGACTACACCCTCTTGACTTTAAAAATGCTTTGCTGAAACCCTTCTGAGAGTTCAGAGTTTTTTGGGCACAAGCTACCTGTTTCTTTGCTTGGCCTCTTCAATAAACTTTTCTCTTTTCCAACTGTGACATTTTGGTTTGTTTGGCCTCCCTGTGCATTGAACACACAAACTTGTGTGCAGTAACAAAAACTTTAAAACCCTCAGAGATAAAAGGCAGATTCCATGCAAAGCAGCACTCAATAGACTTGACAGTGGTTGTGTCGTTATTACAGTTGTGGGGAGACAGTAATGTCTTTATGACCCAAGAAAAATTAACCTCCATCTAGGATTTTAGACTGCAAAACTATAAAATGCAAAAATAGACATTTCCATAATTACAAAGATTTAGAATGTTAACCAATCACAATATATATATATATAGAGAGAGAGAGAGAGAGAGAGAGAGAGAGAGAGAGAGAGGATATATTTTTAAAAAATTAACCCAGAGAAAAAGTATGGACCAGATGACAACAGTGAACACCTATGTTGATAGGAATAAAAGACAATATTAATATATTAACATTTTTAGTCTATAGTCTATCTTTTAGTCTTGTATCTAATAGTCTAATATGACTGTTAGAAGCATTTTTATTGTTGTGTAGGATAAACCTGAAGTTCTAGATAACAGTATGAAGTATTTAGTGGGAGAAGTTTAAAATACTGACCAACTTTACACTTAGCTTTAAAAACATTTTAGCAGGCTTCCCTGGTAGCTCAGTGGTAAAGAATCTGCCTGCCTATGCTGGAGACACGGGTTCAGTCCCTGGTCTGGGAAGATTCCATATGCCATGGAGCAGTTAAGCTCATGCACCACAACTACTGAGCCCACACTCTAGAGCCTGTGAGCTGCAAGAAGAGAAACCACTGCAATGAGAAGCCCACAAACTGCAACCAGAGAGTAGGCCCCCCACTTGCTGCAACTCGAGAAAAGCCATGTGCAGCAACGAAGACCCAGGGCAGCCACAAATAAATAAATATTTTAAAATTTTAGTGGTAATCACCAAAAGAATAGAATCTATAGCTTTCAAACAAGTAGCAGGGAGAAATAAGAAGATAGAAGATGGAAGACCAACAGGAGACAGAAAAGAATATCGCAAAAGAAATGATGGTAAACGAAAAGTACTAACGTTAAAAATGTATGCAATAAATGATCACAATAAATGCAAACGGATTAAGCCAGAAGTCAGAAAACTTCTTTTCTGTAAAGGACTGGGTAATAAATATTTTCAGATACTATGGGTCACATACAATGTCTGCGATTCTTTAAAAACCTGAAAATCATCCTTAGCTTGTGTATGGCTTGCAAGCCGTACTGGCTTCCCTGGTGGCTCAAATGGTAAAGAATCCACCTGCAGTGTGGGAGACCTGGGTTTGATCCCTGGGTTGTACAGATACCCTGGAGAAGGGAACAGCTACTCACTCCAGTATTCTGACCTGGAGAATTCCACACACAGAAGAACCTGGCAGGCTACAGTCCATGGGGTTGCAAAAAGTCAGACATGACTGAATGACTTTCACTTTGCAAGCTGTACAAAAACAGATTTCAGGCCAGATTTCACTCTTGGGAGTAGTTGGTCCACTTGTGAATTAATTTTTTCAGACAAATGTTTTTTCCATGTATACTTGTTTATTTTTTATTGAAGTATAGTTGATTTACAATGTTGTCTTAGTTTTAGGTGTACATCAAAGTATATCATATATTGTTGTTGTTTAGTCCCGAAGTCGCCTCTGACTCTTACAACCTCATTAGACTATACCCACCAGGCTTCTCTGTCCATGGGATTTCCCAGGCAAGAATACTCAAGTGGGTTGCCATTTCCATCTCCGGGGGGATCTTCCCAACTCAGAGATTAAACTTGCATCTCCTGTATTGGCAGGCAGATTCTTTACTACAGAGCCACCAGGGCAGGCCCTATATCATATATATGTGTGTGTTACACTGTGCTCAGTCACTTCATTCATGTTTGACTCTTTGTGACCCCATGGACTGCTTCTCTGTCCATGATATTATCCCATCAAGAATACTAGAGTGAATTGCCATTTCCTCCTCCAGGGGTTGGATCTTCCCAGCTCGGGAATCAAACCTGTGTCTCCTGTGCTCCTGCATTGGCAGGGAGATTCTTTATCACTGAACCACCTGGGAAACCCATCACATATATTTAATTTTTCATATTCTTTTGCCATATGGCTTATTGCAAAATATTGAATATATAGTAGATTTTTGTTTTTTATCTATTTTATATATGGTAGTGGATGGCATCACCGACACAATGGACGTGAGTTTGAGTGAACTCCGGGAGATGGTGATGGACAGGGAGGCCTGGCGTGCTGCGATTCATGGGGTCGCAAAGAGTCGGACACGACTGAGCGACTGAACTGAAATGAACTGAAGTGTGTATATGTTACTCCCAAACTCCCAATTTATCCCTCCCTCCCACCTTTCACCTTTGGTAACCCTAAGTCTGTTTTCTATGTAAATGAGTCTATTTGTGTTTTGTGAATCAGTTCATTTATATCTTTATTTTTTTTGTTCCACATATAAGTGACATATGATATTTGTCTTTGTCTGACTTACTTCACTTAGTATGATAATCTCTAGGTCCATCTAGGTTGCTGCAATTGGCATTATTTTATTGTTTTTTATGGCGGGATAGTATTCCAATGTATATGTGTACCACATCTTCTTTATCCATTCATCTGTTGATGGATATTTAGGTTGCTTCTATGCCCTGGCTACTGTAAATATAGTACCAAAGTGAACACTGGGGTGCATTGCATGTATCTTTTCAAATTATGGTTTTCTCTGGATATATGCCCAGGAGTAGGATTGCAGGATCATATGGTAGCTCTATGATTAGTTTTTAAAGTAACCTCCATACTGTTCTCCATAGTGCCTGTGGCCAATAATGTAGGAAGGTTTCCTTTTCAAAACCCTTTCCAGCTTTTATTGTTTGCAGACTTCTTGATGGTGGCCGTTCTGACTGGTATGAGGTGATGCCTCATGGTAGCTTTGATTTGCATTTCTCTAATAATTAGTGATGCTGAGCATCTTTTCTTGTACCTTTTGGCCATCTGTATGTCTTTGGAGAAATGTTTATTTAGATCTTCTGACCATTTTTTCATTGAGTTGTTCATTTTTGTGATATTGAGCTGTATGAGCTGTTTGTGTATTTTGGAGATCAATCCCTTGTCAACTACATCATTTGCAAATGTTTTCTCCCATTCCATAAGTTGCTTTTCATTTTGTTGTGGCTTTCTTTGCTGTGCAGAAGTTTCAAGTTTAATTAGGTCCTGTTTTGTTGTTGTTGTTGTTTGTTTGTTTTTATTGTCCTTGGGAGACAGAGCCAAAAAGAACTTGCTGCAATTTATGTCAAAAAAGTGTCCTCTGTTTTCCTCTAAGAGTTTTATAGTATCTGTCTTACTTATAGGTCTTTAATCCATTTTGAGTTTACTTTTGTGTATGGTGTTACAGAATGCTCTAGTTTCATTCTTTTACATGTAGCTCTCCAGTTTTTCCAGCACAACTTAACTGAAGAGACTGTCTTTTCTCTACTGTATATTCTTGCCTGCTTCATCACAGATTAATTGACCATAGGTGCATGGGTATGTTTCTGAGCTTTCTATTCTGTTCCATTAATCTCTACTTCTGTTCTTGTGCCAGTACCATGCTGTTTTGATTATTATAACTTTGTACTATAGTCTTAAATCAGTGCACCTGATTCCTTCAGCTCCACTCCCTGCCCCACCCTCTTCTTTTTTTGGCCATGTGGCATGCAGGATCTTAGTTCTCCAGGTAGAGATCAAACCTGTGTCCCCTGTGGTAGAAGCATGAACTCTTAACCACTGCACCACTGGGGAATTCCAGTTCTGTTTTTCCTTCTCAAGATTGCTTAGACTATTCAGGGCTTTTCATGTTAACATTCAAATTAAAAAGATTTTGTTCTAGTTCTGTGAAAAATGTCATTGGTAATTTGATAGGGATTGTGTTGAGTCTGTAGATTGCCTTGGGTAGTATAGTCATTTTGACAGTATTGATTCTTCCATCCAAGAACATGGTATATCTTTCCATCTGTTTGTGTCATCTTCTATTTCTTTTATCAGCATTTATAGCTTTCAGAGTACAGATATTTTGTTTCCTTTAGGTAAGTTATTCCTAGGTATTTTATTCTTTTTGATGTGATGGTAAAAGTGGGATTATTTCCTTCATTTCCCTTTCCCATCTTTATTTGTTAAGTATAGAAATGTAACAGATTTCTGCGTATTAATTTTGTTTCCCACACAGACAAAAATTTTCAGGGTGGAATTTTTAAAGTCAGCTCTATCTTTCTGACAAGAATCTTTAAAAAATCACATAAAAGATTTATAATAAAGGGTGAGGAAGATACTCTATGCATATACAGCTGACCCTTGAACAGCACAGGTTTGAACTATGTAGGTCCAACTATATGTCGATTTTCTTCAACAGGAAATACTGCAGTGCCACATGGTCTCTGGTTGAACTGGGGATGCAGAACCACAAGCAGGGGCTTCCCAGCTGGTGCTAGTGGTAAAGAATCCACCTGCCAGTGCAGGAGATGTAAGAGATGTGGGTTTGATCCCTGGGTTGGGAAGATTCCCTTGAGGAAGGCACAGCAACCCACTCCAGTATTCTTGTCTGGAGAATTCCATGGACAGAGGAGCTACACCCTATAGGGTTGCAAAGAGCTGGACACGACCAAGCAACTTAGCATCTACACAACCACAAGCAGGGAGGTACAGCGAATAGGAGGACCCAGCTGTAAGGTAAATGCAGAGATTGAGCAAAGGGTCAGTGACCTTAACCCTGGGATCACTCAAGGGTCAACTGTATTAACCAAAAGAAAGCTAGTTAACAGATCTCAAAGCAAGGATTCAAGTGCAGGTACTTTATTTGGGAGACGATTCCAGGAAACACAGTTAGGGAGAAAGGAAGAGAAGGAAGCCAGTCAAAGGTATCATCAACCACCTAGCACCATGGCAACTGAAGCTCCACCCCTTGGGGACTCTGGGAGATAGAGCAGAAGGCAGATCAGAGCTTCCACCTGAGGAGCAAGGGGGCAAGAGTGTTTAGTGATCAACTACCCAACTATCCAAAATCACTGCAGATGGTGACTGCAGCCATGAAGTTAAAAGATGCTTACTCCTTGGAAGGAAAGTTATGACCAACCTAGATAGCATATTAAAAAGCAGAGACATTACTTTGCCAATAAAGTTCCATCTAGTCAAGGCTATGGTTTTTCCAGTAGTCATGTATGGATGTGAGAGTTGGCCTATAAAGAAAGCTGAATGCCATAGAATTGATGCTTTTGAACTGTGGTGTTGGAGAAGACTCTTGAGAGTCCCTTGGACTACAAGGATATCCAACCAGTCCATCCTAAAGGAGATCAGTCCTGAGTATTCATTGGAAGGACTGATGTTGAAGCTGAAACTCCAATCCTTTGGCCACCTGATGTGAAGAGCTGACTCATTTGAAAAGACCCTGATGCTGGGAAAGATTGAGGGCAGGAGGAGAAGGGGACAACAGAGGATGAGATGGTTGGATGGCATCACCAACTCAATGGACGTGAGTTTGGGTAAACTCCGGGAGTTGGTGATGGACAGGGAGGCCTGGCATGCTGCAGTCCATGGGGTCACAAAGAGTCGGACACAGCTGAGCAACTGAACTGAACTGAACCCAACTATCATCATTGAGCACTGGCTCTGGGGACGTTGGCTCTCTGGCTTTCTAGGATTACCTTGTGGGTAAGTAGAGTATCCTGCCATGACCATAAAGAAAGCAGCCTTTGAACCTAGACATGAAGCTGAGGGTATATGAGTGGGGTAAGGAGTGCCTTCCACTATACCAATACAACAGTATTAATATGAGTCAAGATTGAATGTAGGGCAAATGGCACTAATAGGTATAAAATGAGAAATGACATAACAATAGAGGGATAATCCACCAAAAGACCAAATCAATCACAAATTAGTTCAAGACACAGCATCAAAATATGCAAAGCAAAAACTGACAGAATTACACAGATAAATTGACAAGTGCACGATCATGGTTGAAGATTTTAACAAACCTCTATTAGGAATTATTACACTAAGCAGACAAAGATTAGTAAGGAAAGCAGAAGATATGGTGGGAAATAGTCCATTGTGATGTGCCAGCTCAGTTGCTCCGTCGTGTCCAGCTCTTTGTGATACCATGGACTGTAGCCTGCCAGGCTCTTCTGTCCATGGGATTCTCCAGGCAAGAATACTGGGGTAGGTTGCCATGCCCTCCTCCAGGGGATTCCTGACCCAAAGATTGAACCAGGTCTCTTTGTGATACTTTATTAAATCTGCCAATTCTCTTTTGCCATGTAAGGCAAGGCAACATATTCACAGATTCCAGGATTAGCACATAGAGTTCTCTGGGAGGGTCACCATTCTGCCACCACACAAACTATGGAAACTTTTGCAGCATGTATACTGGGGACAAAGAGATGCATTAGTGTACTCTTGAGATCAGGGCAAACATATGAAAGGGCAACCATTGACCTATTTTACTTATGGGCATGGAGGCAAAACGTTCTAAATAAAATAGTAGCAAATGAAATTCAGCAATATTTATGTTCAGATTGGGTTCATTTCAGGAGCAGAAGGGTGATTTCAGAAGGGATTCCAAAATCTTTTGATATAATGTGCTACATTAAGAGATTAAAAAAGTCTTTCTGATCATCTCAGTAATTCCATAAAAAGCATTTGATTAAAAAAATCAACATTCATCATGATTTCAAAAAATCTTAGCAAAGTAGAAATAGAAGAGAATATTCTATACCTAATATCTAAAACCTACAATAATCATGTGTATTGATGAGAACTTTATAAGCATTCTCACTAAAGTCAGAGACCAAAAACAAAAGATACTTTGTGTCACCACTCCATTCAGGAATGTACTAAAGGTTCTAGACAACCCAACAGATTAATTAAAAACATAAAGAATTGGATAGAAAGACATGAGCTATGTTTATATACATATAAAGCCTAAGAAATAATTTTATTCCTAGTAATAAACCAATATAAAATTCTAAAACTAATTTGAAAGTTGGTGCACATTTTTGGATATAACCTCAGCGTAATCAATAACATTCCTCATGATCCATTAGAAAAGCAATACACAAAACATACTTTTTGCAACAACAATAAAAACTATAATTTACCTAAGGCTAAATTCAACAAAAATGTACTTGATAATTAAAGAGAAGACACAGCATGATTGAAGTAATGGAAGTCTCAAATAAATGGAGAAGTCATAAAAACCATGTGTGGGATTGGAAGGTTTACTATAGTAAAGATAGCAGGTTGCTCCAAATTAATTTATAAATTCAATTTAAAATGTAATTCCATTTAAAATATCCTCAGAGTTTTATATAGAGCTTGATGTCTCCTTTATATGTGGAGAAAAGGACAAGAATAGCCCAAAAAATCTTTAAAGAAGAGCAAGGTAAGGAAGAGATCAATACTGTTTGTAAAATTATAGTGATTAATACAGTGTGATGTTAGCACAAAGATAGGGAAGGTACCCGGTGGAACAGAACACAGAGTTCAATCCTATTCATCTTGGAAAGCTTAATATTTGTCAGAAGTTGCATTACTGATCATTGGGGTAATAAAATGGTGGTGGGAAAATTAGCTATCTGTATGGCAAAATGTAAAATTTACTTCTTACCTCATTCCCCTGGCTGGATTTTAAACTCAAGTGTGTGGAGCATTATTTTTAAAATTTAGAAGATAACATAAAATTTTAAAAAGCTGACAAATTTGACTCCTTTAAAATATTAAACTTCTTTGCAAAAGTGTTAGTCCCTCAATTGTGTCTGACTCTTTGCAACCCCATGGACTGTAGCCTGCCAGGTTCCTCTCTCCGTGGGATTTCCCAGCCAAAAATACTGGAGTGGGTTGACATTTCCTTCTCCAGGGGATTTTCCCGAGCCAGGGATCAAACCCATGTCTCCTGCATTGTAGGCAGATTCTTTACCACCTAAGTCACCGGGGAAGATGCATGTGCTAAGTCACTTCAGTCATATCTGACTCTTTGCGATGCTGTGGACCATAGCCTGTCAGCCTCCTCAGTTCATGGGATTCTCCAGGCAAGAATCCTGTAGTGGGTTGCCATGCCCTCTTTCAGGGATCTTTCCACCCCAAGGATCAAACCAGAGTCTCTTACATCTCTTGCATTGGCAGGAGGGTTCTTTACCACTAGTGCCACCTGGGAAGCTCCTCCATGAAAAAAGATGCTATTTAATATAAATGTAGTTAAATTAAAACACAGAATGAAAGAAAATGTTTACAGTGTTCCTAGTTAACAAAGAATTGGTTGTCAAAGTATATAATGATTGCCTTCAAATTAAAGAGAAAGAACTAACTTGATTTAAAAAACAATAGGCAAGATTTTGGGGGGTTGGGGAGAAGGAAGGATGAATATGTGGAGTATAGATGATTTTTAGGGCAGTGAAAATACTGTCTGACACCATCATGATGGATACATATACTTATACATTTGTCCAAGTCCATAGAATGTACAACAGCAAGAGAGAACCCTAAAATGTAAACTGTGGATCTCTTATGATAATGATGTGTTAACATAGCTTCATCAGTTGTAACAAATGTACCTCTTTGGTGGGGAGGGGTTGACAATGAATGTGTGGGGGCTGGGGGTATATGGAAAATATTGGTACCTTCCCTTCTAACTTTGCTATGAACCTTAAACTGCTCAAATACAATTTTTTTTAAAGGTCTTACTTTTAAAAAAATAGGCAAAGTTATATGAGGTGACAGTTTATAAAAGGATGGCCTAATGACCAATAAACATGAAATATTGTTTCACTTTTACTGGTAATCAGAGACACATAAATTTTTTTTTAAGTTGCCGTTTCACATCATGAGGTTAGAAAAATATTTAAAGCCTGACAGTACCACATGGTGACTTGGATGTAGATCGAGGAGAACTTTCAAATATTTCTGTTGGAAATGTTAATTTGTACAAAATATTTGGAGAATAATTTGACAACATCTAGCAGAGATTAAACTTGACATTCCCTGTGCCCCAGCATTCCACATCCTTCCTAGACGGATTCTTGCAGGTTGTGGCACAAATGCGCGTGTACAGGGATGTTCGTCATAGCGGTACCAGTAATGACAACAACATGGAAATCATTGCAATGTTCATCGATAGGAGAATGAATAAACTGTGATACAAGCAAGTGAAAAGGAACCCTGCACAACTTGAAAGAACTAGAGCCACAGGCATCAATATCGATTAATCTCAAACACATAATGCAGAAGGAAAAAAAGTTGTACAATGATATCTCGAGTATGATGCCACTTACGTGAAGCTATAATCCTTCAGAACAATGCTATATAATATTACAGAGTGCTCTAAATAGGCAGTAAAGTTCAAAAACTTGACATGAGAAAGATAAATGCCAAATGATTGACAGCAACAGGATCCAGAAAGGATACATAGGGGTTTCCACTTTATCTGCAATATTTAATTTTTTTTCATGAAATAAAAAAAATGTGAAGCAAATATATTTGATAAATCATGGGTATACCATTGGATCTGCAATATTTAATTTTTTTCATGAAAGAAAAAAAATGTGAAGCAAATACATTTGATAAATCATGGATATACCATTGTGCTTCCTGTTTTAATTTGTGTACGTTTCTGTGTCCATTCATTGAAAATGAGTATCTTGCATGTGCTAAACACTGTTTTTAAAACTAGTGGAAGTGCCAAATATCAACATGAATTAACCATTTGTATAAGTGTTAGTTGCTCAATCACGTCCAACTCTTTGCAACCTCATGGACTGTAGCATGCCAGGCTCCTCTGTCCATGGAATTCTCCAGGGAAGAATACTGGAGTGAGTTGCCATTCCCTTCTCCAGGGATCTTCCTGACCCAGGGATTGAACCCTGGTTTCCTGAACTGCAGGCAGATTCTTTATCATCTGAGCCACCAGGGAAACCCTTTAAGAACTAGGGATAAAGCAAACCCTTTCAGCCTCCTAGACCTTATATTAAAGAAAGTGTTTAAGATATTTCATATTTTTTAAAGGGGAAAAAAAAGAGCAAGAGAAAGAAGTAGACGTGAAGACAACGTTTTGAGAAAGATTGGTTGGAATTGTGTAGATTCGATCGTGCTTAATGATCAGCAATTTATGGTGATTAGCTGTCTGTTCATTAAAATGATTTTCTCTAGAGGGATTCCACTGCTGGATTGCAAGCAAGTACAAGAAGAGTGCCACTGGGTTGGTTGAGAGTTTTTTTGCCAAGTGGGGAAGTACAATTAAAAAGCAAAGATTCAGAGAGGTTTCTGGGAAGGTGGCAGAGCAGGAAGCACCAGGAACCTGTGTCTACACCTAGACAGCAATTGCACTGGTAGAATCCACTCAGTGTAACTATTTTGGAACTCTGGAGTCTAGCAATATCTAGGGAAAGCTCAGCTCAGCTCAGCTCAGCTCATTCGCTCAGTCGTGTCCTACTCTTTGTGACCCCATGAATCACAGCATGCCAAGCCTCCCTGTCCATCACCAACTCCCGGAGTTCACTCAAACTCATGTCCATCGAATCAGTGATGGCATCCAGCCATCTCATCCTCTGTAGACCCCTTCTCCTCCTGCCCCCAATCCCTCCCAGCATCAAGGTCTTTTCCAATGAGTCAACTCTTCGCATGAGGTGGCCAAAGTATTTGAGTTTTAGTTTCAGCATCAGTCCTTCCAATGAACACCCAGGACTGATCTCCTTTAGAATGGACTGGTTGAATCTCCTTGCACTCCAAGGGACTCTCAAGAGTCTTCTCCAACACCACAGTTCAAAAGTATCAATTCTTCGGTGCTCAGCTTTCTTTATAGTCCAACTCTCACATCCATACATGACCACTGGAAAAACCATAGCCTTGACTAGACGAACCTTTGTTGGCAAAGTAATGTCTCTGCTTTCTAATATGCTATCTAGGTTGGTCATAACTTTCCTTCCAAGGAGTAAGCATCTTTTAATTTCATGGCTGCAATCACACATCTGCAGTGATTTTGGAGCCCAGAAAAATAAAGGCTGCCACTGTTTCCCCATCTATTTGCCATGAAGTGATGGGACCAGATGCCATGATCTTTGTTTTCTGAATGTTGAGCTTTAAGCCAACTTTTTCACTCTCCTCTTTCACTTGCATCAAGAGGGTTTTTAGTTCCTCTTCACTTTCTGCCATAAGGGTGGTGTCATCTGCATATCTGAGGTTATTGATATTTCTTCTGGCAATCTTGATTCCAGATTGTGTTTCTTCCAGCCCGGCGTTTCTCATGATGTACTCTGCATAGAAGTTAAATAATCAGGGTGACAACATACAGCTTTGACGTACTCCTTTTCCTATTTGGAACCGGTCTGTTGTTCCATGTTCAGTTCTAACTCTTGCTTCCTGACCTGCATATAGGTTTCTCAAGAGGCAGGTCAGGTGTTCTCAGTATTCCCATCTCTTTCAGAATTTTCCACAATTTATTGTGATCCACACAGTCAAAGGTTTTGGCATAGTCAATAAAGCAGAAATAGATGGCTTTCTGGAACTCTCTTGCTTTTTCCATGATCCAGCGGATGTTGGCAATTTGATCTCTGGTTCCTCTGCCTTTTCTAAAACCAACTTGAACATCTGGAAGTTCACGGATCACGTATTGCTGAAGCCTGGCTTGGAGAATTTTGAGCATTACTTTACTAGCGTGTGAGATGAGTGCAACTGTGCGGTAGTTTGAGCATTCTTTGGCATTGCTTTTCTTTGGGATTAGAATGAAAACTGACCTTTTCCAGTCCCGTGGCCACTGCTGAGTTTTCCAAATTTGCTGGCATATTGAGTGCAGCACTTTCACAGTATCATCTTTCAGGATTTGAAATAGCTCAACTGGAATTCCATCACCTCCACTAGCTTTGTTCATAGTGATGCTTTCTAAGGCCCACTTGACTTCACATTCCAGGATGTCTGGCTCTAGGTCAGTGATCACACCATCGTGATTATCTTGGTCATGAAGATCTTTTTTGTACAGTTCTTCTGTGTATTCTTGCCACCTATTCTTAATATCTTCTGCTTCTGTTAGGTCCATACCATTTCTGTCCTTTATTGAGCCCATCTTTGCATGAAATGTTCCCTTGGTATCTCTAATTTTCTTGAAGAGATCTCTGGTCTTTCCCATTCTGTTGTTTTCCTCTATTTCTTTGCATTGATTGCTGAGGAAGGCTTTCTTATCGCTCCTTGCTATTCTTTGGAACTCTGCACTCAGATGCTTATATCTTTCCTTTTCTCCTTTGCTTTTCACTTCTCTTCTTTTCACAGCTATTTAGAAAGGCTTCACAGTAAACTGAGGTTAAGTTCAAATCAGTTTCAGTTCATAGTGTGGTAGCAGCTATATATCCTCCATCTTTCCAGCCCCCTCCCTCCCACAACCCAAGAAGCTTGTGTGTGTTCAAGGAGCAGCTTGTGCAGCTTTCAGGAGCCAGAGGTTCTGTACTCTGATTGCTGCTTCTGCTCATAAAGGTGTAGATGAAGAGGTGAGCAGGCATTGTGGCAACTCCCACTCTGGGTGAAGTGACTTCCAGGGCATTTAAAGGCTGCTCCTCCTTTTTCTCTTTGTACACTTTTGGGAGCTGGACACTAAAGATTAGAGAATTCAAAATACACATATGGGGCAATTAGAAAGTTACCACACATATCCAGGGAAAGGCACAGATTCAGAAAAGAATTGAAAAGACCCAAAATAGTTTACACCTCAGGTTGACCCTCACTTAGCACGGAGACAGCATAAAATGAGAGAGAGAGAGGCTGGGAGGGAGAGAGAGAAAGAAATCAGCAAACCTTTAGAGAAGGGGGAGAATCTGATTTCCATAGTTAGCACATCATTAAATGCCATGTCCAACTTGAAACAAAAAAAAAAATCACAAGGAACAGAAAGAAATAGGAAAGTATCACCCATTCAAAGGGAAAAATAAATAAATCAACAGAATCTGTCCCAGAGAAACAGCAGATGGTAGACCTACTAGACAAAGATTTAAAGTAGCCATCCTAAAGATACCTCAGAAAAACTAAAGAAAGGTGAGAAAGTGAAGAAAATGATGCATGAACAAAATGGAAATATCAATAAAGATACATAAAATGTTAAAAAGAGGGATAGAAATTCTAGATAACATGTGGAAGCAAAACAAGTGTGCAAATAAGCAAAAAGTGGTATATACATAGCATGGAGTGTTATCTAGCTCTAAAAAGAAAGGAAATTCTGACATATGCTACAAGGATGAACCTTGTTAAATCATGTTATGTCTGGACGTTTTATGTTGCTTCTCTTGCTCGGTGATTTTAAAGAGATTGAGTAGTATGATTTTTTCCTTCCTTTTCCAAGCTGAAGTTCTGTTTCCACCTAAGGCATGCCTCTATGTATCGGCTACTATTGTATTTCAAAAAATGCTTGAGACCTTGTGCAGCATTCCTTAATTCTTTCTCTTGCTTGTCACAACTGCGTGAAAACATTGTGACTTTTTTTTTCTCTTAGCTTAAATAAACTCCAAGATTACTGGGAAAAAAAATATGCTAAATGAGATACACCAGAAATGAAAAGACAAATACTGTATGATTCCATTTATGTGAAATACCTAGAGCACTCAAAAATCATAGAGACAGGGGACTTACCTGGTGGTCCAGTGGCTAAGACTGCTTCCAATACAGGAGGTACAGATGTGATCTCTGATCAGGGAACTAGGATCCCACATGCTGTGGGGCTCAACCAAAAAATAAATAAATAAATAAAATAGCCTATTTAAAAAATCATAAAGGTGGAAAGGAGATTAGTCATTTCCAGGGACTGGCAGGAAAGAGGATGGGTGTGTGTGTGTGTGTTTAACAGGTACACTATCAATACGCTTACAGGGCCATATGTTTTGGTAAAGTTTGAAAATTTTTGAAAAGATTTTATGATTTAAAAAAAAAATCACCATTCCCTTCTTACTTCCTTTTTGCTGAAATGGCCAAGGGTGTTTTTGCCATCCAGCCAAGGAGAAGCTGTGCTGAGGATACATCCAGTTGGGTTTATTGAGATGTACGTGTGGGGCTCCCAGATGCTGCACTGTGGAATGAACCACTTTCCACTGGCACTGGTGTAGGAGTGATTTCTAGAAACATGTCACCACCCCGTATGCTGACTCACTGGGCGTTGGTGCAGGTACCGAGCAGAGGCTTTATCATGACAGGAGCGTGCCGGGTGGCACTCAGCACAGGAAGTGGGTGGGCACCAGAGAAGACACGAGATGTGAGGTGAACAGAGCCAGAAGCCAGTCAGTGGAAAATTGTTCTAATCAGACACATCAAACTGTAAACTGAAGATTTGGGTCAGAGCAGTGCCTGGTCAAAACAGAACTTTCTGAAGTCAGGAATACTCTCAGCAACACAGCATAAATAGTTATACAGTTAAATACGTATCACACATTTTTTTTGTCATCGTTGATAATTGCACAAAATAACAGAACGTATAGGTGCAGCCTGGCGGCCAGACGACAGAGTGGAAATGTCTATATGTGAAGCTGTATGTTTTATTCATTCCAGTTATCAACAATAATAAAATTGTGACCAACATTATAGAAGAAACACTGGATTATCTTTCCCTTTTCTCTATAAAAATATTACACTTAAATAACTCTGACAGGTAGTTACTTTGTGGAAATGTTATTTTCTAGATTTTATAATGTCTGTTGTCTTCATTAACTTATTAAAACTTGATTTTGTATTTTGTTTTGATTATTCTAAGCAAATAATCATTTTCACATTTGACTTTTACTAATTACTGTGATTTAGTGATTTGTTAACTGTTTTCCCCAACTGTTTAAACTTTAGGTCCTACAGAACCTGGACCTACCCCAGGACAAATTAATGAGTGTGGTAAGAGGAAAACTTAAGAGGGGCAGAGAGAGTTCTGGAAAGGAAGACATTACTAAAGACAGAGGTGGCTCAAGAAGGGTTTCAGCTGAGCTGTGATCAAGTGGAAGGATCTGAATTCAGAAATATGGCAAATGGTACTCTAAATGAAGAAGAAAATTCTTCATAGCTTTTGTTTTTACTTTAATTTTTTAATTGTAGTATAATTACTTTACAATGTTGTGTTAGTTTCTGCTGTACAACAATGTGAATCAGCTCTAAGTACACATATATCCCCTCCCTCTTGAGCCTCCCCCCAACTCCCCCCATCCTACCCCCCATCTTGGTCATCACAGAGCACCAAACTGAGCTCCCTGAGTTCAGCAGGATCCCATTAGCTACCTGTTTGACACCTAGTAGTGTATATATGTCAGTGCTGCCTTCTCAGCTCATCCCACTCTGTTCTTCCTTCCCTGTGCCCTTAAGTCCAACTTCTACTTTTGCATCTCTGTTCCTGCCCTGCAAATAAGTTCATCGGTACCATTTTTCTAGATTCCATGTATATGTATTATCTTTGTAGCTTTTAAATAATTTCTATCCCTGGATCTGCCCACTCAAATATTCCTAGTCTGTTACTGACACACCTCATCTACCTTCACATCCTTTCTGATTCCACATCCAAAAAGATGTGGTGTGTCTATGGCTTCAAGTAACAAATTAGTGGGAACTTGGTGAGTGTCAAGGAAGAGACTTTCCTAGGATGGATTCTGGGTCGGTGTTCAAGAAGTTTGTGCCACCTAGGCCCTATGCATTGAATGATGCAGAAACAAAGCAAACTCTCTCCCCTTCTCTTCAGTTGTGGTACAATCCGTGAACAGATCATCAGAAATAGAAAAGTCCTATATTTAAGCTCTAGGCTAGAGTCGCCTTCATCCATGAGAAGGAAACAATCATAATATTCAGAAGTCAGGGCAAGAAGTTTTCACATGGGGTAGTGTGGCCTAGATGGGACTTCCCAGGTGGCTCAGTGGTAAAGAATCCACCTGCCAATGGAGGAGATGTGGGTCCATCCCTGGGTTGGGAAGATCCCCTGGAAAAGGAAATGGCATCCCACTCCAGTATTCTTAGCTGGGAAATCCCGTGGATGGAGGAGCCTGACGGGCTAAGGTCCATGGGATCGCAAAGAATCAGATACAACTGAGGGACTGAGCACACATGCACTCACACACAGTGTGGCCTGCATACTGTGACACCACATCCTGAACTTAAGATCATGGACTTAAGAACGTGCATGTGCATATGTGTATGAGAAAGAAAGAGACACAGAAAGACAGAGACTGGAGCAGCCATGTCCTGCACAGGGACTCTGGAGGAAGGGCCACTCCCTTCCCCTCCGCAGCAGCTCAGCCTTCAAAAGTCCAGTGACTCACCGGCACTTCCAGGGGCCCTAGCCTTTGGGTGACTCGGCCCTGAGCAGATTCAGCATGAACCTACCTGACATGAGTAGGGAGAGATAGCATCAGTGACATAGAGGGTCAGCCCCTGGGATCTGGAAATGAGGCTGGAGGCAGGTGGAGACTGCTGAGTGGTTGCTGAGTCCTAGAAGGAAGAACCAAGAGCCTTAACTCCTGGAGATGGGACACTGGGAGCAGGGGCTTGGGACCAGGAATTCCTTCTGCCACTGGCTGATGCCGTGGATCTTGCTGAATTGCAGCAGTGCTCTTGTCATCTGACCAGAAGGCTAGCCTCATGTCATGCTAATGATTAATGTTCTGCTTCCTCCTCACTGCTGCCCTGGTTTTCCAGGTCCCTGAAGGTTAGGGACTGAGCTCTGGCCAGCTCAGAGCTGTTACGTGCGTCACCATGGCCATGTGCTCTGCCAGCCTCCTCCTATATGACTTCCAATGAGAATGCAGAAGACACACCACTTGCTAGGGGTTTAACCTTATAGTCAGAATATGATTTGCCATTTGATGCAATTTCCTCCTTACAACTATCCTCCAAGATGAGTATAGTCATCCATTTTATAGGTAAGTGAGCAGAGACTCAGAGGTGGTACCTCGTGTGGGTCCCACGGATGATCATCTTCATTCTGGTTTTATTCTTCTGTATCTTAACTTTCATGAAATGTACTTTCTTGGTCATTCTTCAGAACTGGGGAGAATAATAGCTACAGGATTGTTTTGAGGCCTAAATGAAATCCTCAGTATGAAAGTGCCTGAAGTGAAAGTGAAAGTTGCTCAGTCGTGTCCAGCTCTTTGCAACCCCATGGACTATACAGTCCATGGAATTCTCTAGGCCAGAATACTGAAGTGGGTAGCCTTTCCCTTCTCCAAGGGATCTTCTCAACTCAGGGATCAAACCCCAGTCTCCTGCATTGCAGGCAGATTCTTTACCAGCTGAGCCACAAGGGGAGCCCAAGAATACTGGAGTGGGTAGCCTATCCCTTCTCCAGCGGGTCTTCTTGACCCAGGAATCAAACCGGGGTCTCCTGCATTGCAGGCGGATTCTTTACCAACTGAGCTATCAGGGAAGCCTACCATGAAAGTGCCTACCACAAGGTAAATACTTAAATAACAATTTCCTTATTTCATCCTATTCTAACTTCTGCATAGAAAACCAGCTCTGCTGACAGAATCCGGACTGGATACACACCTGGTTCAGCACCAGGGCATGTAGTAGGTTGTAATAAATACAAAGAACTTCCCTGGTGACTCATCTGTAAAGAACCTACCTGCAATGCAGGAGACCCAGGTTCAATCCCTGGGTGGAGAAGATCCCCTGGAGAAGGAAATGGCAACCCACTCCAGTATTCTTGCCTGGAAAACCCCATGGACAGAGGAGCCTGGCAGGCTACAGTCCATGGAGTCACAGAAGAGTTGGACACGACTTGGAGACCAAGCAACAACAATAAGCACAACCTTGGATGGATGGATGAACTAATGGATAGTCAAAGGAAGTGTTACATTTCCATTTAGGGTCTGCAAAAACCTAAAGACCATCATTTTCCCCCTCTACTGGGCTTCTCTTGGGTCTATAATGTGAACTCAGATCTGCTCATTTACTGGATTTCTGTTTCCTCATTCATCCTCACAAGTTCACAAGAACATGCTTCTCTATTCTACATGTGCCTCATTGCCAGGTTCCAAGTACTGCTAGCTTGCCTCCTAACTTTTCTTTCCATGTTGCCATCTTGATATTCTGGACCAAAGAGGCTGAACAAGAGAGGATGTGTTTCACTGATCAAGAAGGGGTCCCGAAAGGGCAGGTCTACTAAGATGTAGATTTGTGTGGGCGTAGGGTGCACTCAACTGCAGCATGCTCAGACCACCTGCTGGCTCAGCACCTTTCCAAATAAGCCATATACTGAGAGCCTGGAGATTGGAATCAGAGGAAAGAGCTTTGGATAGTAGTACAAGCAAGAGTTCTACAGTTGCTTCGTCCACTAGCCAGAAGGTCCATTAAGGAAATTTATTTCAGTGTTTTGGAAGCATGAAGATTTTAGTTCAGTCATGGAGACTTCCAGTCATCATTGTGCTCAGTCAGCATATTCAAAGACTGCTTAGAGGGGAAAACCCAGGGCCCTGGGCCATCTGTAAGACCAGGCACACCCACAACCATGATAGGGAGGTCCTCCATTGAGTATCTGTTAGTGGGTTGCAAGAATGACATCTGGTCATCAAGGCAAAAACCACCTCTGGAACCTGATTAATCTATAAAATTAAGAATTTAGAAAGGAATAAAAAAAGTCCACAAAAAAATTTACTAAAGAAGGATGCAGTGACCAAGGAATTCCTTGCTCTTAAAGCCTTCATGTCACACAGCTGAGACGTCTTAGTGATCACCTGGAGACTCCATTCTGCCTCAGGCTCTGTGATCAGGTCAGGGGGAATGGAGGAACCATTTAGGTATCAGTTTGGGGGCGTTCAGCATCAGGCCAGCCTTGGTCTCCTGCTCACTCTGACCTTGCAGTCTCGAGTCTGGTAAGTGGAGTTTCTTTCACCTTACGCTTTTTGATCAGTCTCACCTTATGCTTCTGTGAGTCAGAAGTTCCAGACCTGCATCCTTATCTAACCCTGCATACTTCAGCCTACCTGCCTTGGCATTTTCAGGACTGGAAGCTTGCCTTGTTATCACAAGAATTTGCAGGAATCTGACTCCCCTGTTGCCTGTCAAGCTTAAAGTAGTTTTAGCTCACTTGGAGCTGAAATCTTCTAGGAAAACCTGCATGAACCCATCGCATCAATCAAGTTTTGCACCACAAGCCCATCACACTCCATCTGACCAAACTTGATATGAGACTGCCCTCTGATTGTGAAAGAGTGGAGTTGGGTAGATTAAACCATCCATGCCCAACCTTTCTGTCTGCACATATAATCTGGGGGTTTGGGTGAAAGCTACTGGAACAACAGGACATCCAGGAGTCTCAAGGACATCACAGAGTGTGAAGAAAACAAAATGAACACTTCTACTTCTGAACTAAATCCTACCAAACATTCCAGGAAGCCTGGCTTTTAATTCTGCATGCGTTCATCCACATCACCCTTCCAAGATTTTGGCCCTGAATCATATGCCTTCATTTCAAAGAACCAGTCAATTAAGTATCTTAAACTGCTGTGAAGCAATAAAAATTTCCCTAAACAATAACTATACAGAGGATCACTTCCAAGACTGAGATTTTGTTATCTCATTGCAGGCATTCTAAATTAAGCCCTGGAGGAACATTTTACTGCTAATAAATAATCATTTGTTGTAATGTGTGTTATTGCTGAGATAATAGGCTATGTCAATATCTACTCATGTTATTGTAACTGGGAAATAAGATGGGGGAGTGCTGCTGTGTGTCTCAGTATGGAGGAAAACCAAATGTTAATTTTCATAGTGTCATGTTTGGTTTAAATTATCTATTCTAAAATAAAGGCATGTATTCACCTTCAATGTAATGAATTCATTTGCTATCCAGCCACAGATGATTTCTATCAAATTTCTCTCCAAACCAATTTTATTTGATAGGACACAGAAGAACAAAAACAGTCCACAACTTACCAGTTGATAAATATATTGAAATTCACTAAAAGAGAGTGTTGATGAAATCTTTATATTTAAAAAAAAAAAAAAAAAAAAGAGCATCTCTGTGACAACCTAGAGAGGTGGGATGGGGTGGGAGGTGGGAGGGAGGTTCAAGAAAGAGGGGACATATGTATACCTATGGCTGATTCATATTGATATATGGCAGAAAAGAATACAATACTGTAAAGCAATAATCCTACAATTAAAAATAAATAATTTTTTAAAAAAGAAAAAAGCATCATAATAAACTTGGGAAAATTAATATCATGTGTTAGTTGCTCAGTCATGTTGACTGTTTGCAACCCCATGGACTATGACCCACCAGGCTCCTCTGTCCATAGGATGCTCCAGGCAAGAATACTGGAGCAGGTTGCCATTCCCTTCTCCATGGGATCTTCCTGACCCAGGAATCGAACCCAGGTCTCCTGCATTGCAGGCAGATTCTTTATCGTCTGAGCCACCAGGGAAGACCTGAAAATTAATGTCATAAAAGGTCTAAAAAAAATTTAGCTCAGATTCTTGTGTGTGTTTCCTCCCTACTGAGCAGTATTTCAAAAATGTGTTTATTTTTTTGTAAAATCCTGAATATTGTAGATATTCCGATTTTTAAATATTGTCAACTTTTCAGGTGGAAAATCACAGCCTCTGATTGATCTCCAAGATTTGATTTGAGTTTTTAATTCACCAAAAGGGATTGCTGAAAAATTAACTATTTTTTCCCATGATTTTAAAAAAGTATTTTTTTTCCAAAACAAACTTGGATGGAATGTTACACATGAAATAATTGACTTAAGAAGACTCTAAAGCCACTCCAAGTCTTTTGTTTCCAACTTTATGATCAAGCACCCCTAAGGCTGTATAACTTAGTGGGGATTAATAGGGAGTGAGTCAGCCATAAATAATCAATAAAAAGAAAGCAACTTAGTACAATGGTCTTAAATCCAAGTTCACAGTTTGCCTGACAATGGACAGTCCAGTGAGATTCATAGTGGCCAAGATATAAATCTCCACTAAATAAGCTTCCTAAAAGAAACACTAACCCAACTATATTCTAAAAATTGTGATGTTACATAAAAGGACTTTGAGTTTGCTGATCTTTGTAATAGTGGAAAAGCATTAATAAATGGAAAATCATCCTAAAGTTTTAGGTTTTTCTTTTCAAACCATGGAATAAATTTGGCTTCTGTCACTGACCAGCAAAGTGGCCAGGACTTGAAGGACCAATATCCCAGAGAAAAAGGACATTGAGGAAAGTTGAGCATTTGGCATCATGTTTCTCTGACCTTTTCAAAGCTCAAGCTGTGCAGGTCAAAGTCTAGGAAACTAGGCAGAAAACACTGAAACACAGTGTGGAATTTTCAACAGTCTCATGATCCTTGAGAAACAAGAATTGGATTTCAGAATCTGTCCAGAGGGGAGGGGGTGCACAGTAACCTTCACCTGGAATCCCTGGGGGTTAGTGTACTATTAATATTAAGCCTGTGGGTAAGCCAAGCCTTATAAAGACCACCAGAGCACCTCATGTCAGCTCAATCTTGATTGAACTGAACTCATCTGATCCCATTCCAGCTCACAGAGTAGAGGAAAGCTTCTTTGAAGAAAAATAATAGCATCCAAGGCCATAAATTTTTAAAATCATAGTGTCTAACATTAAAAAAATACCAGGTGGACTCATTTGTGACTCAGATATCAATCAGACACATGCTTAAAAAATAATGGAGATTATCATGTTAAAAAAAAAGTTGAAATCAAGATAGAGAATTTTCCATAGTACTAGATCATTAAGATTGGCTGGATAACACATATATAGGGGTCTTGTTTTTGTATCCATTCAGCCAGTCTTTGTCTTTTGGTTGGGGCATTCAACCCATTTACATTTAAGGTAATTATTGATAAGTATGATCCCATTGCCATTTACTTTATTGTTTTGGCTTTGAGTTTATACACCCTTTCTGTGTTTCCTGTCTAGAGAAGATACTTTAGCATTTGTTGCAGAGCTGGTTTGGTGTTGCTGAATTCTCTCAGCTTTTGCTTGTCTGTAAACCTTTTGATTTCTCCTTCATATTTGAATGAGATCCTTGCTGGGTACAGTAATCTGGGCTGTAGGTTATTTTCTTTCATCACTTTAAGTATGTCCTGCCATTCCCTTCTGGTCTAAAGAGTTTCTATTGAAAGATCAGGTGTTATTCTTATGGGAATCCCCTTGTGTGTTATTTGTTGTTTTTCCCTTGCTGCTTTTAATATTTTTTCTTTGTGTTTGATCTTTTTAAATTTGATTAATATGTGTCTTGGGGTTTTTTGCCTTGGGTTTATCCTGTTTGGGACTCTCTGGGTTTCTTGGACTTGGGTGATTATTTCCTTCCCCATTTTAGGGAAGTTTTCAACTATTATCTCCTCAAGTATTTTCTCATGGTCTTTCTTTTTGTCTTCTTCTTCTGGGACTCCCATGATTATCTTCCAACAAACAAAAGCCCAGGACCAGACGGCTTCACAGCTGAATTCTACCAAAAATTTAGAGAAGAGCTAACACCTATCCTACTCAAACTCTTCCAGAAAATTGCAGAGGAAGGTAAACTTCCAAATTCATTCTATGAGGCCACCATCACCCTAAATATCAAAACCTGACAAAGATGCCACAAAAAAAGAAAACTACAGGCCAATATCACTAATGAACATAGATGCAAAAATCCTTAACAAAATCCTAGCAAACAGAATCCAACAACATATTTAAAAGATCATACATCATGACCAAGTGGGCTTTATCCCAGGGATGCAAAGATTCTTCAATATCCGCAAATCAATCAATGTAATACACCACATTAACAAATTGAAAAATAAAAACCATATGATTATCTCAATAGATGCAGAGAAAGCCTTTGACAAAATTCAACATCTATTTATGATAAAAAAAAATCCTCCAGAAAGCAGGAATAGAAAGAACATACCTCAACATAATAAAAGCTATATATGGCAAACCCACAGCAAACATTATCCTCATTGGTGAAAAATTGAAAGCATTTCCCCTAAAGTCAGGAACAAGACAAGGGTGCCCACTCTCACCACTACTATTCAACATAGTTTTGGCAGTTTTGGCCACAGCAATCAGAGCAGAAAAAGAGATAAAAGGAATCCAGATTGGAAAAGAAGAAGTAAAACTCTCACTGTTTGCAGGTGACATGATCCTCTACATAGAAAACCCTAAAGACTCCACCAGAAAATTACTAGAGCTAATCAGTGAATATAGTAAAACTGCAGGATATAAAATGAACACACAGAAATCCCTTGCATTCCTATACACTAATAATGAGAAAGTAGAAAGAGAAATTAAGAAAACAATTCCATTCACCTACTTAGGAATATATCTACCTAAAGAAACAAAAGACCTATATATAGAGAACTATAAAACACTAGTGAAAGAAATCAAAGAGGACACAAATAGATGGAGAAATATACCGTGTTCATAAATCAGAAGAATCAATATAGTGAAAATGAGTATACCACCCAAAGCAATCTATAGATTCAATGCAATCCCTATCAAGCTACTAATGGTATTTTTCACAGAGCTAGAACAAATAGTTTCACAATTTATATGGAAATACAAAAAACCTCGAATAGCCAAAGCAATCTTGAGAAAGAAGAATGGAACTGAAGAAATCAACCTGCCTGACTTCAGGCTCTACTACAAAGCCACAGTCATCAAGACAGTATGGTACTGGCACAAAGACAGAAATATAGATCAATGGAACAAAATAGAAAGCCCAGAGATAAACCCACACACCTATGGACACCTTATCTTTGACAAAGGAGGCAAGAATATACAATGGAGAAAAGACAATCTCTTTAACAAGTGGTGCTAGGAAATCTGGTCAACCACTTGTAAAAGAATGAAACTAGACCACTTTCTAACACCATACACAAAAATAAACTCAAAATGGATTAAAGATCTAAACGTAAGACCCAAAACTATAAAACTCCTAGAGGAAAACATAGGCAAAACACTCTCTGACATAAACCACAGCAGGATCCTCTATGACCCACCTCCCAGAATATTGGAAATAAAAGCAAAAATAAACAAATGGGACCTAATTAAAATTAAAAGCTTCTGCACAACAAAGGAAACTATAAGCAAGATGAAAAGACAGCCTTCAGAATGGGAGAAAATAATAGCAAATGAAGCAACTGACAAAGAATTAATCTCAAAAATATATAAGCAACTCCTGCAGCTCAATTCCAGAAAAATAAACGACCCAATCAAAAAGTGGACCAAAGAACTAAACAGACATTTCTCCAAAGAAGACATACAGATGGCTAACAAACATATGAAAAGATGCTCAACATCACTCATCAGAAAAATGGAAATCAAAACCACAATGAGGTACCATTTCACACCAGTCAGAATGGCTGCTATACAAAAGTCTACAAGCAATAAATGCTGGAGAGGGTGTGGAGAAAAGGGAACCCTCTTACACTGTAGGTGGGAATGCAAACTAGTACAGCCACCATGGAGAACAGTGTGGAGATTCCTTACAAAACTGGAAATAGAACTGCCTTATGATCCAGCAATCCCACTGCTGGGCATACACACCGAGGAAACCAGAATTGAAAGAGACATGTGTACCCCAGTGTTCATCACAGCACTGTTTATAATAGCCAGGACATGGAAGCAACCTAGATATCCATCAGCAGACGAATGGCTAAGAAAGCTGTGGTACATGTACACAATGGAATATTACTCAGCCATTAAAAAGAATACATTTGAATCAGTAATGAGGTGGATGAAACTGGAGCCTTATTATATAGAGTGAAGTAAGCCAGAAACAAAAACACCAGTACAGTATACTAACGCATATATATGGAATGTAGAAAGATGGTAATGATAACCCTGTATGCAAGACAGCAAAAGAGACACAGATGTATAGAACAGTCTTTTGGACTCTGTGGGAGAGGGCGAGGGCAGGATGATATGGCAGAGTGGCATTGAAACATGTAAATTATCACATGTGAAACGAATCGCCAGTGCAGGTTCAATGTATGATACAGGGTGCTCAGGACTGGTGCACTGGGATGACCCAGAAGGATGGGATGGGGAGGGAGGTGGGAGTGGGGTTCAGGATGCGGAACACCTATACACCCATGGCGGATTCATGTCAATGTATGGCAAAACAAAAACAATATTGTAAAGTAAATAAATAAATAAAACTGAAAAAAAAGATCAGTTGGAAATAAAAAACCTGAAAAATATAATAATGCAAATTAAGCTATAAATATATGTATTTTATAATTAATTATATATAACTAAAGAGAGGATTAAGGAAGATTATTGATGTGATAAATAAAACTAACCTAATTAACAATGCACCTATCTTGAGAATATACTTGTTCTCAACTCATCTATGCCAAATTTGATCAAAATTGATAATTTTCAAGGTCATAAGTCTCAACAAATTTTAAAAGATCCAAATCATGTTCTCTTACACAGAAGAATTAAACTAAAAATAAACAAACAGAAATAATCACTAGAAAATCCTCAGGTAAGCAGTTCATTTAAAAATAAACTTTGGGTCAGGAAAGAAATCTCAATGGAGTTAAATGACATTTTACACTGAATGAAAACGAAAATATGGCATATCAAAATATGTTGGATGCCACAAATGCTGTGCTTATAGAAAAATGTACAACCATCAAATCCATATGTTAAAGAAGAAAGTTTAAAAACCAATGATCCCACTGTCCAGCTAAAACAAAACAAATAGGAGGGGAAAAAAAAAAACCTCTGAGCAAATTAAGCCTAGAATGTAGGTGGAAGGAAATAATAAAGATAAAAGCAGAAATTAGTAAAATAGAAACTCTAAGTATGATAGAGGAAAATCAACAAAGCTGAGATTTGGTTCTCTGAAAGACTAAATATTTTGAAGATTGAAAAAGGAAAAAAAGAGGCCCTATAATCAATATCAAGAATTTTTTAAACAGGAAGTCATTACAGATCATAAACATACTTTAAAGATAATAAGGGGTATTAGAAATAAATTTAGGCACAAAATTTACCAGGAAATGGACAAATTCCTAAGAAAACACAGTTTACCATAAGTGATACAAAAAGAAAAGTGCAAAATCTAAATACCTACTTATAGCCTAAATATGTAATTAAAACTTAAATTTGTAATGATAGCTCAGTTGGTAAAGAATCTGCCTGCAATGCAGGAGACCTGGGTTTGATCCCTGGGTTGGGAAGATCCCTTGGAGAAGGGAAAGGCTACCCACTCCAGTTTTCTGGTCTGGAGAATGGCCTGTATAGTCCATGGGGTCACAAAGAGTTGGAGACAACTGAGCAACTTTCACTTTCCCTTTTCACAGATCTTAAAGATATTTAAAGATAAAAAGAGTTATTAGAAATAAATTTAGGCACAAAATGTACCATTTTTGAGGAAATGGACAAATTCCTAAGAAAATACAGCTTACCATAACTAGTACAAAAAGAAAAGTGCAAAATCTGAATACCTATTTAAAACTTAAATATGTAATTAAAACTTAAATTTGTAATTAAATGCCTTTCCATTAAGAAATCTCCAGGTACAGATAACTTCATTTGTGAATATTTCCAAACCTCAAAGAATATATAATACCACTCTTATAAAAACACTTCCCAAGAATAGAAAAAGAGAAAATACATCCCAGTTTATGTTTATGAGGCCACATCAGAATCTTGATATCAAAGCCTGGCAAGACTAGTAGAAAGAAAGAGAATTAAAGGCTGGTTCTTCTCATGAACATAGATGCGTGACCCAAACAAAATTTTAGCTGATTGAATCCAGCAATTTATAAAAACAAAACCAAAAGCACATCACAAAAAGTTGGATTTATTCCAGGAATGCAGAGTTGATTTAACACTATAAAAATCAATAAAATGCAATTTACCATACTAACTGAATAAAGGGGAAAAAATTGATTATCATGCCAGATGCAGAAAAAGCATTTGATAAAATTCAAACCCCAATGATTAAAAAGAGAAGAATTTATCAAAGTCTATACAGAAGGGAAATTCCTTAATTGGATGAGCAAGTATATACAAAAAACTTAGAGTAAGCTTCATACTTAATTTTGGTATATCAGAAGTTTTCTTCCTTAAGCTAGGAACAAGACAAAGATGCCTAATATCACTTTTAATTTAATATAATAGAGGTCCTAGCCAGTAAGTAAGGCAATAAAAAAAATAGAATGATTAGAAAGGGAGAAATCAAAGTTATTATACATAGACTATTCAAATAATCTACAAACTATTATAATTTAGAAGTTAACTAAAAAAAAAAAAAGAAGTTAACTTAGTAAGGACACTAGATAAAAGATCAATGCAAAAATCTCCTTTATTTCTGTATGTTAGCAATAAAGATTTAAAGATGAAAAATTTAAACATACCATCTGTAATAGCCTCAGAAATATCAAATATCTAGGGCTGTAACTAATAAGAAAATATGGAGGGCTTCTATTTGGAAAATTACAAACATCGTGGAAATAAATTAAAAATACCTAAATATGTGGAGATTTACACTGTGGTAATGGATTAGAAGACTAAAGTTATTAACAAATCTCCACAAGTTGATTTATAGAGTAAATGCAAACTCAGTGAAAATGTCAGCAGATATTTTTTGGTGTGGAAGTCAACAAGCTGATTCAAAAATTTGTGTGAAAAGATAAAAGTCTAGAAATAACCAAAATAATTTTAAAGAAAAACCTATTTGTAGAACTTATACTCTCATACATTAAAACTAATGATAGGTTATTGTAATAAAGTCAGTGTGCCATTCACACAGTGAGAGACAAACTGAGAAATGAAACATAACAGAAAGCATAGAAACAGTACCAAATATATAGTCATTTGAGTAAATGACAAAGATGATTCTGATGTGCAGTGAGAAAAAGACGGTCTTTCAGTTCATGGTGCTGGACCAATAGAATATCCAAAGCGAAAAAAAGAAATCATACTCAAAATCAGTTCTAGGTGGATTATATATGTCCATAAGGAAGGCAAAAACCGATAAAATTCTAGAATAAATTACAGGAAAATATCTTCGTGCCTTTTGAGGTAGGGAAAGACTTTTTAAAAGCACTAAACATAGTGTTTAGAAGTAAATAATAAACAAGTAAATAATACATAATAATTGATAAATAGGGCTACACAAAGTTAAGAAACTGTTGATCTAACAACAATACTAAGAGAGTGAAAAGGCAAGTTAAGAAGTTGGGAGATGATACTTTGCAATACACATAACCTGGAAAGGACACATATGTAAATGTGTAAAATATATGAAAAATGTTAAAAAAAAAAAAACCTCTTAGATAATAGAGAAATGGGCAAAATACATAGAGAGGAACTTCATAAAAGAAAATATATAAATGACAAATAAGCATATAAAAAGGTGCTCAAAATCATTAGTTATCAGATAAATGTAAATTCAAATAAGATACCCACCTGCAGAGCTATAATAAAAAGGACAGACAGTACTGGGTTTTGGCAAAGATGTGGACCAAGCAAAACTCTCATATCCTGCTGGTATGTGTGTAATTTGGTAAAAACCACTTTGGAAAACTGTTTAGCATATCAATAAAAGTAGAATAGATTTATACCCAAGGAGCCAGCAACTTCACTTCTTAAAAGATTAAATTGATAAATACCTACTAGGAAGACTGATTAAGAAAATACACTAGCCATTATTATAATGAAAAAGGAGACATCACTAAAGATATTCCAGAAATTGAAATTAGGATCCAGAATATTTAAAAAAGAATTTATGCCAAAAAATGAAAATTGAGGGAAAAATGGACAATTTTCTATAACAAGACAACTTTTCAAAACTCGTATTAAGAAGAAATAAAAAATCAGAATAGTCCTGTAATTACTAAAGATATTAAATCTGTAGTTAAAAACTTCCACTCAAACAAAAGTCTATGTCTATATGGCACCACCATTGAATTCTACCAAACATTTATCTTAAACAATGAATAAAATTGAGGAAACCACTTAACCTTACACGATGCTAGTAGATTCTTGTTTCAGGCAAATGACACCGTGAGCTTTGAACAAGGGAGAAGGAATTTGGTCCTAGAATAAAAAATAATTTTACAACCATGATAAATATTGTTTATTGATTTCCAATATTAGAGTCAATCTATAGGGATTGAGGGCAGGAGGAGAAGGGGACAACAGAGGATGAGATGGTTGGATGGCATCACTGACTTGATGCACATGAGTTTGGGTGAACTCCTGGAGTTGGTGATGGACAGGGAGGCCTGGCGTGCAGCGATTCATGGGGCCACAAAGAGTTGGACACGACTGAGCGACTGAACTGAACTGAACTGATAGGCAAACCTCGAAATAAATATTTAACTATCATGTAACAGCGAAATGTACATAACATCAGCTTTGACAGTAAAATTGTTGTTGTTCAGTCACTAAGTTGTGTCTGACTCTTCGGGACACCATGGACCAGAGTTTGCTGAAATTCATGACCATTAAGTCAGTGATGCTATCTAACCATTTCATCCTGTCACCCCCTTCTCCTTTTGCCATCAATCTTTCCCAGCATGAGGGTGTTTCCCAGTGATTCAGCTCTTCACACCAGGTGGCCAAAGTACTGAAGCTTTAGCATCAGTCCTTCCAATAAATTTTCAGAGTTGATTTCCTTTAGGATTAACTGGCAAGATCTCTTTGCAGTCCAAAGGACTCTCAAGCACCACAACTTGAAAGCATCAATTCTTCAGTGCTCAGCCTTCTTTATGGTCCAGCTCTCACATCCATACATGACTGCTGGGAAAACCATAGCTTTGACTATACAGACATTTATCAATTAACAGATGTCTCTGCTTTCTAATATGCTGTCTATGTTTGTCATAGCTTTCCTTCCAAGGAGCAAGCATCTTTTAATTTCATGGCTGCAGTCACTGTCCACAGTGATTTTGGAGCCCAAGAAAATAGGATCTATCAAAAGTGGAAGTTTAAAATTGTAGGAAAGGAAAGAGGCAGTAATACCCTCATATTGCAAAGTAAGGAATCAATATATACTGCTGCCAGTTGATGGATCAGGAAACAAAAGTCTAGATGTAGCATTTAATTTACAAAGGTAACCAAAAGAAAGGGGAAAATAACAGTAAAATTATCAAATATTGAGAGAGGAGGGAAAGGAGATAAAACAGTAAAAAATGTGCTTAAATTTTCTGCGCTCTGTCAACTAGTTACATAGTATTTACAAGTATTTACTATGGGGTCGCACAGAGTCAGACGCGACTGAAGCAACTTAGCAGCAACAGCAGCAACATAGCATTTACATTGTATTAGACCTTATACTAATCTAGAAATGATTTAAAGTATACTGGAAGGCTGTGCGTAGGTTATGCAAATGCTGCATCATTTTATGTAAAGGACTTGAGCATCCTTTAATTTTGGTACCGACAGGGATCCTAGAACCAACCCCCTGCAGATACCAAGGGAGAACTGGATGACTTTAACAGTTAAGAAAAAGATAAAATAAATATATATGTATATATTCTTACAGGACGGTCATGAGGATTAAATGCAGTGAAGTATAACAAGTGCTTGAGAAAGAGTAGGCGTTCAATATCTGTCAGTTTTTCCTTTTTATTGCAATTGCAATCTGAACATTGATTCGGTCCTTTGCTCTTCTCCTTCCCTATTGGATAGTTTGGTCTGTTGCCATCACACTTCGCATTTCTTTATAGTAAGAATATTTTAACTTTTAATCAAAATTGCCCTTATTACTAAATGGCTTGCCTATTATTTTTAGAGAATTCCCATTACTTTAAATAGTCCAGAGAGATCTTTAGGAGAGGGATCTTCAGGAGAAGCGCTTAACAGAAGACCTCAAAGCATTCCACAGAAAGAGCTGCTTTCCTTCCCATGGAAATAAGATAAATGCTCTGTTTCTATGGTTACTATTCTTCTTTTATTAATGCTAAAAATCTCCAGTTTTAGCCTCCTAAATAAAAGTAAGGAGATGCGCTGATCTTTAGTAGCATGAATGTATCATTGACATTTTCCAGGCTACTGTTATTTAACTGCACTGTTTTTTATTATACTATGGTGCAGCCAATACTGTCAGACTTTATACACATAAACTCCGCTTTTCAAGAGTTTCTCAAACTGCTAAAAAGCTGCATGCCTGGCAGGAACTTCCCCCTAAAATGTACCATCCATCAGGGTCTTTTCAAATTATAGGTGATTATTTACATTCTGATCTTCAGATTACTAGTCTACACAATACATGAAGTAGAACCTTTCTCTTCTGAATGTTTACCAGTTTCTTGAGATTCTTCACTTAACAACATGGATTATGCTAGAGCCTGGACATGTCTGACTCGTATCAACTTTCCTTTACTTCTTATTATGATCTTGATTGCCTGGTCATTTTAAGTGAAAAGTGACAGATATATTGGAAGGGTATCTGAGGGGTCAACCAGGAGATTTACACTTAGTTTCGGGAGTTGGTACATGTGCAGAGAAGGACTGAAGGATGGTGAAGTACCACCATCGTAAGCACATCAAGCACTGGCTTCATGCAGAAAGCCAAGAAAATGGCAAGCAGGAGAGATAAAGTATGATCCGGTTTATGAAGTTCAAGTTCAGGTGGAAGCTCTCTCTGCTGATAAGAGTCAGGTAGGCTCCCCCTGGCTCTCAGCCATCTCTGTTTCGACATCAGCACAAGTCTAATTGTAGTTTTTTTTTCTTTGGCTGCTTATAGGACCTCCTATTTTTCTTTGTTTTTCCTGTGATTTTTTTCAAACATTCATCTCAGTTGGAATTCACGGGACTCATGACATCTAACGGTGAACATCTTTCAACAGCTCTGAAACATTCTGTTTGAACAGTGCCCACACCCTATTATCTCCCCATGGCAACCAAATTATGCACAGGTTAGAGCTTCTAACTCTATCCTCTTGGTCCCTTAAAGTCTCTTTCACATTCCCCATCCCTCTTCTCTCCAGATGTTATTTATGTCTTGGGGTTTATCTGCCATTCACTTTTTTCTCTGTATATCAGCTGTGTCTAAACTGCTACAAAAGCAGTTCATTGATTTTATTATATTCACTTTAAACATATTAAGTGAGTTATTCTGGGCCAGTTATTTTCAATTCCTGAAGCATTTGGGGATTCATTTCTGTTTTGTGTTGTTTCTGGTAAATTTCACCTATGACATCTTCTTTCCTTGAGAGTTTTATGAATGTTGCCTGACAGTCTGGGAAAGTTATCTGTGCAGAAATTCTTCCCGGCTGGATTGGAAGCTGAGTTCCTCAGGAGAGGATTAGCCCTTGCTCCTCAGAGACACCAATCCTGAACCAATATAAATTAAAATTTCAACCTGAGTTTTCTGTACTGCCCGGGTAGTGTGGATTTAGACTGCTGGCTTGTGGGTATGAATTCTCAGGGGGAGGAGCTGTTGTTCAGTCACTCAGTCGTGTCTGATTCTTTGTGACCCCATGGACTGCAGCACTCCAGACTTCCGTGCCCTTCACCATCTCCCAGAGTTTGCTCAAATTCATGTCCGTTGAGTTGGTGATACCATCCAACTCTCTCATCCTCTGTTGTACCCTTCTCCTCCAGCCCTCTATCTTTCCCAGCATCAGGACCTTTTCCAATGAGTAGGCTCTTCACATCAGGTGGCCAAAGTATTGGAGCTTCAGCATCAGCCCTTCCAATGAATTTTCAGAGTTGATTTCCTTTAGGATTGGCTAGTTTGATTTCCTTGCTGCCAGTTCAGTTCAGTCGCTCAGTTGTGTCCGATTCTTTGTGACTCTATGGACTGCAGCACACCAGGCCTCCCTGTCCATCAGCATCTCCTGGAGTTTACTCAAACTTATGTTCATTGAGTCGTGCTGTCCAAGGGACTCTCAAGAGTCTTCCCCAGCACCACAGTTCAAAAGTTTCAATTCTTTGGTGTTCAGCCTTCTTTATGGTCCAACTTTCACATCTCTACATGACTACTGTAAAAACCATAGTTTGACTAAATAGACCTTTGTCAGCAAAGTGATGTCTCAGCTTTTTAATATGCTGTCTAGGTTTGTCATAGCTTTCCTTCCAAGGAGCAAGTATCTTTTAATTTCATGGCTGCAGTCATCATCTGCAGTGATTTTGGAGCCCAAGAAAATAAAGTCTGTCACTATTTCCATTATTTCCCATCTATTTGCTGTGAAGTGATAGGACTCGATGCTATGATCTTCGTTCTTTGAATGTTGAGTTTTAAGCCAGCTTTTTCACTCTCTTCTTTCACTTTCATCAAGAGGCTCTTTAGTTCCTCTTCACTTTCTACCATTAGAGTGGTATCATCTGTATATCTGAGGTTGTTGATATTTCTCCTGGCAATCTTGATTCCAGCCTGTGCTTCATCCAGCCCAGCATTTTGCATGATGTACTCTGCATATAAGTTAAATAAACAGGGTGACAATATACAGCCTTGACATACTCCTTTCCCAATTTTGAATCAGTCCATTGTCCATATCTGGTTCTAACTATTGCTTCTTGACCTACATACAGGTTTCTCAGTAGGCAGGTAAGGTGGCCTGGTATTCCCATCTCTTGAAGAATTTTCCATAGTTTGTTGTGATCCACACAGTCAAAGGCTTTAGCATAATCTATGAAGCAGAAGTAGTTTTTTTTAATCTCCTTGTTTTTTATATGATCCAACAGATGTTGTCAATTTGATCTCTGGTTCCTCTGCCCTTTGTAAATTCAGCTTGTACATCTGGAAGTTCGTGGTTCACATACTGTTGAAGCCTATCTTAAAGGATTTTGATCATTACCTTGCTAGCATGTGAAATAAGAGCAATTGTGTGGTAGTTTGAACATTTTTTGGTATTGCCCTTGTTTGGGATTGGAATGAAAATTGACCATTTCCAGTCCTGTGACCACTGCTGAGTTTTCCAAATTTGCTGGAATATTGAGTGCAACACTTTAACAGCATCATCTTTTAGGATTTGAAATAGCTCAGCTGGAATTCTATCACTTCCACTAGCTTTGTTTGTAGTGATGCTTCCCAAGGTCTACTTGACTTCACACTCCAGGATGTCTGGCTCTAGGTGAGTGATCACACCATCTGGGTCATTTGACCTTTTTTGTACAGTTCTTCTGTGTATTCTTGCCACCTCTTCTGAAATCTCTTCTTTTTCTGCCAAGTTATTTGTTTACTCGCATTTAAAATGACACCAGCTTCCCCGGTGGATCAAACGGTAAACAATCTGCCTGCAATGTAAGAGACCTGGGTTCAATTCCTAGGTCAGGAAAATCCTCTGAAAAAGAAAATGGCAACCCACTCCAGTATTCTTGCCTGGAGAAGCCCATGGACAGAAGAGCCTGGCTACACTTCACAGGGCCCCCAAAAGTCAGACACAACTAAGCAACTAACACTTTCACTTTTCACTCAGTTTTTAGTGAGGAGGGTCCTTCAGGGTATCTTATCAATCACACCTTTGGAAACAGAAGCCCCAAAGCCTGTTCTGTCGAAGTTGATGATTTTCTGCTAGGTGCTAAGCCTGGAGTTTCCACAGGGCTCCAATTTCATGAATGCCTCATGCTACAAGCTATTACATATAAGTTACTACTAGAAGAAGTGATTCTGGGCTTCCCTGGTGGCTCAGTGGTAAAGAATCGCTTGTCAATGCAGAGACATGGGTTCAATCCCTGGTCCAGGAATATCCCACATGGCGCAGAGCAACTAAGCCCATGCACCACAACTATTGAGCCTGAGCTCTAGAACCTGGGAGCCTCCGCTACTGAAACCACATGCTACAACTACTGAGGCCTGTGCACGGTAGAGCCTGTACTCTGCAACAAGAGAGGCCACCATAATGAGAAGCCCGAACACCAAACTCGAGAAAAAAGCCCAGCAGGAGAGACCCAGCACAGCCAAAAAGAAATAAATAAAAATTTTTCAAAGGAATGATTATTTCTTACCTAACTTCAGAACTCAATTAGGCAGGTGACTGAAACTATTTGGGGGGGGGAGTTTGAGGGTGGGAAGCCTCAGTGATATGGGAGCTATATTTTCACATTTTAAAATGGCTCAAACATTCTTCACTGTTGCCATTGCTGGAACAGTGGGAAGCTTGGAATGGGGTTTATAATGCAATCATTCTTCCAAATGCATAACATGGCACCAGTCCGAGCTCTTATAACTAGCTCTGAAATGAGCAGAATGGTTCCAGATTCTACTGCAGCCGGGGAAAGTGGGAAAGTGATTTGTTGATTTATAGGGAATGATAGAGCCCGTTAAAGTTATTGTTCGAGTTTGTTCTGTCCATCATCTTTCCTTTCTTCCCCTTCTGCTCTTTATGTCCTTCTTCTTTCTATCATATATTTACAAAAGTCACTGGTTTGAAAATTCCATTTAGAGATCAATACCAGCATTCATAAGTCAAGCAAGATGAAACTATACATCCCAGTTAGCTATTTTCCAGAATTAGAATCTTCTTTTTTATAAGGAATCTATTTCTTAACAGTTATTGTATGATTTTAAGTCTGGAAGGCAATCAAATAAAGAAAATGGAAAAAAATACTTAGTAATAATTCTCTGTAAATTAGAAATTCATAAGACATAGTTAATGTTAATAGAATTCAGTTAAGATATGTTCTCTTCTTAATTTTTTGGGACACCTGTGAATTCACTGCCAAACTGTTATTTATAACTTGCTTGTGTTCTATTCTCCCATCTTATCCCCTTACTTCCTCACCCACCCAAATCATCACTATCCTGAATTTTGTGTTAATTCTTCTCTTGACATTTTAGTTTGTAGTTTTATCAAGTACCTTCATATGTTTAAAGAATGTATTGTTTGTCTCGTTTATTGTTTCCTTTGCTGATTTTTGTTTTTATTTTCGCTACCCTAGGAGGTGGGTCAAAAAGATCTTGCTGTGGTTTATGTCAAAGAATGTTTTTTTCCTGTGTTTTTCTCTAAGAGTTTGTGCCTTGTCTTACATTTAGGTCTTTAATCCATTTTGAGTTTATTTTTGTGTATAGTGTTAGGTAGTGTTCTAATTTCATTCTTTTATATAATCCTCAGAATGGGAGAAAATATTTGCAAATTAAGCATCAGACAAAGGATTAATCTCCAAAACATACAAACAGCTCATGGAGCTCAATATATATTAAAAAACAAACAACCCAATCAAAAAATGGGCAGAAGACCTAAATAAACATCTCTCCAAGGAGGACATACAGGTGACCAAGAAGCACGTGAAAAGATGCTCAACATCACTAATTATTAGAAAAATGCAAATCAAAACTACCATGAAGTATCACCTCATACCAGTCAGAACGACCATCATCAAAAAATTTACAAACTATAAATGCTGAAAAGAGTGTGGAGAAAAGGGAACCCTCTTACAGTGTTAGTGGGAATGTAAATTGATATAGCAACTGAAGAGAACAGCGTGGAGGTTACTTAAAAAACTAAACCTAGAACTACTGTGTGTGGGGTGTGTGTGGGGGGGGCGGGCGTCTGCTCAGTCGTGTCTGACTCTTTGTGACCCCATGGACTGTAGCCCACCAGGCTCCTCTGTCCATGGACTTTTCCAGGCAAGAGTACTGGAGCGGGTTGCCATCTTCTACTCCAGGGGATCTTCCCAATCCAGGGACTGAAACTACATCTCTTGCATCTCCTGCACTGGCCGGTAGATTCTTTACCACTCTACCACCTGGGAGGCCTGGAGCTACTACATGACCCAGTAATCCCACTCCTGGGCATATACCCTGAAAAAAACAATTCAAAAGGACACATGTATCCCTATATTCACTGCAGCACTATTTACAATAGCCAGAACATGGAAACAACCTAAATGTCCAGCAACAGATGAATGGAAAAAAAAGATATGGTACATATATACTATGGAATATTACTTAGCCACTAAAATGAAATAGGTTCATTTGTAGAGATGTAAATGGACCTAGAGTCTGTCATACAGAGTGAAGTAAGTCAGAAAGAAAAAAACAAATATTGTATGTTAAAAAACATATGTGAAATCTAGAAAAATGGTACAGATGAACCTCTTTCCAGGCAGGAATAGAGATGCAGTCATGGAGAACGGACATGTGGGCACAGCAGGGAAGGGGAGCGTGGGACAAACTGGGAGGTTAGGACTGACATACATACACTGCCCTGTGTTCAGCAGGGACGCTGCTGTATAGCACAGGGAGCTCAGCTCAGTGCTCTGTGATGGCCTGGAGGGCTGGGATGGGGGATGGGTGGGAGGGAGGCCCGACAGGGAGCGGGGGTATATGTGTGAGTATGGCTGATTCACTTCTTTGTCCAGCAGAAACTAATGTAACACTGTAAAAGCAATTGTATCCCAATAGAAAATTTAAAAAATAAAGTACATTGTAAATTTTCAGAGCACTCTGTTATAGAAATGGTCAAAGGACAGTGAAAAATCCATTAGAAGTTGAAGACATTTGAGCTGAGTTTTCAGAAACCATCTACTTATAAAACATGGATTAGAAACATGCTCTCTAAATTAGAAAAACAATCTTATCTGAAAGTAAAAAAAAAAAAAAAAACCAAAGAAACCAAAAAAAAAGAATAAAAAACCACCACCACCAAAAATCAATGTATTGTTTAGTTTCACTCATTGTTGAACTTTATAAAAAGGATATGTAATGTTCTGAAACTTGCTTTCCAGTTGTTGCAAAGATAAATTACAGTCTGTTGACTCTCGGCCCTGCCTTGTGTGTGTGTGCTAAGTTGCTTCAGTCATATCTGACTTTTTGAGACACTATGGACTGTAGGCCTCCAGACTCCTCTATCCATGGGATTATCCAGGCAAGAATACTGGAGTGTGTTGCCTGCCTTTCTCCTGGAGATCTTCCTGAACCAGGGATCGAACCTGTGTCTCTTTATCTCCTGCATAGGCAGGTGGGTTCTTTACCACTAGCACCGCCTGGGAAACCCCAGCCCTGTCTTCCTTATGGACAAACTGGAGGTTCTTTCTGACTTCAGTGGAGAGGGCAAGACAGGGCAGGACTAGCTGTCATTGTCTTTATGTGCATGTGTCTGTGTGTGTTTCTAATTTTTAAATTAATTTTATATTGGAATATAGTATTGGATGAACAATGTTATGTTAGTTTCAGGTGTAAAGCAAAGTGATTCAGTTATACATATACTTGTATCTATTCTTTTTCAAATTATTTTACCATTTAGGCTATTACAGAGTATTGAGCAGAGTTCCCTGTGCTGTACAGTAGGTCCGTGTTGGTTATCTGTTTTAAATATAGCATTATGTACATATCAATCTCAAACTCCCAATCTATCCCTCTGGTAACTGCTCTCTAAGTCTGTGAGTCTGTTTCTATTTTGTAAATAAGTTCATTTGTATCTTTTTTTTTTTAGATTCTGCATGTAAACAATACCATATTAATCTTTGTCTGCCTTACTTCACTTAGTGTGATAATCTCCAGGTCCATCCATGTCGCACATGGCATTAGTTCATTCTGTTTTGTGGCTGAGTAGTATTCCGTTGTACATATGTACCACATCTTTATCCATTTATCTGTCGATGGGCACTTAGGTTACTTCCACATGGTGCTATCACTGGCCTTTCATCTGGGCGGTGTTCCCATTTCAAGGGACTTACTCTGCATTCTAGCTCCCCCAGGAATATCATGAGCTGTCTTAAAATGAGATCCGATTCTCTGCCATTAGAGAAAACTAATTCAAAGAAAACTAATATTCTTGAATAAATTCAACCCAGTACTCTGAGTATTGTTTCAATGTTTGCTGAAAATTCTCTTGTTAAAAGAGTCTCCTTTAATCTCCTAATGGTAACACATCCACAGGTGACATGCCTGATCTCTCCAGGCTCTGAGGTCTCCCCATTGTACATGGGCTCAGGGAGGTAGAATTTTGACAAAAACTCTGGGGTTGGCAGAGGAGGAACCATAGATTTTTCTCTTTGGAAAGATCACAATATTTTTCTGTAGGGAAAATGTCTTCTTAGCCCTGTTGTTGTTCATTAGCTAAGTTGTGTCCAACTCTTTGTGACCATGGACTGCAGCATGCCAGGCTTCCCTGTCCTTCTCCATCTCCCGGAGTTTGCTCAAACTCATGTCCATTGAGTTGGTGATGCTTTTCAACCATCTCGATGTCCTCTATCATCCCCTTCTCCTCCCGCCTTCAATCTTTCCCAGCACCAGGGTCTTTTCCAATGAGTTAGTTTCAGCTTCAGCATCAGTCCTGTTAATGAATATTCATGGTTGACTTCTAGGATTGGCTGGTTTGATCTCCTTGTAGTCCAAGGGACTCTCCAGAGTCTTCTCCAGCTTCACAATTCGAAAGCATCAGTTTTTCAGCACTCAGCCTTCTTTATGGTACAACTCCATGACTCCTGGAAAAACCATAGCCCTTAGCCTTTACCCTTGAGAATAAAAGGCAACGCTCGTTAAGTAGCTTGAGTATCAGTGAATTCTCCATACAGTAGGTCCCCTATATACAAACCTTCAAGTAGTGAACTTTCAAAGATGGCAAACATGTCACATGTCCAGTCACGTTAAGTTAGCTCACGGTCCGGCACACTGTCACCCATGTGCCTCCTCTACAAGTGGCTGTGCTTTTGTGGGCTTTACTGTGCAGTACTGTATAGAGAGGAGTATCTTTATTTCAAGCCCAGGATGTACCCAGACATCACTGGATCATTTTTTCAAAAGAGCAGACAGAACTGAATCCAGCACAGAATCAGAACCTGTGCCATCCACATCAGACATGAGTGAAATGGCAACTTTCCCTCCATCTCCCATTGCTGACGATCCTTCAGCTCTACCATCTTCCACCTCCCCTCCCTCTGCCAGTCAGTAACTCTTCTTGCCTGTTCACTTGATGCCTGTGTGCCAGCTGTTGTACTAGGGGCTGTACTTTTCAAGGTACTGCACTGTAAGATTAAAAATGTTTTCTTTGTGTTTGTTTTTGTGTTTTTTATGTTATTATTTGTGTGTAAAGTGTCATAAACCTGTTACAATCCAGTACTATACAGCCAATTGTGTTAGTTGGGTGCCTGGGGCTAACTTTGTTGGACTTACGAGCAAATTGGACTTACAGACATGCTCTTGGAATGGAACTCATTCATCTGTCGGGAATGTACTGTATTTGACTTAATTCCCCAGGGGTCAGAGGAACACTGCTGCTACTGCTGCTAAGTCGCTTCAGTCGAGTCCGACTCTGTGTGACCCCATAGATGGCAGCCCACCAGGCTCCCCCATCCCTGGGATTGTCCAGGCAAGAACACTGGAGTGGGTTGCCATTTCCTTCTCCAAGGCATGAAAGTGAAAAGTGAAAGTGAAGTTGGGACTGATTTCCGCCTGAGTGAGTCTCAACCCCTGCCACAGCCACTGCTAACAGTAAACATTTATTGAGTGTTTACCTGCATTCAGAGCTTCCCTGGTGGCTCAGATGGTAAAGTGTCTGCCTGCAATGCGGGAGACCTGGGTTCGATCCCTGGGTTGGGAAGATCTCCTGGAGAAGGAAATGGCAACCCACTCCAGTATTCTTGCCTGGAGAATCCCACGGACGGAGGAGCATGGTAGGCTATAGTCCATGGGGTCGCAAAAAGTCGGACACGACTGAGCTTACCTGCATTCATGAGTATTCAGGGTTTCTGTGTTCACGACAACCATATGAAGTAGTTGTATTCATCTTCGTCCCACAGAGGGAGAGGTCAGGGTCAGGCAGTTTGTCAGGAAGGACTCCGACTCCCACCTTTAGGGAAACCGTCGACACTCCCCACCTCCACCTGACAGTTTGTCACAGTTGGACTCAGCCTGTGAACAAACTGCAGAACCAGGGAGCCTTGGCAGCATCTCCTGGGTGGAGGGTGGTGGTTGGGGTCGGGGGGTGGGTAGGGAGAGGGATGGCAGGGTGGTTGGATGCTGCTGCCAGCAGGTTATCAGATGCCAGACTGACCCCTGAGTCCCTGGCCCCACCCCTCTTTGAAAGGTGAAAAGGGTGTCAGTGACCAACATTGTTTTAACTAAAAAAAAATTGAGGGGACTTTCCCGTCAGTCCAAGGGGTTAAGACTCTGCTTCCAGTGCAGGGGCCACAGATTCTATCCCTGGTTGAGGAATTAACATCCCGCATGCTGCAACCAAAAAAATTTAAAAATTAAACATTAAAAAAAATATATTTGTAACCTTTTTTCAACCAAGCTCTGGGCCTCACAAGCTTGTTCCTTGGGGAGGAGGTAATGACAGAGCAGGAGGAAAAGGTTCAGATAACAGTAGTCACTTGGCATTGGCCCTGAATGGCTCCAGCAGTTTCTGAAGTCTTCACTGTCTGGCCCTTCCCCCTCGAGGTCCCAGTCTAATCAGCCCGATGAAAGGTGACTGGCCATCCTGTGCCTTCCCCTAAAGGCATAAGTGCAGCGCCACCCCTCCTCCCACGCCCCACCTCCGGCCCAAGAGACTGAATAACAGCCGCGTAAGCACCTGTCCAGAGGCTACCCATCATCCTAATGTTTGATTCGCTGTCACTCACTTGCTCGCAAACCTGCTGTGTCATTTGAGGGCTTCCTTAGCACTAAGCAGATTTACCGCAAGGCAGTCATCACAAGAGAGAAAATGAACCTCTCCTGGCTGAAAAGCACAGAGGAAACCGTGTCCCCACCCCCCACCCCTTTCCCGGTTTCTTCCTTCTTTTTATTGTCTGTTAGGTATTGTTCACTGTGAATAAGATTTCCTGCAGCAACTGGCCTCCAGAGGCCAGGTCTCCACTTAGAACCTGTTTACCTTAGAGGGTGTAACATTTTGACTCAATTTCACAGCTCTTAGCATCCAGCCCTAGTTCTCTCTGAAATGTGCATTTGACTTTGTGGCTGTAGGAAGGTCCTTTTATGACCAAGCAAGACTCTGCAGCTGGTGAGTGCAGAGACCAGGAGTTCTGTGGGTGGGGGGGGGCTTTCTCTTTCTGTTTACCAGCATCATCATCCTGAGTTTATTAAGGTCTGTCTGTACATGACACTACCCCGGATGTTACCTTTACCTGCCACCTATGAAGAGGTGTCCAGGTCTCTCCTCTGGGATCCTCTAATTTGTAAACCATTTGCTGAAGATAATAACACAGAAATCTGCCAACAAGCGATGGTTAAGGAATGGTTGATAGACATTGTTGAACTAATTGAGTGTTCTGGAAAATAAATTTGGCATGACCATCAGAAAAAAATTTTCAAAGAATTGGAGTTCCAGACATAGCAAAAGTGTGCCAGAGATCATGCACCTATTCGTTGATGAAATCAGGAAACATTTGCAGAGCCTGTAAAAGCAGCTTTTTTTTTTTTTTTCCCCCACAAGAGCGTAGTTGCAGAGTGAGCTGACAGCGAGGTCAGTGATTGCTCAGAGCTTAAGGATGACCATCAAGGAATAACTGATGAGGGAGACATTTGGGGAAGTTTGGAGAAATGTGATCAGTCACCTTAGAATTTATAATTGCCAAGAACAGGATGTGGTATGTAAGCCATTCCAGGAAATGGGACTGGAGTCAGAGCCTGGGCTGACCATCGGACCAGGGCAGGTATCCAGGGGTCCCAGGGGAAGAAAGACTGCAGGAAGAAGCAGTCAGGGCTGCAAGGGAGCATCTCACGAGGAGAAAGAAACCTGAATTGTTAGGGAACCCCTCCATGAGCCAGGCTCCATCCACATCCTGAGAATGGGAGTGGCGGGCAGTCAGGGCCACAGTCCCGGGTGAGCAGAGACACTTGGACAGGTTACAGGACAGAAATACAGGTACAAGGGAAACTTGGGCTAGGGGGTGGGTGTCACCAGGTAAAGCGACTGGTTGCAGGATGGCCAGGGAGTAAATGCAGTCTAGAAAGGGGCCTGAGGGGGCAGACACAGGAGCTACGATGAACACACTTCCTCTCCAGAACACCAATGGCTCAGCCTGACCCAGAGTAGAGGCTGTGCTGTGTCATGCTGCTGCCTGAACTTCTCCCAACTGGGCCTGCAGGAGCTTTTTGGGCGGGAACTTCGCTGCTGAAACCAGCAGCAGGAAGGGCAGGAAGTCAGGCGAATCACAAGAGAAGAAAGAACACTTGTCACAGGAGAACTGCCCCTCTATCCCCAGCCTCCAATACCATAAACAATCCCCTGGGCTCATCTGAGAAAGAGTGGAGCCATAATAAAGTCCCCAGCACACAGACTCAGGCGAGGTCACCAGAGCCTAGAAATAAGAAAGTGCTCAGAGAATGATGGAGAAATGTCAGAATGACACAGGGGGCAACCTTCAGTGGCTCCCACTGGCCAGATCTGGGATATTTTGATCATCAAGATACATAATGACATTAACAGATTATAACTCAGTGAGTGAAATAAGAAGGTGTGAGTCCACACTCACGTAAGTAAACGATCTCAGGACGAGGAAAAGCCCTCCTTACCATAAAGTGCTGACTCATCGATGCAAAATGAATGATCAGATCAGATCAGATCAGTCGCTCAGTCGTGTCCGACTCTTTGCGACCCCATGCATCGAAGCATGCCAGGCCTCCCTGTCCCTTGATGGGTTTAGAAAAATCACAATTTGCCAACACTCACAGTAATGATTTATTCAGGGGAGGATCATCCATGAAAGCTTAGGAAGTGGTTAAAGTTTGAGGCTGAGATTTACATAATCTAAAAATATCTCCCCACAAATACCTTATTAATTACTAAAGGGAAAAGTGACATCTTTCCAGAGGAAAACCTGACGGACTCCATGTTAACCAAGGCACGGGAGTGAACACACCCCGAATCCAATAAAACAGAAAATCCTTCAAACCATATCCAGGCAAACCACTGTCATCCCCACCGCGGGGTCGCCAGCCCCCTCATCATTGTGCCCCTGCCTCCCCTTGTCCACACAGAGGTCACCGTCAGCACGGTAGCCTGAGGGGTCCTGTTAAAATGGGACTGTCCTGATGGCATCACTTGTCTGAGCAAACCTTCTCACACCCTCGTCTTGCTCACAATCAAAGCCCATGTCCCCACAGTGGACCGAGGGTCAGGTCTTGTGTCTCAGCCTCCCACTGCTGCTGTCCCTGCCTCCTCCAGGCTCAGCAGCCGGCTGTCCCTTTAGCGCATCAGGCACATCCCCATCTCAGGGTCTGGCCCTTTCTGCTCCTTCCCCTTCAACAGTCTTCCTCCAGATTCCTGTTGAGGCTGCTCCTTCATTTCCTTCAAGGTGTGGCTCAGCCCAAACCTCTTTCAACACTGCTTTCCCTGGAAACTATTTAGAATGGCATCTTCCCTGCTTCCCACCTGGGCAGTCCTGCAGTCTCCCTTGCTTTCCCTCCTGTGTATCTGCAGACACTTTCTAATGTACCAAGTGATTAGTTATGTATTTCTGTTAACTCTCTCATACTAGTGTTTTAAAATAATCATATTTATTTATTACTTTTGCTCTTCTGGGTCTTAACACTGCTGTGAGAGCTACTCTCTAGTTGAAATGCGTGAGCTTCTCACTGTGGGGGCTTCTCCTGTTTCAGAGCACAGGCTGTAGGGGGCACGGGCGTCAGCAGTTGTGGCTCTCAGGCTCTAGAGCACAGGCTCAATAGTTGTGGTTTTGCTTCTTGGCATATGGGATCTTCCCAGACCAGGGATCGACCCTGTGTCCCCTGCACTACAAAGCAGATTCTTTACCAATGAGCCACCAGGGAAGCCCTCCCACATTAGCATTTGAGCTGGGAGAAATATATTCTGAGAAACTAGAACACAGTGAACATTTAATCCACACTTGCTGAAATATTGAATGATTATGTACCTACCATAGGCCTCACCAGGACTGTGCGTGTCCATAGCATGGGATACAAGATAACAAAAACTGAACAAAACCAAATAAAAAACATTTGCCTTGGTCTCTAGCTCTTCAGAAGCTGAAGATTTCATTAGAGAAGTGGAGCAAATACAGACTAGCATCAGCGCGGCATCAGGTGTGAAGTTCTTGGTCCCTTGTGCCCGTGTGAGCTGGGTTCCAGGAAGGGAGTGTCCCAGGGGCTGGTATTCTAGAGGGGGCAGGGGGACTGTTTGGGGGAGAGTCAGAAAGAGGGACACCCCAGACACAAGGAGACATGCTGAGATGCTTCTTCCAGAGCCTATATGGGGGTTGGAGAGAGAAGGCCATGGGGGATGCAGGCACTGAGTGGCAGAGCGAGAATGAGGCCAGGCTGCAGAGGGACTGCGGCTTCCAGGGCTCTTCACTCCCAGCCCTGCCCAGCTCAGCCCATCCTGCCTGTCCTGGGCCAGGCTAGCTTGTTAGTTTGCATCTCCTGGGAGCACACCTGAGACAAGACTGAGGCACGTGCTGCCTTCCTGGGAATAATCCCACGGGCAGTGAGGCAGGGAGAAGGAAGCTGATGCTGGTACCCAAATGAGCAGGCACCACAGGGCACCACTGTAGCCACAGGGCCAAGCCTGCTGGGGAACAGGGCTCCGGGGATTCTCTCTCCGTTGTTCCTGTGCAGATGCTGATGGGATGCAAGAGCATCACCTCCCCCAGAACTTCCAGCACTGCCCCCAGTAGAGCCCAAGACAGCCACCCCCAGAGAGCTGTAGGGTATGGGGGCCCGGGGATGGGGGAGCAGCAGCAGGGACCAAGGAGCTGGAGGAGGTGCCAGAGCATTGGCTCATGTAGTCCATGCATTTTACAGTAAGGAGATACATAGGTTGTAGGCACCGTGGCAGGGCTTTTTTGAAAAATAGAGGGTAATAATTCTCCATGCATCACCACAGTGCCTAGCCCAATTCAGAATTTCTGTGAACCTGGTCCCTGATACTCTATAAAGACAAGGAAAGAGCTGGCCCATCTAGTAATGCAGATGGATGGGACTCGACCATCCTCCTGTCTAAAGACTGTAAATAAGAATCAATATCACGGAGCCTGGAAAAAGCATTCTCCCCCGTGATGACTGACTGGGGCGAATAAATGAAGCACTAGTCACCCCACAATTCATTCACAAGGGCAGTGGCACTTGTAATTAGCATTCAAATTTCAATTCCATAATTTTCAGGTAAAAATCTAGAGCCAAACCCACATGTCTCCTGGCTGACTGTCCTTGTTGTTCAGTTCCTCAGTCGTGTCTGACTCTTTGTGACCCCGTGGACTGCAGCACGCCAGGCTTCCATGTCCCTCACCGTCTCTTGGAGTTAGCACAAACTCATGTCCACGGAGTCAGTGATGCCATCCAACTATCTCATCTGTACTGGCTGACAGTACATTTTCTTTTTTTTTTTAATTAAAAAAACTCATTTCTTTACTTAGTTTTGGCTGCACTGGATCTTCGTTGCTGCACGCAGGCTTCCTCTAGCTCTCTGGTTGGCTACTCTCCAGCGGCAGTGTGGTGGCTTCTCTTGCTGTGGAGCAGGAGCTCTAGAGCTTGTGGGTTCAGAAGTTGCGGCCCACAGGCTAAGTTGCCCTGAAGCATGTGGGGTCTTCCCAGATCAGGGATTGAACTTGAGTCTCCTGCATTGGCAGGCAGATTCTTATCTACTGGACCACCAGGGAAACCCCTGACATTTTCAGGAGGATAAAAGAAGATCACAAGGCTCCAGGAAGCTTGGTGCTTGAAGGGAAACTGGGAATCTCAGTGCGGAGGGGAGGAGAGGGCTCTGAGGGCTCTCAGTGTCCTGGCTGGTAGACTCTGGGGGCAAGAGCTTTGACCTCATGAGAACCAGGTCTCCAAGGGACGAACAGTCAGCATAGCAGCCTTACCAGCTGAGAGGGAAACGTCCTTGAACTCGGGAGGTCTGTCCAAACCATTTCTATCAGGAGCGGCCCCACCTTCCACCTGCTGGTAACTGGAGAAGACTGAGGCCCTGCTGGTAAGTTCTGGAGGATTTTTCTGGATTCCTGGACCTGCCAGGAATGTGACTTTGAGGGGCAGCCAGCAAGGCCTGCAGCGTGGGAGGCTGAGGCATTTCAGCAGCTGCTTGGGGGCGGTGGCACATTTTCATTGTCTCAGGGCAATTACCTTGGAGTTTAGTTCCCCTCTAACCTTTATGGTCCTGTTTGGGAATTGGGCGAATGAGTCAATGGCTGTGAGGAGGGAGGAGCCACAGTTTTGTCTTTTTCTTCAGGGATGCTCAGCCAGGTCCTGCCCAGGGAGCACCCTCCTGTCTTTGGAGCTCTGTGCCCAGGGTGCCCAGAAGGAAACCCTCTACTCCTTCCCCACAGCTATGGGCACAAGATGAGTTCCCTGAAGGGAATGGCGCAGCGATGCCTGGTGGTGTGCATCAGCTGGCCTCTGCACCCCATCCTGGGCTGTGACTTGAGGCCTCCAGAGGCGCCTCCCCTCCAGGCAAAGGCACCCCCACACACACCGACCCCCAACACCGCAGGACCTGGTCTGGACTCTCCCACACTCTGCTGGCCTCCTTGGTCTTGTTACTGTCTGCCTCGGAACCTTGTCTTCCCTTCTTCAGCCTTTCCATTCATATTCAGATAAACACCCCCTCACTGGTCCTCATGGAAGCTGGTTCTATGGGGAAGGACAGGGAGGCACAAAGAGGGTTGCAGGTTGGTGGTGGACACACAGCTGGTGAATGCAAGTGATCAGATTGAGAGTCAAGGCTGCTGACTCCAGTCCTACTGCTCTTCCTGTTTCAAGGGTCCTTCCCACAGCCTCCCACTTAAAACGGCTCTCACATATGTATTAGGGAAGGGATGGGCATTCCCCGCATGCATCCCTGTGTGGGCTCTGTTACCTGAGGACAGTTCTCAAGACGTGCGGGAGGGTGGGGTGGGCAGTTGGAGGGGCATTCACAGGTGGGAAAGATGATGAAGACAGCAGTAAACAGCAGCATCACTGACCAAGCACCCATCAAAAAGTTCAGCGAATTATATGCATATTTTTCAGATTAATCCTTTGAACAACTCTATGGTTTGAGTAATACAATTGTCCCCATTTACAGGTGAAGAAGCTGAGGCATACTTAAATACCACGCCCTGGGTCCCCAAGTGATCAACCAGGGCCGCACACCTCCAGGCCCTGCTACTCCCGAGTCAATGCTCTCCTGAGTACTGTGAGATGCTGGGCACTGACCTCATACGTTCACCCACTGACGCAGCCTCACAGTCATTCAGTGGACTCTGTGCTGTTTCTTCCCCATTTTACGGGCACAGAGTCTAAATAACTTGCCCAAGCATGCAAGCCACCAGAGCGAGCTGCACTCTCAGGGTCATGATCTAACCACTCACATTTGTTGCTCTGCTGCAGATGTAGTGAGTCATATGCCTCCTTTCATCCTCAAGGTCAAGGGTGAAGGTGGATCTGGTTCAATCGATGCCCTGTTCAGAAACGAGGTCCTATTTGGATTATTGATGATAATGATTTAAGGCAGAGGGTTTGCTTGGCAGGGATTTGAAAGAGCCTTTGCTTGGTCCAGCCTTCGGATGCTCTGAGAAGCACTGTGCTTCTGGAACTGTGTGGGAGGGGGCTTCACAGGGGCCTGCTGTTACCACCTTTAAAGAAAAGGTGAAAATGGAAGAGAAAAATTTACCCGCCTCTATTTCTCTAAGGGGCTTCCTAGGTGGCTCAGTGGCAAAGTCTCCTGCCCAGCAGGAGACTAGGGTTCGATCGTGGGTTGGGAAGATCCCCTGGAGAAGGAAATGGCAACCCACTCCAGTATTCTTGCCTTGGAAATCCCATGGACAGAGAAGCCTTGTGGGCTATAGTCCTTGGGGTTGCAAAAGAGTCAGGCACAACTTATTGACTTAACAACAACAGAGTTTTCTAAGAGTGTTTATTTCCATGTGGTTATTTAGTCACTCAGTCATGTCCAACTCTGTGACCGCATGGACTGTAGCCCAATAGGCTCCTCTGTCCATGGATTCTCCAGGCAAGAACACTGGAGTGGGTTGCCATTCCCTTCTCTAGGGGATCTTCCCAACCCAGGGATTGAACCCAGGTCTCCTGCACTGCAGGCAGATTCTTTACTGAGTCACCAGAGAAGCCCAATATTTCCATGTTCCAGTTAACAGAGTTGGCATTGGGTCAGTCCAATCGTTACACACTGATTATTGGGTCAGGGCTGCTTTCAAAGGGTGGTTTTGGACCTGAGCTGTTCCTTCCACAGTGGGGAAGCAGTGCTGCTCTCCCTTGGTACAAAACTCTCCTGAAAAATAGACAGTGGTTTTCACAGAAATCAGAACGTTCTCCAACAGCATCAATAATTAACTTCTATTCCTCACCCTCATCCCCCAAGGAGGATGCTTTTAAGGGAAGATTGTCCAAAGAAAACATAGATCCAGGTGGTGGTGACATCACAGGAGTCCAGGATCTCCCTGGAGAAGATGCCCCTTGAGGTTAAAAAGACATTAGTCAGGTAGACCCACTCTCAGGATCACACCTATCAATATTTGATAAGAGCTAAAGCTGAGAAGTGCAAATCGACGAAAAGCTCATCTTGCTTGCTCACTGCCAAAACAGTGCAGAGGGCTACGGCCACACTGGATACACCTAGTCAGGGGTTCATCCATCCAGTCTTATCCTCAGTCAAGAGACTTGTTTAGCTACACATAAGATGCTCTTCTATGTGCTGGAGCTGTATCGAGGAACAAGACAAAAACCCGTCATGACGGTATTTATAGTTTTGTGAGTGAGAAAAAATAATATATTTTATATATATCAGTTCAGTTCAGTTCAGTCGCTCAGTCGTGTCCGACTCTTTGTGACCCCATGAACCGCAGCATGCCAGGCCTCCCTGTCCATCACCAACTCTCGGAGTCCACCCAAACCCATGTCCATTGAGTCGGTGATGCCATCCAACCATCTCATCCTCGGTCGTCCCCTTCTCCTCCCACCTTCAATCTTGATCAGCATCAGGGTCTTTTCCAATGAGTCAGCTCTTCATAATCCGGTGGCTAAAGGATTGGAGTTTTAGCTTCAACATCAGTCCTTCCAATGAACACCCAGGACTGATCTCCTTTAGGACGGACTGGTTGGATCTCCTCGCAGTCCAAGGGACTCTCAAGAGTCTTCTCCAACACCACAGTTCAAAAGCATCAATTATTCTGCCCTCAACTTTCTTTATAGTCCAACTCTCACATCCATACATGACCACTGGAAAAACCAGTGGTTTCCTTGACTAGACAGACCTTTGTTGGCAAAGTAATGTCTCTGCTTTCTAATATGCTGTCTAGGTTGGTCATAACTTTCCTTCCAAGGAGTAAGCGTCTTTTGATTTCATGGCTGCAATCACCACCTGCTATTTATATGTATATGTCACATACATATGACATGGCTCAGATGGTAAAGAATCTGCCTGCAATGCAGGAGACCCCAGGTCGATCCCTGGGTTGGGAAGATCCCCTGGAGAAGGGAATGGCTACCCACTCCAGTCTTCTTGCCTGTAGAATTCCATGGGATCACAAAGAGTCAGACACAACTGAGCAGCTAACACTTTCAATCTATTATATAATAGTATATACTGTAATATTATACATAATTTAATGATAGTAATATTAAATGTTTATTAAATAATCAAATTATTAACTATCAAATCTAAACTTAATGTAAATATTAATACATATATATGTGAAATCTCAGATAGTGATAAGTGTTATGAAAAAAATATAGCATGGAATAAAGCAGCTAGGGGTGAGCCAGGGGTATTATTATTTGTGGATGCTGTCGGGGAGGCCACTGTGATAAGGTGACATCTGAGCAGAGACCTCAGGGAAGAAGGGGAGGGTTGTGCTGCTCTAGAGGAAGAACTCTCCAGGCAGATACTCCAGGGGCAGAGTCTCTCTGTGTGTGTCTGAGGAGCCTCAAGAAGGCCCTGAGGCTAGCGCAGAGGGAGCAGGAAAGAAGTGTCAGCAGGTGAGGCCAGGGAGGTGACCAGCCCCTGTATGGCATGCTGTGGACCACTGTCAGGACCTTGGCTTGTATCTGGAGTGAGCTGAGATGCTTTGGCTGGTTATTACCTGAGGGGTGACAGGACCCTGTCTACTGAAAACAAAACAACACAGGGGCACTCTGATTGCTGAGTAGAAAACAGACCCAGGGCAGCTAAACAGAGCTGAGAGACTGTTTCAGGACACTTGCTGATAATTCAGGCCAGAGGTGATGCCAGATGCTGCTGACAGGCCAAGTCCCATGCAACCAAGAACTGACCACTGGATTCGGCCATGGGGAAGCTCTGGTGACATAATCAAGGGCGGTTTCAGGGGCGAGGATGCAGGGCTGACCCCAAGCAGTTCAAGAGAAGATGGGAGAAGAGGAACATGGCAGTAACAGAAGAGGGGATATGGGGCCAAAAGAGGATACTAGGGGGTGGTGGTGAATAGCAGGCTCTTCAGGTGCTGAGCACAGGATCCCATGAAGAGTGACTTCATGGGAACAAAAGGAAACAGAAGCTGGAGAGATGAAATGGGGCTCTGTTCCTCTGAATGGGCAGAGCTTAGATAGACACTCCTAGAGATAGTTTGCAGATATGGGAGAGAAGTCAGTGTAGACGAGTGGGTGGGTAGGTGAGATGGTAGGGTGTAAGGAAGCCCTCTTCTGACTGTCTACTTTTTCACTGGAATAGAAAGGTCACATTCACACAAAATTAGCAAAGGGTGAATTTGGAGATTTGGAGAAAGAGGATCTGATGATTTCCAGAGAAGAGCGGGTTTCCCTGATAGCTCAGATGGTAAAGAATTCACCTACAATGTGGGAGACCTGAGTTCGATCCCTGGGTTGGGAAGACCCCCTGGAGAAAGGAATAGCTACCCACTCCAGTATTTTGGCCTGGAGAATTCCGTGGACTGTATAGTTTATGGGGTCGCAAAGAATCAACACAACTGAGCGACTTTCACTTTCACTTTCAGAGAGAAAAGAGGTTGTGAAACTTTCTCCTAGGAGACCAAGAGGGTGAAGGAATCATGGAATCCTCCTGGGGATTTGCAGGCACACAGAGATACTTCCTGAGTCTCAAGGTTGGTTGTGTGTTTTTTCTCCACCCACATTCAGTCCCGAGGTTCAAGTACAAAAGGCGGAGGGTTGGATTCAATGAGAGTTGGGATTTTTCTCAGGGGAGCAGGACGTATGGAGTGAGATCATAGGTTATAGGATCAATGGACTGTAGGACTTAGTGGGGTCAAAGCATTGCTAGAATTGAGTACTAGAGGGTATAAACTGTAAAGATAGGAGAGTGGGTTGCCTGGAGGCAAACTGGACTTCATTTGCCACTGGAGGGAAGATATGCTGGTTTCCTATTGCTGCTGTCATAGGTTATCACAATTTATTGGCTTAGTCACTTCTTCAGTCATGTCCGACTCTGTGTAACCCCATAGATGGCAGCCCACCAGGCTCTCCTGTCCCTGGGATTCTCCAGGCAAGAACACTGGAGTGGGTTGCCATTTCCTTCTCCGATTTATTGGCTTAAAATAATACAAATGAGGGACTTCCCTGGTGTTTCAGTGATTAAGAATCCACCTGCCAATGCAGGAGACATAGGTTCGATCCCTGGTCAGGTAACTAACATCCCACATACCACAGGACAACTAAGCCCTCACACCACAACTAGAGAATCCCACATCACATAACAATGATCCCGCATACTGCAAATAAGAACCGATGCAGCCAAATAGATAAATAAATATTTGAAAAAATAAAACAATACAAATGTATTATTTTATCATTCTTAGAGGTCAGCATTCTGAAGTGGGTCTCAGTGGGCTGAAGGCACTATGTTGGCTGGACTGTGTTCCTTTCTGGAGGCTCCAGGGGTGAGTCCACACCTCGGCCTTTTCTAGCCCACAGAGATCACCCACATTCCTCAGCTCTTGGTCCTCTTCCTTCATCTTCAAAGCCAGCAACAGTGGGTCACGTTCCTCTCACATAGCATCATTCTGACATCCTCTTCGTCTTCCCTTTTCCACATTAAAGGGTTCTTGTGGTTGTCGGAGGCCCATCTGGGTAATGCAGGATACTCTCTCTGTGAGGTCAGCTGGTTAATAACCTTAATCCCTCTTTGCCATCTAATGCGCCTTATTCACAGATTCTAGGAATCAGAGCATAGATATCTTTTGGTGTGTGTGTGGGGGGGTGGGGGGTTGTCATTATTCTACCTTCACAGGAGCAGTGTAGACAAGATAAAGACAAAGTCTAGGTATGACCATGGGAGTGAGGGCATGAGTGGGGGAAAAGGTCACATCATTGGAGGAGAGAAGGTTCAGGAAATGAGAGGCTAGGCTGTTGCAAGGAGTGTCTGAGAGAATACTGAACACACTCAGAATTAGAATGGGAATAGTATTAGAGAGAATGAGAGTTAATAAGGAAATAAAAACCATTAATGAATGGAGAGTGAATTAATGAATGCTTCACCTGGTGAATTGCTTCATATCGAGTTTCCTCTCTGGCATGCCAGCCTCCTCTCTGTATCAAGGGAAAAATATTTTCCAAGCTCTGCTTCTTTGGAAGAAGTTCCATAAAAGCTAAATGAATGAGAGAGATTTTCATGAATGCAGAATTCCCATATTCCATGTCTCAAGGGAGCTCTTATAATTGTATTGTTTTGTATTTTTCAAAATGTTTAAACATCTATTATCTTCATATGTGCTCAACTGTAAGATGGAAACAGACAAACCATGTTGTTCCTCTTTCTTAGTTTGGAAAAGAAGAGATTGATTTATAGCAAATAAGTGGAAACATTAAACTGACCCTGTGCCCATTCAGTTACTGAGCTGAGTTACTGAATATATTGCAAAAAATACAATAAAATGTATCATCTAGTTTCTGTCCTCCAAGAGGTGGAACTCTCAGGTTAAAAATCCCTTGGAGAATCTGATGAAAGATAATTTTTTTGCCCCTAAAAAGGCACATACACACCAAATTTTAGAAAATTTCATGACATCCCCAGTTTCCCTGTAGTCCTAAGGGGTCTATGCATCCCAGGATAAAAACCTCTTGTCTAAATGCTGGAGTAAAACCATACTCAGTAGAAATGGAGTTAACAACAGTAAGTCATAAAGGAAGGTATGATAAGGCACCAAATGAGTGGTACAGAAAGCAGGAGTTGTGAGTCCTGAAACCAATGCATTGCTGAACTGGGGAATAATTAAAGAAAGACTGCATGGGATCATAAAGAATTGAGATGATTACATGAAAAGAGGAGAGACAGAATTTTAGGCAGAAAGAGGGAAAGGAGAGAAATTGGAAATAGTTTAGAATGCTTGGGGGACTGTCAATAGACCAGTCTGACTATCTGTGAAATGGGAGCAAAATGACTTCTATGGTGTATTTGTGAAAGAGAAATAAAATTCTTGGTGGAAGGAGCCCCCTAAACATTATTAATATGGTAGATGGATTTGTTTTGGGATAAATTAATGTTTTCATTGATTCTGTAGGGATTTCTAAATGTGTGCTAAACACTTTTACAAGGTCTCTTATCTTTAAAAGAAAACAGAAAAAAGTAACCTTCTCTTAATCCAAGTGAGAAGGTTCTCCTAAGATCATATATAAGAACTCCTTGAATGTTACACTTTTTCCTATGACTTTCATGCATCTTTTAAATGTTCTTATCTTTATCTGAAAAACTGATTTATGAATACTAACAAAGGCCTTTGTTTTTAACCAGGGTAAACAATGCTTTCGTTGCTTCAAGAGTTGGGGTAAGATCCGAAGCTCATCTTTTGTTCCTCTTTCCCCCAACCTTCTTTTGCTTTCTACTAGATAGGAGGTGCCATGTAGTCAGGGAGGAAGTAAAGTGGTCAGTGCATTCTGACTACTTTAAAGAGAGAGTCAAATCTTTGACGAACACAATATCAAATGCAAAACAGATGGACAATGGTTAATAATTCTATCTAGAGCTCTGAGTTGCTGCACTGGAATCCAGATTGGAGGCATCACAGGGAAGAATCCTCTACAGGATTCATCAAGGGACTGAACTACACTAAAATGAGATCCAGTTTCGGAATGTGGAAACTATGGCGAAATCCCCTAAAAGCAGGTTTTTCTGAGCTAAATTCCCCTCTAGCAGTATAGCCATTGAGAGTAATTACAAGCATCAAAGAATCATAGAATGTTAGGACTGGAATGGATCTCAGTGTCCTCCAGTCTGACTCCATAACTGATGCTTGAGTTTCCTGTCTGACATGCCAGCCTCCTCTCTGAATAGACATCTGGAAAAGGGCTAAGTCAGTGGTGTGCTGGGAAATGCTTACCAACTGGATCCCCAAAGGGGAAAAAAAAAAAAAAAAGACCATGACTTGTAGCTTTGCCAGTTTCCATGGTGTAAATACTCCCTCTATGACCTATTCAAGCTTCCAACATGGCATCACCATTATATTTCCACCATACACATATGATAGAAATAACCTCAGGAACATAGGTAATAGTAAAACATAGTAAAATAATCAGGAGGAAGTGATAAACTTGGAATAATTTTACCTTTAAAAAGTATAATTATAATGTTATAAGATTTAACTTATAATAATGTAATAATTTGGCCCTTGGAGCCAGAACAAACTGGCTCCTTTGCACCACTGATAAGAGTCCTTAAAAAGGATGGACTTCACCCTCCCGAGGAAGGCTGTCAGCTGGTTCTGATCCATGACAACTCCCCACTGTCACTGCCCTGCATTCTCTTTTTGGCCTGTCTTCTCTGCCTCACTTCCATTTCTCTATAGTTGCTTCTAACAACCAACACCACTCAGAAAAATAAACTCCAGCTGGATTAGTGATCTAAATGCAAAAATGTAACTCTTAAAGAATTAGGAGGTAGTTGGATGTTTTTATAAACTTGGGGCAGGACAGACATCTTAAACATGGTATAGAATTGAGAAACTATGAAAAAAAGATGAACAGACTTGATTTAATAATTTAAGACCTTTGTATAAGAAAATATATCATTACTCAAAAGTTCAAGGAAAATCATAGAATGGGAGAAAATAAATGTAAGTACTATATCTAGCAGGTTTGTAGCCGTACCTGATATAAAAGCACTTAGAAACTAATTAGAAAAGATACATGCATACCCATGTAAATTACAGCATTATTCACAATAGCCAAGATATGGAAACAACATAAGTGCCCATCAAATAATGAATGGATACAGAAGATAGGGTGTACATATACAATGGAGTACTACTCAACCATGGTGCTTCCCAGATGGTCAGTGGTAAAGAATCCACCTGCCAGTGCAGGAGATGCAAAAGACAAGGGTTCACTTTCTGGGTCAGGAAGATCCCCTGGAGGAGGAAATGGCAACCCACTCCAGTATTCTTGCCTGGAAAATTGCATGGACAGAGGATCCTGGCAGGCTACAGTCCATGTGGTTGCAAAGAGTCGGACACTGAGTAAGCACACACACACATACACAGCTACTCAACCATAAAAAAGATAAAATCTGACATTTGCCAAGAAACACAGATGGACCTTGATGGTACTATGCTAAGTGAAATAAGTAGACAAAGTAAGACAAATACCATATGATTTCACTCATAGGTCAAATTTAAAAAACAAAGAAAATAAGTAAAGAAATCAAACCAAACAAAAACAAAAGGTTGATACAGAGAACAGAGTAATGGTTACCAGCAGGGAAGGGGTGGTGTAAGGGGGTTAGGATGGAAAAATGGATAAATGCGGTCATTCATATGGTAATGGCTGGACACTAAAATTTTGGTCATGAGCTTGCTGTAAGGTACACAGAAGAGGAAATATGATGTTGTACACGTGAAACTTATGTAATGTTGTAAAGCAATGTTACCTCAATAGAAAATTAATTAAAAGCTCTTAGAAATCAAAAGGAAGACAAAAATACAATTAAAAAATGAGTCAAGGAAATGAACAAGTAGAAATCACAATAAAATGATGAGATAACCTTTTCACCTCACAGATTAGTAAACATTAAAATGTTTGATAACCTCAGTGTGGGGGAAGCCATGGTAAACAGACATTTACACACTGTTGATCAGAGTGTAAATCAATGCAATCAACTTGAAGAGGGGAAAACAGTAACATCTAAAACAGAAAAATAAGTATAAAAATATATATCCCTTGACACAACAGTTTTGTTACGAATTAATTTAAAATTTTAAGATTGAGCTAAGGTCTGTGTATAAAATCTTTTTTTCACAGCATGGTGGTATATTCATAATATTGGAAACAATAAATGTTCTTTAATAGGAGACTTGGGCTTCTCTGGTGGCTTAGACAGTAAAGAATCTACCTACAATGAGGGAGACCTGTGGTCGATCCCTGGGTCAGGAAGATCCCCTAAAGAAGGAAATGGCAACCCACTCCAGTATTCTTGCCTGGAGAAATCCCATGGGCAGAGGAACCTGGCAGGCTACAAGTCCATGGGGTCACAAAGAGTCAGACATGACTGAGCAACTGGAAAGTGGTTAGAAAACTATGGGATTGCCATAGAATATAAGGCCATTAAACTGTTATTTAAAGATCTGCATGTGCAAATAAAACTGGTTTCCAAGACTATGTCATTAAGTGGAAAAAAGATGCCAGGCATAGTGTTTAGAATTACTCCACTTATGTAAATTTAAAAGGATATGTGTAGATATTTGTATAATCATGTGTTTTATCTGGAAAGAAATAAAGGGTACTGTCAACAGGCATTACTGTTGGGTAGAGAGACTAGAAGTTTAAAGAGGAACGATGTTAACCTTTCATTTTCTATCTCTATATATTTAAAAAACACCAGGTTCATGCTTCACCTTTACTTAGAGAATAAACTCTTTTTTTCCCCCCAGAAATAAATGAGTATCTTAGTTCTGACTCTCCAGAAACAGACACCAGGACAAAGACTTGAGTGTGAGGGTTCATTTGGGAGTTGAACTTGAGAAACCTGAGTAGGGGATGGAGGAAGGGAGCCAGGAAAGGGAAGGCTGTCAATCAAGAGTGTGCTGTCAATCAAGTTACCACTGAGAGCAAAGGAATGGCTGAGATCCAGTGAAAAACTCAAAACACAGAGTTAACCCTTCAACGGGTGCATGTCCATTAACTCCTGTGGGTCACTGATTGAAATCTGCTTTGGGGTATTCGTTCCATCGCTTACACAAAGACAGAGAAGCTCTGGTGGCCCTGGGAAGCCTCAGGCAGAGGTGGGGCAGCCTGCCTGGTGATGGTGAGTGGAGGGATATGAGTGAGGCACTGGCTACCTCTGCTGCAGAGACCACAGCCACAGGACCAGATCCTAATACATCAATTTGTTGTTGCTTAGTCGCTCAGTCATGTCCAACTTTTACCCATAGAATGTAACCCTCCAGCCTCCTCTGTCCATGGGATTTCCCAGGCAGGAATACTGGAACTGGTTGCCATTTCCTTCTCCAGGGGATCTTCCCAACCCAGAGATCAAACCCACGTCCCCTGTATTGGCAGGCAGATTCTTTACCACTGAGCCACCGGAGAAGCCCAGTACATCATCAGTATATGCATATTTGCTGACTTAGGAATTTTGTCTAGAATCTCCCTCCTAATACGTAGTAATCTACCTCAGCCTGATTGAAAATATAGGGAGACAGATTTTTATTATAGAATTTTGATTTTTTTTTTAATTGAAGTATAGTTGATTTATAATGTGTTAATTTCCGCTATACAGCCAAGTGATTCAGTTATTTCTTTCTAAAATATTCTCTTCCATTGTGGTTTATCACAGGATACTGAATATAGTTCCCTGTGTTATACAGTAGGATTTTGTTGTTTATCCATTCTATATATACTAACTTGCATCTTCTGACCCCAAACTCCGACTCCGTCCCTCCCCCAGCCCCTCCCCCTTGGCCACAAGAAGTCTATTCTCTATGTCTGAGTCAGTTTCTGTTTCATAGAGTTCCTTTGTGTAATATTTTAGGTTCCACATAAAAGTGATATCATATAGTATGTCTTTCTCTTTATGACTTACTTCACTTAGTATGATAATCTGAGTACATCAATGATGCCACGAGTGGCATTGTTTTATTGTTTTTTGTGGCTGAGTAGTATTCCATTGTGTATATGCACCACATCTTTATCTATTCCTCTGTTGATGGACATTTAGGTTGTTTCCATGTCTTGGCTATTGTGAATAGTGCTTCTATGAACATTGGGGTGCATGTAACATTTTGAATTATAGTTCTCTCCAGTATATGTCCAAAAGTGGGATTGCTAAATCATATAGTAACTCTAGTTTTCTGAGGAACCTCCATACTATTCTCCATAGTGGCTGCAGCAACTTATGTTCCCACCAACAGTGTAGAAGGATTTCCTTTTCTCCACACCCTCTCCAGCATTTATTATTTGTAAACAGAATTATTTTCAATATAGTAGAACCAAAACAAAACCCCAACATGAATGTGAAGCAATAGGGGATGAATTGAATGCATTATGGTGTATCCTCTGTAAGAAGCCAAGAGTAAAAGTGAGATATATCTTGTTAATTTTCATGACAAAAATCTCTGAGACACATCACAATATCTGTATAATAATATCTGTAGCAGGATCTCATTTTTGTAAAGGAAAAAACAAGCAGGTAAAAACACAAAGTCCCAATCCTATGTGTATGCATTTATGTGTACACATAAAAAGGTCAGGAAAAGTAAACAAATTGCAAGAGTGAATGGGGTTTAAAGTATACGTTGTTGTATATTTGAATGCATTGTTATATGTTTTAATTTTCTGTAAAACCCACATTATATTAAAAAGGGGGGCTAGAAATAGTGTATATTTTATAGATCATTGCAGAGACTAACTGAGGTAATACATGTAAAATGCCTAGCACAAAGGCCCACGTATAGTCAATCTTCAATAAATGATTGGTGTCAAAGGAGATGACTTTTCCAGGCTGGAGAAACCTTGGGTGCAAAGTGAGTCAGACATTCTCCACCTCCTCCCACCTCTCTTTATTGGCCCATCATTTGGAACTGCCATCAAGAGCCTCCTGCCAGCCAGGCACTGAGGATGCTTCAGGGAAGAGGACTAAGCTCTACCTTCGCAGACTCACATTCTAATAATCAAATAAACGTGCATCAGCTACGTGGTAACTGATGCTCTGGAAGAAGATAAAGTAGGCAGAGCAGGTAGGGGTATCCGGGGTTGAGCTGCTATTGTTTACAGATGGTCTCTTATGAAGTGGTGTTTGAGACTTTGAAGATGTCAAAGGAGAAAGCTTTGACTATCTGAGGAAGATCCCCTGGAGGAGGAAATGGCAACCCACTCCAGTATTCTTGCTGGGAAAATCCCATGGACAGAGGAGACTGGTGAGCTGCAGTCCATGGCGTCACAAAGAATCAGACACGACTGAGTGACTGAGCATGAGCATGTGCGTGTGCTCACACACACATACACACACACACACCTGAGGAATAAGCTATCTGAGAATAGGGAAGAGCAAGTGCAAAGCCCTGAGGCAGCTGTACTTGGCCAATTTGAGGATGAGCCAGGACACTGGTGTGGCTGGAGCAGAGTGGGCCCAGGGGAGAGGGGAGAGGTAGGCAGGGAGGTCTCACAGGTGGAAGGTTCTAGAGTGTGTGGATCTGGATGGACTTGTGGCAAGGCAGGGTATTTCCACAGAATGAGATGTAAAATGATTGGGGGGTGGGGTGGGGGTTAAGCTTGCCTTGATGTTTTCACATCACTGGTCGTAGTGCACAAAATGGATTGGGAGAGGGGCAGGTGGGCAAGGAAGATGGGACAATGGTCCTGCTTTACAAGGTGGGAGAAGGAAGACCAGGGCAGCAAGTATGGAGAAGGAGGGGAGGGGATCTTGTGAAAAAGAGCTAAAAGGTGAAACAAGCAGAACCTGGAAATTCATTAGATGTGAATTATAAAGATCTTTAAAAAATGGAGCCAAGAATGAAGCTTAGTGACAGAAACTGCTGCAAGAATGGCTCTCAGTCTTGGGGGATAGGACTGCCCAGGATGAAAGTCTCCAGCCTGTTGACCAACCACATCCCTTTCTACCAAGCACACACTTGAATTCTCCAGCTGCACCAATTACCGAGTTACTCAGAATGCCTTTACCCTACTTGGCTGCCTAGGGAACTCCTCTTCATTCTTCAAATCCCAGCTCAGGTATCACCACCACCGTACAGCTCAAATGAATCATTTACTCTTCTGCATCACTTTCAGCCTCATGCACAACCTAGTGCACAGCTTCCCAACCAATGTGAAGTAGTACATTGTGTGAGCAAATAGATCCTAGGTGTGCCCTTGAACTGTCCAACTGGGCCTAGAGTAGCTGGAGCCCCTTGCCAGTCCCCTTCAGCTACCAATAGCACATCCATGGACCCTAGTTCAGTTCAGTTCAGTCGCTCAGTCGTGTCCGACTCTCTGAGACCCCATGAATTGTAGCACAAGCCCGTGGGGTCACTACAAGTCTCGACTGAGAGACTTCACTTTCACTTTTCACTTTCACACAATGGAGAAGGCAATGGCAACCCACTCCAGTGTTCTTGCCTGGAGAATCCCAGGGACGGCAGAGCCTGGTGGGCTGCTGTCTATAGGGTCGCACAGAGTCGGACACGACTGAAGCGACTTAGCAGCAGCAGCAAGCCTCCCTGTCCATCACCAACTCCCGGAGTTCACTCAAACTCACGTCCATCAAGTCGGTGATGCCATCCAGCCATCTCATCCTCTGTCGTCCCCTTCTCCTCCTGCCCCCAATCCCTCCCAGCATCAGAGTCTTTTCCAATGAGTCAACTCTTCCCATGAGGTGGCCAAAGTACTGGAGTTTCAGCTTTAGCATCACTCCTTCCAAAGAACACCCAGGGCTGATCTCCTTCAGAATGGACTGGTTGGATCTCCTTGCAGTCCAAGGGACTCTCAAGAGTCTTCTCCAACACCACAGTTCAAAAGCATCAATTCTTCGGCACTCAGCTTTCTTCACAGTCCAACTCTCACATCCATACATGGCCACTGGAAAAACCATAGCCTTGACTAGACGGACCTTTGTTGGCAAAGTAATGTCTCTGCTTTTGAATATGGACCCTAGAGTACCTCACAAATGCTACCATTTTCTGTACATGCCATGCTCCGGGAGAAGAAACGGATGCACTAAGGATGTTATGTTGGAACTTTTAGTCTCAGTTTCCAGTAAGGCCACGAGTAATAGATAAAATATTCCAAAATGTGCATGTGAGTTCTTCAGTTTTACACTTATCACCAGGGTCCTATGTAATAAACTGTGCAATATCAGAAATAAAACCATTTTCTTTGTTAAAAAAATTCCAAAATGAACTGCAAGATTTGCAAGGAATGCTTATGAAAACCAGTTTTCTACTGTCAGTCCACCACCCACCTCCAGACTATACAAGATAACTAAAAGGCCAAGAAAAGAACTGCTGTGAACAGAATTTGGAGGAAGAGAGCTAACCTGTGGGTTCCACCTGGAAGAAGGGCATGTCTCCCTCAAAACAACACGCAGGGGCTTTGAGGAAGCATGTGGAGGTTTAAACTATGTCCCTGAAGCTGGGGGACACAGTGGGCTGAAGTCTGATGGAGTCTGGAGGGAGAGAGAGCCTGGCGGGCCAGCCACTCTGACAGCCAACCCGGAGAGTCAGCCGCCTGGGGACTGGCTAGCCCTCAGCATTGAGGGGCAGAAGGCTCTCAGGGTTTCCAGAGGGCAGGATGAGGGCCAAGCAGACACCCACCACTGGAAGATGGGGTCAGAACCACAGTTGGGGGTGCACTGGTGGGTAGGGGCTCTTTAGCTCCTGCTGACCTCAGCCTGCAGTCCATGCAAGGGGGAGAGGCAGGCAGAGTTTTCCCGGTGAAATGAAGTGTGATGCTTCTGATTATCACAGTAGATTGGCCACATTAATTACTAAAATGAAGTGATGCTTTGAGATTTAAGTGACTGGGACATTTCTCATATCTAAATGGTACCAGGAGAGTAATGGGCACCTGGTTTTCACCCACCAAATGCTCTAAAGGGAGACTGCAGCAAGAATAAACTTCCCTTCTTGCTGCCCGCTGGGATCCTGGCTCATCCATCCTCACAGGTGCAGCTCTGTCTGAATCCCCTCCCATATATGTCTGCATCAGCTCCTTGAGAGTAAGGCCCATCCTTACCTGTCAGGGCCTTGGACTTGGTGCAGTGCTGGGTGCACAGGGGCACCATGGCATTTGGTGGATGGACCCAACCGCCATCCCGTCACGCGCTGCATTTCTGTTTCCTTCTTCCCAGTTTTCTCATTTGGAGCTCCTCACCTCTGAGCCTGGAAGGAGTTGCGGGTGAGGACAGAATGGTCGTCCTCCACCCCCAGCTCAGCCCTCGGGCCACCACGTGAGTCCTGTGGGGCTGACACCCAACACCAGTTCTCTTCAGCCACCAACACCTTTTCATCGCAGCATGCCTTCCAAAAACCATTCCTTCCTGCTTTCCTGCTCTGAAGTTTATTTCCATCTCTCCCTGAAGGTCACCTGCTATACCACTGCTTCCCCATCACCCGATGGAGTGTTACTTCCTCCTTACCTGTGCCAGTTATGTGTGACTTTCCTTCTTCATCTTGGTTCACTTAGAATTCTTCGCATGTGGTGACACAGGTGTCCTTATGTCTACGTTACTACCTTGCTACGTCTGTTACAGATGTCCCCACACCTACGTCACATATCACTACGTCTGTGTTACGGGAGTCACCACAGCTACATCACAGGGCACTACGTCTGTGTTAGGGCGTCCCAACAGCTACATCATATGTCACTACATCTGTGATACGGGCGTCCCCACAGCTACATCATACGTCACTACATCTGTGATACGGGCGTCCCCACAGTTACGTCATACTTCACTACGTCTGTGACACGGGCATCCCTGCATCTACCTCATACCTCACTACATCTGTGACACAGGCATCCCTAGGTCTACATCATACATCACTGTGTCTATAACACAGGCATACCCACAGCTACCTCATACGTCACTGCGTCTGTGATACGGGCGTCCCCACAGTTACGTCATACTTCACTACGTCTGTGACACGGGCATCCCTGCATCTACCTCATACCTCACTACATCTGTGACACAGGCATCCCTAGGTCTACATCATACATCACTGTGTCTATAACACAGGCATACCCACAGCTACCTCATACGTCACTGCGTCTGTGATACGGGCGTCCCCACAGTTACGTCATACGTCACTACGTCTGTGACTCGGGCATCCTTGCATCTACCTCATACCTCACGGCATCTATGATACAGGTGTCCCTACATCTACGTCATACGTCACTACGTCTGTGATACGAGTGACCCTACAGTTATGTCATACGTCACTGCGTCTGTGATACGGGTGTCCCCAGTTACGTCATACGTCACTGCATCTGATATGGGCGTTCCTACTTCTATGTCATGGAGAAGGCAATGGCACCCCACTCCAGTACTCTTGCCTGGAAAATCCCATGGACAGAGGAGCCTGGTGGGCTGCAGTCCATGGGGTTGCTAAGAGTCGGACACGACTGAGCGACTTCACTTTGACGTTTCACTTTCATGCATCGGAGGAGGAAATGGCAACCCACTCCAGCGTTCTTGCCTGGAGAATCCCATGGACAGAGGAGCCTGGTGGGCTGCCATCTATGGGGGGTCGCACAGAGTCGGACACGACTGAAGCAACTTAGCAGTAGCAGCAGCACTTCTATGTCATACGTCTGTTATAAGCACTGGGGGGTAATGAGGATGCTCACAGCCATCACCAAGAACTGCCTCATGCCTCCCTCTGAACCACTGCCACGTGTGTCATCCACATGTTGCTTGGGCTATGGGGCTGGCTGAGCTCTGGGACCAGCCAGCCTCCAAGGTGAGACTCGATTAAGCTGCAAAGGGAGAGGTGTAGTGGCAACAAGCTTAGTCTCCAGCTCCACCCATTTGCAGGCACCCCAGGCTTTTCCCAGCCCTGCCTCTCATGCCCTTTGGTTTCTACTCAGCTGCATCTTCACTTTGCAACTTCCTGGCCTCGGGGTCTTGCTTCCCAGGCCTGATGCCAAGGTTCCTGGGCTCTGCTTCTCCCACCTGGAGCCCTGGTCCCTACCTGTTCCCAGCGGCTCTGGATCCTAGGAACTGTAGGATCTGCTAACTGAACCTCTACTAATGGATCTTTCTGATCATCCCCGTTCAGCTGCATCCCAAACCTGGTATGATCTTGTTGGTCATGAAATCTGAAAGAAATTCAAGTTTTATTAGAAATGGTAGGGGCAAATGACATATTATAGCACTTATATGGGGAATCGAAAAAAATGATATAAATGAACTTATTTACAAAATAGAAAATAGACTCACAGACATAGAAAACAAACTTACAGTTACCAAAGGGGAAAGGGCAGAGTCGTGGGGTATCTAGAAGTTTGGGATTAAACAGGTATGCATTACCATATATAAAATAGAAAACCTACTGTATAGCATAGGGAACTATATTCAATATATTTTAATAACCCATAATGGAAGAGAATCTAAAACTGAATCATTTTAGTATATACCTGGGACTAACACAACATTGTTAATCAACTACATTTCAATTTTTAAAAAAAAGGTAAAATAAATGATAGGGACAAAGTTAGGAGGTGAGAAAAATTACCCGATGCCAAAGATCACAGAATGGCAACTCACTCCAGCATTCTTGCTTGGGAAATTCCATGGACAGAGGAGCCTGATGGGCTACAATCCATGGGGTCGTGAAAGAGTTGGACACAGCTTAGCTACTAAACAACAACAAAAGATCACCTGAGCCGAACTGGAAAGAAGGTGTTTCTGAAGACTTCAGAAAAACGTTGCAAGCCGTCTTCTGGCTTAAGTTGTCTGTCTGCAGCTATGACACATGGTCATGACCGCCCACACCATTATTTGGAGACTCAGTTAGTATTAAAACTGTCTAGTAAAGTATGGTTCACATTGGTAAAACTCTGGAAACAAGAATAGAATTTTATTGTTTAGTCTGGCAGAAATTATTAAAACAATGGTAAATGAAAACCATGTTCCTTGATTCTTTGAGCTACGAGCACGAAACGCTCTTAATTCCAAAGGTTTTGGTAAACAGGAGATTACTTGCAGTATGTGAATGGAATGACTTCCTCTTTGCCAAACTACACACGGGGAAGTCTCAGGTACCCACTAGGCATCTAAGTATAATGACCAGTAGGGAATTAGGTACACTTCTGAAATTCAGGAGAAGAAACTTGGCTGAATACATCCATTTGCAAACTGTTAGCTCATGGATGGTGTATTAGTCATAAGTCAGGGTGAGATCCCAGAGAAACAAAATAAGAGTTCAGGATTGGAAAACCGGGAGTACAGAAAAAAAATGTTTTATTAAGTTAGAAAATCATACACTAGGAAAGGAGATAACCTCCCTTATGAAGTATTTGCTGCGTTCTCCCTCTATGGATGGGCCCACTGATATTCCTTCACTTCCTCCTTATCAAACACAAACCCCATCACGCTCCTCGCCTGGGGCATCGTCCTCAGAGATCAGCAGAGGATGGCTGTAGGCATGACCACAGGAGAGGCAGAAACTCCCAACCCACTTTTTCCAGATCCCAGTTCTAGGATCCAGGCTCTGCCCATAGCCCTCTCCCCTCACAGGGGGAGGGAAGGTGCAGAGTTTAGGAGCTAAGGGTTCTGGGAGCAACCCTTCACATCTCGCCTGGCACAGGGCAGGCACTGAAGTGCCCCCTTCCACTTGAGGCACCTGCCAGAGATTCCCAGGCCCTCACAGAACCACCGTCTTCTTCTTCAGGCCTCGCACCACCTCTGCTTTCCCACCGCAGGAAGAGACATTGGCACCATGACCTCAGGGCCACCCCAAAGATACCTGCCCTTCCCTATCCTTCAATGAGGGACAAAGGCTTTCATCCTCAGAGATGGGGCTGCACTGTGAACTAGAGCTTCCCAACCTCTGTGCCAGTTGTCAGTGTATCAATAAACTGATCCCCTAGGGCCTTGGGCACCTGGGTACCCGGAGCATCCCTCACCACCCCACAGCATGGTCCCAGCAATGGTATAAATGTGCCCATTCCCTGTGGCAGCCATGACATGTAGATAGTCTACACAAGAGCAGATCATCCTAGTGAGTAGCTTTTGTGGAGGATGGGTCCAGGTTCTGCCAGAGGCATTTCCACCCACTCAACTTTTTAGCCAGAGCATCACTACCTGCAGGAGTGGCAGCCGGCATAGAGGGCTGGAGACCCTAATCCGTCCCCGGTGCTGGGCCAGCCTGAGTCCTGTAGGGCCCTCTGAGCTTTTGAAGTAGAAGATTTCCCCGTCAATCTAACCTCCCAGAATCCTCCCTGGCTTCTTTTTTTCTCTCTCCCATTTTTACCCAAGGTTAGAGTCTACCTCAGCCAGCATCATACACTTCCCCTATTCTGACCCTAGGCAGGGAACTCAGAAGCAGGGGTGGGAGCCCGGGGCTATGCCCTTAGCCCTGGTCACAGGTGACATAACCTCCCATTAATGCTTAGCAGGAAGACTTCAGAATTGACAACCATGCTCAGTTTAAGAGGTTTATGAAACACTTTCCCCATCCCCACCCCCCCCAAAAAAAATGCAGGGATATTTTTAAATGAAAATGTGCTGTATTTCTATTTCTAAGCAAAAGCTATATTGCTTTCCCAAAAGCAGTTTTCAAACATTTCAAAAATGTTAGCTAGTGAGTCAAAAATCTCCTTTTATTCTTTCTGTTTTCTCTCACTCTGAAAATACATACATATATATGAGCACACATTACCCTTAGAGGCATATTTTCTAGGATGTAAATAACAAAGGGAAGAAAGCGTATGGCAGTTGGAATCCTGGTTCTTGAAAGAGATGGATCTGTGCTGAGCATTTCAGCACAGCGTTTAGCACCCTGTTCCCTGCAGAGCATCTGTTCCCTTCATCTGCATCCTCCTCGTCCTCCTGTGCTCTCTGACCTGACCTGTGAGGCGGTTGGGCCAATACCCCATCCTTATACCACATGCTTGGAGAGTTCCCAGGGCTGGCAAGTCAAACGTGGGGCCAGGTCATTGCCTATTCCCAGCAAAATGAGTTCATATCCATTTCAGGCTCATTTTACTGCTGTTTGTTATAACTTGTTGTCCAGAAGAAGTGAGCAGGTTTGGGTACCATGAAGCAAAATAAAAATTGAAATTTTAACATATGTTTATTTCTTAAAATCATTAAGAAACGATGTAGAATGAGGACTTTTGTGTTGGTCTTCAGTCCTCTCCCACGAAGTCCAGGAGGACTGGGTGCTCTGGCCTTGCCCTTGGGGTGCCGGTGCCTGATCTCTCCTTCCTGTGCACAGAGGCCGTGTCCTTTGCTCATGGCAGGGCTGTGTGGAGGATCCCGGCTCCTGTTGCCTGGGACATTCCATCACAGACGCTCTCCTAGCAACATGGTGACGCCAGCAAACCCAACAATGACCTTTTGTCTTTAGCTCTATAAAGCCTGTGGCCATGAGTCTCACCAGAAAATTCAAAGGATTTTCTTTGCAAGTGAAGAGTGATTTCTAGCTGAAGCTTTGAATCCATTACTTTCCTCCAACCTGGAAATACAAAACTGGGCCTACACCGGATTGTTGCTTCAGATGCAGGGCGTAACCAAAGAGGTGCCCTGGATGGGGAGAAGATGAGTCTGGACGGTCCCAGTCTGGGCTCTGTTTAGGGACCCACCTACATAGCACCAGCAAGCCATTTAACTCTCAGATCTTACTGTCTTCATCTCCACAGGTGAGCAGTTACTTCTTAACAGTTCAGGGTACTAACCATCCATATTTCCTGGGCTGATGCTTGTTCTCCTTTGGAATCACAGTCTCTGGGACTGTACTCCTCACATGTGACTTTTAACCAAAGGCAAACAGATGACATTAGCCAAACAACTGTAAAAACACTTAGGTAATTAGCATTCTAATTTTGCTTACTTGGCACAAGAGGACCAAGGCACATCTAGAATTGATATGTTATGTATATGATGGGGAACATTGTTTTCCCCTAATAAATTGTTTTAGGGAACTAAACCAACCCGTTTTCTTTGTTGTTTCTGATTAGCTATCCTCTAAACAAGACTGTAAATCATGCACTCCTACTGGTAAAACCCTTTTGAGCATGTTCTTCCAGTATTTGTGCTTTAAAAATATTTAGTATTAATATCTATATTTATATATTATGTTATATGTTAGTATGAACACGTTATGAATATACTGCTAATACTAAAACAAAATTTTAAAAGGAAAAAAGTTGAAATAAGATTTAAACATTTTGATTAGAAGCAAGCCAGCAGCTCACTTATGGACTCATGTTAGAAGTCTCTCCACCTTCATTCTTTCAGCAGTCAGCCCACTGTTTGTAATTTTCTTCCTAACACTTTGCTTGTATCTTCTAAAGGGTTTTCCAACTAAAGAGAATGTTTACATTTTTCATCATTGCTTTATGTAAATTATTTCTCTATTGCAGTTTCTCCAATAGTGTATTTGCTATTAGGTAAGAAATCTCAAAAGTGGCTTCTAAATATGTATAAAAATTCAGGACATTATTTTAAAACCCTGGATGGAAAATCACACAATTCTATACTTCAAACAAAACCAGAAGCTTGGTTGTTTTTTTTGTTGTTGTTGTTTTTAATATATTCTGACATTTTCATTTCAGATAGTTTGCTAAACATGATAATTTTGTTTTTATTATCTTCTACTATAGTAAGTGTTAGTCGCTCAGTCGTGTACGACTCTGCGACCCCATGGACTGTAGCCCTCCAGGCTCCTCTATCCATGGAATTCTCCAGGCAAGAATAATAGAATGGGTTGCCATTCCCTTCTCCAGGGGATCTTCCTGACCAAGGAATAGAACCCAGGTCTCCTGCATTAAGGAATGCTGTCCATTTAGGTGAATGTTTACTGTTAACAATAATAGATGTAAAAACTATACTTCAAATAGCTTTTGTGTATTTGTTCTTTTGTGTAAGAACTTTTTAACAGAATTTTAGAGTTACAGAAGCATCACTAAGATAGAATGAAGAATTCCCATTACCCTTCATGCAGCTTCCCTTAGTGTGAACATCTAATATAAAGAGTAAATTCATCAAAACTAAAACATTAGCATTAATGAAGTATTATCAACCACAGACTTTATTTTAATTTCTCAGGTTCTTCTATCAGTGCCCTTTTTCTGCTCCAGGATACCATCCAGGGTACCATGTCACCAAAACAGTCAGCAACCAATGCCATATCATAATTTTGTGAAGATTTGTTTAGTTAAAACTAAATGATATTATTTAGTATTCCAGTTCATTGAGGAGTCCACTGCAAGTGTTATAAGCTGCTGAAAGCAAGAGCAGCTTTGTCCTTATCTTTCCTACTGTGGAGTTAGGGCTCTGTTTTCTAATGGGCTGGAAATGAGGCAGTCTAGCTCGTGAACTGAACAGGGGCCAATCTCTGTTTATTAAATATTGGGGAAATCTTTTTTTCTTCCTTGCTTTTCCTTTTTTAAAGACAAAAGTATGTATCTGTAAAACTTCTCAAATTTCCTCTCCATAACGAATGTTCCTACTTAAAGAGAAGGCCAGGGTCTTTTGCACCCCCTGGAATACCTACATACCATTTTGGTGAACACTGCTCTATATTCATGCTCCTTTGGCCGTCCAGAGACTCTATGCCAAACTCACGCTGATATTTATTTATTTTGGCCATTCTGTGCAGCATGCAGGATCTTAGTTCCCCAACCAGGGATCAAACCTGTGCCCCCTACATTGGGAGTGCAGCGTCTTACCCACTGGACAGCCAGGGAGGTCCATCATGCTGATATTAACAAGGGCTAAGATAGAAAAATTGGACAGTTTCAGTGTCTTATTCTCCCCTAGTTAATTCACGTGTGTCTGAATTATTGGTCTATAATAAACAATTATTGAGTAACCTCTTAAGGCAGTGAGTACACACAGATTTCTCCCAGAAGCACCTCTTAGACCATCCTTCATTCAACTGTTAAAACTTCTGGTACTTTTGGCAGGGTGGTGCGGAGTATGAAGTACAATAGCCCTCGGGCACCCCGTAAGTCACCACAAACTATTGTGACTGGAAATTAAATCCCTGTCCTCTATGTCATTCACTTATTGAAGGAAACAGCTAGTGTTGTGGATACTGTTCTGTGCTGTCTGATCCCCGCTTCAAGAGGGAGAAACTTCTCCCCCAGCTGCTGACAATGTGCCAGAAGTCCCTTACCATCCCTTTCCTCAGGGATTGCCTCTGCTGAAGAAAACTGCCTCACTGCAGGTCCACTTCCTTCAAGGACCAGCCAGCGTCTGGTACCTGATGGATGGTGGTATGATGGCCTGGCCCCTCCTCCCATCTTGGGGCAGCTCTGAGGGGCCATCCAGCTTCCGACTGCCTCCACCCTTCAGGATTGGCTTTGCTGGGACTCTGTCACAGACGGACTTCTGCCTCTTTCCAGTTCTGCTTCCCTTGCTCCCTTCCACAGGCATGCCTCCAAATAGATGTTCTATACACAAGAGTCTCAGCTCAAAATCTGCTTCCCAGAAAAGTCACCTAGGCTAGTCCAACAATCCAAAAACAGGGTGCAAAGGAAGATCAATATCCCCATACCTGAAGATGCTTCCAGAGATGGTCCTGTGTGTGAATGTGCACATGAAATTAAAAGACGCTTACTCCTTGGAAGGAAAGTTATGACCAACCTAGATAGCATATTAAAAAGCAGAGACGTTACTTTGCCAACGAAAGCCCATTTAGTAAAGGTTATGGTTTTTCCAGTAGTCATGTATGGATATGCGAGTTGGACTATAAAAAAGCTGAGCGCCACAGAATTGATGCTTTTGAACTGTGGCGTTGGAGAAGACTTTTGAGAGTCCCTTGGACTGCAAGGAGATCCAACCAGTCCATCCTAAAGGAAATCAGTTCTGAGTGTTCATTGGAAGGACTGATGTTGAAGCTGAAACTCCAATCCTTTGGCCACCGGATTATGAAGAGCTGACTCATTGGAAAAGACCCTGATGCTGATCAAGATTGAAGGTGGGAGGAGAAGGGGACGACCGAGGATGAGATGGTTGGATGGCATCACCGACTCAATGGACATGAGTTTGGGTAAATTCCGGGAGTTGGTGATGGACAGGGAGGCCTGACGTGCTGCAGTCCACAGGCTCGCAAAGAGTCGGACATGACTGAGTGAACTGAACTGAACTGATGTGCAGGTTCTTTACCATCTGAGCCACCAGCAAAGCCCACATATACATGTTGGCCATTTTCTTAGAGAAAGTGTAGCATCCTATTTGTTGTTTAGTCTCTAAGTTGTGTCCGACTCTTTGAGACTCCATGGACTGTAGTCCACCAGTCTCCTCTATCCATGGGATTTCCCAGGCAAGAATACTGGAGTGGGTTGCCATTTCCTTCTCTAGGGGCTCTTCCCCATCTAGAGATCGAAACTGCATCTCCTGCATCAGCAGGCAGATTCTTTACCACTGAGCAATACTTCTTTTTTTATATCATATTTTAAATATTAAAATTTATTTTTACATAGTGATACGTAATGTTTTTAAATTACTGCTTACTATGCCATTGTATGGACATACCACCTAATAGCCACCAGTTGATTGCCCACTATTCACTGGGCACTCTTGCAACCTCTTTGTATTTATTCAATATGTATTTATTGAGAACCTATGATGTACCACACACTGTTGTAGATACTACAGATACTAGCAACTATTATCTCAGGCTTCACTTCAACCTTAAGAATTAGCTACTGTTATTATCCCAGTTTTACAGAGGAGAAAACTAAGGTTTAAGTAACTTGTCCAAGGTCACAGGATTAGTAAATAGTGGCACCAGAATCCATAAGCAGGCAGAGCTGGTCTCCAGTGCTTCTGCTCTTAGCCCCTCCATTAGCATCCCTCCCCAAGTCAGCTTTGATAGGCAGTCAGACTACATGTGGAGAAGGCGATGGCACCCCACTCCAGTACTCTTGCCTGGAAAATCCCATGGACGGAGGAGCCTGGTAGGCTGCAGTCCACGGGGTTTCGAAGAGTCGGACACGACTGAGTGACTTCACTTTGACTTTTCACTTTCATGCATTAGAGAAGGAAATGGCAACCCACTCCAGTGTTCTTGCCTGGAGAATCCCAGGGACGGGGGAGCCTGGTGGGCTGCCGTCTATGGGGTTGCACAGAGTCGGACACGACTGAATCAACAGCAGCAGCAGCAGACTACATGCAGCTGGCAGCTGTTATAAACAACGCTGCAGTGAACATCTTTTCTCAGGCATCTTTGGGTTCTGTCTCCTCACTTTTAAAAAGCACTGGGAAAAGGATACAGGTGAGTTCATTATATTGTTAAGAATACCTGTTAACAGTCCCAGGCCATCACTCAGATCATTTTAAAAGGTGCCTTTCTTCAAAATTGGGGATTTAAGGAATCAAAAGATACTACATTCCATTCTTAATATGAAAATCTTGGGTTAAGCCTTTAAAATACTTCCATGCAGGCCCTGCGTGTTGGATGCATATTTGCAGATAGGGTAATACCTGGATTACCATTCCCAGCGTCTCTGGTGGGAAGTGGAATGTTTTTATTAAAATTTCTCTTGTTTGTGTTTCAGGGGAGAAAAAATGAAAGCAGATCTACAAGCCAGGTCTGGTTTTAATCAGAGCATAATCTTTATGAGACAACGCCAGGCTGAGAATTTTTCAATCTGATATTTTGAAAGAAAAATCCTTGTTTCATAATGATACAAGCCAATCAGCCTTAGAAGGATGGAAAAAAGAAATCTCTTGCATGAAAGAGAGGCAGGAAATTCCAGAGAAGTTTCACAGGGAGGAGGGAGAAACCCACAGTCTGTATCACTATTTGTGAGCTTATTTCTTCATATAGGATAATACTTGGTTTTGTTGAACAACCAAAATTCAGTTCAGAGGAAGTAGTGGACTTCTTTCTCCCTGAAGTGGGAACATAACGATTTACTGAACATATTACAAACCCACAATGTGTCCCATGATCCACTGGCCCTTTAAACAAATATTTTGTCCTCTTCAGGGACTCTTCCCATCATGGTCATAGATCCATCTCATATTAGATGATTTAATGCCTGAGTAATTTGGAGTGTCTCTGTAGATATTGCTGAAATTTTTCTATTTCCGTGTGATGGTACATTCCACTGATGGGGAGGGGGGAGTAATTTGGCAAACTTCAGGGTGAGTTGTTGAGATTTATAAGCATTTTCATATAATGCTCAGCTAGAGTGGGAATAGTAAAATCTCAGTCTTTCAATAAGCTGCAAAACTATTAATGGGTTTCTAGGTCATGTTGTTCAGGGTTAACACTCGGTGGAATATATTTTTCATTAAATATGAAAGTGCTCCAAGTGTGTTTTATACAGGTGTGCTAACTTCACTGTTTCCTGGAGTGTCTATAATTTCAAAACTAATCGAGTCTTCTTTTATATGCTTTTGCATGAATTCTGGCTTTCTTTTGAACAGTCATAATGACTCAATGAAGGAGACTAAAAACTGGCAAGAAAAAACCAATAAAAGCATAAAGTCCAGAGTTTCAGAGAAAGGAGATTTACGAAATGATTTACAGTATAGTTCCTTCGACCAGAGCTTTCAACGTTACATTTATTCGAAAATACCTCATTTAGTGTTTATTTGTGCCAGTTCCATAACATGAATCAAATCCTGAAGGTTCAATGAGCAAATCAAGCACCATTTTAAAATTCATCCTCAGAGGACAGGAGTGTCTCTTCTCTTTATCCCATTGTCTTATCTCTTTCCAAAACAAGAAATTTAAATTTTTATCTGACTAAAATCATTACATGTCCAAATATCATAGGACTGAAAACTCCATCTGCTTACACATTTCAGTTTCCTAAGTCCACTGCAAAAAGAAAAAGAACACTGGATAAATTAAAATATCTCATGTGTTCCTATTATTATTCTCCATTTAGTCCTCTTTGCCACATATTATATGTGGGTACTTAGATAAATACGATTGTCTTTTCTTCTGTTGCTTAAATCTCTCTGTCTATGAGAAGTGGAAAGAGCTCATCCATTATTTGTTACTTTTTCTATAACTGTTAATACATACATGGACCCGAGCAAAGAGGTTGATAGAGTGAAGGTCTGCACAGATGTTCTGCCTGATTTCAAATCCCATTTGAACTCTGTATAGATGTGTAATAGTGAAAACACATTGCCAGAAATACCAGGTCTTAATGCTATGATGATGGTGTATCAGCCGTCCCCAGCCTTATTTGCACCAGGGATTGGTTTCCTGGAAGATAATTTTTCCATGGAAGGGGGATGGTTTTGGGATGGTTCAAGAGTATTTCATTTATTGTGTACTTTATTTCTTTTATTATTACATCAGCTCCACCTCAGATCATCAGGCATTAGATCACAGAGTTTGGGGACCGCTGGTGTAAATGGTACTGTAAGAGGAAGAAATACTCAAATATTTTCAGCAAAAGGATATTCTCCTGGTTTAAAAGATGCCTCTTAGTCTCTGAATCCTCCAGGGCCCACAGTAGAAAGTCAGTTTCATCCCACTTTGCTAAGTGTGCATCAAGCTGATGTTTATCGAGTGCCCTGGATTTTTCAGTATAAAGATTGGGAGTTTGAGCTTTCCTTCAGGTTACGAGTCCAGCCTCACTCGGACAATGCCTGGGTTCTTCTAACTTCAGTTTCCTGAGTCTGACTCTTGAGTTTGTCATGGCCCCAGTGGCTGTCTCTGTGAAGGGAGGAAGTGGAATGGAAGGGAATTTTAGGGGAGCACTTCACAGGAATTCAGGGCAAAAACTTGGGAGGAAAACAGTGTCAGGCTCTTGCCCAACAGGCCTCCACTGCTGAACCTGCATCTATGTATTTGTTTAATATCTGAATTGATGTACTTTCAGAGAAGATTTACTTCATTCTGAAATGTTGCCTTATTATGTTGTTCAGTCTCTAAGTCATGTCCGACTCTTCACAACCCCATGAACTGCAACACCCCAGGCTTCCCTGTCCTTCACGATCTCCCGGAGTTTTCTCAAACACATGTCTGTTGAGTCAATGATACCATCCAACCATCTCGTCCTCTGTCGCCCCCTTCTCCTCTTGCCCTCAATCCTTCCCCACATCAGGGTCTTTTCCAGTGAGTCAGCTCTTCTCATCAGGTGACCAAAGTTTTGGAACTTCAGCTTCAGCACCAGTCCTTGCAATGAATATTCAGAGCTAATTTCCTTTAGGATTGACTGATTTGATCTCCTTGCTGTCCAAGGGACTCTCAAGAGTCTTCTCCAGCAACACAGTTCAAAAGCATCAGTTCTTTGGCACTCAGCTTTCTTTATGGACCAACTCTCACATCCATACATGACTACTTATATTGCCTTATGCATCGCAGCTTATGGCAGATAGCCCTCTGTGATGATAAAGTGAAATCACACACATAGCTGAGCTGTGGGCAATGTGTACTTTAAAAACAAATACACGGGGAAACTTTCCTGGTGGTCAACTAGCTAAGACTCCATGCTTCTAATGCAGGGGGTCCAGATTCAATCCCTGGTTGGACAAGTAGATCCCACATGCCACAACTAAGAGTTTGCATGCCTCTACTAAAGATCCTCCTCCTCCTGCTGCTGCTGCTAAGTAGCTTCAGTCGTGTCGGACTCTGTGCGACCCCATAGATGGCAGCCCATCAGGCTCCACCGTCCCTGGGATTCTCCAGGCAAGAACACTGGAGTGGGTTGCAATTTACTTTTCCAATGCATGAAAGTGAAAAGTGAAAGTGAAGTCGCTCAGTCGTGTCTGACTCTTAGCGACCTCATGGACTGCAGCCTACTAGGCTCCTCCGTCCGTGGGATTTTCCAGGCAAGAGTACTGGAGTGGGGTGCCATTGCCTTCTCCGAAAGATCCTGCATGCCACAGCTAATATCCGGCACAGCCAAATAAATATAAATATACAAACAAAAACACAATTACATGATGGGGGAATATGGGAAAGATACAGAGAACAAAATAATTGATCAACAACAAGTGTCTTGCTTAGAGAGATTCATTGAAGGAATGGGCTCATGGTTGTAGAGATGAGTAAATACGACATTTACTGGGAAGCTGGTAGGTTAGGCTGGAAGCTCAAGCAATAGTTACTTTGCAATCTTGAGTCCAAAATCCACAGGGCAGGCTAGAAGAACAGAAATCCTGGAAATATTTGTGGGTTAGGGTCTTGAGGCAAATTTCTTCTTCTTCCAGAAACCTCGACGTTTGCTTCAACTGATTGGATGAGGCCCACCCACATTATCAAGGGTAATCTTCCTTTCAAGTCAACTGATTGTAAGTGTTAATCATATTCCAAAATATCCTCACAGCAACATCTAGACTAATGTTTGACCAAACACCTGAGCACCGTAGCCAGGCTGACACATAAAAGTAACCCTCATGGTACTTTCCCTGACTATGAAGGAGGAGACTGGGGCTTGAAGAGAGTGAGTAACTTGCTCAAGGTCAAACCATTAAGAATGAAATAATATCAAACTTTAGGCTGTGCAACCTCAGTGTTTCTGCTCTTAATCACAGACCCTGGCTGCTTGCTTAGACTAATTGCTAAATTAGACAGGGAAGAGGTTCTAAAAAAGAGGCATCTGAACCTGGTGACTTTTGATTTAAGGCAATAGTTTTAAAAACAGGGCAGACAAGATGGAGTAACAAGGGCCATATTTGCCCTCTTATCTAAAATAGCTGGTAACAAAGGTAGTGCATATGAAACAAGAGTTTGAAAGACATTGGACATCAAGTAGGAAAGGACAGTGATCCTTGAGAGATGAGATATAAGCCAGGGGCCGTCTAACTCCCCCAGCCCTATAGGAGGGTTTCCAAGGCGGGACCAGGGAGGGAAACCCAGGCAGATCCCAGTGGTCTCCCTGAGTTGATGAGACAGAGCTGAGGGTCTGGGGAGACCAAGGTGGCTGGAGTTGGCTCCCTCCTCTGGGAGAGGAGGGAGTCATATGACGAAAGTCTCCAGAAGTATCCTGAGGATATTCCCTGGGGCTTCCTCTGGCAGCCTATTAGCAAATGTGTATGTGGAAACTCCTGAGGCTGGGGGAAGAAGCACCCAAGAGATGAAACTAACCATTTTCCAGAGATCACACAAGACCAGAGCAAAAGAGGCGTAATCAATGGAGCTGTGAGCGGAGGTTCCAAAAGTGTTTGCCTTGGTGATGAGGTGAAATTAGACCTGGGCTCCATTCTCTCTGGTTCTGCCTATGTGTGTGTGTGTTAAGTCTCTCAGTCATGTCCAACTCTTTGCAACCCCATGGACTGTAGCCCACGAGGCCCCTCTGTCCATGGGAATTTCCAGGCAAGAATACTGGACTGGGTTGCCATGCCCTCCTCCAGGGGTTCTTCCCAACCCAGGGAACAAACTCCTGTCTCCTGCGGCTCCTGCACTGCAGACAGAATCTTTGCCACTGAGCCACCAGGGAAACCCCTGTTTCTGCCTAACAAACCTTAAAAGCAAACTTGAAAAGACTGAACCATTTTCAGGTAATTTAACTATGCTCCATAATAGGGTTCAAGAATAGTTCTAGGAATAAGAAAATAGACAGCACCCCACAGGGTAAAATTCACAGTGTCTGGTATCCAATCTAGATTACGAGGCATGCAGAGCAACAGAAAAATTTTACCCATAATCAAAGGAAGAAATAAGATCATGGAAATTGACACATAGACATCTATGGAAATGACATAGATGTTAGAATTACTAAAGATCTTTAATAGTTATTATATCTGTTTTCAATACGTTCAAGAAATTGAAGGAAATATCATGCATAATTAGCAGAGACTTGGAAAATATAAGATACAGGGACTTCTCTGGTGGTCCAGTGGCTGAGACTCCATGCTCCCAATGCAAGGAGCCTGGGTTCAATACCAGGTCAGGGCACTAGATCCCACATACCACAACTAAGAGTTTGCATGACTTAACTAAAGATCCCATGTGCCACAACTAAGACCCAGTGCAGCCAAACAAATAAATGTTTTTTTTAAAAAGAAGATATACAAACTGAAATTCTATGAAGATTACAGAATTTAAGACTAGAAACCTAGTCCAGTTCAGTTCAGTTCAGTTTAGTCACTCAGTCGTGTCTGACTCTTTGTGACCCCAAGAACCGCAGCACGCCAGGCCTCCCTGTCCATCACCAACTCCTGGAGTCCACCCAAACTCATGTCCATCGAGTCAGTGATGCCATCCAACCATCTCGTCCTCTGTCATCCCCCTTCTTCTCCTGCCCTCAATCTTTCCCAGAAGCATCAGGGTCTTTTCAAATGAGTCAGCTCTTCGCATCGGGTGGCCAAAGTATTGGAGTTTCAGCTGTAACATCAGTCCTTCCAATGAACACCCAGGTCTGATCTCCTTTAGAATGGACTGGCTGGATCTCCTCGCAGTCCAAGGGACTCCCAAGAGTGTTCTCCAACACCACAGATCAAAAGCATCAATTCTTCAGCACTCAGCTTTCTTTATAGTCCAATTCTTACATCCATACATGACCACTGGAAAAACCATACTCTTGACTAGACAGACCTGTGTTGGCAAAGTAATGTCTCTGCTTTTCAATATGCTCTCTAGGTTGGTCATAACTTTCCTTCCAAGGAGTAAGCGTCTTTTAATTTCATGGCTGCAGTCACCATCTGCTGTGATTTTGGAGCCCCCCAAAAGAAAGTCAGCCATTGTTTCCACTGTTTCCCCATCTATTTGCCATGAAGTGATGGGACCAGATGCCATGATCTTCGTTTTCTGAATGTTGAGCTTTAAGCCAACTTTTTCACTCTCCTCTTTCACTTTCATTAAGAGGCTCTTTAGTTCTTCTTCATTTTCTGCCATAAGGGTGGTGTCATCTGCATATCTGAGGTTATTGATATTTCTCCCGGCAATCTTGATTCCAGTTTGTGCTTCCTCCAGCCCAGTATTTCACATGATGTACTCTGCATATAAGTTAAATAAGCAGGGTGACAATATACAGCCTTGACATACTCCTTTTCCTATTTGGGACCAGCCTGTTGTTCCATGTCCAGTTCTAACTCTTGCTTCCTGACTTGCATATAGGTTTCTCAAGAGGCAGGTCAGGTGGTCTGGTATTCCCATCTCTTTCAGAATTTTCCACAGTTTATTGTGATCCACACAGTCAAAGGCTTTGGCATAGTCAATAAGGCAGAAACAGATGTTTTTCTGGAATTCTCTTGCTTTTTCGATGATCCAGCAGATGTTGGCAATTTGATCTCTGGTTCCTCTGCCTTTTCTAAAACCAGCTTGAACATCTGGAAGTTCATGGTTCACGTATTGCTAAAGCCTGGCTTGGAGAATTTTAAGCATCACTTTACTAGCGTGTGAGATGAATGCAATTGTGCAGTAGTTTGAGCATTCTTTGGCATTGCCTTTCTTTGGGATTGGAATGAAAACTGACTTTTTCCAGTCCTGTGGCCTGCTGAGTTTTCCAAATTTGCTGGCATATTGAGTGCAGCACTTTCGCAGCGTCATCTTTCAGGATTTGAAATAGCTCAACTGGAATTCCATCACCTCTACTAGCTTTGTTCATAGTGATGCTTCCTAAGGCCCACTTGACTTCACATTCCAGGATATCTGGCTCTGGGTGGATGATCACACCATCGTCATTATCTGGGTCATGAAGATCTTTTTTTGTACAGTTCTTCTGTGTATTCTTGCCATCTCTTCTTAATATCTCCTTCTTCTGTTAGGGCCCTACAATTTCTGTCCTTTATCGAGCCCATCTTTGCATGAAATGTTCCCTTGGTATCTCTAATTTTCTTGAAGAAATCTCTAGTCTTTCCCATTCTGGGATTAAAATAGATTAGACATTGCAGAGGAAAAGATTAGTGAATTTGAAGATGTAACAATAGAAAGTAAATACAATGAAATTTGGAAAGAAGACAGACTGGAAACAATATACAGTATCTGTGCACGCTGGGACAACTTCAAGTGGTCTAATATATGTGTAATTGGCAATTCAGCAAACTAAGCATTGAAAGGAATTCCTCTACTTGATAAAGGTTATCCAAAATGTATAGCTACCCTCATAGGTATGACAAAGGACTGAATATGTTCCCCTGAAGATTAGAAACAAGATATGGATGTTCACTCACCACTTCTATTCAGTATCGTCCATGGAGGTTCTAACCAGATCAATCAGTAAAGCAAGAAAAAGAAAAAAATGGCATTACAATTGGAAAAGAAGCATTGATGACATTATCATCTATGTAGAAAATCTTACAAAAAGAAAAAAAAAAAACAAAACTCAAAAGAACTAATAAGTTACTTTAGGAAGGTTGTAGGATGTAAAATCAATATGCAAAAATCTGTTATTACTAAGTACTACTAATAAATGATTCACTATTGATATTTTTAAAAATTCCATTTACAATAGCATTAAAATGTTAAATTCCTAGGGATAAATCTGGAAAAGATGATTAAGAATTTAACACTTCAAACTATAAAACGTTGCTGAGAAAAATGAAAGACCTAAATAAATGGAGTAATTCACCAGTTTCATGAGTCAGATGACTCAGCATAGCAAATATATCAAATTTTCCCCAAATTAATCTGTGGGAAAAAAAACAGATTCCCAGTCAGAATCCTTTTTGTATAATTTGGCAAACTGATGCTAAAATTCACTTGGAAATATAAAGAACCCAAGGAAATAAAACAATTTTGAAAAATAGGAGGAAAGATTGCACACTACCTTATTTTGATATTTATTATAAAAGTGCAGTAATTATAAGATAGTGTGTTATTGGCATGAAGATAGATAAATAGATCAATGGAAGAGAATAGAATAATTACAATACTATGATATTGGTGTCAAGATGGACAATAAGATCAATAGAAAAGAAGAGGAGTCCAGAAATAAACTCACATCGATAAGGTCAATTGATTTTTTTTTACACAGGTGTAAAGGTAATTCAGGAAAGAAAATATAATGTTTTTAACTAGCAGAGATAAAACAATTGGATATTCTTATGCAAAAAATAATTCCAGTCCAATCCTGCCACTTCCACAAAAAGTAAGTCAAAACGGATTGGAGATTTAGCCATAAAAACTAAAATTACAAAATTTCTAGAAGAAAACACAGGAGAAAATCTTTGTTATCTCAGGTTAGGTAGAGTTTTTTTACATTCAACAGCAAAAGAATACCACATATATAAAATTGATATTGGACTGCATCGAAATTAAGAAACATTGTTCAAAGGACTCTGTTAAAAAATAAAGAGATAAGTCACAGAGCAGAAGAAAATGCTTATAAATCTGATAAAGAACTGATATCCACTGATATCCACAATATATTAATAACTCCCTAAGCTCAGCAATGGACTTCCCTGGTGGCTCAGAGGGTAAAGTGTGTGCCTGCAATGCGGGAGACCTGGGTTTAATCCCTGGGTCGGGAAGATCCCCTGGAGAAGGAAATGGCAACCCACTCTGGTACTCTTGCCTGGAAAATCCCATGGACTGAGAAGCCTGGTAGGTTACAGTCCATGGCGTCACAAAGAGTCAGACATGACTGAGCCATTTCACTTTCACTTTAAGCTCAGCAAAAAGGAAACAAACAACTGTATTGTTTGAATGAGCAGAAGATTTGAACATGCAGTTTATCAAAAAAAGCAAATGCATGACAAGATACTCAACATCATTATGCACTATGGAAATGCATGTTAAAACCACAGAGAGATACTCTTGTAGGCCTATTAGTATATCTATACTTAAAAAGACTGACTCTATGAATTGTTGGTTAAGATGTAAATTAACTAGACCTCTGACACACTGCTGGTGGGGACGTACAATGGCACAAATACCCAGAAAAAGTTTGACACCTTCTTAAATTGTTAAACAAGCACTTTATAAGACCCAGGCTTTCTACTTCTAGATATATTGTTGGTGTTGTTTAGTTGCGAGTCATGTCCAACTCTTCTGCAACCCCATGGACTGTAGCCTGCCACGCTCCTCTGTCCATGGATATCCCAGATAAGAATACCGGAGTGGGTTGCTATTTCCTTCTCCAGGGGATCTTTCCAAGCCAGGGATCAAACCCGTGCCTCTTGCATTCACAGGCAGATGATCATCTTTCTATGGCCATAGGCATTTATTTCATCTAGAGATATACCCAAGTAAAATAAATGCCTATGTCCATGCAAAGAGTTGTGTAGAAATATTTTTAGCAGCCTTGTTTGTAATGGCCAAAATTAATTAATTAAAATAAATTAATGCATTAAAATAGAACTAAAAACAATCCAAATGTTCATCATCAGGTGAAGGGATAAACAAATTGTGGCATATACATACGATGGAATACTACTTAGTAGTAAGAAAGGAATGAACCATTGATACATAGAAGTAAGTAAGTGTTAGTCACTCAGTCGTGTCTGACTCTTTTCGACTGTATGGACTGTAGCCCACCAGACTCCTCTGTCCATGGAAGTCTCCAGGCAAGAATATTGGAGTGGGTTGCCATTTCTTTCCCCAGGGGATCTTCCCAACCCAGGGACTGAACTTGGGTTACCTGCATTGCAGGCAGATTCTTTGCTGTTTGAGCCATCAGGGAAGCCCCCATTGATACATGGAAGGACCTGGATAAAGCCCGAAATAATCATGCTGGTGAAGAAGCCAAACAACAATTAGTACAGACTGTGTGACTCCGTGGATACCATACTAGAAAATGTAAACTGACCTGTGGGGACGGAAAGCTGATGGGTGGTTTCCTGGGTTAGGAGGAAGGAATGGGAGTGCTTACAAAGGGCCAGGTGGAAAGTTTTGGAGGGGTGGACATGTTGGTCACTTTGTGGGGTGGTTTCATGGGTGCACACGTATGTCAACATTTCACATTGTATACTTTAAAAACATATAGTATGTTGTTAGGTCATTGTACCTCAGTCTCTAAGTTGTAAGGCTATAAGGCTGTTAAAGCAAAGATCTTGCTGAAGTGACATGCAGTGGCTCTGAGACTGGAAGAGGCAAGACTGAAACAGAATAACCACTCAGGAAGATGCTGAGAAATCCAATTCTCCTTATGCCTAGAACCTGCCTTAGAGGCACCAATTTTACAAAATAAAAATATAAGAATTCTGGTCTATTAAGGGTTACTAGAAAGGGGAAAAATTGGAAACTGTGACAGATTTTATTTTCTTGGGCTCCAAAATCTCTGCAGACAGTGACTACAACCATGAAATTAAAAGATGCTTGCTCCTTGGAAGGAAAGCTATAACAAACCTAGGCAGAGTATTAAAAAGCATAGACATCACTTTGCCGACAAAGGTCTATATGGTCAGAGCTATGGTTTTTCTAGTAGTCATGTATGTATGTGAGAGTTGAACCATGGAGAAGGCTGTGCACTGAAAAATTGATGCTTTTAAACTGTGGTTCTGGAAAAGACTCTTGAGAGTCCCTTGGACTGCAAGGAGATCAAATCAGTCAATCCTAAAGGAAATTAACCCTGAATATTCATTGGAAAGACTGATGCTGAAGCTGAAGTTCCAATACTTTGGCCACCGAGGAGCCGACTTGTTGGAAAAGACCATGATGTTGGGAAAGGTAGAAGGCAGGAGGAAAAGGGAACAGCATAGGATGAGATGGTTAGATGGCATCACCGACTCAATGGATGTGAGTTTGAACAAACTTCACGAGATAGTGAAGGACAGGAAGCCTGGCGTGCTGCAATCCATGGGGTCACAAAGAGTCAGACATGATTTAGTGACTGAACAACAGCAACAATAAAGCTAGTACATTTGAGACTTTTTTGTTACTTACAAAAGGACTCCTGATTCCTGCTGCTCTGTCACCCATCAGCTGGGTGCCTTTGTGCATGCACAGGCTGAACAACCACCCATAGCAGCCCTGATCCTATAGACCACATGGTGTGATAGAAGCAGCACTGACCACCAAATCTTGGTACTAACCATATGGCCTTTGGTGAATCAACTAAAAATTCCTCATAACTTAGTTTCTTCATCTTGGATTCCAGTCCTGTGGGGCTTGGTTGAGATAAGGACTAAGATGAGGCTTTAAAAACAGACATGGGCCCCATCAATGTGTTCTGGCCAGAAAGTGAGGGGAAAAAAGGCTGGCCTGGAGTTCAGGAATTAACATTCCTCTAAGAATAAGAACATCCCAGGACTCTTTATTAAGATGTACATTATGTGACTAAACAGGGCTATCTTGGCTCAAACTGTGAGAGACATGTGTTCCCACTTCTACCCCCACTGCTCGCTTCTGGGGCCTTTTCCCTTACAAGCATCACACCCAGTTCCCCCATCACAACCTGGCTGCCCAGGGCCCACTGGGAATTCCCTCCCAGAGAAGTTTGCTTCCCTGAATTCCCAAGTCAGTCCATTCCTTGCCTCCATCCTTCATCCCTCAGCATAGAGATCACAGCGGGGAGGAATGAGGATTACTAAATGGACTCTCACTCGGGTTTATATATATGTCCAGAGTTAGCTCTCTTAGCCTTAATCTTTCAAGAGACACTTATTTTAAATGAGATGCTTGTTTACTCCAAAGAGTGACTTTCTAATGGAATTTGGTATCAGCTAGCTAGATCTTTAGGCATGGGATTGAGAGGGTGTCTCTAGAAAGAAATCTCCACATTTAGTGCCCAAATCTCCAAAGTGGTCTCAAAAATATCATTTACATGGAATTTTGGGCAGGAGAAGTTTCTTTCTGTATAATTATGTTTATATCTGTTTCTATATAACTGCTACAAACTCTGCACAGGAAATAATGGAATCAAACATGCACATTTTTTTCTGTTGGATACACTGGGTCTTTCATTGTTATGGGATGGATTTTTCTAGATGCAGCAAGCAAAGGCTACTCTTTGTTGAGGTGGGCGGGCTTCTCGTTGTCGTAACTTCTCTTGTTGCAGAGCACGGGCTCTAGGCATGCAAGCTCAGTAGTTGTGGCTCACGGGCTTAGTTGCCTCTCGCCATGTGGGATCCTCCCAGACCAGGGATTGAACCCATATCCCCTGCATTGTCAGGCCGTTTCTTAACCTTTGGACTACCAGGGAAGTCCAGACTTCTTTTTTAAACACACAAATCATCAGATTCAGATGATTTGTGTTTTCTTTTTAAAAAATATTGATTTAATTTATTTATGCACTGGGTCTTTTTTGCTACAGTCAGGCATTCTCTAGTTTTGGAGAGTGGAGGCTGGTCTAGTTGGGGTGTACAGACTTCTCATTGCTGTGGCTTCTCTTGTGGTGGAGCACAGGCTCTAGGCGCGAGGGCTTCAGTAGTTGTTGCATGTGGGCTCGGTAGTTGTGGCACATGGACTCAGTTGCCCTGAGGCATGTGGGATCTTCCTGGACCAGGGATTGAACTGGTGTCCCTTGCAGTGTGAAGTGGATTCTTAACCTCTGGACCACCAGGAAAGCCTATCCGGACTTTTTTTAGTATATGAAACTGATACACGGATTGAAGGCTGCTGCCACACCTGGTACATTGTTCAGATGCTGCTAGTGCCTGAAGTTCAAGAAATCTCCACATTTAGTGCCCAAATCTCCAAAGTGGTCTCAAAAATGTCATTTACATGGAATTTTGGGCAGGAGAAGTTTCTTTCTATATAATTATGTTTCTATCTGTTTCTATCTGTTTCTATATAACTGTTACAAACTTTTAGGTAGTTCCAGTAATTTAGCTCAATATACTTGTCAATGACCTAGAGGATGAAGTGAAGGATAGTGTGAAAGAATCTCCTGATGACTCAAAAGTGTTTAGCTTGGTAAGAGCCAAGGAAGATCTTAAGATGGTTCTAACAAACTGGATGACTGAACAAATGCAACGACTGATGATACTTTACAGAGAAAGTCAAAAGGTAATAGATATTGAAACAAATAACTTAAGCTCCACATAATTTAAGCTGTACACACTGATGGACTTAGAATTTATGTTAGTTTCAAAGGAAAAAAGACTGTAGGAATCAAATTAATAAAGACAATTTCCATAAAGCTATCTAATCTGCAATGGTCCAGAAAAGGCCAAAAGAGTCTAGAAGTATACCCAGAAAATGAAGGGGAAAATACAAGAAAACATGCAGTGGACAGGACAGGATGCCGGCCTAACAAGTTCTCTTTGGCTAATTTGGTCCTGATGTTTTCCTCCAGTTGTCCCTAGCCCTAGAAAATGAATCAAGATCTGTCTAAACCAACAAAAGTATGATTCCCTGGACCAGCAGCAGTGGGATGACCTGGAAACGTATTAGAAATGCAAATTTATTAGGCTCCATTCTGAATATAGTAAATCAGAAACTTTGGCCCAGGAACACAGCAATTTATATTTTAATAAGGCCCCCAGGAGATTCCAGTTCATGCTGAAGTTTGAGCACCACTGGTCTAAACCAATTATGATAATCCCATTCCACTTTGCCAATGATTATGTTAAGGATAAGCGTGAACTCCCTTTAGGCCAATGAGATACAAGTAAAAGTCTGCTGGGGGATTCTAAGCAATATATTTCCTGAAAAGAGGAAAGACCTTTCACCCTTTGGCCTTAGTTCTATGAGAATGTGATGACTGGAGCTGCAGCATCCATCTTGTGGCTATGAGGAGGCACAGTTGAGGACTGCAGAGCAAAATATATGGTTTATGCCAATCTTCCCACGACTTTACATCCAGGATGTCTTGCTGTGTGAGAAAGTAAACCTCACTTTTGGTCAGAAATGCTTTTCCTTGCATCTGAAACCATCCCTCAAAAGCACATCCCTTTCTTCTCTACTGTGGTACAGAAGAAGAAAACCTGACTGAGTAAATTCTCACAAATAGTGAGAAACAAAACAAAACACAGATCTCGGACCTTTCACCTGAACAGGTGATAGCTATATTCCCTAATCTTTAGTTAATATATTGTATATCCATTTTTATTCAGCTCAAGAGAAAAAAATATTTTTGGCCCCTTGGCATGCAGAGATCTTCGTTCCCTGAACAGAGACTGAAATAGTGTCCCTGCAGTGGAAGTACAGAGTCTTAACCACTAGACCACCATGGGTATTCCCTTATCTTAAAGCAAGTGTATTATTGAGCCTCTCTGCTCTTATATATTGTATTAATGTAACAAATATTTACTTTCCTCACAGTTTTTGTAAAGTATCTTTTGTAGTGAGCTATGTGCAAACATAAAAAACCCCTCTGGCAGTCAGCACACCATCCATTCAGTTCAGGGCTGTATGGCCAAAAACTACATTGGGAGAGAAGTTTGAAGGTGTGATTGTATTGATCTCAACTTTAAAAAGTTAAGGCCACACACAATGCACTTTCATTTCCCCAAACCCCATTATGAGTGACCATTTATGATTCGACTTACCTCTCCACATTGTTATTCATATTATGAATTAAGAGATCATGCAGTAGAGGTAAACCTCAACCTTAGAATCACTTTCATGAGAAATAAAATGCCAAGATAGATGCATGGATGGAAACCTACACAGAGAGGAGGCAAAAAGTATTTTTTGTGGATTGTGTCTTCATATCTTGGCAACACACATTGTGTGGGTCTGTCAACAAAGCCATAAGAAAGAGGGCAGAGAGTGGAAGAATCAGCCTGATGAATGCATCTTTTTCTGTGCACCATCCAGCTTAACTTTCGACAAACTTTTTACAATGAAGCCCCCCCGATAACTAACTGCAAACACAGATGGGGTTGTCAGCATGCCCTATAGGTCAGGAAGCTTGGGCTTTGCAGGACTGACAGCAGGAATTGGTCCAAAATCAACTGTTCTCCACTGAGAATTCCCTGTCAGCTGTTGAAGAAGGCTGGCTCTGCTGAATTCAGCCCTCAAAGAGTGCAGAGAGGAGGGAAGACCTCTCAGAGACAAAAAGCAGACTCCGCAGGATTTTAGGGCTTAAGACCAATACCTTCCCCTGCACTCAGAGGCATGAAAGAAGCCAGCGCATCTGGAGCCCAGATGTTCCAAGCGAGTCTCCCTCTGAGCAGAGGCTGTCCCAGTCCACCCTGGAGCTCAGAGCAAGTCACCAAAGAAGGTGGCCTTGCCCCACACTGGAAAGTGGAAGAGCACTTCTGGTTGCAGTCTTTATCCAGGCTGGAGCCTTGAGTTCAAAGTTTCTGTGCCTCTATTTCCTCTCCTTGGAAGGCAAGGCTATTCTGGTCTCCTGGTGGAGTGAGGATAAAGCAGGACAAAGGATGGGAAGAGCAATGATTGTCTGGAGATAGATATAGATATAGATATAGATATATAAAACTCCCCCTGGGGGAAACCCTGTTAAGGACTCAGACAAACATATTTCCCAGACTCCTTTGCAGCTAGGTGGGGGTCATATGTCTCAGTCCTGGCCAGTGGGTTGGAGGCAGAAGAGACATGCATCATTTCCATGCTAAGCCCAGAAAACCCACCTCAACCATCTCCACCATCCTGCTGCCCTGTCTCCTGGTCACATGCAGAGGATCCAATAGATGATCCCAAAGCCAGAGAGAATGGGGGAACCCCAGTGGATGGACCTCAGATTCCTGATCAACTTCATAGAAGCCTGCCTTCCTAAGTGTCTCAGATTGTGATAGAATGAAAAACGAAACTCTGTGCTAAACCAGCTCAGATTTTTTGCTGCACCAAGCATTATTTATCCGACAGAATGCAGGCTCTGAACGTGTCCTAGAGAAAGCAGCTGAGAGGGTGACGGAACCCGGGATGGGCGAGGGGAGGCAGAGGTGGCAAATACATTTAAAGGGATGCTCGTGATGTCTAGGTGATATGTGGTCTCCCACTCACCTAATGACCCCTCCCTTATCAAGGCTTTTATGCTCCGGATGAACCTCTTTGAGGCTGCCCAGTTACCCCTCACCTCCAGCCAGCTGTCAGGGTCTATACAGACAGCCAAGGAGTTATATTAAACAGATTTCAGGGAGTTCAGGGTCTGAAAGAAATTAGCCTAGGCACATCGCTGCCAAGTAAGTTTGTCTTTTTTTGAAGACAACATTGGCAAACAAACACAAGCCACACTGTTTCTCAAAACCTGTGTCTTCACTGCCATTGAATTCATCCACGGTTGACTGTTGACAAGTGGAGGGAGGATTGGCGAATGGACATCAGCTTAATATCAATTTTATTTGGCTTAGCAAGAATTTTTTGTATATGAGCTCTACAGAGTTCTTATTCCAGAGATTGCAGTCATTTTAGATAAATACTTTCATGCAAAAGATTCTGCCAGATATTTTTCTAACACATGAATAACCTGATCTGAACAAATTCATTTCTGATGATCAGATATTACCTCACTTTTGTATTTTTATTGTGACAAAATATACATAGCACAAATTTACCATTTTAATAATTTTTAAGAGTACAATTCCATGGCATTAATTACATTCACAGCGTTGTAAGCCATTATCACAATATATTTCCCAAACTTTTTCATCATCCCAAACAGAACTTCTCAAAACAATGAAAGCATAATTTCCTCTTCCCTCTTCTTTCAGTCCTTCATAAACGCTAATCTATTTGCTGTCTCTAAGAATTTTCCTGTTCTAGATATTTCATGTAAGTGGAATTACAAAACATGTGTACTCTTGTGTCTTATTTTACATAGCGTAATATTTTCAAGGTCTATCCATGTTGTATCATGCATCAAGCATTCTTTTTTATGGCTGCATAATATTCCACCATAGGCATACCGATTGTTTATTCATTCATTTGCTGAAGGTCATTAGGTTGCTTCTGCCTTTTGGCTACATTTGTGAGTAATGCTTCTATGAACATGGCTGTATAAGTATCTCTTCCAGTTCCTACTTTTCAATTAGTTTGGGGTATATACTGAAGAGTGGAATTGCTAGGTCATACAGTAATTCTACACTTTGCTTTTTGAGAAACTACCAAACTGTTTCCCATGGTGAATCTGCAAAATTAAAAACCCAGATTAAAGAAAAAATGTAGAATAAGGCTCTCATTATCCATGGGGATGCCTGAGTGATGAGAGTGCCAGCTGGCCCTGGAGCCCTCATTAGCACGGAGCATGTATCTCTCGGGTCAGCTCTCTGTGCACAATCACATTAAAGACTTCATACCTGAGTGATGCCTAGATACAGAGGTAAATTGCCAAGAAGCTGATGAAGCTGAGAGCCCCTCACTTGCAGTGGCTCCTTCCACAGTGCTGGGAAGGGCCCTTACAATGTGGTCATTTTTAAAAATTTTGCTAACAGTAAGATATTTGAGCTCAAGTCAGTTAAGACCACTGACTCCTTTCAGTCCAACTTCCCCTTGTATTGGGTGGTGTTGGGATGCCTGTGGGCATTTGGAGGAGGTTGGTGATTTACTCTGGAAGTCACTGAAAGAAGAGTCCCAGTTTTTCAGTCAAGTAAGTCTCCAAATAACCACTGAATGACACTGCAGTAAGCTAGGCTGAGAGGCTAATGTGGTTGAGACCTGGTTCCTGCCCTCTAGGAGCTTCAAACCTTGCCTGGGGTGGAAGGGGAAGCAACACTAAACACACATTAATATTTACAATAAAAGTCAGAACATGCAAAATGCCATCACAAGGCGTGATGGGTCCAAAGGAGGGAGGGATGACATGGAAACAGGAGTCAGGAAAGCATTTGTGAGTAGGGTCCATTTGGAATGGGCCTGAAGGGGAACATTTCCCCCAGCAGAGAGTGGACTAGTGGGAATCAAAGTGGGAAAGGCAGGAGAGCCCAGGCTCTAAAGACATGAAACTGGAAGGAAATTTGGGACCACATTTTAGAGCAGGGGTCAGCCAGTATTTTCTATAAAGAGACAAATGATATTTTAGGTTTTCCAAGCCGTGTAGGGCCTGTCACAATGACTCAGCTCTGCCATCATAGCATCAACACAGCTATAAACAGTATGTAAATGAATGGGAGTGACTATGTGCCAATAAAACTTTATTTACACAAATAGGCATCAGACCAGAGCACCCAACTAAGGAAACTGGAGACCATGAGAAGCCACTGGAAGTCTGTGAGCAGGAGAATGACATTGTAACATGACCAAAAGTATGTATTTGGGAAAGAAATCTGGCTATAGAATAATACTTGAATTGGAGGATGTAGAATTAAGCATGGAAATAACTGTTGAGGATGTTAGAGTGTTTAAGGGCAGAGACTGGAAATTTTAGGTCATTGAGAGCAGAAAAAGAAAGCTGGCTTGATGGGGCATGGGGTCTTATTGGGGAAGAGAGCTGGGTTAAAAGGAGGCCTGGGGGACTGGGATTTTGAGGTTGCAGGCAAAGTTTGTGAGTGATGGGATGAAGGGATTGGGGTTTGGATGTGTTTCTGGTTGACTGCCATGATGGCTCAGTGGTAAAGAATCCACCTGCAATGCAAGAGAAACAGGTTCAATCCCTGGGTAAGGAAGATCCCCTGGAGGAGGAAATGGCAACCTACTCCAGTATTCTTGCCTGGAAAATCCCATAGACAGAGGAGCTTGAGGGCCTGTGGTCCATGGAGTCACAAAGAATCAGAGCGACTGAGCATGCCTGCCTGCACATGCCCTGGGATGGTCTCTGCACTCTGAGTGGAGTGGTGGGCAGCTCATGTCAGATGGCTGAGGCTCCTTTGTGCCACCCATGGCCACGTGGAACACGGTTGCTGTGGGCTCCATCCAGTCTAACCCCCAGGGCTCCCAGCAGACAACACCCGACTCTATGTGAGTCTGGCCAAGCCTGGGCTCCAGGCAAGTGCTGCCCGGGATCCCTGAGCCCTGAGACGTCTCGGAGGACAGCCAAGGACAGCCAAGGTCAGCCAGGGCAACCCCATCAGAGGCAGGTGGAGGCCATGCCAAGTTACCCTGGCAGCTGCGTGGGTGGGCCAGATTGCTTTCTAATTACATTGTGCTTCAGACAAGACAAAATCGTGTCTCTTAAAAAGCATGTATGTGGAGTCGGGGTGCATCCAGAGAAGGTCAGGCCTCCTGGAAATCGGGAGCAGACAGTCAGGTTACAGAATTCATTTGCATCCCGGGGACTCCATGTGCAACCCCGTGGCCCGTCGGGGACGCATTCTGGAGGAGCGAATGCATTTAAATGGAGCGGGTGATTCTGAAAGAAAATGTGCCATTTCACCGCGAATATCTCATCATTTCTCCCTGGAACTTAATATAATACCCTCCTGGAAAAATCATCTAAAGATTGGGCTTTTGCCCGTGTCCTATAGCAAACCCTCTCCCTGCTGCTCTGCATGCTGAGACAATTTAGTTGAAAAGGAGCCACCTTAGAATTTGCCATATTTCTGTTTGACAAAGAGGCAGTTTACTCACTGGTTACATGCTTTCTTGCTGAGACATGAACATTAGGTTGGCAGATATTGAAAATACTGTTTTGATACTTAACGCACTTTCTTGGGAATTTATTTTAGAAGCAGAGTAATAAGAGAAATCTTCCTGACTTAGAAATATAAATATGATGCTACCACTTGGGGTTATTTATTTCCAAGGCAATCAATGAGGAAGCGTTAGAAAATATATTCAGAGTGATTTCAAACCTGATTTCAGTCAAGTGAGTAATCTTTCCATTTTCTTTCCATATGTTACATGATTTAAAAAAAAAAAAGATGAAATGGTAAAGAATTAAAAGGCACTCTGGAACTAAGACCATAAATATGAATATAAGACTGTCTATTTTTTTAAGGAATGAAATGGCTTTAATTATGCTGAAACAAATGTTGATAGTGAAGCTAAATACTGTTCAGCAAAATGATTTTGTACATATATATGCATTCTTTTTATATTCTTTTCCATTATGGCTTATCACAGGATATTGAATATAATTTCCTGTGCTATACGGAAGGACCTTGTTGTTTATCCATCCTATATATATTAGCTTACGTCTGCTAACCCCCACCTCCCACTCTATCCCTCCTCCACCCCCACCGCCTTGGCAACCACAACGTCTGTGATTCTGTTTCTGAGTCATAGATGAGTTCATTTGCGTCATATTTTAAATCCTACATATAAGTGACATCACACGGTATTTGTCTTTCTGATTGACGTCCCTTAGTATGATCATCTCTAGGTCCATCCATGTTGCTGCACACGGCATTATTTTATTCGTTCTATTCCATTTATACATTTATACAATTCCATTGTATATATACCACATCTTCTTTACCCATTCATCTACTGATGGACATTTAGGTTGCTTCCGTGTAAATAAATTATAAATAAAATACTTACTAAAATAGGCTATTATAAATAGAACAGGCACAATATTTTGAATACAGCTGGTGGCTCCAGGACTTTAGGAAACTCTTGCAGTTGTTTTCCAAGCTGAAGGGTCAACCAGCTGGGATCCGTCTCTTCAGCCTGGCCGCAGGTCTAGATCAAGTCCAGCCCCAGTTATTATAGGGCTCAATACTTGAGTTTCCATTGTACTTACACACCATGGGCTTTGCCTGTATTTGTTGGCAAAAGGGTTCAGAAGTGATTATGAGAAGGGGTTACATGTGGGTCCTTCACACTAGGGCCATGAAGGAGAGCAGACTTGTGGAGGTGCTCGCCCAGTTAAGTCAGGCACAGAGAGTGAGAAATCACAGGGCAGAGAAACCCTCTTTCTGGTAAGATCCTCTTCCTGGACTATGTTAAAGGTTATTTCGGCTGGGGTGGGGGAGAACTTGGTGGAATGGGTCAGGTGGGTGGATCAAGAGCAGATGCTACCTAGAGACCCAGGTTGGCCATGGGCCTGTGGATACCTGCCCTTGAAGGTATTCATCAGGAGCAAAGGTTTGGAAACCAATGGCCATGTCCTTGTGTCTATAACCAGGTACGTGGGACTGGGTCTCCTGATCGAGTCAGCTCCTTTGGGCTCTGCGGGGGGTGGGATGGCTTGCAAAGTTCAGGGTGAACTGGACGCAAACTTAGTTTTGTGTGCTATTGACCTTGGTGTGGAGACAGGCACCTTCCCATCCATGGAGCGTCCTTGTCTGCAGGCCTGCTTTGCTGATGATAGACTCATCCACTGATAAGCCCGGCAAGGCGTAGCCTAGGTGACACTGCCCTCATTTCCCTGCCTGGCCCTTTGGTGCCCTCCTAGATGGCGGTGGTAGTGGTTTAGTCACTAAGTTGTGTCTGACTCTTGCAACCCCATGGACAGTAGCCTGCCAGGTTCCTCTGTCCATGGGATTTCCTCTTCTTTTTTCTGGGACCCAAGGACCCTCCTGCTCTCAACCCCTCCTTGCCCCTCCCCACCACCAATTGCCTACAAAGCTTAACCTCAGGCAAGAATCTGCATATCATTATAATCTTCGTGGGTTGTTTTCCATCTTCTCCTCTTGGCAGAGTCCTTGGTTCAGATGGTAGAATTGAAAATTTTGTTTCCCATTTGAGGGTTTCAGGCAGCAAACTGGCAGAGGAGGACATGTAAGGAACATGTCTGCATGCAGATGGCAGCTCAGCTTTGGCCCTACTGTATCCACACCCTGGGCATACACACTTGGCAATATTTGGAAACATGAGACCACAAGATAGAAATGTACTTATTCTTAGAAAAGACATTTGGATGTGAAAAGCCAGTTCATCTGTGCATATCTGGGTGAATTATATGGCTTGAGCCACAGCACATGACGTTCAGTAGCTGAAGACAAACGGAGATAATTCTGAAGTCACTCTGAGCAGAGACGAGGTATCTGTCGCACTGTGGGTAACAGACACCTTCAAATGCACTCAGCCTGGTTCTCTTCCAGTTCTGTTTCAACCTACTTTCCCAGCCCCAGTCGACACGGCTCTCGCGGCTGTAGCCTGAGAAAGGAAGTGACCCTCTGAGATGAGAGGGTTTCCCTAGTGACATCCATCCAGCTGGCCACAGTGGGGGCTCGTCTGGGGCCCACACAGTCAGGCCATCAGAATGTGCCAAGATCAGCAATAATAAGGTCTTTGCACAGAATTCCTTCATCATGAGGGGAAAGCAGGCTGGACTGAGACAGACCTGAACCCAGCCCTCGCTTCTAACATCTTCAGCCAACGGAACCGAACTACACTCAGAGAATACTCTGACTGAAGAGACAGAAGGAGAGACAAAAAGAAGAGATAAACCAAGGTCATGGCTGAAAAACTTCAGATACTTTTGCAAATCAGACCGAAACAGCTATATCAGCTAAAAGGTCAAAGCATCTTATAGGTAAAGTCCCAGTGGCTTTGGTGCTGGAAAGTGACTCCTGCCAGAAAGCTCCATTCAGATCTACAGAATGATGGCTTTTATCTATTTAGTCCTACACCTCCCAAACTTTATCATCGTTGTCTTCTAATTGGTCTTGATGCCAGGCTCAAGGGCCTAATGAAATCAGCAAGCACAACTCTGAACGGAAAGAAGAAAACCAACTTGTGTTTGGCATTTGATAAAATGCCTGTCCTAGAGAAGATTCTTGACAGCCCCTTGGACTGCAAGGAGATCAAACCAGTCAATCCTAAAGGAAATTAAACCTGAATATTCATTGGAAGGACAGATGCTGAAGCTGAAGCTCCAATACTTTAGCCACCTGATGCAAAGAGCCGATTCATTGGAAAAGACCCTGATGCTGGGGAAGATTGAAGGCAGGAGGAGATAGGGAAGACAGAGGATGGGATGGTTGGATGGCATCATTGACTCAATGGACATGAATATGAGCAATCTCCGGGAGATAGTGAAAGACAGGGAAGCCTGGCATGCTACAGTCTATGGGGTCACAAAAAGTTGGACACAACTTGGCGATTGAACAACAGGGATTGGATATGGAGCTCTAGACCTGCTATTGCTGGATTTTTCCCACAATGGATGGCTCTGCAGCTGGGATGGAGAAATTACCATCTGATACCCATGGGGGCTCCCTGGGTTCCTCCAAAACAGACAGAGAAGGTCTGAATATACTGACCTTGGAGAAGTGACTCTCCACCTCCATTTCAAACTGTCCTCTACTTGATTAGCTTCAAGAAACACATGCTTACCAAAGATTAGGCCAGGCATCAGGGCTGTAGCTAGACAGAATCCCTACACTGTCTAGAGCAGAGGTCCCTGACTTTTTTGGCACCAGGGATCAGTTTTGTGGAAGTTACTTTTTCCACGGACCAGAAGAGGAGTGGTGGCTTCAAGGTGCTTCAAGCACATTACATTTATTGCGCACTATATCTCTATGGTTATTATATTGTGATATATAATGAAGTAATTATACAACCCACCAAAACGCAGAGTCAGGAGGAAGCCCTGAGCTTGTTTTCCTGGAACCAGATGGTCCCATCATGGGGTGATGGGAGACAGTGACAGTAGGGTTTGCACCCCTGATAGTCTAATGCCACCACCAGTCTGATAGGAGTCGGAGCTCAGGAGGTAATGCGAATGTTGGGAAGCAGCTGTAAACGCACATGAGGCTTCTGTCGCTTGCCCACCACTTGCTTCCTGCTGTGCAGCCTGGTTCCTAACAGGCCATGGGTCAGTACCAGTCCATGACCTGGGAGTTGGGGACCCCCAGTCTAGATAGTAAATACTGTATTATGATAAATGCTTCATTATAGTGTGATAAATGGTCTTGTGGATGGATGCACAGAATAGGGATACCCAAGGGCACACAGCAGAGAGAACTAATGCTTGTCAAGGGTTGAAGATAGCAGGGGCTTATAAACTAAGAGAAGGCAAGTTCCCTCAAAAAGTGGGACAGTCATCTTGAAAACTATGAACGAATCCATTTTCGAGAGGCATTGCAGGATCAGTATTAGGAATATGGGTTTTGAAATCTGGATGAGTCTGACTCTGTCACTTGTTGACTGATGAATTTCAAAGCCCCTAAAGTCCTTCTACTCCCCTTTACAACGTGACTTTGCAACTCCTCCAGTCGAGAGGTAAGAGTCTGCTTCTTTACTCCTTGCATCTGATTTTGCCATGTCGTTTTCTTTGTGACACAAGCAGAAGCTTGAGCACTGGGCTGTCCTCTCCTTGGGTTCCTGGGACCACCACAGGCATGTCCCAGCAGCCTGTTGTTGGATCAGAGACTATTAGATGCGGCAGAGCGCTCAGGTTTTTTTGTGAGCCCAGCAAGACTCACGGTAGAATCTCCCAGCTCAGTCCACCCAGTTGCTTGCCCACAGACTTCTGAGCTGAATAAATGATTGCTGCTGGTTATAGAATAAAAAGGAATTGGTACAACAACAAAAGAGACTTATGCTTGTCCTACCTTTGGAAGGGGAAATATTTGATGGGGTTGGAGAAGTGGGAAAAGATGTCTGCTCATTTAGGGAGATGGGCTGTGCTTTTTGTTATTATTACTGAGGGTAGGGTAATGGCTCCTCTGGCTGGGGGACTACCCTGGCTGCCCAGAGATGCTTGCCGATACTCCTCGACCATTTCCGTTGTCACATGGACCCTCCACCAACTTGTGCTACAAGCTGATTGTCCTGACTTTATATTCTCAGTCTCCCTACTGGTGCCCTGGACCACTTGTGTATAGGACACACTCTGTGTGTTCATTAAACAAAACGACAACAACAAAAATACAGCTTGCCTCTCTTAAAACTCTGCTATACCAAATAGGAAGGAGTTGAAGCTTACTTTAGCTTTCACAGCAGATGTTTTTGCATTCATTTTCCCCCCGGGGAGGAGAGGAAATGCAAATTGTTCATTTGAGCAATTTCTATCCCTTTTGGATGGCCCCATCCTCTCTATGAAATGTGCGTCGCTCCTCAACCAAATTGTATGGGATCATCTTTCCAAAAGGAGAAAACCTAGTTTGCATGCTTCAAATTAGAGAACTGCATTAAAGCGTGTGGAAATCAGAGATGCACACCACCCTGGTCCCAGCCAACTCGGGCCTTCAGGGAGGATGCTGCCTGATGCTTAGTGGTTCCGACATCCCAAAGAGGTGGCAGGAGATCTAATGACATGTCTAAAGAATGTATAGCTCATTATGCAATGTTTTGAAATTGTTAGTGGAGCATCTTTCTTAGGCAGGTGTATTAGGGATGAAACTTTCAAAGCCTCTCTACACAGGCTGTATTCGGGCCAACTCCCTGGTATCAAGAAAGCGGAAGGAATGTGAATTAAGTTTTCCTTTTTTCAGCACAAAACCACCTTCTGCAGCCCATCGGCTGGCGCTGGCTTCCTCACCAGTTCAATTTCCCTGGAACTCTGAGGCCAGCAGAAAACTCCGGAAACTGAAACCAAGAAACCTCCAGAGTTCCCAGAGGAAATTGGACCACCCGAACCTTTCTAAAAATGGGTGATCACTGACCAAATTACAAGTCAGGATGAGGGTCTCTGGGGCATGAATTTTTCTGAGGTTTCAGAATATTTTCACTGGACTGAGAATGTTTGGACTCAGGTTTTTGGTTTTCTGGATCAGGAAAAATATCTGGGCCATTTTCCCCTCAGGAGAACAGAGCAAAGGGACCACGACTGTCCCGAGGGCTCCAGGGCAGGCAGAACCCTGCTGCCCATCCAGTACCAGCCGCTCCTGACACTCCATCCTGGGATGCTCACTCTGCAGCTACTCCCTGGGCAGCCACGTCGCTGTCATTTACTGCTGGGCTGGCCTTCCAGAAGCCCAATCCCATGGACTTTTGATGACAGGGATTTTCAGTGTTTGGCTAGTAAAGTTGCACTGTTTTTCTCCAGTGGATAAAAAAATCCTGACTTCCTTTGTCTCTAATTAAAGACAGATGGGCAGAGGATGACTCGCCTCTTCATTTTTTCCCTCCGTGTGAGCGTGTGGCTGAGGGCAATCCACTTTGCCTGTCACCAATTTGTTGGGCAGCTTTAAACAGGTCACCGATCTCTCTGCAACGTGAGAGACACACACACACACACTTCTCTATTGGGTGTCCTGTGCTCCTTCCCTGTTGGGTGATATTTAGCACCTGTAAAAGTGCTCTGGAAGCAAAGCCCTGGGTTGTCAAAATGCCCATTCATCATTATAAACAAATTTATTCCCTAACACTTGTGATCTTTAGAACTAACTGGAGTAAGTGCAAAAAAACCAAAAATCTCTTTGAAATAAAAGGGAGGAGGATGGAGTAAAAGTCTGGTCCACACAGTAAGTTAACAACACCCTGGGACTGCAGGTTTTTTCCTACCTGAGAAGCTTTAACTCTGCAGGTGCAGAAGCATGAGGAGAGTGAAGACCTTCCCAGATCACCAAAAGGCAAACTATTTGCCGCCACTTTGTGCCTTTTCCCCCCCCCCGAAATAGGCATCAGCACGAGTCATCGTTCTTGTGCAGCAGGTGTAGCTCGTGCCCGGGTGATCCTTCCAAATGAATCAGTGTTTAATTAACATCTCCAGGCAAGAAAACTGGAGTGGGTTGCCATGCCCATCTCCAGGGTATGTTCCCGACCTGGGGATCGAACCTGCGTCTCTTACGTCTCCTGCATAGGCAGATGGATTCTTCACCACTAGCTCCCCCTGGGAAGTCCTATATCTCCATAAATCTGGGGTAGGGGGGCGGCAGGGGGAATTAAGTGCATTGGGCCTTCCCTGGCAGTCCAGTGTTTAAAACTTCACCTTCCATTGCAGGGTGTGAGGATTTGATCCCTAGTTAGGGAGCTAAGATCCCACATGCCTCGTGGCAAAATAAATAAATAAATAAAACAGAATTAATATTATAACAAATTCAATAAATATTTTTAAAAATGATCCACATTAAAAAAAAACTTTAAGAAATAAGAAAGTGCATTACTTAAGGTATTACAAATAAAAAAATAGAAAATGAGAAGTAAAAGGGGAGAGCCTTTCAATGTTTTTAAAATATATGTGTCCCAAAATGTTGACGATAGCTGCCTTAGGTATTTTGGTAACGATCCTTGTCAGAGTCTAAAAAATGAGCCATCCTCGTCCGTATTACTCACCAGAAACATGCTCAAAGCTTCTCATGTTTAATACACTTGGAAGAGAGTTCACCCACCTGCTAACAGAAGCCCCCAGAAGAGGGTCCCTGGGGAGGACGGAGGAGTGACCATGATGCTCTATCTTCCTCGAGTGGCTTTTTGCTTTTCTCTTCCGGAAGGAGTTCAGAAGCAAAGAGGAAGTGTCTTTTCTGTCCTCGAACACAAGGAATCAGGACTGAAACCTATCATAATTCCAGTCCCTTGGACCCATGCCCCCGCCCCCGAATGAAACCATGCCAGCCATCGCAGACCTGCTCCACTGCTGCAAGGGAAGAGAGAAGAGAAGCTGGAAGAGAGGGATCAGAAAAGGGCCTCCTGCTTCATCACACACTGAGCCTGATCAGGTTCTTTGCAAATCACCACCGAGAAGTCGCTGCTCTGGGAAGTGCTGCTCTGCCATCACTCATGTCCCTAAACCTAGGACGAGTATGGCTTTATCAGGGTTCATCTGGTGCTTATCACAGTCTTGCTGATGGCCGTACATACTCAGAAGACCCTGAAAACCAAGAGCTGGCCACCCCCATGAGAACCGCCCCAAATCCCAGTTTCCACCAAAGGAGATTAAAGCAAAGAGCTGTTTTTAGGGACTGTGTGTGTGTTTGTGCACGCTTTTGTTTTTTTAAACTGTTCAAAGAGTCTGTAGGAGGATTTTTGCTCAGAGCTCTGGCCCTCCAGACAGCCCAGGGCCCTCCACCACATCCTGCCTCTCCACTTCCTCCCCCTTTTTCCCAGCTCCAAGCCAAGCTGGGAAGTCTCTCACGCCCCTGAGGCTTGGCGGGAGGAAGCCTGAACTTGATACAGCTGCCTTTCCTGGGGCCTGCGAAGCACATTGATCCCTGGGTCTGGGCTGCTTTGCTTGCCTATTTTTAGCCTCGTGCTGTAGACCTTTCTGAGGGCTCAGGACATGTCTCCATTTGGGCTGGGCCACGCCAGGGAGGGGTCCCCGTGTGCTGCCAGGGCTGTTGGACACCTGAACAGGGATCCACGCAGCAGTTAAATGTGGTTTGTTTTAACGTCAAAAGGAAGAGGAATACACACCCTTCACCAGCTCCCTCCCTGTCTCCCAAGAACAAAGGTCTGAGTTGCCTCTTCAGCCCAGCGGCAGGCCCTAGAGGGTAGTTGTGGATGCTTGACTCAGGTCACACCGCAGAGGCAGAGGGGCAGGAACGTCCCACGCAGGACAGCCAGTCACAGATCAGGTCAGAGGGGCAGGAATGTCCCACGCAGGACAGCCAGTCACAGATCAGGTCAGGCTTGGTCAAGGACCTGCCTCCCCAGCCTGTCCTCCATCCTTGTCCCCTGTGTCAGGCAAGCCACCCTCCCCACCACATGTCCTGGCTTCCAGCCTTGGCACCCACTGCTTCAGCAGAGCTGAGCTCGCTTGTCTGCTCTGCATCTTCAAGACCCAGGGCAGACCCCACCACAGCCTCCATCGCCTAGGAATGGTTGATGTGTGGCTGTCACACCCACCCAACAGGGTGCCTTGAGGGTGACCATGTCTGCTCACGTTATTTGCATGTATGCCTGGTGGTCCATGCCTGAAGGGAGAGTGTGTGGTCTTGAGGAAGGAGGCGTGGTTTGGGGCCAGCATATGACCCCACGTAACAGGTTCAGTGAAAGCCGAGCAACTGAGCCTGCACACCACAAAAAAGATCCTATATAATGCAACTAAGACTTGAAACAGCCAAATAAATAAATAATAATTGTGAAATATTGAATATACCATTTCTGACTTGTCTCCATGCATGCTAAGTCACTTCAGTTGTGTCCAACCCATTGCAACCCTGGACAGTAGCCTGCCAGGCTCCTCTGTCCATGGGATTCTCCCAGAAAGAAATACTGGAGTGGGTTGCCATGCCCTCCTCCAGGGGATCTTCCCACCCCGGGATTGAACCCACATCTCTTAGGTCTTCTGCATTAACAGGCGGGTTCTTTACCACTAGCGCCACCATCATTATCACCCAATATTCAGGCAGAATGTCATATCCAAAATAATCAGACGTGACACTTAGAAATGAAAAACGAGCTAGAATTCACAAGCTGACATGAGACAAATAATCGCCGTTCAACCCAAAAATGACATCCCAGCAGTGACCCTGCAGTATTTACACCAGAGCTTGTCATACTAACTCTTGGACGGGGTGGGGGCAGGGCAGGCGTGGGTAGCTGACAGTCACCAGGTGTAACTGCAGAGCCAGTGCTAGGAGGTGGGATTTCTGACCAAGGGAAGAGGTCCAAAGACTAGGTAAGTTCAGTATGAGGGCCCCTGAGCCTGGGACAAACTGCAGCAGAGATGCCCTAACCAGAGTCAGCATAAGAACAGGTGTCCAGCACAGGCCTGACCCAACGCTTGGGGACGGGCCCTCAGGAGCCTGTGTCACCGCTGACCCAAGGCAGCTCCTGCCGCATGGGTCAAGAGGGACTCACGGCTCCACTGCCCCACAAGGAGGCACTGAGTTCTACAGACTTCTGTTAAGATCACTAGACCCATGGTTCACCACCCAAGGGTGTAATCAGAACTATCATGGGAGTTTTGTTTGTTTGTTTCAAAATCCATGTCAGGGCCTCCCACTGAACCTGGAAAGCTAGAATCTTGGATGAGACTGGGGTGAGGTGGGCAGACATGTGTGACTTTAGAAGGCTGCCCAGGTGACTTAGATACAGCACCAGCCCCAAGGTGGGCACCTTCTCAGCCCAGCAGTCTGAGGTCAGAGACCCTGGCTTTGTGAGGTTTTATTGAAGTAGAGTTGATTTACAATGTTAATTTCTGCTGTATAGCAAAGTGATTCAATTATATATATATATATATATATATTCTTTTTCATATTCTTTTCCATGGTGGTTTATCATAGGACGTTGAATATAGCTCCCTGTCCTACACAGTAGGACTTTGTTGTTTATCTGTTCTATGTATAATAGTTTGTACCTGCTAATTCCAAACTCCCAGTCCATCCCTCCCCTGCTCCTGATCCCCCTTAGTGACCACAAGTCTTTTCTCTGTGTCTGTGCGTCTGTTTCTATTTCATAGGTAAGTTCATTGTGTCATATTTTAGAGCCCACGTATAAGTGATGTCATGATATTTGTCTTTCTCTGCCTAACTTTCTTCACTCAGTATGATAATCTCTAGGCCCATGTATGTTCTGCAAATGGTGTTATTTCATTCTTTTTATGGCTGAGTAATATTCCATTGTATATATGGATCACATCTTATTTATCCATTCATCTGCCAATGAAGCTTGTTGCCACGTCTTACCTATTGTGAACAGTGCTGCTGTGAACCTAGGGGTACATGTATCTTTGAATTATAGTTTTGTCTGGATATATATGCCCTGGAATGGAATTTCTGGATCATATGGCAGCTCTGGATTTCCCAGGTAGGTCAGTGGTAAAGAATCTGCCTGACAATATATCTGCCTGACAATACAGGAGCTGCAGGAGGACTCGGGTTTGGTCCCTGGGTAAGGAAGATCCCCTGGAGGAGGAGGCCTGATCCCACTCCAATATTCTTGCCTGAAGAATTCCATGGACAGAGGAGCCTGGCGGGCTACAGGCCATGGGGTTGCAAAGAGTCAGACACGACTAAGTGACTGAGCATGCATGGTAGCTCTAGTTTTGGTTAGAGACCACACATCTTCATACGTAGTACAGTTCCTCTCACATCAAGACCTGAAATGATATTTGTTGACTGAATGAACTAATGTGTGAAAAAAAATGAACAAACACTCCCAGTGACCATAAGAATTATTGATGATGCCAACAAACACAGGGCAAGACTGGAGTTTCCCACAATAGATTTTAGACCCAGTTGTACGTTAAGTCTTCCAGTTACCCACTCAGAACAACAGCTAAATGTGATAGCATTAACGTGTACTTTATAGACTAGTGCAGTTCGGCAGTATATGGTATTACTGGGCAAAATGAGGATTTGTATGAACATCGCAGAAGACAGCATACAACGAAAGAAAGTTCTCCACCTAACTCACAATTAATTATATCATCTGAGGCTTCATTCTGGCTTTGGAAACAATGGGAACCATAATTACATGTCTAAAGCCCAAAATGGAAGCCCACAAGTGTTTGACAAGGGGAACATAAGGATGATGGAGTGCTTTACCCATCAGCTTGACCACAGAGCAGCCCTGGTGAGTCACGCTTTCAGGCCGCAGTAGGATTTCTCATTACCCGCCATTCTTCTCAGTAAGTATATTGAGCTCGTGGCTACTTGATGGATGTGACTTTGTTTGTGAATTCAGGCTGGCCTGCTGTCTTCCTGGACCTGACTCTTATATAGAATAGCCATGCAAATTAGCATGGGCCTCGGGCCAGGAAAAATTAATCCAGGCTTCTGTGCAATCAAGTAAAAGGTGTCAAAGGGCAACAAAGAGGGGGCTGTGCCTGGGGCCAGGGATGCTCACTTTTACAGGTTTCTCTGCTCACCACCTGGTGATTGTGTTTTTAGTTTTTTAAAATTTTGTGACTAGCAAACTGGCAAAAATGTAAGAGAAGCTGATGAAGTCTTTCTAAATCTGTATGAGATGTGATGGAAGTTCATGTTGAAAGTGCAATTAAGGCATTCAGAGAGGGCGTCCCCAGCATCAGGTCTAAGTGGGCCTCCAGGCTGGCTGCCTGGCCTCCATCTCCAGCACCCGGCCATGCCTGGACAGCGCTCTCCACACTGGGCTGTTTCATTCACTTGGTTTGTGATGGTTGTCTGTCCCCACCATTGGATTGAGGTCCTGGAGGCTAAGGATCACATCTGTCTTGCCTTCCTCTGATTCCCAGCAAGTGGCACAGGCACTGCAAGAACACAGGAGATGCTGGCAATGCCCCCCAGCCTTCCTCTAAGGACAGGAGGCTCCAGGGTTGGCCAGGTCCACAGTTCACCTCGTACCTGACCTTCATTGAACCCCCTGCTGGCCAGCAGCTCTTGTGTTCTGCTTGGGTCCAGGGTGTCTTGAACACTCACTAAGTTTTCTTTTAGCCATGCCGGCAAGATGCTAGGTGAAACACCACCCAGAGAAAACAAGACAGAATGTGAGCAGCACAGGCAAACTGGAGAAGGAAAAGCAGGGGCTGGGGCGAAGCGGGGTGTGGATCCAGGGAGTAGATGGTCAACAGAGAGCCAGGTGGCAGGCCAGGGTCCCAGAGGGGCTGGAGGTGGAGGGCAGGAATCAGCCTAGACCAAGCATGTGGTGATGGAGACCCAGGCACAGTGGTACCCACTTCACAGGATTCCACTTAGAGGCCTGCTGCAGGGGCAGAGCCCATAGTAAGAGCAGTAACTGGTATCTAATGGACTCTCAGTCCATGTGCAGAGTCTCCTCCTGGTGGGAGTAACTGACCCAGGTCCGGGACAGGTAATCGTCAGAGCTTAGAGGTCAGAGCAGGGAGGATTTGATGGCTGGGATGGTATTATCTCGAGAGAACCAGCAATGTCCCAAGTCTCTGTCAGTCAGTCCCCCGCCCATGAGGTTTGATCTTGTATGTGGTATCACCAAGGAACAATGGCAGAGTGACAACCAAAGCACACTGTTATCTCCTGGTGCCCCCAACAGAGTGCTCGCTCACTATTTGAGCTGGGTCAGAACCAGTGGTCTCAACCAGTGGTCCCCACCAGTGGTCCCCAACCTTCTTGGCACCCAGGACCAGTTTCGTGGAAGACAGTTTTTCCACGGATCAAGGGAAGGGGTGGTGGTGGTTTCGAGATGACTTGAGCTCATTACATTCATTGTGCGTGCGCATGCCCAGTAGCTTAATCGTGTCCAATACTTTGTGACCCTATGGGCTGTAGTCCACCAGGCTCCTCTGTCGATGGAGTTCTTCAGACAAGAACACTGGAGTGGGTTGTCATTTCCTCTTCCTGGGGATCTTCCCGACCCAGGGATCAAACCTTTGTCTCCTTGCATTAGCAGGCTAATTTTTTACCACTGAGCCACTGGAAAGCCCACATTTGTATTATTATGTGCACTTTATTTCTATCATTATTACATCAGCTCCATCGCAGATCATCAAGCATTAGATCTCAGAAGTTGGGGACCCCTGGTCTAGATCAAAAGCTACACAACACAAAGACCTCCTCCCCCACAAAAATATGTAAATAATAGAATTAGCAAATTAAGAATGTCTGTAGGAAGAGTGTGGGCACGTGAAGGCAGCTGAGTCCTGGATGAGGTGATCAGAGAGAGGGGCTGCTGCCTGGGGCTATGCCCTCGGATGATGGCAGCCTTTGAGTGTCGTCATCCTTCAAGCATCTCTTCCTTGGAGAAGAAGGATGTCCCACAAGGAAGTGGCCCGGCCAGGACGCAGGTGAACAGGCAGAAGCGTGAGGACATGGGAGGGGAACCATCTGCCCCTATAGCAATTGTAGTAATAACAATAATGATGATGATAAATATTTAGATCTTATTTGCAGAGTGCAATGAAATGTACTGTTTAACCTTTACAGCAATCATGTTGGTAGCTGTTCTTTGCCTTGAGATAAGCAGATTGCTTTAGTGACTTATCCAAGACCGTAAACCTAGGAAGTAGCAGAGACAGAACTCAATACCAAAAGGGCAAAGCCCACCAGCTTTCTGTCCACCACGGAAAGCTGAATTAATCCCTCTGGGTAACGTGATTTAGATATAAGGCAGGCCTGACACTGCACCAGTCATCCCAGCCAGGCCCTCTCCTTCCATCACTCGTCCTTCTAGGCATCTTCTGCTGACTCCCAGGAGAGGAAATTTTCTCTCTGGCTATACCTTTCCAATTATACATAATGTAAACTCTTTCTGGGAATTCCCTGGTGGTCCAGTGGTTAAGAATCCACTGCAACTATTGAGCCCAGGCACTGCAGAGCCCATGAGCGACAGCTAGAGAGCCTGAGTCCTGCAACTACTGAAGCCCACACGCCACAACTAGGGAGTCTGTGCACTTTAACAAAAGGTCCTGCATGACTGAAATAAAGATTCTACATGCCACAACCAAGACTCGACACCACCAAATAAATAAATAAATATTTTTTAAAAATAAAATCTTTCCAACAATTGGTTAATTCTTAAATGCTCATCACTAGTATAGGATTTATGGCAATAGGAACCATCTAAATATATTGGTAGCTTGTTTTAAATAAAACAGTATATCTAGGTGCCAGGATACATAGAGCAATGAAATGGACCTTGGAATATGGTTACTTATTGCAACCAAAAGATGTCATTTCAAATTACTCAGTGAAAACATGGATTATATAAATAATGATAGAATAAATGATAAGATAAAGGAAAACTCAACTGAATCTTTACCTTAGTCTTTACCATCAACATACAGATGCATCAAAAATTTAAGTATAGAAGTACAAAGCCATGAATGTACTGGATAAAAGCTATGACTATTTTTATAATCTTGGAATGAGGAAGGGACTTTTCCATCCCAAGATTATATTGATATAGCACATAATTTTAAATCTCATGTAGCAGAAAATTACAAGAGAGAAATAATGAACTGGGAAAAATATTTGCAAACTGTATAACAGATTGAGAGTTAATATATTTACTATACACAGAGCTCCTACAAATCAATAAAAGGAAACAAATAGCCCAATAAAAATGGGAAAGGAAACACACAAGCTTTTTTAAGGTACAAAAGGGTATATTTTATTTACTTATTTACTTTAAATTGGAGTATAATTGCTTTATAACGTTGTGTTAGTTTCTGCTGTACAACAAAGTGAATCGGCTACACTTAAACATATATCCCCTCCCACTCACCCAGTCCCACGCCTCTAGGCCATCACAGAGCACCAAGCTGAGCTCCCTGTGCTATACAGCAGCTTCCCACTAGCTATCTATTTTACACATGGCAACCCACTCCAGTGTTCTTTCCTGGAGAATCTCAGGGACCGGGAGCCTGGTGGGCTGCTGTCTATGGGGTTGCACAGAGTCGGACACAACTGAAGCGACTTAGGAGTAGCAGCAGCAGCAGTGTATATAAATATGCCAATGCTAGTCTCAATTCGTCCCACCCTCTCCTCCCGCTTTGTGTCCATGAACCTATTTGCAGGGCAGACACAGAGAACACATAAGCTTTTAAACAAAGAAGAAATATCTAACATGAAAATATACTCCATCCTTACTAATAAGCATAGTTACACAAGTAACTATAGTGTATTTGTGTGTGTATGTTTACCTATCAAATACAAAGAATAATGAGACTGAATGTTGCTAGCATGCTACAGAATGGGTTTTTGCATGCACTGGTAGTTGGCATACAAAATGATAACTTCTGGAGGAAAGTTTAGTAATATACACCCAAATTTAAAATATACATACTAAAAAAAACAATAAAAAAAAATAAAATATACATACTTACTCTTAGCCCAAGAATTCCAAGTCAAAGTATTCATTTATTTTTACTGTAGTAAAAGACATATATTATAAAATTTACCATTGTAACCACTTTAAAATGTACAGTTCAGAAGCATCAACTACATTCACATTGTTGGGCCACCATCACCACCATCCACCTGCAGAACTTTTTTCTCCTCCCCTATTGACACCCTTCACCTATTAAACAATTGTGTTCTTTCTGTCTCTAGTAATTTGACCAAAGAATTAATCTGAATGAGAAATTGCATTAAGAGCTACATATATATGCACAAAAGATGTAAAAGATGTCATTCAAAAAGCATTTCTTGAGGACCTACTGAAGGTACGCTAGGTAATAAACCAGATAGGCCAGGTTACCTGACTTACGCACAAGTCATGATCAAGAGAAGGTACAGCATGAACAAGTGCATAAAGAATAGAGCATTAAGTTGCCATTAAGTTTGAAGAAAATGAACAGGGATTTCCCTGGTGTTGCAGTGGTTAAGGATCTGCCTTGTAATACAGGGGACGCCGGTTTGATTCCTGGTCCAGGAATTAAGAGCCCACATGCTGCAGAACAACTAAGCCCACTCGAGGCAACTATTGAGCCCTCTGGAGCCTATATGCTACAACAAGAGAGTCTGTGTGCCACAATGAAAGATCCAGAATGCCGCGACTAAGACCTGATGCAGCCAGGTAAATAAATAAATACTTAAAAAAAAGTTCTCTCAAGCACTATTTATAAGAACCAACAAATTAGAAAAACTAAACATCCAAGCAACATCTCTGTGAAGGTGGAGAATCCATCTGGCCAGATGTCATTATGTGCCAGTTTATTACAGACCGCAAGAGACTTTCTCAGAACTAACTCCCTTAATTCAGGGTTTTCTTCTGTATTTTCCTGGAGGGCAAGAGTTTCCAACATTTGGGGGTAGAAAATAATGTAGCAGGGGTCCACGCCAATGCTGCTTTATTCCAAGAAGGAATGCATGGATGACAGTTTCAAGTGTTTGATGTCCAACCCCTCCTAAAACTGTAACATAACAGCCGGCAGATGAAGAGACTGATCTAAATCTCCTTTCTGTGGTTTTACTTTTGTTCTGGCAGACTGAGCAACACGAAAAAAAAAAAAAAAAAATTACAGCGCGTGCATGGGAAACATTCTTCCCTTTTTTCTTGAGTAACGGACACGTTGGAGAGCCAGCGTGAGTAAGGGGCGACGGCTTTGCTGTGATAAATGCAAAAAAGCATCCAGGGCCTGGCCTACCCTGAGCCCAGGCAGGAAATTCAAGGGTAATATAACACTTTACCGTTAAGTAATGCCATTGGAATAAAACCATGTTTGGGATGACTTTTGGCTCTCACTTGGAATTTCTGTTTCATTTGCTTCCAAAAAGAACTCTTCTCCCATAAAGTTCTTAACTTGCATTTCAAAAGTTTTTGTAGCTGTATAAATAGGATGTATGCGAACTGGCCTTGAATTGAAGCTGTATGTCATAGAACACGCAGAAAAACACATCCAATCCAGGACCTCGGTTTTCAGGATGGACTCCAGGGCAGCAGCTTCGAGCAATGGAAGTGCAATTCACAAGTTAGAGACCTCACTCTGCCCTCTGCTAGCAGTGTGACCTTGCGTGGATTCTTTGACCTTGGAGCCAGTAAAAGAGGAATAACAATAGTACCCACTCAGAGGGTTTTTTGACGATAAAATGCAAGAATATGAAAGGCTCAGTGCTAGCCTGCCATACAGCTTTTTCCTTCTTTCCTGGGCTTCATAACTGAGCTGGGCATGACTAGCCTCAGCGTAGAAAAAGACTAAAATGGAAAACCAGAATTTATTTTTGTCTGAATAACTTGGCCATGGTTGGACTGTTTTTCCCTGTTGGTTTTAAGCCATATTTCTCCAGTGCTGCCTCCTAGGCTGAATTTCTGCATGATTGAAACACCATTTTCAGTTTCAGAGGAACTCAGGTGAACTGAAGCATCTCTGCATAACTCGGATGGTGCAGGAATCAGACTCACGGGACAGACTGGTGAATCTGCAGGTTTAGCTGGGAGAAGACTGGGGGTGAGGGTGTGGGGAGTGTCTCCAAACATCTGAAGGGTAATACCATGTGAAATAGAAATTTGATTAATTCTCCATGGTTCCATAAGTGGAGGCAGATTCCAGTTTTATGGATAGAAAACCTCTTTTTAAAAAAAATCAGATTGTCAAGGAAAGATTCTGTCTTCTGATGTAAGGAATTCCAGAGGGATCCTATCAGGGAGTAGTTCTTCACATCCCAGGAGTCCTACAGGGAATTCTGCATCAGAAAAAAGCTGAGTAAGCACCCTTTCAGGTTCTTTTCAGGTCGGGGAGGCTGCAGTTCAGGTAGCTACAGACATGCAACATTTTGCTGCAGGCACTTAAGGAAGCAGCCCTAGGAGGTGCAAGGCACGTACAGGGGCTCACAGACTGAGCTTATGTGAGAATTTTAACCTTTCATAACACAAGTGTCATGCCACATTGCGGGGGGGGGGGGGGGGGGGGGAGGCGGGGAGCCTTTAACCCGCTAGAAAGGAAAACGTTCCTAGTTTAGGTATCATATTTTACAGGTTCCATCATATTTTACAAGTTCCTGTAGACACAGGGACCAAATGAAACTGAACCACGATCTTGGGCATCAAATTACACTTCACTTTTACCTTTTCCCCCTGTGATTCTGACATAAGTGATTAAAAATGAACCCGAACCTTTGACCTACCCATTTGGTTTTGTTCTTTTTTTTCCTCGTCTCTCTGTTCACCTGCAAACCTCCGCTAGTCGTTTCATAGAGCTTTGGTCAACTGCTTTCAACAGCTAGACATTAAAGCCACTGAGGGCATAAACAGGAAGCTCGTGTTTAGGTGGGAGTTCCTAGGAATTTTATACCACTGACCACAGAGGCCAAGAGAGAAAGGAAATAGGAAAAACAGTGTAAATACCTGGGTGACTAATGACGCGCAGCTCAGCTGGCTTTTCTGAACACTTAACAGGAAGTCTTTCCAGGGGAAACACCCTGCACATTTTTCGGGACCCCGCGTGGCACTGAAGGGCCGTATCGGGGCGTTTGCTGGTAACCCAACAGACTCTGCCCACGTCTCCAAGACGCCAACTCGATTTGCATGCGTGGTGCAAACCGCTCGCCGAGCGCCAGGCTCCAGGTCTGGGATTGCAAAGGCTTGGAGGGCCACCCCCTTCCCGGTTCACACCGCGAGCGCCTAAGAGGATTTAGAATCAAGTGGGCACATTTGCAGGCCTCGTTGTGAAGAGGCAGCTGGAGCGCGGCGCAGCCCCCCGCGCCCCAGGGCTGCATTGTCCTCCGAGGGGCCGCCGCCAGGGCTCCTTTGTGCGCGGGGCTGGCCCTGCCCTCCCGCCCGGGGCCCCGCGGGCCCCCTCCCCGACCTATCCCCCCAGCCCCCCACAACCACGCAGACGGCTCCCTCCGGCCCCCGACCCGCCGGCTGCCGCGGGCCCCGCGCCGAGGAGCAGGCAGGGCGGGCAGGCCATCTGCACCGAGACTGACTGCGGCCCCGGAAGGTCAGCGCCCCGAGGATCGCCGTCTGAACAGCAGGCCACCCGGGCCTCCCAGCAACACAGGGACATCTGCTCCCCTTCATTCAGAACCCGGGTTCCGATTTCACCAACTCCCCCCACCCCCTACTCCCCGCAGACCCGGGCTCCCAGGAGTGCAACGGGAACGGGAGGGGCCGAGCAGACGCGCCGCCCGCCCCCTGCTTCCCCCCGTCGGAACGGGGCAGCTGAGTCCGGCGTGGCGGGGAGGGGCTCACCCACGTGACCGGGTGACGTCGTGCGGGGGAGGGGCGGCCAGGCCAAGGGGTGGCGGGGGGTGGGTCGCAGAGATTGCGACACGCAGGTGCGTCCTGCGTTTGCGGAGGGGTTGGACCGGGATCCCACCCTGCTAGGGGAGATCGGGCAGCTCCGCCGCCTACTCCCCTCAGGACAGATGGGTTTAACCGTCCGCCTCATCCCTGGCTGGGAAGAACCAGTGAATGCGCGGGAAAGTTTGTAGCGAGCAGAGGCAGGCATTCCTCTTGCGGGGCTCCGGACCCACAGTTGTAGAGCCAGCGGTCTGCGGGTAAGGCCAGACTCTAGCCTGGATGGTTGACACCCAAACTCGTCCTGCCTTTTCTGCTCTATGTTTGGGCGAAAAGATGGAAGGATGAAAGAATTGCATTTCTGTTGTGTTTCCACCGCTTGATCATAAACCCCCTGAACACAGAAACGCTGAAGTCTTATTCGTCGTCGTCTCCTCCGCCTCCTGCAAATATTTCGACTTTAGCGTGCAGAGGGGTGCGGGTGTGGTCCTTATGACGTTTGAGTGTAACTGCTGTCCTTTGTTATTTGACAAAAACCAGGGAGAAGGAAATGGCAACCCATTCCAGTACTCTTGCCTGGAAAATCCCATGGACAGAAGAGCCTGGTAGGCTGCAGTCCATGAGGTCGCTAAGAGTCGGACACGACTCAGCAACTTCACTTTCACTTTTCACTTTCATGCATTGGAGAAGGAAATGGCAACCCACTCAGTGTTCTTGCCTGGAGAATCCCAGGGACAGGAGCCTGGTGGGCTGCCGTCTATGGGGTCTCACAGAGTCGGACATGACTGAAGCGACTTAGCAGCAGCAGCAGCAGGGCATTGTGGGACTTCCCAAGTGGTGCTAATGGTAGAGAACCCGGCTGCCAATGCAGAAGACAGAAGAGACACGGGTTCAATCCCTACGTCAGGAAGATCCCCTGGAGGAAGGCATGGCAACCCACTCCAGTATTCTTGTCTGGAGAATCCTATGGACAGAGAAACCTGGTGGGCTACTGTCCATAGTGTTGCAAAGAGTACAACACAACTTAAGCGACTTAGCACGCTTCAGGCACAGGACATTGTGGAGAATAAAGTGTGGACGAAGGGAGGTGTTAGTTCGTTGTTCCTCCCTCCTGCTGTCTTCCCTGCTTTTCTTCCTTCCACAAACATTTGATGGAGTGTCCCTGTGAACTGGGGACCAGGCAGTTGACTAGATCTGGGAAGTAAAGAAACATGACTCCCAGGCTTCAAGGTGCAGCCATTCTGCTGGGGGACTGTGCACAGGAAAACAGCCAACCAGGATTCTGGGTGACGAGTGCTATTGACAGGAATAGGGGATCCCTAAAGCTTAGCTTCTGGAGAGGGAAGGGGTCTAAGCAGATGTGGGAGGGCAGGTAGTTTACTGGGAGAAGCTCTGTGGCTGACACAGGTCCCTCTGCGGATTCCTTCCAGGTGTGTTTACCTCCTGGTCAGTTTTTAGGCCTCGGGTGAAATGTCACTTCGGTGGCACCTAAGATAAGGTTTTCTTGTTAAGTGATCTGCCGTACCTGGCACTTTTTTTTGTTTTGTTTTCATATTCATGGCAGGTCCAGTTGGGCAAAGTTCATCATCCTAATTCAACTGTAAGCTTCTTGAGGCAGAAACTGGCCTTTTATTCATAGGCAGAGTCTCCATACCCAGCCCAGTGTTCCCTAAATATTTGGTGGGCTAATGAATAATCAGACTTTCCTTAAGTTAATGAGAAACTTGTTCCTGAAGTTTCTTTTTAAAAAAAAAAAAACAACTTTAGTATTTTTATTTATTTATTTTTGGCTGCCTGGGTCTTCGTTGTTGGTCTCCAACTTTCTCTAGTTGCTGCAAGCGGGGGCTACTCACTAGTTTCAGTGTACATGCATTCTCATTGTGGTGGCTTCTCTTGTTGCAGAGCACAGACACTAGGGCGCAAGTGCTCAGCAGTTGCATATGGCGGGCTCCAGAGCGAGGACTCGTTAGTTGTGACGCACAGGCTTAGTCGCCTGGAGGCATGTGGCATCTTCCTGGACCAGGGATCGAACCCATGTCCCCTGGATTGGCAGGTGGACTCTTAACCACTAGACCACTAGGGAAGTCCCAGAGTTTCTGTTTTGGATGTGGGGACAGGCTGCAGCCGCTCCACTCCGGGTACCCCCAGGGGAACCACCAAGACGAGAGTGACTGGGGTATAGAATTTATTATTTTGTGGTCTTCTTCAGCTTGCTAATTTCAAAACTGTTTCTGCAACATCATCGTGAGGCCATCATGAAATAAGTCTGAAGAGGGTTGTTGACCCCTGGCCAACAGGTTTCTGAACTGCAAGGATTTTGGAGCCTCAACTGGTCTCGTAGGTTGTGTTCAAACCAGAAATATCTAGTAACACTTCAGAGCTGGGAGTGTGGATGGAGTGAAATGGTAACTTTGCTGCTGTTTCCCCCATCTCCTCCTGTGTCCTGGGAGGACGGGCCTTGGGGAGAGATGAACAGGATTAACTTGTCCTCATCAAGGTCAGCTCCCTTATCTTGGCCTCTTTGTTATATCCTGTGACAAATCCTTTCCTTGTTTTTTGATGATAAGGAGAGAATCAAGGATACAGATTAAAGAGTCAGGCTCTGGTGACTGGTGCTGCCTGGCTTAGACTCTACCATAAAAAGTCTGCTACTTCTTAGCTGTGTGACTTTGGAGGCCTTCCTTAGCCTCTCTGTGCTTCAGGCACTTTGTAATGAAAGATAATAGTATGTACTGTTATACTTTTAAAAATTCTTGTGTGTACAGTTGGCCTTTGAACAACGAGTTTGAACTGCGAGGGTCCACTTATATGCAGATTTTTTTCAATAAGTTCAGTATTGCATGGTCAGTGCATTGGTTGACCCTCAGATGCTGAGCCGTGGGTACAGAGGAACTGAAGACAGGCAGGGTAGACTATAAATTATATGTGGATTTTCATGGAAGGTCAACTATTGACCTTCAACATGGAAGGGTGGGGCCCCTAAACCCCTGATTGTCCGAGAGTCAACTATATTAAGAATTCTCATGATAGGCCAAAGTTTGACTTAAATGCTAATAGTTGATTAATTAAATGTTGACTATCCAACCTCTATTGGTTAACATAACTCCGTAAGTCGTGTGTCAGTAGAGCGAGTCACAGGGGACTAAGTCCTGGGAGAGGAGATTTTCTTTGCCGCTGCCTTTGGAACTCAAGGGACACCTTTTGGACCTTCATCAGTGATTGCTCTTCCCTCCAGAAGGATTCCAATTCTTTTACTTTTCATTTTTTTGAGATTTAAAATTTTTGTACTGAAGTATAGTTGATTGGCAAGCCACTCCAGTACTCTTGCCTAGAAAATCCCATGGATGGAGGAGCCTGGTGGGCTGCATTCCATGGGGTCGCTGTGAGTCGGTCGCGACTGAGCAACTTCACTTTCGAGCGATGGAGAAGGAAATGGCAACCCACTCCAGTGTTCTTGCCTGGAGGATCCCAGGGACGGCGGAGACTGGTGGGCTGCCGTCTATGGGGTCGCACAGGGTCGGGCACGACTGAAGCGACTTAGCAGCATAGTTGATTTACAATGTTATGTTAGTTTCAAGTGAAAGTGAAAATTGCTCAGTCATGTCCGACTGTTTGTGACCCCATGGACTATACAGTCTATGGAATTCTCCAGGCCAGAATACTGGAGTGGGTAGCCTTTCCCTTCTCCAGGGGATCTTCCCAACCCAGAGATCAAATGCAGTTCTCCCACATTGTAGGCAGATTCTTTACCAGTTGAGCAACAAGGGAAGTTTCAGGTCTACAGCAAAGTGATTCAGTTACATATATATACACACATATATATTGTTTTTTGGATTCTTTTCCTTTAGAAGTTATTACAAACTATTGAGTATAGTTCCCTGTGGTCTACAGCAGGATTCCAGTTCTTTACCAGCATTTACAGAGCTCTCCCACTTAGTAAATTTAGTTGTGATTCCATCTCCCTTTATTCTCAAAGAGAGAAGCAGAGTAGCTGTCTATCAAGATTCAGACATTTTGCCCACAGTCCATTTTCTGATTTAGTAGCCAAGTGCTAAGTTCCTCTGCATCAGAGTTGTGATCCAGAAGACCACACTATCTTAAACAATAGCGACCTACTTACAACAAAAAGTAAATGGGATCTTGCATTGTTTGTTGCAGCTTAATTTGACCATGAAAAAAAAAAAAAATCAGTACTGGATTCCCAGAGAAGAAACATTTTCAGGGGCTGTAGGTAAGAAGACAGTGAAAAAAATTCACATTGTTTAGAAATTGCACTTACACCAGCCAGCCTCAAAGAAGGCTGCTTCTGGAAATTCAGAGGTACTCCGAAAATGAGTGTAGAAATGGTTTCTTATCCATATATGTAATATGAACAGTTTCACTCCATCAATTATTTATTTTCTGCAAAGGACATTGACTTGGGTGGAGCTTGTTAGACTAGATGTTTGGAGTAAGTCTGTTTTCAGATGTAATCTCCAATGCATTCATGAAAGCATCGTACTTTGAAACAGGAAACAAACGACATACTTTTTCAAATGTTGTCTCTGTGCATAGATAGAATCTCAGTGCCTAGAACCTTGTGTGGCTTATGTATCATCACATCATCATCACACTGATAAAGATTAAAAGATTTTAAGAAGATGCTCTTTTTAAAAAAAATTCATTGAAGTATAGTTGATTTAACTTTTGCAGTACAGCAGTGACATATATATATATATGTACACTTTTTCATATTCTTTTCCATTATGGCTTATTATAGGAGATTGAATCTAATTCCTTGTGAAAGACAGAAGGACCTTATATGTATATATGTATCATTTCAGTCCAGTTGCCCAGTCGTGTCTGACTTTTTGCGACCCCATGGACTGCAGCACGCCAGGCCTCCCTGTCCATCACCAACTCCCAGAGCTTGCTCAAACTCATGTCCGTCGAGTCGGTGATGCCATCCAACCATCTCATCCTCTGTCGTCCCCTTCTCCTCCCTTATATATGTATCAAGGTATATATATAGAAAGGCAATGCTGAAGAATGCTCAAACTACCGCACAATTGCACTCATCTCACACGCTAGTAAAGTTATGCTCAAAATTCTCCAAGCCAGGCTTCAGCAATATGTGAACCACGAACTTCCTGATGTTCAAGCTGATTTTAGAAAAGGCAGAGGAACCAGAGATCAAATTGCCAACATCTGCTGGATCATGAAAAAAGCAAGAGAGTTCCAGAAAAACATCTATTTCTGCTTTATTGACTATGCCAAAGCCTTTGACTGTGTGGATTACCATAAACTGTGGAAAATTCTGAAAGAGATGGGAATACCAGACCACCTGATCTGCCTCTTGAGAAATTTGTATGCAGGTCAGGAAGCAACAGTTAGAACTGGCCATGGAACAACAGACTGGTTCCAAATAGGAAAAGGAGTACGTCAAGGCTGTATATTGTCACCCTGTTTATTTAACTTATATGCAGAGTACATCATGAGAAACGCTGGACTGGAAGAAACACAAGCTGGAATCAAGATTGCCGGGAGAAATATCAATAATCTCAGATGTGCAGATGACACCACCCTTATGGCAGAAAGTGAAGAGGAACTAAAAAGCCTCTTGATGAAAATGAAAGTGGAGAGTGAAAAAGTTGGCTTAAAGCTCAACATTCAGAAAACAAAGATCATGGCGCTCAGTCCCATCACTTCATGGGAAATAGATGGGAAAACAGTGGAAACAGTGGCAGACTTTATTTTTCTGGGCTCCAAAATCACTGCAGATGGTGACTGCAGCCATGAAATTAAAAGACACTTACTTCTTGGAAGGAAAGTCGTGATCAACCTTGATAGCATATTCAAAGGCAGAGACATTACTTTGCCAACAAAGGTTCGTCTAGTCAAGGCTATGGTTTTTCCTGTGGTCATGTATGGATGTGAGAGTTGGACTGTGAAGAAGGCTGAGCGCCGAAGAATTGATGCTTTTGAAGTGTGGTGTTGGAGAAGACTCTTGAGAGTCCCTTGGACTGCAAGGAGATCCAACCAGTCCATTCTGAAGGAGATCAGCCCTGGGATTTCTTTGGAAGGAATGATGCTAAAGCTGAAACTCCAGTACTTTGGCCACCTCATGCGAAGAGTTGACTCATTGGAAAAGACTCTGATGCTGGGAGGGATTGGGGGCAGGAGGAGAAGGGGACGACAGAGGATGAGATGGCTGGATGGCATCACTGACTTGATGGACGTGAGTCTGAGTGAACTCCGGGAGTTGGTGATGGACAGGGAGGCCTGGCGTGCTGCGATTCATGGAGTCGCAAGGAGTAGGACACGACTGAGCCACTGATCTGATCTGATCTGATGCTTTTCATATTCTTTCCTGTTATCATTTACCACAGCAGATTGAATATAGTTCCCCGTGCTATACAGGGCCTTGTTTTTTATCCATTCTCTCTAAATTGATACAGTACTTGGCATCTGCTAATCCCAACCCCCAATCTTTCCCTCCCCGACACCCACTCCCCTCTGGCAACTACAAGTCTGTTCTCTATGCCTATGATTATGTTTCTGTTTTGTAGATAGATTCATTTGTACTGTATTTTAGATTCACATATAAGTGATATCATATGGTATTTGTCTTTCTACTAAGAAGATGCTCTTAAAGCAGCATTCAGTTTTAGTCGTGGAGTACCTCTTGGGTACCATCTCAGTGCCTTTGGGCATCTCTTGTCCTTTATTATGGCTACTGATGCAGGCTGTGAGCAGCTTCCTGTGGGGGCAACCTAACAGGCCCTTGCCTCTTACCCATACCTTACTTCTCTGCTAAAGCTTCTAGAGTCTGTCCTGAAGTGTCTCTGAGCCACATGAGGCTCAGAATTGATTAAGCCAGAAATTCAGGGGACTAAGTTTGTGGTGGAGGGGTGGGGGCGCAAATCTTTGAACATTAGAGCATAAGCACTTACGGATAAATGCATTCCTTTTTTCCCCAGCTGCTGAGAGGGCCGTTGGATGGTGGCCCTCAGCTGTTAGCCTCTGGGGTTTGCCTCAGCTAAAGAAATCTGCCTGAGGATCTGAATTTCACACCTCCTTCTAGGGACAACCTGCCTTGAGTGGGCCTCTTACCCTAACTTGGGACAACTCTAAAAGGCTGCCCCATGTCAGAGCTCCACGTGGGTTGGCTGCTGACTGGACCGCATCTCCACTTCTCTCTCTAATCTTGCTTCCCCCTCTCCCATCTAAAGTATCGATCCCAAGAGTAGTCCTTAATCAACTACTTCCCTGGGAACATGACCTACAACAGCCCGTAAAACTGGGGTCATGACCAGATGAGATCATTTGTATTTGTAGACTGGTGAGGTCAATGAATGAAAAACTTGGGCTATAAAAAGTACTTCATCTTATTAATACCATAGTATTATAAACCTCTTGTTAGTTGTCAATTGACTTTTTCTTTTTAGCCGTCAATGGATTTTGATTAAAATATACATATAAGGAGCAAAGGGAACTCTTTTTGACAATTCCTAAATACTTTCAGTCTGGGCACATCTGAATTCAAATGCCAGATTTCCAACCCTGGTTTCAATTCTCAGTTTGGATTTTAGCCATTTCATAAAAAACAGAATGCATTTTCGCAGAGCTAAGTTAATGCAAACGTTCCTTAGAGTTCTGATACTGATAAAGTCAGAAACTTTAGGACATTTGTGGATTCATATATTCGCATCTGAAATCCCAAAGTTTTGTGCCTGCTTTGCATGCATGGCTTGTATGTCAGCTCGATCAGTTCTTGAAACTGAACCATGCCAATAAGGCAGATGTACAATAAGGCAGATACATGCCAAGACTTGTATACGGTGGACAGTTGCAGAAACTTAAAAGCATTCAGTTTTTATCAAACTCTATAAATATTTTCTTGATTTCTGACTCCATATTCACCCAATAGCAGCTCCATGAACTCTGTCGAGGTTTGAGGGGACTCAGGGCTGATCAGAAAAGGTAGAATTGGTGTCCCCACCTGCCGTCTGTTTGCACACGTGTCCACTTAGGTCTGAATGCCTGGACAAATCAGCAGGGCATGTTTTTCTTTTTCATCCCTTCAAGTTCAGCTCTCATCTCATCAGAAAGAAACGTCTCATCCCGTCTTGGATCCTTTGGGAAAAGAACAAAGTAGCTCCTCCAAATTCATTTAAAAAATTTTTTAAATTTATTTATTTATGGCTGTGCTGGGTCCTCCTTGCTGCACCGGCTTTTCTCTAGTTGCAGCGAACAGGGGCTACTGTCTAGGTGCCGTGCTCCGGCTTCTCATTGCAGTGGCTTCTCTTGTTCTGGAGCACAGATTCTAGGGTGATCGGGCTTCTGTAATTGTGGCACGCAGGCTCTAGTGCACTGGCCCAGTAGCTGTGGCACGCAGGCTTAGTTACTCTGTGGCATGTGGGAGCTTTCTGGACCAGGGATCCAACCCACGCCTCCTGCATTGGCAGGTGGATTCTTTTTACCGCTGAACACCAGGGAAGCCCCTCCAAGTTCTTTCATGACCAAGTTATTGAGCTAAGTGGTTCAGAAAACTTCTCCAACAAGTTTGTAAACTCAGCAGTGATTATGTGTGTGCTCAGTTGTGTACAACTCTTTGTGACCCCATGGACTGTAGCCCGCCAAGCTCCTCTGTCCATGGGATTGGATTCCCCAGGTAAGAATACTGGAGTGGGTTGCCATTTCCTTCTCTAGGAATCAAACCTGAGTCTCATCAGTGCACACAAGAGGACTGCTGACAGGTGTCATGAGCCTGAATGGCCTCGTCCCTGGGCCAGTTCAGAGGAGGATGCCTTGGACGTTGGGCACGTCTCTTCTTTGGACTTGAGTAAAGAACTGAGAACTTTCCCTCTTTTCAGATGCTCCCTCTGCGGTAAGTGATCCAGCTTTTCCACTTGATGTCAAGCTTCTCAGATCTTTTACTGGAAGGAGCATGAGGGCTGAGTCATCTGTGGATACTGACATTGCCCCTGGGCCTAGTGGCCCCCACCTTCCTGCCATTCCCAGCTCTGCTCTTCCTGGTTTGCATGATTCTATCAGTTCTAAACATCTCTGGTTAGGAGGACTGTAAGAGCAAACCCCATCATGCTCCCCAGCTTTGAAGGCTCTGACATGTGTGCCATTCTTCTGCCATCGTGGGGGCTGCAGAGGTGGGTGGACCAGGCAGAAGAGACCAGAACAGAGTAGTCCAGGGGAGTGATTTAGCCCAGGTCCTGTCAGAGCCTGAGTCAGAGCTCACTGCTGCTGGGCCCTGTGCTTCCTCAATTAGATTAGCCTGTCTCCCTCACAATTGATTTAGCCTGTGCCTGGGGAGGTGATCTCTGGGAATATTGAACCCAGCCCTCATCTGTGTGTGTTTGGATGCCAACATCCTTGCATTAGTACTTTTCCTCTTTCTTTCGAGCACATTTGCCCTTTCCCTTTGACTATACCATTGAAAAGGCTGCTGTTGAAAATAATAGTAAACTTCTGCAGTACAGTTAAGTCTCCTACATACGAATGAGTTCCATTCTGAGAGTGCGATCATAAGTTCAATTTGTTCGTAAGTCTAACAGTGTTTGCCATGTTTCTTCTTCAAGCTTTCATAAAAGCTTTCAGCTCTCTTGAACCATCACTAAGCTGAACAGGACTCAACACTGATGCTGATCCTGCATCTACACACTGAGATGGTTTTCCATCTCCTCCATCCACTTTTCCCTGCTTCTGTGATATTATTGTCGACATCATTGGCACAGCAGACGTCGTCTGTTCCACTGTCTTGTCCTTATTCTTTAGAATCCTGCCGATGGTTGAAGGATTCATGTTACAAGAACGAGCTACGCCTACCAGCGTTTCGCCCCTCGGCACTCTCTCAATTATGTTCACTTTTGTTTCCATCATTGTCACTTGGCACTTCTTAGCAGTACCAGCTACATCACTGCTGCTTTTAGGCTTGCTTCCAGACATCTTGGGCTTGAAATAAAGACCCTGCACTACTGTACTCTGTACAGTAAAGTACATAAAAGCACAACCACTCGTAGAGGATGCACACATGTGACAATGTATGCCAGACACGTGAATGAACTTATGTTTGGACATACTAACACGTGGTAATCCCTCTGTCCGTGGGATTTCCCAACAAGAATACTGGAGTGGGCTGCCATTTCCCGCTCCAAACAATGACAATAGATACGAATATTTGGAGGGATTTCTGAAGGGGAAGTGTATTAAAATAGGCTTTATAACCACTATCAGACTTTTATATTTGATTTCCGACTGAGTTTTAGTCTGAGAATTTATCTATCAGGGACTTCCTTGGAAGTCCAATGGTTAAGACGCCACACTTCTAATGCAGGGGGCATGGGTTTGATCCCCAGCTGGGAAACTAAGATCCAGTATGGCACGTAGCACAGCCAAAAAGGAAAATAAGAAAGAGAAGAATTTACCCATCTGTATATGCCTATAGTTAACGAAACTAATAATAGCAACTTTGTAATTATGTATAGTGCTTTACAGTTCACATCTAAAGTAAATGTCAGTCCTCTGGAAAACTGTCCCAAATCTCCAGTACTCTAGTATGTATTGAAAAAAACATGCAGATAAGTGAACCTGCACAGTTCAAACCTGTGTTGCTTTAACGTCAACTGTAACTTATACGCCTGACTCCTTAGCAGACGGACTTCTCCAAGGGGGAACTTGGTTTTTTCATTTGCAGGCTTTTGTGATTTGACTCATGATAAATAAATGAGATAAATGAATGAATGGAAGAATGAATGATATTCCTATATTAAGCATTTGATAAATACTTGATTATGATAGAATGCTGCTGCTAAGTCGATTCAGTCATGTCTGACCCTGTGGGACCCCATAGACAGCAGCCCACCAGCCTCCTCTGTCCCTGGGATTCTCCAGGCAAGAATACTGGAGTGGGTTGCCATTTCCTTCTCCTATGATAGGATAAAGAAGAATAAAAGCAGATAAATCTTGCTAATAGCTGTGGAAAAAATATTTGTGGGAGAAAGTTTGGAGTTGTAGATAAAACTAAATCTCTAAATTTTCCTGAGTACCTTTATCCCTAGGATAGATAATGAGGTGTCAGAGGCATTAATCTGGGCCAGCCCTTCTGCAGTGTTGTGAAATTGATTTAATTCTGTCCCATCTTTCCTTAAGACTTAGAAAGTATTCCAGGATTTGAAAAAATATAGAACAAATAGCTGCCATGTAATTTGTAGAGTATCAGCTTCTTTGCGTATTTTCTCCTTCATGCTTAAATGTTACTCTCTGAGTTATGCACTATAATAATAGATCCAACCAAAAAAGTGTTTCTGGGACTAATGCATAAAATATGTGCATGCAATTTGAAGACTGAAAAATGGTTCATTCTTGGGGGGAAAAGGATTCATAAGAAAGTTACTGCCATTCTGGGGAAACAGAATGTGATTCTTTACAAGGTTAGCTGATTTTAAATACTGGTTTCCAAACTGCTCAATAAAATATGAATACTTATTATGGCAATTTGTATCACACACTACACATCCTATTTTGGGGGTGATATGTGCCTTCTTGAAGAAATTTACACTAACTAGGTAATGTCAAACATTATAAAGTGTGTGGAAATTGAGTCTGAAGTTCTTCTTCCTTATTGGTCTCCCAACTAGACTTCAACCTCTAGGAAAAGGCTAAAACTATAAACAGTATTTAGTATCCATGGTAACATGCCTAAGAAGGTAATTTTTTTTTTCTTTACATTTTTAAATTTCAGAGTTTAATAGCATATTATATGCATTGCCTCAGGCCCACAGTTCCTCCAGTTGGTCATTAAATATCAGGGAATACCGTCTCTACCAGTCATTATTGCTAAAATAAAATACCACTTACAAGCCCTGGCGAACAAAAGATCCACAGTGGCAGTGGCAGGCACACCTTGACTATCTAGTGAGTTGGCATAGAAAGCAAGAACCCTCAGAGTACCCGGCCCAGAAGCCTAGCCGTGTCCTGAGAGCAATGTTCACTGGGAAATCTTTTCAGTTGCAGTTAATTAGACTCAAGAAACACCTCTGTCCTTCAGGCGCATCCACCAGAAGAAAGGTCCTGAGTTCATGTTCTCATCTGGTCACTGACAACAGGAGCAAAGCATTCTGGGTATATCCAACCAATGTACATTAATTCCATCTGACTATGGAGAACTACTTTCTGATGAATCAATTAGGTAGTGAGGATTTTGTACTATTTGTTTTTTGTTTTTTTTAGGAAAACTCATATTTACAACAAACCAGATGATTGAGAAGGTATAAAGGCAGAATTTACATAACAGAATCTGTCTGATGTGAGTTCTACACAGGCTGAGTGGTGACAGTATTTTCAAGTAATCCAGAAAATCCAGTCCAAATTGAAACCAAAACTCTTTTCTGAATCACGGAGACTCCCTTTTTCCTTGGCCCCTGAACACCTGGGTGACTGACTCCAGACAGGTGCCCCTCTTACAGTTTGGGTTTGCCTGCAGAGGCAGTCTCTGTAAGCCCGTCCCCAGATGCCTTATGCAAACAAAAGGAAAAATATGTGCTGAAAACTAGAGCTAATCTAGGAAGTTCCAAATTTAGATCAGATTATTTTCTTCCAAGAGTTTGTTTGTAAATCAGTTTTTGGAACCTGGGGCAAACATTTTCCCATACATGTGGCTGTGTAAATGTCACCCTCATGGAAATGAACAAGTACACAGGAGCAAGAACATCTTTTATCAGCTGTGTTTCTTTCACTCTTTTTCAGCTACATTATGGATTAAGTGGGCCGTTTTTCTAGGCTGGTCTGGGAGCTGGACCACCATGTGCGATAGTTTGTATGGGAAATTAGTTGAACTCAAAAATCTAGCTGGGAGGAACTCTCCTCCTGCTGCCAAAACTTCACAGGGAACAGGAATTCTCTCTGGTGGTTCTGATAACACTACCCACAAGCAAGAAGGGGCAGCTCTTTCGGTGTAAGGGATATTCATAAATTTGGTGTTTGTACTTTGGGGACTGCCAGTACTTAATTTAGAAAGCATTACAAGTGTAATTGGCTGAAGTTGAACTTCACAGAGTTTAGACCAGGAAGTTGAATTAAAAAACATAAACAATAAAGCAAAATATAGAACCAAGATTTGAACAGAGATAGACCCTGGAAGGAAGAACTTCATAGCAAGGCTGTGAGCAAGACCAGTGTTCCAGGGCCAAACAAGGCAATGCACTCATTTCTTTAGTAGAAAAAGAGAAATTCAAGAGGCCCCAAACCATGGATTGTGATACAGTCCACACAAACTCCCTGCTTTTCTTTGGTCCCTGTCTATGCTGCCTTTAAAAGTTAAGAAGTTCTGAGTAGTCTAAGCTGTCTTGAAATCATGTGACCATCCCACTCCCCATCTGTGATCCACACCCCAGCAACTTGCCCTACCCGCAAAAGCTGTGCACAGCAAAAGCTCTCCTTCTAGACATTCCCCAGTTGGTTTTGATTCCAAATGGCAAGAGTGATAGAAAATTTTTTTTCAGCCAGAACATGTGTAAATATATATAAATATATATATGTTCGTTCTTTTCTTTATATTCTCCATTATGGTTTATCATGGCCTAGTCACTTCAGTTGTGTCTGACTCTTTGCAACCCTATGGACCATAGCCTGCCAGGCTCCTCTGTCCTGGATTCTCCAGGCCAGAATACTGGAGTGGGTTGCCAGGCTCTTCTCCAGGGGATCTTCCTGGCTCAAGGATCAAACCCATATCTCTTATGTCTCTTGCCTTGGCAGGCAGGTTCTTTACCCCTAGTGCTACCTGGGAAGCCCCATGCTTTATCATAGGATGTTGAATATAGTTCCCTGTGCTATACAGAAGACTTTATGGTTTATCCATCCTATGTATGTAAAAGCTTATATCTGCTAACCCCCACCTCCCACTCCATCCATCCCCCAACCCCTTACTCCTTGCCCACACTAGTCTGTTCTCTATGTCTGTAATTCTGTTTCATAGGTACATTGATTTGTGTCATAGTTCAGAGTCCACATACAAGTGATATGATATTTGTCTTTCTCTTTCTGACTTACTTCACTTAGTAAGAGAATATTTAGTTGCACCCATGTTGCTGAAATGGCATTATTTCATTCTTTTTTATGATTGGGTAGTATTCCACTGTGTATGTGTACCACATTTTCTTTATCCATTCATCTGTCTGTGGACATTAGCTTGTTTCAGCTATTGTGAATGGTGCTGTTATGAACACAGGGGTGCATGGATCTTTTTGAATTATAGTTTTGTCTGAATATATGCCCAGGAATGGGATTGCTGGATCACATGGTAACTCTAGGTTTAGTTTTCTGAGGAACCTCCATACTGTTCTCCATAGTGGCTGCAGCAACTTATATTCCCACCAACAGTGTAGGAGAGTTCCCTTTCCTCTACACCCTCTCCAGCATTTGTTATTTGTGGCCTTTTTAATGATGGTCATTCTGACTGATATGAGGTTATATCTCATTATAGCTTTTTTTTTTTTTTTTTTTTTAGGCAAGGAAAATGACTTTATTCAGAGAGTTGGCTGATCAAGAAAATGTCTACTCATGTCTCAAAATGACCAATTTATCAGGGTCTGGAAGCCAGGTTTTTTTATAGATCACAGATGGGAGGAGGTGAGGAAACAAAATAAAAAGGCCATTAATGTTTCAAATCTCTCCTAAATGGCAAGCTTCAGGCTGGGTGAAGAGTTAATTTCTTCCTTCCTGCCATCTGCATCTCTCTAGTAATTAGCAATGCCTAGAGAATCCCAAGGACAGAGGAACCTCGTGGGCTACACTCCATGGGGTCACAAAGAGACATGACTGAGTGACTAACACACACACTAGCAATGTTGAGCTCAAAGCTATTTGGAAATCACTTCTCAGGGTTAGTTAATGAAAGGCCCACGTAATATGCTGTTTCCACAGCACCAACATACAAAAGTGTGTGTGAGCCTGCTAGGCTCCTCTGTCCATGGAATTTTACAGGCAAGAATACTGGAACAGGTTGCCATTTCCTACTCCAGGGAAGCTTCCCAATCCAGGGATCGAATGCATTTCTATTGCATCTCTTGCATTGGCAGACGGATTCCTTACCACTGAGCCAGCTGGGAAGCCCAACATACAAAAGTGGCTGTATGCACAGCTGCTGTTGGAAGAGAAAGGGAAATGGCAATCTAATGGTTTGGGTAGATTGAAAGCATAAGGTAAATTTACATCAATGATAGGAGATTTTTCCACTCCTTTGGACCTGAAATTTTAAGCATCTGTGGAGCTGGTTCCTGTCTCATTTTTCAGCTTAGTGCTTTCAAATATGTTAATTTCAGACAAATGCTTCTTGCTACTTAGTTCAAATAATACCTTCTTGGATGAACCAAGGGCAGAGGAACGGGAGAGTCAATTTAAAAAATAAGATACATTCCAAACTAATGAGATTATTGCAAGTCTGACTTGGTGGGAAACCCTAGCCTCTGGCCGTCTGCCACTGCAGCAGTGCACTGTGGCACAGCGGCTTCCCAGCTTCATGATGTTTGGAAAGTGTGGTTTGTACAAAACAAATCATCAAAATATATCAGTCTCGTCAATGTTCCACCTAGAGAATTAATGGTCAGAGGAAAACCGACCACCTTTGTCATCCTCATCAGAAGGGTTTCCTTTCTCAGTTGGTGGTTTTATGCTCTCGGTCATTTCAAAATGAAATTTTAATCAGGATTGACATATATACACATAGTATGATACTATCCCGGAGAAGGTGATGGCACCCCACTCCAGTACTCTTGCCTGGAAAATCCCATGGGCAGAGGAGCCCGGTAGGCCACAGTCCATGGGGTCACTAAGAGTCGGGACACGACTGAGCAACTTCACTTTCACTTTTCACTTTCATGCATTGGAGAAGGAAATGGCAACCCACTCCAGTATTCTTGCCTGGAGAATCCCAGGGACGGGGGAGCCTCATGGGCTGCCATCTATGGGGTCCCATAGAGTTGGACACGACTGAAGCGACTTAGCAGCAGCAGCATGATTCTATCCATAGTATCATAGTATATACATATTCATCAATTCAGTTCAGTTGCTCAGTCATGTCCGACTCTTTGCAACCCCATGGATTGCTGCACGCCAGGCCTCCCTGTCTATCACCAACTCCCGGAGTTTACTCAAACTCATGTCCGTTGAGTCTGATGCCATCCAACCATCTCATCTTCTGTCATCCCCTTCTCCTCCTGCCTTCAATTTTTCCTAGCATCAGGGTCTTTTTAAATGAGTTAGTTCTTCGCATCAGGTGGCCAAAGTATTGGAGTTTCAGATACAACATCAGTCTTTCCAGTGAATATTCAGCACTGGTTTCCTTTAGGATGGACTTGTTGGATCTTCTCCAACACCACAGTTTATATTGATCCTGTGATACAGTACGTATTGATACTATGTATAAAATATATAACAAATGAGAACCTACTGTATAGCACAGGGAACTCTACTCAATCCTCTGTGGTGACCTAAATGGGAAGGAAATCCAAAAACGAGTGGGTCTATGTATACATATGGCTGACTCACCTTGCTATATAGCAGAAGCTAACACAACATTGTAAAACAATTATACTCCAATAAAAACTTTTAAAAAAAACTGAGGTAGGCAAAAGGGATTGTATATGATATCCTGTCCGTTCTACCTAAACTTTGTGTTTGTTAATGTATGTTATGAGGTAAATTTTTAAAATCCTCACTGATCATCACAGATAGGCTGGAAGAAGGTCTTCCTGAATCACCAGTGCCTGGATGATGAAACCAGTTGGACACACATGAAGTCTGATTGTTTTAAGTAGTTCCACTTGACTATTTATTAGACTTCCATAAGCAACAGTGATTGAGGAAGTTGTGTCAACAAAATCACGTGGTTGGTCTTGACTCATCCATCCTTTGCTCTACTCCACTTGTGTTCTTGAATGTGCCTGGGTTGCATTCTCTGCCTCATAATCACAGATCATCCAGTGGTGGAAATGAGGTAGGGGCCTTCCCTGGTGGTTAAGACTCCACTTTCCAATGCAGGGGCCACAGGCTTGACCCCTGATTGAGGAACAGCCCATGTGTAGGAAAAAAAAAAACAAGAGTTGGAAAGGGAGGAGGGACCGTCTAGGTCAAGGATTGGCAAACTTTTCGGTAAAGGGCCAAAGGATAACTATTTCCAGCTTTGCAGGCCATATGGTCTGTGTCACAGCTACTCAGCAAGAGCCACGTGGCCTGAAAGCAGCCACAGATAATACAGAAACAGAGGAGAATGGCTGTGTTCCAACAAAACTTTATTTACAAAAACAGGCAACAAGCAGAATTTGGCTGGTGGATATTAGTTTGTTAACCTCCAATCTAGTCCAGCTTCCTCACTCTACAGATAAGGAAAAAGAAACCTGGGAAGACTGGGAATTTCCTAGAGTCACTAGATAGTTCAAAGTGAAGCCAGATCCCAAATCTAGAAATTAAGTCTAGAATCCAGCTCTATTTTCACCATGCTGTGTCAGTCTGTCTTATTTCATGAAGCTGCTCCTGCCGTGTAGATGACATAGGTTTGAATCAGAAAGTGGTATTTGAGGAAATTATGCTCTGGTAACATCAATTAATTAATAGAAATTACTTTGAAGGAGAGATTTTATAGGAGAGTGTCACTAATTATTGACACCACTCTCAATGCCTTTGTTATGTTTCAAGGTGGCATTAAAGGAGTGAAAAACTGAAAGATTGTTATTATGTCACAGGGTCTTGTTTTAACGAGGTTTTTTTCACTAGAGTTGATTTGAATAAGGCTAGAGAACTCGAGGTTCCCATTCACCAATGAGCAATCAGCCTCCAAAGCAGAAGCTCTTAGTGTGGAATTCATGGGGTTGATGAATCTCTGAAATTCATGCACAATTCTGTGCATGTACATTTCTTCTCAGGACAGGGTGCACTGTTTTCTTCAGATCCCCAAAGGCAGGGGTCCCCAACCTCCAGGATCTAATGCCTGATGATCTGAGGTGGAGCTGATGTAATAATAATCAAAATAAAGTGCACAATAAATGTAAAGCATTTGAACCATCCCAGAACCACCATGCCTCCTCGTCTATGGAAATACTGTCTTCCATGAAACTGCTCCCTGGTGCCAAAAAGGTTGGGGACCACTGCCCATAGGGATTTGTGACCTCCACTCCAAGTTACAGGATTCTAGATGGTGAAAGATCTTTGTCCAACCATCCTGCCTAAAGAAAAAGAAGTTCCAACCAACCAAGTTCCTTTCTTCACATGTGACCTCAGTGGCTGGCTCTCTGGAGGGGAATTATCTGGCCACCAAAAGAGTTCTAGACGGGGAGAGAAAAGCAGTCAGTTGACACAGGTGGATACACAATATAATTAGAGAGATGAATTAAGCATCACAGGTTCCAGGAGCAGTGATGCTCAAAGTTAGCAGACAGTAGCACAGTCTGCTATCAGAATAAGACCTCCACCTGTGACTGACACTCAGAAGGCAAAATTTTGAGCCCTCAGCAGCTGGTGTGCGGGCTCCACTTCCGGCAACATGGTGGAGTGAATGGACTCAGCCATTCCTCCTGGTGCAAACACAATGAAATCCTGGATGGAATGGAATTAAAAAAAAAATGCTGTTTAATGCAAGCTGAATTTAAACAACAACAACGGAAGTGGAAACTCTCACATGTCAGGAGCATAGTGAACTCAAATGAGAATGGTCTGTCTGAGCTGAAGCCACATGGCCCAAGAGGCTAAAAGATAGACTTAAAAAAAAATTGATTTATTTTGTTTTTGGCTACCCTGCGTCTTCACAGCTACGCCAGCTTTCTCTAGGTGCCGTGAGCAAGGGCTACTCTCCGTTGCAGTGTGCGGGCTTCTCATTGTGATGACTTCTCTTGTTGTAGAGCACAGGCTCTCGGCATGCAGGCTTCAGCAAACAGGCTTAGTTGCTCTGGCATGTAGGATCTTCCCCAATCAGGGATCGAACCTGTGTCCCTGCACTGGCAGGCAGATTCTTAACCACTAGGCCACCAGGGAAGCCCTTTAAAGCTAGACTTATAATTCCCATGCATGGATAAAAAATGTAGCCTTGAGTCAATGCCAGAGGAGGAGGTAGAAGTGAGGTTTCAGCTGAAAGCCAGGACTCTTGAAGGGCTACTGGTTTATGAGAAAGGGTCCAGGAAACTTACAAAGGCCCAGATAGGTATTAAGAAAGCTTTCTGCCCAGCCCTGAGCCCCAAGTAGGAAAAAAAAAAGTCTATTGTGAATAAAAGTCAATCCTGAACTTCATGTTCGAGGGTGGAATATGAGTTTACATGACACGCATAGATTGCAAATCTCTGGCAGAGGAGAAAATGGTACAATGGCTACCCAGTGGCTGCCTGCATAGAACCAGGGCATAAACCATGGCCCATGAGCCACAGCCTCCCAGAGGATGATACTGTTCACTGATGATGAGGCTGTACACACATCTGAAGATACACACAAACTGAACCACCACGGAAGAAACAAAACTCAAAGGTGATTGGACAATCTGGAAGAGATTATAATATTTTTTTAAACCTCACAGGTGTTTATTTTATTTCATCTTATTTTTTTAATCTATTGGCTGCACTGCACAGCAGGTGGGATCTTAATACCCTGACCAGGATCAAACCCATACCCCCTGCATTGGCAGCATAGAGTCTTAACCACTGGACCACCAGGGAAATCCCTGGAAGAGATTATAAAATAAACATTTTAAAGATATAAAATAAGGGTTTGAAACCATTAGGGAAGAAATGAGCAACAGCAACAAAGGTCTGAAAGAAAACCAATTACAGATGACAGAAATGAGAATCATAACGTGAAAAACCTGTGACCAACCGTTTTTATTTAGCTGAGGCAGAAGGCAGATCTGAGGGAAGAGCTCTGAACACTGCACAGAAAGTTAGAGGTGTTGAAGGCTGTTTTGAGCAAGTCCATGGAAGCCCAGGGCAGCCAGGCTATGACAGCAGGAGCAACCATAAAACCAGCTAGTAGCTCCTTCCCTCTGCACAGCCCGCACCGCACCCCCCCCACACCTGCCGCCAGGGCTGGGGGTCCTGCAGAACCTGCTCAAAATTGCTTCAGGAGGGAAGGCAGCCTGTGCCTGAGTGTCTGGGGAGCTCTTGGTAAGCAAAGCTTGAGGAAAGGTGGGTGGGGGCATCTTCCTGACAGGCCTGATGTACCTGCCATCACCTGTCCCCTAGAGGTCTTCCTGTCTGGAGATTAGCTCCTCCCTGGAAAGGACGAGGGAACTGTCCAGCTTTCTTACGGTTCCTTACCAGACTTGTGATCCTTCTCCAGCTGAGGAGAGCCTCCCTGGGGTCTTTCCAGGTTTGTGGGTGGTTTTCTAAAAGCCATACTGCTCAGTGCAAGGGCCTGACTCCGGGGCGGGTGCAGCGGGGAATATTCACCAGGCCTGGGTAGATCTCATTAGAGCCCTGGGGACTGGCAGCTGTCTCCCCTGAGTGGGCCACCCAAGAGGATAAACTCAAGCTCCTGAGAGCCTCCCTCTGTGGGATCCCTGGGCCAACAGTCAGCCCCTGACCTAGCGCTGGCCTGGCCCCTCCACCCAGAGCTCCAACCCCTCCTGCTTCGGCCCTCAGATAACCACACTGTCCTGCCCGCCTCTCCCAGGCCTGGGACCACCAGTGCTTTGTCCCAGCCCCCCAGCCCAGGCCTGGTCACACGCTGAGGATGACCTTTTCACAGCCAAGCAGGGTCTTTCCAGAAATTGACATCTCCCTTTGCTTCTATTTGCAGGAAGCCATTCTTTTTCTGAGAATCTGCCATCAAGAACAGCACTAAGGGAAACACACTTCTCCCAGGGGTCCTGGAACAACTTCATTAGGAAGCTGGAGGTGAATTTTCACAGGCGCGTCACGTGGGAGACCCCCAGAGAGCTGGACCAATGAGCATGTGGCAGTGATTTGGGTCACACACGCTAATGGCCCAAGAAAATAACACCATTAGTGCCGTAATGGAGCAGCAGCATCTCTGTCCCCAGGACACCCACTGACTGGAGAGGGACCGGGCCACCGGGTGATGTTAAGATGCCCTCTGCTCCTTTCCTGTTCAACATGTACTGATTCCAAAGTGAATCAGCAATTTGAACCCATGAGGACCTTTGTTATCTGAAACTACACGTGCCATCTAACTGCTTAGACAAAGAAAATGACTTAATCAAATCACTCTGATTTCCATAAGCAGGGTATCCCCAACCCCCAGGATCAAATGCCTGATGATCTGAAGTGGAGCTGATATAATAATAATAATGGAAATAAAGTGCGCAACAAATGTAATGCACCTGTATCATCCCCAAACCATATCCCCGGTCCCTGTCTGTGGAAAAACTGTCTTCCATGAAACCAGTCCCTGGTGCCAAAAGGTTGGGGACTGCTGTCCATAAATATGTAGCACATCATCACAGACAAAATTTTATTCAGCCCCTGGAAGGTACCCTCAGAGACTGTCAATAGGGTGGCACAGAGGGTATCAATTTAGTACAGGGGAACTAAGGATCCAGAAACTAAAATCTTGACTTTGGATATCTGAACAGACATATCTCAAGGCCAAGTTTGTTATCCAGATCATCCTTATGATAATCCAAAACAAAATCCCCAAGAAACCTTCCCTAAATAGGCTGCTTCCAGCCAATGAGGATGAGATATATTTTCAATTCAGTTTTTTGCTCCTGCGTTAAAAGTCACAGGCAAACTGTTTCTGTAGTCAATGAGAATATTTTGCACACTTCCAAACTTGTTAAGAGGGTAGGGGTGGTGGTGGTGGCATAGTTGCTAAGTCGTGTCCAGCTATTTGTGACACCATGGATTGTAACCCGCCAGGCTCCTTTGTCCATGGGATTGCCCAGGCAAGAATAGTAGGTTGCCATTTCCTTATCCCTGGTAAGATGGTAGTGTTTGAGCTTATAATACTTGTAAAGCTTTGCAACCCCATGGACTGTAGTCCACCAGGTTCCTCTAGTCCATGGAATTCTCCAGGCAAGAATACTGGAGTGTGTTGTCATGCCCTTCTCCAGGGGAATCTTCCTGACCCAGGGATCGAACCCAGGTCTCCCACACTGCAGGCAGATTCTTTACCATCTGAGCCACCAGGGAAGCCCCCAAAGAGGGTAGATCTCGTATTAAATATTCTTAGCACAAACAAACAAAAAAGTCACAAGCAAGAAGATGACCCATTTCGGCTTCCTCTTCACTCTTACCCATCAAGCAAAGCTCCCATCAAACATTTGGGGCCTGGCCTGCAGTTTTCATGTGTGAACATAGCAAGCTTTTTGAGACCGTTTGGTAGCAGCGAAGCCAGAGGCCTGGGCCATTTGGAGGGCGGGAGGGATGCAGGGCGTTCCACTGCCCTCTCTGGCAAGTGCCTTTGAGGGAAGCAGTGAGGACCAGCCGCCTGGGTCAGAGACCTGGTTCTGCCCTGAATCAGCTGTGTGACATTGAGCCATCACTTAACCTTTCTGTGCCCTGGACTCTTCATCTGGAAAATGAAGATAATGGTCTATCTCACTGAGTTGTTTTAAGGGTCAATGTATAATACTTGTAAAGCACTGACCTTGTAACAAGCTATGAAATGAAACCTCCCTGTGTTGCCAGAGCAAGTACGTAATACCCATCTAAGAGAGGGATCCCTGCCTTAAACTGCACATGCAGAAGAAGATACAGACATTTCCAAGAATATTTGGGCATTCTTAACCAAAAGGACATATACTATTTTTTAGTGGAGTATAATTGCTTTACAATGTTGTGTTAGTTTCTGCTGTACAACAGCATGAATCAGCTATATGTATCCCCTCCCTCGTTGACCTTCCTCCCCTCCCCACCCTCCAGGTCATCACAGAGCACTGAGCTGAGCTCCTCTGCTATACAGCAGGTTCCCACCAGCTCTCTGTTTTACATATGGTAGTGTATACATGTCAATGCTACTCACCCAATTCGTCCCACCCTCCCCTTCCCTGCTCTGTGTCTACACATCCATTCTCTACATCTCCATCTCTACTCTGCTCTGCAAATAGATCTGTAGAGATGCGGATGGGCCTAGAGAACATATATTATTAATCAAGTAGCAGGATTCTGGTGGATTAGGGCTGTAGAAGGTAAGTAGGGACCATTTGCTGTTGTTATTTTAGTCATTAAGTCGTGTCTGACTCTTGCAACTTTGGACAGTGGACTGCCAGGCTCCTCTGTCCATTGGATTTCCCAGGCAAGAATACTGGAGTGGGTTGCCATTCCCTTCTCCAGGGGATCTTCCCTACCCAGGGATTGAACCCCCATCTCCTGCTTCTCCTGCATTGGCAGGTGGATTCTTTACCACTGAGCCACCTGGGAAGCCCCAGAGACCATTTATACGGTCCTAAATACAGATTCATTTTAAACAAAATATTATTTCTTTTATTGAAGTATAGTATAGTTGATTTACAATGTTGTGTTAATTTCTGCTGTATAGCAGAGTAACTCAAGTGATACACATATATACATTCTTTTCCATTATAGCTCTCAATGCAGGTTCTAAATTAGCAGCTTGCTCATAGAGTTATTGGAAAATCAAACAAAATAACCCATGTAAAGGTGATTAGTGCAGGGCTTGGCACAAGGAAAGCTCTCTATACATGTTGGCTGTGCGTGGGCTGAGTCTTTCACATATGGTGTCCTAACCCAAACTCACCCTGGTCCATGGAAGAGTGCGTTTTCACAGGTGAGGAATCAGGGGCCCCCTGCAATTATTAAGAATCAGCGCTGACCCAGAGCAATGGGCTTCATGACCAGTGGGTCCTACAGTATGTCTCTTTTTCTCTCCTGGGTATTCTGAGAACATGAGGGCCTTCTGACCCATTCACAAGATTTTATCACCTTATAGAGCAGGAGTTTACTGTGTGATCCCCTCAGCCAGCAAGGTGGCCGATACCTACCTGAGTAAATCCTTCTTCCAGTGACACAATGATGCCACATTGGAGGCCTTGTCCTTAAATGGATCACTGACAAGTGATCACTGTCCCAAGATCCTCCACACCCCTAGTCCTAAAAGCATCTCATAACTGGTGATTATCTAACAATCAACTACTCTCCACAATGTTTTTCAACACATGAATCAGGGGTCCAGACATTATTACCCAGCAGAACTCCCGCTCTATCTCACAGAGTAGTCATTTTGTAGCACTGTTTATTTAGGTTTTAACAATGGAGTTTTATTCTTTCTCTCACCTGCTGCTCATCGATGGACTTTGTTAACTCCTGTTCATTATTGCAAATCACCCTAGTGACCGGTGATGCCGTGTTTCTCACTTAAGAAACTCAAAGGCCTCCATGGGCAACAGGATTCAGCCACCTGGCTTTCTTATGTTTCTAAATAAACAAATCAAAAGGAACAGAAGGCAGGGAGGTCCCTGAAACCTATATTTAACCTGCACTTGGATCTCAGAATTATTAGAAAAATGCTGATAAGCATAACATTATGGTTCCATTTGTTGATGACTCTGCCTTTGACGTGGCAACTGGCATTGCACTGTCCAATTTAGAGACGATTTTCCTGAGCACTGTCACTTGTGATTCTACCAAAACCCTGTAAAGTAGGTGGGACGTTTTACAGATAAGGAAGTGGAACCTCTGAGAGGTTAGGTGACTTCCCAGGTCACCCACAGAGCGGGTGCTCTGACTTCAGGTCCATTACCCAGCATCCTGGCACAGCAGAAGATATAGCCAGCCCTGCCTCCCAGCAGCCCCCCAGGGAGAGATGCAGGGAGAGTCTGGGCAGATTATTTGAACACAACCATTTGAACAGCTTGATGGGATTTAATTGTTTGGAAGGTGTTCAACATGGTATTTCCAAACACGAAAGGAGAATGCTGGAGACTGCTTTCCCAGATAATGATCCTGTCTTCATTTTGGAGAGCGCTTTCGTGTTTACAAAGCACTTTTGCAAATTTTCTTATTTGATTCTGGACACAATCTGGGATTGGTGTGAAAGGTTTCATTTTCATTAACAGATCCAGCAATGTACTGGAAAGAAAAAAAAAAGATGCTGGACATGAACAAAAGGGAGAGAGCCAGGCCTTTCTACATCACCTCCCTCCCTGCTTACCTGTACCTGCAGGCCAGGTGTGCCAATGGGCGGGGCAGAGAGCCCAGAGCCTGGTTCTTTCTGTTTACAGGCACCGCCCACTTGACTTTCTTGCTGAGGGAGCTCTCTGACCTTAGAGAGACCTGTGTTTTACTGCCTGCGAGGGTGTTTTACAGACTTGAGTTATTGTCCACAGGGACTCGTTTGAAACCAGCTTATGGGTGAGTCAAATGGTACAGATGCAGCTGCTAAGAAAGGGGAGTGGGGGGCTGGGGGCATTCCAGGCCTAAGGGGGGGTCTTTAGGAGGCATGAAGTCTGAACCTTCCCCCAACTGTGTATTTATAAGATGCCTAGGTGAAAAGCTAGCCTTTTTTTTTTTTTTTTTAAAGAATCTTTAGCTAAGGGGACTGCCCTCCCAGGCCTTGGTTGGATGGATTTAACTGCAAACACTGCTGAAGCCATCATACCAGGAGGCTCTGAGAAAGAAGTGGGAAGAGATGAGGCAGCAGCTGGGGCCTGAGACTGGGCGGAAGGGCTCTGAGGGTCTGAGGAGGGGGAAGTGATAGCATCTCTCAAAGTCAGCTTGCAGGTGGTGGTCCCACCACTTATCTGGGCGGGGCTCTTGCTGTGTCACCCAGATCAAGTGGAGGCTCTCCTCCGGGAGCACTCTTCATCCTCCCCTCCGGGCCGGTTCGGACCACACCCACAATCACTGACAGCTCTTGTCTTTCTATCCATACTGGGGACACAAACAAGCATGAATTCAGAGCACACATCAGAATAGGATTAGACTTTAGCAGACCAACACTAAAGAAACGCACCCTGTCTTGTACAAACTAAAAAAGGAATTCTCAGAGGAGTGCACATTTTCCTTCTGTATTATCGGAAGATTTCTAGCTGGTCTTTCCCCTCCTGGTGCTTGCTCTTCTGTCCTCACACAGAGGCAAGCAGCTTTGAGTCAAGTCCTGGCATCCCACTGCTCCAGGCTAGGGTGACAACCCCTCTCCTCTGGTGTCTCTGCCCCTCTCTGGTCTCATCTCCTGCCCCTCCTCTCATCTGTTCCAGCCACATGGTCTTCCCCCTCAGCCCTGCTCATCCCTTTTTAGGGCTTTTGCTCTAGCTGCAAGCTTTGCTGGAAAGGCTCCTCCCCTCCAGATTCACAGGTCTGGCATCCCCAACTCCTTCAAACCTTGCATCTGATTTCCCCTTCCTTATGCAGCCCTCCCTCCTCATCCCTTACCTGTGGTCTGTTTCTCCGTAGCCTCATTCATTTCCAACCCACGGGTTCAGCCATTTATGATGTCCATTGTTGTCCATTTTCGGCCCCTGCAACATGAACTCCCCGTGGGGCAGAAACAGCTCTGCTGGCCTATGGATGCATCCCAGGGCCTAGAACTGGACCTGGCACACGGTTACCATTTAGCTAGCCTTGTTGGGTATATAAAGGGCATCCAGCTGAGGGATGGTCCTCAACTCCCCACGCGGCTGCCACGTGCATTGCCACCCTCATGTTGAAACAGGACTCTGCTGAACACTACAAGTGGCCGCATCCGCCTCCAGGCTTCTGGAAGAGGAGCTGGAAATGCTACACAGAGGGTCTGGCTGTTGTTTCACAAGGACTCAAGGCTGCAGGTGTCGGGGGTGGGGGGTGGCGGAGAGGCTCCAGGACGCGAGGCAAACACCAACCCAGGGTAGGCACAGCCAGCTTGGCTCTAAAACTCCTCTGCTGCTGGGGAGTGGTGACCCCAGACCTTGCAGCCCTGGTCATGGTCGTCTGGAGCGCTCAGCAGGATTGTTCCCGGTTGTCAGGGCCAGCTAGGAAGAGAGCTGGACAGGAACCTGTTACATAATTTGTAGGGTTCAGCCCAAAATGAAAATATGGAGCCGGCTCCTTATTAAGAATGTATAAGGAATTTCAAGATGCCGACGGCCGAGCTTTACATCAGGCCCAGTCCTTCTGAGGACTGACCACCCTCATGGCATTTCACAGATCTCCCTTGAGGGGGTGGAGGGGAACGTTCCCCGCCCCAAATGTAGATCACTTATACCCAAGGTGTGTAGCCAGCTTCTCCTTGAGGAAAGGAGCCCGAGGGTGCAGTGGAGGACAGTGGGCGACAGTCCCAGAGAAAAGGTGGAAGTACCAAAAACAGTATGCCTGCAGCAAGCAGAAGGCCCCGAGGTCATGTTGCGGGCGTGGGGGGTGGCAGAAGAAGGTAACATCAAAGTGGCATGTGGACCAGGAGGGGGGTTATGTTCACAGAGAGGAACAGCCAAAGCCCTGGAACATTCTCCTTTCACAATGGTGGTCAGTGATTCATAACGAGTGGGAGAAAAAGAAGAAGAAAATGTAGTTTGAAGAAATAACGCCAGTTTGGGGTGTCCGTGGGTGCCGTGCAGTGCTAGGAAGCCCAGTCCACGCATGCGCCAACTGGGGGAGGGCGGGTCCTTACTCTCCTCACAACGCCCCCAGACATCTTGGATACTGATGCTGAGGCAGGCACTTCCTGCTTCCATTTGGAGAACGCTTCAGACAGTGAAGCGTCTGCCTACAATGCCGGAGACCCAGGTTCAATCCCTGAGTCAGGAAGATCCCCTGGAGAAGGAAATGGCAACCTACTCCAGTATTCTGGCCTGGAAAATCCCATGGACTGAGGAGCCTGGTAGGCTACAGTCCATAGGGTCGCAAAGAGTGGGACATGACACGACCGAGCGACGTCACTTTCACTTTACAGTTTTACAAGTGCTTTACATGATTTCGGTGGACTCTCTCCATGAGCCTCTCACTTGAGTGTTGGGGAAGGCCAGAGCGGATGTTACTTGGTTCTCTGGTGTTGAGTCCAGCACTTTCTTCCTTTCCTCCGTAATACGCCTGCCCCTGGTGGCTGCCATCTTCCCGGAGTCCATGGCCGGAGACAGACAAATAGATGCAGGCCAGGGCATCACAGGCACAGGGCAGCACGATGACAGACTGCCTCCAACATACCAGTGACCTGCAAGCACAGCCAAAGGGAGCCGGGAGCTGCTGGCCACGCAGAGGACGAGCCCCGACGGCAGGAAAAGGCAGACGTTCGGAGGGGTCAGATGCTTACCTTTCTACGAACATTATGGGAGCTGCTTTTTGGGGTCATCCGATAAATGGGACCTGCAGATTAAGTAAAGATGAGTAAAATGATGCTACTCTGAGTGAGTATGCATTTTGAAACGGCCCATTAACCTCTTGTCAGGAAGGATTCTTTCCTTCGAAGCGTTGGTGGTTTCCTGCACTAAAAGGTGTGAGGGTGAGTTGCCAAATCACGTTATTATGTGCAGCTAACGGCTTTGCCAAAACTGGTACCCGCAGATGTGGGCTCAGAGGGTTAGAGTTCAACACCTCAGTCATTAACATCTTCTTTAAAAATTAACAAGTGCGATTAGCCCATATTAATGAAATAATCTCTTGAGGTTTTTTTTTTTTCTTTTAATCTGCAGTTCCATCTGAATCACACACAGAGAAAATGCACCTTCCCATCAGTTCCAGTTTAGAACTGGCACATGTTAAAAAAAAATAGCTGAACTTATTTTCCCCCTCTTCAAATTCTGCAAAATTTGCTCCCAGGTTTCCTTTCTAAGCCAAGTTTCATCGCTGAGCACATTTTTATGGTCTAGTTATAAACCCTAGAAAAACAAGGTTTATAGGAAATGTTGACACAACCTTCACTAAAGTGGTGCTAGCTGACACCTCTCTATTTTCAATTTGGGGATTTCTACTGGGAAAATATAAACGCTAATTCAGCAAAGGAAGCCAACGATAATAAAAATGTTGTAGTCTTCCTGTTCACCCCATGAAGTTCTACTTCAAAAGATGCCAGGGCAGCGTGGAGTGAGTTAGAACGAGGACGCGCAGTTTGGAAGGCACCTGCAAACACCTCAGCCTCCCGGTTACTTATAAACCTTGCCTGGGAATGTATGACCTCACGGTGAGTCATGGCTGCCCACGGCCATTCAGTCGGAGAGGTGGCAGAAGATTCCAGATCTTAATGTCAAAGATGCCTTACCAGCCTCCAAATCTACCCTAAATTCAGGCAAATTGGATTTTTCACAGGCTGGTAAAGTCAACCTGCAGACACACAGAGAAGCCTCAAAAGATGAAAGTTGGAGAAAAGGCAGACCCTGGAAGGTGGATGTTGAATGGTTAGCAGGCTCAAGTTGGGGCCAGCAGCAGTGTCAGGGGGACCCAGGTGTGAGGGCAGGTCGGCACATGGGGACAGAGGGCCAGTGACAATTCCCATTTTCCCAACCCCGCTCTACAGCCCAGCCGAAAGGCACATGTGTTCCATATTTAGGCTTTGATTTTTTTTTTTTTTTTCTTTCTGAAACAGGAGGAGGTGGGAGAAAGGGGTGAAGGTTGACTCAGGTCCAGAGATAAAGACTGACATACACAAATGGCCCATAATAGGGGGCAAAGCGAGTTAAGCTGGAGTCAGTATTTTCAAATCCTCAGCTAAATAGACTAAACAGGACTGGCTGAGGAGCCAGGAGGGCCAGCTGCCGGCCAGGAGCTCCCACTGAGGAGAAGGGTAGCCTGTGAAGCCTCCCGTATCCCCCTTTTTGTCACCTGTACAAAGGGGTCCAGCATCCATCTAGCCATTGAGGTTGTGTGGGGAGTAAGGCAGGTTTCTGGTGGGGCTCTGTGAAAAACTGCAAGGTGAGGAGGAGTGTTATTTTACGTTGATTTATTCCTACTTTGGAAAACTACAGAAAATGGAAATGTTTTCAGTCGAGGGAGAAATCCATCAGGATAAAGGAGAGAAAACCTCTCTGGCATTCATATAATTGCTTTTCGTTCATCGAGACTGATCTTGGGGCAGGGGTGGGGGCGGTGGGCGGTGCGTGCGGGGTCTGCTGCTGACAACTTCGCTTTCCTCTTCAGTCTAAGAATCTACTAACGAGGCTGTTCAGGTTAACGCCCCAATTACCATCACATATTTTAAACTTTCCCAACTCACAAGGGACCACTCACTTACATAGCCTCCTGGACACAAAGTATTTCTTTGGATGATTATTTTTTCCTCCTGGGTTTCTAAGCCTGTTGGCAGCATTTTTCCAGAGTGTTTTCAAAAGCTTTCAGAAGATATCCTCATAACAACTGGGGAAAAAAAGATTAGGAAGCGTACTTTAAGACTAATGCTTAACTTCTGCAGGCCCTGATTTTTTGTTCAGGTTGAAAAGGAAGACAGTTTCTGGATGTACCTGTCAAGACTAAATGATTGTTCATTTCCTGTGAATTGGGAATCAGGTAATAACATGCAGCTGAGGAGCCAGGCTGGGTTTCTTGCTTTTTCCTCTTCCAGAAGCGGGGTCCATTACCAGCTGGGAAGTATTACTGTGTGAATGTGCTGAAAAACTTTGGGGAAATGAGAAGAACAAGAACATTCTAAATGTTAGCAGTCAGTTTAATGGTCTTACCTGTACCCACCAGAGAAGATTTTAACAGCAAAGGTACAGAAAGATTAATTTAACTAAAAATGCTCAAGAAAAAAAGGAGGGATTTTAAAAAACCTTTAAAAAGTCTTTTTCTAGGATGGAGCTGATGAGAATGAACTCTGCTAAAATTATGCATGCCAGTGACTGGGTGAGTTGGAGAGAAACCATTTAAAATAATAAAATTTTTTCACCCAAGAGGAAGGAATTAATCAATGAAGTTGCATCTTGCTAATGAAGTCATTGTTGTTACTGTTTAGTGGCTCAGTTGAGTCCGACTTTGCAACCCCATGGACTGTAGCCCACCAGGCTCCTCTGTCCATGGAATTTTCCAGGCAAGAATACTGGAGTGGGTTGGCATTTCCTCCTCCAGAGGATCTGCCTTATCCAGGGATCAAATCCACATCTCCTGCACTGGCAAGAGGATTCTTTATTGTTGAGCCACCAGGGAAGCCCCAATGAAGTCGTTACCTGGAACCAAAAAAAACCAAAAACAACAAAACCCACATAAATTCAATGCTGAGTTTAAAATTGGAATTCAGCAAAATGTCATCCCAGGCACTTACTTAAATGCACGCTTTTATCTTTTTGTACAATAAATTTCTTTCCGAGTTTCATTAGCCATTATACTACTCATGGTGATTGTGTTAGATGTTAGATGCTAAGAGATGGGTGCCAACATTTCATTTCAGGTGGCTCCTCTTCCAAGTCATCATCACAGTTAATTAGAGACAGAGGAGGGATGGGAGCCGAATCGACACTGGGAAGGTAAGAAAAGGAAGGAGGGGCCAGGAGGAGGGCAGTGCCAGTGGAATTTTACAGCCTCGCTGCCCATTGCACAGACCTGTGTCTTGGAAGAAAGAGCTCTGGGGTCTGAGTGGAGTGTAGGGTTAGTACAGCTGGCTTGCATCACCTTGTGGGTGGTTCCCAGCCCTGGCTGAGCATCAGGATGACTGGTGGAACTTTTAAAAATAGAAGCTGGGCGCTCAGCTCCACACTCTGCCATGACCTAGAGAGATGGGATGGGGGTGGGGTGGGAGGGAGGCTCAAGAGGGATGGGATACATGTATACATACAGCTGATTCACAGTTGTTGTATAGCAGAAAGTAACACAATATTGTAAACTTGTAAAGCAATTATATTCTAATTAAAAGAAAATAGTAAAAAAAAAAATATAAGCCATTGGGTCCTCTCCAGTCCTGGGCTAAAGCTTGTGCATGATTTCTCTGTGTTTCAAAAATGTATGGGTTTTTCTGGGGAACTTCCCTGAAAGTGGTCCAGTGGTTAAGAATCTACTTCCAGGGCAAGGGATATGGGTTCCTCCCCTGATGGAGAAACTAAGATCCCACATGCCATGGGGCAGCTCTAGCTGGAGCTCCACAGCTAGAGAGAAGCCTGTGGGCCACAACAGCCAAATAAATAAATAGTTTTTTAAATGTATGGGTTTTTGTTGTTATTTCAGTATATAATGAAAATTTTATTTTTTCAAGTTTTTTTTTAATGAATTATAGTTCATTAAATAGTGTTAGTTTCAGTGATTTGGTTTTATGTATGTGTGTGTGTGTGTGTGTGTGTGTAGGAGAAGGAAATTGCAGTCCACTCCAGTATTCTTGCCTAGAGAATTCCATGGACAGAGGAGCCTGGCAGGCTGCAGCTCATGGGGTCACAGAGAATCAGACACGACTAAGTGACTAACACAAACACAAACATATATATATATATATATATATATGTATAATAAAGAACATATATTCTTTTTCTAGAATGTGTATATATATGTATAACTAAGTCATTTTGCTGTACAGCAAAAAATAATACAACATTGTAAATAAAATACAACACTTCAATAAAAAATAAATTTAAAAAAGAATATATATTCTTTTTCAGATTCTTTTCCCTTATAGGTTATTACAAAATATTGAGTAGAGTTTGCTGTGCTATACAGTAGGTCCTTGTTGGTTATCTGTTTTGTATGTAGTAGTGTGTGTATGTTAATCTCAATCTCCTAATTTATCTCTCCCCCGTTCCTCTTTGGTAACCATAAGTTTGTTTTCTATATGTCTGTGCATCTATTTAAGCTGAAACCTACAATTGATTCTGAGATTCTGAGTGTTGAATCAGGGTTGAGAACCACTGGCAACATGGAGGTTGGAAGTAAACCCAGGTGAGCTTGACAGTGTTGCACTTTATCTAAATCTCTCTTTCATCTGGTTTGAATATGAAGAAGGAGTTGTATATCCTGAAGTTTATCAGGACATCATAGACATAAGAGGATGAGGATGACCATAAAACAATACCTAGCACTGCCATGGCTCTTTGGGGACTCTTACCCTAAGTGGCAGGGCACTTTCACATGCATGACGTCACTTCTCTCCCCTCCCCACCTCCCTGGATGCTGTGAGGCAGGCAGTGCAAGAGCATCACCCCATCTTACAGATAAGAAAACAGGCCACATCCAGCTGGATCCCCCAGCACTGCTAATGGGTGAGCTGAACCCCATTTCACATTCCTGCCTCAGATACAGTCCCTTAGGTCTGACAGCTGTTTTCCCAGTGTGTCTGGGGCAGGAGACAAGTTCCTGTGCTCTCCGGTGGTTTTATGCTCATGTAGCAGAAAAGAGAATTCAGCAAACACTCAGCTCCCATGTTCAGTGCAAATGGAGAGGTGCTTTGTATTTTGCCTTTACCTTAAAGAGTTGGCTTCCACCCAGCATGTGTGATAGAGTTTTGACTTTCCATTTTACATAGATCCTTTCCTTATGTGGTGGCTCAAGAATCCTCCTGAAATTCGGGAGATCTGGGTTTGATCCCAGGGTTGGGACTATCCCCTGGAGAAGAGAATGGCTACCCACTCCAGTATTCTGGTCTGGAGAATTCCATGGACATAGATCCTGGCAGGCTACAGTCCATGGGATCACAAAGAGTTGGGCACAACTGAGTGACTTTCACTGATTTCCTTAAATGAACACGTCATGCCTCCCACGTCTGTTCCATTGCTTACTGGGGTTCAGTGAAAAAGAGAAGAGATAGGAGAGAAGAAGAAGAGAGACAGTGACACGGGAGGGACAGTAGGCAGCCTCCTCCCCCTCTTTCTCCCTAGGAGGCCTCTTGGTGGCCACCTTGCCTACAAGCTTTTCCCACATCCTGAGAAGTAGATGGTCCCCAGGTTAAGGATGGGAAAAGAAGCTAAGAAGTCTTCCAGTCCTGTTTGGGTAATTTTCCTGCTATCAGTATAAGCTTTTAGTAGCCTTGGGCTTAAGATTCAACTATTCTGATGAAAACAAATAATGATCACAGTATTTGAGGCTGATGATGTTTAAAGCCAGAAGTTACCCTTTCCTAGAAACAATTTTGTTGAGAATGGACTTGAGAATAAAGGTATATATGATAAATCATGACACTAGAAGCTACGCTTTTGCTGATAAAATTTACTGATTAATCAAGTTACTTTGCATTTTATTGTAATATAGAAAAGCTTACTAAATAAGACTTTTTAAAGATGATTATTTTTTGTGATGTCATAATAGCTACCACTGTGGCAAAAAGTTCAATGTTAAAGTGTAATAGATAAGTGACAGGGATATGTTGTACAGCACAGTATCTTGTAGAAACTTTTAATGGCATATAATCTGTAAAAATACTGAATTGCTGTGCTCTACACCTGAAAATAATACAATATTGTAAGTCAGCTTTGCTTGAATTTTAAAAAGTATGATGAATTAATATCCTCCAGATACTAATATTTCACAGGTCAATAAAACTTAACCATGCTTATGGGTTTACTCCATTATACAAAAATATATTTATAAAAAGTATCACTAAGGTTTTTATAAATGAGTTGGCTGACTCTTCATTTTATCATGTTTTGTCTTCTACCTGTATCAGGTTAAAAGATTGGTGATGTTTTAATTATGTGAAATCCCATCTGGTTTCCAAGTAGCCTATTGAGAAACACTTTGGACAGTCACAAAAAGGAATTTTATAGAAAGCTGAATATATGGAATGTAGCTGACCTTTTAAAACAGGTCTGTAGAGCTATTTGGGGGGACAGAAATGGCAAATAGGTTTCACCCAAGCACTGACTGACTGGCCACTCAATAAAGTGTCCTCTCTGGAAGACTGGTCTGGGCTTAGTAAGCAAGTATGCCGAGATTGACTAGTGATGCCTGCTGGGGAAAAAGGAGGAGGTCTTGGTGCCATGTTTGCTGTCTCTGCTGTGGGGTAAAAGGGTAAAACACCAAAATGCCTATTTCACTAAGTGCAAAGACTACTGAGATGCATAAAGAATTCTCCTGATGGCACAGATTTTGCCAGAGCCAAGACTCAATCCATAGTTTCAAATAGTTTCAGATTTAAGAGCATTATTGAAAATGTTTAATGCATATCGGGGTGTCAGAAAGAGTAAGGATTATTCACTTTTCTCAACACGCTACACTGTTATGTGAAATTCTGGAATTAACTCTGTCATCGTTACGATAGTGAATGTCAGTCAGGATCTTCCAATTATCTAAGCTGCTCACAAGTACGGCTTTTTCCTCGAATTCCATCAGTATTCCGTAACAGTTCAACCTGCTCATTTTCATTAATGTAGTTTTCACTGCACCCAAAGCAGATGCCATCTTTTCCACTGGTGAAAATGGTGCCTGTGGGTGATTATGGTGCCCAGGGGTAGTCATTACATAGATCTTATTTCTAAATTCCATTCTACAGTGTTAGTGAGGATGCTCATCTAGTTAAGTTGTTTCTTTCCTCTAGCAAAGTGGGGCTTAACCCTCTGGAGAAACCTGAGCTTAAGATGATTAATGTTGCAAGGGAATAACTTTCTTAGTGAATAAATGGTCTTTTCAGCAGACTGAGTTGTCTTAAACTGAAAAATTTAATTTCAGATGGAAGAAAGCATTCGTCAATTTTATGGTAAATACTGACATATTTAGAACACATTTTTAAGCATGTTTCCTACCAGAGATTTATCATTTCAGGTCATTTTTATGTGTGTGTTCTTCTTAGTTGCAGATTATCCCTCTTACTTTTTGAATGGATGGGTACTTTGTTATTATCTGTTGATTGGTCTTTGAAGACATGGCTTGACTAGGAAGAGGTTGGTTCTGGATACAGTAAGTCCCCTACATACTAATGAATTCTGTTCCATGAGCATGTTCATTAAGTCCAATTTGTTCATAAGTCCGACAAAGCTAGCCTGGGCACCCAACTAACACAGTCAGCTATATAGTTGTTGTTCAGTCACTAGGTTGTGTCCGACTCATTGCGAATGCATGAACTGCAGCACACCAGGCTTCCCTGTCCTTCACTATCTCCCAGAGTTTATTCAAACTCATGTCCATTGAGTTGGTGATGCCTATATTACTGTGCTGTAGTAGGTTTTATAATACTTTTCACACAAATAATACATATAAGACAAATACAAACAATAAAGCATTTTTAATCATACAGTACAGTACCTTGAATAGTACAGAACAACAGCAGGCATACAGGGGCTGGCATCAAGTGAACAGGCAAGAAGAGTTACTGATTGGAGAAGAGAGAGGATGTGGGAGATGGCCAGCAACAGGAGATGGAGGGAAAGCTACAATTTCACTCATGCCTGATGTGGATGGAACACATGTTCACATCTTTGAAAGTTCACAACTTGAATGTTTGTATGTAGAGGACTTACTGTAGTATATATAGCTAGACAAGTGAATAGTCATGTACAGGACCCTCCAGGAGTTTGTCATTTCTTTCTATACCACTATTCTTCCTCCTCCTCTCTCTTAGCTATTATAACAAATCCACTTTCTGGGACACTCAGCCCCCAAATTGTAGCCCTTATTTTCAACTACCCTTTAAATGTGACCGTCAATTGTCTTGCCGCTTTCTCCAAACCAGCATAAGCCCAACCTGAGGTCTCTTGACTTTTCTCCAAAGACATTCTTCATACAGGGGATTTTTTTTTTTAACTGTACATAATTGTATTAGTTTTGCCAAATATCAAAATGAATCCACCACAGGTATACATGTGTTCCCCATCCTGAACCCTCCTCCCTCCTCCCTCCCCATACCATCCCTAAAGTAAATAGCTTGAGTTAGAGGAGGAAACAGGATACGATTTTTCTGAATTCTTACATTATCTTTTCTGTTTCCATAATTTGTTGTTGTGGGGGAGGGTGTCTGGGAACTGATGCTGGGGCTGACACTGGGTCCTGCTTGGAGCTGGGTGTCAGACTCCCTGCAAATGGGGAGGGCAGGGGGTTCTGAGATGGATACCTGTGTTGTGGGTGGAACTTCTCTCTGACTGGTCCTTGACTCCCTCCTTTCATCCTCTGTCAGCAGATTGCTTAGCCCTTGAAACTGGTCTTAGCTCATGTCCTTTGATAAAAGGGGCAGTTTGATGAAAGTTGTCAGGAAATAGAGGAGGTGGGAAATCTGGTCATGTTAATGCTGCTGTGGATAAGACAGAAATGCAAATATGCCACTGAGGATCTTACTAATTTAATCCAATCACGAACACATTGCCTAGAAAAACTTTTGGTGTAATAATCCAAGGGGGTGGGATTCCATTTCACCATTAGATGCATTAACTTGGATAGATTTGTTAGCTGAATAGTTACCATCACTAGTGCTAGGAGACATGATCCGGAACTTTCTGGAGTAGTCTGTCTAATGGGAGAAGATATACAAAAAGTAAGCAGTCAGGGTCGAGACGTACAGCTGCACAGGGTGTGCACTGACCAACTTCAGGGGACGTTATTTGCATAGACTATGGTATAACGTATGCCCTACTGGAAGGCATGACTGGTCCTAACACAGATGGTGACCCTTCAAGCAAGCTTTCTACAGTGAGCTAAATGATCCCACTTCTGGTCATGTATCCAGACAGAACTGTAATTCAGAAAGATCCATGCACTCCTGTGTTCATAGTAGGACTATTCACAATAACAAAGGCATGAAAACAACCTAAATGTCCATCAACAGATGAATGGATAATGAAGATGTGGTGTATATATACTGTGGAATGCTACTCAGCCATAAAAAATGAAGTAATGCCATTTGCAGCAACCCAGATGGACCTAGAGATTATTACACTAAGTAAGTCAGAAAGAGACAAACACCATATGATTATCACTTACATGTGGAATCTAAAATATGACACCAATGAACTTACCTATGAAACAGACTCATAGACATAGATAATAGAACTGTGGTTGCCAATGAGAAGGGGTGGGGGAAGGATGGACTGGGAATTTGGAATTAGCAGATGCAATCTAGTCTATATAGGATGAAGTTTCACTTTCATTTTCAAACAACGAAGTCCTACTGTATAGCACAGGGAACTATATTCAATACCCTGTAATAAACCATAATGGAAAAGAAAAATAAATAAAAAATAAAGTATAACAGTGATAGGATATGTATTGTGCCCTGGGAGCACAGAGCAGCAGCACCTGACCCAGCTTGCTGCTGCTGCTGCTGCTAAGTCGCTTCAGTCGTGTCCGACTCTGTGCGACCCCATAGACGGCAGCTCACCAGGCTTCCTTTTCTCTGGGATTCTCCAGGCAAGAACACTGGAGTGGGTTGCCATTTCCTTCTCCAGTGCATGAAAGTGAGAAGTAAAAGTGAAGTCGCTCAGTCATGTCCGACTCTTAGCAACCCCATGGACTGCAGCCTACCAGGCTCCTCCGTCCATGGGATTTTCTAGGCAAAAGTACTGGAGTGGGGTGCCATTGCCTTCTCCGTGACCCAGCTTAGGAGGTGGTTTCTTGGAGTAAAGGGCGTTACCATTGGGACTTAAAAGATCAGCTTCAGTTAGACTGGACGAAAGACAGCCTGTCCAGGCAAGGGAACAGAATGTCCAGCAACTGAGAACAAGGAGTTGTGAGACTGAGTTGATGAAGGAGTGAAAATGAAGGACGTTGTGGCCTCTCTGTCCTGCTGGCCGACTGGAAGCCTGCTTACTCTAGCTTTTCAAACACAGATCAGCTGCACCCAAACTCGATGGAGTTAAATAAAAAACATTCTTCACTTCCCACCTGTTTTTTGACTGATTCTGTCTCAGCAACATTTACCCCCTCCAGTGCAATTGATTCAAAAGCTTAGGCTAAATGTAACACTCCGAGAAGAGTCCCTGCTTTCAGACAGATGGGGCTCCAAGGCGGCCACCTGTCCAACTTTATCAAATGTCAAACATTTTGACCCAGACAAACGCCGTCAACCTGATGGTGACACTCTTCTGCTTAAAGTTTCTTATTTTAAGGCTTTTGCCGTTAGAAAACAAAATGAAACATGAAAAACCTTTGGGGAGATAAAGTTCCAAATGCTTAGCATGGCTTCCACAATATAGTCATCGCCCACAGGGCAGGGACTATTTCTATCTGGTCCTCTCGCCTGGGCTCCATCACTGATTGGGATCAGGAACAGCTCAGGGGGCTATAGCCTTGGTGTGAACGTGATGGTGAGTCTGGAAGAGAAGCAGCTTTGTTCCCCCACGCTAGACCATCCAAGCAGCACGTTCCCACAGCTGCCATCGCTTGGAATAGGATGGAGACTCTACACATGTTTGTTTTAAAAAATAAATGAATGGAACATTTTCCAAAATTGACCACAACTCAGAAGAGGTTAAGAACTACAGCTCTAAAATTTTTCCTGGATAAATTATACACAGAGACCACATAATTTTTATTCCCATAGCATTTCTTTTACCTGAATTGGATGATGGTATTTTGACTTCATCTCCCTGACAGTTGATACAAGAAACATCTTCACAAAACTCATTGCTTTTTGTACTTTTAAAGGCTGCTGGGACATGTCACTGCTTCACTCAGTGGCACCTTTATGAAAATCCATGGGAAAAAAATTCTCAGTACTAGGAAAAGTGGTGCTTTATGTGGGCAATTCATTGATCTATTTAAGTAATTAAGTATCCTCAGTCTTGAGCCTCACACCTCCCCAAACGTTCCTCTTCAACTCTGCCCTGATGCTCACTGTTTTCTTCTTTACCTTACATGAGAGTCTTTTTTTTTGAAGTATAGTTGATTTACAATGTGTTAATTTCTGCTGTATAACTCAGTGACTCAGTTATATTTGCATTCTTTTTCATATTCTTTCCATTATGATTTATCACAGGACTTTGAATATAGTTTCCTGTGCTATACAGTAGGACCTTGTTTATCCATCCTATATGTAACAGTTTGCATCTGCTAACTCAAACTTCCAGTCCTTCCTTCTCAGCCTCCCTTGACAACCACAAGTCTGTTCTCAATGTCTGTGAGTCTGTTTTTGTTTTATAGAAAAGTTCCTTTGTGTTGTGTTTTAGATTCCACATATAAGTGATATTATATGGTAATTCTTTTTCTCTGACTGACTTCACTCAGTATGCTAATGTCTAGTTAATCCATGTTGTTGCATGATTTCATTCTTTCTTTATGACTAGCATTCCCTTGTATATATGTACCACATCTTCTTTATCTATTCATCTGTAGGTGGATATTTAGGTTCCTTCCATGTCTTGGCTATTGTCCCACTAGAGTCTTTGAACATTTTATTACAAAGATTTCCTTTGGGGTCTTCCCTTCCCTGAAGCAGAGCATTTTGACTCATCCATATTAATGTAGCTAGGTCAAAAATTAAAATCACTGTTCACTACCAAGGATCATGGTCAACCAAACTCTCGTCCTTATTCCATCTTCAATACTCCCCACTGGTAATTGTGGGAAACTTTCACTTTCTACTTTATTCATTCCCACTGGCTTGTAATTTTTATGGGTGCAGCCTCTTTATCCAGAGGGAAAAAAGAATAAAGATAACTGAACATTTAAATCTGGGTTAACCTCGAAAATGTTTTAGTCTTTACCTTCGCAACCCTCACCATAATGGAGTTTTAGAATTTAAACAAAGATCAATATACACAATAGGGAGTACCAAAAGAACAAAGAATTATTTAAGTTTAGACTTGAGAATTAAAGATCATCTATGGACAAATTATTCCTTCTGATGTCCTGTATATATTTAATAAGGACAATCAAATCAGAAAGAATACCCCAAAAAGCATATTGTCCACATCAAACATGGAATGGGTTTCATTGCTAGTCAGCTCAATCTGTTCATTACTGGCAAGTATTGACATGCATGGTGGCTTTGGTTGTAGGGTAGTGCAATGGCTCTGACCCTGAGGTGGTCAATATCATCCACTTGTAGAGAAGGCAGCGTTTCAGTGGTTGGTTCAGGCTTCATGGAACTAGGAAGGGGCTGAGCTGGGATTTGAACTGGGAGCATCCTTCAGAGCCCTTGTTCCTCGCCGGTCTTGGCACTGCAGTATTCCTGTAAGCATCCTCTCAAAAGGCAGAGAAGCAGACTGATTAAACCAGCATGACCAAGCTTGCCTGGGTTATAGGAAATTGGTCTTCATAGGAAACACAAGCCAGCCATTAATGATTTGAAACTATTAGCAGTAGATTGTGGATATCACAATTCAGCCCATTGCTTTTAAAGCAAAATAAACATATTCCATTTGGAAAAAAAAAGAAAGTAAATGCATCTGACTACTGTAGCTTTAAGGGAGAATCAGAAAATCTGATACGTGGACCGTTCAAGTTTCATGTGACATCAAGACAGTGAGCAGACATCTTATTGAGAATGATTGATGGCCCCTGCTGTGATGAGCAAGTGCGACAAACATATGCTGCCTGTTTTTATGTGTTTGGGCTGCCAGATGGTACCTACCCTCCCCACCCCTGAACCTTCCTTCACCCCACCCATGCCTTGCCCCAAACCCTCCCCCTCATCCTGCCCAGTCCCCGTAATTCATCCTCCACCTGAAGTGAGAGCTGGGGGGGACACTGATGTGTGAGGCTCAGGTATAAAATATGGATGTCTGCTTTGCATATTATTGGGTAAAATAAAAAGCTTAAATTAGAATGATTTATTTTCTAGGACATATGTTGACAGCATCTGAATGTCATGTACCTTTCTCTCCTATGAGAAGCTTATATTCCTGTCTTCATTGCCAAGACAGTTCCTGGAACATAGTTCCTGGAACATTTATGTAATTAATGTCTGTTGGATGAATGAACGAATGAATAAATAAGTGAATACATGATCAACCCATATAATAACCCAACAAAAAAGGAAATGAGGTGAATCTGGCAGAATTTGGTGTCTGTAAACCCAAGCTTTTTCCCAGGGTTCTCAAGTCCTCTGCGTAATTGGCTGTTGTAGAATTTGCTGGAGACTCATATCAATCTTCTGATTGTGTTATTTCTGAACTGTACCATTACCCACTGCCTTGGAGAGCTGTGACATCACTTCTCTTTTTCCGAAGATATCCCCGGTGGAATTGTGATCATATTTTCGATGACTTTTCATTACCCAGATTATAATTCATCTGGTTTTATCAGCCAAACTTTATTCAGGTTACATAGTCTCGTACTGGACACTGAATTCTCTATTTAAAAAATATATAAAGATGTATATTTTCAATTGATTCCCTTTGCTGTAAAGCAGAAACTAATACAACATTGTAAAGCAACTATTACCCAAAATTTTAAAAAGATATACATTTTTACTGTGAAAGTAATGTAATCACATTATCAAAAAAGTCTCCAAAGTAGAAATGAAGGGAGAAAAAAAAATTGTCATAAGCCTAACTCTCTGTCTAATACCACCACTTATTAGGATTTGGGTAAATTTCCTCCTAATACTTTTTTCTGTTCCCCATCTGTTTTTACATAGCTTCATATGATTGTATTCCATATGCATATAATTTGATTCCCTAATTTTTTAAACTAGTCAGGAAACTAGAAACAACACTAATTATTTAGCAGAGAGAATTTAATATAGGAAATCGGTTAAGCAGGTATCAGAGAACTCACAACTCATAAGGCAGACCCTGAAATGAAAGAGGAATAGCAAGTGCAGAAAGCAGCTTCTATGCCAGGGCTGGAGGAACAAAGGGAAGAGGGCAGTGTCTCCAGACCAAGAAGCTTTGGGAGGGGCTGCAGAACTCAGACACAGACCTCAGGGACGGGACACCACCTGGATCAGGGCCGACGGCTCTGAGGGCAGGACTGCTAAGGCTCCTGCTAGGTGTGGGGAGAGGGTTGAAGACAGGGCCTACCTGCTGATGGACTCAGCTGCCAGGGTCTAGGTCCAGAGGGAGGGGCCCTGGTGGGTAACTGACAAGATAGGAAGCACCCCAGAAGGGGCTTGCTCCTTCCTCCATCCTCCACCTCCTATCTCCCTCTAGGGTCCCCTGCTGGTGGATACTAATTGGGAGGCAGCCTGCAAAAGCAGAAACTGAGTCTGCAGAGTCCAGGCCCCAACAGCACAGAGTAATGTTGGTTCCATGGTGGGGGCCAAGCTTAACAACCAAGCCATGCCTACAGCTTTGTTTGGAGTGTTTCCACACAACCTGTGTTTTGTTTTCTGTTTTTTTTTTTTTTTTAATTGAAGTACAGTTGATTTACATTATTGTGTTAATTTCTGCAGTACAGCAAAGTGATTGTTATACATATATATATACATTCTTTTTCATATACTTTTCCTTTATGAATATAGTTCCCTGTGCTACTCAGTAGGACCTTGTTTATCCATTCTGTATATAAGAGTTTGCATCTACTAATCCCAGACTCCCACTCCATCCTTCCCCGACCCCTCCCCTTGGCAGCCACAAGTCTGTTCTCCATGTCTGTTGAGTCTGTTTCTGTTTCATAGATAAGTTCGTTTGTATCGTGTGTTAGACTCCACATATCAGTGATATCATCTGGTGTCTGTCTTTCTGTGTGATTTCACTTAGTATAATTTGTAGGTCCATCCATGTTGCTGCAAATGGCATTGTTTCACTGTTTTTATGACTAATATTCCATTGTATATATGTACCACGTCTTCTTTATCCATTTGTCTGTCTATGGATATTTAGGTTGTTTCCATGTCTTGGCTGTTATTGTAAATAGTGCTGCAGTGAACATAGGAGTGCATGCATCTTTTTGAATTATAGTTTTGTCTGGATATACACCCAGGAATGGGATCATATGGCAACTCTAATTTTTTTGAGGAATCTCTCATACTGTTCTCCACAGTGGCAATACCAATTTACGTTCCCACCAACAGTGCAGTAGGGTTCCCTTTCCTCCACATTCTCTCCAGCATTTACCATCTGTAGTTCTTTGATGATGGCCATTCTGACTGGCATGAGGGATACCTCATTGTAATTTTGATTTGCATTTCTCTAATAATTAGTGGTGTTGAGCATCTTTTCACGTGCCTGTTGGCCATTCATCTTCTCTGAAGCAGTGTCTTCTGGACTAGATGTTGTTTGTCAGTGCAGACACACTGTATATCCACACATACAATCCCTACCTGTGTGTGCAAATTGTGTACATACATTTCTACATTTATATTCACAAACTATTCCTTGGACGGCTAGATTCTGCTAACAGATGACCATTTCTACTTCCTTTAATTAACTTTAAGAAGACAGATTTCATGCAGCAGTTTGTTCTATTAAATCCAAGCCATCTTTTCTCAGTGCCCAAATTTATGATCTTTAATTTCAGCACACCTCATATTTATCAAAACCACGAGAATGATTTCACAGTGACATGTGTCATAAAGAGATTTTCTTTGCTTTGTCCTCTGGCCGGGTGAGGTCGATGGAAGTCTGCTGAGTGTTTCTTTTTTCTTGAAGGGGATGGAAGGAAGCAGAGGAGACCAGCCACAGGCCCTGTTCAGTGTGAAGGGAGTGATAGCCTGTGGGGTGCAGCTGTTGCCATTTGGGGTCCTTCCCAGTTTACATGCGAATTCATTGCCTGAGCCAGGGAGGAGGGAGATGAGGCCATTTGTGGCCAGCTTCAGGTTTCAGGGCTGATAACCTTACGCCTTAAAGATAAAAAAAATAGAAGCAACGTTTAGAGCCAATTTTGAAGGACAGTCACAATTCTGCAAATATGTGATTGAGAGGAAAGAAAGATCGTAGAAGGAAAGAGAGGTAAATTCACAGGCAAGCTCCTAGGGCTTGGAAAGAACAAGAACGTCAGATGCCTCAGAACAGGGCTCTTGGAGGTGGGTGGGAGGGTGGGATGGGGGAATGGTTAAAGCAGGGGTGACCCTGAATCCAGGAGGGAGCCCAACACTGCATGTCTGTCGACAGAAAGGACACCTTCTAGTGACACGCCGTGTGGTCGAAAACATCAGAAGAAAATATGTAAGGAACTTAAGAATGTACTTTGGGATGAGAGCAAAGAGAGGATTATTTAGGAAAAAACTCTAGAATGCTCAGGAAATAGGATCAAATGAGTTAAGATGTGTAGTGTGTGTGGATAGCAGATATAATGTGTTTGCCATTTTTATTCTCAGCAGCATCACATGGGCCAAATGATGGAGGGGTGGAGGATGGGGAAGGTTCCAAGGCAGGATAGAAGGTGGCGAGCAGGAGGAAGAGTGTGGCGCATGCATCTGTCTGAAGTTTGGGGCGGTAGGGTACAGGGGGTGCTCCAGCCCACAGGGTTAGTTGATGAGAACGTTGGTCAAGTATGTGCTGGCTCTGGAAATAGGCCTGGCAGGGGACCCAGGCAGCCTGAGCAGGTCCTCCTCACTGGCTCTGGAAGAAGTGGGTCCTAGCCTCCTGACCTTTTTAGATCAGTTACTCTGGTCATCCTAAAAATATAACCAAGCCCCTGCAGCACACCTGGTCTTAGACACCTCACCCACATTCAGTCACCCAGCCCTCTTCCTCCTTCTGCTTCCTGTCCTTTTAATTTGGGACCCAAAACAAAAACTGACTCAGACATAGAGAACAGACTCATGCTTGCCAAGGAGGATGGGCTTGGGGGAGGGAAGGGTTGAGAGTTTGGAATTAGTAGATGCGGATTATTATATATAGGATGGATAAACAACAAGGTCCTATTGTATAGCACAGAGAACTGTATTCAATATCCTGTGATAAACCATAATGGAAAAGAATATACAAGAATATATATATGTATAACTGAGTCACTTTGCTATGCAGCAGAAATTAACACAACATTGTAAATCAACTATACTTAAATGAAAACAATAAAAATTAATTTACAACTCAAGCTTTTGTTCCACAGTTGAAAATAAAAAAACATAAATAAGGGACTTCCTTGTTGTTCAGTGGCTAAGACTCCATGCTTCCAGTTGCAGGGGCCTCAAGTTTGATCCCTGGTCAGGGAACTAGATCCCAAATGCTGTAACCAAAGAGCCTGCCTGCCACAACTAAGACCTGGTGCAGCTGAAAAACAAACAAAACCTTCATAACCAAAATATAAAATATATTAAATATAGTTTACATTTATGTTTTGTAAATCAAAAATACAAATTACATTTGTATTGAAATATAAATCTTGAGACCAGTGCCTAAAACTTACATTCACTGGATGTAATTAATCCATCAGCAGGTGTAATCCATTCTTGTTAGAACCTCAGCAGAGTGGTCAAAAGCCTGGGCTTTTGTGTCAGACAGACTTAGATTTAGTTCCAGGTCTGCTGATTGCCAGAAGGGAAGTGAACTTGTGCAAGATGCTTCATTTTTATGAACCTCAGTTTCCTCATCCACAAAGTGGGGAGAGTGACATCACTTACCCTTGGGATTGTTACAAGGACTCCATCATCTTTTACAGGTAAAGTAGTTAGCACGTGCTACAGCTCAGTACCGCCCTAGATCTGTTCCCTGCTGCTCTCACCTGTGGTCTGGCACTGTTGCCGCCAGCCTGACCTCTGGCTGCCTTCCACAGCTTCCCCTTTGTCACAGAGCTTCATGGCTGCTCTGATCTGGGCTCCTGCCTCTGCATGCTCCCAGTTCTCAGGCTGAAGTACCTGCTGTCTAGGTCCACTCTGCCTCTGGGATGGACCCACGTCACCTTTGTATGAAAGCAGTTTGTCTCTTTCAATTCTGGTTTCCTCAGTGTGTATGCCCAGCAGTGGGATTGCTGGATCATAAGGCAGTTCTATTAGAACTGTTTATATATACTGTATATATATATATATATATATATATATATATATATATACTATTAGTCCTGTTTATAATAGCCAGGACATGGAAGCAACCTAGATGTCCATCAGCAGATGAATGGATAAGAAAGCTATGGTACATATACACAATGGAGTATTACTCAGCCATTAAAAAGAATACATTTGAATCAGTTCTAATGAGGTGGATGAAACTGGAGCCTATTATACAGAGTGAAGTAAGCCAGAAAGAAAAACACCAATACAGTATACTAACGCATATATATGGAATTTAGAAAGATGGTAACAATAACCCTGTATAGGAGACAGCAAAAGAGACACTGATGTATAGAACAGTCTTTTGGACTCTGTGGGAGAGGGAGAGGGTGGGATGATTTGGGAGAATGGCATTGAAATACGTATAATATCATATATGAAACGAGTCGCCAGTCCAGGTTCGATGCACGATACTGGATGCTTGGGGCTGGTACACTGGGACGACCCAGAGGGATGGTATGGGGAGGGAGGAGGGTTCAGGATGGGGAACACATGTATACCTGTGGTGGATTCATTTCAATATTTGGCAAAACCAATACAATATTGTAAAGTTTAAAAATAAAATTAAAAAAAAAAAGAAAAAAGCAGTTTGGAGTGACTTTTTAAGGAACTGGCTGACTTTAAACTTTAGAATTTGGTTATCAGTGAAAACATAACTATGGATCATGTAGCTGGAAAGCCACATGCATATGAGTATTGACTCTGCAGGTATGGATGTGGTGAGAACCAGACCTCACTCATCTATAATTTTTAAAATTTTATTGAAGTACAATTTATTTATAATGTGTTAATTTCTGCTGTGCAGCAAAGTGATTCAGTTACACACACACACACACGTATGTATGTATATATATATTATTTTTCATATTTTCCATTATGGTTTATCATCACAGGATATTAAATATAGCTCCATATGCTATACAGTAGGACCTTGTTGTTTATCCATCCTATATATGTTTGTCTCTGCTAATGCCAAACTCCCAATCTATCCCTCACTGACTCTTCCCCACTTAGCAACCACAAGTTTGTTCTGTCTGTGAGTCTGTTTCTGTTTCATAGATAAGTTCATGTGTGTCATATTTTAGGTTCCACATATAAGTGATATCATAAGATATTTGTATTTGTCTGACTTCAATCGGTGTGAACATCTGTAGGTCCATCCATGTTGCTGCATATGGCATTACTTCGTTCTTTTTATGAATGTGTACTATTCCACTGTGTGTGTGTATACATATATATATGTATATAAGCACAGCACAGCACCTTTTCTATATCCATTCATCTGTCAATGGACATTTAGATTGCTTCCATGTCTTGGCTATTGTGACTAGTGCTGCTATGAACATAGAGGTGCATGTACCTTGTTGAATTATAGTTTTGTCCAGATATATGCCCAGAAGTGGAATTGTTGGATTATATGGTAGCTCTGTTTTTAGGGGTTTTTTTTAGGAACCTCCATACTGTTCTCCATAGTGGCTGCACTAATTTACATTCTAACCAACAGTTTTAAAAGTGTTCCCTTTTCTCCATATCCTCTCCAGCATTTGTTATTTGTAGATGTTCTAATGATGGCCATTCTGCTTCATCTGAGGTAGTACCTTATTGTAGTTTTGATTTGCATTTCTCTAATAATTAGCGATGATGTCATTCATCTATAATTAAAGAACAGTGACACATGGTAGAGCTTTGCATGTACAGCATTCAATCCAGTATTCAGGGAGAACTTTTAATTGGTTGATTAGAAAAAGACAACTTAAATTATTTTAGTGATTTCACATCAGGTAGCATGGTGCTCCAGCCATGCCTTGTAATGACTTTCCAGGCATCCTATCCACACACCAGAAGGTGCAATATTTTCTGAGATTGTCCTTTTTTACAGGTGAGGAAAGGGAATCACAGAGGCTGAAGACTTGTCCAAGGACACAGCTTGTAAATGTTGGAGTTGAATTTGAATTCAGGTAATTGAGCTCCAAATTCCATGCTCTCAGTAGGTCACCTCTCAAAAGAAGAATTTCCTTCAAACATCTTGCAGTAGTAATTATTTTTATTTATTTGTTTGCTTTATATAATTCTACAAGCTGAGGGTCAGTTTACAGAACAAGTGGAACTGCCTTATTCAAGGTAATTACTAGTTGTTTGCAAATGCTTTAAGAATGAAGCTTTGCTGCTGCTGCTGCTAAGTCGCTTCAGTCGTGTCTGACTCTGTGCGACCCCATAGACGGCAGCCCCCAGGCTCCCCTGTCCCTGGGATTCTCCAGGCAAGAACACTGGAGTGGGTTGCCATTTCCTTCTCCAGTGCATGAAAGTGAAAAGTGAAAGTGAAGTCGCTCAGTCGTGTCCGACTCTTAGCGACCTCATGGACTGCAGCCCACCAGGCTCCTCGGTCCATGGGATTTTCCAGGCAAGAGTACTGGAGTGGGGTGCCATTGCCTTCTCCTAAGAATGAAGCTTCAGGGAACCATAAATACCAGGAAGTGAGGTTTTTAAGTCAGTTAATCCAGGCTTGGTACCTGCAAAGCCAAGAAAGAGTAAATGGTATATCAGATGTTCTATAGTTCAGAGTTCTAACTTCTTACTCATGTTTGGGTTGCTAGATGTGGAAAAACCTAGAATTATTTGTCCCTGCCTTAACAAAATGATCAATTATTGAATTATTTTCTTTTACCTGGTCTTTTCATAAAGAGGTCAGTATCAACAAAATTCTCTGAGAGCCCAGGATGGCTGGTGTTTGTTTATCTATTTAAGAGAAATTTTTGGTGGCCTCTTGAGTTCGTACAGTTTTAACCCAGTTTGTCCCATCCAGATAATCTTTAGCATGAGGACTATGAGATGGTCACGCAGCTTCCATTTTGTCCTGTGGACTGTGTTTACCAAGTCAGAAAAGTGGCCATGTGTACTTGATGGGTTCCTAAAAGCACTGGCTCTGAAAAAAAAAAAAAAAAAAATCAATAACATTGTATTCCCTCAAGTTTCTGGCTGAATACAGCTTTACTATTGATCAAAATGTATTCTCTTCTATTAGGACAATTACTGAGAAAAAATATTTTGTGTACCTCCTCTGTATTGAGTGTTATATGCATACAAGTTGCCATGGGCATCACTTTTGTATAATTGTTCCATAATTTTAAGAGAGAACCCAGATTAGATGCACTCAGCTAAATGGTGTATGAAGTCTGTTGAGTTCTGGCAATGCCTATTAAGCCTCTTTGGTGCAGGACCTGGCTGGGGCTCAGTGAGAAGAGGGAATCGAAACTGTGTAAGATACAGTCCTCCAGATGACTACAACAGAGGTGACTAGAACACAAAGCAAATTAAAGAGCTGCAACATCACAGCAGGATCCTCTATGACCCACCTCCCAGAATATTGGAAATAAAAGCAAAAATAAACAAATGGGACCTAATTAACCTTAAAAGCTTCTGCACATCAAAGGAAACTATTAGCAAGGTGAAAAGACAGCCTTCAGAATGGGAGAAAATAATAGCAAATGAAGCAACCGACAAACAACTAATCTCAAAAATATACAAGCAACTCCTACAGCTCAACTCCAGAAAAATAAACGACCCAATCAAAAAATGGGCCAAAGAACTAAATAGACATTTCTCCAAAGAAGACATACAGATGGCTAACAAACACATGAAAAGATGCTCAACATCACTCATTATCAGAGAAATGCAAATCAAAACCACTATGAGGTACCATTTCACACCAGTCAGAATGGCTGCGATCCAAAAATCTACAAATAATAAATGCTGGAGAGGGTGTGGAGAAAAGGGAACCCTCTTACACTGTTGGTGGGAATGCAAACTAGTACAGCCACTATGGAGAACAGTGTGGAGATTCCTTAAAAAACTGGAAATAGAACTGCCTTATGATCCAGCAACCCCACTGCTGGGCATACACACTGAGGAAACCAGAAGGGAAAGAGACACATGTACCCCAATGTTCATCGCAGCACTGTTTATAATAGCCAAGACATGGAAGCAACCTAGATGTCCATCAGCAGATGAATGGATAAGAAAGCTGTGGTACATATACACAATGGAGTATTACTCAGCCATTAAAAAGAATACATTTGAATCAGTTCTAATGAGGTGGATGAAACTGGAGCCTATTATACAGAGTGAAGTAAGCCAGAAGGAAAAACATAAATACAGTATACTAACGCATATATATGGAATTTAGAAAGAGGGTAACAATAACCCGGTGTACGAGACAGCAAAAGAGACACTGATGTATAGAACAGGCTTATGGACTCTGTGGGAGAGGGAGAGGGTGGGAAGATTTGGGAGAATGGCAATGAAACATGTAAAATATCATGTAGGAAACGAGTTGCCAGTCCAGGTTCGATGCACGATGCTGGATGCTTGGGGCTGGTGCACTAGGACGGCCCAGAGGGATGGTATGGGGAGGGAGGAGGGAGGAGGGTTCGGGATGGGGAACACATGTATACCTGTGGCGGATTCATTTTGATATTTGGCAAAACTAATACAATTATGTAAAGTTTAAAAATAAAATTAAAAAAAAAAAATAAAGAGCTGCAACACCACAGAACTTGTAGAAATGATTCAACTCAAAATGGCAAACATCTGGTGATGCACTGCCACACCCCTTTCCGAGGCAGACATTATCAATCAGTCTCAGCACTGATTCCACCGAGCCTAGAATTAACCTGAAGGAAAATAACGCCTACAATACTTGCTCTCTCATTATCTTGTATTTCCTTCTTGAGGGGGACAACAAGGAATGGAATGATAGCTACCAAGCTGGGAACACCCATTGGGTTAGGTGTGCCCCAAAAATAAAAAAATAAATAAACTGTCATATGTCACAGCAATGAAGAAAATGGAGATTTTTTTTTTCCCTTGGAGGGGGTGCTATTTTTAAGTATCCAAGTTTTTACCATATTTACTTTAAAAATTATGGTAGCTTCATTTGCCCCACTTTTGGTGATTTTAGTGAGAAGTTACCGCACCCCTTCCAGCTCGTTCCAACATACCAATTTACTGGGGGCACCTCCATTGAGAACAGCTGCTCTGGCGGATTAAACTCGCAAAACTGTTCCAGACCAAGGTGAAAGAACACGCTAATTAAGTAAAATCACCTTAACACGTTGAGAAGTCACTGAGCCCGTCCAAAGCAAACTTTCCCCTCCCTCTACATTCCTGACAGATGTGCTTGGTCTTCCTACGCGCAGATGCATTCAGTGCTTGGTTACCAAGTCAGTTATGACAGGTCAGAGCCACCACATTGGGTTTATCCTTTGCAGACACCCCTCTGAAGTGTGAGGAGGGCAGGCATGGCCATGCTTGCCGGCACCTCCTGTGCCCCTACTCTGTGCCTCAATCCTGTGCCAGCCCTGGCTGCGTCTCAGAGTCCTTCCCTGTCTTCCCCCGGAGCCAATGCCCTTTATGAGGCCCTGGTGAATAGTGAGAGCCTTCACTGAGTGTTCTTGAGGCTGGTGTCTGCCTTTGTCCACTGCATAATACAGAGCCTGGTGCACTGCAGTGCTTAGGAAAGATGTTTGAATGAATGAATGAAAAATCAATAACATTTGCCTTACACTGAGATGCTCCTATGTTGGGTGTATATATATATACACATATACATATATATATATACACACACACACACACACGCAATTGTTATAGCTTCTTCTTGGATTGATCCCTTGATCATTATGTAGTATCCTGTTTTTTCACCTGTAACAGTCTTTAAAATCTATTTTGGCTGATATAAGTATTGCTACTCCAGCTTCCTTCTAATTTCCATTTGCATGGAATGCCCTTTTCTATCCCCTCACTTTCAGTTTATATATGTCTCAGCCATGGAAAAAAAATGAAATAATGCCATTGCAGCAACATAGATGGAGATTATCATACTATGTGAAGTAAGCCAGGCAGAGACAAATATGTGATATCACTTATAGGTGCAATCTAAAAAGAAAAAAAGTGATACAAGTTAACTTACTTGGAAAACAGAAATACACCCAGAGACATAGAAAACAAGCTTATGGTTATCAAAGGGAAAAGGTGGAGGGAGGGATAAATTAGGAGATTGGGATTAACATATACACAACTATGTATAAAATATCAATAGATAATCAATAAGGACCTTTTGTATAGCACAGAGAACTGTACTCAATATTTTGTAATAATCTATAAGGGAAAAGAATCTGAAAAAGAATGGAGATTATATATATGTGTGTGTGTGTGTGTGTGACTATATAATGTGCATATCCTAAAGGAAATCAGTCCTGGGTGTTCATTGGAAGGACTGATGCTGAAGCTGAAACTCCAATACTTTGGCCACCTCATGCAAAGAGTTGACTCATTGGAAAAGACCCTGATGCTGAGAAGGATTAGGGGCAGGAGGAGAAGGGGACGACAGAGGATAAGATGGCTGGATGGCATCACCGACTTGATGGATGTGAGTTTGAGTGAACTCCGGGAGTTGGTGATGGACAGGGAGGCCTGGTGTGCTGTGATTCATGAGGTCACAAAGAGTCGGACACGACTGAGTGACTGAACTGAACTGAACTGAATGTGCATATTATTACGTATATCATCACATAGAATATCTTCTATTATTATATATTATATAATGATATATAATATGTTATATGTAATAATTGGCTTCCCTGGTAGCTCAGCTGGTAAAGAATCTGCCTGCAATGCAGGAGACCCCAGTTTGATTCCTGGGTCAGGAAGATCCACTGGAGAAGGGATAAGCTACCCACTTTAGTATTATTGGGCTTCCTTGGTGTTTCAGCTGGCATAGAATCCACCCACAATGTGGGAGACCTGGGTTAAATCCCTGGGTTGGGAAGATTCCCTGGAGAAGGGAATGGCTACCCTCTCCAGTATTCTGGCCTGGAGAATTCCAGGGACTGTATAGTCCATGGGGTTGCAAAGAGTTAGACACGACTGAGCGACTTTCACTTTCATATGTAATAACATATCATATATAATAATATATATAATATCATATATATATATATAACTGAAACTTTTTCTGTACACCAGAAGCTAACATTGCATTGTAAATCAACTGTATTTCAACTTAAAAAATTAATAAAAGTCCCTTTGGTACATCTCTGGTCCCCTTGCAGAACTTCTCTTCAGTGCCAGGCAACCTCACCTCTCTCTCCTTCCCTGCTCTTCACAGCTCTGGGCTGGCCTTTCTACTTCTGGCAACTCCCCAGCATCCTCCCCTCTGATACCTCCCTTCCTCATGCAGAGCTGCAGGTTCTCTCACAGCTGGCATCCCCACACCCAGCACCTCCCCCTAAGCAGACCCTTAACAACCTGCCTGCCTTCTAAAGCAGCTGGTGAAAAAACAAGGAACTTATCTGTCTCACAAATAAAATGGTCCCATCACTCATGCATGCACCATACTCCTGCTCCCGGGAAGGAGTACTCTTTGAAGGCAGGCCCCTTGCCTTTCACTTAGAATTCAGTATGCTCCATGTGAGTTTGTGTGTGTGTAGGGAGGACTATCGATGTCACACCTTTGGATATTTTGTGAGTCCCAGCGCAACACCCAAACCTCAGACATATTAATACTGAGTTTAAAAATGGGTGTGTTGGCAACAGGGGGAATTAAGTTCTTACTTTGTTTCCCGATAGAGAGAAGGCCTCTTAAGGGAAGTGGGATTTCCTAGACTTTGAGTAAGGAAACATAAGTTTTCTTTTCTTAAGACCATAATCTAATGAGTATAAACATTCATTTAGGCAGACTGTGTGACAGCTCTGTAATTCTTTCCAGTAACATGCAAAGAGAAAAAGGAAATTTCTATTTTGCTAGCTCTTTTCTCTTACCTCTTCCTAATATTCTCCATCCATTTCCCCTCCCTACACACACACACACACACACACACACACACACACACACACACAGAAACAGAGGGGAGATGTGTTAAAGTGAGCAGATAGAGAATTCCAAGCCAAAGCTGTGTGATTTACGGTTGATAAATCTATTTCTCTGTACCATTTTCTGCTTAAAAGCCAGTTCCAATAACTCAGCTCCTTTTCAAATGGACTTTGTGCAGTAATGTTGTGTATCTCCATTCCATCCCCTGGAACTTAATTTTTATTTGATTTTATTGATGCTGCTCGATTGGAATGTGTATCACTTGAGCCCCCATGGAGAACCGAGCAGGTGTGAGTTAAGCCAAGCATCTTTTGTTAATAGAAGTACACCCTGGGAGTTCATGGAGACGCTATAACTTCAATTGCCTTTATGAAAATTCTGTAAATTCCCGTGTTGTGAATTTCAAATGGAGCTTGGGAGACCAACAGCCTTTAATACCAGCCAAAGATATGGGTATTTCTATTACTGAAATAAATGTTCTGCTTTCTTTCTTCTAAAAAAATAAAGCCAGGTATTTAATTAGAATGTTAAGCCAGTAGAAAATCATATTAGCTTTAAAGTTTGGCTCTCGTAGCGAAAATGGAACTCTTACTGTGGTCAGCCTACAGAAAGATGACTTGGGGTTTCCCAGGTAACTTCTCTAGATAAAGGAGTGCCCACCCCACTTTCTTTGGGGTCCAGAATGACTTCTAGCATTGCCCATTTTCAGTCCAAATCTTCACACACGTTTATATTTGGAAACCAAGGAAACGGGAACAGATTCCCCAAAAATCTCAACTTAAGGGGGTGGTGTCTAAATTCTCCGTCTGCCTCTTAGATCAGCTGCTGCAGAGAATCCAGGGGTGAAGCCAGGCCCAACTTTCCTTCTGATTTGGGGCCAGACTCGGCTGATGCTGCCTTCTCCCAAGCTGGAAGGAAAGACGTAAGCTCGGTCTATTACAAAATTGCATGTGTCATTAGACAAAGATGTCAGAGTGCTTTATTTAAAACTTTGTTTTCTCAGGTTGTGTTGCCCAAGTGTATCTTGGCACAGACAACCTCAGCTTCAAAAATTCCAAGATCTATAAAGAGGTTCACATAGCTGAAGCTATTATCCTTGGTTATTTGCCATCACACCTTTCTCCCCTTCATTCTTGCAGAGGAGTGAAGTGATGACTGCATTTCTACTTAAAAAAAAGTCATTCTCTCCTTCTTGCAACATGAGATCTATTCTTGACAGAATCATTTGTCTGCTCCAAAAAGGAAAATGGGGAGTTCATGGTGATGCAGGACCCTTGGGGATTTTTTGGACAAAACCTTCGAAGTCAAAGCTCTCACCATTCCAGGACAACTTGCAGAAGTATTATCTAACAGCCTGCCCTGGTAAACTTGCCAAATTGCTTGTCCTTGGCTAGAAACCACGGGTGCTTGTTAGTCTTTTTTTTTCCCCCTATAGAGCAATAGAGCATCACTTGACGGAAGGTAAGCACCCTTGTGTGATGGCTCTGGGAGCTTTTTCAGGCTGGATAAACTCTTGTAAAGGACTTGTTTCACCTGCCAGCTAGACATCCTCACATCCACTTATGGAGAAGAACAGATGTGTCTTTTTTAAACACAAGTTTTGCTTGGTTTCCAATGCTACTTGGTAACTGAGTGGAGAAACAAAAAGGGCGTTGATTATTTTTTCCCCAAACTTTAGACTGTTATGGGCCATGGCTATTCTTAAGTGGAAAGGTTCTGATAGACTTGAGGATCCTCCTGTGCAACCACTTCCCTGGGGATGGTCCTCCTGGGCAGGGACTGAGTCTCATTTCCCAGGAAGTCCCCAACTCTGTCCATCAGCTCAGCACAAGGACTGGGACCAGGCTGAGTGTTGCCACATCTGTCCCTGGGACCTCTCTGTATTTCCAAGCTGCATGACCTCAGCTCCTCAAAATTAGCACAAGCAATGTTGGAATTTATTTTTGATGCCCTTGGCCACACTGAATAAGAACATTTGCTAGAAAATAATAAATCGGAATCCAAACAATGATGTTCAGTAATCAGTCAACAGGGAGTAAGAGATCCAACATGTTGCTTTCCTGAGGGTTTAAGATCTGCCACCAACACTGATTCTAAGTGACTCGTAATTCGAATATGCCAACAAAATGGTGTGATGCCTAAAAGGAGCCGTCTGTTGACTGGGGGATAAGGAAAAGAATAGGAGGCTATTCACAGGCCCAGCTTTGCCTGGTATACAAGTCTCACGAGTCAAATGCTCTCCTTCGACCAACTGGAGCCAAACCAGCTCAGGTACAGGTGGAAGAGAAGGGGCAACGAGTTAGGAAATCCAAGATCAAGGTGCAGAGCTCCCCTAAATGAGTCCTGTGCCCTCGGGTAAGTAACGGTAATCGTCAGTGTCCTTTCTCTCCACCAAGAGGTCTAGACAGGACCTGAGTGGCTCTTCTGTCCTGGGATGTGAATCTTCCCACATCTGTCTTCATGCTGTACTGCTCACGATGGCTGACCCCACTATCCTTCCCAGCTCAGGTCGCCCCAGGAAGGGAGTAGGCAGCCCTGGGAAGTCCAGCAGTCAGTGTGCTGGGCTTCTGGTAAGGGACCAGGGATCTTGGGCTTCAGAGAACACATACATGGGATCAGGAAAGCCGATATTTGAGGCTGGCTCCACCTCCCACCCAGGAAAGAAAGATGCCAATGAGATGCCTCCTCTCACTGGCATCTCAGCTACTGGAACCAACACACCCAACCTGGATCCTACGGCAGGAAGAGTTGACATTATCCAGCTGTGTCCTTATAGCACTCTCCCAGCTCCTGCCTCTCTCTCCCCTGCTGACGGCAGAAACGCTGGCTTTAAAACAATGTGAATTGCAATCCTTTAGGTAAACATATTCACATCTATGCCTAATTACCAAGCAACACAATAGCGATTATATGTGTTATAGACATTGTAATCCTAATGAGATCTATTCAGTGAAAACACTGTGCGTGGCCAGTTCGTGGATGTTCAGTCTTCAGAGATTAGGGGAAGGATTGGATTGCTTTTCTCATTTATCCTCCAGGCACCCACATTTCTAGATAACAAAACCTAAACCAGTGCTTCTCTGTTATTAATATGTAGAAGAATGTGAGAGATTTGGAGTTGTTGTTAAAAATGCAGATTCCTGCTCTGAAAAGAAATGATACAAATGAATTTACAAAACAGAGAATTCCAGACTTAGAGAATGAACTTATGACTGCTGGGGCGGGGTGGGGGGGTGGTGGCTGTGGTGGAGTTGAGGGTCAGGGGGAGAATGGTGGGAAGGAATGATTAGGGAGTTTAGGATGGCCATGTACATACACACGGCTATATTTAAAACAGATAACCAACAAGGACCTGCTGTATAGCACAGGGAACTCTGCTCAATGTTATGTGGCAGCCTAGATCGAAGGGGAGTTTGGGGGTGAATGGATACATGTATATGTATGACTGAGTCCCTTGCTGTTCACCTGAAATTATCACAACATTGTTAATCGCCTATACCTCAATACAAAATAAAAAGTTTTTTAAAAAACGTGCAGATTCCTGGGTGTCACCACCAGGAGTCCTGGGTTAGTAGGTCTGGGGAGGAGCCCAGGAAGGTGCCCTCTTAACTAGGATGCCAGATAAGTCCAGTGCTCTGTGGTCGGAGGAGATGACTCTGGGGAGATACAGACTGAAACCCTGCCCTTCTGCTGGCTCCCCTGACCTGAATGCCTGTCACCTGTTTCAGACCTTGGCTGGCTCTTGCCTCCCATCCCCAAGCTTAGAAAACACGAGTTTCCTGAGTTTCCAGAGCACCATCCTGGCTGTGTTGCCAAACATCTTCCCTGGTGGCTCAAGAATCACCTCCGATAAACTTGAGTTCCAGTCTTTGCTGTTACATCCTTTATCTTTCCTGTCAGCCTCATCGCTTATTGTACTGAGCTAAAAAGTGGTACCCAGCATGTTTCTACTGGTACATCATTTGTGTTTATATGGTTCAGTGGATAAATAATCTGCCTGCAATGCAGGAGACACAGGAGATGCAGCTTCAGTCTCTGGGTTGGTTAGGAAGGTCCTCTGGAGTAGGAAATAGCAACCCACTCTAGTATTCTTGCCTGGATAATCCCATAGACAGAAGAGCCTGGTCGGCTGCAGTTCATGGGGTCGCAGAAGAATCAGACATGACTGAGTGACTAAGCACAAGCATACACCCTAAAATTTCCTTTGGAAAAATGCCTACCAGTTCTAACGTGGGATTCCAGAGTCTCTTTTCACAGAGCAAAGACTCTAGGGGTTCCTGGGTTACCCCCACACTTCCTGGATGATGGCAACAGGGTCCTCTCTCTTCCAGGACTCAGTGGGAAGTTTGTAGGGAGGGAGCTGCCTGGGGGAGGGGAGTGGGGTCACTCCAGCCTCCAGACAGCAATCCCCTGGGCTGTTTCTCTGCCTGAGGCCTAATTCTTTTCTTTTTTCCAAGAATTCTTGGGTTTGTCCCATGGCTTTGATTTCTACTGCGCCCACCTGTTTCTTGGGATCAAGGTTTCCTTCCTTCTCTGGCTCCTAAACCTTGGGATCAGCCATAAGTACCCTCCTACTCTCCAGCTCCTAAAGTCAACCACAATCCGTTAATCCTTTTGAAGTTGGAAACAGCTGGAAACAGGCCGAGGGTAAAAAGGAGCAGAAACTCGGGATGTTAAGTCCAAAGTCTCCCAAGCTGCCTTGTCCTCAGGCCCCTGGGGTTGTAACTGGAGCTGAGTCTGGGATGATGACCTGGCTCCTCTGAGGCCCCTCCCTTGATGCCTGAATCCCAGGGAGGAAGGGGCAGGGAGCTAATCTTCCTCTATTTCTTTCTTCAACAGTCCTTCCTGTTTCAATTTGTTACTTACTCATTTCTTGTCCCCCCCATCCCCAGGCCCTCCAGGAAAGAAGAAAATTGGGAAAATGCAAATGATGGAATTTAGGGCTCCCAAAGATGCCCAGGAAGACCCCTTTGTACACTCATCCCTAATCATCCCTGGAGGATTGGTTTCCAAACACCCATGGATACCAGTATTCGTGGATGTGCAAGTCCCTTACGTACAATGACACAGTATTTGCCTGTAACCCACACACATCCTCCTGTACATTTTAAATTATCTCTAGATGTAAATGCTGGCAATACTTAATGCAGCAAATTCAAGTTTTGCTTTTTGGAATGTTCTGGAGCATTTTTGTCTTTTTTTTTCATAGTCTTTTAAGTTGATATGTTATATTTTCATTTTTTAAAATTTAACTCAAGAAATTCCCCCGTCCCCCTCCTTGAAGCATGTGGGATCTTAGTTCCCTGACCAGAAGTCAAACCCACGTTCCCAGAAGTGGAAGCTCAGAGTCTTAACCACTGGACTGCCAGGGAAGTCCCTGGAATTTCTTTTTCTGGAGATTTTTGATCCATAGTTGGTTGATTCTGTGTAAGAGGGATCCACAGATATGGAGGACCAAGTATACTAGATGTTGTCTAAGCACTACCCTTACTATTATAATTTTGCTTCCAACTACCTTGCTCACTGCTTATTTCTCAGTTTTCCTCCAAGATGCCCAGCACTTTAGTTCATACCATAGTTCTCTTTCCAACAGTCAAAAGCAACCTGTTTCTTAGCAAGTCGCTTTGCAATTTCCCTAAAAAGTATCCAGTTTTTTGACGCCACCTTGATCACATCAGATGACCTACAATGCAAGTTAACTCCTGTGCAGCTTATCGGCAGTAAGGTTAGCAGGACCCAGGATTGCACAGGTTCATGATCTCTTCCTGGGCAAGTGGTAATGTTACCACAGCAGTAGAATGAAAACCTTCAGCAGAAAAGATTAAATAGCTTAAGAACCACACTAATTGCACTGCTGCTGCTGCTGCTGCTGTTTCAGTCGTGTCCAACTTTGTGTGACCCCATAGACGGCAGCCCACCAAGCTCCCGCATCCCTGGGATTCTCCAGGCAAGAACACTGGAGTGGGATGCCATTTCCTTCTCCAGTGCATGAAAGTGAAAAGTGAAAGTGAAGTCGCACAGTCGTGTCTGACTCCTAGCAACCCCATGGACTGCAGCCCACCAGGCTCCTCGGTCCATGGGATTTTCCAGGCAAGAGTACTGGAGTGGGGTGCCATTGCCTTCTCCAACTAATTGCACTAGGAACCTACAAACTGTATCTTTAAGAAAATAGCCATTGTGGGCCTCTAAGAGACCCTCCCCTAGAAGTAAGACCAAACCTGTGTGGTTCTCACCTTGCGACAGTAGCAGGGCCTGGGGTGCCCACCTTCACAGCAGCCGACAGCCTCCTCTGCCTGCCCTGCCAGCTCTGTTTGGTTATAAATGTTGCCAGTGATGTCACTCTGTTGTCTGTGGCATTTTCAGTACTCCCTGAGAGTTGCCTAAGGGCTCTTGAGATCATTGTTCCAGGAACCATCTTTTGTCTTTATGCTGCTTTGGCTACAAAGTATAGTTTTGAGGGGCCTGCTCCAACTCCGGAGAAGGCAATGGCACCCCACTCCAGTACTCTTGCCTGGAAAATCCCATGGACAGAGGAGCCTGGTGGGCTGCAGTCCATGGGGTCGCTAGGAGTCGGACACGACTGTGCGACTTCACTTTCACTTTTCACTTTCATGCACTGGAGAAGGAAATGGCAACCCACTCCAGTATTCTTGCCTGGAGAATCCCAGGGATGGGGGAGCCTGGTGAGCTGCCGTCTATGGAGTCGCACAGAGTCAGACACGACTGAAGCAACTTAGCAGCCGCAGCAGCAGCAGCAGCTCCAACTCCCCTCAACCCCCGCCACCCCCCGCCCCCCATGCATGCTCAGTCCTGTCAGTACTCTTTGCAACCCCTTGGACTGTATCCCGCCAGGCTTCTCTGTCCATTGAATTTCCCAGGCAATAATACTGGAGTGGGTTGCCATGCCCTCTTCCAGGGGTCTTCCCAACCCAGGAATTGAACTTGCATCTCTGATATCTCCTACTTTGTCAGGCAGGCGGATTCTTTACCACTCACACCACCTGGGAAGCTCCAACCTTATTTCTTCTAAATTCAGTTCCTTTAGTAAACCATTTTTTAGAGCAGCGACACCTGTCTTACATTTACCTTGAACACACGTTTCAATAAATAATTTTGATGTGTCTTCATGATCACTGTAAATAGATTACAAGGCCTTTAAATCTTGAAGTTACCAAAAAGAAAATGTAGATTTTCATTTGCCTGGAAATAAGATGCCCTTCTAATACCCTTTCACCTAAGGTAGCCTGAATTCAGTGTTTACTAGTTTCTACAATCAGGTGTAGATACCATGTAGACTTCAGTTTCTGAGCTTCATGTTGATATCTTTATGAAACCATTTTATTTTCCTATCTTGTTCATTCACTCTCATGGTTTCTCTGTCTCCCTGCCTCTCTCTCCTCCTTTTCTTGTCACTCTTGGAGAGGATGACTAATTAAGCCTCTTTCTCAGTGACTGGTTAGTTTTCAGTTTTGTCAGTGTGATCCATCATGCTAAGATAAGAAGATATTTTATATTCTTAGAAAAAGAAATGAAAGAAGATACACCATATTAATAATATGAGCTTATCTACCTGTCAATATTTAGCACAGGCCTCAGTTACCTTGTCATGTGATGTGTGAGTCATCTGTTCTTAGCGATTATGACATCAAATCAGGAACACTTAGCTAGTGTGCATACAGAGTATACCCCTTGCTACTATGAATCACATACAGATCAAATCCTTGTTATAATGTTGATTGAACACTTATTTTCTTTATATACATTAGGTAATTTAAAAATCATAATAACAGCTAACAAATTTTAGCCAGTTTTTTATTAACTTATTTTATTTAAATATAGTTGATTTCCAATGTTGTGTTTCATATATTTATATGTATACATATATTTGTAGATATCAAGATACATATATGTGTGTGTATATATCTATATCATTCTTCTCTCTCTCTCTCTTTAATATCCTGTTAAACCAGCCATTGTTATTTTAAGGCTTGCTAAGTGCCAAGTATTCTTAAGCATGTGAATGCTTTTAACTCATTTAATCCTCCAATCATGCCCTAGAAGATAAATACTCTGATTATGCTCATTTTTTCAGGAAAGGAAACTGAGAAAGGTTACTGGGCCTAAGGTCATACAGCTGGGGCATGGTGAAGCCAAAACTGAAGCCAGGCATTCTGATTCCAGAGCCTGCAGGGTAAACATCCCCTGCCCTCAACATGCTGGCCCAGAGAGGAAAGAAATGCCATTCCCATTATACAGTTGAAGAAACTGAGGCTTGGAAAGATAACCTTGTCCAAAGCTGCAGATGTGCAGGAATAGAACAGAGATTTGAACTAAAAGCTTAAGCCCTTGACCGCTTCAGTTCTTCTTGAATTTTTCTCCTTCTCTGTCGTCTCTGGCTCCTATTCCTCCATTAGATCCCCTTGTCTCTTGAATATTTTTAAGACTTCAGGTGGAAAAGCCTCAGTGCTTTTCATTTATTCTCTTTAAACTTGCATATTTATCACTTACTTCTCAAGCGTATGTAGAAATAAGAATATCTGGTTTAAACAGGAAGGTTTTAGCAAAAAAGATATCAATTTGAAGGCGTTCTCAAAAAAGTTCTCAAATGTGCAAACACTTTTTTTTTCCATTTAAAAACTCTTCTGAATTAACATGGCAGAAAACTGGCCAATCCTCCTAGCTTTGAGAATCCTCCCAATTTCTCTTTAAAATTCTGGGGAAGATAAACAAAAAGATTGGCAGTGGAAACTAAAGCTGAGGAGACCGTATACAAAAGACCAGCCCAACTGTCCTCACCCAGAGGGTTCTATGGAAGAACAGGCTTTTGGATTAAAAGGCACACACTCCAAAGTCTGAACCAGAACAAGACAGATACTCCCGAAGGAGACTGGACAAGCTTCTGACTCATGCGTTCTGTTATGGTGATACACCAGGTTGGCATTAAGAAGAAAAATAGGCAGTGTCCCCAACTTTTGAATCTGTGAGAGCCACACTTCTGTCTCCTGCCTACCAAGGTCTGCTTCCTACCAAGGTCTCCTTCCTACCAATGTCTCCTTCCTTATTTTTACCAATTTCTTCAGCTCTTCACCTATGGCTGCAACAGTGGTAGAAGTTGGGGTTGGGAGAAGGGAATCAGGGTTTTGGAGAAACTAAAAGTTCAGCAGCTCCCAGTGGAAGAATCCTTTGCAGATAAAGGAGTATGTTGTTCCCAGAAGAAAACAAAATGGGATTAGGCTGATAAAACCTGAGAGGGTTCCAGAAGATCTGCCCTCAATGAATACTAGACTTGATGAACTGAGCTGGATTCTCCAAATCAATCATACTCTCCACCCTGCAGAGGAGGGAGGCACTTACCAGTGTCCAGACCCCCAATCCCAGGCCAGGCCATCCGACCTCCAGGTGCCACAAGCTGAACCCTCCTCCAGACTTGATAGGAACTGCCTCAGCTGGAAAGGCAGAGAAGACTACATCCTCCCCTAGTCATTACACATGGCTAACAACCCATACTGTGCTAAGGGGTCAGCCCCTTGTACAAGGTCAGACAACCTGTGGGACTGTTCACACTCCAGGGCTTCCCGTGGGCTCACACTGAGGCTGGACTTCAAATCAAATCAGCATGTTCACCTGGCTTCTCCCTCAGCCTCATCCTGGGCCCTTCACTGTCACACAGGTTTTACCTGCAAACTCTCACTAAGTCCCCTGCACAACAGCCCCCATCTCAGGCTCTGCTTCTAGGGACAATGGCCTCAGAAAATCTCCTCAACTAACTAATAGCCATCCTAAGCTCACTGAATATCATGTAAATAAAAATGCCACAAAAACATGTATACCTGTAGTTTTTCTCTATTTATATAGATTTCAAATTCAATTCCCCAAACTACACAGTCAGAATACTTTGTAACTCTAGAAATGCATTGCCAGATTATTTTTTTTGAAACTGTCCCAATAGTGCTGAGCTCCGGCCATGTTTCAGAGCCGAGAGAACAACAAAGCGGCCAGCCCTCAGAACCAGCATCGTTCCAAACTCTGAAGGTTATCGCCGCTGCTTTCATCTGTGTGTCTTGGATCGCTAACGTGGCTGAACATTCCTCATATTTGTTTGCTCACCGAAGCCCTTTCATAGGTGCATTTCCAATCTGAGAAGAGAATCACATGCCAGGTTTCCAAAGGTTTCAATGCCATGAGATTAATCTCATCATGTGTGAGGGCTTTTGGGTCCCATGTAAGACAATTCCAAGTTTAAAAACTGGTCCAAGTCATCAGGACTGTTTTTCCTGTGGAGAAAGGTTAAGGCAAAGCAGATGTGAAGTGGCCTCACGTCTCTTTTCTCACACTGCGTTATTTGTCAGGGAGTGTTAACTCCTGAACCTGCATGCAAAAAGAGGCTGAAGAAATCATTTAATAGTCATTAAAATGACTTTTCATGTCATTTTAAAAAAGAAAAACAAGTGTACTCCATATAACCTGGGCTTCCCTGTGATAAACGACCTCATTGGCCTTCCTCCCAAGGCTCCCCTGGCAAACCCTCCTTGTTTTCCTCACTAACTTGTTCCCTTTCTTCTCCTCAAGTGCCCTGAAGGTAGGCGTTCCCTCAGATCTCTGTTGAGGGGCCTTTGATGCTTCCTCCTCTACCTTCTCTTACGGTGATTAATGTACAGCATGAAATAAAACCATCCAAAGTGGTTTTACCAACTCTTTCTTTTCCCCTCAGAAGTGTGGAACTCCTCAGTTACCCACAAACACAGCAGGGCTCTCCCGGTGACGGGACCTTCACTGGGAGAAGACACACAGTTCACTAGGAAACCATGATGAAGACACACATTCGCTAGGAAATGCCACGGAGATAATGTAGGTGTTTTTATGTAATTCTTATACAACCTCCTGGCCACTGACCGGAGTGAAAGACAATTGCTTGCCACAGTCTAAGGGCTTCTTGTTATGGGCACAAAACAAGTTGTTGATACACTAAGCCCCAAGATACGGGTTTCTAGCCTGTGTTAAGACTTTAATTTACTTACCAATATCTAAAAACTGAGATTTCTTATCTGATTTCTAGATTCTCTTTAAAAATGATTTAACATTAGACTTCAGATTCCTGCATGAGTAGAATCTACAAAAACTTGGTAATGGCTTCCCTCTTTAATGAAGCATGTACCCTCCAGGTTACCATCGTCCGTACCTCTTCCTTAAACCTCCTCATACTTCTTTGCCTCTTTGCTTAATATCCTTTTCCCCTCATTCTATCTTTCCATTTTTCCTTCCTCCCATCCATCCATCCTTCCTTCCTTCTACCCATCTATCCATCCATCCTTCCATTCATCCATCCATCCAACCATCCTTCCTCCATCTTTCCTTTTTTCTTTCCTTCCTTTCTCCCTCCCTTCCTAATAAGTCTTTTCCTAGGAGTCTCTGCCTTCATGCTTCCTTTATCTTACCCCCTTTCATGGCACAGCCAATTCAGTTGTATAATCCTGTTTGCTATCACCTCTTCTGTAAAGGTTTTCCTGCCTGCCCACTATCCCTACTACCTAGTTAATCACTGACTGTTCTCTAGTTACTCTCTCTAACATATATATCTGCATGTATTCCTCTATAAATATTGGGCAACCAATGTCTGTTGACGGACTAGCATGCAATTGGCACTCAGCCGGGGGCTGCACATGTAAAATCAAATACAATATAGTCCATGGAAGCATGGACTGCGCAGTGTGTGGAAGGTCCACAGAGTGTTGTGGAGAAGGGAGGAAAGGCCCCTTCATCCAGGCTCTCCATCTGGACCAGGCTCTCCAAAGCAAGGGACTGGCTAGATCCGAGATTGGAAGGGCAAGGAACTATTTACTTAGCTAATAAATCTAGGGAAAGTGAATTTAAGGGGAGGACACCATAATCTGAGAAGGCACATAACCTAAAGGGAACTGCAATCAGCTCTTTCTTTTTACAGATAAGCATGCATTTCATGAGGTAGCAAAAAAATGAGACAAGAATCCTTTTAGCCCACTCTCTTTATTCAGAATCATGGTCTCCTTTGACTCCATTTTAACTGGTAGAATTGATTAAGGGTCACAATTAAATAAAAATGATTATATTTTAGAAGAAAGACAGTTTTTAACTTAGTCCTACATTTTTCATCTTATTTTTGTGATTTTATGTGCCTGTGGAGCCTGCTCTTCAGCTTTCTTTGGAAGAGTTTAGATGGGATTTTGGATTTTGGAAGCAAGAACACAATACAGGCCATTTTTAACATCAAGCCAATCATGCTGCTTTGTTTTCAGACACAAATAGAAAAATTAAAGAGAAAAGTTTTGTAAATGCAGTCAGTGAAAATCGGACGACTGACTTATTTGGGGTAAAATAAGTTCTTTGGACTTTTCCAAATTATGCTCTGAAAGTTACAACAAAAGCAAATTTGATTCCCCAAATCTTCTCCTGGGAATTGTTTGGCAAATATGAAATGTGAGTGAGGAAAAAATTCTTCACAAACTTCCAAATGGAGTTTTCTGCCATAGTATCAGGAAAATATTACCTGAATTTATCTTGCAGGCAGACTAGATGTTATTTTACCCCTTCTCCCTCCCCGCACCCTCCCCCGCCCCCGCGAAATCACTTTCATGGATTAAGTCAGAAAAAGAAGAGATTATTTTGTACCAATGATAAATTCTCCCTGGGGCTGGATTTTGGTTATCACTGCCCGAAGTATACATAACACACATTAACATTGGTGCTTAGTGCTTAAAATTTCAGGTTCCACCTCCAAAGTTCCAAATATATCTGCCAAATATGACAAACCCCAGTGAAAGTTACTCATTTTGAAAGTTTGAATGGCTCATTTCCTTGATGTTCTAAAAATAAGGACCCCTGAATTCTTTAGCCAAATGTCTTTCCTTTTGATAACTAGTAAACTTAAGGAAAGAACTTAAGAACTTTATCGTGAACATTCAAATACTCACAAAGGAAGGCGTGTACTCTAGCACTTTCCACGAGGTTGGCTACCTTGGCAATGACATGAGCAGTTCTCATAGACTGCTGGGCAGGGTTTTAGATGCTCACCAGTGAAAAACTCATTTTTTATTTTTCCTGCTGAATTCTTCACTGTCAATCCAGTATTCCCAGAGCATCATCCGTGCACATTCCAATCAAAATTTTTTAAGCTCATTTGTTCAGAAGAATTTTGACAGGGCTTCAAAGGTATTATGGGTTTGATTATAGCCCTGAAGTCTTGAGAAACAGTTCTGTCCTTCCATGCCATCTTTAACCACAAGTCAGTCATAAAGAAATGGTGTAGCACAGTGCTCTCTAGGGCAGTCGTAAGACACAAACTAAGGGGAAGGATTATGGTTTTCTTCGAGTCCATGTCCAGGAGTGGGGTTGCTGGGTCATACGGTAGCTCAATTTTTATTTTTTCAAGGAACATCCAGACTGCAGAGACGTGGATGGACCTAGAGTCTGTCATACAGAGGGAAGTAAGTCAGAAAGAAAAAACATGTATTAACACATATATGTGGAATCTAGCAGGTACAGATGAACCTGCTTGCAAAGCGGAAATAGAGACACAGATGTAGAGAAAAAAATGTCTGGACACAAAGCAGGGAAGCAGGGGTGGGATGAATTGTGAGGTTGGGATTGACATGTATACACTACTCCGTAGAAAATAACTAATGAGAACCTACTGCATAGCCAGGGAACTCTCTACTTAATGCTCTGTAATGACCTGAATGGGAAGGAAATCCAAAAAAAGAGAGGGGATATATGTTTGCATATAGCTGGTTCACTTCTGTGTACAATAGAAACTAACACAACATTGTAAAACAACTATGGTCCAATAAAAATTAAAAAACAAAACTAGAGGGAGGAAAAGGCCAGGATTTGATGTGAAACGTGTGGTATCAGCAGGTAAGACTGTCTAATTCTTGACTATAGAATTCAAGAAAAAAATTCTGGAATAGTTGAGAAATATCCTCTCAAATAAACTTTTGGCAGTCCTCAGAATGCATCATTCCCTGAAACTCTCCAGATTGTGAAGTTTGGTCAGTCAGTGATTAAGAGAGATACTTTATGTAAAATCATTTACAGTTTCTGTTAATATGTTCTAATATTATTTAGTATGATATGCCACAGAGAATTGCACTCTAATAATAAGATCTACCCATATTAAAATAGGGGCTTCTTAGGTGGTGCTAGTGGTAAAGAACCTGCTTCCCAATGCAGGAGACAGACATGGGTTTGATCCCTGGGCTGGGAATATGCCCTGGAAGAGGAAATGGCAACCCACTCCAGTATTCTTGTCTGGAGAATCCCATGGATAGAGGAGCCTGGCAGGCTACAGTTCATAGGGTCGCAAAGAGTCGGACATGCAAGCAACTTAGGCGTGCGTAGCATACATATAAAAATAAGGGTTTGTGTGAATCTGATTTAAATGCCATGATAAATTAGGAGTTTGGGATTAATATACACACTACTGTATGTAAAATAAATAATTACCAAGGACCTTCTGTATAGCACCGGGAACTCTACTCAGTATTCTATAATAGCCTATGTGGGAAAAGAATCCAAAAAAGAATGAATGTATATATGTGTGTGTGACTGAATCACTTTGCTGGACACCTGAAACCAACACAACATTATAAATCCCCTATGTGTGTGCTCAGTGCTCAATCACGTCCGACTCTGTGTTTGCATGGACTGTGGCCCACCAGGCTCCTCTGCCCATGGAATCCTCCAGAAAAGAATACTGGAATAGGTTACCATTTTCTTCTCCAGGGGATCTTCCCGAGTCAGGGATTGAACCCACATCTTGCATCTCTTGCACTGGCAGGAGGATTTTTTTACCAAGCATCACCTATACTCCAATATAAAATAAAAATTAAATTAAAAAATAAATGCTTTGATAGCTGAGGTGGGGGCTACATGTTTGATCAGTGTTCTTAGGCATAAAAAAGTTGAACGCTTGTTCTCTGTAATAAGCCTGGCTTCAACCTTGATATATAAGTGAGCCTCATCAGATTTGTGTTTTGGCTGCCATCTTCAGTTGCCTTATAGAAAAGAAATATTTTTTTAATGAGTATTTTCAAGAGTGACAAGCTGGTTTTGAAGAGTCAGGTGATGCTGATGGCAGAAGATGATCCCCTAGTTCTGCTCATACCTGAGCCCAGGAAGCAAAATGCTTTGTGTATATACCTGTGTCAGCCTGAAGCATGCCACTGTTTAATGGAGACTTCGATAAGATTTAAAGTAGTTCTACGATTCTCTGATTTCTTTATTTTTGACTGGGCTGGGTCTTCTTTGCTGCGAGTGCTTTTCTCTAGTTGAGGCAAGCAGGGGGCTATTCTCTGGTTGTGGTGTGGGGACTTCTCATTGCAGTGGCTTCTCTTGCGGACCACAGGCTCTAGGCATGCGCACTTCAGTAGCTGTGGCATGTGGGCTCAGTATTCGAAGTTCTGCGGCTCTAGAGTGCAGGCTAAATAGTTGTGGCCCACAGGCTTACTTGTTTCATGGCATGTGGGATCTTCCTGGACCAGGGATAGAACTGGCGTCTTCTGCATTGGCAGGCAGATTCTTTACCACTGAGCCACCAGGGAAGCTTGATTCTCTGATTTCTTATTTGTCATTGGACTAAACTTCATTGTCAAACAATATAGCCCACCAGGCTCCTCTGTCCATGGGATTCTCCAGGCAAGAATACTGGAGTGGGTTGCCCTGCCCTCCTCCAGGGGATCTTCCCAACCCAAGGTTCGAACCCATATCTCTTACATTGGCAGCTGGGTTCTTTACTACTAGTGCCACCTGGGAAGCCCATACATATTAATATCAACACACAAATACATAGTGTTTTTATTTTATAAAAGTAGTGCTATATATTGCCAGAGAAGGCAATGGCACCCCACTCCAGTACTCTTGCCTGGAAAATCCCATGGACGGAGGAGCCTGGTAGGCTGCAGTCCATGGGGTCGAGAAGAGTCGGACGCTACCAAGCGACTTCACTTTCACTTTTCACTTTCATGCATTGCAGAAGGAAATGGCAACCCACTCCAGTGTTCTTGCCTGGAGAATCCCAGGGACAGGGGACCTGGTGGGCTGCCAACTATGGGGTCACACAGAGCCGGACACGACTGAAGCGACTTAGCAGCAACAGCAGCATATATTGCACATTTTCCTGCAACTTGCTTTATCGTTTACGAGCTTCTCATGGATGATCCCCGCTGATCCATAAAGACAAATAATTTCTTTTCAATTTAAAGAACACCAGAAACTTAAGATTCTGATTTAGTTTGCATTAGGTAAGGGGCGGCAGCCGAGACGAGCTACCACACGTCCAGGGAGTGGCAGCTGCACAGGCGCAGGAGGGCCAAGAGGAGCTATTCCACGTTCAAGGTCAGGAGGGGCAGCAGTGAGGAGATACCCCTCTTCCAAGGTAAGGAGCAGCAGCTGTGCTTTGCTGGTGCAGCCATGAAGAGATACCCCACGTTCAACGTAAGAGAAACCCAAGTGAAACGGTAGGTTTTGCAAGAGGGCATCAGAGGGCAGACACATTGAAACCATAATCACAGAAAACTAGCCAATCTGTTCACATGGACCACAGCCTTGTCTAACTCAATGAAACTAAGCCATGCCGTGTGGGGCCACCTAAGACGGGGGGCTCATGGTGGAGAGGTCTGACAGAATGTGGTCCACTGGAGAAGGGACTGGCAAACCACTTCAGTACTTTTGCCTTGAGAACCCCATGAACAGTATGAAAAGGCAAAATGATAGGATACTGAAAGAGGAACTCCCCAGGTCAGTAGGTGCCAAATATGCTACTGGAGATCAGTGGAGAAATAACTCCAGAAAGAATGAAGGGATGTGGGGGGTGCAAAGCAAAAACAATACCCAGTTGTGGATGTGACTGGTGATAGAAGCAAGGTCTGATGCTTTAAAGAGCAATATTGCATAGGAACCTGGAATGTTAGGTCCATGAATCAAGGCAAATTGGAAGTGGTCAAACAGGAGATGGCAAGAGTGAACGTCAACATTCTAGGAATCAGCGAACTAAAATGGACTGGAATGGGGGAATTTAACTCAGATGACCATTATATCTACTACTGTGGGCAGGAATCCCGTAGAAGAAATGGAGTAGCCATCAATTTTGGACATCAAAAGAGTCCAAAATTCAGTACTTGGATGCAATCTCAAAAACGACAGAATAATCTCTGTTCATTTCCAAGGCAAACCATTCAATATCATCGTAAACCAAGCCTATGCCCCAACCAGTAACACTGAAGAAGCTGAAGTTGAACGGTTCTATGAAGACCTACAAGACCTTTTAGAACTAACACCCAAAAAAGATGTCCTTTTCATTATAGGGGACTGGAATGCAAAAGTAGGAAGTCAAGAAACACCTGGGGTAACAGGCAAATTTGGCCTTGGAATACGGAATGAAGCAGGGCAAAGGCTAATAGAGTTTTGCCAAGAGAATGCACTGGTCATGGCAAACACCCTCTTCCAAGAACACGAGAGAAGACTCTACACATGGACATCACCAGATGGTCAACACCGAAATCAGACTGATTATATTCTTTGCAGTCAAAGATGGAGAAGCTCTATACAGTCAGCAGAAACAAGCCCGGGAGTGGACTGTGGCTCAGACCATGAACTCCTTCTTGCCAAATTCAGACTTAAATTGAAGAAAGTAGGGAAAATCACTAGACCATCCAGGTATGACCTAAATCAAATCCCTTATGATTCTATAGTGGAAGTGAGAAATAGAATTAAGGGACTAGATCTGATTGATAGAGTGCCTGATGAACTATGGATGGAGGTTCATGACATTGTACAGGAGACAGGGATCAAGACCATCCCCATGGAAAAGAAATGCAAAAAAGCAAAATGGTTGTCTGGGGAGACCTTACAAATAGCTGTGAAAAGAAGAGAAGCAAAAAGCAAAGGAGAAAAGGAAAGATATAAGCATCTGAATGCAGAGTTCCAAAGAATAGCAAGAAGAGATAAGAAAGCCTTCCTCAGTGATCAATGCAAAGAAATAAAGGAAAACAACAGAATGGGAAAGACTAGAGGTCTCTTCAAGAAAATTAGAGATACCAAGGGAACATTTCATGCAAAGATGGGCTCGATAAAGGACAGAAATGATATGGACCTAACAGAAGCAGAAGATATTAAGAAGAGGTGGCAAGAATACACAGAACTGTACAAAAAAGATCTTCACGACCAAGATAATCATGATGGTGGGATCACTCATCTAGAGCCAGACATCCTGGAACGTGAAGTCAAGTGGGCCTTAGAAAGCATCACTATGAACAAAGCTAGTGGAGGTGATGGAATTCCAGTTGAGCTATTTCAAATCCTGAAAGATGATGTTGTGAAAGTGCTACACTCAATATGCCAGCAAATTTGGAAAACTCAGCAGTGGCCACAGGACTGGGAAAGGTGAGTTTTCATTCCAATCCCAAAGAAAGGCAATACCAAAGAGTGCTCAAACTACTGCACAATTGCACTTATCTCACACGCTAGTAAAGTAATGCTCAAAATTCTCCAAGCCAGGCTTCAGCAATACGTGAACTGTGAACTTCCTGATGTTCAAGCTGGTTTTAGAAAAGGCAGAGGAACCAGAGATCAAATTGCCAACATCTGCTGAATCATCGAAAAAGCAAGAGAGTTCCAGAAAAACTATTTCTGCTTTATTGACTATGCCAAAGCCTTTGACTGTGTGGATCACAATAAACTGTGGAAAATTGTGAAAGAGATGGGAATACCAGACCACCTGACCTGCCGCCTGAGAAACCTGTATGCAGGTCAGGAAGCCACAGTTAGAACTGGACATGGAGCAACAGACTGATTCCAAAAAGGAAAAGGAGTACATCAAGGCTGTATATTGTCACCCTGCTTATTTAACTTATATGCAGAGTACATCATGAGAAACGCTGGGCTGGAAGAAGCACAAGCTGGAATCAAGATTGCTGGGAGAAATATCAATAACCTCAGATATGCAGATGACACCACCCTTATGGCAGGAAGTGAAGAGGAACTAAAAAGCGTCTTGATGAAAGTGAAAGTGGAGAGTGAAGAAGTTGGCTTAAAGCTCAACATTCAGAAAACGAAGATCATGGCATCTGGTCCCATCACTTCCTGGGAAATAGATGGGGAAACAGTGGAAACAGTGTCAGACTTTATTTTTGGGGGCTCCAAATCACTTGGAGCCATGGATTGTGATTGAAGCCATGAAATTAAAGACGCTTACTCCTTGGAAGGAAAGTTATGACCAACCTAGATAGCATATTAAAAAGCAGAGACATTACTTTGCCAACAAAGGTCCATCTAGTCAAGGCTATGATTTTCCCAGTGGTCATGTATGGATGTGAGAGTTGGACTGTGAAGAAAGCTGAGCGCCAAAGAATTGATGCTTTTGAACTGTGGTGTTGGAGAAGACTCTTGAGAGTTCCTTGGACTGCAAGAAGATCCAACCAGACCATCCTAAAGGAGATCAATCCAGGGTGTTCATTGGAAGGACTGATGCTGAAGCTGAAACTCCAATACTTTGGCCACCTCATGCAAAGAGTTGACTCATTGGAAAAGATTCTGATGCTGGAAGGGATTGGGGGCAGGAGGGGAAGGGAATGACAGAGGATGAGATGGCTGGATGGCATCACTGACTTGATGCCATCGTGAGTTTGGGTGAACTCCAGGTGTTGGTGATGGACAGGGAGGCCTGGTGTGCTGCAGTTCATGGGGTTGGAAAGAGTCGGACACAACTGAGCAACTGAACTGAACTGAACTGAACATGTATTAAATTGGGGAAGAAATTTTTAAATCACACCATATTTCCATCTAGTAGCTTTAGTTTTCACTTATCAGTTGTTGGTTGTTTTTGTTTGTTTGTTTTAGGGCCGTGAGGCTTTTGGGATCTTAGTTTCCTGACCGAGAATTGAACCCAGGCCACAGCAATGAAAGCCCGAGATCCCAAACACTAGGTCATCAGGGAACTTGCTTATTAAGGTTTTATTTTACATCTTTCAAGGGAGAGGAAAAAAAAAAAAAAGATTTTTCATTTAGCTCTTGTAATTCTTTGTTAATTTATTTTTAGATTTTTTTAAAAAACTGCTGTGAAAAGGTTTGTATTTTCCATTTATCTTTAACTGGTTATCAGTAGTATGGTAGATTATATTATTGGTCATTATCTACCCCCTCCATGGTAAGAGAGGGTATGCCTGTTGTTGTGTCTTCTTGGAGATGAAACATGCTTACATGCTATCCCCACTTGGGTTGGCCATGTGACTTGTTTTGGCCATTGAATATATGATTAAAACACATCAAACAGAAGCTTGAGATTCAATTGTGTGTTTATACTTGTCCTCTTGAGCTTCTGCTCTCTGGCATGAACACGTCCAACTCTGGGCTATTTCTTCCGCCTAGATCCTGGAATGAGATTGTCTGTGAAGCAGACCTGCAGCCAACTCATAGCTTGGAGCAAAGTAGCTGCCAACTGTCAAGGACTGTGAAGGGTGTCATAGTTTGCTTTCAAGCTAAAGTGTTCATTTGCCACTTGCACGGATGCTACCAGAAGACATTTAACTCCTAGGTCAGAGACAGAAGATAGCAGCCAGAGGGAGTGTCAGCAGGTTCACCATATCTTCACATGGGGGCCCAGATGGATGCCTGAACACAAAGTCAGTTGCATTACAGGAGAGGGACACTGAACTTGAGATCCCACCATGTCTTCGCAGGCACTGAGCAAGCCTGCCCTGTGCCCCAGAGGTAGATATTACCTCCTCCCTCAGTCACTCTGAAAAGTCAATCCTGAGGAATGGCTGAGTTTAAAAAAAAAAAAAATCAGGGTTTTAAAGGCTTAGCGTACTCAGCAGGATATGTAGGGACATAAGAGATTCAAGGAATAATGTCTCCCATCACCAATCCTCGGTCCTTATGGAGTGTCAGTGAGAAATAAATGTTTCCTATTGATTGTATCAGGGTTAATTGATGCAACAAGAACAAAGAACCATCCATTGATATCTGTATATTTACCTCATATCTTGCCACCTTATCTTAATTTTTTATTTTAAAAAGTAATCTAGTATAGTTTCTTGAATTCTCTAACTATAACAACATCTTGTGCAAATAAAGTGAATTCTCTCTGCCCTCCCCCAGTATTTCTGTTGACTGTTATTGACCATTTTGTTTTCTTACCTTCAGCATTAACCCGCATGTCTAATTTTTGAGTAATAATGATGATAGCAAATATGGGACTTATTAAGCTTTATCTCTTCATCCCAAACTTACCCTTTGATGCTTTGCTTATGATACAGGGGATGGAATTTGGCAAACCATGTTTTGACTTTTAACAAATTGACTCCATGTTAAACTCTGCAGAGCCCACAAGCGGGAAAAGGAAGAGGGGATTGTTCCTTCCTGTTTGTTTCCTGGTGTCTTTTTATTTGCTTCCTATTCTGTGAGCATTATCCCATGAACAGTTTTCTAATGTGTGTAGAAACCACCTCATTTCACCCTGGACTCAGATATACAAGAGACATCTGCATTTCATTTCCATAAGGCCTTTCCCCAAGCTTCTAAGTTTTAATAAATCCAACCTCTCTTCTTGACAGCTGCTTTCTGCAGTTGCTACTCTGTGATCCCAAGTTCTCTTTTTGTTTTTTAAATTACGTTGTTAATTTGACACCTAGTTAATAATTCTTTATGTTAAATTCTCTCTGCTAAAATAACTGCCGTGGTTTCTGCCTCTTGACTGACCTCAGGTTGATAAAGGAATCTGTTTTCTGATTTTTAATGATGATGCTTTATCCATTTGCCTTTTAGCACTATGACTGCTGGGTTTTGGTTTTCAGTTGATTGTTGCTGAAGTTTATCAAGTGTGCTTCCTGCATATATTGAAAAAATGCATTTTTCTTTCTTGTTATTGTAGAAAACTAGATATTTTTCATAACGTAGAATCATCCTTATATTTCTGGAATAAATAGCTAATAATTAAAAGATTTGTAGCACTTACTACATATGTTCCAGCAATTTCATATGTATGAATTCATTTAATAAACCTATGTGATCATGGATCATAATTACATTGCCAAATTTGAATTGCCAAATGTTTATTTAGAACTTATGTTTAAACTGTAATTGAACACTATTTAGTTCTATATCTTGTATTATTATTATTTGTTCCCACTATATTATCACCACAGAACTAAAATCAATGCCTTACTATATAGTCAGTATCAGTATCTTGCAAGAATATGTGATTGATGCTTGTTGAATGATTAAACACACTTAATAGAGCTAAAGTATGTCTACTTTTTGAAAATTAACATTTATTCTGTAATATAAATTCTGATTTCACACATTTAAAAATATTTGTAAGAAATTAAAATACATAAAAATGGATATTGTTAATATTACTTAAACTAGATTTTTCTGGACATATGTATGCATTTCAGACCTCTAACATTTTAAAAATTGGTGCTTATCCTGTCTCCTTAAATGTCTTTTCATAGAGTTAAAATTCTCCAACATTTAGTTAATAGCAATAATTACTTTTGTATACTTTTGGGTTCCTGCATTTATGTTTGGGGATGTAGATTATATCAAAATTATTTCTTTTTCCAGAAGATTAAAGACAAATTAGTAGAAGATATGCATCAAGGGTTCTTAATGTATGAAACCATTTTCAACAAAATGCTTTTTATTTAAGTCAAAATTGGATTTCCATGGTTTAGAGCTTCAGGGTTTCTAAGCCATTGCTCCCACAGATTTAACATTTGAACTAGACATCAAAGGTTATCATGTGGCCCCTTCAAGGCACCAGCTAAAGGATTTGGCAACTGCTTTCTATGGTTTAGGTTTGCTTGAATCCTTCCCCAAAGCAGCTGTTGCTACATCATTGAGATTAAATTTAAGAACAAGATGTGTTATTATTTATGTGTGTTTTTTCAGTTGTATTTTAAAGAACTTCTGTGCACACAGGAGAATACTGGCAGACAGGTAAGTTAAAACATATCTTTTACCACCAAGGATTGTGCAATATAAGGGGGAAACAACATACAGACCCACTTATCATACAGAAAAAAACAATGTAGGACAAACTTTCTTTTGCAATCCCAAAGCAATATGAAAAACAACCTCTCACAATGAGGGGAGCACAGAGCTAAACTGGCACCCTGAGGATTTTTTCCTTCTTTGTTTTTGCTATTGTTTTACTTCTAGCTTCTGATTTTATGTGATTTGGGGGGTAATGATTGGGCAGTTATGATCATGATCACAAAGGATCTTTTTCTCACCTCCTCTTGTCATGTTTGGAAGCAATATTGTAAACCATGGTAATAGAAATTACTTTACTATTATTTATTTTTTCACCATCTCTGATACCCTAAAATTTATAATTCTAACTTTCATGAGAAGGAATAACATATATATGTCATATATATATTATATATAAACATATATGTATTTGTATATATAAGGGATATATATATATCCTTTTTACTGAAACAGTAGTTTTATAAAGTTTGGGCTGGATTTATCTGAAAAAAATACTCTAATTTATTATATAGTCTTTTTAATAAAGCTTAACTTTATATGCAGAGTACATCATGAGAAACGCTGGGCTGGAAGAAGCACAAGCTGAAATCAAGATTGCTGGGAGAAATATCAATAACCTCGGATATGCAGATGACACCACCCTTATGGCAGAAAGTGAAAGTGAAGTCACTCAGTCGTGTCTGACTCTTTGCGACCCCATGGACACCAGGCTCCTCCATCCATGGGATTTTCTAGGCAAGAGTACTGGAGTGGGTTGCCATTTACTTCTCCAATGGCAGAAAGTGAAGAGGAACTAAAAAGCCTCTTGATGAAAGTGAAAGAGGAGAGTCAAAAAGTTGACTTAAAGCTCAACATTCAGAAAACTAAGATCATGGCATTTGGTCCCATCACTTCATGGGAAATAGATGGGGAAACAGTGGAAACAGTGTCAGACTTTATTTTTTGGGGCTCCAAATCACTGCAGATGGTGACTGCAGCCATGAAATTAAAAGACGCTTACTCCTTGGAAGGAAAGTTATGACCAACCTAGATAGCATATTCAAAAGCAGAGACATTACTTTGCCAACAAAGGTCCATCTAGTCAAGGCTATGGTTTTTCCAGTGGTCATGTATGGATGTGAGAGTTGGACTGTGAAGAAAGCTGAGTGCCGAAGAATTGATGCTTTTGAACTGTGGTGTTGGAGAAGACTCTTGAGAGTCCCTTGGACTGCAAGGAGATCCAACCAGTCCATCCTAAAGGAGATCAATCCTGGGTGTTCATTGGAAGGACTGATGCTGAAGCTGAAACTCCAATACTTTGGCCACCTCATGCAAAGAGTTGACTCATTGGAAAAGACTCTGATGCTGGGAGGGATTGGGGGCAGGAGGGGAAGGGGACAACAGAGGATGAGATGGCTGGATGGCACCACCGACTCGATGCACATGAGTTTGGGTGAACTCCGAGAGTTGGTGATGGACAGGGAGGCCTGGCGTGCTGCAATTCATGGGGTCGCAGAGAGTTGGACACGACTGAGCGACTGAACTGAACTGAACTGAACTTTATGAAAATGACCTAAAATTCATACTGAGTTTGATTTATCTTGGCATGTGTGGTTTCTCTGTGTGTGTATCATTGTCCTAATGGTGGCAAAATCCTATAGTTTTGAAAACTACAAATATAAAGAGCTATTTTGATGACTGTGTAATTTTAGAAGCAAATTATGGCATTGAACTACAGTCTGACTATGTTGTGTATATTTTCCATTACTATCCTATATTTCTATCTCAATTTTCACTTTACCTTTGAATATAGATTCTTCTTTTCATAGATTTTCATGCATTATGATTTAGAGACAAGGAAATTAGGAATGCATATAGTTTATAGGGTGTTAAGTGACAGACATGAGGATCTATTTCAGGAAATTAAAATGGCAACCTGGGCAGGAATTTGTTTTTCTATAAATTAGATTTATTAAGAAATACAAATTTTCTCATTCATACCAATTACATGATATTTGGAAACGCTAGAAAGTTGGTAGTTTAAAATTTCACACAATTGACTTAAAGATGTGGTTTGTTCACAGTGAAACTCTCCGGAATGCTAATCACAGGATTAAACATAAGACATACTACCTATTTTTAATCTGATGTTAGTAGCCCCTTCATTGTGAGGTTTAAGAACTGTTCAATTTTCTGTACAGTTTTTGATTGTTTTTTAATGTCTTTTTATTTTTGTTATTTCATTCTTTTTAAAATGTTGATGCTATTTTCACAGGGAAAAAAAAGAGCATAAACCAAAAATTATGTTGGGCAAATGTTAATGAAAATTGACTTAAGGGTGTAAAATCGAAGTGGAAACTTTTCAGCTGAGAAGTCTTGAGTTTTGTTTTATTATCATCAAAACTTCTCAGATTTTATGAGAGCGATTGAAATCAGGAGATGATCCCGAAGGAAGAATTGGGGGGAAAAAGTGACAATGGAATATTTCAGTTGCACAGCAACATCTTTTCTGTTTTGAAAATAAATCTTTGCAGGTGTGGTTCCAATCTTGCTTTCTTGCTCAAGGAAGAATGTTTATCATTTTCTGAATTTACCAGCAACTGGTTGTGCTGAGGGCTCATTTATTTCTTACAAAATGTCGCTAACTCACTCCTGTCCTCTTAAATTTAAAACAGCTGCTACCCACTGGCAGGATCTAAATCTTAACAGAGACAGAATTCCAGACTCTCTGGATGCCTGTATTACACTCTTGTTAATAACAATCTCTGTCCATCAAGGTGATGAGAGGACAGTGTGGGTTTATACACATATTTTTTCTGTTCATATGTAAAAAACTAAAGCTTTTATTCTGTTAACAAAAAACCCAGGATCTAATTGAAAAAACCCCTCTCATTATTGGTGTCATTTGAAGCACTACAATTTAGTTTTGCTTGAAGCCTCCTAACTTCCAAAGTTATTTCCTTTCTGTGCAGTTATATTTTTAATATTATCTGGGAGTTAGAGTAGCTTAGTTACTGAAAGTAGCAGGGGATCCAAACTCAGTGTTAAGAGGTGAGGCAAATTTGGGGAAAGAAACATATTCTTTAGTTTTCAATTGTTTAGAACCTTATTTTCAGATTCCATTTTCACGTTGTAGAATTTACAATCTCAACATTTACTTGTAAAGAAGACAACAATTCCAACTTTTTCAATGACTGCCTTACTATTTAACATAAGGATTTTGACATAAGCTTTAAATACTGAATTTTTGAGTCAGAGATACAATACTTTTTTTTTTTTTTACCCTGTTTTTACCTTACCAGAAAGAAATAATTTTGTTTTTCTTAGGTTTTCATGCAGAACAACTGTTCAATTTCTATAAAGAGAGATTCATGTGTTTTGAAAAAGGCTAAAGATTTATTTTCATGCATAAGATAAATCCTTGAAAGAGACAGTAAAGAATTCAAAATGTACTTCATGTTCTACCAGAGCAAAATCCAAATCCTTCTTCCCTACAGTGAATTCATGGTTTCCTGCAAGATAAGATCTCATCCTATTAAGGACTTCATCTTTGAAGAAAAGAGAACATCGTCTCTCGAGGGAACTCCAGGATCATAATTCACAAAATCAAATATATTGATAAACATGGCTCTTACTTTAAAACAGTCATCCAAGTCTCTGGAACCTAGAGTCTAAACTATTGATGTTAAATTTAATATTATAATAATAACATAAAGCTGTTAAAGAGAACAAACAATTGTTTAATTATGTAAAAGTTTTCATTTTCATGAATAAAATTTAAATGCTCAGCAATCCTTAATTAATACATTTCCAATCCCTTTCTCAGTGACAAGAATTAACTTTGCAGTTTAATTCACCACTTTACCATGTGAAAAAGAAAGATAAAAAATAAGCCTCTTGGGAATGGGAAGAAAATTTCTAGTCTCTTACCAGCCAATCCAACTTTTAATGGGCACTCTCTGCCATCACCCCTTCTCCTGAAATTGCTGGCATTTCCACACTATTCCGCCCCATTGCTGTTTTACAAACATAAAACTGTACAGATCTGAGGTTTGGATTTCATTTCACCTTTAAGTGTTTGCCTAGATTTGTTTTACCGATTCATGTGGTTGTCCAGAACACACACACACACACACAAAGATTTTTAAAAAATAATAGACTCTGCTAAAGAAATATTCTAAATAGAAGGTGCCAAGAACCAAGTATAGCAAAAATTTTTTAATGTTTAATACTTTGCTTTTTACAGTGCCTGGGTTATCTTTGTATTTATTATTCACTCATTCACCAAAAATGTACTGAAAATCTAAAATCCACTGAAGATGGCATACAGACCCAGAATCTAGTCTTTGCCTAGAGGAACTCACAATTTAGTAGTAGGGTCAAAGTAAACAAGTAAGTTTCAAGATTAGATGGTAAATTTTCATGTCAAGGGTTGCATGGTGGTGTTGGGGAAACAATAAGACTTCTCAGAGGAGCTGACATCTGACCCAAGGCAGAACAGAAGGATAAGCAGAAGGTGGGATATTTATCCTTGGAAGAGAGATGACCACACCCAGAGAAGGAGTCTGGAGAGCTTGAGGACACAGATGCATGTTGTCCGAAGGTCCGAGTCAATGGTGACAGAGCAAACTGACAACAGAGAGATGGATTGCAGCCCAGCCTAGGAAAGCCTTTGTAGGCCAAATTAGAGTTAATACTTAAAAAAAAAAATTATTTTTTGGCTGCATCACGTGGCATGTGGATCTTCATTCCCCAACCACTGTGCCCCCTGCAGTGGAAGTGTGGCGTCTTAACCACTGCAGGGACTAAATAGTCTGGAGGCAAAGGATTTTAAGCAGAGGAATGACATAATCAGCTTTAAGATGATCAGAGATAGACTCCCTTAAGAAATAGTCACCCAAACCCTGATATTTGCATGCACCATTCAGATGGGGAGTAATTTGGGGAACTGAACCTGTAAGAGAGTGAAGCTGGGGAGGGATGGGAAGAGGCGGGTGTTGTGGAGCCAGGCACATTCATCCTGGGCTGCAACTGACCCCATGCAGAGTTCGGGAGCTGAAATGGCCATTCAAGGTTATCACATCTTTTTGTTTTTAAATTTTTTTTGCCATGCCCCATGATACGTGGGGTCTCATTTCCCTGACCAGAGGTCAAACCTGCACCTTCTGCATTGGAAGCACGGAGTCTTAGTCCCACCAGGTGGCCAGACCTCCTTACTCACAATAAGAAGTCACGGGATGTGAGCTGTCCTCAAGGAGAAGTCTAGGCTTGAGCAAGGCTGATTCCTGCAGGTGAGGGCAATTCCTGGTGAGGGACACAGCTGGGAGCCATCCCCAACCCGCATATCTGGCAGCTGGATTAGTGTCTCCATCCTGAAGAGGGAGCTAAGTGATGTGTCACAGAATCCACTACAGGGTTTTTTGGTTCAGTTCAGTTCAGTTGCTCAGTCTTGTCCGACTCTTTATGACCCCATGGACTGCAGCACGCCAGGCTTCCCTGTCCATCACCAACTCCCGGAGTTTACCCAAATTCATGTCCATTGAGTCAGTGATGCCATCCAACCATTTCATCCTCTGTTGTCTCCTCCTCCTGCCTTCAATCTTTCCCAGCATCAGGGTCTTTTCAAATGAGTCAGCTCTTCGCATGAGGTGGCCAAAGGATTGGAGTTTCAGCTTCAATATCAGTCCTTCCAATGAACACTCAGGATTGATCTCCTTTAGGATGGACTGGTTGGATCTCCTTGCAGTCCACGGGACTCTCAAGAGTCTTCTCCAACACCACAGTTCAAAAGCATCAATTCTTTGGTGCTTAGCTTTCTTTATAGTCCAACTCTCACATCCATACTTGACTACTGGGAAAACCATAGCCTTGACTAGACGGACCTTCGTTGGCAAAGTAATGTCTCTGCTTTTTAATATGCTGTCTATGGGCTTTTAAAAGTTGAAATATAGTTGATTTATAATGTTGTTTTAATTTCAGTCGTTACAGCAAAGTAATTCAGTTATATAAGTTAAGATTCTTTTCCCTTATAGGTTATTTCTACTTTTGCTTCATTGACTACACTAAAGCTTTTTTTTTTAATTTAATTTAATTTAATTTTTTAACTTTACAATATTGTATTGGTTTTGCCATATATCAATATGAATCCACCATAGGTATACATGTGTTCCCCATCCTGAACCCTCCTCCCTCCTCTAAAGCTTTTGACTGTGTGGATCACAACAAACTGGGGAAAATTCTTAAAGAGATGGGGATACCAGAGCACTTTACCTGTCTCTTGAGAAACATGTATGCAGGTCAACAAGCAACAATAAAACTAGACATGGAACTAGACTGGTTCAAAATTGGGAAAGGAGTACATCAAGGCTGTATATTGTCACCCAACTTATTTAAATTATATGCAGAGTACATCATGCAAAATGCTGATGAAGTACAAGCTGGAATCAAGATTATGGGGAGAAATATCAGTAATCTCAGATATGCAGATGACACCACCCTTATGGCAGAAGGGGATTCCTTGGTAGCTCAGCTGGTAAAGAATCCTCCTGCAGTGCAGGAGTGCAGGAGACCCTGGGTTGGGAAGATCCACTGGAGAAAGGAACCGCTGTCCACTCCAGTATTCTGGCCTGGAGAATTCGTCCGTGGGGTCGCAAAGAGTCAGGCATGACTGAGCAACTTTCACTTTCACTTTATGGCAGAAAACTAAGAGGAATTAAAGAGTCCCTTGATGAAGGTGAAAGAGGAGAGTGAAAAATCTGGCTTAAATGCAGCATTCAAAAAACGATCATTGCATCTGGTCCCATCACTTCATGCAAATAGATGGGGAAACAATGGAAACAGTGACAGACTTTATATTGGGGTGGAGGGTTCCAAAATCACTGTAGATGGTGACTGCAGCCATGAAATTAAAAGGCACTTGCTCCTTGGAAGAAAAGCATTGACAAATTTAGACAGTGTATTAAAGAGCAGAGACATTACTTTGCCAACGAAGGTCCATATAGTCAAAGTTGTGGTTTTCCCAGTAGTCACGTACAGGTGTGAGAGCTGGACAATAAAAAAGGCTGAGCGCCAAAGGGTTGATGCTTTCCCGCTGTGCTGGAGAAGACTCTTTAAAGTCCCCTGGACAGCAAGGAGACCAAACCAGTCAGTCCTAAAGGAATTCAACCCTGAATATGCATTGGAAAGACTGACGCTGAAACTGAAGCTTCAATACTTTGGCCACCTGATGTGAAGAGCCAACTCATCAGAAAAGACCCTAATGCTGGGAAAGATTGAAGCAGGAGCCGAAGGGGACGACAGAAGGGGACGATGAGATGGTTGAATGGCATCATTAACTCAATGGACATGAGTTTGAGCAAACTCTGGGAGTTGGTGATGGACAGGGAGGCCTGCGTGCTGCTGTCCCTGGGATCCCGAAGAATTGGACGTCACTGAGCAACTGAACAACAACAATAGGGTATTTCCTGCACATATTTCAAATTTTGTCACATCCATAATTTAGTCCCATGATACCCAATTCAGAAGAACTACCACATTTCTTCAATTTTTCTAAATTAAATCCAATCTGACTTAGCTTCTACCCTAGAGAGGCAGAAAATGCTACCATCAATCTACCTATCCATCTACTTTCCTCATTCCTATTTCCTTCCTTGGGTTGTACACAAACCACAAAACAATGCAGAAGCACCTCTCTAGACTTCAGTCCCATGTGGCTGCCACTCCTGGTCACCTCTGCCCATGGGTCTGTGCAATCCGTTCATAGATATAAAGCCTCATGCCTCTGGATCAAGTTTAACTCAAGTTTAATCCTGGGGTAAAATGGGGTTAGCTAGATGTTTCCAAATTGATTTGGAAACATCTAACTTCCTTGAACACACATACTCCTTGGGGCCCTGTGTATAGGTGAGCCACTGACGCAACCTACAACTCATGTGGATCCCTCCCCAAAAGCTCCCCTCCAGCCCCCCAACTTTCAGTCCCTCTTTCACCTTTGCAACTGTTCTTCAAGCATGGATCCTGGACCAGCTGCATCACCTGAGAAGTGCTTTACATTTTATTACTTATTTATTTTCATTTTTATTTGGCCTAATGGCATGCTGGTGATGGACAGGGAGGCCTGGCGTGCTGCAATTCATGGGGTCGCAAAGAGTCGGACACGACTGAGCGACTGAACTGAACTGAACCAAATGGCATGGAGGATCTTAGTTCCCCTCAGCAGGGATTGAACCCTTGCCCCCTTCAGTAGAAGTGCAGAGTCTTAACCACTGGACAACCAGAGATATCTCTGCTTTATATTTTAATAATTTTATTTATTTACTTATTTTTGCCTGTGATGGATCTTTGTTGCTGGGTGGGCCTTTTCTCTAGTTATGTCAATCGGGGGCTACTCTTCTTTGCGGTGTGCTGGCTTCTCTTGTCATGGAGCATGGGCTCTAGGGTGCACAGACTTCAGTAGTTGCGGCAAGTGGGTTCAATAGTTGTAGTTTCAGGCTCTGGAGTACATGCTCAATAGCTGTGGTCCACAGGCTTAGTTGCTCTGTGGCATGTAGGATCTTCCCAGATCAGAGATCAAACCTGTGTCTCCTGCATTGGCAGGTGGATACTTTACCACTAGACCACTCAGGGAAGCCCCCCTGCTTTACATTTTAAAGTTTACACAGCTTTCATATGTCATCAGGATGGAGAATCACTGTCCTAGATTTCAGAACAATGATGATAATAGACATGTTGGGAATGCATGTACCATGAATGCATTTTAAAGTATTTCAATGATTGAAGTCTATTACAAGTAGGTTTTAATTGTATTGAGAAATTATCGGTCTAGTTGCTTAATTAGCTGAGAAAATCTTCTTGGGAAAAGTGATCTTTATGGAGTATAACTGCTGTATATTCTGAATTTTCTTCCTGCCAACTGGCAGGGGGGTGGAGGAGGGGTCCTGTAGCCTGGCTGCCATTTTGGATAGTAACTTTGTGAATGTAGGTTAAGTATGACTGAGCAACAAAATGTGAAGAGCCTGAATCCCTGTCACCAGCATGGGTGAACTGGTCCCACTGGACTACCTATGTCCAGACATTTTTACACCTTAAGAGATTATCCTCAGGCTTGTTTAAGCCTGTTATCTCGGGGGTTTTATCTTGCAACCATACCTAATCCTGACTAATGTCAATGGCAGTACTTACCATATGACTAGACAAGAGAACCTCTCCCAAATAATAGACTAATTAAATACCCACATTCTATACAGCCTCAGAGCTCACTTTTAAGTATAATTTAAAGGTGACAAGACTACCATTTGTGGTATAGAACAAAATGTGAACGTGATAATTAACAGAATAATTAATTTTCCTTTTCCCATGTTGCTACCTGAGAACAGAGGCCAAGGGAAGGAAAGAAACTTCAGTGACTCTCTGCTGGGTAAGCCAGTGCATTCTGTGACTGCAGTTAAGACCACAGTCACATACGCCCGGCCATAGTGTGCACCTAGGCTTCTATTTTGCACTTCAGTTTTTCTTAAGTATTTTTTGTTGTTGTTGTTTAAATACCAAAAAGCCATATCTTATTGGAAAAATCTCTAATGAACAAAAAGTTTATTCTCTAGAAGACACATACAGACATGGTGAAAAAAATATAGCTATTGAAAATTATTAATTCACTGAGAGCATTACTGGATTTCTGAGCAAAGCTGCTTATTTTGCAGGTTTTATGGTCTTTCTTAACTCCAGGAGATAGTGAGGGACAGGGAGGTCTGGCATGCTACAGTCCATGGGGGTCACAAAAAGTCAGACATGACTTAGCAACTGAACAACAACAACAGTATCTTTCTTAAGCTAAAGACTTAAATGATCAAGCCCTTCACTTTGAAGATCTTCGTAAACTCAAGTGTCTTCAGGGGCATGTGGTAGATTAAATAGCACCCAAGTGAGGAGATGAGAAAACAGGAACCATCTCTGTGTCTTTGAACTGGGTTGACTGGGGGACTAACATCATCAGGGCCTTTGATTTTTTGGAAGAAGTCAAAATATTTGTTTTTATTTTTCTTTTTAAATTTTCTAATAATAAAGATTTTAAGTAATTTATTTTAATTGGCTGTGCTGGGTCTTAGTTATGGCGTGTGGTATCTTTGATCTTCCTTGTGGCAGGTGGGCTCTTTCTTGAGTTGCAGTATATGGGGTCTAGTTCTCTGACCCAAAGATCGAACCCTGGATCCCCTGCATTGGGAGTGCAGAGTCTCAGCCACTGGACCACCAGGGAAGTCCCAAGACTTGCTTTTTAAATTTTATCTTCTGATATCAATTCAAAAATTTAAAAATATTTAAATCGAACCAAATGGAACACCTCAGTGAGCTGAGTCCTATCTCAGTCTTTAAGCCTAGATGTAATTGGATCTGAGTTTGTGAAATCAGATTTTAAAATTTATTTTAATTTGGCCTTATTATATTGCTTTAGCTGATTACAAATTGCCTGAACCCAACATTACAGTGTTGTGTTAGCTTCTGCTATACAGCAAAGTGAATCAGCCACACATATACATATACCCTCCCTTCCTTGGATTTCTCCAGAAAGGTATTTAAGGCTGAAATTGGGAGTCGGATAACTTTAAGCTTGTGACCTGGGGCAAGTACTCAACCTCACTTTTACCCTCTTCTTTAAACAAGTAAAAACAGTACCTAGATTGAAGAGTTTTTGTGAAGAGTAAATAAAAATTTCACATAGAATGCTGACCAGTGATTTAGATGTAAGTGCCAAAAAGGCTGGCAGTTATTAGCAGAGGCAATCAATGATAGAACTTGAACTTGAAGAGAGACTAGATCTTTTCTAATAGATGGGCTTCCCACCTGGCACAGTGGTAAAGAATCTGCCTGCCACTGCAAGAGACACAGGAGACTTGGGTTCAATCCCTTGGTCAGGAAGATCCCCTGGAGAAGGAAATGGTAACCCACGCCAGTCTTCTTGCCTGGAAAATTCCATGGACAGAAGAGCAAACGTATTTTGTATTGGAACATTTTTACTGCATTTTGTATGTACTTCTTGATCATTTCCATTCCATCAAAGGACAGATGATGTTTATGTATGCCTATAGGTGTATCTAGAATCTCATTAAAAAAGAATTTCAATTTTGGGATGATATACATAAACATTTTATAAGCATGTAATTAAAGAAATTAACAACTGAAAGTTTTCTTAAATTGTTTTTTAACAAGGAAAAAACAAATATTGCTATTTTTTCAATGTGTAGAATTTTAGATTTTTTTCTAATATTTAGAATTTTGAAAAGTGCTAATTTTTCTATAACTCTGCTCCACAGAACAAAAACCTTCTTATCTACAAACTTTATAAATTTCTTTCATCTTATGATAGTGATCATTAACATTTGTGTGTGTTAGTCCCTTAGTTGTCTCTGACTCTTGACGACCACATGAACTACAGCCGGCCATGCTCCTCTGTCCATGGAATTCTCCAGGCAAGAATACTGGAGTGAGTTGTCATTTCCTTCTCCAGGGGATCTTCCTGACCCAGGGATCGAACCTGGGTCCCTGCTCCTGCATTGCAGGCAGAGTCTCTACTGTCTGAGCTACCAGGGAAGCCCAATTAAAACTTTGTATGATATAGTAAGGTAAACCATACAAATAATATCCAAGTCAGAAACTTTTATAAACTTTAATTACTTAAGTGTATTTTCCCTGAATAATACGTTTATTTTTAACCAGCCCAGATGTCAAGAGTTAAAGGCTAACAGTCCCTGTCATCTTCATCACTCTTTCCTATAAAAATACTACAGTATTTTCAATGAGAGTGTAAACAAACCATTGTTTCAGGTTTTATTTACACTCGAGCTGTCTGGCAAAATTCCATGCTTGATCTAGCTATTTGTCGTGATTCCAAGTTTTAAAAAGTGATCCTTTCTCTCTTCAGTACTTCCTCCTTGGCGTCTACTTCCAAGACCTCCTTTCCCCAGTCTTTATTTCTCCCCAAGACGTAGTTGTTTGAGTTACTTTTTAGGATAAAGTGTTATTTTCTTTCCTGACTGTAAGACTAATAGAAAAATCCTATAAGCCAGAAATAAATGTTTAACATATTGCTGTCGGTTCTTCGAGCTTTCAGTTTTCCTTTGACTAAGCCATCTTTTAACCAGAAAAGAGCATAAAATAGGAGCAGAGACCAGGGCTGGAGCAGGAAAATGTCACCAGGTGAGGAGGAGGTGGAAAGTTTACACGAGCGAAGACGCATAAATATTTTGTATATACAGATCATCGTCTGCTAAAGCTAATATAGTGGAACCGGTGCAAAAGTTGGAAATCTAGTAGGAAGAGGAAAGACTAAAAACTCAAGGAAAACGTTACAACAGCCGCCAGGACAGGGTGGGGTCGCGGGGCGCCGGTCCTGCCTCCAGTAGTAGCCGGAAGGGCGGACCCCCCAGGGGGCGGGGCCAGGTGGAGGGGGGTGGTCCGATTGGGGAGGAGTATACTGGGGGTGGGCGGGGCCGACTACTTGGGGCGGAGTCGGGGCGGGGCGGCATAGGAGCAAGGGCTGGTGGGAGACCTGAGCGCTCCCGGCGAAGGGACCGCAGCACCTGATGGACAGCAAATGGCTGCTTCCGCACGTGGAGAACTTTTAACGAACACGTGAGGGAAGAAAGGCAAAGTCTGTGGAAAATTTACCTCACAACTCTGGCGTCCAGCCCTAGCCCCTTAGCGACACCCTGTTTGCTGTGGGTCTTTGCCCACTCCCATTGTTGCCTCGCCCCCGGCCCCACGGCTAGAGCACAGCTCTCTCGAGCAGCCCCCGCCCTCGGCGACCTGGTTTGGGAAGCCCTCCAGGAGGCAGCCACGCGGGCCGTCTGCGCCTGCTCCGCGCCCGGGGCCCCGCGGCGGGGCGGGGCCGTTGAGGAAGGGGCGTGTCTCCCGTCGGCGCGCGGGGGGCGGTGCCCGCGGCCTGACCTGCCCAGGCGCCGGGTCCTCTGACGTCACCTCGCCGTGACGCGAACGCGGTAGGAAAACTGTAAGTTTCTGAGGATTCCTGAAGCTGCTTGGGCCTCCGGGGCTCCCCCAGCTGTTCGCACCCCGGGAGTCGGTGGTGGCCTTGGGTTCCGCCCCTGGGGCGGTCCGGGGAGCCGCCGAACGCGGTGACGGGACAGGTACCCGCCCGGGGCGGGAGCGCGCTCTCCGTGGCGGGCGGGGCGGCAGTGCGAGCAGGCGAGGCCGCGCCCGGGGAGACTCGCACGGCCTCCCTTGGGACCGCAGTAGAGGCCAGAGAACGGGGAGTCCAAGGGAAGAGCCTCTTTTCATTCTTCCTCCTAGAGAGGACTGAATTCGATCTGTCTTGGAGTTTGACATGTTGAGTCAGCGGTGCAGGGTTCCTGCAGAGACCCCCGCATATCTGGGCTTCCTTTGGGGTCCCAGCAGCTTCAAGATAGGTGAGGGCGAGCTGCAGGGATGGCCACTTGCTGCCTCAGTTTCCTTTTTGTGTAAAATGGAGGCATAGCGGCCTCTAACCTCCCTAATGGGCATCTCCCAGGGCCGGGAGCATTGTGAGAGGTAACCTTGCCAGGAGAAAACTTAAGACAGTCGGTTATTCTGAGAATGTGGTGACCAGAGGCCTTGTAGGTAGGGAATGTTTTCAAAATTTTGCCTTCTTTCCTTCTGCCCATCTAGTCACGGACAACACTTGAACCGGACCACAGATCTGAACTCTTGTCTCTGAGCTTGGTGGACAGGAGTCAAGACATCACTGGTATCAGTATCACAATGTTCTCAGCAATTAAAACGCCCCCTTGTCTGGTGTTGTAGAGAAAACTGAGCGTCCTGGAATGAGCACAGTATACTCAACAGACACACTGTGTTTTAGGGGTTGTTCTGTCAGTTTGGAATTTCACCTCATCATATGTTACTGTTTGACTTTCTTGGCTTGTCAGAGGTTGGTGCATTTTTGATGAGTTAGTGCTATACTATGAAACTTCTCAAATTCAGGAGCAAGTGTTTGTTAAGAACTTTGAAAGGAAGAATATTGGGTGCCCCTAGGGTGTATTTATTCAGGAAATTGAATACAAACATTTCTGTAAATTTAGCTCAGGGGCCCAATACCCATCCATCCTAGTTTGAAGAGCCTTAGAAAGCGAGGATTCTGATTTTTGTTTCTGATAGTTACTAGCTTTGTGTCCAAAGAGAAGTCACCCAAGCTGGGAACTTTTTCTCCCCAAAATGGGAGGTGATAGTATATGTACTGTTTGTTTTTTGAGGATCAGATGTGATCATGAAAATGAAAGGCTGGCTAAGTATTGTTATTAAGAAACTCCGGCTGGTCCTCTAACCTGGTTAGGAGATGTGTACTTTCAAAGTCAGGTTCTGAGTCAGAACTACACATAGAGCAGCAAATAACATGAAGTTGCCAACCTGGTGGAGCTCATGGTCCAGGAGGGTATCAGACATCAAAGAATAAGTACGTAATGTTATTTCAGATGGTGGTAAGTGCAGTGAAGTCAAGGAAGATAAGAACAACAGTGGGAGTACAGGGCGGGTTGTTTGACATGGGGTCCATCAGGGAATACATTGCAGAGGAAGAACCTGAGGTAATAAATTTTTAGGCAGGCATAATCGTAGCCGTAAACCCTAACCTAGAGCTAACTATGTGAGGCATTCTTCTAAACACTAAATTAGATTTTTACAACCTGAGATGTGTATTCATATCTCCATTTTTTGTTATAGAGGAGGATACCAGTGCACAGAAATGTTACACATGTGCTCATGGCTTCCCAGGTGACTCAGTGATAAAGAACCCACCTGCCAATGCAGGAGACGTGGGTTCTATGCTTGGGTTGGAAAGATCCCTTAGAGTAGGAAATGGAAACCCACTTCAGTATTCTTGCCTGGAAAATTCCATGGGGGGCTGCAGTCTATGGGGTCGCGAAGAGTCGGACACAGCTGAACGACTGAGCATACATGCTTGCAGACAGAGCTAAAATGTGATAGGGACAGTATTTGAATGTGGGTAACTCGACCTCAGAGTTCAGACTTCAGAGGATTGTATGGTACTGTCTTGCGACAGCAGTGGTCTGAGCTGGAAGCAAGCCTGAGGTGTCCAAGGCGTGGCAAGGGGAGAGTGTTTAGAACAAGGCAAGGAAGGGAGAAGGTGGTGGTAAGTGATACTGGAGGGCCAGCAACTAGGGGGACCCTTGTGGGTTAAAGGGGCAGGGGTGTGTGAAGACGCTACTCTGAATGTGATGGGAAACTACAGGGAGCCTTGCATCAAGGGGATAGCATCTAATTGCAGTTTTCTTGGAGGGAGAATTAGCAGTAGGGTTGTGGAATGGGGAGTATTGAAAGCGGGGAGATGGAGTCTCTTACTGTTGCCTGGGGAGAGATGGCAGGGGTTTGGGCTAGGGGAGATAGTTGGTGAGATGATGGTATATGGTCAAAGTCATAGTATACTTTTGATGCTAGAAGTTGGAGTGTGAGAAGAAGGAGAAGTAATGATTTCTCTGGTTTTAGGCTGAAACAGCTGGAGGGACAGTGGTGCTATTTCCTGAGAAGGGAGGAAGGGGTTTAGGAGGACAACCATGAATTCTGTTTTGGACAAGTTATAGATGCTCCATAGACATAGTAACAGGCTTCCCAGGTGGCACTCGTGGTAAAGAACCCGCCTGCCAGTGCAGGAAATGTAAGAGATGTGGATTTGATTTCCTGGGTTGGGAGGATCTCCTGGAGGATGGGATGGCAACCCACTCCAGTATTCTTGCCTGGAGAATCCCATGGACAGAGGAGCCTGGAGGGCTACAGTCCAGAGTTTGCAAAGAGTTGGACACAACTGAAGTGACATAGCATGCGCATGCATGCAGACATAGTAACAGCAGTCCCAGTGCTGGTAATAGCAGTAATCTCCATGTCAGTGTGAACTGTGTGTTTGGCTGGTTTTAAGCACTTTTACACATGTGAATACATATAATTCTTATGACAGTTTTGTGTGTGGAGGAGCCACTAAAGAAGCCTGCCATCTCCTAGCTTGGGAGTGATGGAGCTGGGATTCAGACTCAGGCAATCTTGTTTCAGAATCCGTGCAATTCATCCCTGTAACTCCCACTAGATTGACACATTGAATAGGCTCTTGGATGTAGGAATATGGAACTCAGAGGAATGGTCAGGGCTGAAGACACACATTTGTATTTCTGAAAAGAAAGCCTGCTTTTTTTCCTCATTGTCTTGATTCAACATCACAGTAATTCAACATCACATTAATCCAAAGCTATGCCCCAACCATTAATGCCAAAGAAGCTAAAGTTGAATGATTTTGATTCTGTGAAGGTCTACAAGACCTTCTAGAACTAACACCAAAAAAAGATGTCCTTTTCATCATAGGGGGTTGGGAGGCAAAAGTAGGAAGTTAAGAGGTATCTGGAGAGGAGAGGGTGTGGAGAAAAGGGAACCCTCTTACACTGTTGGTGGGAATGCAAACTAGTACAGCCACTATGGAGAACAATGTAGAGATTCCTTAAAAAACTGGAAATAGAACTGCCATACGACCCAGCAAGCCCACTGCTGGGCATACACACCAAGGAAACCAGAATTGAAAGAGACACGTGTACCCCAATGTTCATCGCAGCACTGTTTACAATAGCCAGGACATGGAAGCAATCTAGATGTACATCAGCAGACGAATGGATAAGAAAGCTGTGGTACATATACACAATGGAGTATTACTCAGCCATTAAAAAGAATGCATTTGAATCAGTTCTAATGAGGTGGATGAAACTGGAGCCTATTATACAGAGTGAAGTAAGCCAGAAAGAAAAAACACCAGTACAGTATACTAACGCATATATATGGAATTTAGAAAGGTGGTAACGATAACGCCACATGCAAGACGGCAAAAGGACACAGATGTATAGAACAATCTTTTGGATTCTGTGGGAGAGGGCGAGGGGGATATAATTTGGGAGAATGGCATTGAAACATGTATATTATCATACGTGAAAAGGATTGCCAGTCCAGGTTCGATGCATGAGACAGGGTCCTTGGGGCTGGTGCACTGGGATGACCCAAAGGGATGGGATGGGGAGGGAGGTGGGAGGGGGTTCAAGATGGGGAACACATGTACACCCATGGCATATCCATGTCAGTGTATAGCAAAATCACTACAATATTGTAAAGTAATTAGCCTCCAATTAAATAAATTTATATTAAGAAAATGCAAAAGTAAAAAATAAGTTTTTACTCTCTGTGGTGGGCAGAACTCTAAAAAAAAAAGAGAGAGTTACCTGGAGAAACAGGCAAGTTTGGCCTTGGAGTAAAATGAAGCAGGGCAAAGGCTAACAGAGTTTTGCCAAGAGAATGCACTGGTCATAGCACGAGACAGCTCTTCCAACAACATGAGACAGCTCTACACATGGACATCACCAGATGGTCAATACTGAAGTCAGATTGATTATATTCTTTGCAGCCGAAGATGGAGAAGCTCTATACAGTTAGCAAAAACAAGCCCCGGACATGACTGTGGCTCAGATCATGAACTCATTACAAAATTCAGGCTTAAGTTGAAGAAAGTAGGGAAAACCACTAGACCACTCAGGTATGACCTAAATCAAATCCCTTGTGATCATACAGTGGAGGTGATGAATAGATTCAAGGGATTAGATCTGGTAGACAGAATGCCTGAAGAACCGTGGACATAGGTTTATAACATTGTACAGGAGGCAGTGACCAAAACTATCCCCAAGAAAAAGAAATGCAAGAAGGCAAAGCAGTTATCTTAGGAGGCCTTAGAAATAGCTGAGAAAAGAGAAACGAAAGGCAAAGGAGAAAGGGAAAGATACACCAACTGAATGCAGAGTACCATAGGATAGCAAGGAGAGATATGAAAGCCTTCTTACAGTGAACAATGCAAAGAAACAGAGGAAAACAATAGAATGGGAGAGACTAGTGATCTCTTGAAGAAAATTGGAGATACCAAAGGACAGGGAAGCCTGGCATGCTGCAGTCCATGGGGTCGCAAAGAGTCAGACACAACTGAGTGACTGAACAATAACCACCACCACCAAGGGAGATGGGCACTGTAAAAGACAGAAACAGTAAGGAGCTAACAGAAGCAAAAGAGATTAAGAAGAGGTAAGAATACACAGAGGACCCTGATGCAGCCCTCAGATTATATGAAAAACCTCACCTCTGGAGGATCCCAGGTGACCATCAAGGACCCTACCCCACAAGGTTACTATAGTCAGATGGCATCAAGATCCTTCTGAGGGCCAAAATTTGTATGTGGGCAGATGCTGTTGTCAAAAACCGATTATGCTTTCTGGCAAATCACTCACCGTATATAAATCCGTATATGTAAACCCCGTGTTAATTTATTAAATTTCAGTTGGAAAGGAGGCATTGTGTATGATGAAATATATGTAGGGAGTCAGGCTGTCCAGTGTGCAAACTCCAAGGCAGTTGGTGTAATTGGATTCAGAGACTAGATGAGGCATAGAATACTACTCGTATGTGTGCAATTGCATAAATATTAAATTATGTTTTTGAAGTCCATTTTCATTCCTGGAGCTCAGATTTCATTTGCTATTGCTGTATACTTTATATACCCAAGGACATCGCCTCAGGGTTGTAAGCTCTTTAAGGAGATTTTATGCTTATATCCATGTATTATATAGAAAAATAAAAATTGAGTTTACTTAAAAAAAAAGAATACACAGAGGAACTATAAAAAAGGGTCTTAATGACCTGGATGACCACGATGGTGTGATCACTCACCTAGAGCCAAACGTCCTGGAGTGTGAAGTCAAGTGGGCCTTAGGAAGCCTTTCTACAAACAAAGCTAGTGGAGGTGATGAAATTCCAGCTGAGCTATTTCAAATCCTAAAATGATGATGCTATTAAAGTGCTGTGCTCAATATATGAGCAAATTTGTAAAACTCAGTAGAGGCCACAGGACTGGAAAAGGTCAGTTTTCATTCCAGTCCCAAAGAAGGGCAATGACAAAGAACATTCAGACTACTGTACAGTTGTGCTCACATGCTAGCAAGGTAATATTCCAAATCCTTCAAGCCGGGCTTCAGTAGCTTGTGAACTAAGAAATCCCAGATGTGCGAGCTGGATTTAGAAGAAACAGAGGAACCAGAGATGAAGTTACCAACATCTGTCCGATCATAGAAAAAGCAGGGGAATTCCAGAAAAACAACTACTTCTGCTTCATTGACTATGCTAAAGCCTTTGACTGTGTGGATCACAACAAACAGAAAAATTCTCAGAGATGGAAATACCAGACCACCTTACCTGTCTTCCAAGAAACCTGTATGCAGGTCAAGAAGCAGCAGATAGGACTGGATTTGGAACAATGGACTGGTTCAAAATTGGGAAAGGAGTACATCAAGACTGTATGTTGTCACCCTGTTTATTTAGCTTATATGCAGAGTACATCATGAGAAATGCCAGATTGGATGAATCACATGCTGGAATCAAGATTGCCAGGAGAAATATCAACAACCTCAAATAACCAGATGATACAGAGGATGAGATGGTTGGATGGCATCACTGACTTAATGGACATGAGTTTGAGTAAACTCTGGGAGTTGGTGATGGACAGGGAGGCCTGGTGTGCTTTGGTCCACGGGGTTGCAAAGAGTTGGACACAACTGAGTGACTGAACTGAACTGAACCAATCTAATGGCAGAAAGTGAAGAGGAACTAAATAGCCTCTAGATGAGGGTGAAAGAGGAGAGTGAAAAACCCAGCTTAAAACTCAGCATTCAAAAAACTGAGGTCATGGCATCCAGTCCCATCATTTCATGGCAAATAGATAGGGGAAAAGTGGAAACAGTAACAGACTTTATTTTCTTGGGCTCCAAAATCACTGTGGATGGTGACTGCAGCCTTGAAATCATAAAAGACACTTGTACATTGAAAGAAAAGCTATGACAAATCTAGACAGTATTAAAAAGCATAGACATCACTTTCATGACAAAGATCCATCAAGTCAAAGCTATGGTTTTTCCTGTAGTCTTGTATGAATGTGAGAGTTGGCCCATAAAGAAGGCTGAGTGCTGAAGAATTGATGCTTTCCAACTGTGGTGCTGGAGAAGACTCTTGAGAGTCTCTTGGACAGCAAGGAGATCAAACCAGTCAATCCTAAAGGAAATCAACCCAGAATATTCATTGAAAGGACTGATGCTGATGCTGAATCTCTAGTACTTTGGCCATCTGATGCAAAAAGCCAACTCACTGAAAAAGACCCTGATGCTGGGAAAAAAAGATTAAAGGCAGGAGGAGAAGAGGTGACAGAGGATGAGATTGTTAGATGGTGTCACTCATTGTACAGGAGTTTGAGCAAACTCTGGGAGATAGTGAAGGATAGGGAAACCTGGTGTTCATGGCATCTCAAAGAGCTGGACAGGACTTAGGGACTGAAAAACAACAAGAAGCCTTGAATGGCAAGAGGAGAAAGGAACACAGGCTAACTGGCCTTTCATTACTTGTTTCTGTTCAGGCAGCCCCTGTCCCATACTCCCTTTCTGTGAGGTTCCAGAGGGTGAGGTCTGTATTTCTTCTTCTCCATCTCTAGTCCCTGCCGTGGAGTAGATATTAGGGATGACTTTATATGCAGAACATTGGCTAGGTGTGAGGAGTTCAGAAATGAATAAAACATAGCTCTCCTCTGGAGGAGCAGAGTGTGCAGAAGGACCTGTGGGAATACAACTAGAGGCTAAATGCAGAAACGCATGCCGATGAGTTCATCCTGGAACATGCGTGAGGGGTGGGGCGGGAAGGGGTCAGAGGAGAGAAGGAATGCCTCAGCAATCGCAGGATCAATTCGAGGCTCCCCAGGAGTCTGTTTCAAGAAAAGAATGACTCGAAACCTAAGCCTAGTATACTATATTTGCATTAGTTTTATTTGGCAACTGTGTAATTATTGCCAAATGAAATACAATTTGATATTTGAATATCATGGTGGAGTGATGAGTTTTTCCAGTTCTATTACCTCAGTGTTGACAGGGCTCACTAGTGAAATAAAGGAGTTGGCCTGAAATGTTGCAGTTTGCATAACAGGACCACGGAGGGGTTGTGTGAAGTATTTAGGCAGGTTTCCACTGATTTCAGTGAATTGTGCCAAAGTTCCACACATTGTAGTAAGTTTGAGTTTCTCTGCTGATCCTCTTTAACATTGAGTTAGATTTTTTTGTCTGAGAAAGAGGATCTGGTGATATTTGTCGTGAGCAGAACTATAGATTACATCTCTTATATGTGGAACAATGTGGAAACGTAGGAATTTGAACAATACACACAAAAATAGGTATCGTATTTCCATGAGTCTCTTTCAGGGCCTACTATAATCTACACACATTTATCACATTGTATTACTTCCTAATATGCATATTTCAAATTCAAACCATGAAAGATTATATAAATTTATACCATTGTAGATTTCATGATTAATTTCCGAGCTTTTCTGCTACAACATATACAATTATATTTTGTTTAGCTTTTTTAGCTTTCAGCAGCAGAATTGATCTGAATAACAAAGTCCACCAGAACTCTAAACAGGAACCCACCACAAGTTTAAAAGTAAAAGATGTGCTGTCTCGTGTTGCAGCTCACTGAATTTTAACTCTGCTATTGCAGTATCTCTAAATTTAGTGGAGTTGATGTGATTATTATTATTTTTTTAAACCACAATTGCAGTTAGCTTCCTTAAGAACATTAGACATGGTATAAAGTAGAATTGTGTCTATTGATGGCCTATTGATGGCTCATGCTTTGTCATTTTTTAAGTTCAGGCTCTGGGAGAGCAGGCTGTTGGGTGCATGCTAAGTTGCTTCAGTTGTATCCAACTCTTTGTGAGCCCATGGACTGTAACTCTCCAGGTTCCTCTGCATGAGATTCTCTAGGCAAGAATACTGGAGTGGATTGCCATGCCCTCGTCCAAGTGATCTTCCTGACCCAGGGATCAAACCTGCATGTCTTACATCTCCTGCATTGGCAGCCAGGTTCTTTACCACTAGTACCACCTGGGCAGCCCTGGAGAGCAGGCTGACGGTTATTTGTATCAGGTAGCTCCCAGCAGAGGGGGAGTGGTGGTCAGCTATTGTATTTGATGACAACAGAAGTCATTCTCACACTGACCAGGTGAAATATAGCATCCTAGGTAACTTACTGTGATTCCTTTTAAAATTTATATTTACCTAGGCAAAATTAACGGGCTTCCCTGGTGGTTCAGATGGTAAAAAATCTGCAATGCGTGAGACCCAGGTTCGATCCCTGGGTCGGGAAGACCCCCTGGAGAAGGCAATGGCTACCCACTCTAGCATTCTTGCCTGGAGAAGTCCATGGATTGAGGAGTCTTTTGGGGCACAGTCTGTGGAGTCGCAAAGAGTCAGACATTACTGAGCGACCAACACTTTCACTACTATGTTAAGAGTACCAATGTAAGTAGATGGAAATTATTTCTTGTAGAAAACCATGTGTCTCACCCAGTGATGGTGTATACTAGGCATTTAATGTAATTCTTAAAATTCTGCTTCTTGTGGTTTCTTTTTGCATTTTACCATCAACATATATGTATTAAACATCTATAGTAATTAGCTGAATACTAATTTGTGTATTTTTACTTAATATTTTAAATGTTTGACTACATTTAATAATTTATGTAGATAAGTAGCACTTAATTTTGTTTCATTTCATATTTGGTTGCTTAGAAATCAAAATCTTGAGGCATGATTTTTTTTCCCATATAATCACTAATTAATAATAATTAGTAAGTCTGGTAGAGACTAAGCTTTGGTGACTGGTTAACTAAGTTGTTACCCCAGAAGAACTCCCAAGAAGGAAATTCTTAGAGAGAATTAAGCAAAAAAACAGCATGTTGATGGAAGAGAATTAAACCATAACTCCCTCCTGTACCTATAATTCTCCTATAGACAGCATTCTTTTACTGAGCTCTTATACTGCAAAACTGTTAGCTCCCAACTGCATTCTAATTTATCAGTCTCAGAATGTGGTCCACTGGAGAAGGGAATGGCAAACCACTTCAGTATTCTTGCCTAGAGAACCCCATGAACAGTATGAAAAGGCAAAAAGGTAGGACACTGAAAGATGAACTCCCCAGGTTGGTTGGTGCCCTATATGCTACTGGAGACAGGGGAGAAATAACTCCAGAAAGAATGAAGGGATGGAGCCAAAGCAAAAACAACACCCAGTTGTGTATGTGACTGGTGATAGAGGCAAGGTCCAATGCTTTAAAGAGCAATATTGCATAGGAACCTGGAATGTTAGGTCCATGAATCAAGGCAAATTGGAAGTGGTCAAACAGGAGATGGCAAGAGTGAATGTCAACATTCTAGGAATCAGCGAACTGAAATGGACTGGAATAGGTGAATTTCACTCAGATGACCATTATATCTACTACTGAGGGCAGGAATCCCTTAGAAAAAATGGAGTAGCCATCATGGCCAACAAAAGAGTCTGAAATGCAGTACTTGGATGCAGTCTCAAAAACGACAGAATGATTTCTGTTCATTTCCAAGGCAAACCATTCAATATCTTGGTAATTCAAGTCTATGCCCCGACCAGTAACGTTGAAGAAGCTGAAGTTGAATGGTTCTATGAAGACCTACAAGACCTTTTAGAACTAACACCCAAAAAAGATGTCCTTTTCATTATAGAGGACTGGAATGCGAAAGTAGGAAGTCAAGAAACACCTTGGAGTAACAGGCAAATTTGGCCTTGGAGTACAGAATGAAGCAGGGCAAAGGCTAATAGAGTTTTGCCAAGAGAATGCACTGATAATAGCAAACACCCTCTTCCTACAACACAAGCGAGGACTCTGCACATGGACATCACCAAATGGCCAACACCGAAATCAGATTGGTTATATTCTTTGCACCCAAAGATGGACAAGCACTATACAGTCAGCAGAAACAAGACCAGGAGCTGACTGTGGCTCAGATCATGAACTCCTTCTTGCCAAATTCAGACTTAAATTGAAGAAAGTGGGGAAAACCATTAGACCATTCAGGTATAACCTAAATCAAATCCCTTATGATTATACAGTGGAAGTGAGAAATAGATTTAAGGGACTAGATCTGATAGACAGAGTGCCTGATGAACTATGGACGGAGGTTCGTGACATTGTACAGAAAACCGGGATCAACACCATCCCCAAGAAAAAGAAACGCAAAAAAGCAAACTGGCTGTCTGAGGAGACCTCACAAATAGCTATGAAAAGAAGCAAAAAGCAAAGGAGGAAAGGAAAGATATAAGCATCTGAATGCAGAGTTCCAAAGAATAGCAAGGAGAGGTTAAGAAAGCCTTCCTCAGCAATTAATGCAAAGAAATAGAGGAAAACAACAGAATGGGAAAGACTAAAGATCTCTTCAAGAAAATAGAAATGCCAAGGGAACATTTCATGCAAAGATGGGCAATAAAGGACAGAGATGGTACAGACCTAACAGAAGAAGAAGATATTAAGAAGAGGTGGCAAGAATATACAGAACTGTACAAAAAAGATCTTCACAACCCAGATAATGATAATGGTGTGATCACTCACTTAGAGCCAGAAATCCTGGAATGTGAAGTCAAGTGGGCCTTAGGAAACATTACTACGAACAAGCTAGTGGAGGTGATGGAATTCCAGTTGAGCTATTTCAAATCCTAAAGTGATGATGCTGTGAAAGTGCTGCACTCAATATGCCAGCAAATTTGGAAAACTCAGCAGTGGCCACAGGACTGAAAAAGGTCAGTTTTCATTCCAATCCCAAAGAAGGGCAATGCCAAAGAATGCTCAAACTACTGCACAGTTGCACTCATCTCACATGCTAGTAAAGTAATGCTCAAAATTCTCCAAGCCAGGTTTCAGCAATACCTGAACTGTGAACTTCCAGATGTTCAAGCTGGTTTTAGAAAAGGCAGAGGAACCAGAGACCAAATTGCCAACATCTGCTGGATCATGAAAAAAGCAAGAGAGTTCCAGAAAACCATCTATTTCTGCTTTATTGACTATGCCAAAGCCTTTGACTGTGTGGATCACAATAAACTGTGGAAAATTGTGAAAGAGATGGGAATACCAGACCACCTGACCTGCCTCTTGAGAAACCTATATGCAGGTCAGGAAGCAACAGTTAGAATTGGACATGGAACAACAGACTGGTTCCAAATAGGAAAAGGAGTATGTCAAGGCTGTATATTGTCACCCTGCTTATTTAACTTATATGCAGAGTACATGATGAGAAATGCTGGGCTGGAAGAAGCACAAGCTGGAATCAAGATTGCTGGGAGAAATATCAATAACCTCAGATATGCAGATGATACCACCCATGTGGCAGAAAGTGAAGAAGAACTGAAGAGCCTCTTGATGAAAGTGAAAGTGGAGAGTGAAAAAGTTGGCTTAAAGCTCAACATTCAGAAAACTAAGATCATGGCATCCGATCCTGTCACTTCATGGCAAATAGATGGGGAAACAGTGGCTGATTTTATTTTTTGGGGCTCCAAAATCACTGCAGATGGTGACTGCAGCCATGAGATTAAAAGACAGTTACTCCTTGGAAGGAAAGTTATGACCAACCTAGACAGCATATTAAAAAGCAGAGACATTACTTTGTCAACAAAGATCCGTCTATTCAAGGCTATGGGTTTTCCAGTAGTTATGTATGGATGTGAGAGTTGGACTATAAAGAAAGCTGAGTGCTGAAGAATTGATGCTTTTGAACTGTTTTGTTGGAGAAGACTCTTGAGAGTTCCTTGGACTGCAAGGAGATCCAAACAGTCCATCCTAAAGGAGATCCGTCCTGAGTGTTCACTGGAAGGCCTCATGTTGAAGCTGAAATTCCAATACTTTGGCCACCTGATGCAAAGAGCCGACTCATTTGAAAAGACCCTGATGCTGGGAAAGATTGAAGGCAGGAGGAGAAGGGGACGACAGGATGAGATGGTTGGATGGCATCACCGACTCAATGGACATGAGTTTGGGTAAACTCTGGGAGTTGGTGATGGACAGGGAGGCCTGGTGTGCTGTGGTTCATGGGGTTGCGAAGAGTCGGACACGACTGAGAGACTGGACTGAACTGAGAGAGTGAAAGTGAAAGTCACTCAGTCGTGTCCAACTCTTTGTGACCCCATGGACTATACAGTCCATGGAATTTTCCTGGCCAGGATACTGAAGTGGGTAGCCTTTCCCTTCTCCGGGGGATCTTCCCAACCCGGGGATCAAACCCAGGTCTCTCGTGTTGCAGGCGGATTCTTTACCAGTAGAGCCACAAGGGGAGCCCCAGATATGAAATAAATACTGAAATGTTGTAGTGAGGCTATAGCTCAGTGAATCTAAGCTGGGGATGACTTTGTCCCCTCCCCCAACTTACCCTGGGGACATTTGGCAAAGGCTGGAGGCATTTTTAGTTGTCCCAACTCTGTATATGTTGGCGGGTTGGAGGGGGGGCACATTGCTCCTGGCATCTAGTTAGTGGAGGCCAGAGAAGCACCTCAATAACCTACAGTACCCAGGGCGACCTCAACATCAAAAAATTATTTAGGTTAGGAACTTCCCTCATGGTCCAATGATTAAGAATCTACCTTCCAATGCAGGGCATGGGGTTCAATCCCTGGTTTGGGAACTAAGAGCCCACGTGCTTCGGGGCAGCTAAGTTCACAAGCCACAGTGAAGACCCAGTACAACTAAAATAAATAAATAAACTAAAAAGGACTCCTTTTTTTTTTTTATTATCTAAGTTAAAATGTCAACGCTGCTAATGTTGAGAAACCCTGCAGTGTATAGCTTGCTTTCTTTTTCTCTTTTTCCTGTTGCTTTAGAAATTGAAGTAGTAGTTGTAAATGACAAACACCTGACTTGAACAAAAGATGTTGTTGAACTGCTTTTAGTTCTTTGGAGAGCTGAGGTCATTTGGTTCATTTATTGCATGGAAAAGAATTCTTGTAGCTCATAGCCATGTGGTGGTCAGTGTGTCTAGCATTTGGGGTATGATTTTAGGCATGACATTTTTTCCTTATTAAAATTAATTTGATTGGGGTATTATATAATCCTGGATTTTAATAGGTTTGCTCGTATGAATCCTCTTCATTTTTGTATGTATAGAATTAATTATCTCCCAGTTACATGGGTTTTTGTATGTTTGAAAAATCCTTTTCTGATTCATTTTCATAAGTGATGGTTATACATACTCCAGAAAATGTGTAGGGTATCCATTCCCCAACTATTTGACAGATCAGGAAACAGATTTAGATCAAATGACTTGTCATGTGTGTTATATAGCAAGTTAGTTACCAGACCAAAGTAGGTAGAGGCCTCAGAGATCTGGTTGTTAAGACCTTTTTTTTTTTTTTTAATGAATAGGAATGTGTATTTTTAATTAATTAATTTATATTTATTTACTTATGTTTTGGCTGCACTGCACAGCCTGTGGGATCTAGTTCCCCGACCAGGGTTCAGACTCACGCCCCCCACATTGGGAGCTGAGTCTTAACCACTGGACCACCAGGGAAGTCCTCTTAGGACATTTAAAAAAGTACTAGTTATGTGTATCTCTTTTAATCTTTCTGATAGTCCTGTGAAATAATTCCTATTTTATAGAGGAGGAAATGGTGTTCGGAGATACTGAGCAACTTATTCAAGGTCACCAAACACATCATAGAGTTTTTACTGTTTCCACCAAGCTGTACTGCCTCTCGTTGGATTCTTCTCTGTAAATGAATTTGACAGTTTCTGTATAAATTCACCAAGTCTCTGCCTAACCTTACTAAGTTAGGCCTCTTGACCCTGCAGGTGAGGGAAGATTCTCCTCCACCCTCTTTGGGTCTCTGGCTGGGCCTGAGGACTAAACTGACATAAAACAGATTAACAGGAGAAAACCATACACATTTTGTTGAACTTTGACATATACACAGGGGCCATCACAAGAGAATGAAGACCTAAAGAAGTAACCAGAGCCAGAAACTTTTGCACGTTTTAGACACACAATAAATTTGTGAAGAATTGACAAGACAAAGCTGGTGTGGGGCAGAGATAGCAAGTGGTGAAGAGATAATGGCAAGATAAGGGTTACTGTCATAAGATTTGTTCGTACAGCTTTCCCAGCCCCCAGTCCCCCACCTCTGCTGATAAGAATGTCTTCCTTCCTTCTGCTATGGGGAAGGTATCTTTCACTTGGGAGTTTTATCTCGCTCTCAGGAAGGACAAGAAGTCTCAGAGTGTCCTTCTGCACCTGCTATTTCTTAAATGTCTTTAATTCAAAATAATGTGTCAAGATTATTTTAGGGTGACATGGTTTCCTTCAACACCTAGTCAAATGTTCATGTTGGCACTTGAATCAATTAGTATTTCAGTGTTTGTAATCCTAAATTCTGAAAGAGATGGGAATACCAGACCACCTGACCTGCCTCTTGAGAAACCTATATGTAGGTCAGGAAGCAACAGTTAGAACTGGACATGGAACAACAGACTGGTTCCAAATAGGAAGGCTGTATATTATCACCCTGCTTATTTAACTTATATGCAGAGTACATCATGAGAAACGCTGGACTGGAAGAAGCACAAGCTGGAATCAAGATTGCTGGGAGAAATATCAATAACCTCAGATATGCAGATGACACCACCCTTATGGCAGAAAGTGAAGAGGAACTAAAGAGCCTCTTGATGAAAGTGAAAGAGGAGAATGAAAAAGTTGGCTTAAAGCTCAACATTCAGAAAACGAAGATCATGGCATCTGGTCCCATCACTTCATGGGAAATAGATGGGGAAACAGTGGGAACAGTATCAGACTTTATTTTTGGGGGCTCCAAAATCACTACAGATGGTGACTGCAGCCATGAAATTAAAAGATGCTTACTCCTTGGAAGGAAAGTTATGACCAACCTAGATAGCATATTCAAAAGCAGAGACATTACTTTGCCAACAAAGGTCCATCTAGTCAAGGCTATGGTTTTTCCAGTGGTCATGTATGGATGTGAGAGTTGGACTGTGAAGAAAGCTGAGCACCAAAGAATTGATGCTTTTGAACTGTGGTGTTGGAGAAGACTCTTGAGAGTCCCTTGGACTGCAAGGAGATCCAACCAGTCCATTCTGAAGGAGATCAGCCCTGGGATTTCTTTGGAAGGAGTGATGCTAAAGCTGAAACTCCAGTACTTTGGCCACCTCATGCGAAGAGTTGACTCATTGGGAAAGACTCTGATGCTGGGAGGGATTGGGGGCAGGAGGAAAAGGAGACGGCAGAGGATGAGATGGCTGGAGGGCATCACCGACTAGATGGACATGAGCTTGAGTGAACTCCAGGAGATGGTGATGGACAGGGAGGCCTGGCGTGCTGCGATTCATGAGGTCGCAAAGAGTCGGACATGACTGAGCAACTGAACTGAACTGAACTGAACTGAATCCTACTTTGATCAGACTTGAGTGGATGCTTCACTGAGCTTTGAGAAACCATAAGGTAGCAGTATTGGCTATTTAGAATTTATTTTTTGAGAACACTAAGGCCAAAAGCAGTGCAAAGACAGCTCTCAGCCATATTTGAGTATATTTGGGTCATGCAACCCTCTTGCACAATTCACTTTGCCTATCTGATTAGAGGGATTTCTATTTGGGATAGGATTCCCGTTCATTCTAATATTCTAATTAGAACCCTATTACTCTGTTTTGTTGTTGTTGTTCAGTCACTAAGTCATGTCTGACTCTTTATGACCCCATGGACTGCAGCTTGCCAGGCTTCCCTGTCTTTTACTATATCCCTGAGTTTGCTCCATCTCACATCCATTGAGTTGGTGATGCCATCCAACCATCTCATCCTCTGTCTCCCCACTTCTCCTCTTGCCTTCAATCTTTCCCAGCATCAGATTCTTTGCCAGTGAGTCGGCTCTTTGCATCAGGTGGCCAAAGTACTGGGGTTTCAGCTTCAGCCTTAGTCCTAGTGAATATTCAGTGTTGATTTCCTTTAGGATTGACTGGTTTGATCTCCTTGCAGTTCAAGGGACTCTCAAGAGTCTTCTCCAACACCACAGTTTGAAAGCATCATATCTTGATGCTCATCAGCCTTCTTTAGGGCTTCCCTCATAGCTCAGTCGGTAAAGAATCTGCCTGCAATGCAGGAGACCTGGGTTCGATTCCTGGGTTGAGAAGATTCCCTGGAGGAGGAAATGGCAACCCAGTCCAGTATTCTTGCCTGGAGAATCCCATGAACAGAGGAGCTTGACAGGCTATAATCCATGGGGTCCGCAAGAGTCCAACATGACTTAGCGACTAAACCAACAGCCTTCTCTAGAATACTGATGTCTCACATCAGTACATGACTACTTGAAAAACTATAACTTTGACTATACAGACCTTTGTCAGCAAAGTGTTGTCTTTGCTTTTTAATATATTTTCTAGGTTTGTCATTTTTCTTCCAAGGAGCAAGTGTCTCAATTTTGTGGCTGCAGTCACCGTCCACAGTGATTTTGGAGCCCAGGAAAATGAAATCCGACACTGTTTCCACGTTTCCCCCATTTATTTGCCATGAAGTGATGGGCCAGCATGCCATGATTTTTGTTTTTTGAATATTGAGTTTTAAGCCGAGTTTTTCACTTTCCTTTCACTTTCATCAAGAGGCTCTTTAGTTCCTCTTCACTTTCTGCCATTAAAGTAGAATCATCTGCATATCTGAGGTTGTTGATATTTCTCTCAGCAATCTTGGTTCCGGCTTGTGAGTCATCCAGCCCAGCATTTCCTATGATGTACTCTGCATATAAGTTAAATAAGCAGGGTGACAATATACAGCCTTGATGTACTCCTTTCCCAATTTGGAACCAGTTTGTTGTTCCATGTCCCATTCTAACTGTTGCTTCTTGTTCTACATACAGGTTTCTCAGGAGGTAAGGTGATCTGGTATTCTCATCTCTTTAAGAATTTTCCAGTTTGCTGTGATCCACACAGTCAAAGGCTTTAGTGTAGTCAGTGAAGCAGAAGTAGTTGTTTTTCTGGAATTCCCCTGCTTTTTAATACTGTGTCCAGGTTTGTCATAGCTTTTCTTCCAAGTTGCAAGTGTCTTTTAATTTCATGGTTGCAGTCACCATACCCAGTGATTTTGGAGCCCAAGAAAATAAAGTCTGTAACTGTTTCCACTTTTCCCCCATCTATTTGCCATGAAGTGATGGGACTGGATGCCATGACCTTAGTTTTTTGAATGTTGAGTTTTAAGTCAGGTTTTTCAGTCTCCTCTTTCACCCTTATCTAGAGGCTCTTCAGTTCCTCTTTAGTTTTTGCCATTAGATTGGTATCATCTGGTTATTTGAGGTTGTTGATATTTCTCCTGGCAATCTTGATTCCAGCATGTGATTCATCCAATCTGGCATTTTGCATGATGTACTCTGCATATAAGTTAAATAAACAGGGTGACAACATAGAGCCTTGTTGAACTCCTTTCCCAATTTTGAACTAGTCCATTGTTCCATGTCCAGTTCTAACTGCTGCTTCTTGACCTGCATACGGGTTTCTCAGGAGATGGGTAAGGTGGTCTGGTATTCCCATCTCTAAGAATTTTTCAATTTGTTGTGATCCACACAGTCAAAGGCTTTGGCATAGTCAATAAGCAGAAGTAGATGTTTTTTTGGAATTGCCCTGCTTTTTCTGTGATCCAGCAGATGTTGGCAATTTCATCTCTGGTTCCTCTGCTTTTTCTAAATCCAGCTTATACATCTGGAAGTTTTTAGTTCAGGTACTGTTGAATCCTAGCTTGGAGGATTTTGAGCATTACCTTGCTAGCGTGTGAAATGAGTGCAATTTTATGGTCATTTGAACATTCTTTGGCATTGCCTTTTTGGTATTGAAATGAAAACTGCCCTTTCCAGTCTTGTGGCCACTACTGAGTTTTCCAAATTTGCTGGCTTTTTGAGTGTAGCTCTTTAACAACATCCTCTTTTAGGATTTGAAATAGCTCAGCTGGAATTTCATCACTTCTACTAGCTTTGTTCATGGTAATGCTTCCTAAGGCCTATTTCATTCTCCGGGATGTCTGGCTCTAGGTGAGTGACCATAGCATTGTGGTTATCTGGGTCATTAAGAGCTTTTTTTTTTGTACAGTTCATCTGTGTATTCTTATCACCTCTTCTTAATCTCTTGTGCTTCTGTTAGGTCCTTGCCATTTTTGTGCTTTATTGTGCCCATCTTTGCATGAAGTGTTCCATCTTTAGCCGTTTTTTTATGTCAAATTGAGACAGTTCCTCTTACCTTTTCTCCCTGCTGACCTAAACCTCAAGCTGACTTGACTTCAGCAACAAACAAAATATGATAATGTAATGGTTGGGCTTGTTTTCCTTTCTGAAACATTTAGAGTTCATCATACTCTAGATGAGTACATACAACATTTTTGTGAGGTAGTAGGAGCTGGGTATAGTCACTTTGTTTTCTAGATTGAAAAATTGAAGATGAGATGATCCATTTACCCAGATAATTAAATTGCAAAGGTAGGATTTAGAATTTAGGTTTTCAGATTTTAAAAAACCAAGCCACACTGTCATTTCTGTTAGATCAAAGGGAATGTCTACTTAAGTTTTTGATAACTTATCTTTTTGTTTGAAGACTATTTGATGATATTCACTTCTCTCTCTTTTTTTTTGGCTACACCATAGGATCTTAATTTCCTGATCAGGGTTCAAGCCTGCATCCACCCCACTGCAAGGCATATTCTTAAGTACTGGACCACTAGGGAACTCCCCATAATGATATTCAATTATTGATACACATTTGACTAATTGGAAATATTAGTGTTTAATGAATTCATTGGCTGGATGCTGACCATTGATGGTATGAGATTATTGGTCTGGCAATCAGAGGAGAAGGAAAAGGATCCCTTTGTTAGTACAGTTGTATATTGGGCAAAAATGACTATATTTAGACTTAAAAGGTGAAGATTCTCAAGTTTCCATAAAATTGAATTATTATAACAAAAAGATTTTTCTTTCCTCCATGAAGAAAAATGGTAATAACCAAGTAACCCTCATATTTATTCTATTGTTGAAGAAAGAGACTACCCAAGTGTAGCTGGATGAAAGCTGAATTTCACACTTGCTGAACAAGGGAGAACTATACTTGCAGAATATGGTCCTCAAGACATGCAGAGACTTACGTAGGATTTTGAGGAAACGTGGAATTTTTAGGATTGTTTCTTTCCAAAATGAGTTTGGGACCCTAAACTTGGAGGTTAGGGACCGGCAAGCTATGAGGAGGAAGGGTCTTGAAGCAGGGTAGTTCCTAATCAGAACTGACTCTCCCAACTGTGTATGTAAGTGGAGATATTGATTAGCGTTTAAGGATTGCTTGATGGGGCATATTTAAAACCTGTTCTTTGTTTACTTGTTTCCAGCTTAGGACAAGAGCCAAAGAATAATCTTTTCCTGTCTTGAAGTTGGAGATTAGTTACTTTAAATTTTCTGTGTTTATGTCAAACCTTAATGTTAGCACTTGTGCTAATACAGCACTTGTGATTGTGCTTTTCTTCTGAAATTAAAAAAAAAAAAAAAAAGTGGAGTGACTATCATTTGTTTTCCTGCCTACCAGTTTCAAGATTCTGTGATATTTGGGATCCAGGCAGTCACAAGGATTTGTTTTATATAGTTGAAAAGGTAATAGTGATTTATGGATTACTTTAATGCTTTAAACATTATGGTGAAAACTGTGTTACTTTTATGTTTATCTTTCTCTCTTGTGGGGGTGTGTTGTGTCGTATACCTGCCAAAAGTAGTCCTGATGGATGCTGTATTATAGATCTAAAGTTTGTTGTTTTTGCTGTTGTTAGAGGTACATGTAGAAGGGATTACCTTTTGAAAGTTAACTAGCAATTATTCTTACCAACATTTTAGAATGTTTAGGATTATATTGCATGCCTTTTCTATAAGGTAGGCAGAATCATGTTAGTGTCTGTGAATCATTTTATCACAACTGCTATATCATAGTACCATTTTTATAAAGTATTTTGGTTTAGTGTTTATTTTAAAATATTCTTATACTTTAGAATGAAGTAAAGAGCTATTTATGAGTATTTCCAGGAACTGTGACAAAAAAGTAGGCCTTTTTCTAAATTGATCTCTCACAGTAATATTTTAGTTTTAAAAAATGTTTTCCTATGGAGATGTTAAAGTCAGAGGGCATTATTTTCCTAGAAGTTCAAGAAGGCAAAATAAGTTGTTGGTATACTTTATTTTTTGTATTGAAATTTTATTTAAAATGAAGAGGTGGCAAGAATACATAGAAGAACTGTACAAAAAAGGTCTTCACGACCAAGATAATCATGATGGTGTGATCACTTACCTAGAGCCAGACATCCTGGAATGTAAAGTCAAGTGAGCCTTAGAAAGCATCACTACGAACAAAGCTAGTGGAGGTGATGGAATTCCAGTTGAGCTGTTTCAAATCCTGAAAGATGATGCTGTGAAAGTGCTACACTCAATATGCCAGCAAATTTGGAAAACTCAGCAGTGGCTACAGGACTGGGAAAGATCCGTTTTCATTCCAATCCCAAAGAAAGGCAATGCCAAAGAATGCTCAAACTACCGCACAATTGCACTCATCTCACATGCTAGTAAAGTAATGCTCAAAATTCTCTAAGCCAGGCTTCAGCAATACCTGAACTGTGAACGTCCAGATGTTCAAGCTGGTTTTAGAAAAGGCAGAGGAACCAGAGATCAAATTGCCAACATCTGCTGGATCATCAAAAGAGCTAGAGAGTTCCAGAAAACCATCTATTTCTGCTTTATTGACTATGCCAAAGCCTTTGACTGTGTGGATCACAATAAACTGTGGAAAATTGTGAAAGAGATGGGAATACCAGACCACCTGACCTGCCTCCTGAGAAATCTGTATGCAGGTCAGGAAGCAACAGTTAAAACTGGACATGGAACAACAGACTGGTTCCAAATAGGAAAAGGAGTATGTCAAGGCTGTATATTGTCACCCTGCTAATTTAACTTATACACAGAATACATCATGAGAAACGCTGGACTGGAAGAAGCACAAGCTGGAATCAAGATTGCTGGGAGAAATATCAATCACCTCAGATATGCAGATGACACCACCCTTATGGCAGAAAGTGAAGAGGAACTCAAAAGCCTCTTGATGAAAGTGAAAGAGGAGAGTGAAAAAGTTGGCTTAAAGCTCAACATTCAGAAAACGAAGATCATGGCATCTGGTCCCATCACTTCATGGGAAATAGATGGGGAAACAGTGGAAACAGTGTCAGACTTTATTTTTCTGGGCTCCAAAATCACTGCAGATGGTGACTGCAGCCATGAAATTAAAAGACAGTTACTCCTTGGAAGGAAAGTTATGACCAACCTAGATAGCATATTCAAAAGCAGAGACATTACTTTGCCAACAAAGGTCCGTCTAGTCAAGACTGTGGTTTTTCCAGTGGTCATGTATGGATGTGAGAGTTGGACTGTGAAGAAGGCTGAGCACCGAAGAATTGATGCTTTTGAAGTGTGGTGTTGGAGAAGACTCTTGAGAGTCCCTTGGACTGCAAGGAGATCCAACCAGTCCATTCTGAAGGAGATCAGCCCTGGAATTTCTTTGGAAGGAATGATGCTAAAGCTGAAACTCCAATACTTTGGCCACCTCATGCGAAGAGTTGACTCATTGGAAAAGACTCTGATGCTGGGAGGGATTGGGGGCAGGAGGAGAAGGGGACGACAGAGGATGAGATGGCTGGATGGCATCACTGACTCGATGGATGTGAGTCTGGGTGAACTCCGGGAGTTGGTGATGGACAGGGAGGCCTGGCGTGCTGCAATTCATGGGGTCGCAAAGAGTCAGACACAACTGAGTGACTGAACTGAACTGACATGCTGTATTCACAGGAAATAAGCTCATCTTACTTAAAAAAGAATGGATGCTGTGTATATTCTATTTATATTCTGCCTATATTTCCATTCTTAACCTATAGCTTTTGTGTCTTCTACCATGCAGATGGGTACCATCCAGTGCTAAAGCAATATTTGTGATTTAGATAAAGCATATTAATGTGAAACCTCTTTGAAAATGTCAAGCATGGTCCTTGTTTTTGTTTACAGTCCAAGTTTCTGACCTGCTGTGAGAGCTAACCTTAAGAGGTTAATCTTCACCTAGTATCAAAATTGATGTTATAATATTCTTTATGAAAGAGCAGTTGATTAACTACTAAATGATACTCAGGTGTATTCATTCTTAACATTTTACTCTATAAATTTATTCTAAATAGGTAAGTTTTCTGGCAGAGTCTTCTGTGCCTGACTGTGGATTGATGTTTGTTGTTTAGTCACTAAGTCATGTTTGACTCTTGTGACCCCATGGGCTGTAACCCGCCGGGCTCTTCTGTCCATGTAATTCTTCCCAGGCAAAAATACTGGACTGGGTTGCCATTTCCTTCTCCAGGGAATCTTCCCCACCCAGGAAAGGAATCCGTGTCTTGTGTTTAATGGGCTCTCCTGGTAGCTCAATTAGTAAAGCATCCGCCTGCAATGCTGGAGACCCCAGTTCAATTCCTGAGTCCGGAAGATGTGCTGGAGAAGGGATAGACTCCCCACTCCAGTATTCTTGGGCTTCCCTTGTGGCTCAGCTGGTAAAGAATCCTCCTGCAATGCGGGAGACCTGGGTTCAATCCCTGGGTTGGGAAGATCCCCTGGAGAAGGGAAAGGCTACCCAGTCCAGTATTCTGGCCTGGAGAAGTCCATGGACTATAGTCCATGGGGTTGCAAAGAGTTGGACACCACTGAGCGACTTTCACTTCACTTTCACTCCTGCTTGGCAGGCAGATTTTTTTACCCCGAGCCACCTGGGCAGCCTGCCTGACCATGGTTATTGGGATTATTCCATAGTGTCTATAGTATGAAATAATGACTTTGAAATGTGGTTTTTCTCTGTGCACATGCAGTGAACAGTTGGGCTTTTATTGCCTAATGGTATGGTCAAAAAAGGAATCTTAGTCTAGGTGATCTTTTGTAGTAAATTGGGGAAAAAAACAGGTTTATGTGCTCTTCAATAAAAGCTTTGTTTTCTGGATTTTTCTAACATAATGGTTATAAAATGGTTTGTCATGAATTTAATTTACATTTCTTTGATTACTAGTGAGGCTCAACTTCTCTTTATTCACTTGCTAGCTACATGGATTTCATCTCCAGTTGCCAGATTTAGCAAATAAAAATACAGGACACTCTATTAAATTTGAATTTCAAGTAACAGTTTTTTAGTGTAAGTATATACTATGTAATTGTCAGGCCATACTTATACTGAATTTTTTTCACTATGTATCTTTAATTTAAACTTAATAGGGCATCCTGTATTTTATTTGACCACTTTAATTTTGTTTATCGGTGAATTGTCTGCTTGCTCTTACCCAATATTCAATTCTTGGTGTAGGGAGGCTATTAAATCCTTCCCCCCCTTTTTTTTAGATGTTGTGAATACATAATCCCAGTCTTTGGCTGTTTGTTAGTTTTGTCTAGAATGTCCTTTGTTGAATTTTGAGGTCCTTCATTTTGAGGCACTTGTTGTTATTACTTGTTAAATTCCATCAAAATTTCCCCATGGCCAGGTAAAGGTACACTTAAAAATACAAAGTCTCAGTTCCCTACAACAACAAAGGTTTAGTTCTTACTCATGACATGGCTGTGGCTGTGTTCCACACCCTCTGTTACATAAAGCCAAAGGAATAGGCTTTTTGGAGATGTTGCTGTTCTGTGGCTGAAGGGACAGCATGTGGCAGAATCAGGAGCTGGGACATGGCATGTATTGTTTTTCTTCATACTTTATTGGCCAAAGCAAACAAAATGGTTGAAGCTTGAAATCAGTCAGGCAAGAAGAATGGTCTTGAAGTCACGTGGCCTGCCCTGATGTCATTGGGATGTGGTGGTGGAATCTTCCTGTCTTGAGTCACACAACCTCCAGGTAGGTAGCTCACCTTAACTTGAAGGAGAGAAAGATGGACCTGCCACAGAAGCCAGCGAAGGAAGGAGGAGAAATGACAAGCTTTGTATCTACGACCAGACTAATGTGGTTGCTTTCATGCGGTGCTGATTGAAGGCAAACAGGCCTGTTGCATTTTTGAGAGGATTGTATTGTGGCATTGTCAAAGATGCCACAAGTTTGGCTTAGAAAAACCTGTGGTGGTTTGACACTGACATCTAAAGCAACCGTTGACCTCCAAATTGGCCACCAGCTCTTTGCCACATCTTTGGAGCACTTGCTTTTCTATATCTACTTCATATATGGCTAGAAAGGATGGCAAACAATGGAAACAGTGACAGACTTTATTTTTTTGGGCTCCAAAATCACTGCAGGTGGTAACTGCAGCCATGAAATTAAAAGACACTTGCTCCTTGGAAGAAAAGTTGTGACCAACCTAGACAGAATATTAAAAAGTAAAGACGTTACTTTGCCAACAAAGGTCTGTCTAGTCAAAGCTATGGTTTTTCCAGTAGTTATGTATGGTTGTGAGAATTGGACTATAAAGAAAGCTGAGCACCAAAGAATTGATGCTTTTGAACTGTGGTGATGGAGAAGACTCTTGAGAGTCCCTTGGACTGCAAGGAGATCCAACCAGTCCATCCTAAAGGAAGTGAGTTCTGAGTGTTCATTGGAAGGGCTGATGCTGAAGTTGAAACCAATATTTTGGCCACGTGATGTGAAGAACTGACTCATTTGAAAACAGCCTGATGCTGGGAAAGATTGAAGTTGGGAAGAGAAGGGGACGACAGAGGATGAGATGGTTGGATGGCATCACCAACCCAATGAACATGAGTTTGAGTAAGCTCGGGAAGTTGGTGATGGACAGGGAGGCCTGGCATGCTGCAGTCCATGGGGTCGCAAAGAGTTGGACACGACTGAGCGACTGAACTGAACTGAGAAAGAATCATGGAAAAAAAGAAAGAATCTTCCAGAGGCAAAACCAGCCTCTATCAGACACACTGACAAAAGGGATCCTCCCTTCCCCCCAGAGAACAGGACTGAGTTTAATTGAGGGCCTGTTTTCCCTGGTGGAGTGGGGAGTCTTTGCCTTTCTTGTCTAGCTGTATCTCATCATTGGTAGGGATATGTCTTTGCCATTCTTTACAGGGTGGGAGACTTAACTGCATTCATCTTATTTTTGGCCCATTGTGTATTGGGTGTGAGGGTGGTGTTAAGTCGATGTTAAGTCGCTTGCTCAGTCGTGTCCGACTCTTTGCGACCCTGTGGACTGTAGCACACCAGGCTCCTCCGTCCATGGGATTCTCCAGGCAAGAATACTGGAGTGGTATTTCCTTCTCCAGGGGATCTTTCCGACCCAGGGATCGAACTCAGGTCTCCTGCATTGCAGACAGACACTTTAACCTCTGAGGTAGTGGAGAGCAAAAGATACCTGTCTGTTAGTTTGTGGATCACTGGGCTGGGCTGGGCTGGAGCCACTTTGATATCTGTTGAAGAGATTATGCGTTGCTCAAAAATTGTAGACTGAGCTGAATCCAGTTTATTCCTTTAGGAAGATGACTGCCCAGAGTGGGAAAGAAGGTACCCTCCCACCTCTTGACATTTAGCTTGGCCTGTAGTCCCTATGTAGAAATTGTATTTCTTAGGCCTCTTGTAGGCATATGGACCACATGTCTGAATTTCGACCAGTAGATGGTAGTGGAAATAACGTGTGTGACTTCTAAATCATACTTGTATTCAAGTCTGCTTTAGTCATATTCTTTTCCCCACCTCCATGAGCAAAGTGTTGTAAGTCAGCTTCTGTCACAGAGACCAAGGCAGTGTTCCCAGGGAGTGGGGGAACTAGATAGAAGGAACCTCAGTGTCTGGACTTTTCTGGGACCACTTGTCTGTTCTGAACTATTACATGGGAGAGAAACTTTTCTTTCATTTGAGCCACTGTATTCTTGGTTTTGTCACAGCAGATTAACCTATAGCCTAGTTAATACAGATGGCAGTGAGGTAAACAGGAAACAAACAGGGAAAGTTAGATTTGAAATTGTTCTTAGTGATTTTTTTTTCAGTTGAAGCTTTTCATTAATGTATTCTTTCTACGAAAATTTATTTTTCAAATTGTTTAGCAAAGAGTTTAGAAATAAGCTCTTTTACTTGAACATTGTCCTCTGATAGTTATGATATATTCCTTTTTATTTCCTGTGCATATGTTTTACATATCTATATACAATTCTGTATCTTGATATTTTCATGTAATACTTGTTGTCTCTGTTGCTGTAGAGTTCTTATACTTGCACGGTTATTGCGGTGTTCAGTTTTACCGTGCTTTAAAGTAATTACTGTGGGCTACTATGGACTGAATTGTGCCTCCCCTCCAAGTCATGTGGAAGGCCTTAAACCCCCATGAGACTGACTGGATTGGACATTGGGCTTTTGAGGGGGCGATTAGGGCTAGATGAGATCTTCAGCTTGGATCCTGATCCTATAGAACTGGTGCCCTCACAGGAAGTGGAAGAGACCCCAGAGCGCTCTCTGCCATGTGAGAGCAGGATGGGAAGGAGGCTGTCTGGAACCCAGGGAGAGAGGTCTCATCAGGACCCACCATGCTGGGCTGTGGTCATAAAAATACCCAGAGAGTGATGGTGGGGGGCGGGGGGTGGTGGTGTGGAGCTGTGATGGGCTGGCGGCCTCTTCTGGGGGAGGGATAGGGTCCTGCCTCTTGATAAGGTTTCAGGTTACACAGGTGTATGCCCTTGTCAGAATATATTAACTAGTACACTGAAGATTGGTGTGTTTCATGCATGTTCAAAAGAGGGGAAAAAAATGTAATACTCAACTTGAGTTAGGAGTTATGTGAGTGCTGAAATATTTAGAGGGAAGAGAAACATTTGCAACTTAGCAATGCATACAATGCATTAAAAAAATTCAGAATGACTGGGTAGCTCAGAAATCACCAGGATTTTGGGGAGAACAAATTTATGTTTGCAGGCAAAATCCAGATCTCAAAGGATCGAGTAGTCAAAGGGAATTGTAAAAATAATGAGTTGAAGCTGTATTACAAGACACTTGACTCTGAAGAGAAAGGGGCAAATAGGACTGGCAGGAGAGAGGCAGATGTCTGGGGAGGAATATTAGTTTTCTTTGTTCATTTGTTTTCTTTTTTTTTTTTAATTAATTTTATTTTTAAACTTTACATAATTGTATTAGTTTTGCCAAATATCTTTAAAAAAAATTAATTTATTTGGTGCTGCTGCTGCTAAGTCACTTCAGTCGTGTCCGATTCTGTGCGACCCCATAGACGGCAGCCCGCCAGGCTCCCCCGTCCCTGAGATTCTCCAGGCAAGAACACCGGAGTGGGTTGCCATTTCCTTCTCTGATGCCTGAAAGTGAAAAGTGAAAGTGAAGTCACTCAGTCGTGTCTGACCCTCAGTGACCCCTTGGACTGCAGCCTTCCAGGCTCCTCTGTCCATGGGATTTTCCAGGCAAGAGTACTGGAGTGGGGTGCCACTGCCTTCTCCGTCATTGGGTCCTAATTGTAACAAGTGGGATCCTTGTTGCGGTGTGTGGACTTAGTTGCCCCATGGCATGTGGAATCTTGGTTCCCTGACCAGGAATCAAACCTGTGTCCCCAGCATTGGGAGGCAGATTCTTAACCACTGGACCACTAGGGAAGCCCCTGTTCATTTGTATTCTGATGGGAGAGATTTGAACGTGTATGTGCTGTGGAGGAAAAGCCTGATGAGAAGGGGAAGGTAAAGGTGAGGGGGTGGAAGTGGATCAGGGATAGGGGAGATCCCTAAGGAGAGGGGCTAGATGGCGTGTTTTAGAGCTCTGGTTCAAAGTTACCTTTGGACAGGAAGAGGTACATCCTTCCTCCACGCTGCCAGGAAGGAGGTAAGAGTGGGTGTGTGGCCGTTGTTAGGGGGATGGAGGAAGCTGAGGGAGTCTGACCTATTGACCTCTCTTTTGTTCCTGTGGAGGTGATGTAATTTACTGAGTGGATGGGAGAGTAAGAAGTGTGAAGACATGGATGAAATTTTTTCTGTGGGCGGAGAGCGAGCCCTAAGAAATGGATGGGCTACGGATTGGGAATGGATTGGGAACTCCGGAAAAATGAATGTCCCCTGATAGGGGACCGTGTGTTTGCGGAGCCCCCAGTCACCACAGCTGGGGCTTTTCATAACACTGATTTCTGGATGGCTGGGGTGTGGGACTAAAGAAGTAGATCCTTTGATTTGATTAGGGGAAGGACAGGCCAGCAAGAAAGTTCAGAGTTTAGGCAAAGGAGTGGCTGCAACATGGGGTGATCGGATCCAAGATGACAGTGCACAAGAGGTAAAGCTTGGGGCATGGTTGGTGGGTCAGGAATGAAATCAGAGAGAGGTGTGGGGAAAAACTGGAGCCCTAAACATACTTCAGATCAACTATGACTTCTTCATTCCTTCAAAAATATTGAACATTTTTCTTCCAAACACTGTTCTCAGTGGTCTGGCTCCTGAGATCAAACAGAGATCAAAACAAAGTCTGTACCCTGGTAGAGCTTCCTCCTAGCAGGGAGGTAGAGAGATAATTTCGGATGGTAAGACAGTGTTAAAGAGAAAAACAAAGATGGGTCAAAGGTCAGCAGGTGACAGTGTGAGCAAGTGAAGTGACTTCTGGGCAGACTTGACACGGAAGGCAGAGCTCTGGCCAGGGCTGGGAATCGGGAGTGAGGCGCGGAGAGGGGCATGTGGCGTCCAGGCTTCGCTGCGGACTTAGGATTTGATTCAGGTGTCCTGGGAAGGAGGACACCACCAGTCAGAAGAGGGACCGTCTGCCTTCTGAGGGTTCATATTGGCTGCTTTTCCAGGAATTGATTGGCAGTGGGAGGCAAGGAATCTGGGGAGCCAGAAGGAGGAGGTCCTGGGCCCCGCAGGCAGCATGTGGAGTTGAAGGTTTGAGTAGCCGCGTGCTTCCTGATGAAGGATCCCGGACTGTGCTCCTTTAAGCAGACGCGCCTGCTCCACAATAGGCATTCTTTTCAGTGGAGAAAGGCCCGACCCTGACCCTGACCCTGACCCTGGCTTATTCCGCACCCTTTCCTGTTTTTGACTCTGCTCCCCGGCAGCTTCATTATTCATTCTCCCCTTTTGTCCTCACCTCATCTTTCAGATCTGATGCACATTGTTGTCTGCTTGGCCAAGACTTCCTCTAGACTTAGGTGGTCAGACCTTTTCGTTGCAGTCTGATTTCAGGCTTCAGAAGACGTCCGTGGAGGCCTAGTATGTAAGACAGGTCAAGTGCAGTGCCCGGCTCCTCACAGCTCTTCTCTGACCCCTAGAGCAATCAATCCTGAGATGCCTCCAAAAAATGCCTGGTGTCCCCTTCACACTGTGGAAAAGCCCTGCCTTGAACCGTGGTGCTGTCTCTTGCACAGGCCCTTCCTGGGTCACCTGGGGTCGTGCTCCCAGCTCAGCTGTGCCTTCTTAATCCTCCGGCACCTCCAGCCAGAGGGAGTCTGGGGACCTCCAGTTACAAAGTAGCGTGCTGAGGGCACTCAGAACTATGAAGCGGGCATGGCATGTCTTCCCAGTATTAGTTTTACTTGCTGGCTGTTACTTGATTTACTAAATTTGCACAGCAGAGATGGATGGAGTTCTAATAATAAGCCATGAATTCTGTCTTGCCTTCTCACCAAATCCTTATATTGACCCTAATTAATAGAATGGTAAATGCCTTTTTATAACAAAAGAGCATAGATATGTTATGATATAGAATATACCATTAGTGGGAACTCTTTAAGAGAAAAAAACACCAGTTTGAGAAATTTAAAGTTTGCCTGGGCTACTTAGGGGCTGGACTTTCAGTCTTGTGAGGATTATTTGGCCCATCTGCTCTGCATTGGGAATACGTTGGTAGACAAGGCTAGAGCTCCCTTTGTATGGTGGTGGATTTTTGTACTATGTTTTTGCTTTTATTTTTAATGGAGCTATCATAATATTTTTGTTTGGTACGGAGTAGGAACTGGTCAAGATAGAGTCTTGGACATTCAGGTTTTTCTGATTGAAGGTAAAAGTATGAGTATTTTCCTCCTCTAGTCAAGTTTCATTTTGACCAATATTGTTAAAGTAAGCATTCAGTTCAGTTCAGTCAGTCAGTTCAGTCGCTCAGTAGTGTCCAACTCTTTGCGACCCCATGAATTGCAGCATGCCAGGCCTCCTTGTCCATCACCAACTCCCGGAGTTCACTCAAACTCATGTCCATTGACTCGGTGATGCCATCCAGCCATCTCATCCTCTGTCATCCCCTTCTCCTCCTGCCCCCAATCCCTCCCAGCATCAGAGTCTTTTCCAATGAGTCAACTCTTCGCGTGAGGTGGCCAAAGTATTGGAGTTTCAGCTTTAGCATCAGTCCTTACAATGAACACCCAGGACTGATCTCCTTCAGAATGGACTGGTTGGATCTCCTTGCAGTCCAAGGGACTCTCAAGAGTCTTCTCCAACACCACACTTCAAAAGCATCAATTCTTTGGTGCTCAGCCTTCTTCACAGTCCAACTCTCACATCCATACATGACCACTGGAAAAACCATAGCCTTGACTAGACAGACCTTTGTTGGCAAAGTAATGTCTCTGCTTTTGAATATGCTATCTAGGTTGGTCATAACTTTCCTTCCAAGGAGTAACTGTCTTTTAATTTCATGGCTGCAGTCACCATCTGCAGTGATTTTGGAGCCCAGAAAAATAAAGTCTGACACTGTTTCCACTGTTTCCCCATCTATTTCCCATGAAGTGATGGGACCAGATGCCATGATCTTCGTTTTCTGAATGTTGAACTTTAAGCCAACTTTTTCACTCTCCTCTTTCACTTTCATCATTGCAGCATTATAAAAAGGATTTGCAAGTGATGGCCTATTAAGGTCAGTACTCAAAACAAGGTCATTTGAGGCCACAAAATAGTTTGGCTCTTTGGATTATTTTAAAAACCAGAATATCGCCTATTTTAAAAGCTGTCATGTTTCTTCTGAGTTGAGGGTGGATCTTTAAGTGTTAAGATGAAAAATTTCTTTCTTTGGATTGTTTGCTGTTAAGAAATTGATTTTGGGCTAGGAATTCTTCATCGTCCTGCCAAATTATCAGGCTAATGAGAACAAAGATTTGGTCTCATGAATGCATCCTGAGCTAAGAGTCAGTTATTGTGCCTGCTATATAACACTTCATAACACTGCATCTTTGATATGACTTGGAGAGCATATTGTCTGATTATCCATACAGGACAGCATCAGGGTTGAACTGGGGGAGACTCCTTGGATGTTCTGTCCCAATATTGTTACCTGTATGTGGCCACCTTAAGTTAATAAAAACAGGAACTCTCGAGTCTGACAGTTCTTAAGTCTGTTTAATCCCATGACATGCCACTTCTATCTGTACAATGGGAATGGCAACAGAGCATCTGTTTATTTAGTGCAAGTAGCTGCACTGAGATGATATAAAGAAAAATTATATATCTGATAATCTACTTGTACCAAGAATTTATACAGAATGCTTATAACTCAGTAATAAAAAGGACAGATAACCCAATTTAAAAATTGGCAAAGCTGAATAGACATTTCTTCAAAGAGGACTTACAAATGGCTAGTAAGCACATAAAAGATGTTCAACATCATTAGTCATGGGGTATGCAGATCACCACAGAAGATAGCCGCCACAGCCACTACCTGACTGTAATCAAAGATAGGTGATGAGAAGGGTTGATAAGAATGTGGAGAAGTTGGAATGTTCGTACATTGCTGGTGGGAATGTATAAAGGGGCAGCCACTTTAGGAAACAGCATGGAAGTTCTTTAAGGGTTAAAATGTGGAATTACCATAGTTACACAGCAATTCCATTCCTAGGTATATACCTCAAAGATATGAAAACACATTCACACAAATACTTGCACATGAGTGTTGATGATGCAATTATTCCTTCCTAACAGTTAAAAAGTAGAGACAACCCAGATGTCCATCAAGTGATGAATAAACAAAATATATCCATGCAATGGAATTTTATTCAGTAATAAAAAAGGAAAAGTGCTGATACATGCTGTAACATGGGTGACTCTCGAAACATCATTGTATATACCTTGATTGCGTTTGTATGAAATGTCCAGGATAGGTCAGTCATAGGGACAGAGAGTAGATTAGTGGGCTGGGGTGATGTATAAGGAGTTTCTTTTCGGGATGATGAAAATGGTCTGAAATGGTTTGTGGTAATGGTTGTACAACTCTGTGAATATACTCAAGTCAGTGAAGAGTGTACTTTTAAAGGGTGAATTGTAGAGTAGGTGAGTTACATCTCAATAAAGCTGTTAAAAAAAGAATAAATGAGGTAATACGTAGGGATATACTTTGAGCTATTTGAGAAGATACTAGTAATATTATAGTTTGACTGTAAGGCTTTTAAATAGTAGCAGGATGACTTAGTTATTTTTCATCACTTGCAGGTCTGTGATTTTAGGCCATGACTCAACTTTATAAGGCCATAACTCAGCAATATAAAATGTTGAAAATGTCGAAGCATAAAATGAAAACTGCTTGGCTTACTATTTTTATTTAATAGGATTTTCTGAATCAGTTAATTGGCAATAAGTAGAATGTGTCATTAAGGAATTAGGTTTTAGAGTCATAAAATTTTAGAGCTGAAAGAAACTTTAGAAGTCGTCTATTTGAGCCACCCTCATATTGTTTTGTAAGTAAGAAAACTTGAGTCCTACAGAAGCTAACTGAGGTATCCGGTCACAGAGTTGAGTAAGTGCTAGAACTGAGTCACTGTTCTTTGTTGATTGTTGTTGTTTAGCCGCTAAGTCATGTCCAACTCTTTTGTGACCCCATGGACTGTAGCTCACCAGGCTCCTCTGTTCCATGGGATTTCCCAGGAAAGAATACTGGACTGGGTTGCCATTTCCTTCTCCAAGGAGTCTTACCAACCCAGGGATCAAACCCATGTCTCCTGCGTTGGCAGTTGGGTTGTTCACCACTGAGCCACCAGGGAAGCCCTCTCTGTTGATGACTGTTGGTTTTAGTGCTATTACAGTATCAATAGCAGCTATTTCAATGCTTTCTTTGGTGACTTCCTTGGTGGTCCAATGTTTAGGACTCCACGCTTCCACTGCAGGGAGCAGGATTTGATCTCTGGTCCTGCAGTCCATGGCAACCAACCCCCACACCCTCCTATACATAAAAAAAGCAAAAGAAAAAAACCATAAATACTTACTATTTATGTGCTTTGCATTGTTGGGTACTTTATGTGTGTTATCCTGGTTAATCTGCCCAACAGTCTGTGCAGATGATTTGTTTCACCTGTGTGTGAGGGTCCTGTTGCTGCTGTAACAAATGAAACAAAAACATAATGGCTTGAAACAGCGCAAATGAATTTTCTTCCAGTTCTAGAGGTCAGAAGCCTGAAATGGGTGTCCCCGAGGGTTCCTAGTGGAGAAGGCGATGTCACCCCACTCCAGTACTCTTGCCTGGAAAATCCCGTGGATGGAGGAGCCTGGTGGCTGCCGTCTATGGGGTTGCACAGAGTCAGACACGACTGAAGTGACTTAGCAGCAGCAGCAGCAGCAGAGGGTTGCTAGGGCTGCTTCCTTCCTGGAGGCTTTAGAGAAGGTCCATGTTCTTGTCTTTTCCATCCTCTAGAGGCTGCCTGCCCTTCTTGGAGCACCTCCTCCTTCCATCTTCAGTATAGGAACAGGTCTTTCAAACACGGTTCTCAGGTTCTGACTCTTCTTCATCCCTCTTCCCTTTCAGACCCATCTCAATTATCCAGGATACTCTCTTTAATTTTAAGGTCAGTTGTTGGGACTTGCGATCTTAGTTCCCCTTGTTATGTAACCTACCATCTTCACAGGTTTCAGGGATTAGGATGTGGAAATCCTTGTGGGGAGGTGTCATCATTCTGCCTCCACAATCTGTTACGTAGGGAGTTTGAGGTTCAGAGAAGTTAGATAGATAGTCCAGGGTCTCAACTCTTGTATATGAAGGAGCTCGAGTTTAACCCAGTCTATTATGTAGCATATCTCTCACAATGACCCAGCCTTTTCCACAAATGCCATTTGATCCTTTTCCACAAATGCCATTAGGGTAAGTAGGATGGTTGACAGTTTTCAAACAGTAAATAGTTATGTCTTCATAAAGCAAAATCCCATTTACTTTAGCAGTATCAAGAAATAGGCTGTATTACTATGAAGCAATTAAAAGTGTGGTAGAGAATTCTATTTATTGATGTGGGAAAGTCTTTATGACTCCTCAAGACTTTCGGTTCATTACCCCGTCTCCCCTCTGCCATTTCTCTGTATTGCTGAGTTCCCTTGGTCGGTCATCAGTCCTTCCTTATCCAGCCTTCTCCCACCCCAGTTCAGTTCCTCACCTGCGGATGCCCACCATTCCTTTGCACTCCTTTGATCTCCTCCTGTCTGGTAAACGCTCAGGACTGAATGAACCCCACTACCTGCCTGGTTTTGCGTTAATGACCCACTTGGCTGCCTCACAATTGGCAGCAGTCTCCCCAGGTGTCTTGTATCTCCCTGCCCACAGCGTCCCTCCTGCGGGCTTCCAGACCTTACCCTCCTGTGTTGCTTGGCATGTCAGCAGTTCTCCATGCAGGGACCTCAGCTGCATAGTGCTTCCTTTTGGGAACCCTCTGCCTTTTTCACACCACCCTTTCCTGGCTTTCCTTTTCCCATTCTGGCTGGTTCTTCTCAGTCTTCTGTGCTGGTTCTTCCACTTCTGCTTCACTTCTCAATGGAGTTCTTCAAGGTTTAGTCCTCTTTTATACTCACCTTGCCCTTTTGATTTAAAAATGATCTATTTGAGTCAGTCTTCCATATTTGTGTTTCTCACCCTCGGCACTAGTGACCTTTGGGGTGGGATGACAGTCTGTTCCAGGGCTGTCTTGTGCATTGTAGAATGTGTAGCAGCATCTCTGGCCTCTACCCTCTAGATGCCAGTACACCTCCCTCTGTCCCCGATGTGACAATCAGAAATGTCTCCACTCATTGCTGAGTGTCTCCTGGGGGATAGAATCACCCCCAGTTGAGAATCACTTATCAAGTCTGAAGTCCCTTCTGAGGATCAAAAGATGATGCATTTTTGGCAGCCTTGTGCATTTTGAATTCTCGTAACAAATTTAACAGAACCAGAATGGACTCTTGTTCTTTCTGTGGATTTCCTGTCCTCTAGCTTTCTTCATTTCAGATCATTTATGACCTTGCAGGGCATTAGAGGTGGTTTGGCTTTTGTTCCGAGTGAACTTGTAAGCCCTCAGAGAGTTTTGGGCTAAGAAATGGTAGGATCTCACTTAGGTCAGATCTTTGTTGAGAGTAGACTGTGAGTTGAAGGGTTGAAGCAGGAAGACTAGTTTAGAAACTACTGTGGTGATCCAGGTGAAAAGATGGTAGGAGCTTGCAAACGGTGGTAGAGGATGTGGTAAGCAGTGGTATCTTCATAATTCTAAAAGGTACATGCACCCTGATATTCAAAGCAGCACTGTTCACAATAGCCAGACAAGGAAGCAACCTAAATGTCCAAAAACAGAGGAATGGATAAAGAAGATGTAGAATATATGTGTGATGGAATATTATTCAGCCATTAAAAAGAATGAGATAACGCCATTTGCAGCAACATGGATGGAACTAGAGATTGTTATACAGAGTGAAGTAAATCAGAAAGAGAAAAAGTCAGAAAGTAAATTATCAGTTGTATGTGGAATCTAGAAAAATGATACAGATAAACGTATTTGCAAAGCAGAAATAGAGATATAGAATAGAGAACAAATTTATGGTTGCCAAGGGAGAAGAGGGGGGTAGGGTGAATTGGGAGACTGGGATTGAAATATACACACTGCTGCTGCTGCTGCTAAGTCGCTTCAGTCGTGTCCGACTCTGTGCGACCCCATAGTCGGCAGCCCACCAGGCTCCCCCGTCCCTGGGATTTTCCTGGCAAGAGTACTGGAGTGGGGTGCCATTGCCTTCTCCAATGCGTGAAAATGAAAAGTGAAAGGGAAGTCGCTCAGTCGTGTCCGACTCTTAGCAACCCCATGGACTGCAGCCTACAAGGCTCCGCCGTCCATGGGATTTTCCAGGCTAGAGTACTGGAGTGGGGTGCCATTGCCTTCTCCATATGCACACTACAATGGCACCCCACTCCAGTACTTTTGCCTGGAAAATCCCATGGATGGAGGAGCATGGTAGGCTGCAGTCCATGGGGTCGCCAAGAGCTGGACACGACTGAGCGACTTCGCTTTCACTTTTCACTTTCACACATTGGAGAAGGAAATGGTAACCCACTCCAGTGTTCTTGCCTGGAAAATCCCAGGGACGGGGGAGCCCGGTGGGCTGCCATCTATGGGGTCACACAGAGTTGGACACGACTGAAGTGACTTAGCATAGCATAGCATAGCATGCATAAAATAGATAACTAATGAGAACCAACTGTATAGCACAGCACAGGGAACTCTACTCAATGGTAGGGTGGTGACCTAGATGGAAAGGAAGCCTAAAAAAGAGGGGATGCGTGTATACATACAGCTGGTTCAGTTTTCTGTATAGCAGAAACTTAACACAAACATTGTAAAGCAACTATACTCCAATAAAAATTAATAAAAAAGAAGTGGTATCTTTGGTTGAAGCCTTAAGTACCAGTAGCCTTCAGAAGAGGAATGCATTGTGTCATCATGAGAATATCTTCATGTGATTTGTTTATCATGTATTTTCTAAGATCTCAAAGGAAGCAGATGTTGGTGGATCAGAGTGAGAAGAGAGTAGCAAGAACCCAGGCACTTACATGTTTACTGTCCTCAGTATGTACCTTAAAATATGCTTAATTCTGAATTCTGTTATAGAGGGTGTGGATGTCTCAGGGCCATCTCTTAAGAGAGTGCAGAGGATACCTGCTCTAGCCGCTCCTGTCCCAACCTTGTGATGTGGTGGAATTTGAATTGAAATGGGTGAGGCCTTGGGATGAAAGGGAATTCCCTGGCTGGATTTTAGCAAAAGGATGGGAGTAGGACTGGAAGAGGGAGGTTAATGATTTATGTGAATGTTTATGCACATCATGTCTTTATCAGGTCCAGCTAGTATCAAGAGCTAAATATGTTTAAAATCACATTTGAGAAAAAGGAATAGAGTGTACTCTTTATTGGATTTGTGGGGAAAAAAAATCATTAACTCAAGAATTGGAGCAATGACAGACTCCCCAAAGAAAAGATCACCAGTTTGAATATATAAAATTTAAGACTTTTTCACAATGAAAAAAAAATAATATAACAGACTGGAGGAAATGCTCATATCATGTGTGACTGAGTGCTAATTATCTGTAATACCTGAAGGATTCTCTCAAACTTAATGAGGAAAAATAATGTCAAGATTTAGTATATTAGTGGACAGAGAATTTTAGCAGATTAATAAGTAATACAGTTAGTGATAAAAATGGGTAATCAAAGAAATGCATTTTAAATCAGCCTTGAGTTATCCCTTCTCATCTCTCAGAAGTACTGAAGTTCAGATAACTCCCTGTTCTAGTGAGGTTTTAAGGGACTGGGGCCATTTGCTTGTTACTGTTTCTTATGCTGTAGCTACTTCCTGCTGCTGCCTTTCCCTCAACATGACGCAGCGATTTCAGACTCCTCTCTTGTCCTCTCTCTGTCTTCTTCCTGAGCTCTTCCCTGGAGAACAAATGTTGGGGGGGGCCTCCCACCCAAGTCAGTGCTGCCGCTGAGCAGCCCTCTGAGTGGCACACAGCACTGCACTGCAGTCTGGGGTGTGTGAGTCACCCCTGCCACTTGCCTGGGGTTTCTTGAGCTTAGGGCTGGGCAGTTGTGCCTCAGAGCCTTGTACACAGTAGTTGTTCAGTAAATGGTGAATGAAAGGATTGAAATTTGATGAATGTTTTAATGGACTGCGGTATGTTTTAGTGGACAGTCGTGTTAGTTCCATCATTCTAATATGGTCACTCTAATTATGAGTATAATTTATGGCGAAATTTTGTAACCAAGTACAAAATGGTATATTTAGCGTGATTTCAGCTGCATTTGAAAGCTTTTATAATATGGGATTACCATGTACACAACAAGCACACATTGCTATATATAAAATAGGTAATCACCAAGGACCTACTTTATAGCACAGGGAGCTCTCTTCAATACTCTGTAATAACTTATATGGGAAAAGAATCTGCAAAAGAATATATATATATATATATAACTGAATCACTTTGCTGTACATGTGAAAGTAACACAACACTGTAAGTCAACTATCCTCCAGTATAAAATAAAAAATTTTTTAAACACTTTAAAAAAGTAGTATACAAAATGAAAATTGAAAGATTTTAAATTGTAGGTAAAATTTAGTTTTTTTTTAATATATAAAGATAACTCTTTGATCTTTATGATAAGATGTATAATTAAAAAAATCAGCTGGCAGACTTGAACTTCTTCCCATCCAAGGCTAAACTCTTTGTCCTGTCCCATTATCTAGTGTATGTATCAGGAAACAACTGGGCCTCCCTGGCCTCCCTGGAATGTGGGCTCAGAAGGATGGCTGCATTTATGTGAATGTGAATTAGGTCTCCAAACATATTTGAACGTTTACTATGCCAGGATGTATACAGCTTGAGAGATATTTTCATTAAAAATTAAAAAAAAAAATTGATTCCTTCTTGTAGGTGTATATATGGTACTTAGTACTTTGCAGTTTATAAATGTATTTGCATTATCAATGACCAGTTTTATAGCTTTTGATGATGTCAGGTATAAATGGCAATTGACTTTTTTTTAACAATTTAAAAAATAATTTTCTTGATTTATTTTTGGCTGTACTGGGTCTTTGTCGCTGTGTGGGCTTTCCTCAAGTTGGAGCAATCAGGGGCTACTCTTTCACTTGTGGTGCACAGGCTTCTTGTTGCGGTGGCTTCTCTTGTTGCAGAGCACAAGCTCTAGGTCACGGGGCCTTTAGTAGTTGCAGCTCCTGGACTCTAGAGCACAGGCTCAGTAGTTGTGGTGCATGGACTTGGTTCCTCCACGGCATACGGAATCTTTCCGGATCAGTGTTTGAACCCATGTCTCTGGCATTGGCAGGAGGATTCTTTACCACGGGACCACCAAGGAAGCCTAGCACTTGACTTCCGTAACAGGTTTTGAATATCTATTAATACCGTCTGCTAGTGCTTGAGATCTCTAGTCTTTCCCATTCTGTTGTTTTCCTCTATTTCTTTGCATTGATCGCTGAGGAAGGCTTTCTTATCTCCTCTTGCTAGTCTTTGGAACTCTGCATTCAGATGCTTATATCTTTTCTTTTCTCCTATGCTTTTTGCTTCTCTTCTTTTCACAGCTATTTGTAAGGCCTCCCCAGACAGCCATTATGCTTTTTTGCATTTCTTTTCCATGGGGACGGTCTTGATCCCTGTCTCCTATACAGTGTCACGAACCTCTTTCCATAGTTCATCAATGTAAAGAAATAGAGGAAAACAACAGAATGGGAAAGGCTAGAGATCTCTTCAAGAAAATTAGAGATACCAAGGGAACATTTCATGCAAAGATGGGCTCGATAAAGGACAGAAATGGTATGGACCTAACAGAAGCAGAAGATATTAAGAAGAGGTGGCAAGAATACACAGAAGAACTGTACAAAAAAGATCTTCATGACCCAGATAATCACGATGATGTGATCACTGACCTAGAGCCAGACATCCTGGAATGTGAAGTCAAGTGGGCCTTAGAAAGCATCACTATGAACAAAGCTAGTGGAGGTGATGGAATTCCAGTTGAGCTGTTTCAAATCCTGAAAGAGGATGCTGTGAAAGTGCTACACTCAATATGCCAGCAAATTTGGAAAACTCAGCAGTGGCCACTGGACTGGAAAAGGTCAGTTTTCATTCCAATCCCAAAGAAAGGCAATGCCAAAGAATGCTCAAACTACTGCACAATTGCACTCATATCACATGCTAGTAAAGTAATGCTCAAAATTCTCCAAGCCAGGCTTCAGCAATATGTGAACCGTGAACTTCCACATGTTCAAGCTGGTTTTAGAAAAGGCAGAGAAACCAGAGACCAAATTGCCAACATCCGCTGGATCATGGAAAAAGCAAGAGAGTTCCAGAAAACCATCTATTTCTGCTTTATTGACTATGCCAAAGCCTTTGACTGTGTGGATCACAATAAACTGTGGAAAATTGTGAAAGAGATGGGAATACCAGACCACCTGACCTGCCTCCTGAGAAATCTGTATGCAGGTCAGGAAGCAACAGTTAAAACTGGACATGGAACAACAGACTGGTTCCAAATAGGAAAAGGAGTATGTCAAGGCTGTATATTGTCACCCTGCTTATTTAACTTATATGCAGAGTACATCATGAGAAACGCTGGACTGGAAGAAGCACAAGTTGGAATCAAGATTGCTGGGAGAAATATCAATAAACTCAGATATGCAGATGACACCACCCTTATGGCAGAAAGTGAAGAGGAACTCAAAAGCCTGTTGATGAAAGTGAAAGTGGAGAGTGAAAAAGTTGGCTTAAAGGTCAACATTCAGAAAACGAAGATCATGGCATCTGGTCCCATCACTTCATGGGAAATAGATGGGAAAACAGTGGAAACAGTGTCAGACTTTATTTTTCTGGGCTCCAAAATCACTGCAGATGGTGACTGCAGCCATGAAATTAAAAGACGCTTACTCCTTGGAAGGAAAGTTATGACCAAACTAGATAGCATATTCAAAAGCAGAGACATTACTTTGCCAACAAAGGTCCGTCTAGTCAAGGCGATGGTTTTTCCAGTGGTCATGTATGGATGTGAGAGTTGGACTGTGAAGAAGGCTGAGCACCGAAGAATTGATGCTTTTGAACTGTGGTGTTGGAGAAGACTCTTGAGAGTCCCTTGGACTGCAAGGAGATCCAACCAGTCCATTCTGAAGGAGATCAGCCCTGGAATTTCTTTGGAAGGAATGATGCTAAAGCTGAAACTCTGGTACTTTGGCCACCTCATGCGAAGAGTTGACTCATTGGGAAAGACTCTGATGCTGGGAGGGATTGGGGGCAGGAGGAGAAGGGGACGACAGAGGATGAGATGGCTGGATGGCATCGCTGACTCGATGGACATTGAGTCTGAGTGAACTTCGGGAGTTGGTGATGGACAGGGAGGCCTGGCGTGCTGTGATTCATGGGGTCACAAAGAGTCGGACATGACTGAGCGACTGAACTGAACTGAGTGCTTGAGATACAGCATGCCTTTAGGGAAGCCCTTGTCTGGCAGGAATAATAGACAGCCATCATCAGTGTGGAGATTATGACAAGGAGACAGGAGAAGTGTAGTTCCGAATCTCCTATTTATTTTTGCATCCTTTCTCATGTGACCCTTTCTGTGATCATCCCTAGATTATAGATTGCAAAATAGATAAGACAAGCTTTATATTATGTTCAGCTCCACCCAACCTGCCACATGGTCTGTCTCAAAATTCATAGCTGTACAACTATGTCTCGTTTTATATTCTGGGTGAAAGTTGATGATTAGAGGAATGAGATGGGCTAAGAGGTCATTACAGTGTTCCAGACAAGAGGTGATGGCTTATATTAGAGCAGAGATAACAGACATGGATGGGAAGGAGTGTATTTGGAACATGTTCCTATGTAGACTTAGTGACAGCTTTGATATGTGGGGGTAGGGAGAACGAGGAATTGTGGATCAGTGCTTCTCAATTCTTAGTGTGAATGTGAATTGCCTGGGGATTTTGTTGAAAGGTAGATCCTGATTCAGCAGATCTGAGGTGGGGACACAGATTTCTGGGTTTCCAGGAGATAAGCAACATTGTTGGTCATGGACCAGTCGTTAAGTGGCAGGGGTGAGTTAACTTAAGTGTCAAGCTCCAGTGACTGGAAGATGATGTGAATATCTCAGATGGGAAACACTGGAGAAAAGAAAGGTTGAGGAGGATCTGGAAGGTGGAGTGAAGTCCTTGTGGAACATTCAGGTTGAAAATTACAGATAGCTGAAAATTTGGAGCTTCAGCATAAGAGAGTGTTAGGCCTAGAGATACAAATTTGGAAATCAGTTACAGTTAAGTAAAGGCACAAGAATGAACATTACCTGCAAGAAAGAGATAAAGGTATTATTAGAAAATGTGCTTATTCTGTTTGCTAGAATTTTAATGTTCCATTTAAGTTACTTTATAAGCCAGCAAGAGGAAAGAAATTGGATAGGTGAGCTTCCTGCATGTGAACCAGCTGTGGGTATAAATTCAGAAGTGGACAAATCTTCTTTGGAAAACCCCTTTAATCCTCTGTTTTGACCGTAGACCAGGTTAACTGTTCCTTGCTGTGCTGCTTCTGTTTAGTTGCTAGGTCATGTCTGACTCTTTGCGACCCCATCGACTGTAGCCCACCAGGCTCCTCTGTCCATGGAATTCTCCAGGCAAGAATACTGGAATGAATAGCCGTTCCTTTCTCCAGGGGATTTTCCCAACCCAGGGATCAAACGCAGGTCTCCTATTTGGCAGGCAGATTCTTTACCACTGAGTGGGAAACACGAAAAGTGGGTAGAGTGCAGTGTGATGAATACAGTGGTGGGGAGGGGTAGCAGGGACCCATGACTCAATGGGAGGACACAGGACAGCTTTCCTGAGAAAGTAGTGTTTAGACTGAGACCAGCAGGCTGAGTGGAGGTGATCATAAAGAGGACAGGAAGGGTATAACAGCAATGACTTGGAGGGGAGAAGGCCCTGCAGGTTGAAGGAGCCTGGTGTGTCTGGACTGCAGAGTGAGAGATGAGGCTGGAGAGGATCCATGACAAGGCCCATTCCCTTGGGACTTGGTCGAGGGAGTGTGGAGGGAGAAAATGATGTATTTTCCAAAGGAAAAAGTGGTTCAAACAATAGTCCTATGCATATGGTTTTATAAGGCTTTTATGGACTGGCCTAGTAATGGAATGACTCATAGAAACATGGTTCCCGTCGGAAAATGTTTTGGGTTTCAAAAATTTAGTTTAACTTGCAAATTTTTTTCACTGTTTGGGAACTACTTGCATAGGCACATACCTAGTGCTGTTTGTTATTTGTGCTCCAACTGCTTTCTCTGGTATTTATCTGTATGGCTACAGTGTTTACTTTACACCCTCTGATAGGAATCAAAAGTATCATTCCACAGATCAAGGAACAGATTTAGAAAATATATGGAAATAAAAATAGAAATCTTATTACAAATTGTTTGGTTTTTGGAGTTTGTCCCTTAAAGTTAAGGATTCCTCTGTAAACTATATTTGTATAGTGTTGTGTATATGACAATATGAAAAATGAAACTGACATGAAAACTGTTATAAACAGAAAGTAAGAGAGATTGGTATGGCTTCTTTATTGAAGTCAGATGGAATGCTTAAGGTAAACAGTACATGGGTAAAATACCTACCTTTTAAAAAATACTTTAATAACCATGAACTTTAGCTTATCATCATCAAAATTATCATCATTATCTTCATTACTGGCTATTGTTATCACTAGAAATACTAGATTTTTTAAAGCAGAAGAGACATGTTAAGTTCACTCCCTTTATAAATTAGAACTACATGAGCTTCATTTTGTTTAATAAGGCAGAACTTTAGGCAGAAACTCCTTCAGATTCCCAGGTCTTCAATTGGCTAAGATAGTAAAGAACCTACCTGCAATGCAGAAGAGCTGGGTTCGCTCCCTGGGTTGGGAGGATCCCCTGGAGAAAGGAATGGTCTCTAATAGGCAAAGTTAATGTTATTTACACCCATCTTGTGAAAATCTTTCTTTCTATATCAGAATGCTTTCAGCTGGTAAAAAACAGGTGACTGAGTTGTAAATGGCTTAAAAAATAAGTAAATTTAATAATCTCATATAAATAGAACTCTGAAAGAAAGATGATTTTGTAGTTGGTTCATGTAGCAGCTAACTGCTATCGTTAGGCTCTTTGGATGTTTCTGTCTTTCTGTTCTGCCATCATGGTTGAGTTAGCCTTTGTCCTCTAGCTAGCTTATCCCTTTCTAGTCTTGAGGTGGCAGGCAGCTATAGCTCCAAGATTTACATCTTCGTATCAAAGTATCCAAGATTGAAACAAGAGGTGCTATAACAAAATGCTATGTAGTGGGTGGCTACATTAATTCGGCTGCTATAACAAAATGCTATGTAGTGGGTGGCTTAAACTACAGACATTGTATGTCTCACAGTTATGGAGTCTGGGAAGTCCAGGATCAAGGTGCCTGAAGACTTGATTCTTCATGAGCTTGCAGACAGCTCTCTGTTTTCTAGTTTCCTCACATGGTGGAGAGGAGAAATAACCTCTCCACCTTGTCTCTTATTTTATGTGGACCATGAAATTAAAAGATGCTTACTCCTTGGAAGGAAAGTTATGACCAACCTAGACAGCATATTAAAAAGCAGAGACATTACTTTGTCAACAAAGGTCTATCTAGTCAAGGCTATGATTTTTCCAAATAGTCATGTATGGACGTGAGAGTTGGATTATAAAGAAAGCTGAGCGCTAAAGAATTGATGCTTTTGAACTATGGTGTTGGAGAAGACTCTTGAGAGTCCCTTGGACTGCAAGGAGATCACACCAGTCCATCCCAAAGGAAATCAGTCCTGAATATTTATTGGAAGGACTGATGCTAAAGCTGAAACTCCAGTGCTTTGGCCACCTGATGAGAGCAGCTGACTCATTGGAAAAGACTCTGATGCTGGGAGGGATTGGGGGCAGGAGGAGAAAGGGACGACAGAGGATGAGATTGTTGGATGGCATCACTGACTCAATAGACATGAGTTTGGGTAAACTCCGGGAGTTGGTGATAGACAGGGAGTCCTGGAGTGCTGTGGTTCTTGGAGTCGCAGAGTCAGACACAACTGAGTGACTGAACTGAACTGAATCTCATTATGGGACTCCATCCTCATAACCTAACGAACGCTAATAGCCTCCAAAGACCTCACCTCCACATACCATTACAGTGGGGATTAAGGCTTTAATATATGGTCTTGGGGGAACATAGACGTTTAGACCTTAGCATCTTTGTTTCTTTTTTGAAAAAAAAATTTTATTGGAGTAAAGTTGCTCCAGTGGTCATGTATGGTTGTGAGAGCTGAACTATAAAGAAGACAGAGCATCAAAGAATTGATGCCATTGAACTGAGGTGCTGAAGAAGACTCCTGAGAGTCCCTTGGGCAACAGGGAGATCAAAGCAGTCAATCTTAAGGGAAATCAACCCTGAATACTCATTGGAAAGATTGGTGCTAAAGCTGAAGCTCCAGTATTTTGGTCACCTGATGTGAACAGACGACTTGCTGGAAAAGACCCTGATGCTGGGAAAAATTGAGGACAGGAGGAGAAGAGGAAGTCAGAGGATGAGATGGCTGGATGGCCTCACCAACTCAATGGACATGAGTTTGAGCAAACTCCAGGAGACAGTGAAGGCCAGGGGAGCCTGGCATGCTGCAGTCCAGGGGATTGCAAAGAGCTGGACACGACTGGGCAGCTAAACAACAGCATAGTTGCTTTACAATGTTGTGTTAGTTTCTGCTGTATAGTAAAGTGAATCAGCTCTATGTTTACATATACCCCCTCTTTTTGGATTTCCTTCCTATTTAAGGAATGACCTTTATTTATTTATTTTTTAATTTATTTTTAATTTGAGGGAAATTGCTTTACAGTATTGTGTTGGTTTCTGCCATACAACAACACGAATCAGCCATAATTACACATATATCACCTCCTCCTTGAGCCTGCCTCCCCTGCCTCCGTCCCACACCTCTGGGTCATCACAGGGCGCCAGGCTGGGCTCCCTGTGTTATGTAGCAACTCCTCACCAGCTATCTATTTTACACGTGGTCATAGCATCTTCCTTACGTCTTTTTCGTTGTTACTGTTAAAATATTTATTTATTTGCTGTGCCCGGTCTTAATTGTGGCACACGGGATTTTTAGTTGCAGCATGTGAACTCTCAGTTGCAGCTGGAGGATCTAGTTCCCTGACCAGAGTTCAAACCCTGGGCCCACCTGCATTGGGAGCGTGGAGTCTTAGCCACTAGATCACCAGGGAAGTCGCTTATGTGTTTTTATCAGAGTGAAAAAAAGTAGCCTCCCAGAAGACTTGACTTCACTAGCCAAATCTACATCCTATATCCCATTTCTAAACCAGTCAGTGGCAGGGGGTACAAAAGTCCTGTGATTGGCTTTGACTACTCAGGATTCATGGTCCACCCCCCGCCTTCCCTGAGAAGAACACAATTAGGATTCTGTTATCCAGGATGGAAAGTGGACTGGGAGGCAGCCCCTCTTGCCCACCATCCCTTCCAAGCCCAGCTTCTCTGCCTGGGCTCTGAATCCATTCCTGCCTCTTGGAGGACCTTATTCTGTTGATCATTTTTTACTCATCTTTATTTCTAGTCTGTATTCTCTTTGTCTTTAAGCTTATTGGAAGAAGGGTCTATGTGTGCTGTCTCCATTTCTTTTCTTCCAGTTTATTCCTTAAATCTCCTGTAACTTGAGTTCTGCTGCTCCCCTAATAGACCCCCCCTCTGACATGATCAGTGCCCACCCATTGCCCAGGACTTTGCCAGCATCATTAACTAGTGTTGGGTGAGACCAGAGCTTCTCCAGATTCTCCAGGTTTAGTGTATTACCAGAATCATTTGGAGGGTGATGGAAGTACAAACCCCTGGTTTCCATCCTGAGTTTCTGAGTCAGTTAAGTCTGAGCTGGGGCTTGTAGAACTGAGCTTACTTAACATCTCTGGTGGTTTTCTGGTAGTCATGTATGGATGTGAGAGTTGGAGTATAAAGAAAGCTGAGTCCCAAAGAATTGATGCTTTTGAACTGTGATGTTGGAGAAGACTCTTGAGAGTCTCTTGGACTGCAAGGAGATCAAACCAGTGCATCCTAAAGGAAATCAGTCCTGAATATTGATTGGAAGGACTGATGCTAAAGCTGAAACTCCAATGCTTTGGCCACCTGATGAGAGCAGCTGACTCATTGGAAAAGACCCTGATGCTGGGAAAGACTAAAGTTGGGAGGAGAATGGGATGACAGAGGATGAGATGGTTGGATGGCATCACCAACTTTATGGACCTGAATTTGAGTAGGCTCTGGGAGTTGGTGATGGCCAGGGAAGCCTGGCGCACTCCTGTTCATGGAGTCACAAAGAGTCGGACATGACTGAGCGACTCAACTGAACTGAACCTCTCTGGGGACATTTGATACGAATTTTACTAACTACTACCTTCTTTCTGAGTTTCAGAACTCAAAATCAGACCTGCAATTCTTATTCCTCCTGTGTTCTCTTTCTCTTTTTAAAGTTGATGAATGGCAGTGTTCTTTTTCTCAAGTAGGAAACCTGAAACTCATTGTAATTCTTTATTCTTCCTTACCCCCATCTACAGTCAATTCATGTTCCACACTCTAAATATCCCTCTGAGCGCATCGTTTTGTCTCCCTCTCTATTGTCTCTGCTTTAGTTTGAGCCATTTCTTTTCACCATGTTGCTATCATGCTCTCCAAAAGTGCTTGTCTAGCTCCAATCTCAGACTTTCTTGTATTTATACTTCATACTTGAGCACAGTGAGTTTTTTTTTAAAAGATGCAAGCCTAATTACATTATTCCTGAGCTCAAAATTCTTTGGCCTCCCACACCTTCTAGATAAAATCCAGACTCCCTCCCATGCAAGCAGAGGGCTTCAAAACCAGGTCTCTGCCTGCCTGTCTAGTGTTTGCTCCTCTTCCTTCTCCACTCTTCCTGGGCTTTAGGACTGAACTGGCCTTGATTCTGAGTTCTCTTGGGCTTTTGGACCTTTGCCTGAAACACTTTTCTCCCTTTAGTGCTTATCTTCTAGAACTTAGCTCAGGGTTACCTCTCCTATCGCCCCACTTCCCTGGTCCCTTTTCTGTCCCTGGAAATTAGATGCTCCTTTTCTGTACAGCCATGAGGTATGTAAATTGTACTCATTTAGCTGTTAAACACACTACTCAGTTCTAGAGGTTTATTTGGTGCTTGTCCTCCTCTAGACTATGATTTCTTTAAGGACAAAGATTGTACTTTTCTTGTTTCTTAATATAGCTTCTAACATCATAATTAATTAATGTTTGTTGAGTGATTGAATGTTAAAGACTTTTCAGTGATAAAAGCTGGTCATAAAACCCAGTCTGGAAAAGTTAGGACCCACTCTGGGGAACACTTTGGAAGGTGACAAAAACACTGTAGACTTCACATCTGGTTGGATTTGTTCAAGATTCTGGAGGAATTGGTATTTCTTGGAGTCTGTGACAGAGTGGGCATGGGAGTTGGTGATGTATTACAGCAGTCACTTCAGTGATGTTGTCATTTTCATTTCTTTTATAACTTGGGTGAAATCTGGAAATAAAATTGCTCTTAAGAGATCTTTAGCATATTCAGAACTCTGCCAGTAAGACAGAAACATGTGGTTCCAAACTTTCCTCATATACCTACGTCTGTATCTGTGTTTACATAGACATATTTGTTTATTTCTTGTTCTTTGAGAAGTTTATGCAAACTTAAAAACAATTTGTGGTCGTCACAAGCTGCCATCTTTGTGATACATAAATTTTATTTCTAAGTTTTAGATGACACCACCCTTATGGCAGAAAGTGAAGAATAACTAAAGAGCCTTTTAATGAAAATGAAAGAGGAGAGTAAAAATGTTGGCTTAAAGCTCAACATTCGGAAAACTAAGATCATGGCATCTGGTCCCATCACTTCGTGATGGGGAAACAGTGGGAACAGTGGCTGACTTTATATTTTTGTGCTCCAAAATCACTGCAGATGGTGATTGCAGCAATGAAATTAAAAGACACTTCCTCCTTGGAAGGAAAGTTATGACCAACCTAGACAACATATTACAAAGCAGAGACATTACTTTGCCAACAAAGGTGTGTCTAGTCAAGGCTATGGTTTTTCCAGTGGTCATGTATGGATGGGAGAGTTGGACTGTAAAGAAAGCTGAGCGCCGAAGAATTTATGCTTTTGATCCGTGGTGTTGAAGAAGACTCTTGAGAGTCCCTTGGACTGCAAGGAGATCCAACCAGTCCATCCTAAAGGAGATCAGTCCTGGGTGTTCATTGGAAGGCCTGATATTGAAGCTGAAACTCTAATACTTTGGACACCTGATGCGAAGAGCCGACTCACTTGAAAAGACCCTGATGCTGGGAAAGATTGAGGGCAGGAGGAGAAGGGCATGACAGAGGATGAGGTGGTTGGATGGCATCACCGACTCAATGGACATGGGTTTGGGTAGACTCCAGGAGTTCTTGATGGACAGGGAGGCCTGGTGTGCTGCAGTTCACGGGGTCAGAAAAAGTCGGACATGACTGAGCAACTGAACTGAACTGAAGTTTTAGAAATTGAATATTTAATTGACCATAAATGTATTATGGTTTTCATTTGTATTTCCCTAGTGACAAATGGAGAAGGAAATGGCAACCCACTCCAATGTTCTTGCCTGGAGAATCCCAGGGACGGGAGCCTGGTGGGCTGCCGTCTCTGGGGTTGCACAGAGTCGGACACGACTGAAGTGACTTAGCAGCAGCAGCAGTGACAGATGACATTGAGCATGTTCTCATGTGTTTGTTAGCCATTTGTAAATCTTCTTTGGAGAAGTGCCTATTCCAATCCTTTGCTAATTTAAAATTTTTTAATTATGAAAATAATTTGGATTATATAATTGTTTACCTTCTTATTAAAGATTTACAAGTTCATTATAACTGATACAAGTCCCTCTTCAGGTATGTGATATATGATTATTTACTCCTGTCTGTGTTTCTCCCCCCACTTTCTTTATAGTATCATTTGCAGCACAAAAGTTTTTAATTTAGATGTGTCCCAGTTAATCTGTTTTTTCTTTTGTCACTTGTACTTATGGTATCATATTTAACAAACCATTGCCTAATCCAAGACCATAAAGAATTACTGCTCTTTTGTCTTCTCAGAGTTTTGTAATTTTAGCACTTAATTTGAAGTCTCAGATTCATTTCTAATTAATTTTTATGCAAGAAAATGTCCAACATTGTTATTATTTTTTGCATGTGGATATTCAGTCGTCCCTACACCATTTGTTGAAGAGGCTGTACTTTGCCATTGTTTTGGATGGCACAGTTTGTCAAACTAGATTATAAACGTAGGAGTTTATTTCTGAATTCTTGATTCTCTTCCATTGTTTTACATACTTGTCTTTGTGTCAGTACTGTACTGTATTGATCACTGTAACTATATAGTAAGTTTTGAAATTGGGAAATGTGAATCTTCCAACTCTGTTCTCCTTTTTCTAAGCCTGTTTGGCTATTCTGAGTTCTTTGCATATCTGAATTAGTTTTAGGATCAATTTTTCCTTAAATAGCTGCAGAAAAAGGCAGCTTGGATCATAGTAGTAATTGTGCTGAATATATAAATGAATCCGGAGTATTGACATCCAAACAATATTAATTCTTGATAACCCATGAATATAGCATGTTTTATCTATAATTTCTTCCAACAATGTTTTGTAGTTTCCAGTGAGCGAGTCTTATACTATCTTTGTTAAATATATGCCTTCTGAGTACTTTATTCTTTTTGAAGTGATTGTAAATGCAGCTGTTTTCTTAATTTCATTCTTTCACTTTTGATTTGGTCATTGCTGTTGTATGCAAATAGATCGAATTTTATTTTATTCTTGGATGCTGCAACCTTGCTGAACCTGGTGACTTGTGTTTAATTTTTTTTACTAGATTCCTTAGAATTTTCTGCAAAATCATATTATCTCTGAATTGTTGTTGTTTAGTTGCTCAGTTGTGTCTGACTCTTTGCCACCCAACAGACTGCAGCACGCCAGGCTTCCCTGTCCTTCACCAACTCCTGGAGCTTGCTCAAACTCATGTCCATTGATTCAGTGATGCCATCCAACCATCTCATCCTCTGTCGTCCCCTTCTTCTCCCACCTTCAGTCTTTCCCAGCATTAGGGTCTTTTCCAATGAGTCAGTTCTTCGCATCGGGTAGCCAAAGCATTGGAGTTTCAGCTTCAGCATTAGTCCTTCCAATGAATATTCAGGACTAATTTCCTGTAGAATTGAATGGTTTGATCTCCTTGCAGTCCAAGGGACTCTCAATAAGTCTTCTCCAACACTACAGTTCAAAAGCATCAATTCTTTGGCAGTCAGCTTTCTTTATAGTCCAACTCTCACATCTGTATATGACTACTGGAAAAACCATAGCTTTGACTAGACGGACCTTTGTCGGAAAAGTAATGTCTCTGTTTTTTAGGTTGTCTCGGTTGCTGTCTAGGTTGGTCATAGCTTTTCTTCCAAGGAGCAAGCATCTTTTAATTTTATGGCTTCAGTCACCATCCGCAGTGATTTTGGAGCCCAAGAAAATAAAGTCTCTCACCGTTTCCATTGTTTCCCCATCTGTTTGTCATGAAGAGATAGGACTGGATGCCATGATCTTAGTTTTTTGAATGTTGAGTTTTAAGCCAGCTTTTTCTATGAATAGGGACAGTTATACTTATTCCTTTCCAACTCTGGGTGCTGAGGTTTTTTTTTTTCTTACCTAATTGTATTGGTTAGAACCTGGCGTGAAATGTTGAGTAGAAATGGTAAGAAATAGGACTTTATTTTCTTATTCCTAGTTTTAGGAGGGATACATTCAGTGTTTTTCTATTCCTGATTTGTTGAATGCTTTTTATGACAAGAGGGTATTGGATTTGGGGAAATACCCTTTCTGTCTGTCGATATGATCATGTGGTTTTTATTTTTTATTTGTATGGTTGATATAGTGATTTTTTGTGTGTGTGGTTTGAGCTAACCTTGCATTCTTAGGGTAAATCCCACTTGGTTGTCTTCTATAATACTTCTGTATATTGCTGGATTTTAGTTTGCTAATATTTTGTTGAAGATTTTTGCCTCTGTAGCCATAAAAAATATTGGTAGTTATTGCATGATATCTTTTTCTAGTTTTGGTTATCAGAGTACTGCTGGCCTCATAGAAGTGTTATCTCCTTTTTTTTTTGAGGGGGGGAGAATTTGTCAATGATTGGTATTAATTCTCATTTAAATGTTTGGTAGAATTCACCTGTGAAGCCTTCTGAGTTAGAAGTGTTTTTAATCACCAATTCAGTCTCTTTACTTGTTTTAAGTTTATTCAGAGATTCTGTTTTTCCTTCAGTAAGTTTTAGTTTTTTGTGTTTTTCTAGGAATTTGTTCTTTCCTTCTAAATTATCCAATTTGTTGGTTTACAGTTGTTCATAGTATTCCTATGCAATATGTTTTATTTCTGTATGGCTAATAGTAATGTCTTTTTGTTCATTTCTTATTCTGGTAATTTGTGTCTTCTGCTATTTTTATCTTGATCACTATAACTAAACGTGGGAGACCCAGGTTTGATCTCTGGGTTGTGAAGATCCCCTGGAGAAGGGGATGGCTTCCCACTCCAGTATTCTTGCCTGGAGAATTCCATGGATAGAGGATCCTGGTGGGCTGTAGTCTATGGGATCACAAAGAGTCAGAAATGACTGGCAACTAACACTTTCAAAACTAAAAGGGTGTTAACTTTGGGGATCTTTCCAAAGAAACAGCTTTCGTTTTCATTGATTTTCTATCTTTTTTCTAGTCTCTATTTCATCTATTGGCACTTGAATCTATATTATATCCTTCCTCCTGTTTGCTTAAGTTTAGATTGTTTTTTTTTCTTGGCTCTTAAGATGAAAGATAGGTTATTAATTTAAGATCATTCTTCTTTTCTAATATCAGCATTTACAACTATAAAATTTCTCTAAGCACTGCTTTCTTTATCTATCAGATCAGATCGGTCTCTCAGTCGTGTCCGACTCTTTGCGATCCCATGAATCGCAGCACGCCAGGCCTCCCTGTCCATCACCAACTCCCGGAGTTCACTCAGACTCACGTCCATCGAGTCAGTGATGCAATCCAGCCATCTCATCCTCTGTCGTCCCCTTCTCCTCTTGACCCCAATCCCTCCCAGCATCAGAGTCTTTTCCAGTGAGTCAACTCTTCCGATGAGGTGGCCAAAGTACCGGAGTTTCAGCTTTAGCATCATTCCTTCCAAAGAACACCCAGGACTGATCTCCTTCAGAAGGGACTGGTTGGATCTCCTTGCAGTCCAAGGGACTCTCAAGAGTCTTCTCCAACACCACAGTTCAAAAGCATCAATTCTTCGGCGCTCAGCCTTCTTCACAGTCCAACTCTCACATCCCTACATGACCACAGGAAAAACGATAGCTTTGACTAGACGAACCTTTGTTGGCAAAGTAATGTCTCTGCTTTTGAATATGCTCTCTAGGTTGGTCATAACTTTCCTTCCAAGGAGTAAGCGTCTTTTAATTTCATGGCTGCAGTCACCATCTGCAGTGATTTTGGAGCCCAGAAAAATAAAGTCTGACACTGTTTCCGCTGTTTCCCCATCTATTTCCCATGAAGTGATGGGACCGGATGCCATGATCTTCGTTTTCTGAATGTTGAGCTTTAAGCCAACTTTTTCACTCTCCACTTTCACTTTCATCAAGAGGCTTTTGAGTTCCTCTTCACTTTCTGCCATAAGGGTGGTGTCATCTGCATATCTGAGGTGATTGATATTTCTCCTGGCAATCTTGATTCCAGCTTGTGTTTCTTCCAGTCCAGCGTTTCTCATGATGTACTCTGCATATAAGTTAAATAAACAGGGTGACAATATACAACCTTGACGAACTCCTTTTCCTATTTGGAACCAGTCTGTTGTTCCATGTCCAGTTTTAGCTGTTGCTTCCTGACCTGCATACAAATTTCTCAAGAGGTAGATCAGGTGGTCTGGTATTCCCATCTCTTTCAGAATTTTCCAGTTTATTGTGATCCACACAGTCAAAGGCTTTGGCATAGTCAATAAAGCAGAAATAGATGTTTTTCTGGAACTCTCTTGCTTTTTCCATGATTCAGCGGATGTTGGCAATTTGGTCTCTGGTTCCTCTGCCTTTTCTAAAATCAGCTTGAACATCAGGAAGTTCACGGTTCACATATTGCTGAAGCCTGGGTTTATCTATACCCCATGAATTTTGGTATGTTGTATTTTAACTTTCATTCATCTCAGGGTGTTTTCTAATTTCCTTTATGATTTCTTCTTTGGTTCATTGGTTATTTACCAGTATATTGTTTTATTTCCATGTATTTGTGAATTTCCAGAATTTCCTTCTGTTACTGATTTCTGATACGCATTCCATTGTGGTCATAGAACATTCTTGACGTGATATTAATCACTTTAAATTATGAGGGCTGTTCATGGTCTAGAGTATGGTCTGTTTTAGAGAATGTTTAATGTACACTTGATTGGAATGTATACTGTGTTGTTGGGTGAAGTGTACAGAGATCTGGCAGGTCTAGTTGGCTTATAGTTTTATTCCAATCTTCTATTTCTCTATTGATTTTCTTCCTGGTTGTTCTATCCAGTATTGAAATGGGATAAAGAAATCTCTCATTATAATTTTTGAATTGTTTATTCTTTCAGTTCTTCTTTGCTATTGTTGTGGTTTTAAAGTCTGTTTTGTCTGATTCTCCTATGGTTGCTGTTTGCATAGTGTGTTACTATGTATCTTTCTACTTTCATCAAACCTAAAATGTGTCTCCTATAAACAACATATGGTGCAATTTTTAAATGCAATGAGATAATCTCCAACTTTTGGTTGGATTGTTTAACCTGTTCACATTTAATATTATTGATATGGTTTGATTTAAACCTGCCATTTTGCTTTTTGTTTTCCATAGGTCTTATGCCTTTCTTTGTTCTTTTTTTTTTTTTTAATTTTATTTTATTTTTAAACTTTACATAATTGTATTAGTTCTGCCAAACATCAAAATAAATCCGCCACAGGCACACATGTGTTCCCCATCCTGAACCCTCCTCCCTCCTCCCTCCCCATACCACCCCTCTGGGTCGTCCCAGTGCACTAGCCCCAAGCATCCAGTATCGTGCATCGAACCTGGACTGGCATCTCGTTTCTTACGTGATATTTTACATGTTTCAATGTCATTCTCCCAAATCTTCCCACCCTCTCCCTCTCCCACAGAGTCCATAGGACCGTTCTATACATCAGTGTCTCTTTTGCTGTCTCGTACACCGGGTTATTGTTACCATCTTTCTAAATTCCATATATATGCGTTAGTATACTGTATTTATGTTTTTCCTTCTGGCTTACTTCACTCTGTATAATAGGCTCCAGTTTCATCCACCTCATTAGAACTGATTCAAATGTATTCTTTTTAATGGCTGAGTAATACTCCATTGTGTATATGTACCACAGCTTTCTTATCCATTCATCTGCTGATGGACATCTAGGTTGCTTCCATGTCCTGGCTATTATAAACAGTGCTGCGATGAACATTGGGGTACACGTGTCTCTTTCCCTTCTGGTTTCCTCAGTGTGTATGCCCAGCAGTGGGATTGCTGGATCATAAGGTAGTTCTATTTCCAGTTTTTTAAGGAATCTCCACACTGTTCTCCATAGTGGCTGTACTAGTTTGCATTCCCACCAACAGTGTAAGAGGGTTCCCTTTTCTCCACACCCTCTCCAGCATTTATTATTTGTAGACTTTTGGATCACAGCCATTCTGACTGGTGTGAAATGGTACCTCATAGTGGTTTTGATTTGCATTTCTCTGATAATGAGTGATGTTGAGCATCTTTTCATGTGTTTGTTAGCCATCTGTATGTCTTCTTTGGAGAAATGTCTGTTTAGTTCTTTGGCCCATTTTTTGATTGGGTCATTTATTTTTCTGGAGTTGAGCTGTAGGAGTTGCTTGTATATTTTTGAGATTAGTTGTTTGTCAGTTGCTTCATTTGCTATTATTTTCTCCCATTCTGAAGGCTGTCTTTTCACCTTGCTAATAGTTTCCTTTGATGTGCAGAAGCTTTTAAGTTTAATTAGGTCCCATTTGTTTATTTTTGCTTTTATTTCCAATATTCTGGGAGGTGGGTCATAGAGGATCCTGCTGTGATGTATGTCAGAGAGTGTTTTGCCTATGTTCTCCTCTAGGAGTTTTATAGTTTCTGGTCTTACGTTTAGATCTTTAATCCATTTTGAGTTCATTTTTGTGTATGGTGTTAGAAAGTGGTCTAGTTTCATTCTTTTACAAGTGGTTGACCAGATTTCCCAGCACCACTTGTTAAACAGATTGTCTTTAATCCATTGTATATTCTTGCCTCCTTTATCAAAGATAAGGTGTCCATATGTGCGTGGATTTATCTCTGGGCTTTCTATTTTATTCCATTGATCTATATTTCTGTCTTTGTGCCAGTACCATACTGTCTTGATAACTGTGGCGTTGTAGTAGAGCCTGAAGTCAGGTAGGTTGATTCCTCCAGTTCCATTCTTCTTTCTCAAGATAGCTTTGGCTATTCGAGGTTTTTTGTACTTCCATACAAATTGTGAAATTATTTGTTCTAGCTCTGTGAAGAATACCGTTTTTAAATAAGCGAATCTCTTCCAGTGTGGTGTCTTAGCTCCTTTAATAATTTTAAAATTAAACATTTTGAATTATTTCATTAGTGTTTGTTCTAGGACTTTCTATACAGATCTTAAAAGAATCTACTTCTGATATTTACCTAGTTTCAGCAAAAGACATTTCAGTATAGCTGTTTCTTTCCCCCCTCTTTTGCTACTCTTGTTATTCATATTATGTCTGTATATTTTAGAAACCCAACAACATATTGTTATAATTTTTACTTTATATAAATCTTTAAAAAAAAACTTAAGTCTTTTAAAGCAGCTAAGAGAAGTAAGGAGAATAGGTACATATTTATGGAGTTACAATAATTTTTCTATTTTTCATTTGCTTCATGTATTCTGTGGATTTAAGTTACCATCTGGTGTTATTTCCTTCTCTAATGCAGCTTTGCTCTCATCTCTGCTTCTTTTTTTTTTATCAAATATATAAAACTTTATATCTTATTAGCCCAACAATACAATTGTATACTTATTGTTTTATTGAGTTGCTCTTTAAATCAGTTAAGAGAAGGGAAGGAAATGTATAGTTATAGTTTTACATAATTACCTTTATTGGCAGTCTTGTTTTTTGTGTGGATTCAAATTACCATTTGGTGTCATTTGCTTTCAGCCTGAAGAATTCTCCAGTATTTCTTATAAAATAGATCTTCTAGCAACACATTCTCTCAGTTTTTGTTTTTCTGGGAATGTGTTGCTTTCACCTTCATAGATGAGAGAGAGTTTTGTTAGACATAAGATCTTAATTCACAGTGTTTTATCTTCAGCACTTTGAATACTCAGTCCTACTGCCTTCTAGTTTCTTCTGCTTCTGATGATAAGTCAGTCAGCTGTTAGTCTTATTGGTATCCCTTTTATGTGATGAGTCATTTTTCTCTTGCTAATTTCAAGATTTTTTTCTTTTTTCTTAACACTTTGATTATATTTTGTCTGGGTGTATATCTCTTTATATTTATCTGGTTTGGAGTTTGTTGAACTTCTTAATGTATAGATTACTAATGTTTTCATCAAATTTGGGAAGATTTCAGCCTTTATTTAAATCTTTTTTCTGCCCCTTTCTCTTTTTCTGTGATGGTCTGTTCACTCCTTTCATTTTTTTCGGTCCATCCTTCAAATTGTACAATATCTATTGACTCATGTATGCTGTTGAGTTCCTACAGTGAATTTTCCACTTCAGTTATTGTACTTCTTCAGTTATTGTACAATTTCAGATTTTCTATTTGGCTCTTTTTTTATCATTTTTATATCTTTATTGATATTCATTGTACTTTCTTTTAATTCTTTTTACATGATTTCCTTTAGTTCTATGTGAAACTGAAAGTTGCTCAGTGGTGTCCAACTCTTTGCGACCCCATGGACTATACAGTCCATGAAATTTTCTAGGCCAGAATACTGGAATGGGTAACCTTTCCCTTCTCCAGGGGATCTTTCCAACCCAGGGATCGAACTCAGGTCTCCTGCATTGCAGGCAGACTCTTTACCAGCTGAGCCACAAGGGAAGCCCAGAAGTACTGGAGTGGGTGGCTTAGCCTTTTCCAGCACATCTTCCCAACCCAGAAATCAAATGGGGTCTCCTGCATTGCAGGCGGATTCTTTACCAACTGAGTTATCAGGGAAGCCCAACTTATTATAATAGCTGATTTGAAGTCTGTATCTGTTAAGTCTAACATCTAGCCCCTTTAAAATCAATTTATATTGCCTGTCTTCTTTCCTGCAAATGGGTTTTCTGTTTCTTTGCACATTTTGCCATATTTGTTGAAAACTGGAAAATTTAAATAACACATAGCAACTCTGTGGACTTATCACCTTGGAGCTGGGGGTTAATGTTGTTTGCTTAGTTATTTATGTATTTTTTACTGACTTGGCTGAACTGACAACGTGAAGGTATTTCCCTCAGTGGACAGCATTGGATGCCTGTACTCAAATTTATTTTCTTGTTTTTTTCTTTTACCTTCACTACTTAAGGGTCACCCCTTGGTTAATATAAACCACTTGTTGTTTTAAAGCTGTGCTTATACCCTCATAGCCAGTTAGACTTTTACTCATTACCATTAGATGTGTGTGTTGCGAATGCTATCCTAGTTGAAAGAATTTAGGTATTACAGTTCATAAAGGAAAGACAGGACAAATTCTTGCAGTTTTTCTTTGACTTAATGGTTTTTAAGATATGTAATTGGTTCTCTATCATTTCTTGAAAGTGACCAATTTTTTTAAAAAAATCATAAATTCTTAGAATTAAACATATTTGATGAGTTTTAATCCATCTCAATTATTGTCATTAATGAAGCTCAAATTATTCCATCTTTGCCCAGTGGAAGCCTTTTGAAATTGGCTCCTGAGTCCCAGAATTAGCCATTTCTCTAAGAAGCTCTGGTCTCTTAAGGAATGCTCAGTGATGCTGGTTTGGTCTTTATAGGCCTTTTCGGTCATCAGAGCTCAGAAATATACGCACATATTTAAGATACAATAAAATACCTCACATGTTCATATTGATGCTTCCAATAAAACTCTAGACTACAGTGCAATTGAATCTTCCTTTTACATCTCCTTTTGTCTATGCCAAGAATCCTGGTTTTGAAAGATTTAAGTAATTATAGAATTAGAAAATCCCATAATCACTCATTTTTATCCCATATTACACATGCAGCAATCTCAGAATGACAACAGTAATACTACTGAAAACATGATTATTGAAAACATTAAAAAAACACATTTTTTATGTTCTGTCACCATCTTTATAGCACTTAGGACTGACAATGTCTTCTGAGACATTGTTTGTTTAGCAAAATGAAATGTTTGCCAAGTAGCACTTTAGAACACTTTATCTTTCTCAGACTTCCTGTTAGAACGGTGATGAAAAAGAGAAGGAAGACATAACCTTGTTCCTTAAAACCTGGGTTGTTGGGTTATCTGGTATCATTCTGGTATAGAAAGATGTGGCCCTAAAATCTGAGATTTTATTCTTCTTTAAAGGTACTGTTAATGATTTGACTGCATGCTTCCTGAGATGAAACTTTCATTTTCTACTTTTATCAGGGAGTAGCTTCCATGGGGTGGAGGTGCTTGACACTTCTGATGGTCTCTTACCTAGTGTATTTGGTTGTGCAGAGAAATGCAAGTAGCAGGAGATATAGCTGTCTATGCTATCATAGCTTTTGTGAGTGCACGATAGATAGATGATAGGTAGATAGACTGATAGACAGATGATAGATACACAATAGAAATAAAGAGAGAAAGAAAGAAAGGGCTTTCCTGGTGGTTGAGTGGTTAAGAATTTGCCTGCCAGTGCAGGTAACACAGGTTCGATTACTGGTCCAGGAAGAGGCCACATGCCACAACTAGAGTTCGCATGCTGGCACTGAATGGCCTCACATTCTGCATCTAAGACCCAGCACAGCCAATAAATAGAAAGAAAGATGGATAGGGAGAAAGAGATTTTATGTTAAGGAACTGGCTCACATGATTGTGGGAGCTAGCAAGTGTGATACTTGTAGAGTAGGCCAACAGGCAGAAATTTTAGGTAAAAGTTGATGATGTAACCTTGAGTCAGAATTTGCAGGGCAGTTCAGCAGACTGGAAACTCAGGCAAGGTTTCTTTGTTGGTCTTGAGACAGAATTAATTGCTTCTTCCTTGGGAAAGTTCAGTCTTTACTATTAAGGCCTTAAACTGTTTGGATGAGGTCCCCCATATTATGGAGAATAATCTGTTTGAAGTTAGCTGGTTGTAATTGTTAATCACATCCACAGGACCTTCACTGCAACATGTAGACTAGTGTTAGATCAAACTAGCCAAGTTGACACATAAAGTTAACCACCACAGTTGGGTTAACCATTTATTACCCAAACTGAAGATTCTTTCTGAAAATAAGTACTAAAAAATAATGAAATAATATGATTTTATTTGTTGATTGACAGATTATTTTTATTTGAGCTATGGTTTTTCCAGTGGTCGTGTATGGATGTGAGAGTTGGACTGTGAAGAAAGCTGAGTGCCAAAGAATTGATGCTTTTGAACTGTGGTGTTGGGGAAGACTCTTGAGAGTCCCTTGGACTGCAAGGAGATCCAACCAGTCCATTCTGAACGAGATCAGTCCTGGGTGTTCTTTGGAAGGAATGATGCTAAAGCTGAAACTCCAGTACTTTGGCCACCTCATTCGAAGAGTTGACTCATTGGAAAAGACTCTGACGCTGGGAGGGATTGGGGTCAAGAGGAGAAGGGGACGACAGAGGATGAGATGGCTGGATGGCATCACTGACTCGATGGACGTGAGTCTGAGTGAACTCCGGGAGTTGGTGATGGACAGGGAGGCCTGGCGTGCTGCGATTCTTGGGGTCACAAAGAGTTGGACATGACTGAGTGACTGAACTGAACTGACTGAAGAAGTTATTTTAAAATAAATTTATTTCTGAAAAATATTAACATATTTCCATGTTAATATAAAAAACCCAAATCATTGAGACAAATATCAAAGCAAAACAAAACTGTTTCATGCTGAATTTTTTCCACTTTAAAAAGAACATAAATAGAATTCTCAGTAAAAGTTCATATGCATTATTTAGTTTCTTCATCGTAATTTGTTTGTAGTCCTGGGTCTCTGTATTTTTCTGAAAGAAATGTAGTTTTGAAACATGGTTGTATTATTTTTGTTTCCTAAAATTGTAGTCTTCACAGTTTCATTTTTGATTACCAAGCTTGAAATTGTTTATTTTTTCAATAGTTATTACTTGCTGTAAATCATAAATTTTTAACTTTGAGAGTATAACATCTGTGTAGGTACTAAGGTACCTGGTAAGTTAAAGCAAATTCTACTTAATTGGGGTCATTGTAAATTATTTTTTTAAATAGTTTAACATGAAAATATTCTAGCCCGTATATTTTCATAGGCACAGTCTTTTTTTACTCTATTTAGAGTACCTTTATTCAATGAAATTTTTACAAGAGAAAACTTGTCAGATAAGTTGTATCTGACAAAAAAGTTAGAAATCTTTTTTGAACATTTTACCAAATTTAGATGCTGCTGTTAATAGATTGTCAGCATTTGAAATCCATTTTATCCTGGTACAAAATATAAACATATCTAAGTAAAAAGCCCTGGTTCTCTGTGTAGATTAAATCTGAATTAAAGATTTCCAACTAACTGAACAAAATGAAGCCAATATTTATTTTTAAAATTTTTAGTGGAGTATAGATGCTTTTCTGTATTGTTAGTTTCTACTGTACAGCAAAGTAAACCAGCCACACATGTACATATATCCCCTATCTTTTGAATTTCCTTCCCATTTAGGTCACCACAGAGCATTGAGTAGAGTTCCCTGTGCTATACAGTAGGTTCTCATTAGTTATTTTATACATAGTAGCGTATATAAACATCAATCCTGATTTCCCAATTCACTCCACCCCCCTTCCCTCTTGTCCATATGTTTATTATGAAGCCAATATTTAAAGTGCTCAACTGAAAAAAATTCCACGCTATTGATGATTTTACTGAGTTTTAAAAACCTTAAAGATTGGTTTTTAAAACTCAGTAAAATCATCAATAGCGTGGAATTTTTTTCAGTTGAGCACTTTAAATATTGGCTTCATAATAAAATCTGGGAGTTGGTGATGGACAAGAAAACCTGGCGTGCTGTAGTCTAGGGGGCTACAAAGAATCGGACTTGACTAAGCAACTGAACTGATAGCAAAAAGAGAAAATATGTACTGCCACGTTGGAGTAGTTTTTATTCAACATCATATTTGTCAAAAAATATTCTAGTTCACTTTCTTTAACTGTGTGTGTGTGTGTATATATAAATATTTGTCAGTGTTGTTTGGTAGACTGTCTTTGGTGAATGTAATTGTGGGATGTGTTTGCATCTACTTAAACGTCATATATTGCCATTTACATGGTATGGTTGTGAATTAGGTGTTAATCACAACCATATTCAAGCTAGTTTCTGTTCTGTGCTTTATAAATTAATAAGAACATTGATTTTTACTCTGTGATAGTGTGCTCAACCAAAGTTTGTGTTATCACTGTAAAATCAAATACAGTGTCTGCTCATTATTTACGATTTCCATTTTGTGAATTCTCCCTGCTCACAAAAAAATTAATTGAAACCCTCAAAGCAGTATTCTTGGCCCTTTTCTGGTTATTTAGGGCCATAGTAACGTGGCACCCCACTCCAGTACTCTTGCCTGGAAAATCCCATGGATGGAGGAGCCTGGTAGGCTGCAGTCCATGGGGGTCGCTAAGAGTCAGACACGACTGAGCGACTTCATTTTCACTTTTCACTTTTCATGCATTGGAGAAGGAAATGGCAACCCACTCCAGTATTCTTGCCTGAAGAATCCCAGGGACGGGGGAGCCTGGTGGGCTGCATCTCTGGGGTCACACAGAGTTGGACACAACTGAAGTGACTTAGCAGCAACAGAAAATTTGAGTTGCTCAACCTACTTGTTCCCAGCTCAGGTAAAGCAAAGGTTTCTTTCAGCTCTCACACTCTCACAGTATACACCTTTCAGGGTGCCATTTTTTTCTTTTCTTTTTTGGTAATTTCACTGTTTACAGTAGCTCCAAGGCATACTGTTGAAGTGCTATATACAGTGTTCCTAAGTGCGAGAAGGCTACTATGTGATGTATTTTACAGAGAAAATACATGTCTTGCTATGCTATGCTAAGTCACTTCAGTCGTGTCCGACTCTGTGCGACCCCATAGACGGCAGCCCACCAGGCTCCCCCGTCCCTGGGATTCTCCAGGCAAGAACACTGGAGTGGGTTGCCATTTCCTTCTCCAATGTGTGAAAGTGAAAAGTGAAAGTGAAGTCGCTCACTAGCGTCCGACTCTTAGCGGCCCCATTGATTGCAGCCTAACAGGCTCCTCCGTCCATGGGATTTTCCAAGCAAGAGTACTGGAGTGGGGTGCCATTGCCTTCTCCGATACATGTCTTAAATAAGCTTTATTCAGGCATGAGTTAGTGCTATGGACTCTGAGTTCAGTGTTAATGAATCAATAATATATATTAAATATAGTGTCTTTATATAGAAACATGTAAAACACAAGGTTTTGTTGATTAATTGATGAAACTGTTGTAGCCAGAGGCTCACAGGAACCTAACTCTGTGTTTCCTCTAAGAGCAGTAGTTTGGTGTTTGCTAGTTAAAGTTCAAAAGCATCAATTCTTCGGCACTCATCTTTCTTCACAGTCCAACTGTCACATCCATATGTGACCACTGGAAAAAACCATAGCCTTGGCTAGATGGACCTTTGTTGGCAAAGTAATGTCTCTGCTTTTAAAAATACTATCTAGGTTGGTCATAACTTTCCTTCCAAGGAGTAAGCGTCTTTTAATTTCATGGCTGCAGTCACTATCTGCAGTGATTTTGGAGCCCCCCAAAATAAAGTCTGACACTGTTTCCACTGTTTCCCCATCTATTTCCCATGAAGTGATGGGACCAGATGCCATGATCTTCGTTTTCTGAATGTTGAGCTTTAAGCCAACTTTTTCACTCTCCACTTTCACTTTCATCAAGACGCTTTTGAGTTCCTCTTCACTTTCTGCCATAAGGGTGGTGTCATCTGCATATTTGAGGTTATTGATATTTCTCCTGGCAATCTTGATTCCAGCTTGTGCTTCTTCCAGCCCAGCATTTCTCATCATGTACTCTGCATATAAGTTAAATAAGCAGGGTGACAATACAGCCTTGACATACTCCTTTTCCTGTTTGGAACCAGTCTGTTGTTCCATGTCCAGTTCTAACTGTTGCTTCCTGACCTGCATACAGGTTTCTTAAGAGGCAGGTCAGGTGGTCTGGTATTTCCATCTCTTGAAGAATTTTCCACAGTTTATTGTGATCCACACAGTCAAAGGCTTTGGCATAGTCAATAAAGCAGAAATAGATGTTTTTCTGGAACTCTCTTGCTTTTTTCATGATCCAGCAGATGTTGGCAATTTGGTCTCTAGTTCCTCTGCCTTTTCTAAAACCAGCTTGAACATGTGGAAGTTCACGGTTCACGTATTGCTGAAGCCTGGCTTGGAGAATTTTGAGCATTACTTTACTAGAATGTGAGATGAGTGCAATTGTGCGGTAGTTTGAGCATTCTTTGGCATTGCCTTTCTTTGGGATTGGAATGACAACTGACCTTTTCCAGTCCTGTGGCCACTGCTGAGTTTTCCAGATTTGCTGGCATATTGAGTGTAGCACTTTCACAGCATCATCATTTTAGGATTTGAAAGAGCTCAACTGGAATTCCATCACCTCCGCTAGCTTTGCTCGTAGTGATGCTTTCTAAGGCCCACTTGACTTCACATTCCAGGATGTCCGGCTCTAGGTGAGTGATCACACCGTTGTGATTATCTAAGGCCCACTTGACTTCACATTCCAGGATGTCTGGCTCTAGGTGAGTGATTATACCATCGTGATGATCTGGGTCATGAAGATCTTTTTTGTACAGTTCTTCTGTGTATTCTTGCCACCTCTTCTTAATATCTTCTGCTTCTGTTAGGTCCATACCATTTCTGTCCTTTATTGAACACATCTTTGCATGAAATGTTCCCTTGGTATCTCTCAATTTTCTTGATGAGATCACTAGTCTTTCCCATTCTGTTGTTTTCCTCTATTTCTTTGCACTGATCGCTGAGAAAGGCTTTCTTATCTCTCCTCAGTAGTGTTGGAGAAGACTCTTGAGAGTCGCTTGGACTGCAGGGAGATCCAACCAGTCCATTCTAAAGGAGATCAGTCCTGGGTGTACATTGGAAGGACTGATGCTAAAGCTGAAACTCCAATACTTTGAACATCTCATGCGAAGAGTTGCCTCATTGGAAAAGACCCTGATGCTGGGAGGGATTGGGGGCAGGAGGAGAAGGGGATGACAGAGGATGAGATGGCTGGATGGCATCACCGACTCGATGGACATGAGTTTGAGTGAACTCCGGGAGTTGATGATGGACAGGGAGGCCTGGCATGCTGCAATTCATGGGGTCGCAAAGAGTTGGACACGACTGAGCGACTGAACTGAACTGAACTGAATTTAGCGTTCATGATGACTTTGTAGAACTTAATTACTGTGACTAATGAGAACTAACTATAGTTTTATCTTTGTTTTTGAACTTCTTAACTGAATTGGAATAGCAGCTATGCAGTGTCAGGTGTACTACATAGTACAGAATAAACTTCCAAAGGCTCTATGTTGATTCCATAAATTGGATGAAAACAGTCAAACCATTTTTGGAATTAACTGATTTCTTCTATTTGATGTATTAATATCTCCTCACAACTGATAGAAAGCTGGCATCATTTAACTGTGAATTTCTTCTCTATTAGAGCCAAGAGAATAATAATTGTCAATTAACTTTGTAAACAAGATACTTTGTAATCAGAACTGAGCACCATTAATCTCAAGACCAGTCATTTGATCTAAATGAAGAGTCATGGTTTGTAGATCAATATTGTGTATAAAACATTTTTTTCCATCTGCTTTTCTTAAATTAATACCTTCAATGTAGTTACAGCTGGGGCAGCAGCATTGACTATTTCTCCCACCTCCACCCAAGACTGAAGGAAGGATTGAGCCGTCTCTTGGCTACTGCTGTCCAAGTGCACTTCCCTTTTCTGCTCATGGTTCAGATGCTGACTCTGTGAATGAGATGTCAGTTACAGCCCATCCAGCAATGGGTTACTGCTCAGGGTCTTCACATTTAACCACAGGCTAAATTGACAGCTAGGCTAAGGGTGCAGGCATCTCACACTGCTCAATGAGATCAGGGCAGAGCGTGGAAGTAAATGTTCTGGCTTGCTATAATGCTCTCATTAAAAGTCACCAGGAAGTGGAAAATCCAAGACAAATAATAAATTGGATGGGACATTGCAACAATGGACATAAGTTGGGACTGTCTCAGTCAAAATGCCACACATGGATGCTTTACCAGGCACGTGTCTTCTCAAAAATCTCCTAATCCTCAACTCCTGGTTACTGTTTTCCACTCACCAAGGCTGTGCCCTCAATGTGATTCACTTGTTTGTGACCAGTTAGTAATTTCCACAGCATTATGCACATGGAAAAGAATGTGAAGCATTTTTCTTAGTCAGTTTTATTCATTGTGGTACTCCTTTTTTGTCTAGAACATTTTCTATTCATCTTAAAACTTGTATTAAATTTTGCATGCCTTCATTTTTAAACTAAAGATGTAATACATTTATGAAATTGTTCCTCACATTAGTTCTTTTGTAACCTTAAAAAATACCATACTATAATTTAGAGTGAAATTTGAGGATGAAAGGAATACAGTTGTTGCTTATATTTGATAAAAATGGATTATCCGAATATGATTGTGATAACATTTTATATTATATTTAATATTTATATTTGATTTATATTCTATTACAGGACTAATGAAAAGGATTCACCATATCTTAGGACTTTTTATGGAGCCTTAAGAGACAGGTAAGTGCCAAGCATTTTTTGAAAAGATACATTTGAAACATTAAATAATTTGAGTGTATCGGTTCCTGACAAAAATAGGCAAAGGAGTATATTTTACTTAAGCAATTTACCTTTTATTCTTCTCAGTAAAAATAGTGTAAATACCATGTTTACATTAATTTAATGTAACATTCTCTGGTATCCAATAAATCACACTTTCCAGGGAGCCTTAGATTTATTTTCTGTAATAATTATAATGAGAACATTGTTAATAAGATGAACAAGTTAGGCATATTTCAGAACTTAAAGTCCTAAAAAGAAATCATTAAATGCAAAGTGGTGCCCTGGCTTGGATCTCAGGACTGAAAAAAGACATTAGTGGAAAAACAGGTGAAATCCAGATAAAGTCTGTAGCTTAGTCAATAGTAATGTACCAACATCCTTTTCTTAACAGAGACAAATGTACCATGGTAATGTAAGATGCTAACTTTAGGTGGAATTTGGTAAAAGGAACATGAAAACTTTATAGTACCTTTGCAACTGTCCTGTAAATCTAAAATTATTCCAAGGTAAAAAGTTTTAATTAAAGCCAAAAAATCAAGATTTATTTGAAAATTATACTTCTATAGGAAATTATAGTAGTAGCTTTTCTGTGTAACAGTTTGAAAAATCAAAATGGCTGCTTTTAGAAAAACCCAGATTCCATGCAATAGAGATGCAGGGAAATATGATACTCTAGGTTTCATTTTACAGTTCATGGGAGGTGTGGGATTTCGTTTTCTGGACATTGACCTGGTGTCCGTGAACATCTCCTTGAACTCGGTTATAGACTTGCTCTTCAGTTCCTTTAAGGTACATATGTGTTCTTCAGTGGTTTAGTACAGCTCTTTCTATTAATATAAGCAGGACCCTTACATGGTTCACAGACTACTACGTTTTTCTTTTCTTTGGTATATCTGTTAGAAGCAAAAACACCAGTGATGTGACTCAGTGGTTTGGAGTTGAGATCCTTTTAGGGTGGTTTTGTTCAGTCATAGCTACTTGAGCTTCTAGGTCAAGTGCTAGACACAGTTGACCTGTCATGAAAGAGTATGAATAAAGATGAGCATAACTCTTACATAGCCATTTCTGTAGTTGAGCTGAAATAATTGATTGCTGTCAGATAATTGAAATTCTCAGTTTCCAAAATGAACTCTAGCATCTAGCAGTATAACTCTTTTAAATTTCTATAAATATTAAAGGACTATAAGAAAGAAGCTCTGTAGTTTGCTGAAACTATTATATAACTTTTCATTAATAAAATTAAATAGCCCTGCTGGCCTTATAAATGGTCTCCTGCTGCTGTTGCCAACTTTAGTGATTTTAGTTAAACTTAAATTTCATCAAGGGAAATAGAAATATATTGTACTTAGAGGATATAGACATTTAAAACAACAGACCCAGACCTGAATGACTTTTGCAGAATAATCATTGGCCTTGAAGAGTTCTTTTGCTTGATGATATTTTTTCAGAATTGGTGTTATCAATATCATATCAATAGACTTTGCATCTTTACTTCCTAATTATGTAACATACTTGTGCCAGCCTTTGTAGGAAAGTTTTTAAAAAGGGAGGAACATTCTTTTAGGACAAGTTGAAATTTCATTATAGTTCACACAGACAAAACAAAAAAGTCTTTTTATTGTTTTTCTGTGCTCAAAGAGCATTAAAAATGTTGTTTCTGGAAACATGCTTTACCATTCAGCTGGCTGGCTGTCGTTTTACCTAACGTATAAATGAAGGTAGTACATAGGTACTGCATACTTTCTGTGTACCCTTTTTACTTTTTGTTTACGATGGTCTCATTTAATCTTCACAAACACCGATGAGCTAGTTTGGAATTCCCATTGTAGATGAGGTCAGAGGATAAGAGATGTCTCCAGGCCAACCCTGAGGGAGTGAGGAAGAACGACTCGGTGCCCATGGTGTTCAGTACCTACAGTCTGGTTCCTAATGTTACCAGCTTCCAGGGAGCCCTGAGTCCAAGGACACATGGTAAACTTCCCATTACTGCAGCTTGTCTGGGTTAAGGATGTCTAATCCCTCTGGTGACCTAGAGCAGAATCCCCCAGGGTTACAGGCGTGGAGTAGAGTCTGCTGGTCCCCATTCCAGCCTTGCCTTGGCTCATCCTCTGGCTCCTGAGCTTGTCAGTTGTTGTTCTCTGTCACCTGATTAATTGCCGAACACTCACTCATTGTGTGCTCCATTGATCAGATGCCAAGAACTCTTGGCAGCTCTGCGGAACATGATCTCAGTGTGCCTCCTGGTCAGTGCTGGGCAACTTGAAGTGGTTAGTGGGGGTGAGAACTTGGATTCAGAAGCCAGGACCTGTGCCAGAAGCCAGGGATGGGTAATTGAGTGGCTGGCACGTGAAATGGAGTGCTCCAGACTCATCAGTAGTCTGGGAGGCAGAAGGGGAACTGCACATGACTTTGAAAGGTGGTCTTTGAAGATCTTGATGGCTGGCTGTGGATTTTGTAGTTTGTAGATATAAAATCTAGTTGCTTTTTGAGGAAGAATGAGAATGTTGCCAGCTTATTCATTATATTGCTCATTACACTGGGCAGAGATCTCTCTGTAACTTTTACCCATCAGTTCCAGCTGTGTCCTTCTGTGGTTCTAAAACTCCAGTCCTTCTTACACTTGAAAGCATAACATACAAATACAATTACAAAATCTCGTTTGCAGTCTCCTCTTCTTCAGTCTCAGGAAGTTGCCTTTCTTTAGTCAGTTCATGACTGCTTTCTCCATTTTTTCTCTATGTGATCTCCTGTATCCTTCACGCTAAATATCATCTGGCCCCCTTGTTTATTTCTTTACCTCGATCTTTCCCATGAGCTCCAGGCTCCTATCTATGTCCCCCTGTCCAACATCTCTATTTAGAAGTATAATAAAATTTCAAACTTAATGGATCTGCATAGAACTCTTAGACTGAAACTTCTGGCTGCTGCCAATGACAGTGGGATCTGTCACTGACAGTGTCAAGTTGAAGCTTATCAGCCTCAGCTTTTCAAACCCCAGTGTATATATGAATCCCTTGGGTAGTTTGTTAAAATGTAGATTTTGATTAAGTCTGTCGTGGGGCCCAAGGTTCTGCACTTCTAACAAGCTCCCAGGTACTGATAATGCTGCTGATCCATGGACCCCACTCTGAGCAGCAGGGAATGTAAGTGTGTTCAGAGTAAATGCTTGTCAAGACAGGTCTGGGGCTGGGGGAGGTAAATGGAGTCCTGCAGGTCCCTCCCTCATCTCACCATTGTCCCATCCCCGCTTAAGAATCATGTTATATACAGCAAAAACTAGCACATATTGTGAAGCAACTATACACTAATAAAAGTTTTTTAAAAAAAGAAAAGTAGAATCATGTTTCTAAACACACAACTCTCAGTTATGCTTATAATTAAAAGGAAATTTAAAAAGTGGTATCCGTACTATTATTTCAATTTAAATTAACAAAGGTGTGTGTGTGTGTGTGTGTGTGTATACATGTATATGCTTAGCCAAACTCTGTGAGGACACATGCCAAATGTTAACAGTTGTTAATCTTCTAAGTGATAGATTTACAGATGGCATATATTTTCATCTTTATATATGTGGCCTTTTCCAATTTTCAGTAGTGAGCATAATTTTCTAGATATAGTTTATGATGATTAATGTTATTACAACTGTCAGGTATACTCCAGCTTAGTTCATCACAACGTCGCCTTGGATGAAACATTTGCCTTCTACCACTCAATCACCTCTCTTCACCCTTCCCCCAAACATCTGCTCTTTTTTTTTTTTCCCTCAATAAATGTATTAGCTCTTTAATGGTTTAGTGAGGGCTTCATATTAGGGCTGTAGTTCAGTATCTACCAATACAGTTAATAGAATAAGGGTAATTAAATAAGTACTTTTTTATATTCAATTTTTGTAATTTTTTTGTGTGTTCAATTAAAAAAAGAACTAAAGAAATACCCTTTTTCTCGCCTCTCCCTCCTAGGAAGGTGAGCTCAGCAGGTTTCTTGGAGGGAGCTTAGTTTTCCTTTCAACTTTAAAATTCAGTAACCAAATTTAAAAGTGAAGTACCTGTCTCTTGCTATGGAACAGGGAAGGAAGTAACAAAGATACAGGATAGAAAAGCCTGATATATTTAAAATCTCACCTTCTTAAAAAGGTGAGTGTTGGACAAAGAAAGAATTTCTGAAATACACATAAAGGTGCCCCCGCAGATCTGGTAAACACCAAACCATGCATGCATAGGATAAAACTTGCAAAAGCTTGCAAGGACAATCTCCTGAGAAATGAAAAATTACCAGGTCACTGTAAGAAAAGCCCTAGAGTAAAGGTTGCTCTATACAAACCCTAAAAGAACTTAAAACTAAGCCTCAAAAGAATCATATTAATCCTCAAGTATCAACTGCCAGAAACCCAACACTTTTTAAACAAATACAAGAAATCGAGCATTCAGCTGCATAAAATTCACAGTGAATTTCATCCAATCAAACATCATAGATAAACAAAGAAGCAGGAGAAAAATCCCATAACTAGGAGCCAATAGAAATAGACCCAGAAACGACAGATGATAGAACTAGCATACACGTACTTTAAAATAGCTATTGTAAATATGGTTCGTGTAGATAGACATAATGAGAAATGAAATAAAAGATAGAAAAAAAATATTGGAACATTAGAGATTTAAAAAAATACAGTATTTGAAATGAAAATTGTACTAGTATGGGACTAAGCACAGATTAGATCTTTCAGGAGAGAAGTTCAGTGAACTTGAAAACATGGTGAGAATTTAACCAAAAGCATCGAGAGAAGAAAGGTTGAAAAAGTATGCCCATCTCCACCATGCTGCTGCTGCTAAGTTGCTCAGTCATGTCCGGTGCTTTGCAACCCCATGGACTGTGGCCCATCAGGCTCCTCTGCCCATGGGCTTCTCCAGGCAAGAATATTGGAGTGGGTTGCCATGCCATCCTCCAGGGAATCTTCCTGACCCAGGGATCAAACCCAAGTCTCTTGCACTGCAAGCAGATTCTTGACCATCTGAGGCACCATCTAATTCTATAACGGAGAATTATTATATATTGTATCGCCTGTTATTGCCTGTATTGTAACAGGCAATACAAAGAAGCAAATGACATACATATTGGCAGCGTAGAAATAAAAGGTCTTTATTTGTAGACAATATAATCATGTATAGAGAAAATGCTAAGAAACTCCAAAAAATCGCTAGTATTTGTCATTTAATTTAGCAAGCTTGATGGACACAAAGCAGATACACAAATTTTGAAGTGAAAGTTGCTCGGTCATGTTTAACTCTTTGCGACTCGACTATACAGGGTATATGTAGTCCGTGGGGACTGTATAGTCCATGGAATTCTTCAGGCCAGAATACTGGAGTGGGTAGCCTTTCCCTTCTTCTCCAGGGGATCTTCCCAACCCAGGGATCGAACCCAGCACTTGCACATTGTGGGCGGATTCTTTACCAGCTGAGCCACCAGGGAAGCGTAAGAATACTGGAGTGGGTAGCTTATCTTCCTCTCCAGTGGATCTTCCCAACCTAGGAATTGAACCCGGGTCTCCTGCATTGCAGAAGGTTTCTTTACCAGCTGAGCTACCAGGTATAACCAAGATACACAAAATCAGTTGTAATTTTATATACCAGCAATGAAAAATTAGAAATTGAAAGTCAATATTTGTATCAAAAAAGAACGGACCTGAAAAAAGAAAAAAAATTCACAAGAACAATATTGGAAGGTTTCTAGTACCTAATCTCAGGACTTCCTCTGCATTTTAAAGGTCCTTCTTTAAAGCTACAGTGATCAAGGCAGTGTTCGTCTAAGGTAAACATATACGTCAATGGAATAAAATAGAGAATCCAGAAATAGATGCACACTATTAATGGTCAGCTGACTTCTTCTGACAGTGATGCCAGGTTAATTCAATGGGGACAAGATAGTCTTTTTAACATATGGTACTGGAACACCTGAATATTCAATGTAAAAAAATTAACCTCAACCCTTACTTCTTCTGTATATAAAAATAACTTGAAAAGAATCATGGATCTAAATATAAAAGACTAACACTATAAAACTTCAAGAAAAAATTGCAGGAGAAAATATTCGTGAACTTGGGATAGGCAAAGATTTTTTTGGGCCCAAAATGCATGAACCATACAAGAAAAATTGACAAATGGGATTCCTTCAAAATTTAAAACTTCTGTTCTTCCAAAGAGATCGTTAAGAAAATGAAAAGGCAATCTGTAAACAGAATATATTCACAATACATATACCTGACAGATGACTTGTGGCCAGAATATATAAAGAACTCTTAGAGCTCATTAGTAATATGACAGCCCAGTTAGAAATCTAGGCATAAGAAAATAACAAATGGCCAGTTTTGCATAGGAAAAGGTCTTCAACATCATTAGACATCAGAAAAATGTAAACCCAAACAATGAGATACCATTGGATATTCATCAGAATAGCTAATACTTAAAAAGTGTTAGAATGGACGTTTCATATTTTGCTGGTAGGAAATCTAAATGATAAACCATTTAAACAGTTTGGCAGTGTGTTATAAGTTAAGCATATTAATACTGCATGATCCAGCAATTTTCTACTAAATGTTTACCTAAGAGAAATGAAAACATGTTTAAACACATACTTGCACAGAAATGTCCATGGCAGGTTTATTCATAATAGCCTCAAACTGGAAGCAACTTGAATTCCATCAGGTAGTGAATGGATGAACATGTTGTGGCATACCTGTGCAGGGGTATACTACTCAGAACTTAAGGTAGTAATACATTTAGCAACATGAATGAATCTCAGAAACATTATGCTGAGTTCAATAAGCCAGACACAAAAGAATACAAGCTCTGTGATTCCATTTACTACCCACAACTATTATACCAAAAATACTAGGAAAAAAAATTTAATCTGTCGTGACAATAAACAAACACATTGTCGTTTGCAGCTGAAACTGGAGTGTGATTGACTTGGATGAGGCACAAGGGGACCTTTTGGTTTGGTCCCTGTGTTCTATATCCTGACTGTGGTGGTGATTATATGGCTATATATGTGTTTATAAAATTCACTGAAATGTACACTAAAAATGTACATATTTTATTGTATATAAACTATATCTCAATAATGTTGTTTTGAAAAAATTCCAAAAATTTGAATGTTATTTTACTAACAACAGGTTATTGGTGGTGGTTTAGTTGCTAAGTCGTGTCCAGCTCTTGTGACCCCATGGACATTAGCCTGCCAGGCTCCTCTGTCCATGGGATTCTCCAGGCAAGAGTACTAGAGTGGTTGCCATTTCCTTCTCTAGGGGATCTTCCCAACTCAGGAATCGAACCCAGGTCTCCTGCATTGCAGACAGATTCTTTACCAACTGAGCTATAAGGGAAGCCCAACAAAAGGTTAACTTCTGTCTAATGTTAGAAGACCTCTGTGTAAGGCTGAGTTGACCCCAAAATTCCATTTAGATAAACCAGTATACACAATATAAATAATAATACATGAGTTAAATATCCTTAAACATGAAAAGAGAGTAGATAAATCAGTTTAGTTAACCTATGATTTGATTTATTGGAATGGGACCCTAGCATCCTTGGAAGTCATTGACATATCTTTTTAATTTCTTTAATTGATAATATCTTTGGCACTAAGAAGAATCCAGCTGAATGAAGTAATTATGAACAATCCACTCTTGGTTTTCTTTTATTGTTCTTTTCATTTTTTTTTTAACTGATAAGACTATGTGGAAGATATTCCAGTGTCCCTTAGAATCTGTTCTTGCTTTTAGGAGTAGTACTCCTAGATTTTGCCTGAGCACATACATGGCTGTCCTTCTAAAATCAACATTTCTCTGCTTCTCTTTCAGCAGGGTGTGGCTTTGGACTAAGGAGAGGTGACTGGTGATGTGTTTAAGGTTACCTCATTAAGGACAAGCCGCTTAACCTAGATTTTCTCTTTTCCTTTCCTGCTGGCTAAGGTGTAACATCAGGCACAGCAGACTATGTCAGTCCAGAGATGGAAGCCACGTGGAAGTTGATGGACCCAGCCTGGGTTCCTGAATGATCTTGTGACCACGCCTCTCCCTGTACCCCACACTGGGACAGGAAAAAGAAAAGTCTGTAATTTTGGCTGTTGTATTTTTGAGTCTTTCTGTTATGGCAGAAAGTTTATACCCTAAGACAAATTGGACAAATTGGAAAGCATTTAAGATTTTTAAGTTTTTCTCTGTGTGCTGTTTGGTCATAGCTAATATATTTTGCTGTGTATTCTCAAGTAAAATAATTTCTAAAATAGTATATGATTTCATGCCAATAGTTCTTTTTGACCCAGTAGTTATTTAGGAGAGTGTTTCTCAAATTTATGAGTTACTTTTAAACTTTAGGTACTAATTATTAGTAAATGGAGACACAGCATTCAGCTTTTCTAATTTTTAAATGTGTTTATGGGCTAATTTATGATCAATTTTGGTAAAATTCCACAGATCTTTTTAACGAAGTTGCCTTCTTGGTAAGATACCAAAATATTTATTTATTGTGTTACTTAACTTTTCTGTAATTATTTTTTTATCTGATCTAATAAAGGTTTAGAGATTTAAATCAGTGATTTCTTCCATTAATTTTTCTTTATATTTCTGTCTGTTCTGATATCTGTGTTCATGTGTTACTTAATTGTCAGCAGCTCAGTTGAGAATTGTACCTTTTATCAGAATAATGTGACTTTTTTCCTAATTTATATCTTATGCTTTGTGTTTTAGCTGACATTAATATGCTACTTTAGTTTATATGTCCCTGTATTTCTTACTTTATCTATCCTTTCTTTATCTTTATTTATATTTATCCTTTATTTATCTTTCTGTCATTTCTTTAAGATATGTTTTCTATAACTGGAGCATAGTTGGATTTTTTTAACCTATTGGGAAGAACCTTTGTCTTTTAACAGATATTATAACTCATTTATATTTATTATCAAAATTGATCTTTAACTGATTTTATTTCATTGATCTTGTTTTTGTTATAATGTCTTTGGTTTTTCCATTATGTTTTAGACTTTTTACTGTTTGATTTAAATTTTGTTTTTGTTTAATTTGGTTTTGAATTTTGCCTGCTTTGAAATATTATTTTTTAAGATTTTTTGAAAACTTAAATCTATATAGTGCCTACATAGATTTTTCCAGGGGGAAAAAGAAATTGAAAAAAAAATCAAATGAAGTTAATATATCAAATTTTATATTTGATGAGACTGTGTTTGGGATTATTAAATATAGTGGATTTCATGGTGATGGGTGGGGAATATTATTTACCGATGATCTTGTTTTCTGTGCTGTCCCTGTCAGTTACTGTATCCACAGCACAGGGCATGGCATTTACATGCTCACTAATGTTTGCTCAGTGTCAGAGTCTGTCCTTCTGCTCAACACTCTGATAGGCTTTTTCCCTACCTTGGATGCTCCTAGCCCTTTGACCTTCTCAAGTGGACGTCATCTCCATTCTGTCTCTATAATAAGTGTGCTTGTATATGGGGCTTTCCCATGTTTTTCAGAGTATACTTGAGGACTATTTAGGGAAGTGGCTCTTGGAGGACATGCAGCCTTGTCTTGGAAATAGTGTGGAGGGAACAAGCCTGTAGCAGTTGCAAGAGAGAATATCTTTAAGAAAATAATGAGGTTGCTAAGTTACTTTGCGAGGGAAGGCTTGTCTTTCTCATATTTTTTTAACTGATAATTATGTAGCTGGACTACCAAGATGCAGGGAGTGAGGGGAAGTCAGCTCTCCAGTCTCTCCAGGGCTGCGGGTCAGGGTGAAGTTCTTGGCCAGCGACTCATGTCTGTGTGGTATGTGGAAAGCAAATGGGCTGAGGCGGCAGGAATACTGTTATTCTAGCTTTGGTTCTGTTTTCCTTTGTGACCATGGCAAACCTCTCAGCTCTTCTGGGCCTCAGGCTCGACCTGTTAAATGAGAAAGATGACTCTCCAAGATGCTTTCTAACTTTGAAACTCCATGCCTGATCAGGGCACCAGGGATAACCAGGGGATTTCCACTTGACAGCATTTTTATTTTTAATTTCATTTAAGTAGGGAAGTCAGCTTCATTTCATCTTGTACAGTCAAGAGGAATAAATCACTTCTCTTGCTGCCTTGAGTAAGGAGAACTAGAAGGGTCATGTGTGACTCGTGTACGTATGACCTGACCTAATATTAGCAAGTGACACACACGGTGGTGGACTGCCCCACTTACAACACCTGGAAGTGATCTGGTGATAGAATGACTCAGAGGACTGTGAAATTACCATCTTTCCCTGAGAAAACTGAGGTGTTTATTTAGACTCCCAGAAGGTTCTTGCCTTTGTCCCTGGTGTGTGTGTGTGTGTCTTGAGACTGAGGGTCCTGGGAGATAGATCCGCCGTGTGACCTTCAGCTGTTACAGACCATGGTTTTTGGCCTTCCCAAATCAACAGAAGTTGATAAGAGGCTAGGTGAGAAATTCAGGCAAGGCTTTATTGGGGCCCCTGCTACAGCTGAGGGCAGAGAAAATAACATGTGCCCTTGCTTGCTTCCTGAGGTGGGTTGAACTAGTTCCTTATATGGGGTGAGGGTAGGGGCAGCAGGTCCAGGAGTTGGGCCAGAGGGATGGCTTAGGTGTTTTGCCCACCCCTTTGGTGGTGTTGCGTGCAGGGAGCATGTGTGCAGTACCCTGCTTTTGGTCCCAACACTCTGCTCTTGCTCCTCCCTCCTCAGAAGTGGCAGTTGGGTTCTTTTTGGTCTTTGTGTATCTTCTTGTCCATAATTTGCCCTAGCTATGCATGCACACAGTTATTTTTAGTCCCTTATAGTTTTTTGTATTTTGTGGCTTGAGGAGACTTTTGTCCAGGTGTGAGCCCTGTAGCAAAGGGTCCCAGGTCCCAGCTTGTCTCACAAGCAGGCATCAGACCTGAAGGTCACAGTGCAGATCCTTCATTGATGAGCTCCTGAGTGATCCAAAAGCTGTTCATACTGAAATCTTGTTTCACAAGGTCAGCAATGGGGGCTGCCCAAGCTGGCTTTTTGTCAAAAACTGAGCTGGGCATGATCACAAGTAGGGTAGGCAGAGAGAGTTTTCAGATAATGAACATGTCACAATTGTGAAAGAGCAAGGACACAGCACTGACTGAATGAAATCTGTGCAACAGTCAAAGGGTGACTGTTTCTGAAGAAGGGCTTTGTTTTGGCTCAGTTCTGGAGGATGATTCCACAAAGGCGCCATCCAGAACAGTGTGGAGAAAAGATCATTGCTTCTCTTTGCTGTAGTCATCGCTCTGAGGACTAAAAAGTTATTGAAAAGTTTTATTTTCCGCTCTAGAAGAGCTTCTGGGGGAGAAAAAAAGAGAATCATTTCATTTCAGAAATGCTTTTTTTTTTTCAGTAAATAGATGCTGTGAATAAGTCAAATAAAATGCAGAATAAATTTGAAACTTGGATAAAAAATGTAGATGATAGGCTTTTATTAAGTGCCACTGTGTGGTAGGCCTCTGGGGTACAGAGACCAACATTCAGTAGCCTCTCTTCACAGGAAGTGAACTTGAATGAGGCTGATAGATAGATGGCTAATACTATGTTTCCACTGCGTTTTTATAGAGCAGTTACTCTGGAGATGCTGCATCAGATGCCGAGACTACAGGTGAAGTAGATAGAGTCTCTGTTCTCAAGACATTTAGAATTCACAGTGAAATGCATCACCAGGTATGCAGAGCACCAGTTGTGCAGAGACATGTAGGAAGACATCAGTAGTTAGAATGCACAGGAGAGAATGATACAGGAAATTTGAACCTGCTCTAAGAAAAGAACTAAGCAGTCTCAAGGCACCTGTTCCTTCAGTGGTTGTTGTAAGCTGTGCTCATTAACTTTCTGGCCCCAGAGGTACACATTCCTGATGTTAAAAATAATAATAGCCCAGAATTGTACAGTGCTTTGCTTTGTGTTGGGCACAGTCTAGTGCTTTACGTACAACAACTTGTTGTTCAGTTGCCAAGTCACGTCCAGCTGTTTGAGACCCCCATGGACTGCAGCACACCAAGCTTCCCTGTACTTCACTGTCTCTCAGAGTTTGCTCAAACTCATGTGCATTGAGTCAGTGATGCCATCCAACCATCTCATTGTTGCCCACTTCTGCCTTCAATCTTTCCCAACATCAGCGTCTTTTCCAGTTAGTGGGCGCTTCGAATCAGGTGGCCAAAGTATTGGAGCTTCAGCTTCAGCATCAGTCCTTCTAATGAATATTCAGAGTTGATTTCCTTTAGGATTGATTGGCTAGATCTCCTTGCAGTCCATGGGACTCTAAAGAATCTTCTCCAGCACCATAATTTGAAAGCATCAATTCTTTGGCACTCAGCCTTCTTTATGGTCCAACTCTCCATGCATGACTACTGGAAAAACTATAGATTTGACTAGACGGACCTTGGTTGGCAAAGTGATGTCTCTGTGTTTTTAATACACCGTCTAGGTTTGTCATAGTTTTTCTTCCAAGGAGCAAGCATCTTTTAATTTCATGGCTGTATTCACTATCTGCAGTGATTTTGGAGCCTAAGAAAATAAAATCTGTTACTGTTTCCACTGTTTCCTATTTGCCATAAAGTGATGGGACAGATGCCATGATCTTCATTTCTTGAGTGTTGAGTTTTAAGCCAGCTTTTTCACTCTCCTCTTTCACCCTCTTTAAGAGGCTTTTTAGTTCCTCTTCGCTTTCTGCCATAAGGGTGGTGTCACCTGCATATCTGAGGTTATTGATATTTCAGCCAGCAATCTTGACTCCAGCTTGAGCTTCATTCAGCATAGCATTTCGCATGTTACCCTGCATGTAAGTTAAATAAGCAGGGTGACAGGATACAGCCTTGACATTCTCTTTTCTCAGTTTTGAACCAGTCCTTTGTTCCATGTCTGATTTTACCTGTTGTTTCTTGACCTGCCTACTGGTTTCTCAGGAGGCAGGTAAGGTGGTTTGATAGTCCCATCTCTTTAAGAATTTTCACAGTATGTATATACAAACTATACAAATTATACCTAGAATTTTTTATTTGAAATTATAGAAAGATCCCTTTTGATCAAATACTATCCCCCATTTATTTACAGAGAAAGGCTTTCTTGAATTATAAATATATCTAAAAGAGATCACATTGCCTCCCACAAACACTGAATCCACAGCTCTTTGAGGTGTGGTTTTCTGTTCAGCTTAATGTCCTCCTGGTCAAATAAGAGGCTGCTTTCTCTGTCTTCTCATCTGTTGAAATGTCTGTCCCTTTTTACAGCACTAGAGGTCTTTAATTTATAAGCTGGATTTGTAAATTGCAGGGTCCCAGCTGGTTGGGCCTGTGGTCCTTCCATGCCTGAACCACAGGAGGCCTGCTATTTGCTTCTCTGAGGAAGTTAATAAGAGCTTTTGTGACCTGGTTTGAGTACAATTTACAGGCGCCCATTTAGGTGATCTGGAGGAAGAAAAATGGGATGAAAAAGTCAAAGTTATGATTGTGAACAAGAAGGAAAGTTAGAATTTTAAAACCAGCATCAAAATGGTACAGACAAAGAATTAGAAGTTAGGAAGAGCCTAGGAGGAGAGGTTTTTAATTAGAGCAACCCTCAAGACATTGGAAATTGTTATGATGGTTTTAAGTAGGCAACTCTTTGGCCTTAAAGTGAATCCACAACTTGACTTTCTGTATGTGGTTTATGAGATATAAACACACACAGAGTGTGAGGCAAAAAGGTAATTGTTTTATGTAAAGCTGTTTTGATGTATGGCTTCTTTTATATTGAAAGCCTCCTTGGATCTTAATTAAATACATTGAATGGTTTTAAAAGTTAATAAAATTGTAAGGAATTTTTTTTTTTTTTTTTTTTGCACAGACAGTTATTTTCAGTTTGGTGAACAGGACTATCATTAGGAAGATTGTTGAAAGCAGTCTGTGATATAAAGCTTGAATGGTGTTAGTAAAGAACAGGAGCTTTAGAACCTCACTTGGACCCTATCTACAAATAAAATAAACTTTTTCATGTAATACTGAAATCAGCAATGCAATTGAAAATACAATAATACTTTGTATAATTTTATTATTCTATTTTGCTTTCTTTAAAATTAATTTTATTGATACAAGGAATTCATAATTTTTTTTTAAAACCTTAAACATGAGATTTAAATTACCTTTGACCATCTCAGTCCCAGGGTCATCTCTTGCCATTTATTCTTCCAAATCTTGTTCTGAATACTTAAATACATGTATTTATATGTCTAGAAGAGATACTTGTGTTTTGTGTAGGTGTTAAACAATAACCCACAAATGTATTACGTTTTGCTGGTTCACTTAAGTGTGACCTTCCATTATACCTTTTGTGTTTAACAGCAGTAATGTTGCTGATCACAGCTGACATTTACTGAGTAGTTACTATGTGCTAGGCAAGATGTTTAGCATCTTTCATGTGTTTTGTCTCCCAGTCTTCATAATAGGCTTCAGAGGTGAGTAAAAACTGATTTTATATGAGTAAAATTCCAACGTTATTCTATCTCACATTTACATTAAATTACTGATGTAATTTAATCATCACTCTTTAGTACAACTTCAAAAATAAAGCAGAATGATTGCTTTTAATTGTTAAGAATATAACTTTTATTTCTGTGAGATTCATTCTTCTGTGCCATTGGTCTCTCCAGCCAGCCCGAAAGGTATGTGTCTCTGCTAAGCCAGAGGCTGGGGGTATGCTCACCTTTCAGGAATGAGCTGGTCATACATGTGTCATGATTGACTCATCCTAAAGGAAGAACAGACACCCCAGACATTTCCTCAGTAGTTAATGATTTTCAGAGCCCATGCCTGTGATGATGTCCTTATTTGGGGGTCAATTATAGGGTACAAGTCCTAGGTGTGAGCAGGATTTTTTTTTTAATTAATTTATTTTTGCTTGAAGGATAGTTGCTTTGTTGGTTTATGCTGTACATCAGTGTGAATCAGTCATAGGGTATACACAGAGGTTAAATTTTGAAAGATGCTTTTCACCGTGCTCTTGGCCATGCTGGTAAAAGCTACAGTTGCAGAAACTCTGATCATTTTTATGGCAGTTTGTAGACAGGGAGTGGTTGTTGGGTGGGTTGAGGAAAAAAAAATCTGCTTATTATGTGTACTCTGAGTTTAGAATTTGGATAAAGATATTTTCAAGATTTCTTGACAAAATAAAGATCTTTACTATGTGGGACAGCTGTCAGAAGGTTTAGATCTCAGCTCTGCTGCTCAGCTAGCTGGGAAAACTTGAAAAGGCCACTTAGTGATATTCAGTGAAATGATAATAATATCCATTTGTGTTGTTCAGTTGCTAAGTCATGTCGACTCTTTGTGACCCCATGGGCTGCAACACGCCAGGCCTCTGTGTCCCTCACTATCTCCCAGAGTTTGCCCAAGTTCATGTCCGTAGAATCAGTAATGCTATCCAGCCATCTCATCCTCTGCTGCCCTCTTCTTCTTAATATCCACTTAGTAAAGTTGAGGTGAAATTACATGGAGTGTCTTATACATTGTGAAGCGTTGTGTGAATGTGCAAATATCGGGTGATGCTTCTGTCATTTTGTCATCTGAACTGTTGTCGAGGTCGTCTGCAGTTTGCCTTTTTCACTGTTGCCTCTGTCCTAAGAATGTAACTGCTTTCCTCTGTCCTTTATTCCATGGAAGAGAACACCGTATCAGAGCTCTGTAATCTTCAGGGTGGGAGCTGGGGCCCTATTGCTGAACGTGAAAGTGTTAGTTATTTAGTCGTGTCTGATTCTTTGCAACCCCGTGGACTGTAGCCCACCAGGCTTCTCTGCCCATGGGATTCTCCAGGCAAGAATACTGAAGTGGGTAGCCATTCCCTTCCCCAGGGGATCTTCCTGACCCAGGGATCGAACCCAAATCTCCTGCACTGCAGGCAGATTCTTTACCGTCTGAGCTACCAGGGAAGGCCTAAACAAACATTGAAGTACAGCCAGCATTTCTTCAGGCCTAGTGTAAGAACTGAAAAGATCATCTGCAGTAACTCATGGAAGAGACATACCCAGTGTCCCAAGAAATATCTTTTCATTGTAATTAATACATAGTGTTTGTAAACATTTTGGCCTTTTTGTCTTGAAAAGTAAACAGGTGTTAATTAATATCTGTCTATATAGGAAAGTATTTGTTAATAAATTCTGTTGCAGTAGAACATGGTTTGAAAAAACCATCAGAAATTACCTTGCTGTGTCTTCTTTTTGGTTGCAGCACTTAAATTATCCTCAAATCTCATCATTCAAAGAGGGCATGAGGTTTTTTTATGTTTGTCAGAAGGAGACATGGGGTTAAAATGATGAAGAGACCTTCCAAGTCAGCTCTCAATTCTGGATAAGGAGAGAGCACCATTGATTTTCCATTTGGTCTAGTCTGTGATGAGAACTGATCCTTGCTTAGAAGCTGTGAAAATCTCAGTTGCTCTTTGGGTGACCTGCCGTTCACTGTGTGTGTGTGTGTCTCCTGTGTGGGTGTCCTGCGTGTGTGTGTGACCTGCCACTCACCCTGTGTGTGTGTGTGTCTGACTCTTTTGAGTGACCCTTTTGACTGCAGCCTGCCAGTCCATGGGATTTTTAGGTGAGAAGATTGGAGCAGGTTGACATTTACTTCTGCAGGGGATCTTCCCCACCCAGGAATGGAACCCACATCTCCTGCATTAGCAGGCAGATTCTTTACCACTGAGCCATCAGGAAAGCCCACCAGTCACCATACAGGATCACTACTGGTATAGTTTGCTGCTTGAGGAAGATATGTGTACTTTGGAGGAGGCACACTGCTGAAAAAAAAAATTCTCTGGTTTTACTGTTCCCTCTTCTGGATAGTTCCAAAAACCCAAGCCTTTTAATTTTCATTGGTGATTTGCTTTGTCATCTCTGTATTCACTTTCATTGGTTTCTTGACCTACTCTTTGTGGTAGACCGTCCCTAACCTGGTTATACCAATGGAAAAAGTGAAATCTTATTTCAGGGTAACCTGTAAAATTCCATTCCATACTTTAGACTTAGACTACTGAAGATATTTTCCCCTTCATTTTATCTTACTCCCCCTATGTATTCTTACTGTCTTGAGCGCCATGGGGTTTTTTAGTTGTTTGTTGTTGTTTTATTTTTTAATGAATCTCCTTCAGACTCACTATTTATAGAAGCTGAACATTTCCTCCTTTCTCAGAGGCAGTTGTGGCTAGAGTAGCTTTGCTTCTTGAGATCCTAACCAGGGGGGTCTCTGAAGGAGTCCAGAATCTGCAAGTCACACTTGCTTTTCCATAATTAGCAACTAGAAATATTTTAATGTGCCTTGACTATACCTAAGCAACTCTTTAAAAAAATAGTTTGCAATCAGTTGAATTCTCTAAGCTTCTGGCTTACAATACAGAAGAAACTTCTACAGAGAGTAGATAAAGGATGGGGTAAGAATTTTCCGATTTGATTGCATATTATTTATTGTGGAAAGAATGTTTTCCCTACAGACTGACTAGGAACAAGATGTTTAAACATAAGCCAGGGTGGAGACCTGTTTGTTTGGTCAGCTTCAGAGGAGCCACGTTTCTCTACTTGTGAAGAGTCTGCCAAATCTTCCATCCTCCCCACCCCCGCCTGATTCTTCAAGTTTCTTTGGGACTTTTACTTAGGGCCCTTGTTGGATAAGGCAGTGATGGAGTGCATATGTGGCAGTTAGAAAGGCTAAAGGCTTTTTTTCTGGAGGGACATGATTTTATCATGTCATCATAAATTTATGCTGTGCTGTTTGTGTGTGTGTGTATAAAATGGCTTTTTCCCAGGCCCCCTCTGTAGTTGGCTTGTGTATTCACATAGCTGGGTGGCTGCAGGACCTCATTTATCACACAGGCAGTGGGAGCGGGCACGGAGATATGAAAGGGTTACTGTTCACATTTCCTGTGTAATTCCCTCTGATCTTACTGAGCTGTAATTCCTCTCTTGATGTTAAACATTCCCAGGCTCCTATAACCTTCTCACCAGTTTGTGCTAGCCAAGTTTGTCCCAGGTGATCATGTATGTAGGGGGACCTCCTGCTTCTAAAGATTAGAAACCCCTTCTTGGTCCATGCGATAGGCTAGCTGTTCTCATTAATTTGCAGCCCAGAAGAAATGCCTTTGATTTAAAACAAGAACAGAGCACTAACGGATTAGTTTTAAAATTCACATTAGCAGCCAACAACCAAATCTGTTGTCATATTAGATTTAAAAATCTTCTGATTCCTGGACTGGTGAATTTCTAGGTAAACCAAAGCCCTATGGATCTAGCGGAGATTACCTTTTTCCTTCTAAAAGCACATTTGAAAAGTGGGTTCTGATTGGAAAAAGGTAAATTTTGATGCCACCATCTTACTTTTAGCTTATGTGATCGGTAGAGTGTTTTTAGTTATGTCATGTAAAGCCACTTAGCTGAAATGGCAACATTTCTGCTTCAATTCAGGACGTAGTAGCTGAGCGTAGGGTGGTATTTATTTTCTACTTTTTGTCTGGTTTTTAAAGTATATAGCAGCTCATTTTTGTTCCACAACTTTTAAAATGTATATTTTTGTGGTTGGCAAAAGGTTTTCTATTTTTCCCTTTCCCCCTAAAGTTTTGGGAGCAAATGACATGTTCCTGTGAAGCACTGTATGTGTCAGCAGCTACTGATGGATAGGGACACAGTACCTATTCCAGCCCTGGCCTCATCCGTGAGGAGCTTCCCTCTAACACAGCTCAGGGTAAGTCTGCTCCTGTTGCTTGGAGCACATTGCCGTGTTCCCACCGTCCAACTCGGGAACCTAAGGATTCAGGGATGGACAGAAATGAAACATTGTCTCTTGGAAGGGGTTTCTAGGATAATTAAAGTTTGCCAGTGTTTAGGCCAAGTAGACTGTTTACATGGCTTCAGGTAGTGAGATAAAATACTTTTTATGCACCTTATCCATGGCTTCCCATGGAGGCAGGTAGAGGAACTTTTAGATTGATTTCGTTTGGATCTGCCTTAGAAAGCCAATGTGACTCGTTGTTGTCTCTCATTCTCCCTTCAGTTTCCCAGAGCCTGAGGTAGCCTGTCACACGGACGGCTTTCAGTAGAGGTTTGTTTGAATACATGTGAAGTAGACATTACTTGTGTAGATTCTAAATTGGTCTGTATGTGTGTCATTAAGCACGTGTCTAATAGTTTAACTCTCACTTTTCCAATTCGTCTCTAATGATAGATCCTGTTCAGAGTTTTTTGTTATTAGACAGTTAATTCCTCACAACAGTCTGTGTCCAAGTCCCTAAGTGCTTTCCACCTGGCTGGCTAACTGTGGCACTGCTCAGTCATAGAGAAAAATGACATTTAGTCACAAATTACTTAAATTATAGGCTGTTAATATTTCCTAAAACCAGTAAGCCCATTTATTATTGTAATGATGGAAGAATGCTTATATTTTCTCCCAAATAGTTATTCCTTAGGACCGTCCTAGAGCACTGAATAGTAATGTTAATCAGTGGACAAATACTTAGAGAATGATGACGTACACAGCATCGTGCCTGGTACCATGTGTTCTGCAAAGATGTGTACGACCTTGGTCCTACCACCTCGAATCTAGGCTTCTCCACAAATAGGTGCTTTACACCAGTCAGCGTAAGGCCATCAGAATGGATATGGGCCGAGAGCCCTGAATGAGAATCAGGTGAGTCCTCTTTCAGTGCATTAGATGCAGGAGATGCAGGTTCAGTCCCTGGGTCAAGAAGACACCCTGGAGAAAGGCATGGCAGCTCATTCCAGTATTCTTACCTGGAGAATCCCATGAACAGAGGAGCCTGATGGGCTACAGTCTGTGGGGTTGCACAGAGACTGAGCACACACGCATATATGCACACACTGGCACCAGGCACTCTCCCGTTTACAAAGATAGGAATGTCAACATGCACATACACATACACGTGTGCGTTATACATATATGTTATCCCCTTAGTAACGGCTACTACCTGGTCTGGACTTCGTAATTTATGTTAACACACCAGTATTTCTTTATGTTCTCTTTTTAAATCACTGCTTGAGACTACTACAAATGGTGTTAATTTTATATTTGTAATTCTCGTTGGGTTTTAATCACGAGTAAGAGTCTAAATAAGCATTTGTTAAATGAACTAAAGGACAACCTGTGTGTGCATGTTTTGGCTTAATTATATACAAACAGTAGCTTATTTAGTAAGATGAAAATGGTTGGTTTTCATTGCAGCAACTTGGTTGAAGTTTGTCATGTTTGGAAAATTGTTTTATAGTATCTCTGAGAATATTGGCCTTTTTATCTCTAACAAATAATTTTACCTTATAATGAACTTTGCAAATTACTTCTGAGTAAGACCTGGGTCTAGGCTTCCTTTTCCAGTTTGGTAGTAGAGGCTAGACACAGGACATTGTGAGTCCTGCAACAGCCTAGGTAAATTACAAAATAACATTATTTTAGTGATCTGTTATTACATAATTAATTGCCTCAACACTGAGTGGTTTGTTCTGGATAGCTCATGGTTCTGTGGGTTGGGAGTTCAGACAAGTCTCAGTTGGGTAATTTTTCTATTCCACATTGCACTGACTAAGATCACTGGATGGTATTCATTTGGTAGATGGATTAGATGCTCTGGAGGATCTAGGATATCTTTATGCACGTATATGGTGTGTGGACAAAGGTAGAAGATGTGTCTATATGACCTTTTTAGCAGAGTCTCAAGGGAGTCAGACTTGTCCTGTTGTGGTTTAGGACTCCTAGAGAGAATTTTCCAAGAGATGGGAAGGATGATGCTATAGAGGAAGGTCTAAAACTGGAAACTGGCCCCACATCACTTCTACCATATTGTGTTGGTCAAAGCAGTGCCAGAGCCCCCCAGTTTCAGTGAGATGCGACATAGAGTGGCCTTTCAGTGGAAGAGGTATCAGAGAATGTGTGGCCATCTTACTCTGCTACAGTTCACCCTCTGGCCACAGATGATTTACATTCCTCCTATATTCTAAATGTACTCAGCCCCTTCTGAGAATCCGAAGTTGTCATCCGTCTATGGCTTTATTCTCAAGCTTCAGGTCCAGGACCTTGTCATTTAAGTCAGGTCCAAACGTGCAGAAAGCTCGCCTGGTGTAGTTGCCTCAAGAGACAAGTTATTTATTCGGCATATGTTAGAGAGGCAGGCATAGAATCACTGCAATAAGCATTTCCATTCAGAATCAGGAAGCAAGAGGTGCATAGCTTTCACTGGTTCATAGTAATTTTGAAATCCTAATGCTGTCATTTCTTTACTAACATTATTTTTACTCCCTGGAAATGATTATCCATGGCTCCTGACTTCACCCTAGCAACTCTGAGTCATCCATCATTTTATATAAAAAATGGTTCATGTTTACAACTGGATAGTCTTGCCAGCCTTGCTTCCTGCTGGCAGAAATTTGAGAGTTCGGAAGCATCTTTTCAGTTTTTTTCTCTTTCTGTTCCTGTCAGCCCTATATGACATAATTCTTTTAAAAACTTTGTGAAATTCCTGTGTATCAAATTATAGTCCACTCTGTTAGACAGAAGCCACATTCACATTTGTTTTGAGATATATTTTTTTCTACTTCAGACTGTGAGTAAAGGCATTATAAGATGATACCCATAAGATTCTGTGAAGCTTTTCTGTTTGAAAGAGAGTCCAAAAGGGACACCCTCAAAATTCCTATAGGTTTTTTATCTAAAAAAGATAGTCTTATGAGGCACACACTCTTAAGATTCTTAGAACTGAATTAGATATAACATGTAATCATGGTATTTTACAGTCACATTCTAGAAAGTTTTGTCCCAAAACCATGCTTTACTGACAGCCCTAAACTTGACTTTTTACTTTGAAGCTATATCTTAGTTTTCTGTCTAGGCAGAATGGGGACGAGGAAATGTTTTGTTTTAGAAAAGAGCAAGTCCTGGCTCCTTAAATTCCTGAAAGTGAAATGGTTCTTTTATTAGCTCTAAATTCTGCTTGAAAATGGAAGAGTTCTTTTGTTAACTTACCTTTCTCTTTGAATCCCGTATTATACTAGGCTAAAAGAGACTAATACTTTGACCTTCTGCCTGGCAATCTCCTTAGCCAAATCTACCACTTTATTGGGCACGTTTTCTCTTTTCTTTTTTATGCAAGGAATAGTGTTGCACAATTTCCACCACCATGTAAGAGGGCTTGTCATTTCTCCATCTGTTAACATTTTCACTAATGTCCTTCAGGCTTTCATTAACAGTGTTTTTAAGGACCTCCCTGTTTCTGCTCACCACTTGGTCCCAAAGCCAATGTCAGTATTTTAAGATTTTTATTACAGAGCCCCCACTTCCATGTGCCAGTATCTGTTATGATTATCTAATTCTGTTACAAATTACCTAAAAACTTACAGTCTTAGAAAAACAGTCATTTTGTTGTACTTCACAGTCTGTAAGTCAGTGCAAAGGGCAGGCTCAGCTGGTGGTTATTCTTCATGTAGCATCAGCTGAGGTTAGTTGGTGGCATTCAGCTGAAGGATGAGCTGGTTGCAAGTCTCTAAGACAGCTTCATATTTACATTTCTGGTACTTTGATAAGAATCATTCAAAAGCTAATTTTGGCTGAGGCTGTCAGTCAGAGTGCTTACACCTACCTTCTCCAGGATGACAGTCTTACTATAGTTAAATGATGGTAACAGTAGCACAAAAGACAGGAAGAAAGGAATAGATATCTTCTGTTGTAAAATTCTTATTTCTGAAGTGGTAAAATTGTCTGAGTCACCAGGGAAGTCCAAAATATTATTAAAACTTAGGTTGTGGTAAGTTAAAGCTCTGTAGTTTAAACACCAGAGCAATAAAACTGCAAAAGAAACAGGTACATCTAATAAGCCAACAGGGAAGATAAAGTAAAATACTAAAAAATATTCAGTCACAGATAAGGCAAGAAAAAATGCGAAAAGGAAACAAAGAATAGATTAGAAAATAGCTAGATGATTATTTCAGATTCAGCCATATAAATAGTTACATTACGTATAAATGATTTAAATGCTCTGAAGACAGATCATCAGGCTAGATAAAAAAGCAAGACCTAACTACATACTGTTCACAAGAAATCCTATTCAAATATGAACACAAGTTATGAGTAAAAGAATTGAAGAAGATATACCATGCAAACACTAATCACTAAGAAAACTGGATTGGCTATATTAATTACAACAACAGGCTTCAGAACAGAGACTATTACTAGCAATATTGAGACATATTTCATAATGATGAATCAATTTATCAAAAAAAATAACAATCCTAAATATCTATGAGTCCATTAACAGAGCTTCAAAATACTTGAAATAAAAATTTACAGAACATAAAGGATGTTGTTGTTCAGCCGCTCAGTCATGTCTGACTCTTTGCAACCCCATAGACTGCAGCACACCAGGCTTCCCTGTCCTTCACCATCTCCCGGAGTTTGCTCAAACTCATGTCCTTTGAGTTAGTGATACCATCCAACCATCTCATCCTCTGTCATCCCCTTCTGCTGCCTTCAGTCTTTCCCAGCATCAGGGTGTTATCTGATGAGTTGGCTCTTTGCATCAGGTGGCCAAAGTGTTGGAGCTTCAGCTTCAGCATTAGTCCTTCCAGTGAATATTCAGGTTGATTTCCTTTAGGATTGACTGGTTTGATCTCCTTGCTCTCCAAGGGACTCTCAAAAGTCTTCTGCTGTACCACTATTCGAAGGCATCTTTTTTTAAGTGCTCAGCCGTCTCTGTGGTCCAGTTCTCACATCCATATGTGACTACGGGAAAAACCATAGCTTTGACTCTACGGATCTTTGTCAGCAAAGAAATGTCTCTGCTTTTGAATACATTGCCTAGATTTGTCATAGCTTTTCTTCTAAGAAGCAAGCATCTTTTAATTTCATGGCTGCAGTCACCATCCAAAGTGATTTTGGAGCCCAAGAAAATAAAATCTTCCAATTTTTCTCCATCTGTTTGCCATGAAGTGATGGGACCGGAGGGATGCCCGTGGTCTTCATTTTTTTTTTCCAGTTTTTAAAAATGTATTTATTTTTTGTTGAAGGATAATTGTTTTACAGAATTTTGTTGTTTTCTGTCAAACTTCAACATGAGTCAGTCATAGGTGTACATATATCCCCTCCCTTTTGAACCTCCCTCCTATCTCCCTCCCCATCCCATCTCTCTAGACTGGTACAGAGCCATTTTTTGAGTGTTGAGTTTTTAGCCAGCTTTTTTCACTCTCCTCTTTCACCTTCATCAAGAGTCTCTTTAATTCCTTTTCACTTTCTGCCATAAGGATGGTGTCATCTGCATATCTGAGGTTATTAATATTTCTCCTGGCAGTCTTAATTCCAGCTTGTGCTTCATCCAGCTTGGTGTTTTGCATGATGAACTCTGCATATATGTTAAATAAGCACAGTGACATATACTGCCTTGTTACCCTTGAACATAAAGGATAAATAGGCAAAACTACAGTTGTAGTTAGTCTCAAACACTTCTCTCTCAGCATTTGATTTATAAGTAGGCAAAATATTAATAAAAAAGAAATCTGGAACAACACTGTTAACCCGTTGGAGTTAATTGACATTTATAGAATCTTGCACTCAACAATAGAAGAATACACATTCTTTTCAAGAACACATGAAATTTTCATCAAGGTAGGTCATATGTTAGATCATAAAACAAGTCTCAATATATTTTAAAAGATTAAAACTATGCAGGACATGTTCTTTCACTGTTTCTAAATTGTATTAGAAATGAATAGCAATAGAATATCTAGAATTCCTTCCCCAAATATTTAGAGATTAAATAGCACACTTTTAAATAAAGCATGGTTCCATGAAATTACAAGAAAAAGTAGAAAATATTTTTAACTCAATAAAAAATGAAAACACATGGGAACAATATTTATGCACCAAAAGCTGTGATTAGAGGAAAATGTATAGCTTTAAGATACAGATGTTAAAACAGAAGAAAAGTCTGAAACCAGTTATCTAAGCTTTCACTTTTGGAAGCTGGAAAATTAAAATGAACCCAAAGTAAGTTGAAGGTAGAAAACAAGAAATAGAAATCAATAAAATAGAATATTATAAAACAGACAAATGATGGAGAAAAATTGGTGAAAACAAAAGCTTTTTAATCGATAAGATTAGTTGGCTCTCTTTAGTGGCAGTTCAGTGCCTTCCATATATTCCTAGATATAAGAGGTTAAAATTTCCATGTCTCTTAAGTTCTAGACCCAAAAACTGGTGTCTTATCATAGCCACCATATTTTATTGGTCAAAGAGGCCATTCAGATTCAAAACTTGGAAAGTACATGTGTACCCACTTCTCAATGGGAGGAGTTTCAAAATATTTGTGTCACTCAAGCACAGTCATATTTTTGAAGAGCTTATGAATGAAAAGAATACTGAATGAACTGAAGTAACAAAAATGGAAGAGCACCTATGAGATGAGACTGTTAGAAGTCCTCTTTCCTGAGTGTGTGTGCTCAAAATGAACACTGGCTAAGGATCAAGATTGCTGTATAAGAGACTCTATGAGGGAAAAGAGAAACCGTGGAAGTTTTGGTTATCACATAGTCTGACATATTGAACTGGAACCTGGGGAGTCTTCAGACACACAGCTGCTTTTCCCCATAGGTTGTTTACTGAGCCTTGAGACAGGATGGGAGGTTGGCAAGTTGAGCTGGAAATATGCAGTGATGTCTTCTGCAGTCTTGCAGTGCTTAGGAGACAGTCTCTTTGTGGTAGGGTTAGGGTGCAGCTGCAATAAGCACAATTAATTTCACCTTTGAGATGTTTTACACCAGAAGTAAAATAATTAGATGGACGTGAACAGCTCCTTACCCTACCAGTCTAATAGAGGGAAGGATGGACCCTCACTGGGAGAAAATAATGTCAGCCACAGTTTTATGGCTATTACATTCAAAATATTGAGAATACAGTAAAATGTTATATGACATGTAAAAAGTAAAAATATATATATATGTTCAAAGAAGATAAATAGAAGCAGATCTGCCAGTGATACAGATCTAGAAGTTACCAAACAAATATTTTATAGTTGTTGTAAATGTGCTAAAGGAAATGAAGCAGTTAGAAAAATGGATGAAAAGATGAACAATATTAATAGAAAGGTGGAAATATTTAAAAAATAATCAAATGGATATCCTAGGGCTGAAAAATATGACATCTGAAATTAAGATTTGAGTTTAAGAGCAAAGTAGGCACAACAAAAAATAAATAACTAGAACTAGTGAACTAAAGGACAGTTCAGTGGGAAAATGTACAATCTCAGAAAGGAAAAAGAATGGAAAGAACAAAACAGCTTAGGAGACATAAGATCAAGTCACTTCATCTAACGTTCATGTGGTTGGAGTCCCCAGAGGAGAGAATGAGAAAAGCAATATTTGAGAAAATAATGACCAGAGGTTTTCCAAACTGATTAAAGATAGCAATCCACAAATTCAAGGAGCACAGGAAACTTAGTGAACCCCAAGCAAGATTAATATGAAGAAAATCACACCTAGGTACAACTTGGTGAGACTTGTGAAAACCAGCTATAAAGAAAAAATCTTGAAACAATCGAAGTAAGCTCCACTACCTTCAAAGGAACAGCAGTAAGGTGGCTGACTGTCCTACAGACATTATTAAAACCAGAACATTAAGGAATGACATCCGTAAATACTTGCAGAAAGGAAAAATACTGCCAACCTGAACCTCTGTACCCAGCAAAAATATTTTTTTAATGAAAGCAGAAAAAAAATGTTTTTAGACAAAAGGTGGGAGATTTTATCACAAGTAGAACCATAGTGCAAAAATACTAAAGGAAGTTATTCAGTCTGAAGAAAAGTGATCCCAGATGAGCCATAGGACCTCAGGAAAAGTGAGGAGCCTAGGAAAGCCTATGAATAAATATAAAAGATTTCAGACCATTGAAAGCAACAATATTAATGTTTTGTGGGGCTTTAAACATAATTAGAAATGAAATATTTAAAATCAGTGGAACAAAGGGTTAGTAGGTGTAAGTGAAGTTAAACTAACATTTTTTTGTCTAACCCAGGAAGTGGTAAAAGTCATCTGAAATCAAGGAAGTATTTTTAATCTCTAAGATAATTGCTAGAAATATTACAAAGATGTTTAAACAAAAAGTTTACCAAAGGTAAAATAAAATAATTTAAAAAATTGGGTATCAAAAAAAGAACAGAAGGAATGAATAGAAAGTTAATAACATGAAAGTATCTTTAAGTATAATTAAATTACATAAATTGGCTTCTTCTTCCAATTAAAACCAGAAATTTTTGGACTAGATTTTTAAAAAAAGACAACAATGTATAGTTAAGACATAAGACATATTTCACATAAAAGGATATGGAAAAAAATAAAAGGTACACTATAACAAATACTGACTAAGGAAATCTTATATGTTAATATCAGACAGAGTAATCCTTACGGAAGAATGAATTATGGAATGCTCTATAATGATAAATGATCAATGCAGTAGGAAGACAGAACAGTGCTAAATTTATATGTTCCTAACAGCATAACTTGAAAATACATAAAGCTAAAATTGACAGGACAAAAAGGAGAACAGATGAATCATAGTTGCAGAATTTTGCAACCTTCTTTCAACCACTAGTGTAACAAGCAGATTTTTAACATGATTGTTAAAAGTGTAAGGTGATAGAATATTTAAACAAGGTTATTAACTTGACCTATTGCTATTCATAGAATATTATTCCCAACAACTGCAGAATACACATTCTTTTCAAGCATGCAAGGAATTTTTACCAAAATAGAACATGTACTAAGCCAAAAAGCAAATCTCAACAGATTTCAAAGGATAACATATAGTATATGTTCCGCAGTAGAATTAAATTAGAAATATATAACTGAAACATAAAAAAGCCTATATTTGCATGGAAAATAAATAGTATGCTTTTAAATAATCCAAGGGTCAAAGAAATACAACCATGGTCAAAATATGTTGAACAGTATCAAAACTTGTGAGACACAAAGTAATGCCTAGGGAGTATTCAGTTCAGTTCAGTCACTCAGTTGTGTCCGACTCTTTGTGACCCCATGAATCACAGCACACCAGGCCTCCCTGTCCATCACCAACTCCCAGAGTTCACTCAAACTCACGTCCATCGAGTCAGTGATGCCATCCAGCCATCTCATCCTCTGCCGTCCCTTTTTCCTCCTGCTCCCAATCCCTCCCATCATCAGAATCTTTTCCAGTGAGTCAACTCTTCTCATGAGGTGGCCAAAGTACTGGAGTTTCAGCTTTAGCATCATTCCTTCCAAAGAAATCCCAGGGCTGATCTCCTTCAGAAGGGACTGGTTGGATCTCCTTGCAGTCCAAGGGACTCTCAAGAGTCTTCTTCAACACCACAGTTCAAAAGCATCAATTCTTCGGCGCTCAGCCTTCTTCGCAGTCCAACTCTCACATCCATACATGACCACTTGAAAAACCATAGCCTTGACTAGACTGACCTTTGTTGGCAAAGTAATCTCTGCTTTTGAATATGCTGTCTAGGTTGGTCATAACTTTTCTTCCAAGGAGTAAGCGTCTTTTAATTTCATGGCTGTGGTCACCATCTGCAGTGATTTTGGAGCCCAAAAAGATAAAGTCTGACACTGTTTCCACTGTTTATCCATCTATTTCCCATGAAGTGATGGGAACAGATGCCATGATCTTCATTTTCTGAATGTTGAGCTTTAAGCCAACTTTTTCACTCTCCACTTTCATTTTCATCAAGAGGTTTTTTAGTTCCTCTTCACTTTCTGCCAAAAGGGTGGTGTCATCTGCATATCTGAGGTTATTGATAGTATTGGATAACTTTAAATGCATATGTTTTCAACATAAGGTATAATTTTCCATCTCAAAAAGCTACAAAAAGATGTGCAAACTAAATTCAAATAAACTAGAGAAAGCTCAGATTAAACAATATGTCTTTTTTTTTTTTTAATATGATGCTGTTAATTTGAGCTTTCTCTTTCTTTCTTAGTAAGCGTTTGTCAGCTTTATTAACATTTTCAAAGAAACACAGCATGTGAGATCTTAGTTCCCTGACCAGGGATTGAACTCAGCACGCCCCGCCCCTCCCCGCTGGCATTGGAAGCATGGAATCTTAACCATTGGACCACCAGGGAAGTCCCTATAACTTTGATCTTACCCCCAGATTTCTTCCCTTTCCTCCCCAGGAATTTAAACCTGGCTTTTGTAGGTAGTGCCAGTTTTGTTTTGTTTTGTTTTCCACAACCATCTCAAGAAAATTTTTTTTTTAATTTTTCTAAGTCTATAGATTTTAAAGGGAGGGTGATGTGTTCCTTTGCTCTCCACTGTCAATTCAGGATCAAGGTGCCACCTTGTGTGTCAGTTCCTTTTCTGCTAAGTCTTATGCTGCCATCTCCCATTTCGAAGGCTTGTTATTGGTTGATTTCCAAGAGGGCCACCACTCTAACTTCCTCAATCATGTCAGCATCACACTTGAAACTGTCCTTTGCACACCACACTGTGTGATTATATCTGTTTCTTCTAATTCATGTTTTGGGATTTCTGATACTCAGAACTCATTATTCTTTAAGTTGCTCAGTTCTGTCAGTCAGAATCATTTAAAGATCTCAGATGCTGAAAGCCCCTTTCTCTTCTCTAACTTTTTTCTTTTAAGCCCTTAAATTCAGATATTCTTCATTTATGTACTGTTTCTCCACCTCTCCTTCCCTCCCTAACTTCCTTCCTCTCTATCACAGTAAATGGCCTTGTTATTGACCTTAACTCCCTCAATTTTACACCCTTACACACAATAATTTTTATCCATATCCATCACCCATCCTTTCTTCCATTTCTAACCATGAAGAAAGAACAATTTCTCTTCTTAACATGGCTAACTCTACCTTCTCTTGACTTTGCTTCATTATTAATCCCTTTTCCTTCCTTTTACTCTCATTAAAAAGAAAATAGTAACTCTTATTGAAGATTCAGGTTTACATTCAAACTATGCAAGGCCTCTTAAAAGAATAATGTTTGATAATTAATTCCATTTCTCCTTTTTCTTTAATTCTTCCATTTTTTTGTTTTCTTTTATTGCCCTCCTGAAATTTCTTTCTAAGATCATGAGTGACTGTTAAGTTATTCTTAGTCCTCCTTCTGCTCTGAAAACACAAGACAGGGTGCTTCGTTCTTTGGCTGTTCTTCTTTGACTTCATTGATAGACATCAGTTTTTTGTGGAAAGCCTGCTTATCAAATAAATAAACCTTTTGGAGATAAGTAGACTTCCCTATTGACTTGCTATAGCAAGAGTGACCACACAGATATGGGGGTAGGTAGGGGGCTGCTTTAGGAAACGAGTGTAGGGTTTTTATTGATTATGTTTGGGCTTTCAAGTTCTAGGGTGAGATGCCAGAAGTCAGGTGAGTCTTTTGGAGTGGTCAGTTTCTTTAAGGGATGCACACAACGCATGGTTGTGATTGAAAGGCAAAGTCTGTGGAGGCTGAGGATGCTGCACTAGTGACTGTCTGACTGGATGGTGGTAACTGGTCCAGCTCTCAGTCCTGCCTACCTTATGGGGTGGTTATTCTGGTTCTCATTTTCAAGCACACTTTTATTGTATTTTTGATTTTTTAATTCCATTGCTGTTGCCCTGGTTTCTTCTTATCCTGACTGTTGTAGTAACAAAACAGGTCTCACTGCCTTTTCAGTCTTCTTGTAGTAACTCTAAAAGCAGAACCATCTTTCTAGAATATAAATTTGAATGAGTTTTCTACTGAAAACCCTTGATGGCTCTTTTTATGTACAAGATAAAACCACATATACTGAAGGTAGTATTTAGCCCTTTCACAGTAGGACCTGGAGCCCGCATTGCAGTCCTTGTTTGTCTGCTGCTCTGTGGGTCTCCTGTCCCTCTCTCCCTCCTGCTTTCCCCTCCCCCTACCTCCCCCACCTACTTTTCTCATCCTCTCCACCAAACAATGCTCTTGTTACAGAAGCATACTGACTTTCCCAAGCTCACACACTGTATTGTGGCTTCTGTGCCTAAAATATAGTTTTTGTTTCTTCTTGGAATATTGTTTCCAAACCTTACCTTTATCTGATTGCTAAAAGTCCTATCTCTTTTAAAACTGAATTTAAGTGTCACCATTACAGACTATTGGAGAAGGAAATGGCAACCCACTCCAGTGTTCTTGCCTGGAGAATCCCAGGGACGGGGGAGCCTGGTGAGCTGCCGTCTATGGGGTCGCACAGAGTCAGACACGACTAAAGCGACTTGGCAGCAGCATTACAGACTATGTTACTTTGCCAGGACTACATAACAAAATATTATAGACCAGTGACTTCAACAACAGAAATCTGTCTGCTCAGTCTTGGAAACCAGGCCTCTGAGATCTCGGTGTCTGCAGGCTTGATTTCCCTGGGGCTCCTCTCCTTAGCTTCCAGATGCCCATCATTTTGCTGTGTCCAAATGTGGTCTTTCTCCTGGTGTGTCTCTGTGTTTCCTAACTTCTTCCTACTATAGGACACCAGTCACATTGGATTAGAGCCCACCCTAAAGGCCTCACCTTAGTCACCTTTTAAAGGGCCTTATCTCCAAATACAATCACACCCTGAGGTTCTAGGGCATTGGGGCTTCAACACATTAATTGGAGGGGGGAAGGGATTGGAAGACACAGTTCAGTCCATAATACAAAGCCGTCACATATGTTCCCTGTAGTAAGTATGGATGTGAGAGTTGGACTGTGAAGAAGGCTGAGCACCGAAGAATTGATGCTTTTGAACTGTGGTGTTGGAGAAGACTCTTGAGAGTCCCTTGGACTGCAAGGAGATCCAACCAGTCCCTTCTGAAGGAGATCAGCCCTGGGATTTCTTTGGAAGAAATGATGCTAAAGCTGAAACTCCAGTACTTTGGCCACCTCACGCGAAGAGTTGACTCATTGGAAAAGACTCTGACGCTGGGAGGGATTGGGGGCAGGAGGAGAAGGGGATGACAGAGGATGAGATGGCTGGATGGCATCACCGACTCGATGGATGTAAGTTTGAGTGAACTCCGGGAGTTGGTGATGGACAGGGAGGCCTGGCGTGCTGCGATTCACGGGGTCGCAAAGAGTCGGACACAATTGAGCGACTGAACTGAACTAACACCCCCTGCCCCCTCCAAATCCAGTAGCACTTTGTACCATTTTTAGCATTTACCGTGTGTGCCTTGATGTGGAGTTATTCATGTTTGTCTGTCTCTGGTGGTTTGTGGGTTTCCTGAGGACGGGAGCTATATCTTAACTCAACTTCACCTCTCCCTGCTGTCCATGATATAGTACTGAGTAGGGCTTGATTGGTGGCTAGATTTTAAATGATCTATTGTAAATCAAGCTTAAATATATTATTTTCCAGAACTTTTAGGAGATTGACATAAAAACATAGGAAGAAAATGTTATACCTCCTATTTTAGAAGTCTTTGAGCATAGCTTGAATTTTTATTTTAGGTTCTTAAATTATACCTAAGTATCAGTTTTCTAGAACTAAATATAACTCTTATGATCTTTAGGTGCAGTCATCTAATTAGCTTCTGTAAGCTACCTATCAATTCTTTCATACTTCCATTACATTTGTTTTCAGATAAAAATGAATGCCATGTCTCAGCCAGCACTGAAAACGTGAAGTTTAGAAGACATTTGCTAAGTCGAGTCAACTCATGTAAGTCCACCCACATCGCTCAGCACCAGTTTAAGACTGATTTAAAATGTGAAGAATTAAGTTCACCACCTTTGATGATTTCTCAAGGCTCAATTGTTCAGAATATCTTATAGTTCCCTTGTATATTGAATCACTGGTCTTGGAAGATATTGGAGAGATGATTACTCACTAAATCTCATGTGCTTGTTGAAAATATAATGTTTAAATTCAAGATATTACTTTAAAAATTAGAGTAGCACCTCATGACCAACCTTTATTTTGTACCAAGTCTAGGTATCAATTCCCAACTATGGGCCAAACTTAATGTTTGTAAAATGGTTTTCCATTGTAGCAAATATATTTTCAGTTTCTAAGTCTGGCTTTTCTGAATATGTTCTTGATAATTAAAGGGAGATGTTTAGTAATTATCACTGGAACCATAAATACATAGCTATTTATCCAAAAACCTAGCTTTGAGGTGTCATCTTAACCAATCCCAACTATTATAATTATCTCCTCATGGTCTTTGTCTTCATTCTGTCGTCTATCCTATTTTTGCTGCCTTATAGATATGCATGTAGAGCCACTCCAATAATTTAAAAACCCTTCAGTGGCTCCTCGCTCACTGCTGATAGAATCCATGCCTTTGCCGGCATTCAGAGCCCTCAAGCAAGCTCCTAAAATGTCCCCATCTTTAGCCAGCTGAGCTTTCTTCCTGTTCTCTGAAATCTCCTTGTTGTTCTTGCCTCTACATCTCGACTTGGACTGTTTTTGTTAGTGTTTCTCTGTAATGTCCCCTGCTCCTCCCTTTCTGGTTTCTCTGCCTGTTGAAGTCTTGTGCAAACCTTCAAGGTTGAGCTCAGGTGTGGAGTGCTCCACGAAGCTTCCCCTGATCACTCTAGCTAGAAGCATGAGCTTTCTTTCTCTCTGCTGACTTCACCCAGGATTTTCTTTATCATTGTTTCAGCATATTTTACCTTGCCACGTCAGTGTGTGTGTGTGTTGGTGTCTATCTTAGGACCAGAAAATCAAACATTTTGTCTAATGTAGTTTTGTCTTGCACAGCGTTCAGCGTAGCCTTTAACGATGCTCAGTATTTGTTTAACAAATTAAGAATGTGCCTGGGCTTTTCTCCCATCCTCCCCTCTATCTTACATCCTTACAGACACACATGGTCCATATTCATGGCAACCATTCATCCTCGTCTTGTCCCCCTGGCAGACCACCATGCTGCCATCTTGCCCTGGGAAAACTGGCCGTGGTGTAATTAGCAAGACACAGTCATTTCCCAGCCTCAGAAATAAACTGTGGTCCCAAAGTTCATGTCCAGTTCCATTGTTTGGAATGCAGAAAAAATTTTTCCACAAAAACAGTTATAAATAGTCATTAAGTTTCTCAGTCTGCCCTCCCAAGATTGTTTAACTCATAAGTACTGGTGCAGCCACCACATATCACACTGTTTGTAGAGCAGGGATCCCCAACACATGGGCCACTGGTACCAGTCCACAGCCTGATAGGAACTGGGCCAGACAGCTGAAGGTCAGCCACAGGCAAGTGAGTGAAGCTTCATCTGTGTTTATAGCTTCTTCCCATCGCTCCCATCGGAGAAGGCCATGGCACCCCACTCCAGTACTTTTGCCTGGAAAATCCCATGGACAGAGGAGCCTGGTAGGCTGCAGTCCATGGGGTCACGAAGAGTCGGACACGACTGAGCGACTTCACTTTCACTTTCACTTTCATGCATTGGAGAAGGAAACGGCAACCCACTCCAGTGTTCTTGTCTGGAGAATCCCAGGGACGGGGGAGCCTGGTGGGCTGCTGTCTATGGGGTCACACAGAGTCGGACACGACTGAAGTGACTTAGCAGCAGCAGCAGCAGCATCACTCCCATTATTGGCTGAGCTCAGGAAGGCAAGCTCAGGGCTCCCACTGATTCTGCATTTTGGTGAGCTGTATAATTATTTCATTATATATCACAATGTAATAATAATAGAAATAAATGTAATGTGTTTAATCACCCAAAAACCATCCACCTGCCCCATTCTGTCAAAAAATTGTCTTCCCCCAAACCTGTCCCTGATGCTGTAAAGTTTAGGGACCGCTGTTGTAGAGAACCTCTGACTCTGGATATGGAAGCATATCTCTCATGTCCTGGAAGCAAAATAGGGACTTCTTGGGCAGCCTGAGCAGTAGGAAGTCTGAGCAGGGGCTCTGGCAGGGCGCCCCCCCACCATTAAACACCCTCATGACAGGAGCTTTTGGGTTTCCAATATTTGCATAAGAAACATTTAGCTCTAGGTCACTGGTACTCTCATGAGCTCTGAACTGAGGGCAAGGAGGCTCTTGTTCTGCTGACCCTCCCCACAGTAGATGAGGATGGTAAACAGTGCTTCAGTTGTCTTGTCACATGGGGGGTCATTTTTAATTTGGGTGTCTGGGAGTTGACGATATCTTTCTTGAGCTTGGCATGATTTGTTTTATGAACCTATTACACCACTTCACCCTCATTAGTGTGATCTCTTTTCTCTCACAGCCTGGCAACTTATACAGTAATTTCCCACAGTTTGCATTTAATGGAAGGAGACCATTGTCTGCTCATGGACCAAGTCTAACTCATAATCGTAACTGAAGTTATGTGCAGGAGGAATACGACCTTTAGCTTAAGCATAAAGCGTTTAATAACCACCCACACATGCAATAACATAACCCCAGTTCTGCGGGATTGTGCCAATAGCCAGAGTCACATACACCATACTTATTGGCACATAATTCTCCAGCATCTCATTGAAATTTGAAGCAGTAGTCTAAATTATGCTATGCACTTTAATATTTTTAGCATTGAATTTGATAGTTGCTTCATTTTTCTGGTAGCAGACCCATGCCTGCTTCCTGACAGGAGCAGCTATCCTTGCTCTGAATTTGTGCTCGTCTCCTGCCCGTTTCTGCAGCCCCCCACCTCCTCTCTGGGCCCATCCCCTGCTGGGGTTGGTCCATGAGCACCCGCACCCCATCTTCACCCAGGGGAGCCAGCAGATAGGAGATGAAAGGAGTTAGAATTTTAGTTCTCCTGTGACACTGACACCCCAGGTAATCCTGGGGGCTGATGTGGGACGAGAAGGCTGCCAGGGTATCCACACTCAGAACTCTCAAATTTTGCATTAGTTGAACACATTTCTCATCTCTTTGGTGTGTTTTAAATAATTTATGTTTGGCAACAGTGGGCCTTGTTTATTAGATGGCAGAGAATAAATTCAAGATGAGATGTTTTGATGTGACCTGTCTCCTTTAAAAAAGGATTCAACATCATGGATTAAAAAAAAAAAAAAGAACCACTCTCTTGGCTGTTTTGTAATAGTGCTTATGTGACAGCACTTTCTGCTGTGGCCTTGTTTGCCTGTGACAATTTATTGTTGTGTTGTCAATAGCTCCACTTTTTTACTATATAAAACTTAGGTTTTTCACTAATCATCCAAATGTTTAACCAGATGATGAATGGTCTGCTTAGACTTGAAGGAGCCTGTACAAGAAAGGGGAGAGAGGAGAAATTAAATCTGTTGAGTACTGCTCTGCACCATGTCCTTTATGTGTCTTTTAGGATCTTAACTCCATTTTACAATGGAGGAATTTGGGCTTGAGAAATGTTTAAAAAATGAATCTGAGGTCAGAGGTCTAGTCGGTGATAGATCTGGGTTTCAATCCCAAATCTGATCGTCTCACTAATTGAACAGCCTGATCCTACAAGCCCATGTGCCTTTTATTTGTTGAGAAAGATCAGTGACTTGAAATTGGAGGTTGGAGGCAGATTTGGGTGTAGTAAGGTTCTCCTTCCCCACTGACAACCAAAGCTGCTCTCAGGTTCAGTTCCCTTGGCTGTCCTACGGGACTAAAACCCGTTTTACTGACCATTTGATACTGTTGTGAGAATAATAAGCTAGTGAATTTCGGTATGATTTTATAGGTATAAAACCCAATGGAAGAAGAGAGATTTTTAAGTCAAGAGAAAAACTAGTAAAAACCTTAAAACATTAAATGAGATGACTTGGACAGATTTTGTGGTATTTCACATCTTAACATTGCTCTATAAAGCTTCCAAAATGACATTTGTCAGTTTTATAATCCCTACCACCATCATGTGCAAGCTGCATCCCTGAATTAGGTATCTCATCCCTGATTTAGGTATCTCAGGTGCAGCGGAGAGAGTCCTGGCAGCATCCCAGGGACCCCCTTTCATTCACCAGAAGAGATGATTCATTTCTGCACCATATCAAACAGGTTTGGACTCTAGTAGATACTGAAGAAATGTTTGTAGCCAGTGAGGACCTGGAAAATTCTCAGGCTGTTGAATAGTCATAGATGTGTCAGACTAGCAATAATGTTAATGTTCTCAGAACAGTTTATATTTTTGAAGTTTTTAGTAAGCCCAAGTATGAAAGTCACATTTTGTAAACGTGCTTTCACAGAATTGCTGTTCAAAAGTGGTTCCAGGTTTCTGGGCACCTTTCATAGATTACAGGATGGTGAATACTGAAAGACAGCTCTGAGCTCTGAGTTGTCATCCAGTTACGCTTCTTTCAAGTATACAGAGAAGAGATAAGAAAGGTAGGGAACTCATTAAGTTATAAGGACAAGACTATGAATGAAGTGTCTGTGAGCCTGGGAAGTACCAAGGTCATGTCCTAGGCTTAACCCAAACTTTTACCCCATTAAAGCCCTAGGTCTAAAGATAAATGCTTTCAGAAGACCAGCTGAGACCATTGGAAGGATGGTATTAGAACAGTGCTCAGATATGGATCGAGAAGTCTGCACTCAGTCAGCCTTGGAGCAGATGTGTGTAGGACTCTTCCCCATCTGCCACACATCCCAAGAAGGGTCCCTGGTCCTGAGGTGCTGACTCCCACTGCTTCTTGGGCCAACCCTGAACCTGCTTCCTAGGTGTGGTGGCTGGAGGCCTCCAGAATGGGAAAGGAGACCTAGGAAGCAAAGAGTGCACACACACAGCAGACACTGTGGCCCAATTTGGTCCATCGCTATGGACCACATTTGGCTTGTACAGTGTTTGTTTTCAACATGAATAACATTATTAACTGGTGTTATTCCAACTAGTTTCTAATTGGATTTTCTGTTAACCCCTTTAATGTGCACACCCAGATTTCTGGGTTTTCTGGAAAACTGTAAGATGTGACAGCTTTAGGCCTGCCATTCGAAGTGACTGTCGTCCATTAGAGCTAGTGAGGAGCTGCCTCTATGAGATGAGTGAGAACTTTCCAGGTCTCACAACCTACCCCCTGCAACCCCTGCCCTTCACTATTGGTTTTCTTTAAATAGAATTAAGAGGAAAGTTAAATGTTACCCACTCTGCCATTTGTGTTAAAACTGAAAATAACAGGTTGAGAGGATAGCATGTTTCAATATACCTGAGAGACTGTTATTCTCCTAGGACTATTGTGTGTAACAATGTACCATAAACTGGGTGGCTTTAAACAACAGCAATTTTTACTCTCACTGTTTTGGAGGCAAGAAAACTGAAATCCAGGTGCTGGCAGAGCCTTGCTCCTGCAAAGGCCTCTTGGATCCATAGCTTCAGGTGGCACCACGTGTTCCTTGCTTTGTGGCTGCATCACTCCACCCTCTACCCCATCTTCTCATTACTGTCTTCCCTGTGTCCAGCCTTTCTTCCCGTAAGAACAGCCATCATATTGTAATAGGACCTACCCTATTCCAGGACAGGGCTTCCCTGTTGGCTCAGTGGTAAAGAATCTGCCTGCTAATGCAGGAGACATGGTTCGATCCCTGGGTTGGAAAGATCCCCTGGAGAAAGAAATGGCAACTCACTCCGGTATCTTTGCCTGGAAAAATTCCATGGACAGAAGAGCCTGGCGGGCCAGAGTCCCTAGGGTCACGGGCTTACGACCTCAGCATAACATTTTGGGGAACACAATTCAGCCCATAACTGATGGCGTGTTTCTTGGTGGAGCACAGAATAGTTGTTTAAGGGCAGAGGTCCTTGGAACAAAGTACCTGGAGTCATACTTATACCTTGTTTGCTCTCTCATCTGGGCAGTTGCTCACCCTTCTCAGTGCCTCCTCGCCCTCATCTGCAAAATGAGGATGAGGGTACCCACCTTCCCCCTCCCACCTTATAGGCTTGAAGTGAAGACAGACCCTATAAAGCCCTTGGAACAGTGCGTGGCACATACTCAGTTTCAATGAACTGAACTATTAATTATCTTCATTGTTATCTGTGTTTACTCAGACACAATTTCTATGCATACAAGGAGTTTCTATGCCAAAAAGCTATTATTTAAGATAGCATTATGAAGCAAACCATGGTGAAAGTAGGAATAAGAGATAGAAATGCTTCATGAAAAAAAGTAAGTCAATAAAAGAGAGTGCGAGAGACTGGAATATTAATACGATTTATTTTTCATACAAATAAAATAATTATAATACATTAATAATGTTTAGCCTCCTCGTGCTGTTGGATTACCTGCATGGCTTCTAGATGCACTTGAAACTGATAAAAGACCCAGATAGGAACTTTAGACTCAGAGGCTCAAACGTTGACTGTGGGCTGGGTGAGCACAGTGCCCCGGAGGTGATATTGGAGAGCTTAGTCCAGGAGGAGCATCCAGAGACACAGGACTTCTAAGCATCCCTCTTGCTTCCTTGGAAGCATGTTATTACTCTCTCCCTCTTTCCCATAAACCCTTGCATTGAAATTATCCTGGTATCCAGGCTCTAGATCAGAGATTGAGGCTAAATAATTATTTACATTTAAACCTTACTTTTCTTTCAAAGGGAACAAATATTTTGAGATACATTATTTTGTTTTTCCACATAACTTTTATGCAAGACAGCCATAAAACTTGAAGTTTATTATAAACTAAGAGCCCTGATAGAGAAGGTTTAAAGAGATGATAAGACTTTTTGAAGTCCCTGGATGAAATTTGTTCTGCAAGTTAGGGGCTATTGGGTTTGTAAAACTATAGTACATATATATATATAAAATCTTTCTCCAAGGTACACTGCCCTGAAAAATGAGAATATTCAGATAAAATCAAAGTATCTTACCTAAATGGCGAAAGGGACATATGGGTGTATGATTTGTGATTTTATTTTAGTAAAAGAGGTTAGGCTGTTTAATTTTTGGCAAAGAAGTGGTATTGTATCATTCAACTGTTAGTAATTTGGAACACTTCAATTAAATGATGAATTCATCAGAACTCCTTCGGTTGCAAATGCATGAAGGCCAGCTCAAGCCAGCATATGCAAATCAAAGGAACTTAATTGTTTATATAACTATGGTTTCCAGAGGTGCATCTGGCGTCAGGCATGACTGCAGCCAGGAACTTAGATGATCTCAGCTGGACTCTTTCGGCTCTGCCGGTTTCTTTGTTCGTCATTCTCCAGACAGCATGTGATCAGTAAGATGACTGGCCGGCAGCAACTTGGGACTGTCATCTTCCCAGTTTAGCAGACCCAATGGAAAGATAATTCATTGGGCCAAATGCCTCACTACCTGCCTTAAGGAAGATGCGAATCAACTCTCCTTAACCCCATTTGATGAATGATCACTGAGTCCTAGCCAAGGACTTGTATTCCCGGTTCTGCAGTAGAGGAGTGTGTGTGTACCCAGGGACTGAAGGCCCCCCTTGAGTCTCCTGGAGTGAGAGAGGCTTTCTCCAAAGGAATTCAAAGAAGGGCAATGGAAGCAAGTGCTCAGCAGACCAAAACTATAGTGGCCTCAGACTGTGACACACGATGTGTGAAGTCATGTAAAGACTGTAGGTTCTGATTTTAAGATGCAAAGAATGTTCTGCCTTCTCTTATTACAAAATCCATCCAAAACGAAGGAAATAAAAAATTCCAGCTCTATCTTTGATAAAAGGTAGATGACATCACTAACCCTAATCCACTGACGTGAACAGAAAGTTGTGATGCTGTGACTTAGCAGAGGAAGGTGAAAATCTGAGCTCCCACAGAGAGTAACAGGAAAGGAAACAGTTTTGCCTTGCAGAACCTTGGGAGGTCCTGTGATTACAGTTATCAGGTCAGGCTGGAGGAATAGTTAGAAACACAGACTCAGTTGAAAGTCTGTAAAAGGACCAGTTGGACACACGGGTCCTTGTCTCAACCCAGCTGGATACCCACCTTCCCCAGAGGATGAGACGTTTATTCTCTGGAGATGTTGAGTCTTAAGAGAACCTAGGCTTGGGAACATGGGAGCTCCGAGAGTGGGGTTACGTAGACATCTGCCCTGCACTTTGAGCACCAGGAGCCAAACTTCTAAGTCCCCATTCAGGTGCTAGGAGTTTCTCTAGAGAAGCTAACTGTTTGCAGAAAAACTCCTTACAGGGGTTCCCCACAGGGAAAACCAGCTGGCTGCTTTTCAATAAAGAGCACCTTCAACAAGCTCAGTCCACAGACAGAGCTGCCATCTTGCTTTGCTGGTAATTTCCCACTTAAATGGAAAAGACAGCCAAAGATCAACAGATATGTGGAAATGCCTCCCACAGGAAAGCAGAAATTAAGAGCAACAGAGAACTCTAAGACAGAACTGTAGAGACAGAAATAGGAAACTTAAGAAATGGACTAGAAGTACTGTCTCTGAAAATGTGAGATTTTGCATGGATAACAGAGTCCTTTTTAAAAAGGAGAAGAAAAGAAAGGAAAATTAAAGAACAAAAAGAAACCCACAAAAATTAAGAATATGATGGTTGAAACAAATTTCTTACAGGGATTGCTTATTTAACTTACGTGCAGAGTGCATCATGTGAAATGCTGAGCTGGATAAAGTACAAACTGTAATCAAGATTTCTGGGAGAAATATCAATAACCTGAGATATGTAGATGATACCACCCTTACGGCAGAAAGCAAAGAACTAAGGAGTCTCTTGATGAAAGTGAAAGAGGAGAGTGAAAAAAGTTGGCTTAAAACTCAACATTCAGAAAACTAAGATCATGGCATCCGGTCCCATCACTTCATGGGAAATAGATGGAGAAACAATGGAAATAGTGAGAGACTTTATTTTCTTGGGCTCCAAAATCACTGCATATGGTGACTGCAGCCATGAATTTAAAAGACACCTTCTCCTTGGAAGGAAAGCTATGACCAACTTAGACAGCATATTCACATTACTTTTCCAACAAAGGTCTGTCTAGTCAAAGCTGTGGTTTTTCCAGTAATTGTGTATGGATGTGAGAGTTGGATTATAAAGAAAGCTGAGCAACGAAGAATTGATGCTTTTGATCTGTGGTATTGGAGAAGACTCTTGAGAGTCCCTTGGACTGCAAGGAGATCCAGTCATTCAATCCTAATAGAAATCAGCCCTAAATATTCATTAGAAGGACTGATGCTGAAGCTGAAACTCCAATCCTTTGGCCACCTGATGCGAAGAGCTGACTTATTTGAAAAGACCCTGATGCTGGGAAAGATTGAAGGTGGGAGGAGAAGGGGACGACAGAGAATGAGATGGTTGGATGGCATCACTGAATCAATGGACATGAGTTTGAGCAAGCTCTGGGAGATGGTGAAGGACAGGGAGGCCTGGCATGCTGCAGTCCATGGGGTCACAAAGAGTCAGACATGACTGAGTGACTGAACTGACGGACTGACAGGGATTGACATAATCCAGAAAGTTCAGTCACTCACTTAATCCAAGAGAAAATGGGAGAAAGTTATCAGAGAAATAATACAAGACACTCTCCCAGAATCCAGAGAAGAAAAATTGTCATATACAAAGTATTCTGCATAAGAACAAACAAGAGACTTCTCAACATCAGTACTTATGTGTAAACATAAATTTTTGAAACAGTCTCTTAAGGGATAATTTTTATCATTAAAAAAGTTGTGATACTGTGACTTAGCAGAGGAAGGTGAAAATCTTCTTTTACCTCAGAGTTACTGTCAAGTATCTCTAAATAATTTCCTTAGAGATATTCCTTAGAATATTCCTTTGTAATATTCCACTTACAAATTTTACATTATTTAAACTTATTTATATCTTTTATATAATCTAAAGTATGCCTTCAAATTTGTGTTTTAGAGATTCAGAGTATTTTATGGTGCTTATTTTAGTTCCTTATTGTTTTATTCACTCAAAAGATAATTGAATAATCTTTTCTCAAAGCACTGTAAAGTTTATATTCCTTGTTTTATATGGTAGTGCAACATCTGGTCCATAGCTTTGTAGTCAGTGACAATAAATAACTGATTTAGAAACTCACTGGTATTAAGGTATGTGATAGCATGATCTGCAAAATGTTGGCTGTTTTTTCTTTATCCAGCATATAGTGATTTGAAGTGACAAATGTTTGGCTCTTATTTTTATACGTGTATATTGTTGTCTAGTCGCTATATTGTGTCCAACTCTTTTGCAACCCCATGGACTGTAACCTGCCAGGCTCCTCTGTCCATGGGATTTCCCAGGCAATAATACTAGAGTGGGTTGCCACTTCTTTCTCCAGGGGATCTTCCTGACCCAGAGATTGAACCTAGATCTCCTGCTTGGTAGGCAGATTCTTTACCACTGAACCATCAGGTTATCCTTACACATGTATAAAACTATTAATTATGAGTAACACAATATCTATGTAGGATATTGGGGGTTTTTTTAGTTAAAAAAAATTGGACTATAATTGCTATACAGTGTAGTATTTGTTTCTGCTGTACAGCAGTGTGAATCAGCCATATGTATACATACATCCCCTCCCTCTTGAGCTTCTCTCCCCGCCCACCCTCCAGGCCATCACAGAGCTGAGCTCCCTGTGCTTTACAGCAGCTTCCCACCAGCTATCTGTTTTATACATGGTAGTGTATATATGTCATTGCTACGCTATTTAAAATAGCCAGGACATGAAAGCAGCCTAAATGTCTGTAGGCAGATCAATCTATAAATAAATTGTGGTACATATATACAATGGAATACTACTCAGCCATAAAAATGAATGAAATTGGGTCACCTAGAGTCTGTAATGCAGAGTGAAGTCAGAAAGAGAAAAACAAATATTGAATATTAGTGAGTTGAGAATGTAGCATGAAATATTACTTTTTGTCTTTTATCAGTGAAGAAGATAGTCTCGAGTGTTATTTTCTTCCAGAAATTAGAAGCATCAAAAGTTAAAATTTAGCAGACATGTTTTCCACATTTTAATTAGTGTGAATTAATTTAAAATTGTTAAAATTAATATTTGAAAAAATAATATTTTTAAGATTCAGTGCATACTGACTGTATAATAAAATATAGTTTTATGGTATTTTTTTAGATGGAAAGTTTTCTCTAAATTGCATTTTGGTTTTTAAAACATTCTGAAATTTAGTTTGTAAATATTACAAAGAATTGAAATTTCTTTTTTTTTTTTAATTTTTTTCTTTGTGTTCCTTTTTTTTAAATTTATTTATTTTAATTGGAGGCTAATTACTTTACAATATTGTAGTGGTTTTTGCCATACATTGACAAGAATCAGCCATGGTTGTATATGTGTTCCCCATCCTGAACCCCCCTCCCTCTTCCCTCCCCATCCCATCCCTCTGGGTCATCCCAGTGCATCAGCCCTGAGTACCCTGTCTCATGCATCAAACCTGGACTGACGATCTGCAATATAGCTCCCCTCTTTTTGGATTAGTTTTGAACGCCTAATGAAATGGAAGGCAGGTTTCTTTTTCCCTTAAAAAGGGCTATATTTTATTCCTTAATGTACTATAATGAGAGCAAAATAATATAGAAAAATCAAGAAATGAAAAAGTGCCAAGATCCTTCTTGCCAATATAACTTTTTAGAATTGTGCTGAGTTGCTTCTGCTGTAAAAACCAGACTCACTTGTCTATTATGGATTCTCCAGGTAATGACATTTTGTAGAGGATTTTTGTAGTTCTTTTGGCTCAGCAAGGTCAAGAATTTTAAATTAGAATTACAGAACTGGAAGGCATCCTCATCTTCATTTTACAAATGAAGGAACTGAAGTCCAGAGGAATCATGATTTATCCAGGGTCACACACTTAATAGTGAAGGTTGGATGAGAATCATGGCCTCCTGGCAGGCAACTCAGTGATCTTTGTAAAAGACTCTTTGGGTTTATTCTCACCACCATCACATTATATGCAGTGTTCATAATTTATTGTATTAGGCCCAAGTAGCAGGTTATGAGTTTGTGTTTAATTTTCTGAAGCTAAGTGAGCATTTAGAATTAGGAATATTGACAGTGACCAAAAAATAAATAAAAATGGCAAGAAGCGTTTGGAAGATCTCTCATCCAGGGTAGAAGATGTCCCTTGATTAGACTCTGGCCCTGCTCTCCAGATGAAAATTCTTTGTACATTATTCTCTAGGACCTGAATCTATCTACTGGAAGGTTCTCTGCTCATCTTCTTCCAAGCCCACAGTTACGTGGTCCTTGAAAAATATACCTCTTTGGGGGCTATTTGGGCATTTCTGGTAGCTCAGCTAGTAAAGAATCCTCCTGCAATGCAGGATACCTGATTTCAATCCTTGTGTTGGGAAGATTCCCTGGAGGAGGGCATGGCAATCCACTCCAGTATTCTTGCCTGTAAAATCCCCATGGACAGAGGAGCTTGGTGGGCTGCAGTCCATGGGGTTGAAATGAGTTGGACATGACTGAGCGACTCAGCATGCAGCACATACTGGGGGCTATGTAACCTTTTTCCCTACTCTCTGACCTTGCAATTTTGGCAGCTTGCACATTGTTTGCAGAGTCAGCCAGCGGCTTAGAGGCAAAGCTTGTGAAGTTTTGGGGCTTGTTGTGCCCTCAGAAACTTTGGCTTCTAATCCGCCTTCTTGTAGTTGACTCCATTTGCCAGTAAGAGAAGGACTGGGTGTCCCAGTCTGGCAGGGACAGTCTCAGTTTATATTAATAGTGCTCATGCATATTAAGTAATAATGCCCTCTTTCACTCTCAAAACTATCCCAGCTTGGACAATAAATTATGTACTGTCACTCTAGCCAAAAGAGCACACCAGAGGATCCCACACCTAATTTATTCCTTTGTTTCCTCTCTGCAATTCCCCTGTCTCTCAACTTACAAGGGTCCTTGGTTGGCCAATTGAAATAGGTTTCATGGGAAGTTCATGTGCTCATCCTGATCTACAGCAAGGCTGACTTCCCTCCATTCACAATAGAAAATGTAAAAGGCCATTTTTGCTCAAAGCATTTTTCAGTCTCCTCTTTTACTGTGTATAGTCCAGAAGCAATCAAATTTTCTAACTCTGGGAGCCTCCAGATTTCTGGATTCTCTGCTCCCTTTCAGTTTTGCCCTCAGACCTCTTATTTCTTGCCCATGCAGATTTCTTTCTTGTAAATTCTCAATAAATACAGCAAGTAATAATGTTATTCTAATGTTCTGCTTTCTGTCTCTTTTCCCTTACAGCTATAGGCTTAGTTGGCCTTCCCAGGTGGTGCTAGTGGTAAAGAACCTGCCGCAGTGCAGGTGACCTAAGGGACACTGGTTCGATCCCTCGGTCGGAAAGATCCCCTTGAGGAGGGCATGGCAACCCACTCCAGTATTCTTCCTGGAGAATCTCATGGACAGAGGAGCCTGGTGGGCTATAGTCCACGGGGTCCCAAGGAATCAGACATGACTGAAGCGACTGAGCACACATGCATAGTCTTAGTTAGACACTTGTTGGGCCTTTGAAGCTATCTCATGCATTTTCAGAAATTGAGGTATAATTTACATACAATAAACACACAGCTTTCAGTTTAATGAGTTTTGACAGTTGTATACCCCCATGTAAACCACCTCCAAGAATAAGATAGAGAGCATTTCCATTATCCCTAATGCAAGCCGCTTTCTAGCTATTTCACTTTGATTTGCTCCCTCTGAGGCACAACCACTTTTATGACTTCTGTCACCACGGATTCCTTTCCACAACCCAGCACTTGTATTAATATTAAAAGTTTTGTGACTGGGACTTCCCTGGTTATCCAGGGGTTAAGACTTTGCCTTTCAGCGCAGGGGTTGCAAGTTTGATCCCTAGTTGGGGAGCTAAGATCCTACATGCTTCACGGCCAAAAAACTGAAACATAAAAGAGAACAATATTGTAACAAGTTCAGTCAAGACTTTAAAAATGGTCCACATCAAAAAAAATCTTTTTTAAACAATTGATTAAAAAAAGAAAATTTGTGACTGTGTGACATGACTGTTTCTGTCTTTTCCTTGGTTTCTCTCTTTCCTGCTGCTGGGCCTCTAAGCAGTTCTCATCTATTTTAGATTTTTTGTTTGGCTTGTACTTCACTTAAAGGTAGCATTTTTTATGTTACTTGGGAAAAGCTAAGTGCTATAGTAAATGAACTACAAAAAACATAATAGCTTCAACCTAATTAAAATATATTTATTGCTATTGAGCAGTACACTGAACGTGTTCTTGATCAGTAGATGATGGTCTATATCCTGGACCTTTGAATCCTCCAGCAACTGAGAAAGGAGCAGGAACCCACCTTACCTGCTTCTGAAAAGCCTCAAACTGAGGTCTGACATTCAGTCCCCTCCCACTGATGTTGTTTTACGGGAAAACTATGCACAAGACCACCTCTGGCACAAGAGAGAAGGGTTTGGAATTGGGGACTCTGGCTTGGCAGCTACTTGGCAATGACAGCTCCATACCATGAACTGAAAGAAAAGTCTGTTAATTGTCTACAGGTAACAAAGGTCAGCATCAAAACTTTTATTTTCTTTTAGTGACATAATACTGTATTGCTTTTCTTTTTTTGTCATGTTAGTTTATGTAGTATATCTTTTTATGCTTTTCAAATAAACATGTTAGTATTAGAAAATTTTTAAAAATTGTATTGCAATCTCTATGATATAAATGTTCAAAGCAAAAGCAATTTATTTTCCTTACATTATTCTGGTGAAATTAAAATAATCACTGGCCATAAGCAGATATAATTTAACTCTTAAAAGGTAAAGATCCATGATATCACCATGTCTATTCAGTATTGTACCAGAGATCCTAGCCAGCAGAGTGAAATGTTGCAAGTGGGTGAACCTTAAAAAAAAAAAAAAAAAAAGATGTAGGAATGGAAAGGAAGAAAAAAATGGTCACTATTGGTAAATAATAAAGAACAGAAATGGTATGGACCTAACAGAAGCCAAAGATATTAAGAAGAGGTGGCAAGAATACACAGAACTGTACAAAAAAGATCTTCATGACCCAGATAATCACGATGGTGTGATCACTCACCTAGAGCCAGATATCCTGGAATGTGAAGTCAAGTGGGCCTTAGAAAGCATCACTACGAGTAAAGCTAGTGGAGGTGATGGAATTCCAGTTGAGCTCTTTCAAATCCTGAAAGATGATGCTGTGAAAGTGCTACACTCAATATGCCAGAAAATCTGGAAAACTCAGCAGTGGCCACAGGACTGGAAAAGGTCAGTTTTCATTCCAATCCCAAAGAAAGGCAATGCCAAAGAATGCTCAAACTACCACACAATTGCACTCATTTCACACGCTAGTAAAGTAATGCTCAAAATTCTCCAAGCCAGGCTTCAGCAATATGTGAACTGTGAACTTCCAGTTGTTCAAGCTGGTTTTAGAAAAGGCAGAGGAACCAGAGATCAAATTGCCAACATCTGCTGGATCATGGAAAAAGCAAGAGAGTTCCAGAAAACCATCTATTTCTGTTTTATTGACTATGCCAAAGCCTTTGACTGTGTGGATCACAATAAACTGTGGAAAATTCTGAAAGAGATGGGAATACCAGACCCCTGACCTGCCTCTTGAGAAATCTGTATGCAGGTCAGGAAGCAACAGTTAGAACTGGACATGGAACAACAGACTGGTTCCAAACAGGAAAAGGAGTACGTCAAGGCTGTATATTGTCACCCTGCTTATTTAACTTTTATGCAGAGTACATCATGAGAAACACTGGGCTGAATGAACCACAAGCTGGAAGCAAGATTGCCGGGAGAAATATCAATCACATCAGATATGCAGATGACACCACCCTTATGGCAGAAAGTGAAGAGGAACTCAAAAGCGTGTTGATGAAGGTGAAAGTGTAGAGTGAAAAAGTTGGCTTAAAACTCAGCATTCAGAAAACGAAGATCATGGCATCTGGCCCCGTCACTTCATGGGAAATAGATGGGGAAACAGTGGAAACAGTGTCAGACTTTATTTTTCTGGGCTCCAGAATCACTGCAGATGGTGACTACAGCCATGAAATTAAAAGATGATTACTCCTTGGAAGGAAAGTTATGACCAACCTAGATAGCATATTCAAAAGCAGAGACATTACTTGGCCAACAAAGGTTTGTCTAGTCAAGGCTATGGTTTTTCCAGTGGTCATGTATGGATGTGAGAGTCGGACTGTGAAGAAAGCTGAATGCCGAAGAATTGATGCTTTTGAACTGTGGTGTTGGAGAAGACTCTTGAGAGTCCCATGGACTGCAAGGAGATCCAACCAGTCCATTCTAAAGGAGATCAGCCCTGGGATTTCTTTGGAAGGAATGATGCTAAAGCTGAAACTCCAGTACTTTGGCCGCCTCATGTGAAGAGTTGACTCATTGGAAAAGACTCTGATGCTGGGAGGGATTGGGGGCAGGAGGAAAAGGGGATGACAGAGGATGAGATGGCTGGATGGCATCACTGACTCAATGGACGTGAGTTTGAGTGAACTCCGGGAGTTGGTGATGGACAGGGAGGCCTGGTGTGCTGCGATTCATGGGGTTGTAAAGAGTCGGACACTACTGAGCGACTGAACTGATAATTGTCTATGTAGAAATTTTACAGAACTCTGCAGCTAAATTCTTAGCATTAACTAGAGAGTTTAGCGAGGTTTTTGGATACAAGATGAGTATAGAAAAGCCAGTTGCATTTCTGTGGACCGCCAACAACAAAAAAAAAATAGAGGAGGTAATTTTTAAGAACATTTTATTTTGAAATAATTAACATCCTATAACATCCTAAACATGGTTTAACTTCTCAAGCTAAGAAATTAACATTGATACAATAATGTTAACTGAACTATGCCTTTATTCACATTTTCCTCAGTTTTTCTACCCTTGCCCTTTTCTCTCTTTCGTGATCAAACTCCATGTAACTGTTAACTCTAGTCTATTTCAGTTTACATCAATTTCTTGCTCTTTTCTTTCTAGGACCTGGCGCTTGGAAGGACAGTGGTCTGATCTTTTGTAGAATGGACCTCAGTTGGGGTGTTTGTGTGTGTAAGTCACTCAGTCATGTCTGACTCTTTGTGACCCCATGGACTGTAGCTTGCCAGGCTCCTACGTTCATGGAATTCTCCAGGCAGGAATACTGGAGTGGGTAGCACTCCCTTCCCTAGGGGATCTTCCCAACCCAGGGATCAAACCTGGGTCTTCTGCATTGCAGGCATATTCTTTACTGCCTGAGCCACCAGGGAAGGGGTTTGGCTGATGTTTTCTCATGATTGTATCACATCCTGTCCACATGACATCACTAGCGATGTTAATCTTCATCATTTGGTGTTGTCAGGTTTCTCCACAGCAGAGTTACTACAGAAAGGGCAATTTTAAAAATATAAAGTTTTATGATAGAGGCACAATATAAACAGCATTTGAATAAATATAGTGTCAACAACCTTTATTGACAAACATAAACTTTTATCGAAAGACGTTAACTACAAACCAGCTTAATGGAGAGAAACACTGTATTAATGGTTTCTAAAACTCATTGTTGCAAAGATGCTAATTCTCTCAATACACCTAGAATCAAATTCCTAATAGACTTTCGGATTTTAACGTTACTACTACTAACAAAGGTCCATATAGACAAAGCTGTGGTTTTTCCAGTAGTTATGTATGGATGTGAGAGTTGGACCATAAAGAAGGCTGAGTGCTGAAGAATTGATGCTTTTGAACTGTGATGTTGGAGAAGACTCTTGAGAGTCCCTTGGACTGCAAGGAGATCCAACCGGTCAATCCTGAATATTCATTGGAAGGGCTGATGCTGAAGCTGAAACTCCAATACTTTGGACACTTGATACGAAGAGATGACTCATTGGAAAAGACCCTGATTCTGGGAAAGATTGAGGGCAGGACGATAAGGGGACAGTGGGGAACAAGATGATTGGATAGCATCACTGACTCAGTGGACGTGAGTTTGAGTAAGCTTCGGGAGTTGGTGATGAACAGGGAAGCCTGGCATGCTGCAGTCAGTGGGGTCACAAAGAGTCAGACATGACTGAGCAGCTTAACAACAACAATTAGTGTTCATCTTTATTGTTATTTTGGTGATACATAACATTGTAATGATGGCCTTAGAAAGCAGCACTACGAACAAAGCTAGTGAAGGTGATAGAATTCCAGTTGAGCTATTCCAAATCCTGAAAGATGATGCTGTGGAAGTGCTACACTCAATATGCCAGAAAATTTGGAAAACTCAGCAGTGGCCACAGGACTGGAAAAGGTCAGTTGTCATTCCAATCCCAAAGAAAGGCAATGCCAAAGAATGCTCAAGCTACCACACAATTGCACTCATCTCACACGCTAGTAAAGTAATGCTCAAAATTCTCCAAGCCAGGCTTCAGCAATATGTGAACCGTGAACTTCCACATGTTCAAGCTGGTTTTAGAAAAGGCAGAGGAACCAGAGACCAAATTGCCAACATCTGCTGGATCATGGAAAAAGCAAGAGAGTTCCAGAAAACCATCTATTTCTGCTTTATTGACTATGCCAAAGCCTTTGACTGTGTGGATCATAATAAACTGTGGAAAATTCTGAAAGAGATGGGAATACCAGACCCCTGACCTGCCTCTTGAGAAATCTGTATGCAGGTCAGGAAGCAACAGTTAGAACTGGACATGGAACAACAGACTGGTTCCAAACAGGAAAAGGAGTACGTCAAGGCTGTATATTGTCACCCTGTTTATTTAACTTATATGCAGGGTACATCATGAGAAACGCTGGACTGGAAGAAACACAAGCTGGAATCAAGATTGCCGGGAGAAATATCAATAACCTCAGATATGCAGATGACACCACCCTTATGGCAGAAAGTGAAGAGGAACTCAAAAGCCTCTTGATGAAAGTGAAAGTGGAGAGTGAAAAAGTTGGCTTAAAGCTCAACATTTAGGAAACGAAGATCATGGCATCTTGTCCCATCACTTCATGGGAAATAGATGGGGAAACAGTGGAAACAGTAGCAGACTTTATTTTTCTGGGCTCCAAAATCACTGCAGATGGTGACTGCAGCCATGAAATTAAAAGACGCTTACTCCTTGGAAGGAAAGTTATGACCAACCTAGACAGCATATTGAAAAGCAGAGACGTTACTTTGCCAACAAAGGTCCGTCTAAGCAAGACTGTGGTTTTTCCAGTGGTCATGTATGGATGTGAGAGTTGGACTGTGAAGAAGGCTGAGCACCGAAGAATTGATGCTTTTGAACTGTGGTGTTGGAGAAGACTCTTGAGAGTCCCTTGGACTGCAAGGAGATCCAACCAGTCTATTCTGAAGGAGATCAGTCCTGGGATTTCTTTGGAAGGAATGATGCTAAAGCTGAAACTCCAGTACTTTGGCCACCTCATGCGAAGAGTTGACTCATTGGAAAAGACTCTGATGCTGGGAGGGACTGGGGGCAAGAGGAGAAGGGGACGACAGAGGATGAGATGGCTGGATGGCATCACTGACTTGATGGACATGAGTCTGAGTGAACTCCGGGAGTTGATGATGGACAGGGAGGCTTGGCGAGCTGCAATTCATGGGGTCGCAAAGAGTTGGACACAACTGAGCAACTGATCTGATCTGATATGATCTGAACATTGTAATTCTGAACTTAAACGGTAAAGGAGTGGTCCAAAAATTGTGAAGACAAAGTGTCTTTCTTGCCTTTTATTGTGACTTAATATGAAATTATAATAATTAAGCCAGTGTATGGTACAAAGATACACAAATTGGCCAATAGAAAGAATTGAGAATTCAGAAACAGATCCATCTATATATATGGGGCCTAGATTTATAACAAAACTGGTATTATAGACCAGTGGGGGAAAGGATAAATAGATTTTTCAATATATCAAGTTGGGGTAAGAGATGCTCATGTGAAAGAGTATGTTATTTAATTCCTATGTCATATCACACACAAAATGGGAAATGGTTCAATTATAAGTTACAAATGAATAGTTATAGTTAAGTTTAATTATAAAATTAGAGGGCTTCTCTGGTGGCTCAGACAGTAAAGAATCTGCCCGCAATGCGGGAGACTTAGGTTCAATCCCTGGGTTGGGAAGATCCCCTGGAGGAGGGCATGGCAACCCACTCCAGTATTCTTGCCAGAAGAATCTACATGGACAGAGGAGCCTGGTGGGCTACAGTATATGGGGTCTCAAAGAGTCTGACATGACTGAGCAACTAAGCGCACACACATGAAATCAGAAGCACAATTCAGAAAAAAACAGTTGAAGAAAAAAACTACCAAAGGAATGTAAACGAAATTGGAAGGAGTGCAAAGGAAAAGAAATGATACAGAAAAAAAAAAATGAGGTCATAGAAATGAGTGAGCCAAGTCAAATACACATTGAAAAGATGATGTAATACCTGTGATTTTAAAATATCAGTGTTTACAATATGCCAGAACTGCATCGTCTATTAACTTTTTTTTATCCTTAGTTACATGCCAGAAATCTAAAAGTGATCAATAAATTATTTCAGTGATCTGTCTACTGGCAACTCCATTACTCAGTCATTTTTGGAAAACAAAGAATTGGAAACATCTGACTTTGTTTTTTTTTTTTTTTTTAAATTTTATTTTATTTTTAAACTTTACAATATTGTATTGGTTTTGCCAAATATCGAAATGAATCCACCACAGGTATACATGTGTTCCCCATCCTGAACCCTCCTCCCTCCTCCCTCCCCATACCATCCCTCTGGGTCGTCCCTGTGCACCAGCCCCAAGCATCCAACATCTGACTTTGAAGGGGATTTATTTTTACTTTCTCAGTTTGAGGACGTTTATCAAAAAAGGCTTAACTAAGATTTACCAAATGACTGTTTTGTTACTCTTTTACTTAGAGGCACCTTGTTTAGCCCAATATACTTACAAAGTGTTATTTAGAAAAATGAATTTTAATATATATTTACTAACATGCAGTTGGTTTTTAGAGAAACTTTTTGTCTTAACATGTATCTGAAATGTGCTTTTATCATCAGCACCTTGAAGCTGTAATATACATCACTCAATTTAGGGAAAATGATTGCCATTTAATCTCATTGACAGAGCTTAGTTGTCAATTTTAAACTCATCTTCCAAATCAGACTTCCTTCTGTCCGTAAAAATCCAACTTGATTTTTCAGCCCAAATAAATATGTTAATGTATGTCTCCATGACAACCATCACACAGCTGAATTCTAATTCTAATGTAGATAAATAGATAAGCACAGAGACTTACCACGTGTTGCCTGGATACGGTGATACTGCTGCCTTCAAGATTTCTTGCTTTGCACTCACTAAAGTCTCCTAGAGTTGAGTTGTGTATCTTTTACAATAATAAAAGTATTGGAAGGTAAGGTCCTTAAGTAAAAACACTCTCACTACTGCTTCATTCTACTATGTATCTGAATTTGTAATATACTAACATGGGCCCACATACTCCGTCCCTTAATAAAATATGTATGTTTTATGTATGATGGGGATAGAACAAATCCTTATTGTGGTGCTTTGATTAAAGGAGCACTTACAGGCTTGGCTTCCTGGAGGGTTTTTACATTCCAGGGCAGTGCACTAGCCAGGATTAAGTGAGTGGTCTTCATTCCTTTTATAAAGTGGGAAACGAGTGATTCTGAAGGCGGGGTAGAGAAGAAGGCTGATGTGGTACCTTAGCTTCAGGTACACTGCAGAAAGGATCAGTAATAGGAAGATGAGGATCTGGAATTTGATTGCCTTTAAACAATCTGTGCCTACATATCTCTTAGTCATCATACGGTTCCAATTTGTAGACTGTTGATACTGAAGACAGGAAGAGCAGGGCCATCATATATCTAATTGTAAATACAGGACACCCAAACTAATGAAATAAATCCCATTTTTAGAGAGTAAGCTCTTCTGAAATAAAAGACAACTAGAACCTGCATATTCAAGGGGCATCCTGTGTGTCAGTACCGAGCAAAATTGTTGGACTTGAGGTCAAGAGCCATTCCTTTTGGGAGCCAGGCAGATATGTTGAAATTTTTATAAGGGGGAAATTATATTGGCCTCAGCTTTCAATCAGTGCAAGAAAATGGAATATACTTTAAAGATTTGGAAGGAAAGATTAAGTAACTTAGAGATTGTTATCTGTCTAAACAATCCTTCAAGTATAAGTCAACAGGCAAATAGTTTTGAACTTAAAATTTTTTCAAAAATTATTCCTTTGGGCCTTTATGAGGCAATAATAGAGAACAGATTTAAAAAACAAAAATGAAAGAAAGAAAAAAAAACACACACACAAAACCTGACTTTGCAGAATAAAGATGTATTTAGAGATGCCAGAACAGGATTTGGCAAGACTTGGATTTCCTTGTCCTACAGTGGAGTGTGCGTGCTCAGTCACTCAGTTGTGTCTGACTTTTTGTGATGCTATGGCCTATAGGCCACTAGGCTCCTCTGTTCATGGAATTTTCAGGCAGGAATATGGAGTGGGTTGCCATTTCCTCCTCCAGAGGATCTTCCCAACCCAGCGATTGAACCTGCATCTCCTGCATTGACAGGTGAATTCTTTACTACTGAGCCATCTGGGAAGACTTCCTTATCCCAGTAGTAGAAGTTTTTTATTATTTGTAACAGACTTTGACAGATGAACTCTTGTGTCCTGATGGTATTACCTATGAGAGAACTTATATATTTCTCAGGCCTTTGGTTTTCTGAGAATTAGAAAAGAATCATGACTTTTCAGCAGTCTCATCATTGATGGAAAGGGCCTGAGACAGGATGTTTGAGAGGGTCAGCCTCATAAATGTACTTGTTTGCATACATATCCAACTATTACAAGGATAAAGTAATTAATGTTTATGGTACCATTCTCTAAAGGTTAGTTCATGATGAAGTACAAATCTTGGGCACGGACTTTGCTGACACTGAATGCTATTATTTAAAAAAAAAAAAAACAACTTTCTAAAATACATTGACTTTGCCTTTTTCTAGGTTAAACAAGTCAAATACCTTATACCTTGAGCACTTAATTTTGAAATCTCTGAATATGTTTGAGTTGGTTAGGAAAGTAAAACATAACACTGCTGTCCCTTTGAAATAAAACTACGAAGGTTTTGAGCTAAAGTAAGAAATAAGTATCCTCTGTTCTTTTTGAGAAGCATTATATTTTTTTTTTTCCAGTTGTTGAGAGGTTCAGTCTTTAAACTGAGTTTCCTATTGCCTATACTTTGGTATTTCTAGTCTCAACTTCTGTGGTTGACAGCAGGAGATAGGAAAAATGCAAGTCTGTAATAAGTTTATCTTCAAGAGAGCAAACAGTGCTCCTTGCTACTGAGACTGCAGCCAGGGTGTTGGATATTCAGGCCATGAATTGAGTTCTTCAGTTTGATTACCCAGAGGAGGCCAACTCATATTCACAAAGCATACAGACCTGCCAGGTAGATGATGAAGCTTTATTAATTTTGCTTCCCTCAGAAGAAAAAAAGGATTGTGCAGCAACTTCTTGAGTAGAAAGTGCCTATGTAGGAAATAAAAAATCAATTCAGAAAAATGTATGGACATGTAGAAAAGAAAAAAAAAAAAAAAAAAGAACTGGAGTCATCTTTAGCCCAAGATCCACAATGAAAAGAAAGAGGTTGGATCTTTTGTTTCTTTCATACGTAAGTATATCTGATAAAGGATGAAGGGTCATTGATTTGAACAAGTTAAGTTTACCCAAATATGCTGTATTTCTTGATCTTACTGTGAGCAACTCCTTGGATAAGGTTTCTTCAGAAGGTGTAGAAACACTTGACCAAAGAATTGTTAATGAGCCTAAGACTCTATTCCTCAGCAATGACCAAGTAGAAGAATTTAAAGCTTATTTCAGTGAGAAATGTCCATCCTTAAGTAAGGTAGAAGTGGAAGAGGAAGAATACAAACCAGTGATTGGTGTTAATAAAGAGGAGCAAGAGAGGCAAGTGAGGCAGAAAGTGGAAGAAAAGATGATAAAACCCAAAGGGCCTCAGACTCAGCCTTCTCCTAGTACTGATGAGGCACACACACACACAAAAAAAATCAAGGAAATCACAGAAACTAAAAAGTTATGAAACATTTTAAGTGAATAAGAAAATAACACTGATGAAGGGAAGTTAGTTCACCAAGGCCACCCATGCAGCAGTCCATTGTGAAGGACACAAGGATCAAGACAATTCCAGATAGGAGTGGTCACATAGAACCCCCTTCCTGCCCCATCACAGTATACTTACAGTGAGTGGATTAACAAAATTTTTCTATTCCATTTCCATCATGTGTGTTCTTGGACTCTTTCCATTCCTTTATCTCACTGCCAAGTCATGGAATCCTTGTCCCATTTTTAGAAGTTCTTGTTTTGCTTAGTGTATAGAAGGTAAATAAATACGAGTATTTTTGAATTGAGATTATCAATAAAATACCTATTTCCCATTTTTAATAAAAGCACAACATCTAGGAATAAAATTAACCAAAGACATGCAAAAATTTCTACTTTGGAAATAATAAAACATTACTGAGAAAAAGAAGCCTTGAGTAAATGAAGCAGAATGACAGGTCATGGATTGACTCAGTTAGATGACAGTTCTCCCCAAACTGAGCTATAGATTTAACTTAATTTCTGTCATAATCCCACAGGTTTTGTTGTTGTTGTTGTAAAATTAACAAACTGATTCTAAAAGTTACATGGAAATATAAAAGACTGAGAATATCCCATAAACAATTTCAGAATCATAGCTGAAGGAGTTGACTTCATAACATGACCATAAAGATGCAATCACCAAGACAGTGTGGTGCTGCCATAAAGATCCACGGGCAGATTGATGCAACTGAACAGAGAGGCTGGAAGAGACCCACAGTTACATGGTCGTTGGATTTCCAACAAAAATCCAAACCCATTGGGGAGAGGAAAGTTTTTCAACAAATGGTGCTGGAATAACTAAATATCCATTGGGAAGAAAGGAATCTCAATTCCTACCTTGTGCCATGCACAAAAACTAATTTGAGATGGATCACATTACAAAATGTAAAAGCTCAAACCATAAGGGTTTTAGAAAAAAAAGCATCAGAGAATCTCTTCATGCTTTGCAGGTAGGCAAAGATTTAAATGTAGAAAGCAATAACCATAGGAGAAAAAATTTATGACTTAGACTTTATCAGAATTAAAAAAAAAAATCTTAGGCTTATCAAAAGACACTTATTGTTAAGGAAAAATGAGGAGCCACAGATTGGGGAAAATATATTCACAAAACCTGTACTTGTCAAGGGTATGCATAGGTAAAGAATTCATACAACTCCATAACAGAAGCACAGATGATCAGAAATGAAAAAGTGGGGTAGGGGGACAAATGCTTTGAAAAGCCACTTTATAACACCAGCACTCCACAACAGAAGATATTGGGATGGTCAGTGAACCTATACTCAGCAGGGAAATGCAAGTTAAAATGATGAGATGCCCACCTGCATGGCTGAAATTAAATCGCTTGGTAGCACCAAATTTTAACAGGGACGTAGAGCAACTGGAAGTCTTATACACTGTGCAGGAGGGTTAAATGGTACAATGTCTTAGGAAAAAGATTTGGAAGTTTCTTAAAAAGCTAGACATACTTTCCTGATGACTCAGCAGTTCTACTCCTAGATATCTATCTACCTAAGAAAAAGGAAAATATAAGTTCACAAAATAAGATGTACACAAGAAGTACATAATATATGTAACTTCATTCATAGTAGCCAAAAACTAGAGAGAGCCCCCAGGTGTCCATCAGTAGGAGAATGGATAAGCAGACTTGTGTACTCGTAAAGTGAAGTACTACTCCAAGAGAAAGAAGGCGCTGATACCAGCAACAGCATGGACGAATGTCATCATACCTAACTGAAAGAAACCTTATTCAAAAGAATACATACAGTTTTTCTCCAATTTTATGAAGGTTTAGAATAAGCAAAATTTGTGAGAGAAAATAATAAGGGTGGTTGCCTCCAGGGAATGGAGCAGGGAATGACTAGAATGGTTATGAGGGCTCTTTCTTTGAGGTGTGATTATGGTTTGGGTTATAAAATACATACATTTGTAAAAACTCATGGGATGGTACACTTCTGATTGGTACATGTTATATGCAAATTTTGCTCCAAAAGAGAGGCGGGGGGAAACAGCTTTAAAAAATATTTCCAAAAGAAAAATATTTCAAGAAGATACTATTGTATATCCACCAGATTGGAGAAAGTGGTGGCAAGGCAGTGGGGCCCCCGACCCCTCTGTCCCCTCTGGTGGTGTCAGTTGGATCAACCGTGAAACAGTTTGTCAGTATTAACAACTTGTGCATATACAAACACAGCAGTTCTACTCCAAGGCATAAAAGCTCTTGCAAACATACACAAAGAAACTCGTATGACAGTGTTCTTGAAAATCAGAAAGAAGTTGGATAGCCATCAGCAAGAGAAGACATAGATTGTCCCATATTGTAGCATACCACCACAGACGAACCTCATGAACATATGAAAATGATATGATTTGAACCAGTATAATTCCATCCCAAATCTTGCAAAATCAAACAATAATTTGATTAGGGATACCTATGGTAACACTAGAAAGGAAAGCAGGGGAATAAAGTTCAGGATGTTTGGGTAGAAGGCGTGGCAAGAAGGAGTGGGATTGGATGGGAAAGGCCGAAAAACCGACTTCAGAGTTATTAGCAATGTTCTGTTCCCTAAACTCGGTAGTGGCAAGACAGGTGTTCATTTTATTATTTTTCTTTACAACTTACACATACGTTAAAATGCTGTTTGGTGTATATTTGATATTTAATAATTTCATGAAAGATAATCTGATTTTTATTTTATTTTGAACCATATTTATGTGTACAGTCCAGTGGCACTGAGTACATTCACATTATTGTGCCATTCTCACCATCATCCATTTTCCAAATTTTCACCTTCCTAAATGGAAACTCTGCACCCATCAAACACTGACTTCCCATCCTCCCCCTCCCCACCCCTGGCCCCTGGCATCTACCAGTATACTTTCTGACTCTGAACTTAACTATACTAGGTACTTCGTATAAATGGAATTGAGTAGCATTTGTCTGCATCTAATGTATAATGCATTTTTAAGGGTAACTTAGTATTGTCCTACAAACAGACTGTACCTTCTTTTTTTTTCCTTCTGTGCTCTACAGTAGACCCTAACCAGCAATCTATTTCATACATATTAGTGTATATATGTCAATCCCAGTCTTCCATTGTACATTTTAAAATTAAGTAATCTTTGAGCATTCTTTATTAGCAACAATATAATACATACAGTTTAAGAAGTTGTCATTCTGATATCATTAATTCAGTCATTTATTCAAATGTTTGTACATAGCCTGATAGGGCTACAATATTGGTTAAGCCTTTATTTGGAGGCTAAGGTTTCAGAAAGTGGAAGTGAAAGTTGCTCAGTCGTGTCCGACTCTTTGCGACCCCAAAGGACTGTACAGTCCGTGGAATTCTCCAGGCCAGAATACTGGAGTGGGTAGCCTTTCCCTTCTCCAGGGGATCTTCCCAACCCAGGGATCAAACCCAGGTCTCCTGCACTGCAGGCAGATTGTTTACCATCTGAGCCACCAGGGAAGCCCAAGAATACTGAAGTAGGTAGCTTATCCCTTCTCCAGGGGATCTTCCCGACCTAAGAATTGAACCAGGGTCTCCTGCATTGCAGGTGGATTCTTTACCAACTGAGCTATCAGGGAAGCCCATGGTTTCAGAAGCTGTATCCTAAAATAAATTAGAAAAATAACTGAAATCTAAAATGATTACAGTCTTATAGGACAATTTTGACCTCAATCTCCTAATGCTAGTCCAGAGAATGTCTGAAGGCATGCTTTTAAGAATTGAAATGTCCCCTCAACTGATCATTGACCAGTCGTTAGGTTTACCTTACAGTCAGGTCATGGAGAATGCCTCCCGTAAGTTATCTTCTCAAAATGTAACTGTGATCAAAATTCTCAGATGCTCTGGCTCACACTTAGACCTTGTTCTTCTGTTGAATCTTAAGCAGTTTCAAGGTATTTATGGATTTTTTCATATCAACATTTCCTGCAAAAGTTTGTGAGTAATTTTCATTAAATGAACTCACCAGAAAATAAATGTTGAACTCTGTAGCTCTAACATGGTCCTAAATTCTTAGCTTAAAGTGAAAAGGGCTTACCCCAATCCTTAACTTTTTATAAGTATTCAGACATTCCTTTGGATGCCAAATAATAAATTTATAATGCTAGGTGCCCAGCAAGATGACAGTCCAGTTGCCTATGTACAGTACTTAAATAAACCGATTGCAATTCCACAACCTTATTGCTTCATTTATCAAAAGAAGTGCCAGAGTTCTGAAATCTTTTGTAAGGAGAGCAACTTTGCTTGTGTGAATTCTCACAGGAATTACCAAGAATATTATGCCAATTCAATCCTAAGTATTGAAGTTAGAGTTCTAAATGACATTTAATAGTATGATTTATTTTCTATCTTAAACTTTATAGGTCACAAAAACAAGATCCTATCCTTTCATATTGCTTTTTATTGTTAAAGTGGCTGAGTGATGATAAAAATCTAAGCTTAAGAACTGTCAGATGATTTATGATATTTCATTTATTTTTCAAAGGATTGAGGTGTCACCAGTAAGCCCATTAGAATTGTAGGTTTAAAGTTCCTCAATTTTAAAAAAGACCAGCTGCATAAACAAGTGTGTTAGCTTTGTAATTTAATTCTGTGTGATTTTTTTTAATACTTCAAAGTTCCAAAGGAGGCAGCTTTTCTTAGGTCATAAATACTTATTTATGTCATTATGATCTCTAACTTTCAAGTACATTTCAAGATCTGCTTTTTAAAAAATTGATGTTTTTATTGTGTTCTTTACAACCTCAAAACATTTCTCCTTCTGTCGACCTGAATGTGCCTTTCTTCATGGGCTGACATCAAAAATGTGGAATGTGGATGAACTAGAGAAAAACTACTTTAAAAAAAATCAGAATTCTGTAGTCAAGATGGATCATCTAAACTATCTTTTTGACAGAGTGCTGTCAGCACTGTAAAGCTTTTTTTTTTTTGGTTATTAGATTTTAAATTGAGGGTAATTGGTAGTTCACAGCAGTTAGAAGAAATAATATGTACCCCCATGTGCAATTTACATGTAAGAGTTTCTCCCAAATGTAATATCCGAGATACTAGCATCAATGCAATCCAGATCCTGGGCTTCCCTGATAGCTCATTTGGTAAAGAATCTGCCTGCAGTGCAGGAGACCCTGGTTCGATTCCTAGTTCGGGAAGATCCCCTGGAGAAGGGAAAGGCTACCCACTCCAGTATTCTGGCCTGGAGAATTCCATGGACTGTATAGTCCATAGGGTCACAAAGGGTCGGACTTGACTGAGCGACTTTCACTAATGCAGATCCCACTCAAATTTTCCTCATTTTACTTGAACTCATTTGTGTATGTATATATTTAGTTTTTATGCACTTTGTATCTCATGTATAGCTTCTTGTGTCTGCTATAGTCAGGACCCACAATAGTTCCATCACAAGGATTTCTCTTGTTGCCATATTATAACCACACTCACCTACCTCCCTCACTTCCCAGCCCTAACCCTGTCAACCACTACTGCTACCGCTAAGTCACTTTAGTCGTTTCCGACTCTGTGCGACCCCATAGACGGCAGCCCACCAGGCTCCCCCGTCCCTGGGATTCTCCAGGCAAGAATACTGGAGTGGGTTACCATTTCCTTCTCCAATGCAGGAAAGTGAAAAGTGAAAGTGAAGTAGCTCAATCGTGTCCGACCCTCAGCAACCCCATGGACTGCAGCCGTCCAGGCTCCTCCACCCATGGGATTTTCCAGGCGAGAGTACTGGAGTGGGGTGCCATTACACTGTCCTCTATTTCTATAATTTTGTCATGTCAATAATACTATATAAATGGAATCTTAGAGTATATAACCTTTAGTATTGACTTTTCCATGTAGCATAATTCCCTTCAGATCCATCCATATTGTGTGAACTAGTAGTCTGTTTCTGTTTATCACTGAGTGGTATTCCACCAAAATTTAGTTTTCATATGTACATGCATGTAAAATATGAGATCATTAAAATATCAGTTTAAAAGTGGTTTAAGACATGTTACAATTAACCTACCCATTAAAATTCCAGGTAAGTTTTTAGTATCCTCATCGTCATTTCCATTGGTCTTGTCTATGTCTTAATGTACTTAGACCAGGTCGATTGCCAGCTGTACACTGAAAACATATTTACAGTAGAAAATAAAAGATAGTTCTATTCCCTAACAATAACTGATTCTAATAAAAACTGGCAAGATTGGATAAAAGACAGTAGCTGCTACCATGTAAGACAGGTCCTCATTTTGATTTCAGCAGATTTACTGTTTAGTTTCTTTTTTTCTTTCATTCAGTCTATGATTACCCAACTCACTCTTTTCATAAAGCTTATTATACAAGTAGCTCTCCTTGCCCTTATGCTTGTGTGTGTTAAATGTGATAAGTAAAGCTGTAGATGAGATCTCCTAGGGAAAGACTGTGAAGTGAGACCCGATGTTTACCTTGAAGGGCTCCAAGACCGAATGGCCAAGAAATGGTCAGAAAGGCAGCAGGAAAAAAACAGGGGCTGAAGCCAAGAGGAAAGAGGGTACAAAGAAGAAATAGCCTCAGTTGACTCTTCTTCCCCACTTTGACATGTGGTAACAGTGCTCTGGATCTCAGGAAGGCCTTCTGCATTCAGGCATGGTTTGAATGCAGAGAGTTCACTTCTCAAGGAGTGCTCAGTGGGACTATGGAGCCTCAGGAACTAATGTGAAAGAAGATCTAGCCAGGCACACTGTATGTATAAGGATAAATGTACCTGCCAGCACCTTAATTTTGGTCATGAAGACAGTTTCAGAAATCTCTCTGCATCCCGATTATTATCACTGCCATCCATGTGTACCATAGTTGTGTGGATATACCGTGACATGGTTATCAGTATTGGAAGAAGGCATGATGTACCAGCATGGCAAATATATTTTAAGAATCACTCCTGTGTTTCATAATGGTTACCGTGACTGCATAAGCCACAGTTCCTTTTAAAATGCCTTCATGATACTTAACTTTCTCACATGCAGTTAAATAATATAGTTAAGTCATTAATTGGGAATGGAAAACACCCTTCTATCATTAACACTACCTCAAAATGTAGAAGTCTGAAAATGGCTCATGATGCAGTATCAAGAAGTAAAATGCTTTTTTTACTTTCAGGAGAAGGCAATGGCACCCCACTCCAGTACTCTTGCCTGGAAAATCCCATGGATGGAAGAGCCTGGTAGGCCGCAGTCCATGAGGTCGCTGAGAGTCAGACATGACTGAGTGACTTCACTTTCACTTTTCACTTTCCCGCCTTGGAGAAGGAAATGGCAACCCACTCCAGTGTTCTTGCCTGAAGAATCCCAGAGCCTGGTGGGCTGCTGTCTATGGGGTCGCACAGAGTCAGAAACGACTGAAGCAACTTAGCAGCAGCAGCAGCAGAGGACATAGGCTATAAAGGTTCATGGTGAAAATGAAGAAGAGTAAGTCAGATGAGGACTAGGAGAAGCACATAGAATAATTATTTTCTGAGATTTTATCACTTGAAAGGTGTTAGGTTTGGACTTTGAGTTCTGTTTTTTTAGAAATATAAAATCTCAGCCCCAAATCAAGATCTCTGCATTTTAGACAGAAACTCATGATCTGTTTTAGAGTCGAATTTTCCTGTTGCCCAAGTAAAGATGGCAATGATTTAGTAGCATCTCATGGATGTTACAGGCTTCCCTGGTAGCTCAGCTGGTAAAGAATCCGCCTGCAAGTTCCCCTGGAGAAGGGATAAGCTACCCACTCCATTATTTGGGGGCTTCCCTGGTGACTCAGATGATAAAAGAATCCTCCTGCAATGTGGGAGACCTGGGTTCGATCCCTGGGTTGGGAAGATCCCCTGGAGGAGGGCATGGCAACCCGCTCCAGCGTTCTTGCCTGGAGAATCCCATGGACGGAGGAGCCCGGCGGGCTGCAGCCCATGGGGTTGCTAAGGGTCAGACACTACTGAGCGACTAAGCACAGCACACAGCAGGATGTTATATGTGAATTACTGAGTGTTGACTATGTGATAATCAGAACCAAAAGTTAAGCATATCTTTGGATTTGTAACCTTGATGAAAGTGAAAGAGGAGAGTGAAAAAGCTGGCTTAAAGGTCAACATTCAGAAAACTAAGATCATGGCATCTGGTCCCATTACTTCATGGCAAATAGATGGGAAAACAGTGGAAACAGTGACAGACTTTATTTTGGGGGGCTCAAAAATCACTGCAGATGGTGACTGTAGCCATGAAATTAAAAGACGCTTACTTCTTGGAAGGAAAGTTACGGTCAACCTAGACAGCTTATTAAAAAGCAGAGACATTACTTTGCCAACAAAGATCCGTCTAGTCAAGGCTATGGTTTTTCTAGTAGTCATGTATGGATGTGAGAGTTGGACTCTAAAGAAAGCTGAGCACCAAAGAATTGGTACTTTTGAACTGTGGTGTTGAAGAAGACTTGAGAGTCCCTTGGACTGCAAGGAGATCCATCCATTCAGTCCTAAAGGAAATCAGTCCTGAATATTCATTGGAAAGACTGATGTTGAAGCTGAAACTCCAATACTTTGGCCACCTGATGCAAAGAACTGACTCATTGGAAAAGACCCTGATGCTGGGAATGATTGAGGGCAGGAGGAAAAGGGGATGACACAGGATGAGATGGTTGAATGGGAGTTGATGATGGACAGGGAGGCCTGACGTGCTGCAGTCCGTGGGGTCGCAAAGAGTTAGACATGACTGAGCAACTGAACTGAACTGATGTTTCAGTAGTCATTATTTAGGTCATATTTGCATACATATACATTTGAAAAATCTTAGTCCATTACAGAGTGGTAAGCTTTTTACACAGTAGAATAAGGAAAATATTTTTATGGTTTTTACTTAAGATTCTAAATACTCTTTTTGTCAATAAATGTAAGTATGACCTTCATGTTGTACAAATAATACTGTTTTGCATTTTCATCTCAAGTTTTAAAATTCAATTATCTTTTCCAAGTGTGATGAAGAACATCAACAAATATTCTCTTCTACACACTTTGAGAGAAATAACCATAAACCTCATACAAGAATAATGCAAAGGTTTTATTAGAAAAATTTTGCACATTGACATCAGAATCATAATTTCCAAATTTGCCTTTAAGGCTTATTTTTTAAAAGTCAGCATGGATGCTACTTCTAGAGTCTGTTTCATAAATGAAGTTTGTTAATCATGAAATTTTTTTTCCTATATCAGGCAAAATATGATCTTTCCTTCAAAAAGTGCTTGGGCAAACTAAATTTCAGTATTAGTTATTTAGAGTAGCATTTTCACAGTTCACTGTGCACTTGTACTAACTTTTTATTTGCAGGGTGTTTGCAATCATTTATTTATACCATAGCTATGAGATAGATACAAGATTAATCAGGAAAGATAGAACAGCTGTGTTTATTTCCTACCTTGCTCTCCTTAGAGTTCTTCAAAATAAAATGTGTTTAAGGGCAAATCTGAAGTAAAGACTTCAGTGTGTGTACCTCTTACCATTAGGGTGATATTAAGTGGAATGGTAAACACTTAACAAAGGTAAATCAACTAGACCTAAGAGCTACATAAAGAGCATTCCACTCACCACGAGCAAGGTACACATTCTTCCCAATGCATATGGCTCCATCTCCTCGATAGACTACCCATTCGGCCATAAAACAAGCCTCAGTAAATGTAAAAACGATCAGAATCATAAAAGTATGTTCTCTGACTAAAGTAGAATGCAGTTAGGAATAAATAGCAGAAGGAAATTTGGGAAATTCACAGGTATGTGGAAATTGAACAGCACACTCCTAAGTAGCCAGTGAGTCAAAGAAGACATCACAGGGAAAATTAGAAATACCTTGATGTAAAGTAACTTAACACATTATTGACTGGGGGATTTTTGCAGAAACTAAAGCCCTTGGCTGGCAGTTTGTTAACCTAAGTGACTTTTGAAACACTTCAGTCAAAGGCTGCTGCTGCTGCTGCTAAGTTGCTTCAGTCGTGTCCAACTCTATGTGACCCCATAGACGACAGCCCAGCAGGCTCCCCCGTCCCTGATATTCTCCAGGCAAGAACACTGGAGTGGGTTGCCATTTCCTTCTCCAATGCATGAAAATGAAAAGTGAAAGTGAATTCGCTCAGCCGTGTCTGACTCTTAGCGACCTCATGGACTGCAGCCTACCAGGCTCCTCCGTCCATAGGATTTTCCAGGCAAGAGTACTGGAGTGGGTTGCCATTGCCTTCTCCGTCAGTCAAAGGCACTCAGTAACAAAAGATGCATTAATACCTCTCTGGCCAATAAGTTGTTACAGTGTAACCCACCAGAATTTATAGGATGCAACTAAAGAAAACAGTGTTTAGAGGAAAATTTATAGCCATAAGTGCCTATATTTTTTCAAAGACCACATGTCACATGATTTTATTTATATGAAATTTCCAAAATAAGCAAATCTACAGAGACAGAAGATAGATCAGTGATTTCTAGGGACAGGCAGTGGGGCAGAGTGATAGAATATTTTGGCATTAGATGGTGGAGAGAGTTGTACAACTTTGTGAATGTATTAAAAACTCTAAAATGTACAGTTTAAAGGGTGAATTTTATGATATGTGAATTATATCACAAATATGCATGCTAGGTAGCCTCAGTCATGTCTGATTCTTTGCAGCCCTATGAACTGTAGCTGTGTCTGTCCATGTGATTTCCCAGGCAAAAGTATTGGAGTGGGTTGCCATGTTCTCCTCCAGGGGATCTTCCCAACCCAGGGATCAAACCCATGTCTCCTGTATTAGCAAGTGGGGTCTTTACCACTGTGCCATCTGGTAAGCCCACAAATACATCACAGCTATAAATAAGTAAGCAAGCCCCTTCTTGGGTGTCCTGTTCCTTTGCTAGATGCTTCAGGTGCCATGTGAACCCAAAGGGATGTGAACCTAGCCTTCTAAAGCTGCTTGTCTGTTGCGGGTAGTGAAAGTGAAAGTCGCTCAGTCGTGTCCAGCTCTTTGCGACCCCATGGACTATACAGTCCATGGAATTCTCCAGGCCAGAATACTGGAGTGGGTAGCCTTTCCTTTCTCGAGGGGATTAGACATGAGCTAAGTAAAATTACAGTTGTAGTCGGTGATCTGAGGAAAAAAGATACGTGTTCGTTTTTTTTTTTAATTATTTGAGCCAGGTCTTAGTTGCAGTGCCCGGGATCTTCTATCTTCATTAGCAGGATCTAGTTCCCTGACCAGGGATTGAACCTGGGCTGTCTATATTGAGTGAGGAGTCTTAGCCACTGGATCACCAGAGAAGTCCGCAGTACTTGTTCATTATTAACTGGGGTATCTGAGCTAGACGAGATCAAAAGACATTCTCCTAAGGGGGAGTGACACTGTCTTGTGATCTGAAGGACAAATTCAGATTATGGAAAAGAAAATCAGCATCGCAGGGAGAGGCCCATGTATGTAGATTGTTGATGACAGAGCCACTGTGTGGAGACTGAGAGAAGGCCAGTGTGGCTGGACAGAATAGGGGAGAGCAGTGCAGGGTGAGGCAGAGAAATGGGCCAAGACCAGACCATGTAAAACCTCATGGACGTGTTAAGGCGCGTAGTGGTTTTCATTCTGGGTGGTGCGCGCTGTGCTGTGAGAGCATCGCTGTGGCCATGTGGGCTGGAGGAGCAGTAGAAGCAGGTAGAAGAGTATCCAGTGGTCCTGCCAGGGGGCGATAGAGCAACTGATGCCAGGTGATTGGCAGTAGATTTCAGAAGTGGAGATTTCTGAACTGAGTGACTGACACTTTCACTCTTCACTTTTCAGAAGTGGGTGTATATGGGGGCTTTTTAAGAGAGAAAATTGATATATTTGGTGAAAGCCTAGAGATGGGAAGTGAAGGAGAGGGGTACAAGGCATGGCTCATGATGCTGGGAAAGTGAGGGTCAAAGAGCCATTTCTGAACTGAAGATTTTCCTCAGTCACACTGTGTATGAACAACTTCAAGTAACATGAATGGATACTTTTTTTTTTTTTGAAAACTAGATCTTTCTTACCAAGGCAGTCACATGTTATGTAAAGCTATGCAATCATTGAAAAAGCAAGAGAGTTCCAGAAAAACATCTATTTCTGCTTTATTGACTATGCCAAAGCCTTTGACTGTGTGGATCACAATAAACTGTGGAAAATTCTGAAAGAGATGGGAATACCAGACCACCTGACCTGCCTCTTGAGAAACTTGTATGCAAGTCAGGAAGCAACAGTTAGAACTGGACATGGAACAACAGACTGGTTCCAAATAGGAAAAGGAGTACGTCAAGGCTGTATATTGTCACCCTGCTTATTTAACTTATATGCAGAGTACATCATGAGAAACACTGGGCTGGGTGAAGCACAAGCTGGAATCAAGATTGACGGGAGAAATATCAATAACCTCAGATATGCAGATGACACCTCCCTTATGGCAGAAAGTGAAGAAGAACTAAAGAGCCTCTTGATGAAAGTGAAAGAGGAGAGAAAAAGTTGGCTTAAAGCTCAGCATTCAGAAAACGAAGATCATGGCATCTGGTCCCATCACTTCATGGGAAATAGATGGGGAAACAGTGGAAACAGTAGCTGACTTTATTTTTTGGGGTTCCAAGATCACTGCAGATGGTGACTGCAGCCATGAAATCAAAAGACGCTTACTTCTTGGAAGGAAAGTTATGACCAACCTAGGTAGCATATTAAAAAGCAGAGACATTACTTTGTCAATAAAGGTCCATCTAGTCAAGGCTATGGTTTTTCCAGTAGTCATGTATGGATGTGAGAGTTGGACTATAAAGAAAGCTGAACGCAGAAGAATTGATGCTTTTGAATGGTGGTGTTGGAGAAGACCCTTGAGAGTCCCTTGGACTGCAAGGAGATCAACCAGTCCATCCTAAAGGAAATCAGTCTTGGGTGTTCCTTGGAAGGACTGATGCTAAAGCTGAAACTCCAATATTTTGGCCACCTGATGTGAAGAACTGACTCATTGGAAAAGACCCTGATATTGGGAAAGATTGAAGGCAGGAGGAGAAGGGGATGACAGAGGATAAGATGGTTAGATGGCATCACTGACTCAATAGACATGAGTTTGTGTAAACTCCAGGAGTTGGTGATGGACAGGGAGGCCTGGCGTGCTGCAGTTCATGGAGTCGCAAAGAGTCAGACACGACTGAGTGACTGAACTGACTGACTGATGCAATTTACTGATAGCAAATATTTAGGGAAAGTTTAAAAAAAATTGAGGAAACTAGACACATGCCAAATGAGTTTTACCCTTGGAGTCTCTTGTGGCCTAGCCTGCATCTTCAGGGTCTTATAATGTACTTGGCCTTGCTGATGGTCCCCAAAGATATAGAGATCATCTGTCATTTGAAGTACCTCATTTTGATTTAAGTATTGAAAATAGATTCTGAAATTATTTTCTGGCAAGTAACTACCTACCAGTGAGGAATAACTGGAATGAATTCAGTTTTAGCAATTCTTATTTCCTTGGCCAGCCAAAGTCTTAAAATGTCAAGTTCTTCAGAGATGTTTTTATTCTGCAGTTATATGGAGTGATAATGTTTTATTATAATTTCTAAAAGCCACTTCAGCAATTTAAGACTACACAGAAATAAATTTTAATCTATACCCTAAAATTTTTTTCAAATGACCTGTGAAGAGTTAGTTATTTGGGCATTCACTTGCATTTGGAATGTCAGCGTACAGAACCAGCAGGCAAAAACCTGATGAAGAAAACAGATCATGCCAAGAGGCTGTGGTTTAAATTTTACCGTAACATTACAAGAAAGGTGTCACTGCTTATAGTGTTTATTGCTGTGTGTGCGTTAGTCACTCAATTGTGTCTGACTTTTTGCGACTCCATGGACTGTAGCCCACCAGGTTCCTCTATAGCCATGAAATTCTCCAGGCAAGAAAATTGGAGTGGGTAGCAATTCCCTTCTCCATGGAGTTTTCCGGACCCAGGGATCAAATCTGGGTATCCTGCATTGCAGGCAGATTGTTTACCATCTGAGCCACCAGGGAGGCCCCATGTGTTTATTGCTAATGTATCAGTAATAGACAAACCTTACAAACCTATAAATGCCCTTTGTATGCAGCATAGCAGGAGGCAAATTTAAGTTAGGAGAATTTTAAAAAGTCATTTAAAGAAAATAGTAGTGACCTGCCTTTTACAGGCCTCTTCCAGGGCATTTTCGCTAATCTTTGTCCTCATGGGCCAACACACACAGGAGGGAGTCAGACTGTTGTTCACACATTTTCCATGAAGCTTACATTGATTTAAATCAAGTTTCCATTTTTCTTACTAGCAATATAGGCTCCATCTAAGGATTAGCACTTTACTGAGAAGCATTAACTGTATTGTTTTCCACGTGTGGAAAACTGTATTGTTTTCCATGTGTTCTTACTCTATTGTGCATTTTAATTTCTGAGAATTATTCTTAAAATGGGAACTTTAAGTAGAGAAGAGGGAAATTTTGGAGGTTAGAGGCAGTTGTGATTAAAAGCAGAACCTAGCAGAACCTACTACCTATCTTGAAACCTCAGCTTTACCATTTACTAACTGTGTGAACTTAGGTAAGTTATTTAACCTCTCTGTGCCTAATTCCTTATACATGAAAGGGTGATTATAACATATTCATCCCAAGGCTGTGGTGACAATTAAATAAATTAACACACATTTAAAATACCTAGAGCACTGTTTGGAAGATAGTAAGCTCAAAATAAATGTTAGTTGCTGCAGCTGTTATATTGATAGTCTTGTCAATATTTGAATTTTAATAGCTAACTCTCACCTGTAGAAGGGGGTGACAGAGGATGAGATGGTTGAATAGCATCACTGACTCAATGGACATGAGTTTAAGCCAACTCATGTCCTAGTGTGCTATAGTCCATGGAGTCAGACACAACTTAGCAACTGAACAACAATAACAATTCTCACTTGAAAATTCAAATATTATAATTCAGTTATGGTGGTTGTTTTTGTTGAATATTCATATTTTCTCTGGCTGCTTTCATGCCACCAGAAGAAAGGAAAAGCTATATAGAGACTGTAAGGTTCATAAAACGGAAAATATTTACTGTATGATCCTTTACATAAAGCAGGTTCTATTGCCTGGCTTGTGGGGTTATTAGTTATGTGATTGAATGAATGAACTATCCTGCTTTGACAAAAGATGTAAGCTTGCATAGGAAAGTATATGACTTTAGTTATCCTTGTGGCCAGAACACTTCTTTTGTTTTGATTTGATTTAGAAAAAGTATAACTTTCCAGTTTGGTTTCAATTTTGTTGAAACTAACATACAAGTTCATGAGTAGACTTAACTGTAGTAGATTGCATAAGTGTAGACATGCCAAAATACATACTTATTCAGTAAAAAGTATTAAGACTTGGATTTCTCTCAAGAATTGTCAAAACAAAAGTTCAGTTGTGTGCATTTGTATGTAAGGATATTTGCCATCTCATCAGTTCAGTCGCTCAGTCGTGTCTGACTTTTTGTGACCCAGTGGACTGCAGCACACCAGGCTTCCCTGTCCATCATCAACTCCCAGAGCTTGCTCAAACTCATGTCCATCAAGTCGATGACACCATCCAACCATCTCATCCTCTATTGTCCTCTTCTCCTCCTGCCTTCAGTTTTTCCCAGCATCAGGGTCTTTTCCAGTGAGTAAGTTCTTCCCATCAGGTGGCCAAAGTATTGGAGTTTCAGCTTCAACATCAATCCTTCCAATGAATATTCAGGACTGATTTCCTTTAGGATGGACTGGTTGGATCTCCTTATAGTCCAAGGGACTCTCAAGAGTCTTCTGCAACACCACAGTTCAAAAGCATCAGTTCTTTGACGCTCAGCTTTCTTTATAGTCCAACTGTCACATCCATACGTGACTACTGGAAAAACCATAGCTTCGACTAGATGGACCTTCGTTGGCAAAGAATGCCATCTCATAAATATTTTAAAAAGATTATTGAAAAAGAATTCTGAAACACTGTGCTAATAAGATGAATTTTACAGTAATAATATACCTTAAGAGTATCATGTTATAATCCCACTTCAGGAATTACTTGTAGTTAGTTTTCTCAAGGCTTTGGCTGTGTGACTCAGAACCTAGTATTTCCATGGCAGCCAAAACTCTGGAACTCTTGGCAACTGAGCCTGGAGCACATATGCTTTGATTTTGTCACACGGGTCATTTAAGCAAATAACCTTATCTTCTTTCTTGATGCAATTTTTGACGACGTGGATCTTTTTTGTTTGTTTCATTATATAACCTTTATTAAGGATCTGTTTTGCTCTTGAATATCTGTAAATCTTGCAACTCCTTTTGTTTAGGTTTACATCTTTCAAAGTATATTCATGAAATACTTTTGAAAGATGTCTCTCCTCCAGGGCCCCAGGGCTACTGGGAACAGGACAGGGTTGGACCCTGCCCTTGGAGAGTGTCAGGACGATAAATGTTAAATTAATGTAAGTACCATCGGTGTTGGGAAAGAATTAAATTGTGTAATGGACTCATAAACTAAGAAGACCTAAACTCATCAGGGGAAGTCAGAGAAGATTGCTTCTTTGGATTCTTTTTTTTTTTTTACATTTTTTTAAGTTTTGTACTATATTTAAAAATCTGTTCTCAACCAATGTCTGTTGCTTAAGCTGAAATTATTTTGGGTTTAGAAAATGCATTGAAATAAGAACTTTAAGAAATTAATGGCCCCCTTATTGATTTAGGCACAACCTACTAATTAGTATTTATTGATAGACATTAGATGGTTGAATGATGAACCTTGTGCGTTTGATTTTGACAGAAAATTTCTAATTAAGTGTAACCATCACGGTAAATTTGAAATGAGGAAAATACAAAGTGAGAAAAGACTGCCATTTAGTTTGTTAATTACCATTTGAAAATCAAAATACCTGTTTATCCTTCTTGAACAGAAACATGTTTAAAAGTGGCATCTGTCTTAATTTTTTCTCTCTTCTGGAACAGTTTTGTTTATAATGTAAAATAGATGGTCACACAGTTTACATGTGTGTGTGTGTGTGTGTTTGTGTGTATGCATAGGCCCTGTGTTTATGTATATGTTGGTGTGTGTATAAACACACACCAAAAATGTACAAAGAAAAAAGGGACTTTTCACCACCCCAAGTCCTAAAGGTGACCACTGTTGACAATTTGATGTTTCTCTTGGGAGTACAACTCTTTTTTTTTTTTAAAGACAGATGGCATCAGAGTATGCGCACTGTTCCACAATTTGCTTCACTTAAGATTATTTCCTGCACGTCTTTCCCTGCCAGTGTTTACTGAAGACCACCTGCCTCTCCAGATCTACTTCACTCTTGTTGTTGTCATTGATAATGTTATTTTAAGTAGTCCATCCACAGGGTAAAATATTCAGAAGGTTTACAAAAGAGTACACAGTGGAAGTCAGTCTCTCTCAAATGTGCCTCCCAGTTCTCTTTCCAGAGGCAGCCACCCTTAGCAGTATCTTATCCTCTGGGTTTTTTCCTTTATTTTTATGTGCTTTTACTTGGTGCGCCTAAAATTAACCCCCTGCGCAGTCATTTATAGGGAAGCGGAATGCTTAGTGAATTGACAGCAGCAACCCATTGATCTTGTAATGTCAGTGTTTAAGACTGCATATCAAAATGAGAAAAGACCCCATTAGTTGGATTTCAGTTTGGGATTTCATGCCTTATGATTGTTTGGAGGCTGTAATCTGTAGGTGTACAGTCTTTGCCAGTGTTTTAGCTCCTTAGTGCGTAACTGAATGTTCCCAGCAGAAGCCCCACAAGGCCCTACGTGGCCCAGAGCACCTCCTCCCACTTGCCCTGACCTCACCCACACATGTCTGCTGTCTCACTGTCTAGGCTGTGAATATAGCCCCAGGTCTTGGGTGACCGAAGAATAAATGGCCTTGTTGCTTTTGTTTCAGAGCTAATGGAGGGATTTGTGGCTAATCTCTGAGATGCCTATGGTTATTTTAATCTGCAACCACTTGGGTTAACTTCATTCCTGAAACTTAATTTTGATAGTGCCAGAGCCTGAGGAGGAGAGAGGTGTGGCTAGTGGGGACAGTGGATTAACGGGGGTATGGGCAGCGCTCACTCTGCCTGAGCCAACCTGGGGCTGAGATGTTATTTAGTGAAGCACTTTTCCCTGTTAACACTGGGTCTTTTGTCAGCTGCTGACACTAAAGTAGCCTAATGAACAGAGATTGTCTAGAAACCCCTGCCTCTCAAACTGCACCAGAGAAAATGGGGTGATAACATGTTTTGGGGAAATGGAAGTAAGACTGGGTTCATTCTTGAGAGTGGCTATGTTGACAGGCTTATGGCCTGAGAAGCCCTAAGCTGGTAATTCCTATTTATGGGCAGTATTTACCTCTGTATAAAATACGTTCCTCAAAAAAACACACTGAAATACATAATGCTGTATAAGAAGATTCTGTCACCAGAGAACAAGTTAAAAAAAAAAAATGCAGTTCCTTAATACATCATGCCTTTTCACATAGATGTATGTGTAATATAAATATTATATCTTTTATAAATATTCTTTAATTTTATTATTTTTCTTTACAATGGAAGACATATATGCCTCACTAAAGTCCACTGTTGGAGAAAGCAATGGCACCCCACTCCAGTACTCTTGCCTGGAAAATCCCATGGATGGAGGAGCCTAGTAGGCTGCAGTCCATGGGATCGCTAAGAGTCGGACACGACCAAGCAACTTCACTTTCACTTTTCACTTTCATGCATTGGAGAAGGAAATGGAACCCACTCCAGTGTTCTTGCCTGGAGAATCCCACAGACGGGGGAGCCTGGTGGGCTTCCGTCTGTGGGGTCGCACAGAGTCGGACACGACTGAAGCAACTTAGTAGCAGCAGCAGCAAAGTCCACTGTGCTTCCAATATAGGTTAAAGATTTGCCCACTTAAAATGTCCTGAACGTTTGCCATCTTTGCATAAATTTATATAGGTCACAAGGCTTACGCTCCTTGTCACTAATATAATCACATTCACTTTTTAAAAATTGTGAAAAAAAAGCATAACATAAAACTTATCATCTTTCCCATCTTTAAGTGTACAGCTCAGTAGTGTTAATTATATTCATATAGCTGTGCAACCAATCTCTAGAACTTTCTCATTTTGCAAAACTGAAACCATAAACCAGTTAAACAATAAATCCCTGTCTTTCCCTCCCCACAACTCCTGGCAACCACCATTATACTTCCTGCTTATATTAATTTGACTACTCCAGATATAGCATATAAGTAGAATCACAGAGCATGTGTCTATTTTCTCCCCCTCTGGCTTATTTCACTAAGCTTAATGTCCTCAAGGTTCATCATACTGTAGCAGGTGTCAGAATTTCCTTCCTTTTTAAGACTAAACAATATTCCATTGTGTGTGCATACTACATTTTGTTTATCCATTCATCTGTTGATAGGTAACTTGGGTTGCTTCTTGGCTATTATGAGTAGTGCTGCTATGAATATGAGCGTGCATATATCTCTTTGAGATCTTGTTTTCATTTCTTTCGCATATATGCCCAGAAGTGGAATTGCTGAAGCTTATGGTAATTCTAGTCTTTAGTTTTTTGAGGAACTGCCACACTGTTTTCTATAGCAGCTGTACCATTTTTTATTCCCATCAACAATGTACAGTGGTTCCAACTCCTCCACATCCTTGCTGACAGTTAAAATTTCCCATTTGGGGGGATAGTAGCCTACATCTTAATGGATGTAAGGTGATATCTGATCATGGTTTTGATATGCATTCTTCTATGAATAAGTAATATTGAACATCTTTTCATATACTTTGTGACTGACTATATGTATCTCCTCTGGACAAGTTTCTGTTCACTTCCTTTTCTCATTTTTAATCAGTTCATTTGGTTTGTTGTTGTTGAGTTGTAGGAGTTCTTTATATATTCTGAATATTAACCCTTTATCAGAAAAATGATTTGCAAGTATTTTCTCCCATGCTGTAGGCTGTTCTTTGACTCTGTTTGATTGCTTTCTTCGATGCACAGAAACCTTCAGTTTTTATATAGGACAGTTTATTTGTCTACTTTTGTTACCTATGCTTTTGATATCATATTATTCATATTTACCTTTAATCTTTTGAGCTCCACTAATTTTTCTAAAATACAAGAGCAAAATGTATTGAAATATTTAAATAATCATAAAACCATTGCACAGACATAGTTGAACACAACTTCAGAATGAACACTTGGTTGCCAGTTGGCACCATCATACACTGGCTTAAAAAATTGCTTCCCTGGTGGTACAGTGCATAGGAGCCCGCCTGCCAATGTAGGGGACACAGGTTTGATATCTGGTCTGGGAAGATTCCACATGCCATGGAACAGCTGAGCCCATGCACCACAACTACTGAGCCTGCACTCCAGAGCCCACAAGCCAGAACTACTGAGCCCTCATGCTGCAACTACACTAGCCCATGTGCCTAGAGCCCGCTTTGCTCCGCAGCAAGAAAAGCCACCACAATGAGAAGCCCGTGCACTGCAACTAGAGAGTAGCCCCGCTCTCCGCAACTAGAAAAAAGCCTGTGCAGCAATGAAGACCCAGTACAACCAAAAATTAAAATGAGTAAATAATTTTTTAAAATTGCTTCACTCGCTGATGTGACACTATACACTTGGAGCACAAAAAGCAGTTTGAGATGCAAATAAAAAAGTGTGAAGGAATAAATTTGGGACCATGGTCAAGTACATGATAACAAAGGATTAGAAAACACTACTAATCAGATCCTTTGATTTGGAGTTCCTGTGTGTACAATGAACCTTTGTAGAGAGGCTTGCAAGACAAAGGCCGCCCTACTTCTTTCCACCCTCTTCTGTTTCTCATCTTTCCTATGAGGTGATGCCTCATAGTCAACACCTCTAAACAAATAGAGATAACGTGAAAGCTTTATTCAAAGCCTAACTTTCAAATTTAGAGAAGTAGAAGATGCTCTTAAAATATTTAACTTCATTTAGCTCACTTTAAATTTTAATAAGCTGTTGCCATTAATCAACAAGAAGATCATTTAACAACCAGTTGATGGTTATTGACTGCTTAGACAACTGGCAATGCACACAGAGTCTGTAGGTGTCTTTCTGGCTGTAGTAGAGAAGGGAAGAACTGGCTCTTAACTGATTCTCTGTATCTTCTGAGATATTTAAGGAACCTGGAATTTAAGTGCTTTTTATTTCCCTCCCATGCCATTTCTCTTTCTAAAATAATGTTGCCATTGTTCCTGTTTTCCCCCCACTTGCTTTTTCTTTCTTGTGTGGTTTATACTCATTCCTCTTTCCTCTGCTTGTCAGTCCCACGAGGATGTTTGTAGCTCATCTTGTTGCCTGACTTTCCCTTCCCACCCACCCAAACTCATCATTCAGTGTCCTCAACCCTCCCCTCTCTTGCAGCATTTATAGGATTAAAACAGGCCCAATGGTGGGCTCTAGAGCAGTAGTGCTCCACGTTGAGAAGCCCTCATGCTGCAACTTGAGAAAGCCTTCACAGCCAAAAGTAAAAAGTACATATAAAAATTAAAAAAAGAAAAGGTTGGAAGGAGCTGCTTTAAAAAAAAAACAAGCCCAGTGGCGTCTCCATGGATATCATTCAGATTTCCGGTCACTAACACACAGCAGATACTTCCTAAGTACCAGGTCTGGTGGCTTCCTCTTTCACCTGGTGCCCAGGTATTGGTCAAGCAACTACCAGAAAATCCTTAAGCTTCACTGTGGCCTCTTGACATCTTATCCTCCAAACATCTAAAGAAAGCAGTTTGAGCCTTAGAAACTTAAGCAGAAAAAAGAAGCTACTGAGATACCCACTCCCCTTTATGTACTTTTAGATGTGAAAGTGAAAGTCGCTCAGTCACCTCTGACTGCGACCCCATGGACTATACAGTCTATGGAATTTTCCAGGCCAGAATACTGGAGTGGGTAGCCTTTCCCTTCTCCAGGGGATCTTCCTAACCCAGGGATTGAACCCAAGTCTCCCACGTTGCAGGTGGATTCTTTACCAGCTGAGCCACAATGGAAGCCTGAGAATACTGGAGTGGGTAGCCTATCCCTTCTCCAGTGGATCTTCCCGACCCAGGAATTGAACCAGGGTCTCCTGCATTGCAGGCGGATTCTTTACCAACTGAGCTATCATGGCAGCCCCTCTTTTAGCTATAAATACATCGAAATAGTTATGAGCAAGCCTTCAGTTGGTGAAATAGACAACTGAAGACAGCCCATTGCAGATAAGACTCATGATTCAGTATTCTACTCACCTCAGGATTTTCCTCCTTAAATACAGCTTTGTAACAGATACAGAATTTTCTGCAAAAGCATTCCATGTACACTTATTAAACTTTTCACTTCAGCTTTAGGTGAGTGAGGAATTCAGGTTATTGAGTGGTGACTTAGTCCTAGCAGTCCTCTGGCACATGATTTTGTTATGTGAGAGGATGCAGTAATCTTGTTTGAGAAGGTTTATTCATTAACAAAAGGTACCGAAATAAATTTAGCTGGGGTCATAGCATTTAATTTAATAGTATTACAATAATAACTACCATAATTAGTTTCAGATTTGCCTTCCTTCCCAGAGGACAAGATTTTTTAGTTTTTTGATGCCTATTTAAAGCATGAGAATGACAAGAAAATTAATGTCACGACCTTTAGAGCCTGTTTATGGTTTTTCCTAGTCATACCCTAAAGGATTCAGGGAGTTGTGTGCATCTAAAATAAACCACTTAGTAAGGACAAGTAAAAATTGGGTTAATTGGGTTCACCTGATCCTCAATTGTAGCACCTCATCGAAGACCCCCATTTCATCTTAGACAAAGGACCACCCTTTTTGCACTATAAAATTATCTCTTAAACTACACCTGTACATTCTGTGATGTCTTAAAAAGAGAAACTTTTTTTTTTTAAGGCCAGTTTAGAATTTCTTTCCCTCCTATAACTTTATCTGGCTTGTCTTTCTCAATTAGGAAATCACTTTGTCTGTCCACTTTCCTAGCAAGAATGGGCTGACACCAACTCATGGGCTACGTTCCCTGGCCCTCTTGCCCACTTCGTGTAGGTGATGCAGGGCAGACGCACGGACTTGTTTTCCCTTCTCTAGTCTGTCAGGGACTTCCTGTAAATGATCATTCTTCCAGATCCTCGAGAGATGAAACTTGGTTTTCATTTTATTGTCAGAGTTTGTGTATTTCAGCAAAGAGAAATATTTGTCTATTCAACTAGAATTAAGAAAACTATCTAGGTATGCTGGAGTCTTTGAAGCTTTTGGATAGTTGATTGAAAACTTGTGGCAAATTTAGCAAATAGTGAAGACTTCCCTGGTGATCAAGTGGCCAAGACTTCACCTTCCATAGAGGGGGTGCAGGTTCTATCTCTTGTCAGGAAACTAAGAGCCCATGTGCCTCATGGCCAAAAAACCAAAACATTAAAAAAAAATAGAAGCAATATTATAACAAATTCAATACAGACTTTAAAAATGGCTCACATTTTTTAAAAAATGGCAGATAGTAGTTTGGAAGCACTTTCATGCATCATTGGATAAGTCAGTACAAGTTCCTTGAATGACAATATGGTAATATCCATAACAATTTTAAATTGGCCCAGAAATTTCTTAATGTGACTTCACTGTTCAGATGGACTCACACGTGCTAACAGGGTTGTGAGTATATGAATGCATGCCGAAGTTTTGTGTGTAAGAGCAGAAGGCTGAGAATAGTCTCTTTGTCAATTGGCAGGTGGCTGGTTAATAAACTGTGGTTCTTTGCAGTGAGGTACTATACAATCTTTGCAGAGAATGAAGGGGATCCATGAGTATTGACATGGAGAGCTGAAAACATATTAAGCAAGAGAGTAGCGGGTGTAATCTGCTCAGTTTGGGGAGGGGAGAATGGGTGATACAGCCTGTTTGTACACTTGTTGGCTTGTCTACATACAGACTGTTACTAGAAGGATTCCCTTGGTGCTAAGAATTGTTGCCTCCAAGTAGGGAAGTTGGGGTGACAGGACAAGAGTCAGGCTTTTGTTCACTTTGGTTTTGCTTTTTCCGTGTTGAAGATAATCATTTTTGAAAACCTAAGTGACAGACCATAGCCATCTGTGACAGGAAATTTAAAAAATTAGGTAATGCTGCAGAGGTAAACCTGCGACTGGGGTGCTCCAGGGAAATGGTGAAAAAATTATTTTAGAAGAGGAGAGGCTTCCCTGGTGGCTTAGACACTGAAGAATCTGCCTGCAGTGTGGGAGACCCAGGTTCGATCAATCCCTGGGTCGGGAAGATCCCCTGGAGAAGGAAATGGCTACCCACTCCAGTATTCTTGCCTGGAGAATTCCATGGACAGAGGAGCAGGCTGCAGTACGTGGGGTACATGGGGTTACAAAGAGTCTGATACACTTTGTGAAAAGGAAGAAAAATCATCAGAATCATTTATGAAGTAGTAGTTCACACACAAAAAAACATGAAAAACTACAGAACATAGATGAAGTTAGCAGGAAACAGCAGAGCAGTGGGTTTGGTTGCTTTTTTAATTGAGCAGTCTTTATAAAGGTAATTGATGGGATTTTAATTCAGTGTGGACCCTAGAGAAGAAAAGAGCTAGAGATGGGACAGGGCTAAGAGAGGAAGGGGCCATCCTGGCAGTGCTGTGGGGAAGTTAGAATTCCCCAATACAGGCAGGTGGTAGAAACACTGAGTTGGCCAAAGAGTTCTTTCAGGTTTTTCTTTTAACATCTTATGGGGATACCCAAGTGATTTTGGCCAACCCAGTAGTTGTTGAAAGTACACCAGTTGGTCTGTGGTGATGCCACCAAAACTCTTTGGTGCTTGGAAGCCAAAAAAGAACCTGAGAATCCAAAAATGATCTCCAAAGTCTTCAAAGTAGATCTGTTTTCTCTAAACCTAGAGATGATTGTCACTGAAAGTAGATAAGAGTGGTGAAAATGATCATTTCAAAGTAATAAATTAAATCCCAAATGGAGAGTAATACTACCACCAGGCTGATGGAAGGAAGCAAAATACTGACCAATCTCACAGTGTGTGTAAGTGACAGCCTTTTTATTTAATGCAGTATGTCATTTGTTACCAAACGGTACAGTTCTCTTTTGAAATGCTTTCATCTTCATCATGATGGTAACCTCACAGGCCTGAACAATCCATTCTTTTAGCATTGAGAATCCAGGCTGGAAATTCCAAAGATGCTCTGTTTGGTATAGAAAGAGGCAACTGTTTTTCTTACACCTTTATCATTCACATTTGAATGAATAAGGAATGGAAGAATGCCTGTTTGTTAAAACTTGCCTAAAACTTGGGTCGTTTTAGATTTAACTAAAATTCACTGAGGCCTTTTAACAGGAAAGCAGCAACGTCAAATTACTGCTTTTATAGATATTTTTGGGAATTATTGTTTTCTAGGTTTATTTATTTGGAAATTATTGTTTTTAGCAGTTAATGACACTTAAAAATGTTGACATATATGAAACATCCGAAGCCTGCTACTAGAGAAACTGAAGACACTAGGATATTCTTTACCTTTGCATAATATAATTTTTAAGTCATTTTAGGAGTGGGTCAAGTCCTTCTAAAAACACGGCCAGGCAATCTGTAGAGATCGAAGGAAATGTATTACTGAAAAAATTAACCTAATAATTTATCTGTCACTCTAAGTTATGGAAAAGTATAGTAGTGGCAAAATTAATAAGATATTACTTCACATTTCAAAAATCACTATTCATTTTAAAAATAACTCCGAATTTTAGAAGCCCATCTGTTGAAAATAAAAGATTCAAGTGGTATGAAAAGTACTTGATGGGACCATGCAAGTATTGTTAAATAATTTTTAGCAGTCTTATTTTTACAGGATTCTTGACATATATTTATCCAATAATCATTTGTTAAACCTTATTACAAGCCAGTCACTTCTAGGTTCTGGAAATACAAAGATAAATATGGAATTTTTGTCCCTGATGTCATAAAACTTGCAAATTTAAAGGGAATATGGACAGAGTTAAACAGATGCTACTTTCTAAGAGAGCCAGTCAAAGTGTGTTGGAGGATAATGGACAGATCAACAGAAATGTCTTGAATTGGCCAGGTAGACATTGCGGAGGAAGTGAGTAGGAATTATGTAGCAAGGCTGGGGCAAGAAGGCGATTCCATGAAGAATTGTGGAGGCGACTAAGAGCCGGCCTATAACGTGACTGTTGAGATGCAGCTCTTAACAAATGTAGTGGTGACAGCCACACAGGCTAGTGTGTGAAATCTTCGTGCTGGACTGAAGAGGTCTGGCTGTATCTCGTGGAAAACAAGAAGCCACTGATGGGCTTGAAACCTGGGGAAAACATGATGATCATTAGATCTGCATGAAAAAGACCCTTCACAGACTACTGGGTGAAGATGTCCAGTGGAACTGAATTAAAACACTAAAAGATAAAGTTAAGGGATTTTTCCAGAAAGAGCAAAAATAAAAGAAGTAAAACATGTAAAAAAGGGAAAAGAGGTTTAACAGTCCAGGGAGGGTAAACATCTGAATAAGAAGAGTTCAAGGGGAAAAGAACAGAGAAAAATATATTAGGAAGTCTCAGAAAAATAATTGAAGAAAATATCCCAGGATCTAGAGTTTCCAGATTGAAAAGGCCCACCAGCCACTTGGCAAATGGTTGAAAGTAGACTAAGACACTTCACTGTGAAATTTCTAAACTTTGTTTCCATAGAGAGAAAAAAAAAAAAAGATTGCATATAAAGGATCACAAATAGCTTCAGGTTTCTTAACAGCAACATTAGAAACCAGAAGACAGTGGAAATTTCAACTTGGAATTCCATGCTCAGGAAAATTATTGAGCAAGCATGTTATTGATTGAGGATAGAAATAGAGATAAATCTTCATCTTTCACAGTGGGGCACCAGTAGATACTGCCTAACACTGAACAGTCAAGAAGTAAGATTATAAGCATGTTATTGACAGAATAGAGGTATAAATACCAGAACAGTCAGCTCTAAGAATTCAAAGTGCTTATTTCTGGGGAAGATAAGATGAATAAATCCTGGGGATCTAATATACAGCATGGTGACTGCAGCTAGTAATACTGTGTCGTGTTCTTGAAATCTGCCAGGAGAGTAAACCTTAAGTGTTCTTACCACAACTTAAGTATTCTTACCACAGAGGGGTGAAAAAAGTAACTTTGTGAGGTGATGGCCAATTACCTGACTATGGTAACCATTTCACAAAGTCTGCCTGTGTCATCACATTGTACACATTCAGCACATACAATTTCGTTCGTCATTTAATTACACCTCAATGAATTTTAAAAAATTTAGTTTTGGAAACAGGAACTGCCTTTAGTTTGCAGGTAGCCAAGTGGAGCTGTGTATAATAGTAAGCTGAGAACATTTCACCGTGGAATTTGGAAACTAGAAATACAAATTTATAGGTGTGGTTAGATCTCAGGAGTTGAAGTAATTTTATAGAAAATCTGTTGAAGGGAGAAAAAAAAAGATCTAAGGCTAGAACATACTTTCCTGGTATGTTTTTATTAAGGTAGAAGAATGCCCTCCTAAATACTGTAACCTGCCTGGTCTGGTCACGTGTGGCGCACATGTGAAAGAGCGCAGATATCAATGTGTGCTCCCACTTTAAGAGGGTAAATGATTAGATCTTACCATGGAAAATAATATGACTTGTATTTCAAAGTCTGTTCTAGTATATTCCTTTGTTTTTCTTGGAAATGCCAGAGATAATAGTAACCTTTTTTTTTTTTTCCTTTTGGAAGAATCCTGCAGACCTCGACTACCATAAGTAATACCTTGTTTTTTAAATAGTTCTTTTTTAACCAAGTATTGTCAACACATAGTATTCTAGTTTAATCCTTTCATCAGCCAAATGGGTTAAGTAATATTAGCTCTCCCTTTCTAACATAAGGAAACTGAAACAGACAAAAAGATTCAGTGACTTGTTCAGAGTCACATGGTGAGACATTTTGGTTAAAAGTATACATCTCCCTACTCTGTTCGTGGATCCTTCTACAACTTTTGAATGCATTGCACAGCTGAGATGGGACTAGAATGGGGTCCTGAAAACTAAAGGTCAGTCTTGTCTTTTAGGGTTTTTGTTGGGAAACTGCAGTGAGTATCTGGTAAGATCACCGAAGCAACAGATCTAAAATCAGGGGAAATTGGGTGACTGCCAGACTTTCCCCAATTCTCGGTAGAAAAGTTGCCTCAGAGGGTCTTAAACAAACTAGTCCCCCAGGATGACTCTGTAAAGCATTTACTGGCTGACATTCAGAAATATCTGAATTTAAAGAGGCACTGTTTTATTGAACTTGATAGCAGTGTGCAACCATTTGGGCGGAAGACGATTGTCAAAGATATTAATGAAATATTAATATAAGCAGTTAATTTTCAAAGTGGGTCAGAATTTATGCTGTAGATTTTCTTTCACCTGTTCTAATTCTTTCCCACCAGTTTGAGAATTTTATAACATTTGTTTCTTAAAATTATTTGTTCCGTAAGTAAGACAAATTGAGATAGGAATAAGCATTTGGTTATAACTGAGCAAATTAGTCAGAATTTGGGTACTGGTGGCTCAGACAGTAAAGTGTCTGCCTGCAATGCCGGAGACCCAGGTTTCGATCCCTGGGATGGGAAAATCCCCTGGAGAAGGAAATAGCAACCCACTCCAGTATTCTGCCTTGGAACTCCCATGGACAGAAGAACCCAGTGGGCTACAGTCCATGGGGTCACAAAGAGTTGGACACGACTGAGCAACTTCACTTCAAGATTATATTATTTTGATAAAATTGAGCTTTAAGATACTGGGTCCTCTTATTTATATAAAAATCTTAAGAAACTTGAATTCTAGCAATGCTTTAAAAAGGTTATTTTTTTAAAATCAATGAAATATAGTACAGCTGCTTTAAAAAACAGGCAGTTGCTTGTAGTTATACCACTCAGCAGTTTCATGCTAGGCAGTTTCACCCTAGAGATATGAACATGTTTATTTACACAAAGACTTGGACACAAATATTTATAGCAATTTTATTCATGAGAGCCAAAAACTGATCACAGCTCAGATGCTCAGCCATGGGTGAATGGATGGACAAATTGCATTCTAGTCATAGGATGGAATCCATTCAGCAACAGAAAGAAATGATCTGCTGATCTACATAATAAAATGATAACATACTGTTTGATTTATATGAAATGATACAAAATTCTAGAACAGGCAAAGCTAATTCATGGTGACAAAAAGTGTCAGTAGTTGCCTGGGGCCAGGAAAGAGAGGTGGGGATTGACCATAAAAGAGCACAAGGGGACTCTTTCAGATAATGAGGGGACTTTTGATGTTCATGTCTATATTTCTTGTAACATAACTGGGATTTTGTTTTCATTGGGTATGGTAGGGTTACAGACAGAGCCAACTGCCTTTGAAAGAAGAAGTTATTTCTTACAGTTCCCAAGAGAGGGGGTGTGCCAGGCATTCAGGGCCACATGGGAGGTTCCAGGGCTGGTCAACAGGGAAGAGGGATGGGCAAGCATGGCCTGATGCCTTTATCGTGGTCTCCCTGGGAAAGGCAGGGTAGAGCAAGAGATCATTTTAGATTGCCTAGTTTGAACAGTTTCAGTGGTTTCAGGCTACATGATAGTCCTAGCTGTCCAACACCTGGTCCTGGGGTGGCTGAAGCCTGGGAAAATGTTGACTCACGTGTGAAGTTCCATAAAGGAGGAGGTTGGGGATATGGACTTGGCATTGAAAGGTGTGCTCCCCAGGGTTTGTCTAGGATTATCTAGCCCTGGAAGTGGCATGCTTCCCTGGTGACTCAGTGGTAAAGAATCCACCTGCCAATGCAGGAGATGTGGGTTTGATCCCTGGGTCGGGAAGATCCCCTGGAGAAGGAAATGGCAACCCGTTCTTTGCCTGGGAAATCCCATGGACAGAGGAGCCTGGCGGGTTACAGAGTCATACCCACCTTAGCAACAAAATAAGAACAGAAGGGGCACTCTGTCCAGCCAGCCAGCCCCTAGTATATCAGAACATTATAAATTGCAGAAAAAAGACTGATTGCTACACAGATATATATGTCTGCTGTATGTAAATTATACCTCAGTAAAGTCGATTTGAAAAGTTTTTTAAAATAGTGAAGTATATGGTGAAATTTCATGTGCCCATGAAATTAAACAGGGTAGGAAAATTCATCCTCAAATGCATTAAACATTTTGAAACAATACCCATGTCCGTAAAAGGACAAGGGCAGCACTGAATACTTCACAGGTTTTTTCGGGCTGTTCCTTCCACTTCCTCCGCTGGGTCATGACCCTTTCCTTAATTCAGTGAAAAAAAAAAAAAAGGCAGCTTTTTCACTTAGATAATGTCTGGGGTTATACAGCCTCTCTGAGTCCTTTGCTGCCATATTGCTAAAGTCTGTGATGACAGTTAGGGCTGGGTAAACAGCTTCGAGCCAGCTTCTCCTTCAGCGTTTCCAGTGACAGAGTTCAGTGTTTCATACAGCACGTTACGGAGTGGTTTCCTAGTGGAGCATAAGTGGTCACGGAAAGTGCTGCCTTGTGTTCACATGACATTGGTTTCCTTGTACCTGGTCTCCCTTCCTGGTTGGACTGTGCACTCAGGTTACATAGCATTCCTCTCATCCTTCTTCCATGTCACTTCTCTTCAGATGTTTCAAGATGACTTTCAGATATTTCAAGATGACTATCATTTCCCGCTGAGTTCTTTCATTTCCCAAGTTCACTCCTTTCCCAGCTTATCTAACTCACTTTTTTTCATTTCCTTGGTTCCCATTCTTTATTTCACTGATTTTCCTTTAATTCTGATTTCCAGCAACAAACTTTCTCTATTTCCATTGACTTGGTACACACTTGTACAGGCGTTCACGAGAGAGAAAAGTGGAGGCAAGATAGTGGGAAAGGAAGACTGAACGCAGTAAAATAGGAGTGTGTATATGAGTTTAAGAACCAGACACACCTGGAGAATCAGTTCTGGCTCATCCTAATGACCTCGAGCAAGTTACTTAATTTCTTTGGGCCTCAGTTTTTTACTTGAAAGATTTTGACAGTGCTGATTCTCTCCTGAGGATAGAGGGGTGTGTGTGTGTGTGTGTGTGTATCACTTTGTAGGTCTAGCATGTAGTAAGCGCTCAGTGTAGAAGAGGGCAAGGTGTTTTCTGTAAATTCACCAACTCTAGCTCTAGCCTCAAACCTAAAATCTGTGGGCCAATCACTGTGCAGTGCTTTAAAATCCAGAGCCACAAGATCACTGTAAAATCAAAACTGGAGGAAGGCCTGGGAGAAGAACAGCTGCCTAGTCAGTGGTAGGTTAGTAGTGTTATCTTAATATATAAAGAAGAGCCTGTTACAAGTAACCAATGGCTATACACCCAAAGACTTTTCACCTTGTTCAATTTTTTCATGCTTTATGTTCTTCTGACCAAATTCGTTATGTTATGGCATCTATCTGAATAGCAATGTTTATTCTGTAGGAAATAGTTCCCCTGGAAATAACTCCGTAAAATTAATCAGATAATATTAAGTTCCCTTAATAATCTAGAGTAACTCGACATTGCAGCTCTGAGTGGTGCCCAAATACACACACAAGAACACACTTTTAAATACATACTCCCACTCTGGGTTAACGGTAATAAGCTTATGGAACATGGAGCAAAGTTTTTTCATATAAGATTTTTTCATGTAAGATTCTTTCTAAATGTATTTTTAGGAACCTTGTCAAGGCAGTATAGCAAAGAGAAGGCATGATGTACCTTAGGTTTCCTCAACCAGGAATAAATGGAAGATTTCCATTTCTAGCACCATTGAGCTGTCACTTCCCATATAACCAATTCACCTAATTTTCATTTTTAATCAACTCAGTTTAAAAATGACATATTAACTAAAATGAAAAGTAACCATATGAGTGATTTATAAAACATTTTGTCTTGCTATAATCGATGGCGTTCATTCATTGCGTTCTTTAATTTTTGTTCCTTTCTGATAAATTTTTCTACTTAATGTACTTTTCAGCATGCAAGTAAGAAAAGCCAGGTTATAATGATCAGAGATTCTCTGGACTGTGAAGGACACAGTGGCTGCTAGTGCTGTATCATGGTACCCTGAGTCAAGATGGCCTTGGTTTTGCTTGTGTAATATTTGAAAAATGCTGATAGAACTTATGTGACTTTTTAATGTATCTTTTCCTCTAGAACATTTATATAATGACCTTTTATTTCCAACCCAATCAGAGGATACAATATTGTGATTCTTCAGGTGCTTTTTAAAATAAGCATTAGGTGTATTTATGACACAATTTTTTCATTTTTCATAATTACAATAGAATTAAATACTATCATGTCTTATGTGGCAGAAGATAACAGACTCCATTTTAGTGAATTACCTATTTTAAATACCATGATATTGGGGGGAAAGTATTTTAATGGCAATCCTTATCTAATATAGCATTCCAGAGCAATTAAAATAAAACTTTTTGTTCTGCTTTTTTTTTTCAATTTCAGAGACAGTATTTTTTCATTGGGGAAACTTAGTAATATATCCATAAGCATAAGGAAAGTTAAAGGACTGCCCTGATGGTCTAGTGGTTAATAATCCACTTTCCAGTGCCAGGGACACAGGTTCAATCCCTGGTCAGACAACTAAGATCCCACATGCTGCAGGGCACCTAGGCTCACATGAGGCAGCTACCGAGCCCATGCACTGCAACTAGGGAAACCTGGGCACTGCAGCTAGAGAGCCCACGTCCTGCAGTGAAGACCCAGCTCAGCCAAAACTAAAAAGAAAGGGAAAGTTAAATAGCAGTTTAATTCCTCACTCAGAGGTAGCCACTTTTACTGTTTGGTAGTTTCCCTTATGTGAATATTCAGGGAAATAATTGAACCATACCACTCCATAACCAACCCCTCTCATACAAAAATGTGTAGTAAGCATTTTTCATAATTTTAAATATCCTAAGAAACAGTCTTTATAATAGTTTCATTATAAAGATAGATAGACAGATAGATCCTCATTTACTTAGGGACTTTATATTTTGTGTGTATATTAAATGGTACCCTGAAGAATTTTAAAAAGGTAACGTGGATGATGATAGTGAAGATGGTAGTATGTAGCTCTGCACATTTATCATGATTTTCTGAAGGGTAAGGACAGTCTGGATCAAAAGGAGTGCAGAACTATAAGGCTTAGGGTGCATCTTGCAAAAATACCTACCAGTTTGCATGTACATCTCTGCAGACTTTTTCCAAGCATGCATTTTGTTTGTTTTTGCCAATTTGTAGGCAAAGAAATTTTATTTTTGAAATTTGCATTTATTTAATTATAAGGCTGAACATTCTGATGATTACTAGTTTGTCCTCTTTCATGTTTCTGGAGTCTGCTAGTTTTATGTTTTATGGAGAGGTTTCTCATTATTTATACCAGATCCAAGCACAAGGACCCTGTCTACCATGTCCTTGCATAGTCACACCTCAAAGACTGTTAAATGAATAACTGTATAACTATATATCTGTTGTGAGTTTTCTGATTTTTCCCAATAAATTTGCCTTAATTTTTGACAGCTATTTTAAGATGTAACTGGCATACAAAAATTTCACATATTTAAAGTGAAATTTGATGCAGTTTGCTGTATGTAAGTAATGCCTGTGACACTGTCACCACAATCAAGATAATCAATATGTTGTTCATCCTAATGGGTGGATATATGTTCCTCATGCCCAAGTAGGTACTTCATTCCAACCCTCCTTGTTTCCTTGCGCTCAGGCAACTATTAATCAGCTTTTTGTCACTATAATATGCATTTTCTAAAAGTTTATAAAACTCAGGTCATAAAATATATACCTTCTTTTATCTGTCTTCTTTCATACAGCATGATGTTTTTGCAGATTCATCCGTACTGTAGTGCAGATCAGTAATTTATCCTTTTACATTGCCAAGGAATGTTACATTGAATGGGTGTATCACAGTTTGTTTAAACTCTCACCTGTTGTTGAACATTTGGATTGCTTCTGGTTTGGGGCTACTATAAATAAAGCTGCTGTGAACATTCTTTGTGAACGTGATCTTTTTTTCTCTTGAATAAGTAGGAAGGGATTGGCTGAATCATATGGTAGGTGTATCTTTATCTTATGAAGAAAATGCCTGACTTTCTTCTAAGTAATTGTACCGTTTTACATTACCACCAGCAGGGTATAAGACTTCCACTTCCTCCTCATTCTTGTCAGCACTTGGTATAGTCTTGAGAAATTTTTTAGCCATTCTAATAGGTTTGTGATTATATCTCTTTGTGGTTTTAATTTACATTTCTTTAATAACTAATGATGTTGAGCATCTTTTTATGTCCTTATTTGCAAGCCACATCTTTTTTTTTTTGGTGAAATATTTCTTTAGATCTTTTGCTTGTCTTTGAAATTGCATGTTTGTGTTCTTATTATTAAGCTTTGAGAGTACTTTATTCTGGATATAAGGTCTTTCTATGTGTATTATTTACAATCATTTTTCTCCCACTCTGTGGCTTGTTTTTTCCTTCTCTTAATAGTGTTTTTTAAAGAGCAGAAGTCTTTAATTTTGGAGTCTACTTATTAGTTAGCTACTCTGTGGATTGTGCTTTAGATGTCCCATATAAGATATCTTTGCTTGATAAAAAACCAGAGTGCTTTAGAAGTTTTGTAGTTTTAGGTTTTACATTCAGATATGTGATGCACTTTGGATTTATATGTGGTGTGAGGTATGTCTCACAGTGTTGTTGTCATTTTTTGCATATGGATGTCCAGTAGTCCAAGTACCATTTGTTAAAGTGACGCTTTTTCCTGTGTTGATTTCCCTCTGCACCTTCATGAAAAATCAGTCAGCCATATATGTGTGGGTTTATTTCTGAACTCTGTATTCTGTTCCATTGATCTATTTGTTTTTTTTAATATAAATTTATTTATTTTAATTGGAGGCTAATTACTATACAATATTGTATTGGTTTTGCCATAACATCAACATGAATTTATCTTTAAACTGTCTTCATACTTTTGGCTTTATAATAATCTTGAAATTAGAGTAGTATTTTCCTTCCACTTTTGTCTTATTTTTAAAAATGATTTTGGCTATCCTAAGTTCTTTGCATTTCCATGTGAATTTCTGCAAAATGTCTGTTGGTAGTTTTATTAAGCTTATATTAAATCTATAACACCTGTTTGCAGAGAATTACCATTTTAACAATATTGAATCTTCTGACCTATGAACATGGTATATATCTCTCCATTCACTTAGGTCTTTAAAAATTTCTCTTATCATTGTTTTGTAGTTTTCAGTATTTTACATCTTTTTGTTAGATTTACCCTCAGTTATTTCATATTTGTGATGTCATTACAAATAGTATTTTAAATTTTATTTTCTGATTTATTGTTTCAGTTTCTGATTGTTATTTGTATATGAAATGTAATTGATTTTTGTATATTGGTCTTGTATTCTTTAAGCTTGTTGAACTCAGTTATTTTTATAGATTCCATTGAATTTTCTACATAGACAATCATTCCATCTGCAAATAAAGACTGTTTTATGTCTTGTTTTTCAGTATGGATGCATTTTATTCATTTTCACTTTATTGCACTGGCTGGAACTTCCAATGCAATATTGAATCAACGTTGTAATAGTAGATATCCTCCTCTTGTTTGTAAATTTAGAGGGAAAGCATCCAGTTCTTTTCTGTTTGGCATGATACTAGCTGTAGATTTTTCACAGATATCCTTTTACCAAGTTGACGAAGTTTCCTTCTATTCTTATTTTTCCAAATGATCATTTTTTAATGGATGTTGGATTTTGTCACATGTGTTTTCTGCATCTATTGATATGATCATACAGTTTTCCTTTTTTCACTTCACAAATACAATGAATTACATTGATTCTGAATATTAAACAAGTGTGCATTCCCAGGATAACCTTACATGGTCAAGGTGTGTCATACTGTTGGATTTGATTTGCTAACATCTTAAAATTTTTGCATCTGTGTTAAGGAGAGATTTTGATCTGGAGGTTTCTTTCCTTCTCATGGTTTTTTGTCTGATTTTGGTATCTGGATAATGCTGGCTCATTGAATTAGGTAGTTACAATTCCCTCCTTTTCAGTTTTCCAAAAGAATTTGCTTATAATTGGTATTATTTCTTCCTTAAATATTTGTTAGAATTCTCCAAAGAAACTTTCTGGACCTACAGTTCTTTGATGGGTGATTTTGAACTAAAACTTCGATTTCTTTGAAAATACAGGGCTCACTTTTTGAATGAGCTTTGGTAGCTTGTGTCTTTCAGAATAATTATTCATTTTATTTAAATTATCAAATGTATTGCCAGGTATTTTTAAATAGCAGTGATATCTGTAGTGGTGTCACCTCTGTCATCTAAAGGGTTATATTTCAAAGAAATTTGAGTATCAAGACAAAAACCTTATATGCTTACCATGAAGTTCCTGTTTCTAGTATTGAAATATTCCTTTCTGTGTATAGATCTATATTCTAATCAGGTATCCTGTTCCTTCTGCTTAAAAGACATCATTTTACATTCCTTGTAGGTGGGCTCATAATGAATTCCTTTAGCTTCTGTATGAACAAAAATGACTTTGTTTCTCTCCTATTTTTGAAAGATAGGTTCTATGAACATAGAATTCTAGATTACAGATTTTTTTTTCTTTCAGTACTTTAAACATGCTGCTCCACTTGTCTTCTCAGTTGCATCACCTCACTTTAAATTTTTCCTTTTTTCAGTAGTTTTGGACAGTTTGGTCATGATATGCATTGGTGTAGTTTTCATGTTTCTTGTGCTTTAGGGTTTGGTTTTTTTTTTTTTTTTTTTTTTAGCTTTTCAGATATGTTTATAGCTTTATTCAAATTTGGAAGTTTCTGCCACTATTTCTTAAAAAATAATTTTTTTGATTTTGCATGTCTTTCTTCTCCAGTTACTGGATCTATTAGGTGGCTTAAAGTTGTCCTAGAGCACAAATGATGATCTGTCCTGATGATCTGGTTTGTTTTGTTTTTTTCTTTTCACTCCTTTCTTCCTGAGTTTCATTTTGGACAGTCTCAATTTCTATCCCTCCAAGTTTTCCAGTATTTTTCTTCCAACACGTCTAATATGCTGATAATCCTATCTGGTGTACTTTTTAATTTTATGTATTGTAATTTACATCTCTGGAAACTTTATTTGGGTCATTTTTATATCTTTCCTGTTCATACTTAAATTTTTGAACACATGAAATACAGGTTATACACTTAATGTCCTTGTCTGCTATTTCTAACATCTATGTCAGATCAGGATCAGTTATTATTTTTTTCACTGTCACTTGCATTTTCCTACCTCTTTGATAATTCTTTGTCAGCTGTCAAAATTCATGTCAGCTGAATTTTACTTTGTTGGATGATGGATATTTTTGTCTTTCTATAAATATTTTTGAGCTTTGCTCTTAATACACAGCTAGGACACTTGGAAATAGTTTGATCCTTTTCGGTCTCTCTTTAAGATATGTTTTGTAAAACCAAAGAAATGCTTAGTATAGGGTCAATTATTCCCCCTTACTAAAGCAGGATTCTTCTTCATACTCTACCCAGTGTCCCATGATTTCAGAGATTTTCCAGTCTGACTGGTAAGAGCAGGTGATATGCCTGTTCTTCCGTGAGTGTTCGGCACTGTGGATCTTTCCCGGCCTCAGGTGGTTTCCTCCATGGTATGTGCTTATAGGTGCACAAGTGAACACCTGATAAGGACGCTCTTCATTCCTTTCTTTCCTTCTCTCTCCAGCTCTTTTCCTCATTACTCTGGATGTTTCCGTCAACGTTCTCCTTTCCTGTAACAGAAAACAAATGTTTTCTCTCTCTCAAAAGTTCTTTGTGACTTGAGGGTCACTGTTTTGAAATATTATTTCACGTATTTTGTCTGTGTCTTGATTGTTTCAGGAAGGAGGGAAAATCTGGCCTCTGTTATTCTGTCTTGGCTGGAAGTAGAAGTCATGCCCTTTTATTTTACCTAGTTTTCTACTTTAAAAACATTTAAAATTTTCACTGGAAAAATTCATCAGTCTCTACCTTAATGTCTTTGTCTTTGGCATCATACTTAGAAACATGGCAGTTTTTGAAGTGCACAAAAAATATTTACCTGTATTTTTCCAAAGACTTTGTCTTATTTTTATATACATTTGCATAGCTTATTAACATGGAACCCACATTCTATATAATTTGGAAAATATCTAAAATGGAAGGGAAAACAACTCTAATTACATCACCAAAACAAAAGAAATATACATATTAACATATTTCCTGTCATGCATTTTTCTGTGCCTTTGTTTTTAGCTGTAATCCTAGTGTGTCGGTCATTTGGTGTGTTCATCCAGTATATTATATCATCAGTATTTACCATGCTGCTGCATAATCTTCAAAATTGCATTTTAATGACTGAATTATGTTTCATCAAATGATTATATTGTAGTTATACTTCCTTTACCTACATTGTTAAACATTTTAGTTATTTCTTAAATAGAACCTAAAATATAATTATCAGGCAGGACATATTTAGGGAACCTCAGCTTTGCCTACTTGCACATTTCCCTGACACCAGGAGGGCAGGGAGATGGATACAATTCACTCTTAATGTGTCACATTACTCCCTCTCCAAGCCCATACCTGAGCAGTCAGTAAAATCCTGTGTCTATGAGAAAGGAATAAAACTTTAATTCCTAATAGTTCACTCCATTTCTTATTACTCATATAAATAAAGACTTTTTATTTAAAAAATAAAGCTTGTAATTTATGTTTTTGTACATTTTCACATGGCATCTCAGTTCTTTCCTAATTATTACTTGTCTTGGTTAATTTTAGGACAGCTGTTATTCAAGTCAACGACATCATCATGCAGAGTTCATTTTCAGTACCACCGAAAGATCAAGGTAAGATAAGCTATGCCAGGGAAAATGGTAATGTGTGTGTTATAAGGAGTTTTAATTGATAAATTTAATGTCACTGCCTACTAACCAAACGGTGACTTATTTCTGGAACTAAGAACAAAAATTCTAATTCTATATGAAGGTTTATTTATTTTGGTAAATTACTTGAGTGTCTATGGAACCATGGTTTATAAATGACATTTCTGCTTTCCTGGAGACTGATTTCCAGTCCTAAATATTCATTGGAAGGACCGATGTTGAAGCTGGAACTCCAATACTTTGGCCACCTGGTGTAAAGAACTGACTCATTGAAAAGACCCTGATGCTCGGGAAGATTGAAGGCAGGAAGAGAAGGGGACGACAGAGGATGAGATGGTTGGATAGCATCACCGACTCAATGGACATGAGTTTGAGTAAGCTCTCGGAGTTGGTGATGGACAGGGAAGCCTGGCCTGCTGCAGTCCATGGGGTTGCAAAGATTCGGACATGATTGAGCGACTGAACTGAACTGAACCCCTTTTCTGAGAGCAGGGTCATCTCATTCCACACAAAATTCGCAGAGCCCAGGCCATCAGCCAGCAGCTAACTGGTGTTCAGATCAGATAAGATCAGATCAGTCGCTCAGTCGTGTCCAACTCTTTGCAAACCCATGAATCGCAGCACGCCAGGCCTCCCTATCCATCACCAACTCCCGGAGTTCACTCAGACTCACGTCCATCGAGTCAGTGATGCCATCCAGCCATCTCATCCTCTGTCGTCCCCTTCTCTTGCCCCCAATCCCTCCCAGCATCAGAGTCTTTTCCAATGAGTCAACTCTTCACATGAGGTGGCCAAAGTACTGGAGTTTCAGCTTTAGCATCATTCCTTCCAAAGAAATCCCAGGACTGATCTCCTTCAGAATGTACTGATTGGATCTCCTTGCAGTCCAAGGGACTCTCAAGAGTCTTCTCCAATACCACAGTTCAAAAGCATCAATTCTTCGGCCCTCAGCCTTCTTCACAGTCCAACTCTCATATCCATACATGACTACAGGAAAAACCATAGCCTTGACTAGCCAGACCTTTGTTGGCAAAGTAATATCTCTGCTTTTGAATATGCTGTCTAGGTTGGTCATAACTTTCCTTCCAGGGAGTAAGCATCTTTTAATTTCATGGCTGCAGTCACCATCTGTAGTGATTTTGGAGCCCAGAAAAATAAAGTCTGACACTGTTTCCACTGTTTCCCCATCTATTTCCCATGAAGTGGTGGGACCGGATGCCATGATCTTTGTTTTCTGAATGTTGAGCTTTAAGCCAACTTTTTCACTCTCTACTTTCACTTTCATCGAGAGGCTTTTGAGTTCCTCTTCACTTTCTGCCATAAGAGTGGTGTCATCTGCATATCTGAGGTTATTGATATTTTTCCCAGCAATCTTGATTCCAGCTTGTGTTTCTTCCAGTCCAGCATTTCTCATGATGTACTCTGCATATAAGTTAAATAAACAGGGTGACAATATACAGCCTTGACGTACTCCTTTTCCTATTTGGAACCAGTCTGTTGTTCCATGTCCAGTTCTAACTGTTGCTTCCTGACCTGCATACAAATTTCTCAAGAGGCAGATCAGGTGGTCTGGTATTCCCATCTCTTTCAGAATTTTCCACAGTTTATTGTGATCCACACAGTCAAAGGCTTTGGCATAGTCAATAAAGCAGAAATAGATGTTTTTCTGGAACTCTCTTGCTTTTTCCATGATCCAGCGGATGTTGGCAATTTGGTCTCTGGTTCCTCTGCCTTTTCTACAACCAGCTTGAACATCAGGAAGTTCACGGTTCACATATTGCTGAAGCCTGGCTTGGAGATTTTTGAGCATTACTTTACTAGCATGTGAGATGAGTGCAATTGTGCAGTACTTTGAGCATTCTTTGGCATTGCCTTTCTTTGGGATTGGAATGACAACTGACCTTTTCCAGTCCTGTGGCCACTGCTGAGTTTTCCAAATTTGCTGGCATATTGAGTGCACCACTTTCACAGCATCGTCTTTCAGGATTTGGAATAACTCAACTGGAATGCTATCACCTCCACTAGCTTAGATGTTAAATGAGGTTGCATAGTATTGCCTTAAAAAAAGAAAACTTTAGTGTTTTTTTTTTTAACTTTACAATATTGTATTGGCTTTGCCAAACATCGAAATGAATCTGCCACAGGTATACACGTGTTCCCCATCCTGAAACCCCTCCCTCCTCCCTCCCCATACCATCCCTCTGGGTCGTCCCAGTGCACCAGCCCCAAGCATCCAGTATCGTGCATCGAACCTGGACTGGTGACTCGTTTCATACATGATATTATACATGTTTCAATGCCATTCTCCCAAATCTCCCCACCCTCTCCCTCTCCCACAGAGTCCATAAGACTGTTCTATATATCAGTGTCTCTTTTGCTGTCTCGTATACAGGGTTATTGTTACCATCTTTCTAAATTCCATATATATGTGTTAGTATACTATATTGGTGTTTTTCTTTCTGGCTTACTTCACTCTGTATAATAGGCTCCAGTTTCATCCATCTCATTAGAACTGATTCAAATGAATTCTTTTTAATGGCTGAGTAATACTCCATTGTGTATATGTACCACAGCTTTCTTATCCATTCATCTGCTGATGGACATCTAGGTTGCTTCCATGTCCTGGCTATTATAAACAGTGCTGCGATGAACATTGGGGTACACGTGTCTCTTTCCCTTCTGGTTTCCTCAGTGTGTATGCCCAGCAGTGGGATTGCTGGATCATAAGGCAGTTCTATTTCCAGTTTTTTAAGGAATCTCCACACTGTTCTCCATAGTGGCTGTACTAGTTTGCATTCCCACCAACAGTGTAAGAGGGTTCCCTTTTCTCCACACCCTCTCCAGCATTTATTGCTTGTAGACTTTTGGATCACAGCCATTCTGATTGGCGTGAAATGGTACCTCATAGTGGTTTTGATTTGCATTTCTCTGATAATGAGTGATGTTGAGCATCTTTTCATGTGTTTGTTAGCCATCTGTATGTCTTCTTTGGAGAAATGTCTAGTTCTTTGGCCCATTTTTTGATTGGGTCATTTATTTTTCTGGAATTGAGCTGTAGAAGTTGCTTGTATATTTTGAGATTAGTTGTTTGTAAGTTGCTTCATTTGCTATTATTTTCTCCCATTTTGAAGGCTGTATTTTCACCTTGCTAATAGTTTCCTTTGTTGTGCAGAAGCTTTTAAGTTTAATTAGGTCCCATTTGTTTATTTTTGCTTTTATTTCCAATATTCTGGGAGGTGGGTCATAGAGGATCCTGCTGTGATGTATGTCAGAGAGTGTTTTGCCTATGTTCTTCTCTAGGAGTTTTATAGTTTCTGGTCTTACATTTAGATCTTTAATCCATTTTGAGTTTATTTTTGTGTATGGTGTTAGAAAGTGTTCTAGTTTCATTCTTTTACAAGTGGTTGACCAGTTTTCCCAGCACCACTTGTTAAAGAGATTGTCTTTAATCCATTGTATATTCTTATCTCCTTTGTCATAGATAAGGTGTCCATATGTGCGTGGATTTATCTCTGGGCTTTAGTATTTTTAAAAAGTATTTTAAAAATATTTATTTATTTTTGGCCGCACTGGGTCTTTGTTGCTATGTGTGGGCTTTCTCTAGTTGCAGCAAGTGGAGGCTACTCTGTAGTTGTGGTGCCGAGCTCCTCATTGTGGTAGCTTCTCTTGTTGTGGAGCATGGCCTCTAGGGCAAGGAAACAGTAGTTGTGACCCACAGGCTTAGTTGCTCTGTAGTGTGTGTGATCTTCCCAGACCAGGGATCTAACTCATGTCCCCAACATTGGCAGGTGGATTCTTAACCATTGGACCACCAGGGAAGCCCCAGAGTATTGGCTTTACCGAAGCAGAATGACATGTGTTCTAGTGAGAAAGATGGATACAAGTATATATACATATATATTCATGCACACATGTGCAAACATAACATACCTATACAGAGAGGGTATTTTCTTATTCATTTTTGACCTAGTTTTTCCTATATACCCATTTTAAAAAAGAAATGTAAAAGAAACAAATTCCCATCCATATGATTTTTTTAAATGAAAATCATGATCTCTTAACAAGAGCTCCTGGACCTTTTAGAAAAGCAGTTTATGGGTACAGATAATCATTTTTGAGTAAAGAGTAATTTAATTTTCCTCAGCATGCAGAACAAACAAAACCTAACCTTTAAGAGGAATTCAAGTCTTTCCCTGGATAGAAGTTTTGATACGTGTGTGAGAAAAAAAACTGCCTTTAAATGATTCAGAATTGGGCTTTGCTTGTGGAAGATGCAGGCTTCCCTAGTGGCTCAGCGGTAAGGAACCCACCATACAGGAGATGTGGGTTCGATCTCTGGGTCGGGAAGATCCCCTAGAGAAGGAAGTGGCAACCGACTCCAGTATTCTTGCCTGGGAAATCCCATGGATGAAAAGCCTGGCAGGCTGCAGTCCATGGAGTCACAAAGAGTCAGACATGACTGAAGCAACTACACAGCAACAACAGTGGGAGGTGTAACTGTTAGTGCATGGAAGGAATTTGCTTTAAAGAATCCTTAACTGGAGAAAACATTCTCTGCCAAAGTGAAAGGTAGTGTCATAGCTATAAAGAGCGTGGGATGTTTGAAAATCATGTCTGCCCCTGAATTGCATAACCTCAGGTACATCACTTGACCTTAACTTTCTCATCTATAAATCTATAAAATGAAGATAGTAAGTCCTACCCTCTAGGTGATGTGGAGATGAAAGGAGATAATATATGTAAATCACCCCAGACGTTGCTCGCTGTAGAGCAGGCCCTTATGAGATGATGCCGGCTCTTGTTCTTAATGGTGGTTATTAATATCCAAGTGCCCTCCGCCTGTAAAGGCTGATGCAGTGAGATGGGCAGAGCTCCCTCCTGCTTGGGGTGGGTGCCTTGTAGCCTTCAGAGGCCAAGCGTGACCCTGAATTAAATTTAATATATGAATGCTTAAAGCTATTTCGGGCTTCCCTGGTGGCTCGGTGATAAACAGTCAGCCTGCAGTGCAGGAGCCGCAGAAGATGCAGGTTCGATCCCTGGGTCAGGAAGATCACCTTGAGAAGGGCATGGCAACCCACTCCAGTATTCTTGCCTGGAGAATCCCATGGACAGAGGAGCCTGGTAGGCTACAATCCATGGGGGCTGCAAAAAATCGGACATGACCGAGCGACCTAGCACATATGCATGAAAAGCCATTTCAATCCAAAGCAGGCAGAAATGAGATTTTGTATCATGAGAAATTATATAATTAATTAAAATAAATAAATATAAACTGATTATATTGGTCAGAAAAAATAGTATCATACATATGAGGCCTAAGAATTGCCCAGTTATTCTTGAATTTACTCATTTATCAAATGTTTTCTGTATGTCCTAGATTGCTATTAAATTGTTTAACAAAGAAAAATTGCAGATTTTTAAATTATGGTTTTGTTTATATTTCTTTCATCAAATATAATTACTTATGGAACATGAGAAGTTTGCTGAGCATATTTCATTTATTAATTAAATGCTGAGTGATTTATGTCTGTCTATAAAGTATGGTACTTTTGAATTTCAGACTTGTAAGCATGTGTGGATGCAAACACAACATGCACTAATGTATGAAATTCAAGTAGGACATCACAGCAGAGTTGTGGGGCTTAAGAAAACCCATGGCATCATTTACTATCTTCTAACAAAATTTCTTACAATGGAAGCAGATTTAATGATCACATAAAGTGGAGGGTGAAAAAGTTGGCTTAAAGCTCAACATTCAGAAAATGAAGACCATGGCATCTGGTCCCATCACTTCATGGGAAATAGATGGGGAAACAGTAGAAACAATGGCAGACTTTATTTTTCTGGGCTCCAAAATCACTGCAGATGGTGACTGCAGCCATGAAATTAAAAGACACTTACTCCTTGGAAGGAAAGTTATGACCAACCTAGATAGCATATTCAAAAGCAGAGACATTACTTTGCCAACAAAGGTTCGTCTAGTCAAGGCTATGGTTTTTCCTGTGGTCATGTATGGATGTGAGAGTTGGACTGTGAAGAAGGCTGAGCGCCGAAGAATTGATGCTTTTGAACTGTGGTGTTGGAGAAGACTCTTGAGAGTCCCTTGAACTGCAAGGAGATCCAATCAGTCCATTCTGAAATCAGCCCTGGGATTTCTTTGGAAGGAATGATGCTAAAGCTGAAGCTCCAGTACTTTGGCCACCTCATGCGAAGAGTTGACTCATTGGAAAAGACTCTGATGCTGGGAGGGATTGGGGGCAAGAGGAGAAGGGGACGACAGAGGATGAGATGGCTGGATGGCATCACTGACTCGATGGACGTGAGTCTGAGTGAACTCCGGGAGTTGGTGATGGACAGGGAGGCCTGGCGTGCTGCGATTCATGGGGTTGCAAAGAGTCGGACACGACTGAGTGACTGATCTGATCTGATCTGATCTGAAGACAGTACTTACCAGGAACTATGCCAGATGCTATGAGGAATCCAAAGATAAATCAGACAGAAGACTGTGCTATTATAAAACACAAAATCCTCGTAGAACAGCAGACATGATATGGTATACCTGGAGAACAGTTGATTGAGCCAGAAGTTTGAGGCTGGTCAGGAAACATGACCAGACGTGGCATTTGCTCAGGACATGAGCACAAGTGTAGAAGACAGAGAATGGGGGTTAGGGGGTCAAGGGACATGGATTAAGCTGGGAGAGAACTAGATGAAACTCATTAGAAATTCCAGTGCCTTCTATTTAAATGTTTCCTGATTTTGGATAAAGAATTTTAACATTGTAATATCACTCAGATAGTTTGTACTATGTTAAAAGCTTTCCCCTATTATAATAGTGTTGATATTATCCCTTTCTGTGTGAAAATATTATTTACAGAATCTCTAGAAGTTCATCAAATGTATTTTGTTACAATTTTCTATCTTTTCATATTTTCAGGTTTTGGAGATTTATGGTTTTCCCAAAGCTTTCTTTTTTTGTTTGACATTTTCAAATGAGGAACTAAATGTAAGGACATGTATTTTGTGTTGGAAAACAGCAAACTGTAGCAAGTGATTAACCATGTTTCTGGGGTGGGGAGGAGGAAAATTACATGCTAAGGCCAGCTATAGTGGTAACCTATACTGTAACTTTGTTGAAGGAAAACACCACTGGGATTGAAAATGCAAATGGATTTGTTATTGATACAGGGAAACATACAAATGAGCAACCTTGCCAAATGTTCCTTTTAGAGGGACAGTTTATGTTTTTTATGTGCCTGGAAGACGTTGACTGTGGTTTGCCAATTAAGCATGAGTGTTAAGTCCCCATACAGTTAATTAAAACAAGTCCCATTCTTCATTGGTCAGGAAAGAGCCTTAGGTCCAGGGGAGGGCTGTTTTGCTGGAGTCATTCAGAACTCTGAAGACTTTTGCCAGTTTCACCATTCAGTCTTGCTGTTTCGTAGGGAAGACGATTGTGAGTAGAAAGGTCTTACAGAAATCTTCTAACACTTTTCTCAGCTCTGTCATAACATTTATATTGTTTAAACATAGTTATCAAATTGTGTGTGCTGTTTTTATTCAGTAAGAGTAAGAATAAATGGAGCTGAGAAAATGGCAGATGCTTTGAGGCAAGATGTAGTGGGTCTTAATGACCCCCTTTGGAAACATCGCAGTTAGCTGAACATGCTCTGTACAACTCCTACTAATTTTCAAAACCTGTGCATTATTTAACTGTGAAGCCATAACCATTACTGTCTATCATGTGAATTCAGATTTAAAGCTGGTAAAAAAAAAAAAAAAAAAACCTTGGATTTTCTGATTCAATAAACTACTATAAAAAATAAACATATCACAGCCTAAAAATATATTCTTATGTCTTACAGACATAAAAATATGTACTTACATCTCACAGAAGTAAATGTTTTGGTATTAGTGAATATAGCATTTCAACTAAAGGAATATTTGGGATAGCTAGTTAATAATATATATATGTATTTTTAAGTTTAGGAAAATAATCTTACTTATTTTAGACTCTTAATATCAGGGGTGTGTGTGTGTGTTCAGTTGCTCAATTAGGTCCTTTATAAACTTCTTCATGAATTCTCTGTCTTTGGTGAGCTTTAAAGCATCCTGGCATATAGTGGTTTCTCAAATGTATATTAAATTTTGTTTAAAAGTGCTTGAAACTCTCATTTTTTTCAAAAAAATCTTATTGCCTAGATGCTATGAAAACACTGTAATCTGTTTTTTAGTGAAACACCAAGCTGAAGTTCTCAAGTCTATGTGTTTATTTAACAAATATTTTATTGCCTTTGGAGAGGCAAGGAGCAAAGAGAAACAGGAAACCAAAGTAAGATCCACTCTCTTATAGCTCAGATTCAGTGAATAAAACTGGGCTGTCTTTCCAAGCATTTTACTGTTTATGAGGATTCAAAGCCTTTGACTGTGTGGATCACAATAAACTGAGGAAAATTTTGAAAGAGATGGAAATACCAGACCACCTGACCTGCCTCTTGAGAAACCTATATGCATGTCAGGAAGAACAGTTAGAACTGGACATGGAACAACAGACTGGTTCCAAATAGGAAAAGGAGTACGTCAAGGCTGTATATTGTCACCCTGCTTACTTAACTTATATGCATGAGAAATGCTGGACTGAAGGAAGTACAAGCTGGAATCAAGATTGACGGGAGAAATATCAATAACCTCAGATATGCAGATGACATCACCCTTATGGCAGAAAGTGAAGAAGAACTGAAGAGCCTCTTGATGAAAGTGAAAAAAGAAAGTGAAAAAGTTGGCTTAAAGCTCAACATTCAGAAAACGAAGATCATGGCATCTGGTCCCATCACTTCATGGGAAATAGATGGGGAAACAGTGGAAACAGTGTCAGACTTTATTTTTGTGGGCTCCAAAATCACTGCAGATGGTGATGAAATTAAAAGACATGAAATTAAAAGACACTTACTCCTTGGAAGGAACCTGGATAGCATATTCAAAAGCAGAGACATTACTTTGCCAACAAAGATCAGTCTAGTCAAGGCTGTGGGTTTTCCAGTGGTCGTGTACAGATGTGAGAGTTGGACTGTGAAGAAAGCTGAGCGCCGAAGAATTGATGCTTTTGAACTGTGGTGTTGGAGAAGACTCTTGAGAGTCCCTTGGGCTGCAAGAAGATCCAACCAGCCCATCCTAAAGGAGATCAGTCCTGGGTGTTCATTGGAAGGACTGATACTGAAGCTGAAACTCCAGTATTTTGGCCACCTCATGCGAAGAGTTGGCTCATTGGAAAAGACTCTGATGCTGGGAGGGATTGAGGGCAGGAGGAAAAGGGGACGACAGAGGATGAGATGGCTGGATGGCATCACTGACTCAATGGACATGAGTTTGGGTAAACTCCAGGAGTTGGTGATGGACAGGGAGGCCTGGCGTGCTGCAATTCATGGGGTGGCAAAGAGTTGGACACGACTGAGTGACTGAACTGAACTGAACCTGAAAATGGTTTGTTGTCTTGTTGTCTAATCACAGTTTCATTCTTTGAACATAGTACTGGGGCTGTTTCCTAAGCTCCTCTCCTGGTTTTTCTTCTCTCCTCCCCTCTCTTCTCAGTCTGGGGAAAGAACACCAAGCTAAGAACTGAACTCTGGTTCTTCTGCCCTTTTTTCTGGGTTCTTTGCTGTGCTATGCTGTGCTCACTCAGTTGCATCTTACTCTTTGCGACCCCATGGACTGTAGCCTCCCAGGCTCCTCTGTGGAATTTTCCAGGGATCAAACCCACATCTCTTGCATCTCTTGCATCAGCAGGTGAATTCTTTACCACTGTGCCACCTGGGAAGCCTCTGGGCTCTTGGAATCTTGGCTGAATCAGTGAGCCTCAGTTCATTCTTCTTTCAAATAGGGATAATAATTCTTGCCCTGAAATAGTCAAATGAGATAAGATACCATTGATACTGTTGATTCTCATCATTCACAGTAGTTACATTGTGTAAGGTCACAGGAACACTGAATTAACTAAAACTATACCATGGCTCCCAGGGGAAATGCAGGGTTAGGTTCCTGTGAGTCTCTGGTCACCATACAACATTTTCTCATCTATCAATATAGAACCTGCTTTTATGTATGTTTCTGTTCAAAGACACCTCGCTGAATATATCTTGTTGATTCCTTGACATGAATTTACCTCACAGAGACAGCATTATAACTCATGCCTGAACAACACTTATCTGACACACGTGTTTTCTCCATTAGGTGCATCAGACTCTTCTAATCCATAGGGACACCAGACAGCATATCAGCACTATTCTCAAAAACTATTTTAGACAGTGAAATCACTAACAATGGGGAAAAAATACCAAAAAAATGTGGCACTAAGTAGACAGCAAAAAGAACACTTGTTTATACCATGGAAGCTGAGGCAAGGCAAAGTGTCCACCACCACTGGGAATGTGACTCAGATTTGGAGATTATAAATAAATTTTAGCAAGCAGGTAAATTTACAAATAACAGAATCTGCAAATGAGGATCCGCTGTGTAGGAATGCCTTTTGTAAACTCTTAGAGCACAATATAAATCTCAGAATAAGTTGCAGAATAAAACTTCTTTTGGAACTCACATATTATAACTTTGTGCAGTGTTGATATTATTAATGTGAAGTTAATCAAGTAATAATATGTTATTTGAGAGCAGCTACAAGTTCTTAGCCCAGTAAAGCTACAAAAACAGCTCTTACTGTGAACTCTGTCTCTTCAGCACTCACATTTAGTGCACAGTAGCGATGAGAACCACTGTAATTTGATGCTTTGTGTTTAGTGGTTAACGTGGCTTTGTGACCTCATTATGAGGAAGGGGAGGGAACATTCCCTATGTTTTACCAAAATATTATGTTTCTAAATATGTGACATTCATATGGAAGTATTTTGATCTTAACTAGCAGTGTAAACGCTGTTCTTGGCCTTTTGGTACCATTTTATGTTGCAGACCAAGTACAAATTGACATTTTCAAGCTGGTTTTGGTTAACTCCTTAGTGTTGCAAATTGGAACTTTCCAATGTAATAACTTCTGCAAAATACCGCTGTGAGTATTAGTATGTTATGCTGTTGACAGAAGTACAAATGGAAAACACACACATACCTATGGAAGTTTCCTCATAGGACAAAATGGAAATGACTTGGGTGGCCTAAGCCTTATCAGGCAGACCTCATACTGGGAGTTATTTTCCTAGTTGAGATAAAATACTAGAGTCAGGAATATTCTTCTTAGTAAATTTGGATTAGGACTATTTTCATCATTGGAAATCGCCAGACTTCCTGTGCTTCAAACACAGACTACCATCAGATTATCCACTCAGGCCTGGATCAGTGTCACTGTAGCCACTTGGCAGCAGAGTCTTTCGGAAACTCCAATTAACCATGTAAATATATTTCATAGCATCACCTCTCACTTTGTCAGGACCCCCGCTGCCTTTCTATCATTAACATAAATGCAGGTGCAAATAGCATTTATGTACTTTGATAGGAAGCAGTTGGAAACATCTCACCGTGGGACCCAACACTTTGAGATTGTGTACATCTGTTCCAATAATGTATGCAGCCCCAGCGACACGAACACAAGGATGCGAACATCTGCCCCCGAGACCGTTTGCCATATAGCAGATGCTAATGTCTTTATTTATGCAGATGGCTGGCGTGACGAGCCGAGAAGGGATAAAAGGGAAGAAGTTTGACAGCAGTATTTCGATGTTATGAAGCCAGGAATATAGGTTAGGCATTTTATGTTTGTAAAAGTCTACTACTAATAAATGGGGAAAAAGTGGAAACAGTGACAGATTTTATTTTCTTGGGCTCCAAAATCATTGTGAATGGTGACTGCAGTCATGAAATTAAAAGATGCTTGCTCTTTGGAAGAAAAACTATGACAAACCTAGACAGTATATTATAAAACAGAGACATACTTTGCTGACAAAGGTCCATACTGTCAAAGCTATGGTTTTTCCAGTAGTCATGTATGGATATGAGAGTTGGACCATAAAGAAGGCTAAGCACCAAAGAATTGATGCTTTTGAACTGTGGTGCTGGAGAAGACTCCTAAGAGTCCCTTGGTCAATAGGGAGATCAAATCAGTCAGTCCTAAAGAAAATCAACCCTGAATATTCATTGGAAGGACTGATGTTGAAGCCGAAGCTCCAATATTTCGGCCACCTGATGCAAAGAGCCGACTCATTAGAAAAGACCCCGATGCTGGGAAAGATTGAAGGCAGGTGAAGAAGGGGGTGACAGAGGATGAGATGGTTGGATGGCATCACAGACTCAATGGACATGAGTTTGAGCAAACTCTGGGAGATGGTGAAGGACAGCGAAGCCTGGTGTGCTGCAGTCTGTGGGGTTGCAAATAGTCTGACACAACTTAGTGACTAAGCAACTACTACTAATAGGAATAGAAATTCATAAATCTTGTCATGCTTTGAGTAAACATATTGTTGTTTCTTTAAATTAATTCACATCAAAACCCTAAAAACATTTATAGAAATTCCAGCACTTAAATCAGAAGCAGCAATTAATGATTATTTTTGTCTTGATAAAGTAATTTTAAATGGTTTTGAATGCCTTTTGCTAAGAGTACTGAAAAAATTGTGCTCTTAAAAAAAAAAATTACAGTACTACTAAGAGAATCTTGTGATGATAGTTCTTAAAATTGGAGAAAAAAATAAAAATGTCATTAGTTTAAATATATTGAGTTGGCCAAAAAGTTCATTTGGGTTTTTCCATAAGAGGTTACAGAAAAACCCAAACAATCTGTTTGGCCAACCCAATAATTTATAAGATATTTCATGAATATAAATTCAAATTGAATACAATAAAATTTGAAGTATTACATATTTTTAATACTTTGGTCAGTCAAAAATTTTTTATTTAAGCTGTATTCTAATATTTCCAACTAATGACATTTAACTGTAATTTATATTTTTATTAAAGTAAATTACCAAAAAGTTTATTTTTATAACTCTCCTAAGGATCTGCTTTACAGCTTCTCACACAGGAAAAAGGTGAAGGAAAAACTTGTCAACCAAAAATGAGACATTTCCAGATTTTATTTTCTATTCTCATTCACATACACACAAAAGAAATCACAGAATCTTCAAAGATCTGTAATATCAGATTTTATCTAGTTAGCAGTTCTCAAATATTTTAATTTCAGGCCCCTTTACATGCTTAAAAACTACTGAATATTTGTTTATGTCAGTTGTATCAATTGGGATTTACCATTTTTGAGATTATAAACTGAAAAAATATGTATTTGTGGATTCATTTTCAAATAACAATAATCTGGGCTTCCCTGGTGGTCCAGTGATTGAGTCCGCCTTGCAATGCAGGGGACACCAGTTTGATCCTTGATCTGGGAGGATCCCACGTGCCTTGGAGCAGCTAAACTCACGCACCACAACTGCTGACCCTGTGCTTCAGAGCCTGAGAGCTGCAGCTACTGAAGCCTGCGTGTGCAGAGCCTGTGCTCCTCAACAGGAGAAGCCTCGGAAGTGAGAAGCTCCCGCTCACCACAACTAGATAAAACCCTCAAGCAGCAGCGAAGACCCAGCACAGCCAAAAATAACTAATAATAATAAAATAACAACAGTAATCTCATTACAGCTTAACATATTTTGTGTAATTGGCTGTATTTTCCAAAGCAAAAGAATTAGAAGACTTATCACTGATTTACATTTTTTGCAAATCTTTAAAGTCTGGCTTCATTGAAAATCATAAGAGTCTCCGACTCTTTTCTGGTCCTGTAGCCAGTATGTTGTGATAGATTGTTTATATTGGAGTGTTTGAAGAAAATCTAGCTTACAGTAACTGGAAAGCGGGTATTTTAATGGCCTTCTCAGACAATTGTGGATATTTTTCTTTGCTACTAGACCAAAACACGCCAGGTAACTGTAACAGAGCTTAAACAAGTCAAGTAAGGTAACAGCTTACCATGTAGCTGTAATGTGAAATTGAAATTGTATTGTATTCTTGTATTCTATTACATTTTGGTCTGTATGACACTTGAATCTTTTGCTCATTCATGCAATGTTTATTAGAGAGCATTAGAACTTCCCTGGTGGTCAAGTGGTTAAGAATCCGCCTTGTACTGTCAGGGGCACTGGTTCGATCCCTGGTCCAGGAAGATTCCACAGGCCAAGGGTCAGCTAAGCCCATGCACCACAACTACTGAGCCTGAGCTCTAGAGCCTGCAACTCACAACTACTAAAGCCCTTGTACCTCCAGCCTGTGCTGGGCAACAAGAGAAACCACTGTGATAAGCCCATGCTTCACAAGTAGCCCCCACTTGCTGCAACTAGAGAAAGCCCTCACAGCAGCGAAGAACCAACACAGTCAAAAATAAATAAATAAAATTAGAAAAAGAAAACATTAGTTCACTGAATTACACAGGTCTTCTATATATGCCATTTTATACAGTATTTTGGAAATCTTATCTGTTAAAATAAACACCAGTCTTGTCTAGAGAAGGCAATGGCACCCCACTCCAGTACTCTTGCCTGGAAAATCCCATGGACGGAGGAGCCTGGTGGGCTGCAGTCCATGGGATTGCTAAGAGTCAGACACGACTGAGCGACTTCACTTTCACACATTGGAGAAGGAAATGGCAACCCACTCCAGTGTTCTTGCCTGGAGAATCCCAGGGACAGGGGAGCCTGGTGGGCTGCCGTCTTTGGGGTCGCACAGAGTCGGACACAACTGAAGCAACTTAGCAGCAGCAGCAGTCTCATCTAAAAACCTACTAAGTATAGGAAAGCTTCAGGCTCTTGGGGATGCCTTTAAATTTTCCAAAATTCTAATGCTGCTCGAAATAATAATTTTTATTCTTGACCATGAGTACAGCCAGATGTTTTCTCTTGTAATGACAAGCTTCACTCATCCACTTTTGAGAAAATGTCTGCCCAGTACCCAGCACTGAACATGATCTCTCAACATATGTCTGTCAGATGTTCTTTCAAGTAAGGATGGTTATTCCAATGAAGAGCAGCTAGTTCAGCTTCAAACCATCCACGAGCATTTTTCCTCAGGGCTACCACCATGCCTCTGTGCCACGGAAGTCATGTCCTCATGCAGGATTTTATAAAGGCATATAAGCTCAAGGTCTAACAAAACTAAATTTTCGTCCTGCTTTTCTGTTGTTCTGCCGAGGGAGCCTGGTGACAAAGAATGCGGCTGTTTGGACAGTTTGCTGTCACGTCCTGAGTTCATCAGTTTTACAGTTACATCCTCTGTCCCATCAATGCATTGTGTGCAGAGGTCAGCAGTGGGGAAAAGGCAAGTGACATCTTATTACGAGCAGGAAAAGAGAGTGGGGAAAGCCTCCCGGGTCAGCAGACTGTACTTTGAGAAACAGTACTCTAGAAAAATTCCCGCTTGGTAAAAAGAGGATGTTCAGGCCCATAAGGATTAGGATTTCACGCAGGCTCATCCCAGCAGCGAGTGAAAGAGCCAAAGCCAGACCTCTGCTCACGTCTGCACATGTAATCGACTTGCTCCCCTGAAAAGGTCCCCACCACCAACAACCAAAAAAAGAAGATTCTAGTTCTGTCAAGTTCACTAAAGGTATAGGACTTACCACATGAGGAATGTGGAAGTTCTTTCAGCATTTTCAGACATTTTCATTCAGTTATAATATTCTTCAATGACCTCAATTTTGGAAGCAGATGGAATAGAATTTGAAAAAAATCTGGAAAACTTAAAATTCTATCTGAAATTATAAATAATATTCTATCTGAAATTATAAAAAGTAATTAATGACTTTTTCCTTTCATTTTTGCGCATATTAAAAAAAAAAACCTCTTATGTCAGTGCCTAAAAGTGTTATTAAATAGACTGTGTAATTAATGATTTTTAAAAGTTTCACTTTGGTGTAAACCTAGGCTGTTTGTTCACCAGAAGCTCTGTTAAAGAAGGCCACCATGGAGTTTGGGATTGACACATACACACCACTATGAATAAAATAGATAACCAACAAGGACCATATAGCACAGGGGACTCTGCTCAGCACTCTATAATAGCCTATATGACAGAAGAATCTAAAAGTGACTGGATATATGTATAAGTGACTCATTTTGCTATATGGAAACTAACACAGCATTGTAAATAAACTATATGTCAATGAAAATTTTTAAAAAGAAAATAATATAAAAGAAGAAGGCCACCACCCTAGAAGAAGCCTGGCATTCAAGCACATTGTGAAGGAACTCTTTCTGTGTAAATTTCCTTAAAAGTCTTAAATTTCCTGTAAATCTCCAGCAACCATGCTGTTAGAAAAGGAAGCTCTTTGTCTCTCCTGATGGTTACGTTCTCTGATTGGAAAAAGCTGAAAAGACTAACTGTCTCAACATAGAGATGGATGGTGTGGCACTCACAGTCATTGGAGGAGACTGACATATTAACAGAGTCATCGGCAAACCCCTTCATACATTCAGTGTGTTGAAATGGAAGGAGAGCAACTTTGGGGCCAGACAGACCTGGGTTCAAACCCATCTCTCCCCTGCCAGCTTGTGACTTGCCAGAAAGATTAAGTGTCTGCATCTGTGATCCAGAATACTATGATCAAGAGCTAGTGGAAGATGAAGTCAGATCGTACTTTGAGTACCGAATCTGACCCATGATGGAGGGATATTTTAGTCCTTCACTAGGGGGCTTATGGTTTAGGGTAAGGGAAGACGCCTGTTGATAAGTAGAAACAGGGAACATATTATATACTCTACCTGTGGTAAGAGTTCTCAGAAAGAAAAGAAAGGAGATAGGGCAGTAGCTTGAAAGGGAGAGACAGCCCAAGGATTATTTACAGTTGTTGATTTTGTTTGTATAGTTTTGTATCCAGCAAAAGCACAGGAGAAAGCAACACAGTGTAGCTAAGAGCTATCAGGTCGCTCATCTAGTAAATAACACATTGTATGATGGCCGTGTACCAGACAGGAACTGGGGGCCAAGGTCCTGACAGTGAGCTTACCTTGTAGGAGGAGGAGACAATCTCATTATAAAAATAAGTGCTGTGAAGGACAATTAAAGTAGAGAAAGAAAAGAGCTGTGTGTGTGGCTGAGCACTGCCTTTAGGTGGGATGACCGGGGGAAGCCTCCTGACTTCAGGGGTCTCACTGATGGTGAAGAAGCCCTGAGGCCACAGAGGGTCCTGGAGACACGTGTGGGTGCAGCACAGCATTGGGAACACCCCATTTCCTGATTCAGTTCAGTTCAGTCACTCAGTCATGTCCGACTCTTTGCAACCCCACGAACCACAGCACGCCAGGCCTCCCTGTCCATCACCAACTCCCAGAGTTTACCTAAACTCATGTCCATTAAGTCAGTGATGCCATCTAACCATCTCATCCTCAATCGTCCCCTTCTCCTCCTGCCTTCAATCTTTCCCAACATCAGGGTCTTTTCAAATGAGTCAGCTCTTCACATCAGGTGACCATTTCCTGATACTAAGGCATATATCGTTTCATCTATCGTGTTGCAGGACTTCAGATGAATGGTGCATATTTAGAGCAATAGAGATGCTTGCTCCTGACCCCCTACCCCAGAGAAGATAGACTTATTTGTGTTGTATCATTAAAGAGGGGAGTGTAGAAATAGGAAGAAGAGACAGTGATCTCTCTGTTCCCCACAAGGTCTCAGACACTTTAAGCTGCTATAACAAAGTACCATGGTCAGAGTGGCCTCTAAACAGCAGAAATTTATTTCTCAAGTTCTGGAGGCTAGAAGTTCAAGATCAGGTTCTAAATGGTGAGAGCCCCCTTCTGGGTAGCAGACTGCCATCATCTCATATATCCTAACAGCAGAAAAAGAGGAAGAGAAATCTCTGGAGTCCCTTTTATAAGGCATTAATCCCATTCACGAGGGCTGCACCCTCATGACCTACTCATCTCCTAAAGGCCCCATCTCCTAATACCCTTACACTGAAGGTTAGAATTTCAACATGTGAATTTGGTGGGGGCGGGTAGCGGGGGTGGGGGGGAATGAGTCACCAATATTCATTTCATTGCAAGGTCAATGCCACAATCACTGACAAGGGAGAGAGATGGGGATAGGGTGGGGTGGGGCAGAGGGGTGAGGCTTCAGAAAGGCAACAGGAACAACCTGGCTGGTCCCAGTGAAGAACTGAAGGAAGTCTGTTAGGATAAGAAACAGACTGTGGAATTGGTCTGCAGTCTGAGACTGGAAACCTTGCATTTATGATGTTGTCCAGTGTTCACAATGGCTCGGTTTCTCTGGCTCCAGGCAGTAGGTAGTGGGAGCGGAAAGTACAGGGTGGGACCAGTCAGGGTAAGCACTGTTGAAAGACACCCATGGCATTCTGGGAGTATCCGTGGATGATCAGGCATGAAACCTGATCTGGACTGGGAGTATCTACCTAAGCACACAAACCTACAGAGTCTCAGGGAAAAGAGAGCAGGTGGGTTGTGTCATCATTTCATCCCCTCAGGGAAAATGAGTTAACTCTTACACGTTCCTAACCTGGAGATGAGAGTAAATGTTTCCTTCAGCCAGCTCTCTAGTTGTATCCAGAGAACAAGAAAGATACTGACAGAGGAGAAGCTGGGCAGACTTCAAAAGAAAAAGAACCCAGATTGGTTCTATAGCTTTCAAACCTCTGATGCCTTCATTTTTATTCTTTATTTTTTTAGTGATTCAGGTCAGCATCAGCTGAACCTCAGAATCTGTACAGTATATGTGAGTTAGCCCACACAGAGCCAGGCTGGTCAACCTCATAGAAATAGTTCCCTGCATACCCAGGATCTCAGTGTCAGCAGTGTCTGGCACTTCATTTTCTTTCCAGAGTCAGTATCACAGGTGGTCTCTCTGTGTTAAGGTAAGATGTGCCTTGATTGAAGAAATGAGAAACCGTCAGTCCTTACTAATAAGCAGGAGTTTCAGGGAATAATTATCAACATAACTTAGAAATACATGGTGCTGTACATTTGGACTTAAAATCATGAACTATTTGACATAAAAGTTGAGATATAGAAAAACTTGCATTAAAAAAAAAGTCCTAAAACTTTGTGAGTCAAGGATAAATCAGAAGTGAAGATAGAACAAAACTCTGCCATAAAGCAGTGGAACCATTATTTCATTTTTTTAAAAATGCAGTTTGTACATTCTTTAAAAAGGTCTGTTCTATATACATACACCAAATCTACTTTTGTAGTAATGGTATAAAGATAAGAATATCCTTGTGGTTCCAGCCCCTTGCTTTTAACTATACTGCAGTTGAAACATTGTGATCTTCACCACTTCAGTTGCATAACCAGGGTGTTTTGACCAAAGTCAAGCATAGTCTGCACACACCCAGTTTGTTTCAACTGTCTGCATGTTCTGATGTTGAAACCCTGTTCTTTCTGTTTATCCCACTAAGGAAAAGGTTTTCTTCACCAACTGTCATCCCAGATAGTAACTGTTCCAACTGATATTGAAATACAAGATGTAAACAGAAGGGGTCCGTTTTTAACTTGTTGGTGGAAGATTTCTTGCCCTGAGAGACTAACTCACTAAAGCTGTTTTGCAGGAGATGTCTCCCTGCTCCCCAGCCCTGTGGAGAAACTGCTGACTCAGAAGATGTTGGAATCTCCTGGAAAGACAACCTGTACAGGTATATTTGTTTCTGGGAGTTTGGACTTCAGATGAAATGATGTGCTGCTTTTACCGTGATGAACTTCAGTGAGCAATGCCTTCTCAGATTCAACTGCATATTTACAATTCTGGTAATATTAACAATGAAAAGAATAGTGGGGAAATGGGCTTATCAAGTATCTCACAAGTTGCCTTTGCCCTGCTCTGTATCCCCCAGTGATCATTAGCTTTTAGTTAAATTCTGATGCTGCTCAGTCATTTTTAGATTTGGGTAAAGATACCAAATCGACTGTTTTATAATAGTGAATGAAATCTTGTGAACACTACAGGTTTTTTTTGTTTGTTTGTTTTGTTTTGCGAAAAAGAGAAATAACTTCATCTTTCTCAAAGCATTAAAAATAAGACTATCTCACAGAGTTTTCAACTGTTTTTCATCAGAGGCACTTGAAATTCATAATAGTTCCCCCTAGAAATAAGGACTGATAAAGGGGGGCTTGATTAAAATGAAGGGGAAAGTCACTGAAATCAAGCATTATTAAACCGTATTTTAAATGATAGAGCTTTTTAAATTTTCTTTTTATTTGGGACATTAATTATATGACTTGAAAAGAATAATTACCTGCTTGAATTTAACAAAAACCACATTGTGTAACATTTTTTCTCATGTTAATATTTTAGGTAATTGGCTTTTAAACTTGTTCATAAAGAATGCTTGTTTTCTCCGACTTTGTATTTGTTCGATTTTATGGGCTGTAGTTCCTCTTTGGGTGCCAAATTTTTATTTCTATACACAAGCTATCTTAAACATATTTCTTAATGATTTCTCCAGCAAAATACTGAAATTCACAAGCGCTTTCCAACTTTGGTTGCTCTGCCCACACCCTCGACCACTCACATGTTTTCTCTCCCAAAATGAAAAACTGCATGTCCGTCGCTCTCACCCTTCTCCCAAGATGTAACCAGAGTTCCTAGTCCCTGTCCCTCACAGGACCCCTGAGACCTGGGCTTACCCCACGCCCTGAAGGTCTACCAGAGGAGGTGCTTTCTTCCCCGCTAAGCTGGAGAACAAGAGCAATTAGTATCAATAGTCAGTATAAACAAAAGCAGAGGAGAGTGGCCCCAGAAAACTGCTCTTTGCAATGCACATCTGTTCACTCCTATTCACTAAATACTGTTAATCTGATTAGCACTTTGTCAACTCCATGCAAAAATGGGATTGGGTGGGGGAGCGGAACAGGCAGGGAAAAGAGAGCCTGGTAGGCTGGATCAGATGAAGCTGCCAGAGTGGGTGGCCCCAGAGAGGCAAAAAAGAAATGCTTTACAGGTTTACTGGGAGAATCATTCACAAGGAATAGTTATTTCTTCCCATTTCCCTTCATTTCCCTCTCAACAAAGAAATACACTTTTAAGGATTCAGTACTATTTCCACTGGGCTTCCCTGGTGGCTCAGTGGTAAAGAATCTGCCTGCCATGCAGGAGACACTGGTTCCATCCCTGAGTCAGGAAGGTCCGCTGAAGAAGGAATGGCAGCCCACTCCGGTATTCTTGCCTGGGAAATCCAATGAACAGAGGAGCCTGGCAGGCTGTATAGTCCACGGGGTCATAAAGAATCAAACATGACTTAGCGACTGAACAGCAACAACGCTGTTTCCATACGATTCATGGTCAAGATTTGTGCTTTTTTTTTTCCCTCCCACCAAATATAAGTGTCAGGAGCCTCATACTTCTTGGCAAGAGAGAGTAGAAGACAGAGGACTTCCCTGATGGTCCATTGGTTAAGAACCTGCCTGCCAGTGCAGGGGACACAAGTTCAATCCCTAGTGCAGGAAGATCCCACCTGCCCTGAAGCAGCTAAGTCAGGGCACCAAAACTAGAGACAGCCCTATTGCAGCACTGAGGACCCAGTGCAGCCAGAAAAGAGAGAGGGAGCAAGAGTAGAAAACTAATGTCTACTGCGAAACTGATGTGTGGTAGGCCCCACCCTGGCATGTTTATGGATACTTTTTTCATTTAATCCTGACAGCAACCAGATACAATTATGCACACTTTATAAATAAGAACACTCAGGCTGAGAGTGAGTGACTTTCCTAAACTATGAGACAGAGACAGGAGTTGAACCCACATCTGTCTGAACCCCCAAACCCATGGTCTTCCCACTAGAGACTATGATGGTGGTCATTACCATGGATGCAGCTTCCAGGCAGCAGGTAGAACTGGGAAGAGCCTTTGGTGTCACCTGGGCCAAGCCTTGAATTCCAGTCTGTTACCTGCTGGCTTTGAAATCTGTATCTGTAAAATGCACATGAACAGTAATCCCTAACTCAGTGGATTGTGGGGATTAAAGGAGATAATGCATCCAAAGTATTTTGCACAGTACCTGACACGTGAAATATGCCTTATCATTGGATTAATGTTGAAGAAATAGCATTGAATAGTGCTAGGAAAGAAAAGGATCTCCTGTGCTCAGAAAAGAATTCTCTTCCTTGCTAAGCTAGGCGATGATGAGCAAGACAGCTCTCAAAGCCCATGCTGAATGGAAGGTGCCAGGACATCCCTGGGGTGGCTGCAAGAGGGGAGGGAAGGGAGCTGGCTGGGACCTCAGTTCAGCAAGGGCAAGTGTACCAAGGAGGATGGACTCAGGAAACAAGATCACCAGGTGGGACTGTCTTGCTTTCTCATACAGTGTCGGATTTCCTGAACTAGGGGTCCTAGTAGAGTGATTCTGTGAAGTCTGAGTGCTGTGGATGTGTAGACTAGAGTGGTCTTGGCATCCTGAATCCTCAGAAACAAAGAACACTGTGCCTATGCTGCCAGCATGCTTTACAGCACTGTCTCTCCCGCCAGCACTCAACACAGCCCTGTGGACGGCGCCGCAGAGCCTGGAGGTGCCTGGGGGAGCCAGTGGGCGATGGCTCCACGTGTTTATGGGTTTTTCAACAAAATTAAATTGAGCTCCCCCCATGTTCAGAGGCCTTTCTTTCATCTCGGACTTCTCCAGGGTTTCACCATACTGGTTTTAACCAGAGACCATCCTGGGAAACAGTTTGAACCCCAACTGGAACTTATTATTGGAAAGCCAAGTGAGAGGGAGAACAGGGATGCCAAGCAATAAAACTGAAAATAGAGTTTCTCAGTTTAATACAATTAAAACCTAAACAAGCCCTAAAAGTTTGGGCTCTTTTGTGGCCAAGAGTGCTTGGCAGCACTCTTATTCTGGGCCTAGAGCCAGGGAGCCCTGTGTCAAGAGCAGGGACCCTCTTTCTCTACCTGTTCTCTGCTCTGGACTTAGCCATGGACCTCGGTGTCTCCCTAGATGGAGTGATGGTGGAACCGTGTCCAAACCAGCCAAGGGTCGAGTGGGAGCAACTTTGTTCAGAAGCAGCACCCTGCGCCTTGGTTCTGCGGGTGGAAATCAGGAAGTGAGTTATTTGCAGCTGTTGGAGAACCGCCTGCCTCATGTGCTTGTCTCTTAACACTGTCTGTACAGGGGCATGTTGTGAAGCAGCCGGATGAGGCTAGCTTGGCTGTGGGCTCATGGACCACTGACCTGCATCTTCCCTCTGCTGCCTCTCACGTGCAGCCACACCCATCAGTTAGACCTGGTGGAGGAGATGCACGCAGGACCCACTTGGTCCTTGCTCCAGACAAATAGCTGGCCGCCTTATTGGATTCCTCAGAATCCTATGGTTAATAATTGGTAAACTCAACTTTGAATATCTGCTTCAAGTGCCTCTTAGTTTTTCATCAGTTCTCTAATTAGTGGGCTGTTGGAAAGAATCTTTTAATGGTCATTGAAGTTTGGGGATATGACAAGCCATTTCTACTTTCAAATTTTTCCCCCCCTCCTTAAAATTTAGAGATAATACTATATTTTAATATAATATATAAATTATAATATACTGTAAAGTATCATATATTTTGGAGTTAAGGGCAATTTTGTAAATACTTTCCCCCTTTTCAATTAATTAACTTTATTAACTAACTTCATTTATTTGTTTATTATTTCTGGCTGTGCTGGGTATTCATTGCTGCACAGGCTTTTTTCTAGCTGTGGCAAGCAAGGGCTACTCTCTAGTTGTGACGTGCGAGCTTCTCATTGCAGTGGCGTCTCTTGTTGCGGAGCATGACCCTTAGGGCATGGACTTCTGTAGTTTTGGCTCTTAGGCTCTAGAACACCGGTTCAGTAGTTGTGGCCCACAGGCTTAGTTGGGATGTGGGGTCTTCCTGGATAAGGAATCAAACCTGTGTCTCCTGCAATGGCAGACAGATTCTTCACCACTGAGCCACCAAGGAAGCCTAAAAATTTTCCCCTTCTTGAGGGGAGGATGAAGAAGTAGAAGCCCATTGTCCACATTAGAATCAGATGGATATGGACTTCAGCTGTTACTTAACTTCCTCAAGCTCTTTTTGCTTAATCTGTTAAGGGGGACAGTAATACTTATTTGTAGAGTTTGCATAAGGATTCACTTAAGAGACCCAGCACAGATTCTAGACCATAATAAGGACTCACTACCACCTCGTTTTCCTTTAATCCACAGTTAGATCAAATTCTCACCGACTGTAAATGTCACTCTTCAAAATAATTATTTTTAATACACTTAACATATTAAAAACAGCCCACATATAAAATCGTAATACTAAGTATTTGCATTGTAGAATTGTGAAAAATTAATTTTACTGAGTGAGCCTTTCATGTTTCCAGTTAATAAAAGTCCATGTTTAGTACCTGGGAGTCCTGTGAGCCTCTTTAACTGTGTTATGGGTAATTTCGCAGGATTTCCAGAAATGATGAATGTCAGTGGAAATTTCGACTTACCATTTAGTGCACAGTTCTCTGAAATCTGTGATTTAGTAGGTGACAGGTGAGGGGTTTTAGATCACACCATCTGGGAGAGAGGCCTTGTAAATGTGTCGTGGGATAAACCACTGTTGCAGCCGCATAGCTGAGAAAGACTTGCTACAATCGTACCATTTCAGTGTTTTAAAAAACTTCATGGCATTTTCAGCTTCTCTAAACACTCTTGTTGTTCAAACTACTTTAAAAAAAAAAAAAACTTGTGGTTTTATAGCAAACTGACCTTTATTGCAAATCGCTTTGTTTTACGTTTTTTAAGATTTTGTTGTTGTTATTGTGGATCACTTTTAAAGTCTTCATTGAATTTCTTACAATATCATTTCTGGTTCATGTTTTTGGTTTTTTGGCCTCGAGGCATGTCAGGGATCCTAGCTCCCTGACCAGCACCCCTTCATTGGAAGGTGAAGTCCCAACCATTGGACCACCAGGGAAGCCCCTGCCTTGTTTTATTTTAAGGAGCCAAATGTTGGGAGAGATGGTTCTCAGCACTTCAGTTGTCCTTGGGAGATAATGAGCTCTGATGCTTCCCAGGACTGAACCTTGAGGGGTGGTGATGCACTGCCTGTCAGATGACTCAATTACTTCTCTTAACCACTAGCAATTCTTATCCTTAAGTAGGCAAGGAAAGGAAAAACTTGAAATGTTCTCTCTGACATCTGGACATAGTCATTTATGAACAGACACACACTTACCCATCACCAACATCCCCAGAGATACTCCTTCTGCAAAATGGATCCAAAAAGGAAACTTTCATTTGCCTTTCATTCATTCAACAAATATTTATAGGTACCTTCTCTGTGCTAGGCATAGCGAATATTCAGTGGAAAATATGCATTCATCTCATCCTACCCTATAGTTACCCCCACCACTGTGCCTTTACCCCAAAGGCCACACCCCAAGACTAGTTTCTTTGCTTTCCTTTGAGAGATATTCTGTGTATACACGGGGATTAGTTTGTGTGTGTCTCTCACTACTTTAAAAAAAATATCCAAGTGATAGTATCTCACACCTTGGAGAGTGTTATGTATCAGTCTAACTCATTCTTCTTTTCTGCTGCTGCTTAGTATCCCATTGCCTGATTGGCTGACTGTTGTATTTGTACCTGTATTAGTACTTTGTTTCTGTTGCATGGTTGGCTATTGTATTAGTACCCTCTTGCTGAACATTTGAGTAATTCCTAAGGAGTTTTCCCCTCTATTTTTATGGCCTTGCCCTCTTTTTCCTGCTATGATTTTCTTCTAATGCATCATTTCATTCCCTATCACCTCATCATTAATGATTCTGGGAGAAGGGACTCAACATCACCGTCATGATCTGTTCCACACCTATTCCATCTGTATGGAATTCCCAACAGATCCAGGCAAGTGTGAGTAAGTTCAGTTTATCCTGTAAGGCCTTATCCTTTCACCCCACAGATTTCTTCTGATTATTGATCATGAGGCTAATTGATACACTTTTCTACCCCCAGGATCTACCTCTTTGAATTTCAGGGAACCTGGGGAAAACTGACTGTGTGGCAGGCCCCTTACCTGTCACCCCGGGCTCTGTCATCCCAGGCTGCTCACCAATCGGTATTCTCCCATGCTGGGATTGCAGTTACCCTAAAGTTTCCTTTGCTCCGGGACCACAATCAGCTTCCTTTTCCTGTGACTGTCATTGGTCTTCATGTGAGATTTTATTTCCACTGTAATATAGGAACTTCTGAAGATTCGTTGAAGCATATCTACTTTAAATGTATCATAATTAGCCCTCTCCCTCCCTTCTGGAGCAGCTCAATAAATATAGCTGGCTTCATTGCTAGGAACCTTAACTGTCAGAAGATTGCTTTCTTATACTCCGTCATAAAACCTGGGGAACCCCTTCCCAGCTGAAGTCTTTGGGGACTTTGAGGTGACCTTGACCACCAGTTGTTGCTTCAGCTGCATCTTTTGTTCTTTGTTATTTCTGCTCCTCGTCACACTGACAGAGCCATTCTCTGCTCTGAGGGTCAGTTTTTCCTCTTCTAGCTTCCTCCTCTTTTCTCTCTAATCCCCTTCTTTTCCCCTCTTTGTGTGTCTGTTTTCTTTAAAGTAATTTCTTCTTCAGAGCTTGCTTGTTTCTTTGTACCCCAATAGCATCATTTACCATTCTCTCTTATTACCTCCTCAGATGGTTAGTCATTTGGCCTCACCTCTCCCCTTTAACTTTAAAAGGTTTTTTGTTTGTTTGTTTTCCTTCTTTTTTAAAAAATTCATGGTGCTATCCTTATTCTGATGGTGGGCAAGTTAAATTGAAAAAAAGTATTCCAGAGATCTATTCTCTATTTCTTTTTTTAATTTTCAAAGTAATATGGCAATTTTCAGTTTGCCTTTAAATTGTGTTTTTCTTTCATTTACTGATCACTTTATTACAAGTATCACTTATAAATTTTACAAGTAATTATCAGATTTCTGAGTGTATCTGTAACCCTTTTCCAGGCCCTAAAGAGGTAAATAAACTCCCCATCATCAAGGAATTCACTTTTGTGGAGGGGGTGTGGGATGGGGACTGCAGACCATAATGTAATCCATGAGATGGAGCGAGTGTGCTGGAGGAGATGGAAATGGGAAGTGGGGCAGGGAGTTCAGAACAGGGCTACAGGTTTACTAAGGCTCTTCTCTTTACTAAGAGAAGAGTTCACCATGAAGAGGCTATTTGAGCAAAACTTGAAGGAAATGCTGCAGCCCTTACTGGGGATGATCTAGAGAAGCAAGTCAGGGTGGTGAGAGTGGCAGGTGTAAACCCTCTGGGATTCAGGTGTGTGGCCCCTGTGAGGATCAGCAGCAAGGCTGCTGTGCCTGGAGAGAACCTGGGGAGGAACTAGGTTGGAGCACTTCCAGGAGCCCAGGGCTCCAGGCCCTTGAGGCCCCTGCAAGGACTTAGGCTCCAGTCTGAGATGAAGAGCCAATTGGACAGACTTGAGCAGACAAGTGAGGTGTCTTGTGCTGCAATGCATTATTGTCACATATTGTATTTCAAGCGGACTTGAGACTAATTAAGGCCAGCATAGCCTTTCTTCCAGCTCTTCTTGCTATAAATACTGTGTATTCCATCACTTAGGAGTAGGAACTAAATAGAAATCACCCAGTGTTCCCTGTTCCACGATAGGTTGTATAGATGCAAAGACCATTGTGACTGTCAGTATAATTACTTAATAAGCTTTGTCACTTGGCAACCAAAAGCTGTCAATAATTTTAAGCTCTCTGTAAACTCTCTCAATCCTGGTTTAATGTATTTATTTACAGCTTACTTCAGTACTTCTTCTAAAAAGTTAAAAGGAGGTTTAACATGAAAGATGTTTAAATTTAAAAGCTGTGGAAATAGAACTTTAAAAATGAATTAAATTATGCAGGAAGATGAAGCAGATATAGCCAATCAGTTTAGGTGACTATTGTGAGGTGATCAACTAGTCAGTTTACCCATGAACTTCATGGTCACAAAGCCAAAAAGGAAAACAACAGATTACATAATTATCCTTGTCTAATTTTTCCAACCTTAACACAAGTCTTTTCCCTTCTTCCTCTAATGTATGCTATAATACTATGTGAAATATGTTTCTAGCATACTTTTTCTTCATCAAACAGTGATTACTGTCTAGAATAAGGTGATCAGTCAGTACATATTTGCTGAAAAAAATCATTTTTGTGCTAAAATTGTTAGTTCGCTCACTGTAGACATTAAAATCAAGGTGATTAAAATCATCAGATTGCCAGCAAACTAAGGGAAAAGCTGTATCATTTCATCTTTATACCTTTCACATGACATGACATGACATGACATGGCATGAAGTAGCAGGCAGTTGTATCCAACTCTTTGCAACCCAATGGACTGCATCCCACCAGGTTCCTCTCTCCATGGAATTTTCCAGAAAAAAATACTACAGTGAGTTCCATTTCCTACTCCAGGGGATCTTTGAACCCGAATCTCTTGCGTCTCCTGCATTGAGCAGGTGGATTCTTTATCAGTGTGCCACCTGGGAAGCCCTTTATACCCTTGGTAGTTCCTAAACAAATAGTTCTTCGATCCTCTTCCTATAACTCCAAAATTTAACAGACTCTGAAAACAGAAAATGTTATCAAAAGTTGGATATTAAAACACATTCAGAGGCAAAGCCTAAACTGAAATAAGAACTTTAAAAATCATTCCCCCCCTGCCCCCACCTTGTGAATGCCCATATATTTCACTACAGAAGTGGTAATAGGTTTAATTTGGGGTATTATGCAGACTCTGCAAGGTGTTATGTAACATCTGCTGTAAGCATTTATTACTTTTTTAAAATTTGAAAGTGTAAATTCCAAAGCACATCTGGCCCCAGTGGTTTCAGAAAAAAACCATGGGTGGCAGCCATCTCTAGAAAAGTGTGGATACCTGGAAAACACAAGCTGACTGATACGAGGTACTCAGAAATGAGAAGTTCTTCTGCAGCCAGGACTCAGGAGCTTGAGGCCTTAGGGGAGAAAACCAATGATTCAGTCCTTAGAAGCAGTGCATGGAAATGTTTCCATAATTGTCCCCTCAGAGCGGTAATCATGGCTTTTTGGGTCAGCCTAATAAATCTCAAATATGAAGTGTTAGCCTGTCAGTTAAAATTGTTCCCATCGGTGTCCTGGAAGGCCCTTTTTGTGTGATCCATGTATTTTTTATGTTGTCTCTGTGTCTTTACTTATCACTCTGTATCTTTTTGTTTTTCTTCCAACATGTGTGTAAGGTGTCACATCAACTTTTTTAATACTGGTGATTTAATTGTAAAAGCACACATAAACAGTTTGAGAGGTGTGAGAAGAAATTCACAAGTCACACGGGGAAGCAGCCACAGAGCCAGCATTCAGTCTGGCATGCATCCCTGTGTGCAGGACAGATGGCGCTGCCAGTGGGTCAAATTTGTCCTAAAACCGAGTAAGAAAGGAGGTTGGTACAAGAAACGTTTGTTTCCTAACAAAGATACAGTGGGATCCAATATGGGCTTTGTGCTCACAGAGCATAAGTTTAATAGGGAAAGCAAGACATTTATATGAAAGAAATAAGAGTCTGCAGTAGAACATGCCAGAGGGGATGTAGCCCAGAGCTCAGGGACAGGGTGGGGAGCACTGGCCTGTAAAAATAAATTGGAGTGAGGTCAACAGGGAGGATGGACTTGCAGAATACAAAGACAGTCCCAGCTTTCAGGATGCTCTGTGTTCTGTAGTAGAGATGAACAAATATAAATTACTGTGGAAAGTGGTGAGTGTTATGACAAGGGCCGTGGAACCCTGGAGAATAACAGTCATGAGTCCCTGGAAAGGTGGGCAGGAGCTGACCTCCATCTTGAGGAACACTAGCTCTGCACCCATGGGCAAGGTTGGGTGCAGGGATGCTTCCGGGCAGAGGAGATGGTTGGTTGCTTACCTGTGCTCTCAGCACAGGACAGTGACTCCAGAGTGCCTTTTTATGTTGTGTTGTCCTTGCAGGCGAACCAAATATCCCTCCTGGGGCGATTCACAGCGGGAAAGGCCTGCAGAATAAGAGTCAATTTAGAACCATCGCTCCAAAGATTGCGCCCCAAGTCTTGGCACCCAGAGTGCTGCCGGGCCCGGTGCCTTCACTCTCTGATCAGGCGAATCCAGGCCCTTCCCTCGGCTCCAAGCCCCTGGGGATGCCCCCACAGAATTATGCGCTGATGCAGGTGGCCGGCCAGGAAGGGACCTTCTCGCTGATCGCTCTGCCGCACGTGGCCTCAGCTCAGCCGATCCAGAAACCCCGGATGCCTCTGCCCGAGAACCTAAAGCTGCCCATCCCCCGGTACCAGCCCCCGAGACCTGGCAAAGGAGTCAGAAAGAAGCCAGAGCTCGAGAGGGGCTGCAGCAAATCTGCCCAAACCCAAGCAGCCCCTCCCCCACCTGAGCATCCGGAGCCCCCGCACAAGCCCAACCCACCCAAGGTGGCACCAGACCAAGCCCCAGCTGCGCTGACCAACAGGAGTGGCCACCAAGACCCCGGGCCTCCAGGGACCAGCAACCATGGAGGTTGGACTCCTCCTGCCACCCCAGCACTGGCCACACCAGAGGAGCCTTCCGCCGAGCAGGGCCTCCAGAAGAGTTCAGGAAGAGCGAAAGTTCCAAGCAAGAAAACCCCCAGGAAACCTTCTGCTGTTGCCAGTGAAAAACCTCAAGAACCGGTCGATGCCACCAAAGCCATTTTGTCATCACCAGGCGTCATTGGAAACGCGGTCCAGGTGCCCTCTTCCGTCCCCAGAGGTAAACTGCCCATCCTGCCCTACTCGAGAGTGAAGACCACGCAGGTTTACAGGAGCGGAGCCACCGTGAACACTGCGCATGTCCCCTTCCCTGGGCTCAGGACTGCCCGAGACCAGACGCCCTCCATCCCGGAAGGCTTCAGTGCGGCCCCACAGGTGGGGGACAGGGGACCTGCCCCACCGGCTCCTGGGCAGAGCCCCGGCAACAGTGCCTTCTGTCAAGCCACCAAGCCCGACCTTAACCATAAAACAAAACTGAACGGTGAGACAGCGAAGAGAAGAGGAAGAAAACGCAAGGGCCCAGACGAACTTTTGACATTTCAGGGGAAAAGGTGGAAATGTGTCCTTAGTTGTAAAGACAGCAAAGCAAGAGTCAAAAGTGAGCCCCAAGAATCCAGGGACCAAAAACCGGAGGCCGTGAAAAAATACCGGAGCATCATGCCCAAACCTGTCCCGGTCCTGCCAGCCCTGGCCTTGCCCCCAGCCACCCTCCAGCCCCCGCCACCCGGGAGCCTGGGACACATGTCTTTCGATCACTCCCTGGCCCCCAACCATCTGGACTGGAAGGAGGACGGCCAGCCCCCAAAGCCAGACTCTGCCTTCAGAAATGGGTTTTCCGGCCTCAGGAAGACTTGGCACAAGTGCCACGTGTGTGACCACCCCTTCCCGTGCAAGCAGCACCTCCGCGAGCACACGAGCGCATCCCCGGACAGCCGGCCCTACAGCTGCCGGCTCTGCAGAAAGGTGTACAAGCGACGGGGCAGCCTGAGCGCGCATGTGCGGCTGCACCATGGGGATTCCCGGCCCAGGAAGCTTGTGTGCTGCGAGTTCTGCGCCAAGGTGTTCGGCCACGTCAGAGTGTACTTCGGCCACCTGAAAGAGGTGCACGGTGTGGCCATCAGCACCGAGCCCTCCCCCTGTGAGCCGCAGCCAGGGGACCTGCCGAGGACCAGAGAGCAGACCCCTTGTGAGGTGGAGGGACTGGTGGACAGGTGAGTACGATGCGGGGTGCTGGCCAGAAGGAACTTTAAGATTCCAGATCAGGGTCGGATCCCACATTCCGGAAGGTGAGTTTGGAAAGACAGCCCTCAGATTAAGATTTCCGAAGTTAACTGCTACCACTTAACCTCTGTTCTGTGAGGAATGGCCTCATTTCTCTTTGGTCTCTGATCATTCATGATTTTTGACCAGCTTCATTCTCCATCAGCCAGGGCACAAGGGCCAGCTTGAGGGATGCTGGAGACATTCGGGCATGAGATTAATTTTGCATCTGAAATATGGAAGAGTAACTTAACATCTATGGTTATGGTCCTTTTGACGAGTAATTTCCCCCAAACTTTTATGCCCACAGAATGTATATTGAAAGAGCATCATTTGCCCCAATACTGGCATACCAGCTGGTGGGGACTCAGCCCGTCCAGGGCAGACCTGCCCCTCAGCACTTGGTCTGTTTCCCCCTGAGGCCAGGTAAGCTGTCTCCTACATGGTTGCCTGTGCGGTGCTTTTTTCCAGCACTGTAAACAAGGCAGCTGAATCATTTGAAAGCCTGTCAGGTGGGTCAGAGAGTCCTGAGTAAATCAAGAAAGCACCCTCAGTCTGTCCCTTTTGCTCTGAGTGATGGAGGGGGTTTCTGTAAGATGCATGCACATCAGTACCATGCACATCAAACGTCTCCCAGCACTTTAGAACCTCGGTCCCTCATCATCACCAGTTGTTCTGATGGTTCTCAATGCTTTCTGTTCACTTTCAGCTCAGTCTCTCATAGTCACTAAAAATAAGCTACACCAGTCCTGTTTCTTCCCGGCTTTTCTGGAGTTTCTCTGTGTCTCTTTATGCATTTCCATTCCCTTTTAGATACCTGTGCCTTTTCCTAAGGTACATAGCCACCTCCCCCAAAGAAACCTCACTTCTGAGTGGTTAATGGAGTCCGTTTGATTTTTAGGTAAACTGTGCAAAGTGCATTGGGTGCTTGGGGTTAGGAAGGGCCCCCTGAGGGGTGGGGACAGTCATCTCAGCTGGACCCAGTGGGTTCCTGCAACACTTGGTACCTCTTGCTCTCCTGGTGGGCACACCTGTTGCCATGGTAACCAAAGAACAGTTAGCTCTTGGAGGAGATGCATAAAGGGGGACCCTTTTGTGAAGTGGCCCTGCCAGCCTGGGAGGTGTGAGGCCCCACCACACAGGCCTGACATTGACCTTCTCCGGGGCCTCTGTCTCCCACACGGTCTCTACTCTCCCTGCCTTCAACCTCCTCTTTGGTGCATGGTGTATATGTCTTAGAGCCCAGAAGGCCAGGAGCTGTTAGGAGAAGTTTTTCAGTGAGGTCTGACACATTCTCTCCCCCGTTTCCAGGGAGACCAAGTCCAGCCTGGAAGAAGACCTCCTAATGAACCAGAATGACGAGGCCGGGTTCCAGATCAGATGTGGTCGCTGTCAGATCACTGCTCAGTCTCTGGCTGAAATCAAGTTCCACCTGCTTTCTGTTCATGGTGAGGAAATCCAAGGCCAGTTGCCAGAGGAGAGCTCACCCTCCTCCGGAAGCAGACCAGCTCACGGAGAACTAACTAAACAGGCTGCTCCTTTCTGGAAACGTCCTGAGAGAAGGAAGCTGCTCAGGCATCATCCCTCAGCTGGGGAGCTCTGTGCAGTCCCCAGACTGAAAAGACAACTGTACCTCCATCATCAGAACAACGTGGAAACCCTCACGAAACAGGAACGAGCCCAGCCAGGACCCAGTGAGCCCAGAGGCGACCCCCAGGGCCCCAAGTGTCCTGGCCCCCAGGCTGCCCTCCCCCTGCCCCAGTCTGGCTTTAACTGTGTCCTTTGTGTGCAGATACTAGGAAGCAAAGAAGAGCTACTTCTGCACTGGGAGCGGCAGCACAAGTGTGAGGACCCCCCCAAACTGTGGACAATTTTCAGCACGCTCTCCAGCCAGGGAGTTGTCCAACTTTCCAGCAAAACCGGAAAATGAAACACGGGGTCAGGAGTTAGGAAGAGGTGTGCGCTCTCAGCTGCCTCTGTTTCGTGGAGGTGCTTAAACACCAAAATCCAAAAAGTTACGATCAGCATTAAGTAGCAGAAGTGATTTTTGTACATAGTCTTATTTTATTATAGAATATGTATGTACATATGCTCTTGATGCATATTTTTCTAACATATACAGTTTTATTTGAAAATCCTATGTCCTCTGACTTTTATTTCAGATTCAATAAAAAGATAAATTTGCAGACTGAAATGAGGTCTATTAGGCTGTCCTTCAGATACAGTTTTTAGCAAAAATATGTGTTTATGTGTGTGTGTGTGTCCTGTGTTCATTCACATATTTTCTGTTTAAGTAGATTAATGTGATAAATTTCCAGTGGGCAAAACATTTCAGTCTCAACCCTGACATACTGTTGATCTGTATCAAATTCTCTGGTTTATTTGAATATGCCATGGAGCAGCATAATTAATAAGGTTCTCATCTATCATAATTGAAAATCCATGTTTTCAGGACTTTGACTTTTTAAAATTCTGTTTTCTTAAAAGCACATTCCCCTGAAGATGAGATGCCAGTAAGTCTTTATACCGACAAAGTGCTCCCTATCAAAGTCATCAGACATTTTTTAGGACTTCAGCTAATAGAGAGACCACTTTTTTGGGTAAAGAGTTATTCTCAAAAGGTCTTTTGAGGCAGAAAATTTACAACCCGAGGAATGAACAGGGTGCTTCAGCCCAGATGCCGAGGTGTGAGCTGCCTCTCCTCCCTCCCCAGGAAGTGCTGTCGTTCACCTGTCAGTTTTAGATGTAACTGTGCCTTTCAAGCTCAGATTCTCTTTGAAAGTCAAGAGTAAATGATTGCCTCTTAAATTCCTAGGATATTAACTAGAATCAGAAAAATCACTGTCGGAAGTCTCTGGCCATCCTGACTGCAAAATTGTTTTCTCGGAATGGGGGAATTGGAGCTCTCAAGCCATTCACGTCCCAGCCTTTGGCTGAAAGCGCCATACTCGTGGCCAGCCCAGTGCCCAAGGCTGGGCCAGGGCAGAGTCATAACAGTTTTCTGTGTTAAAGGAAGTTATCTAAACCGAGGAAGAACTAAATTCTAATTGACGAGCTAGTAGATCTTAAGTTATCTTTCTTAGTGTCTCATTTTGTTTATTTTTAATTGGAGGATAATTGCTTTACAATATTGTGTTAGTTTCTTCTGTACAACAGTGTGAATCAGCCATAAGTATGCACATATCCCTTCCCTCTTGAGCCTCTCTCCCACCCACTCCCCATTCTACCCCTCTGGGTCATAACAGACCACCACCACCATCGATCACGCTCTACCTGGTCTTAGATAATATCAGACCTATGCTGTGTGGTGTTTTAAGAACTCAGTCACAGGACAACTTTACCATTCAGCACAGCATCTAGTTTGTTTTTGGAAGAGTGGTCTCGAAAACAGTAAAAAAATGAGATCTACCATGAATACTACTTGAGTTCAAACCAAGAAACTTGAGTTTAGCTCTAAAGTGGCTCTTCAGCCCCTCTAAGCAGTGTTTTTGAAATACTGGCCAAGAAGGCCTCGGGCAGAGGACGGGTCTGGAGGATGGTGGGGGCAAAGGTGCGGGGACAGAGTACATCCACCCCGTATGTAAAATCGAAGTCCCCGAAGTCGCAGGGACTCTCTCACCTGTGGCCCATATTCTTGCAGTGAGGGTGAGACAGCAAGGGCTTAGACAGCCTCTGGAAAGAAAGAGAGGGTTAGGTTAGGACGGGGCCAAGAATGCCGCTGGGGAGATGCAGTTGGCTTATCGTGAAGTCCTCGGCCAGGCTCCCCTTCTCATCAGGGTGCTCCCTGAGTTACACTGGGAGTAGCCCAGTACCACCAAGGAGTCTCTGGCCCTTAATGGTGACACTTCCTCCATGGGAATTCTGAGAAGAGGGCGTCTGACTGAGGAGGTGGGAGAAAAGAGGGAATATTTTAGCTAAAGAACTTTGGAGGTTGGCCGTCCTTGGTGGCCCGGTGGCTGGGACTCCACGTTTCCAGTCAGGGGGCCCAGGTTCGATCCCTAGTCAGGGAACTAGATCCCGCGTGCCGCAATGAAGATCGAAAACCTCGTGCAGCCAGGATAGAAAAAAGAACTTTGGCATCAGCTCAAATTGACCAGCCAGGCGGAGGCCTTGCCTGACAAGCCTTCCTAGGGTGCAGCCGTGTTGCTGGTGCAGTCCCTGCCTATGTACAGAAACCAAAGCCAGTAGCGTTTGGAAGGTGCCATGAGGCTCACTGCCTAGGACTTACCTTTCTGGGCTCTACTACCCCTCCAGTAAGATAGGAGCCGTGACCCCACCTCGAGGCATCCGTGGTAAATGGTCAAGGCCACACATGTAAAACGTCGGGCATATACTCCGGCCAGGGAGTAAGTGGTGGCTGATATTTATTATTCTTTTGGCCTAACTTCCAGGAAGAGGTATGTAACGCCCCAGGAGGATCATGTAAAACAGCTCAGGTCAGCCTCCTGTCCAGAATTCAAGGACAAAAACAATGGAGAACCGCAGAAATCTGCATCTTTAAAAAAGTACATTTTAATTTTTAAATAATCAGACTGGGATTTGGATCACATGGAAGTTTGGTAAGTGTCTATTTAATCAGTGAAATAAGTGAAAATGTTAGTTGCTCAGGCCTGTCCAGCTTTCTGTGACCCCATGGACTATAGCCAGTCAGCCTCCTCTGTCCACGGGGATTCTCCAGGCAAGAATGCTGGAGTGGGTTGCAATGCCCTCCTCCAGGGGATCTTCCAGACCCAGGGATCAAACCTGAGTCTCCCGTATTGCAGGCAGATTCTTTATGGTCTGAGCCACAACGAAGCCCTTTTAATCAGTACCAAGAGGCAAAAGTCACTGAATTATTTCTATTCCAAGCTGCACGTTGGCCACAGATTCCCTTTATGGCCTCCCCTGGCCCTGATCCAGCTGTCAGCACAGACCCCACCCAGTGTCCTGATCTTGACAATGGACTTGTCATGTTCCCATGCTGGACCATAAACCTCCTGAGGGCAGGGACTGTGTCTTTGCTCAGCACATAACAAGGAACACTGCATGATATTTGTTGAAACAATGGATATGTGAGCAACAGCAACACAATCACCCCTTTCCCTTTCTATGACTAAACCCAGCTTCAGGAGCTCCTGAACTCACAGCCAGGAAGGCACAGAGGCAAATTTGGTCTTAAAAGCAGCACATTCATTTCACTTAAATGTCTTTTGCTTCTTGGAAAGTTGTCCTGGAGCCAACAAAACGAGAATTATTTTTTTCTTTTTATTTTGGCCCTAAATTATTTCTGAAAGTTACAGTGGTTTAGATTTGTATTGTTTTATTAGCTGTCACTTTTATTCATGTCCCCTTTTGTTTCTCTCTCTTTCTCTAGGCCTCTTCCGGCTCGAGCTCTGCGTCTCCTCTCTTAAGCTGCTCCTCATATGGAAAGCTGTCTCTTCATCACCACGCCGTAAATAATCCAACCTGGGTGCGTTCCATTGTCTTCCCGGCTCCACACTCCCTCCCGCCTCCAAGCTGCCCAGCTCCAGTTTTCTGTGGCCCCAGTAACAGGGTTGTTGGCAATAAATGCTCGGCTTCATTTATTTATTGGAATTCTCAGATCTGGACTGGTTTGCTCCATTCAAGCTGCTGACATGCTTTGTTAGGTACGTATTTTATAGACTCCCCTCCTTTGCACTGAGCTCTAAGAAAAAGGGCCCCAGTAAGGATGAAGTGGGATTTAACAGATTTTTAGCTTCAACTTTATACTGACTTCCCTGACATTAGAGAATCGGCAGCTTATCTGGGCTTGGAGTGCAATCCAATACATATTTGAACCACATCCACCTCTTCAGGAATGATCCTTGTGGAGGTGAAATGTTTATTGTAGCTCATATTTGGTCATGGTCATGGTAATCCCCATAATAAAAGTAGAACCTTGGTTTTGCAAGCATATTTTAAACTTGTGTTTGGATGTTAGCTGAGTGGTACATCACATCTTCCATGCTCTGAAGTGTGAGAATGTTTCAATGTGTTGCCTTAACCCTAGGAGAAAATTCAAAATCTACTGAAGGAAACCAAATGTGACAACTAAAAGAGAGGTAATGGTTACTTGATCTAATTTTGATGTGAAATATTTACCCAAGTTTGGGGTGTTTTTTTTCCCCCAATGAAACTTGCTTGCATGTTCAAAATTGCCCGCTACACCTTGCGGGTAGTTTAGCCATAAAGAATTCACCTGTAATTCATCCTATTGGATGGCAGTTCTTGCCTCTTTTAGTATGTTCCAGAAACAAAATTGCAAGCAATTAGCATCATAATAGATTATGTTTTGATAAATCAGCCACTAAGTACTACTCAAAAATGAAAGATTCTACCTTCTGTCATTAAATAGGAATTTAATCTCCAGCCAGGAGTTGCCAAGAGATTATCGTCAGATGTTCTAAGGGCATTTTCAGAAACAGCAGTGAACTTGATCTCATTATTGCCTGAGTTGTCATGCAGATCTTACTATAAAATTCTGGCCTCGAAGGAGACCAGGACCCTCCCTAAGCTCTGGCTGTTTCTGGAAGTAATCTCTAAGAGTGCGCTCTTAGGAAACTAACACACTTCATTTTCCTAGTCTCATCGAAATTAAAGCACCATTAAATTTTTCCTAAAACACTGAGTGAACCAAGCCTTTTTGATAACGGTTACAATTAAGGAAAGTTAAAATATCCAAGAAGACTAAGGTTTTTGAATGGTATTGAATGTGAAACGCTGGGGTAGGGGGAGTTGGGAGGGCAGCAGTGTAAAGATGTGGCAGGAGGAACTTTCTGATGATGAAAGGCCCAGTGGGGTGCTGTAAGGGAAGTGGGGAGCCTGGATCCAGAGTCCAGGCACCAGAATGGCACTAAGAGTTTGGTACCACCGCCACAGAACAAACCAGATTTGATGTCTGTGTCTATCAAAATGATGTCCAATGTCGGTCAAAATCATTTTAAAATGCACAGATCTTGTGATCCAGGGACTCCAGTTGTAGGAATCTATCCCACAGATACCACTGCACAAGTGCACAGACAGATATGGACAAAGAAAGTCACCCACCGTTATCAGTGAGCAAAGGATGTTGGAGCCATCAAGCCAGCATCCACCGCAGCCTCCCCAGTGATGCACCCCGATGGGATGAAGAAAGTCAAGATAGTGGCCCTAGACAGCTAAAGTGCATATCAAAGGAATGATTTCAGTGAGCCCAGACCTTGCATCTTCCCATACAGAGAGAAGTGCTAAACTCATTAACTTGAGATGTCTGGTTTTCTTCAATTAACAGTCATCATTGGATATTCTGACAACCTGGGTTTGTTTTTGCTCTTGTTTTGCAAAAACTCCTATATACCCCGATTCCTCCCTAGTAGTCCTTCTAAACAACCTGAAAGTCTGTCTCCCTGGCATCAGTCCTTAGTATGTCTACCCCCAAAAATGTAACTCTCAACTTCTAATTTGTGGATTTTTTTAGTCAGTGTAGCTATGTGAAGATGTTCGTGGCAGCATTATTAATAAGACCAAACAGGGACTTCCATGGTGGTCCAGTGGTGTAAGGGGCTAAGCGTGGTCCATGCTCCCAATGCAGGGGTCCCAGGTTCGATCACTGGTCAGGGAACTGATCCCAAGTGCTACAACTGAAGATCCTGCAGGCGCAGGCCACAGTGAAAATTGAAGATCCCATGTGCCACAACTAAACCCGCTAAATTTAAATGTCCATCAGAGCTGGTTTTGAAAAGCTACAGAGCACCATGTGACGGAATACTGTGCTGCAGGAGGAAAAATGGAAGTTGCAGTTTATGAGCCAAAATCTGTATTTCGTGCAGGGAGCAAGGTGCAGAATACGTGTAATGTGCTCTCAGATGCTTTTTTACAAAGGAGGAAGTAAGGGCGGGAAAAAAGGGGTAGATGTGTGCTTGTAATAGGCATAGAAGTCTTCTGGAAGGTGGCTTCAGGAAAGGGGTGCCAGGAGTTGGGAAGGAGGGACACTTCCTTTCGCATTATTAGAATGATTGGCTGCATCTTATTTATTTTTTTCAGTTGCAAAAAGGCTTCACTGGATTAAGCAGTAGCTGGGCTGGCATTGTCTGGGAAAGGCCTCAGCCACGTGAAGACGGGAAAAGCCATCTGACCCCTGAGCCAAGCCACTGCTGCCTGACAGTCCCACACCATGGCCCACAGGTATAAAAGTTCGATTTCCTAAAAGTAATATAGTCTATGTAATCATGCATTTTGCATCTTGAATGTTGCGTTGTTATGTCTTCTTTTAATTCTGGATCCTTCATACTACATTGATCTTATAACCCACCAGTGAGCAAACACAATCTGACCTAGACCGACTAGCCACCCCTCCCTGTCCCTGCGTGGTCCTTCCTGTGGTGATCTTGAGTCTCTGCTCTCAGGGGCCTGATGAAGAACCTTCACCTCTCCCCAGATTTGCATTGTGCAGGCCTTCTGAAGAATGGCCTCAAGCCAAAGAGATGACTAATGCTGGGAAGTTCCAAGGCTCTGTGGCCACTAAGAAGGCCTTTGGTGCTTCTAGAAGCATCCTGGAGGCTCCCGAGTTCCCTTTGGAAAAGGGTGAGGCCATAGCTCTCTTTACATCTCTGATTATTTATTAAAGATAAATTCCTGGATGTATATATTTTGGATTCAAAAGATATTTCTAAGACTCTTAATGCAGATTCCCAGGTCACCCCACCAAAGGGGATCACACCAATTTTCTCCACAAACAGTAGAGCATTTGCCTCCCCATTCTAGCCCTGGCCAACACAGAAAGCTATCTTTTACCTTTGTATTTTCCAACTTAATCTTTCAAAGTTATTCCACCATTATCTTGTTTTGAATTTTTTTATTATTAAGGAGGTGAACAGTCTTTAAAATTGGTCATAACATTTCTTCTTTTGTGATTTGTCTATTTTCTATTGATGCCTTCATTTAAAAATTAGGTTGTAGCTCATTTGTTTATTACCACTCAATGCTCAGGACTTCTTAATTGTCTAAATTCCTTTGTACTATTTGGTTTCTTAGCTCTTGGGTTTCAATTATTTTATGGTCCTTAGTTAGCTTTGACTTTCTTTAATTTTCTTGTCTTTTACATGTATCTTTTTAAAATAATGTCTAAGCTTTAAGTTTCTTTTCTTTTTTCTTTTCATTGTTGTTTAGTTGCTAAGTCGTGTTTGACTCTGCGACCCCATGAACTGCAGCACACCAGGCTTCCCTGTCCTCCACTATCTCCCTGAACTTGCTCAAACTAATGTCCATTGAGTTGATGATGCCATCCAACCATCTCATACTCTGTCGCCTCCTTCTCCTGACCTCAATCTTTCCCAGCATCAGGGTCTTTTCCAATGAGTTGGCTCTTCACATCAGGTGGCCAAATTATTGGAGCTTCAGCTTCAGCATCAGTCCTTCCAATGAATATTCAAGGTTGATTTCCTCTAGGATTGACTGGTTTGATCTCCTTGCTGTCCAAGGGACTCTCAAGAGTGTTATTCTAGTTACTTATTGTCATTGCATCTTTCCTTTTTCTTTTTTAGTTTCTGTCACTTAGGAACCCAGGGACCTTGCCACCCAGCTGGGTCTCACCCTGAGAAACTCTTTACGTTTCTATTGACTAGTTACTGACTCTGGGTTTGGGTTGAAATTGTCTCTCATTGCTCATCCTAATTCACATAAAACAGTGCAGCAGAAATCCAGTCCTCGGAAGAGGATGCAGATTCTGATGGCGCGGGAACCTTCTGGAACCAGCAGCCTTCTTCTCCCCTCCTCCCTCCCTTCTCCCTGCCCCCCAGCTCCTCACCTATGCTGAGAAGCCCACGTCTGGCCAATTTTCCTAAGGATGTGCGTATGACCCCCTCCTTCTCATTCTCCTGGCCTCACTGTCCTGTCAAACATCTGCCATTTGCTAGGCCTGCAGAGTAGCTGGGTCCTGAGGATAGAACATGGCTGAAGACAGAACTGGTTGGACTTCAAAGTCGTCTGTATCCTTCCATCATCTCCAGAGAGTGATGCTGAAATTAGATCAAGCCTCTCGTATGTCCGGCCAAACTCCTGCCTCCTCCATGTCAGACACCCAGCACCGCCGTGAGGACAAACGCTGCTTGTCAGGCAGCTGTCACTTGGCCCAAACCACTCAAAGGTAACACCTAGTTAATCACCTTCTCCCGTGTGTATTCCTCAGGGGGCCATCATTCTCAGTTTCAACGTGTTGGTATAAATAAAATCAGTCTGATTCCCCTTTTTACAGTGGCTTAAATCTGTCCCAGGTTGCCCAAAAAAGTATTTATGGAACTACTCACGGGTCCTCCAGGGAAATTTTTCACATCAACACACAGGCCTGAGCACCCAGCTCATGTGGAGACCTGCACCCTAGCCCACTTGGGGCTCCCAGGCTGGCCCAGAGCAGCACTGGTTTGGGAAGGTCTCCCACACTTCCAGTCACGTGGGTTTACTGCGAGGCATGGCTACTGGCTGTACTTTTCCACTTACACATGGATGGGAGCATAGGATCTGACTCTCTTGTTAACAGGAAAAGACACTGGGAGAGAAGGAAATTGGCAGGTACGGCCAACGAGCCTGTGCTTTCACGTTGCTTTGACTTTCATCATTACACTAAAGCACTACCTCAAACATCTTGATCATCACAGATGGAAAATAAAAACCTCAGTAATAATTGTTATAACTCTGAGGGCCTTTATTATTGGGCAAGAAGACGGCCAGCTCATGCCAGTTTGACAACAAACTTGTGCTTTTTCTGAGTTCAGGGGAATTCATTGGGGATTTTAGCCCAGTTGCAAATGGGAAAATTTCCCTATCACAAAATTCATTGCCTCCTGGTTGACAGTCCCAGGAGGGAAATCTCTGGGCCCCCAAGCTGAGCAATTCGCTCAAGGGTTGAGACAGTAGTAGGAAACCACGCTGTCTTGACCCAAGGTTTGCTCTCTGCTGGTGACAACAGAGAGTTTGGGGCTGCAGGGCCATCAGAAGCAGCCAATTCAGAAATAGCAAAAGGCCTTCTGCCGTAACAAGGAACTTAAAATAGGCTCAGCCAGACTTAAGCATACTCAGGCATTAATAGTCTTTTAACTTAGTGGGGGAAAAAAACCGCTGAATTTCAGTTGGTGGCGAGGCTGATAGAGGAGGTAGATGAAAGAGCTGCTTCTCCTGAAGTGAGCCTGTCTGACTGAATTTCAGGAAAACAGGCTAACGGCTCTCTTTCTACGCCTGCTGGCTGGAGGTGTGATTTGCATGGACCATGTTCGTCTGCTCTGCTCCACTGTGAGGTTTGAATTAAGCCTTTCACATGGGCAACTTCCCTGGCAGTCCAGTGGTTAAGACTGTGCCCTTCCACTGTAGGGGGCATGGCTTGGGTTCCATCCCTGGTTGGGGAACTAAGATCCCACATGCTGCATGTTGAGGCCAAGAATAATAATAATAAAATAAACTTTTCACACTGGGAAGTCCTATGGTCCAACTTGCAGCCAATTGTTAGCTGAGGGCTACCAACCTCCTACTAAGTACAGCCTGACATGGGTGCCCAGAGAGCCAGCAGCAAGCTCTTACATCATCCCGATAGTACGTCAGATTCAACAACATCTTCGAGAAAATGTCTTAAATGGACAACTCTTCTAGAAGACCATTAAAGTAACATTAGCAACCACTGAAAAATCTGAAGCGTGTAGAACATCCTGCCCCCACCAATACTGCATGGGCTGTATTATTCCCCCCCCTTTTAAATGAGCATTTAATCATAAAACCACGGCTTTATGGCCAAGCCATTCTGAAGACGTACCATCCAGGGAATGCAGGTGGAGACAACTCCGCCTGGCTCTGAGAGCCCACCTCGAAGCTGGGCCTCTCCTGGCTCCCAGTCCTGTTCTCTCCTCTGTGAGAAGCACCCTGCCCCCATTCTACTCTGCTGGTCTCACCTCTCTATCTGCCCCGTGGTTCCTGTAGCCACTCACACGTGGTCGCTGGAGGTGGGGCTGTCCCCTCAGAGGCCCCAGCTGTGCTCCCAAGCCAGCCGCGAGAGGCTGAGCCCTCCTCCTCAAACAGGGACATAGTTTTTTACTGGGTCCCAAACTGGGAGGTAGCCTTTGATTGCTTTCAGGGACGGTCTGTTCTTTGTTTAGTCTCTTTTCTGCCCGCCCTCAAGTCAAGCGCATGGAGAGGTGCTGGGGGCCACCCTGGCTCAGCCTCCCAGCCTCCTGTGAGCTCTGTGCCCCACTTCACCACTTCCGGGTGAGCCCTCAGTACCTGGACTTGCAGTCTAGGGGGTCACCCATCCCAGGCTCGCTATCACCCCCTGCCTGCCGAGCCCTCATTCTTATGCCCCGACATCCCCAAGACACCAGCAGGAGCTGCCCCCTTCCTGTTCCCAAGCCCATTTCCCCCCCTTATCTTGTGATTCATACAAATGGGCATGGAGTGGAGTCCCATCTTCATGGGTGAGTTTGTTGATGAAAAAAAAAAGCACAACCTGAAAGTTGCCAGTTATGTTTTCTTCACAGGTCTTACTAAAGACTCTAGCCCAGGGATCAGCCTTTCAGATCACTCTGAGGGACTGTTCCAGAGAGGGAAGGGCAGATATATAGCTGGTTTTGTTGAAGAAGAAAACATAGTCAAACATTAAAAGATGACTTACAAGAACAGACATCTCAGGTTAAGGATGATTTTACTGCCTTTCTGTGTATGGGAAGGTGCAAGAGTCTGGGCTCACTGGAATCATTCATGTGCATCTTCACTGTCAAGGGCCAGTATTTGGTTTTCTGCATCCCAAGTTCGCCTCACCAGGGGCGGCTGCAGCAGCTGATGGCTTGACAATGGGCAGTATTCCTTGTTTACTGGAATGGCAGCCAACATTCTTTGTCCACAAGTTCTTACCTCCTAAGGAAGGAAGGCTAAAATCCTCAACTGTCAAACCTCCTGTACCCGCAAGAAGCCCACTTTGCTGAGTTTTGCAAATATAGTGCTATCAAGTGATTTACACAGAGTTCAAGAGACAAGGTAACACTTGTACAAAACGTATGCAAAATGCACATTCGTAGTAATTTTAATTAAGGGGAGGCTGAAGAATGAGATTTAAAAGGAAACATTCAACCTACACATTCCCAGGATAAAGTGGGGACAGTGCTGGTTTCCAGAATAGAATGAACATTTAAGCAGTTCAGCTCTCACTGGATCACCTGTTCTGGCTCCAGGAGCGCCGGAGGGTCACTTCTGGTAAGTGAAATGCAGGCATGTTGAAACTCCACTGAATGTCTTCATGGAATCATCCCGCTATGGGGTTGAGGAAACCTGCTGAAAATTCTGGTTTTCTAGGTAAGTTGTGCTGCTCGAGTTCAAGGTGCTGTTTCTTTCATGGAACTTGATTAGCGACTAGTTAAATGGAGGAAGAGTTGACTCGTTGGAAAAGACTCTGATGCTGGGAGGGATTGGGGGCAGGAGGAGAAGGGGACGACAGAGGATGAGGTGGCTGGATGGCATCACCAACTCAATGGACGTGAGTTTGAGCGAACTCCGGGAGTTGGTGATGGACAGGGAGGCCTGGCGTGCTGCGATTCATGGGGTCGCAAAGAGTAGGACACGACTGAACTGAACTGAACTGAAATGGAGGAAAAGAGAGTCCACAGCACAGGTGACCACAGGGTTCCCACTGCAGACAGTCTGAAGCAGTTAAATGTGTGAACCACACTGTGTGTTTCTGGGGCTGTAGAAGGGATGACCTTGCTAAGCAGAAAACACAACACCACAGCCAAGGCCCCCTCTTTGATAAAATGTACATTCCCTTCCTGAAGTAGGAAGCATCACCAACTCAAAAGTCAGCCCAGGACCAGTTTCTCCCAGGGACTGACTTCTTCCGGGGAGGAGAGCAGGGCACGGCCCCACTGACCACGGCCAAGTATGATTTATTAGTGGAGGGAAGGTCGGAATTGAACTTCACCATTGGGAGTTACTTGCATTTGAAAGCAATGCAGTCAGCAGTCCATCTTTCAACACGGAATGTATTTTCTCTACTTTTCTATCTTTCTGATGAATGAAGGGCTTATGTAAGGTGAGGGATTGGAAGCATCAGCAGCTGAAGCTCTGAGTAGATCTGCTGGCCAGGTCAGGCTGGATGGAAAAACCCAGGGGCTAGTTCACATTGTTTCCCCACCAAATTCACTTCAACAATGAACCGCGATGCTCTCCCAGGTCTGCCGTGAACGGATAGGGCGAGTTCCCCGCCCTCCGGTTCTCCAGGCTGTTTTGAACAAGGTCTGCTAATTAAATTCAGTTGCTTGCAATTTTAATGTTCCCTGTTTTCCACAGAGCACAAATGTATTAAACTCATTTTGTCTGTCATCCAAGAAGAATTGGAACTTGCATTTTTATTACCAACTGACTTGTGTTCACCTTCATCCTCGAATTTTTTTGAAATGTTTACAATGTAATTAAAAACAATCAAGTCAAATTATCTGTATGAATTGGCCCCTCTGGGGAAAGATGAAGGAGCAGAAAAGGTGCCTGCGATGACATCATCTTTGCTGAGCATCGCTGCCTCCTCACACAGAAATACATCATGTAACTGGTCACCAAGAGCGTTATGTAATGTCACTGGTGATTTGACAATTACAGAATATTGTAATTAAATGTTCGAATGCTCTCATACGCTCTCCCGTTGCAAATGGTTCTGGAACTTGATTAATTTCAGCATTTAGAAGGGCCCTGGATTGGGTAATGTTGTTTCCTGCCATGCACACCTCCAGGGAAAACTGTGATCTGAATCCTGAAGTCAGACCCAGTTACACTCTTGCCTCTTCCCCACTGCAGCCATAAGACAAAGCGCTTTTTCAGTCATGGCTCAAGCAGGCTTGTCAGGTGTCTCGGGCTCTGCCTTCCTACTGCCAACCATGAAAAAGCATTCCCTGGGAACAGTCTCATGATAGAGAAGATAAATGATAAATGATAAAAATGATCAATCCACACAGGCAGGGCCACTGTGCGAGGTGCTAGGCACAGTGCTGACTCAGCATTGGGGCTTCCTGGACCTGGTTAGGAGCCTGACCGCGGGCTTTGATGGTCACAAAGAGGTAGGTAGCTGGGACATCATGGAGCAGAAAATGAAACCACTGTACTGAAATGTCAGAAGGGGAAAAAGGCTTCCCACAGAATTTGCCTTCGGGCTGACTGACTGCAGGAGCAAATCCTTAGATAAGCTGTCAAGTAAGAAATTAGCAAGCAGGGGCCACTGATCATGTCTCCTTATTTTTAAAGTTAGTTTTAACGACACCCCAAACATATAGAAACCACGCTCATGCCTTGAGTTTCTCCTCCAGAGAGTCGAACATTCAGTAATACTGCTCTGCAGACTTTACCCCTGACTTTGGTATTAAATAAACACCCACCAACAAATGAAAACCTCGGGGCTAATTAAGATCAAGCAAATGAGTTGTCAAAAGAAAACTGCCTTCTCTTCTCTGGAGGATGGTTGCCAGTCTGTTTGCTTTGGAGGATTTAAACAGCTTTGCTCTACTGGGCAATAAATGCAAACCCCAGATTTTCTGCAAAGAATATTGTTTTTAAGAAGGAGATTGGGGAATTCCCTGGTTGTCCAATGGTTAGGACTCCTTCAGTTCTGCTCAGGATGCAGCTTCAATCCCTGGTCAGGGAACTGAGATCCCCCATGCCACGTGAAGCAGCCAACAAACAAACAAACAAAAAAAAGGGTGATTGTTTTTTGCACTTTCCTCCCTAACTTAAAGTGGGAAGTCTCTGGCACACAATATAGATGCCAACCTCTTTACCTCTCTTAATTTGTAAAGCCATGGAACATTAGGTTCACAGCGTCAGAGGTGAGGACCAGGGGGGCCAGGCCATTACGATGAAGCCTGCGGGACTCTGAGCCCCTTGCCAGTTCTGACACCCAGTACCCCCACCCCACATGGGGTTGGCTCATCAGCATCAACTCTGCATAACCTGCCCCTTCTTGTTTCTCCTGCTGTCCAAGTATTAATATATCTTTAAGATGAGCCCAGGGGCTTCCCTGGTAGTAAAGAATCCACCTGCCAATGCATGAGACTCCAGTTCAATCCCTGGTCCGGAAAGCTGCCTTGAAGAACTGAGCCCGTGCACCACAACGACTGAACCTGTGCTCTAGAGCCCAAGAGCGGCAACTACTGAAGCCCACTTGCAGAGCCCGTGCTCTGCAGCAAGAGAAGCCACTGCAATGAGAAGCCTGCGCACCTCAACTAGAGAGCAGTCCCTGCTCACTGCAACTAGAGAAAAACCTGATCAGCAGCGAAGACCCAGCACAGTCAAAAATAAATAAATTTATTAAAAAAAAAAAAAAAAAGATGAGCCCAAATCCCTCTGTACAATTCCCCCAAGTTCAGCGGCTACTGTCTGTGGGGTCACAAAGAGTCGGACATGACAGAGTGACTAACATTTTCATTTTCTTGGAGCAATAATTAGCTCATCCTTTCTCATTCGTGCTGGTCCTTTATTAGCCAAGCAGAGCACGGCTGCCCATCATCCTTGGTGTTTACAGGGGGGTGTTACACTGGAAGTGACAATGCTTCCGAGGCACTCACTTCCAGAGGGAGGCACCACCGCCACCCCGGGGTCAGAAGGGAGATGGCTGCAGCCTCCTGTGCTGAACAGAGCCCGCCTGGACAGGCCTGGAGCTGGACAGCCCACGCTGTCCTCCCTCGTGTGTGAGCGGAGGTGTTGGAACATTCCAGAATGTCTAGCAGCCCTGCTCTGGGGTCTGAACAGAGACCACAGGAGCACCTAACAGCCCAGGGGAGGACATGGACCATTGCCATCCACCAGGAGGGCACGAGTCGGGGGGCCATCCTGAAAGGGAGGTCAGGAGAGGTCTAGGGGCCAACCAGGCTGCCCTGCACACGAGGGAAGGCAAGGCTGATTTCGTCCCCAGACTGAGGCATCTTCGAAAAGGAAGCGACTCTGGGCTCCCGCAGCCTGGAGAGCCGGTTGAACCCAATACCCGAGGTTCTTGTTAAGCTGGCCCCAGTCAGCTGGCAGCCCTGGGTACCACAGGGCAAAAGCTCTGTGGAGCACTGTGGGCAAGGGAGAGGGGTGGAAGGGGTCAGAGGACATGGAGGAGTGTGGAAAGTGAGTGGAGAAGCTGAGGGTCTCCAACAGAGAGGGTTGGGAAGGCCCAAAGGGAAAGGCCAGTTTGGAAGGACACCAGTGCAGAAGGACCCTTTATAAGGGGCTGTCCAGGCGGGGCTCAGGACCCAGCCTCCTGCTGCTTCTGGCCCCCAGGCCCCTGCCGGATTCAGCACGGTTTCCCTTTTCTTGTCTAAATTTATTTTTTGGCTGTGCTGGGTCTTCGTTGCTGCGTGTGCATGGGCTTTCTCTAGTTGCAGAGAGCAGGGGCTGCCCTTTAGCTGTGGCACATGTGTTTCTGATTGCTGTGGCTTCTGTTGTTGCAGAGCACAGGCTCTAAGGTGAGGGCTCAGTAGTTGTGGCACACAGGCTTAGTTGCCCCGTGGTATGTGGGATCTTCCTGGGCCAGGGATCAAACGTGTGACCCCTGCATTGGCAGACAGATTCTTAAGCACTGGACCACCAGGGAAGCCCTCAGCACTGTTTTCTGAAATAAGCGATGCTCAAGCTAAACTTCATGGCAAATAGGTGGGGAAACAGTGAAAACAGTGACAGGCTTTATTTTCTTGGACTCCAAAATCACTACAGATGGTGACTGTAGCAATTAAAAGACACTTGCTCCTTGGAAGGAAAGCTATGACCAACCTAGACAGCATAATAAAAAGCATAGACATTACCTTGCCAACAAAGGTCTGTCGGTCAAAGCTATGGCTTTTCCAGTAGTCATGTATGGATGTAAGAGTTGGACCATAAAGAAGGCTGAGTGCTGAAGAATTGATGGTTTTGAACTGTGGTGTTGTAAAAGACTCTTGAGAGTCCCTTGGACTGAAAAGAAATCCAACTAGTCAATCGCAAAGGAAATCAGTCCTGAATATTCATTGGAAGGACTGATGCTGAAGCTGAAGCTCCAATACTTTGGCCACCTGATGTGCAGAACTGACTAATTGGAAAAGACCCTGATGCTGGGCAAGATTGAAGGCAGAAGGAGAAGGGAACAACAGAGGATGAGACGGTTGGATGGCATCACCAACACGATGAACATGAGTTTGTGCAAGCTCCAGGAGATGGTGAAGGACAGGGAGGCCTGGCGTGCTGCAGTCCATGGGGTCGCAAAGAGCTGGACACGACTGAGTGACTGAACTGAACAAGCTAAACCAAATCTCCATCTTAGTGCTTCAGGGGAAAATCCCATTAGAACCTCCGAAGCCCAGTCGGATTTATTACTGGAGAGGGCCAGATCTGTGGGGATTGATCTGTTTGTTATGCCTGCACCTCCTCCCTACTCCCAGCCAGCCCCCAGCAACTGGCAGGTTTACGCTGAAACACCCTGAGCTGGGCTGAAGTGCAGCTTGCTGGAGATGATGGAGATAAAACAGGATTTAAAGGCAATGCATTTTCTACTGGGTACCCTTATCTGGATTAACTGCTCTGGGTTTTCAGCTGTGCGTGGATGTGAAGGATAATTACCGTCGCATGTTACCTGAGATTGCAGGGTTGTGTTCCAACTAATGACGCCACGAGAACCAAGCAGTTGTTAATATTTAATCAGTCTCTGGGCTTAACAATTGGATAAATGAGGTGTGTAATTACATAATTATAAAAGACATTTCAGATAGGAACGGCTGGTACTGGAATTAATACCAAAGGTAAGAGCTGGTGGAAATACTGTGCCAGGTCATTTCAGAAATATCACCAAAGATGACCCTTCAAGGGGAGGGTCTCCCTTAGAAAATAATGAACACAGATCAAAAATCTTTTCCAGCATGGACTTTTTCTCTTCAGTTCGGACTCTCTATGTGGAACATCAGGCCAAATGTTGTACTGATGTCACAGAAAACTATCCCTGGAATATTTAAACAGAACCCAGGAGGAAAGCTTCAGAATTTTCTTAATTGCATTCTAAAGGTGAGTGATGTATAATGGCTAAAGGTGCTGATGGAGTTTTGCATATCTATTTTTCATTGTTAGTTGGCATTTAGGAGAGGCTGCCCAGAAGTCAGGCAGTTTACCCATGAGCCACCTTCATGGGGCCGCAGCTCCCCATGCTGGGTGGCACCTGTCTACCAAGGGAGCAGCCCGCATTGTCTCTGCTGGGGGACGCTGCTGGCATCCTTGTGTGCTCTACCTGGGGCTCCAGGTTCTCTCTTGTGCTCGTGGCTCCTAAGTGGACAGTGCCATCCTAACTGGGGGCCTCCCTCCACTGCCAGTGCCTACAAAACACAGTTGAGAGCCCATTAAAAGTACCCAGCACATTTTAGCACCCAGCTGGAGCTGTGATCCACCAGGACGATGGCTGTTCCGTAATATGAGTCTGAGTGTGTGTGTGTGTGTGTGTGTGTGTGTGTGTGTGTGTGTGAAATTTATTATGGGAAAATCCATAGTCCTCTAGGGCCATTTGTCAAAGTTGCAAACTCAGCCCCTCCCCTGGCTGCATTCCTGCATCGTTTTAGAAATCACCCGGATTCACCTGGGCCAGCACCCTGAGGTGAGTTATCAGCAACCCAGTCCACCCATTCCACTCTGCCCCCCATCTGGCAGCCCAGCCTCCATCCCTCCTCCTGGGCTTGGGGCACCCAGGCTATGCTTTTCCTTCTTCCTGACCATGGGAAGGATGATTCCTAAAATCTCTTTTGTGTCTCACCTGTTTAGCAGCGTCCATCAGTATGTTCCAGGGCCAGGTGGGAGCAGAACCTTCTTTGATCACAACATCCTGACTCCAGAGATGAGAGATGACGCAGAGGAGGAGGCTGGAGGAAGGAAGTCTCTGCTCTGTGATTCCAGGCCTTCCCCAGCCTCTCTAGAGAGACAGTCCATCTCCCCTTGCTCTGGACCCTGCTGCCTCTGTGAAGCTGAATGGTGCATTTGAAAACTCCAGGGTGGGGTGGGGGCAGACAGATCCAAGTTTGGACTCTGACTCTGCCTCTCAATGTTAGTGTGAACCAGGAGGTAGCTTTCATTCCCACACCTTCACTTCATCTGCCTTAAGGATGGGCTGATTCTGCCTCAATGAGAGATTTATGGGGGGAACGGGAAGCCCAGCCCTGGGGCAGGTGCTCTGGAGACCTGGCATTTCTTCCCTTCTGCTGGCTGGGGTTATGTATTGGTGCCACAGACGATGAGTTCCTTCAAAGCAAGGATGCTTGGGTGCCCAGTCATATCCAACTCTGTGACCCCATGGACTGTAGCCCACCAGGCTCCTCTGTCCATGGGAGTTCCCAGCCAAGAATACTGGAGTGGGTTGCCATTTCCTCATCCAGGGGATCTTCCCAATCCAGGGATCAAACCTGCATCTCCTGCATTGACAGGCAGGTTCTTTACCTGGGAAGTCCTCCAAAGGAAAGACGGATGGCTGTTTATCACACTTCTTCCAAACTGCCTCTTTGGGCATCATTTAAGGGATCAGCATCTTTTGCCTGTTCCTGATGATCAGCTTGCTCTTCACCACACAGGATGCCAGTGACAGAAACTCAAATCAGACTGGAGGAGAGTTAGGGGAGGGGACGCCTCACCCAACTGGAAAGTTCAGGCAACTGCCTCCAGATGCCTGAGTGACTTTTTAAAATTCATTTGGCTGTGCCAGGTCTTCGTGTAGGCATAGGGCTCCTTCGGCCTGAGGACTCTCAGTTGGGGCATGTGGTACTAGTCCCCTGACCAGGGATCAAATCCAGGCCCCCTGCATTAGGAGCATGGAGTCTTAGCCACTGGACCACCAGGAAAGTCCCCCGAGTGATGTTATCAGGGCTCTGTCACTGGTTCCCCTCTGGTTGGGGAACCAGTGTTTATTCTCCAAACAGCACATGTGGCATTTGAACCAAGGCTTAGAACTCACAGCTGCGTGCAGCAGCTTCCTAGGAGGCCAGCAGAAGCGCTGGGGAGGATCCCGGGTCTCGGCTGTGGGTTTGGGCTACTGTCCCTGATCGCATGCCTGCTCTGGGTCTGGGACAGGATGGAGTGAGTAGTTCAGTTCAGTAGCTCAGTCATATCCAGCTCTTTGTGACCCCATGGACTGCAGTATGCCAGGCTTCCCTGTCCATCACCAACTCCTGGAGCCTACTCAAACTCATGTCCATCACGTCGGTGATGCCATCCAACCATCTCATCCTCTGTCGTCCCCTTCCCCTCCTGCCTTCAATCTTTCCTAGCATCAGAGTCTCTTCCAATGAGTCAGTTCTTCCCATCAGGTGGCCAAAGTATTGGAGTTTCAGCTTCAACATCAGTCCTTCCAATGAATATTCAGGACTGATTTCCTTTGCAATTGACTGGTTGGATCTCCTGGCAATCCAAGGGACTCTCAAGAGTCTTTTCCAACACCACAGTTCAAAAGCATCAATTCTTTGGTGATCAGCTTTCTTTATAGTCCAACTCTCACATCCATACATGACTACTGGAAAAGCCATAGGTTTGACTAGACGGACCTTTGTTGGTAATGTCTCTGCTTTTTAATATGCTGTCTAGGTTGGTCATAGCTTTTCTTCCAAGGAGTAACTGTCTTAATTTCATGGCTGCAGTCACCATCTGCAGTGATTTTGGAGCCCAAAAAAATGGTCTCTCACTGTTTCCATTGTTTCCCCATCTATTTGCCATGAAGTGATGGGACCAGATGCCATGATCATAGTTTTCTGAAAGTTGAGTTTTAAGCCAACATTTTCACTCTCCTCTTTCACATTCATCAAGAGGCTCTTCAGTTCTTCTTCACTTTCTGCCACGTTCATAAGGGTGGTATCATCTGCATATTTGAGGTTATTGATATTTCTCCTGGGAATCTTGATTCCAGCTTGTGCTTCATCCAGCCCAGCATTTCTCATGATGTACTCTGCATAGAAGTTAAATAAGCAGGGTGACAATATACAGCCTTGACGTACTCCTTTCCTGATTTGGAACCAGTCTGTTATTCCATGTCTAGTTCTAACTATTTCTTCCTGACCTGCATACAGGTTTCTCAGGAGGCAGGTCAGGTGGTCTGATATTCCCATCTCTTTCAGAATTTTCCACAGTTTGTTGTGATCCACACAGTCAAAGGCTTTGGCATAGTCAATAAAACAGAAATAGATGTTTTTCTGGAACTCTCTTGCTTTTTCCATGATCCAGCGGATGTTGGCAATTTGATCTCTGGTTCCTCTGCCTTTTCTAAATCCAGCTTGAACATCTGGAAGTTCATGGTTCATATACTGTTGAAGCCTGGCTTGGATAATTTTGAGCATTTCTTTGCTAGCATGTGAGATGAGTGCAATTGTGCGGTAGTTTGAGCATTCTTTGGCATTGCCCTTCTTTGGGATTGGAGTGAAAACGGACCTTTTCCAGTCCTGTGGCCACTGCTGAGTTTTCCAGATTTGCTGGCATATTGAGTGCAGCACTTTCACAGCATCATGTTTTAGGATTTGAAATAGCTCAACTGGAATTCCATCACCTCCACTAGCTTTGTTCATAGTGATGCTTCCTAAAGCGCACTTGACTTTGCATTCCAGGATGTCTGGCTCTAGGTGAGTGATCACACCATCATGGTTATCGGGGTCGTGAAGATCTTTTTTGTATTGTTCTGTGTATTCTTGCCACCTCTTCTTAATATCTTCTGCTTCTGTTAGGTCCATACCATTTCTGTCCTTTATTGTACCCATCTTTGCATGAAATATTCCCTTGGTATCTCTAATTTTCTTGAAGAGATCTCCAGTCTTTCCCATTCTATTGTTTTCCTCTATTTCTTTGCATTGATCACTGAGGAAGGCTTTCTTATCTCTCCTTGCTATTCTTTGGAACTCTGCATTCAAATAAGTATTTCTTTCCTTTTCTCCTTTGCCTTTAGCTTCTCTTTTCTCAGCTATTTTAAGGCCTCATCAGACAATCATTTTGCCTTTTGCATCTCTTTTTCTTGGGGATGGTCTTGATCCCTGTCTCCTGTACAGTGTCACAAACCTCCATCCATAGTTCTTCAGGCACTCTATCTATCAGATCTAATCCCTTGAATCTCTTTGCCACTTCCACTGTATAATCGTAAGGGGTGAGTAGAGAATCTCCTCAAAGCACCCAGGAACACACACGTGCTGGACACACAAAGTCAGGTGTCTGTTCCGGTAACACAGTCACCCAACTTTACTTGGATCCTTGCACGTAGGACAGATTTCAGATGTGAGGATTTCATCTTGCCTAAGCAGGGAGACTCCAGTTGGAAGGCCCTGGGTGGGGTTTGGAGGATGGAGGGGAGGAGGCCCTGATTCCATGAATCTTTTTTTTATGAGCGTGGCCACAGCTGTGGCGTCTCTCATTCTCCCAGGGCCCCGGGTGGGACTGACAGCCTCCGCCTGGAGACAGGGCCTGGCTGTGGGGGCCTGGGAGCTGGGGCTAGGCCTGAGATGCCTCCTCTCTGGGGCTGGCTCCAGCCCGAACCAAACTTATCAGTCAGATCCTTTTTCTCTCCGACTGAAATATTTATCAGGTTTGTTTTTTTTTTTTCCAAGGCCACTGGAACTCAGGAAATCTTTCCCAGCGCCCTCCCCTGGGACCAGAATCTCTTATCATGGAGCCCTGCTCTGGGGCAGAGCTGCTGCGGGGTGGTGGTGGCTCAGCTGGTTCCCGGGCCTGTGGGTGGCTTGGAGGTGGCACCACTGAGGAAGCAGAGAGGCTTCACAGGCCCAGTGTCACGCTTCGGGGGAGCTGCGTGGATGGGGCTCCCAGTGCCAGGGGCCGAGGGCTGAAGACAAGCTGACGAGATGGACTCTGACAGGATGGAGCTGTGATGCCTGTGGGAGCAAGACCATCCTTCCCTTTGTTTTCGCTCTCCTCTCTGTGCCCATCCCCTCCCCATCAATGACATCCTCCCCACCCCACCCCTCAACCCCCACCCCCGGCCCCGGAGGAAGTCAGCAAGTGTGGTGGGTGTTCCGAGTGAGGATCCTGCTCTCCCACCTGGAAGCTGGTGGGATATGGGGATGTTGGGGCTGGCAAGGCTGGGCTAGTCCCCAGACAGTCCTGTGTGAGCCTCCTCCCCACCCCACCCCACCCCCACCCCCACCCCCGCCCATCCCGCTATAGGGAAGCCCCGCTTAACCCCCTGAGAAGTGGACCAGGCCGCAGGACAGCAAGGAGCCACCATGCAGGGCGAAGCCCAGGCCGCCTATGCACCCACCCCCAGGCCGGCCCCTCTCCTCCCCTCAGAGCCAATCAGAGCAGCAGAGGAGGCGCCAGCAGCAGACACTGCGGCATCAAATCTGTGCTCAACTAAAAATGTAAATTGTAGGACTTACTTCCTTGGTGGTCCAGGGGTTAAGACTCTGCGCTTCCACTGCAGGGAGCATGGGTTCCATCCCCGTTGGGGAACTGAGATCCCACGTGCATGCCAGCGCAGCTGGGGGAGGGGGGAAAGGGAGGCGGGGGGCGGAATTGTTCCAAGGATGCTGCTTAGTACAATACATTTCGTAGGGCAGAGCACTGGAGCAATCGATGTGCCGCCTCGTTTTGCATGGGCTTTGTAGGTATTCACATTATTCCAGTGGATAATATTCCACTGAAACACACACGGTAGCAACCCCCACACTGTTTATGCTCGTTTGGACACAGGACTCTCCAGGAGGAAACCTGTCCCATAGCAGGACAGGGATAAAGGGAAGAGCCTAGAAGGGGAACAAGCTGAAATGGACCGCATCACCTGAAAACTCAGCACAGGGGAGCCAAGCTTTATCCCTCTGATGGACGAGGACGGAAACCAGCCCTATCTGTTGGGGAGGACTCTACTCCACAGCCCAAGTTGGTTCCCACCTGCCCCTCCCCTCCCCCTTTCCTGTGTCACTGTCCCCATCTTCTTCTCTCCCTCCATCTTCTTTAGAGACCTTTTGACGCCCAAAGCTGGTGGTGGCAGCCCCTCCCACGCCTGCCTTGACTGTAACCTGCATCGTCTTTTCCATCTGATGTCCTTGGACGAGATTTCTTCCATATTTCTCTCCAGCGCCGCCCAACCCACAGATGCAGCCTCTGCCTCTTCACCAGCCACCACACCGCCCCCTAGCTTTTGAAAGATGTTTTACAGGCAAAATTTCCCAAGAATTCTCGAAAAATAGTAAATCGCTAGTCACCCAAAGAATCTAGGAAATTTTCTTCGGCTCTTTGATAGAAAAAATTTTACTGCCACAGTCAAATTATTTGCCTGCTTCTCATTTTTCTCCTCATGCTAGAATATAAGTGCCCAGAAAGCAGCCCATTTATTTGACTTCACTTCTGTGTCCTGGAAGGTGCCTGGCATAAAGCAGAGCCCAGTACTATCTACTGAGGGATAGAGGAAACTTATCTTGACTTGGGTCAAGTTCAGTAGCCCCGTGCATTTGAGACTACATCACTCATTTGAGACGTCGCTCTCCACACAAAATGTGGTGATGCAATATTGCCTCTGAACTTGGGTGAACTTGGAATCAAAAGGAAGCTGTCCCCTTAATTTCCCATAACAAACAAAGAGACTTTGCTCCTTAACTCCCGCCATCCATCATTGGCGTCCCGCTCTGGGCGGGGGCAGATAAAATGCACTTGGCAAAGAGGGTCGGATGTCTGTAGACCATCTGCAGACCTTGAGGCAGGAGTTAATAAGCCACACTAACCAAGTTAGTTCTGGGCCTTTTGCTTTAAAAGCCTCATCCTACTTTCAATACAGAAGACCCCAAACAGGAGGCAAATGCTCATCTGGGAATTCCTCTTGAAATTCTCCAGGAGTTGGTTAATGATAAACACAGCCCTAGCGAGTAATGGTTCAAGGAATGCTTTCTCCATCACATATGTTCCTGGGTTGAACATTTCTGTTTGCTCTGGCTTCTTGAAGTGGGTTCCTAAAAAATATCCCCAAATATATTCATAGAGGCAAGACTCTGAGTAAAAAGATCAATCCAAAAAGGCATTTAATCAAAATCAGTTGCTTTCTAGGCTGAAGACTGAGAACATGGCCAGGGAAGGGGGAGAGGGGAAGAATGGATTCAAACCATTACCAACTCCAGCTCATTTCAGTAAAAACAGGCAGGAGGTTGAAAGCAAGTTTTAAAACTTGCTTTGAATTCTCCCAACATGACTCAAGGGTCATCATTCTGATGCCAATTTGCAATTTGTTTTTTAATAGGTGGATGAAAGCATAATCTCCAAATGAAGAATGAAGACATCTGACATGTGTGTGAGCATGAAGTTGAAAGGGGCTCTTCACCAAAATCTGGACAAATATTGGAACGCATATTTGGGGCAGGGAGGTAATGTCCAATGGATCTGTTGTATACTGCATCTGTGTAGTGAGGGTGGGGGAGGAAATAGGATTTAAAAACACAACCGTCTACTTCAGAGACTTGGGTTATAAAAGCATAGGTTTCTCTTTCAGGAGTCTCTGAAGTTGGAAAGTATGAATTACATACACTCATTAAAACTTTTTATGTTAAATTCAAAGAGTAAAATTAGAAGGCATGTTAATGATCCCGCCATCCAGCAACTGGCCAACAGATGTCAGAGCCTTATGGTTAAGAGATTACATGCTTCGAGCCGACGATTTACTGTATGCATCCCTGGCTGAGAGGAGGTGTAACAAACATATCATCAGACACAGAAAATATGCAGCCCTGGGAAAGGGACGTGCAAATCGGACTGCCAGTGATACTTTCAAAGCGGCACATTTTTCCACTAAACCGTTATTTCGGAGAGTTAGTGGTTTTTTTTTTTTTTTCCTTTCCTAAGAATGAAGAGTTAATCTTACCCAAGCTTAGAGCCAGAAACCTGTCATATGAAATCCCAGTGAAGACCGACATTCTTTCCAACTTCCTCACTCACTGTGGAGCGGAGTTTTCCAGTGCTGCCCAAACTAAGTAGCTGTCGGACGAAACGGAGCCATATGTCACCGCTCTGGGGGGCTCTGGGACTCCAAACTGGGGACAGCTCTTCCTGGTGTGCGGGTTTCTTTGTTGGGGGGGGGATTGCCACTTGGGGAGCATGAATAAGGAAACCTGAAAGGCTGGGAAGGGCTGGGCAGCTGGGGTTCCCAGTTTCCAGGACACCAGATGGTCACGGGTTTGGTCCTCTGTAACGGTGCCCAGCACACTGATGGAAAGTGTCTTGGGCTCTAAGCCCCACGCCTGCATATTGGGTGCTTCCCCCTCCATGGCCTCTCCCCTCCTCTGGGGAGAGGAAAAGCTGCAAGAGAGCTGTGAGCAGAGATGTGCCCATGAGAGTGGGAGAGTGCACCCAGCTCCCCATCATCCAGAGATGAGCGCAGGGAGATGGACACAGGCCGCCCCTTCTATCCCATCTTCTTACAGGAGCAGGGGAAGGGCGTGGTGACACGACTCTGCTTGGTCTGAGCGGCCCAGCTCCTGTCCCTTCTCCAGATTGCCTGCAGCACTTTAATTCTTTCTTTGGGGAACCAGGAAGGGCTCCACTGTTTTTCTGGTTTCCAGGGTGTGCTCCACGTGTTAACCAGGGCTGGTGGGAATGAAACCACTTTGCAGCGTTCTGGCAGCAAACACAGCTGCCTGACCTTGTGGGGACTGAGAGAATGGTGGATCCAAGAAACCAACCACAAAGCAAAATCTGGGGTATGCACCCTCCAATCACACACTTCCTGCAGAGGGGCTGCTCAGGCTGGAAACATGCAAATGAGGGAGAGTACCCAGGGCCAGGGGGTGAGTGCCTGCTCTCCTGACCAGCATCTAACCAGTACCTGCTGTGCCAGCTTCTGAGCCAGCCCCTGGGCAGAGAAGATGTACCCCCACCCTGGGGGGGTTCTCACAGTCTGGTGGGGAGACACACCTGATACCGGGGCCCCCCCTCCTCTGAGCTCAATGCTTCCCACCTGCCATCTGAAGTCCCTGTCCCAGCCTGCAGTGGGCAAGCCTCCAGCTGCCCCTTCACCTGACTGTTTCTCAGGAGGCTTCCCTGGGGTTCCAGCCAGAAGAGGAGACAGTCCTCACATCACCACTCAGATTCCCCCAGATGGTGGTCCTTCGCCCTGTCCCCCCACCCCTGCCCCCGATGACTGAGATCCATGAAGCTGGGACAAGGTAGAGAGGTGAGCTTCCTGGGGACCTGTGATCTAGTTTGAAAACTGTGAAGCAGCATCTTAAGAGGCCCCTGGGTTTGAAGAGTGCACTTCTCTATAACGCCCAGGATAGGCAGGGTTTTCAGGTGACGAACTTGCATCAGCATTTACTTGGTGGCAGGCGTTAGGTGCCCACGTGGAGAGTGACTGACTGGATGGGTGATCATCCTTGCTCCTCCTCCCAGGGAATCAGGCAGATGATGAAGGCAGAGAAGGAAACCATGTAGTTTATTAGAAGGGAAAGTGCTACAGAGAAAGAGGAATCAGGCAAGAGGGAGCAGACATGGCATAGTCATTATAAGCGTGACCGTGAAGGTGGCCATTAAAGCATGGACTTGGAGGAAACAGTCTCTCAGGTACCTGGGAAGTGCACGCCCAGTGGAGGGACAATGGCCCTGAGGTAGAAGCCTCATGGGCTAGGTGGAGGAGGGGAGAGTGTAGGACACGAGGCCAGGGGTGCAGCAGGCCAGCTGGGGTCCTGAGCTCTGAGCCAGGTGGGGCTCTGGGGAGGCGGGAGGGGATGCACAGGGTGAGGGCTGGATCTGTGGAGCGGGAAGCAAGGGCAGGCCCCACAGCAGCAATCCCAGCAGGAGGAGGCTCCTGATCTAGATGCCAATTCATGGTAGACTGGATGTGATGAGTGGAAGAAAGGAAGAAATCAGGGACAACGTCCAGGGCATCAGCCTGGGGGGTAGGAAGATAGGCTTGGCACCAATCAAGGGGGTGTGGCATTTTGTGGTGGTGATTGGGGTGATATGAGACACACATTAAATACCCATGTGACAGTGTTGGGTGGGCAGGAGTCTAGAACAGACAGAGGTTGGACTTCACAGGACAGAGATGGTTTTCAAGCTCCCAGAAGGCTGAGCTCACAGAGGAGTGGACATGGCTAAAAGAAGCCAGAGGAACCTGGAAACAGACAGGGTTAGACTCCCTTTATCTTCCAGAGTCCAGAGAAGTCTCTGTTCAAGGCTGCAGAAAGGGGTCTCCCAGCTCCTCGGGCCCTGGGAGATGGGTCCCCAGCCCACTTGGTCTTGTCTGCCGGGCTTCTTCCAGGTCAAGGGCAGCAGTGATGGCCTGTCACTGGATGTCCCAAGGGACCCGGGTGGGCGGGACGCTGCACACTGACCCACACGACCCCCAAAGCTGCCAACCAGACAGCGGTGCCCAGCGCAGCCCCATCCGGCCGGGGCTCCAGGCACGCAGGCAGATGGTCCCCACAGGTGGCAGCAGCAGCTCTATGCAGAATGGCCCTGCTACAAGCTGGGGTTCTTAAGCAGCCAGTCAAACGGGCTTCCCAGCAAACCTCCGAACCCGATTTCTTTCCTGGGCCAGACACCATGGGGATGAAGATTCCAGAAGATTCTTCCACCCACCCATCCTCTCCTCACTGGTGGCTGGGAGTTTGGGCTACATTCCCAGGTCCAGTTTCCTGAGGCATGAAGTCACGTTTCTCCACCAGGCCCCTGGAGATTCGTCTAGATTCTTCAATTCCCACATTGTTCTGGAGTAAACTCTGGTTACCTCAACCCACGCTGAGAATTCCTGACTGTGGACGTCCACATGTCTGATGTTGGCTTTTGTTTTTGTGATTATGAGACTAGAAAGGCTTTAGGTTCTGAACCTCTTCCCTGGGGTGGGAATGGTGAGTGACCCAGGTTCAAGAGCCCAGTTCTGAGTTTCCTTCACCTCTCAGTCAGGCCTCACTCTTCTCATCAATGAAATGGGAGTAATAATCATCCCTCACTCTTGGGGTTAGATGAGTTATAAGTGGCAAGTTCTTAGAATAGTACCTGACACACTGAGCCCTCATGAAATCCCAGGGACTATTATTAACCCCATAGGAGCATGACAAGTGGGCAGAGCCCTCTTGCCTGCGCTAGGTTGGAGCTGCAGTCAGAAAATAGAAAGTTCTGCATTATTTAAGCCTGGCCACCATGCATGCCAAAGCCTGGGTCATGTCAAACTGCAGAGCTAAGGCATCAAATGAGGACTTCTATCGAGCGACTGAAGTTGCTCTCTCTTACACTTTGAACCAGGTGTCCCGGGAGCAGGATGAATTAAGATAACTCAGCCAGTGAATGAAATCCAGGGTTTGGAATCCAAAGGGACAGAAACCAGGGCATCGTAAGACAGCTGGACAGGCAGAAAATTGTCCCCATTCTGGCATTTTCTTTTCATCTGCAGACTTCCCTACATGTCTTCAGGCATCTGTCACTTCTGGGGACCATCAGACTTGGCGGGAGAGACACAGTCCTTGACACGGGAGTCTGAAGACTCAGGGAACACGCGTTCACTGCTGTTGTTCTGAAAACCAGGTGGGCTTCTTTGCGCCTCGCCCCCCTAAGTTGCTGGCTGGAGGGGATTCAGGGGTCCAGAATGTATGCCTAGCCCCACAGCCACACGTCCCTGGCTCCAGGGAGCAGCTGCCTCACAGAATCGAGGGACATTCTGCCTTGGGGGGATCCTTGACTCTTCCTGGGTGTCTATAACTACCATCGTCTCACAATTGTAATTTCTGCTCCCACCTTATAGATTTCAACAGCCAAGCCTTTACCCAAGCCCCTGGGACCACCTGCGTGAAACTCCATCGAAGCACAAACGTGCAGGAAGGCATAGATTTGAGGTTCTAATTCATGTTTTTTCGAATAAATGTAAAAAACATAAGACTGAAATTAAAAATGCTTGTCTGGGCAACACCAAGGTCACCCAGGTTGCCTTGAATGGACCCTCATCACACTTGGGAACAAAGAAAGTAAACCCGATGGCACTGTGGCCAGAGCCAAATAAATGTCATCTTTCTCAACACAGTAAATTGACCAGGACTTTAAAGAGCTAGTTCTTCATGGCATTCCTTAATAACTTAACTTCTGTGTTCTTCAAGGGGATAATAATGTCATTATTGATAGAATAGTGGTTTCTGATTGGGTATTGAATTTTTATGCCTAAATACATGTTTTCATATTAAAAAAAAAAAAAAACCCATTGGTTAAAAAAAAAAATGCAGGCACTTTTCACTGCTAGAACTGGGAGAGTCCTTAAATGGTCAAAGAACCCTGTTTGAGACATGAGTAAGTGAGGCTCTGGGGCAGCTGAAGGGGACTCCACATAAAACAAGGCGGCACATTGATTTCCCCTGCAGGCCACCCCAGAAACAAAAAGGAGAATGAAACCTGGGTCCCAGCCTTGCACCAGCCGCATTTGGCTTCTGCCTAAGTCATCACCCTCCTGGGGCCACCCAAGGTCCCCCTCAGGACCTTCCTAGAATTGTAATTCCAAAGGTGAGAGGCCTTGGTGTCTGGCAGAGGGAATCGGACCACAGGAAAAGATGTCCACTCAGTTTGGGGGGATTATTAGATGCTCCAGAGCTGGGGCTCTCTGAGGCTGATCCCAGAAGTAGAGGTCCATGGAATGCTAGTGTTCCTTGAGATGGTCTGGGAGAAGCAGGCTCTGTGATCAGGGCAACTGGGGCAACAGTGTTATACTGTGTTAGCTTATGAAGGACTCCAAGGAATCCTAGATTTGAGGAGTTTGTTCAGGCCAGCATTTGGCCATCTTATATGATCACAGAATCCTTTCCTGGCAGACAACATCCAGAGGGGATGGAGAACCCTGGATTCTATTGAGGTCCAGCTTGATTCCCCCACATCTCATTTCCTCCAGTCTGGTGGCAAGCTCTCAAAATTTGGGACAGATTGATATTTCAGGGACTATAACAATTTTTGATAATTACTAGTTAGAAGCTTTTCTTCTCCCCCTGTCTCCCATAAGAAACTTAACCACAGGGGAAAAAATAAATTTCTGGCCTCAAATGGAAGTCAACAGCTGAAGCTGATGAATTCCAGAAGCAAGAATTCCTCTAAGCATCCATGAGAGAGAGATGGATACCACAGAGGCTATGTAAATAGAATTATTTCTAAGTAGAACACCTTCAACATTTTCCATTTTTCTGTTAGGTAGCAGGGAGGTCATTGTGAGGCCAGTTGTCCAAATATGGCCACTAATTCCTCTGAGTCAGTGAAGTATATTTAAGAAAAAAGAGCTTTGGGAGAGAAATTTCTTGCCACATACTCTAATAAGTGTCTCCAATTGTATGGGATATTATATTTAGGGCTGTGGTTTTCAAACCTTTTCTCAAAGCACAAAAAAATTCTCCTTTTCAAGGGAAATCTTATCCAAAACCCCTTCTTGCACCCCCCAGGCCAGCCTCCGAGGCAGCCTCAGGAAACCCCAGGAATCCCGTCAGTCACTTGTGGTCTCTGGCCTCGGTGCTCAGAAGGCAGGCCTCAGACAGGAAATTTCTCATCACCTGGTTGCCTCGGAGTGCAGCTTCTGGGCCCACCCAGACCTGCCCCATCCACGGCTGCATTTCTACTCCACCCCTACGGAATCTGTGCATGGCTCCTCTGTCCATGGGACTCTCCAGGCCAGAGTACTGGAGTGGGATGCCATGCCCTCCACCTGGGGATCTTCCCCACCCAGGGATCAAACTGGCATCTCTTATGTCTCCTGCATCAGCAGGTGGGTTCTTTACCAGTAGCGCCACCTAGAAAGCCCTCAAATTGAAGAGGTAGGTCTGAGAGATATACTCCTGAAGATTTCTTCCTCTGTTGGATCACTCTGAATATCTGGATGAGGCTTCTTGAAAATTTGTCTGGAAATGTTCGTCTCCCAACCCAGCAACCACCCTAAGTAGGGTAATCCAAGATAGTCATGTCATCGGCTTGAGGTTTCTCTTCTGCAAAATCTGATGTGTACCCCTCCCCTCACAGAAATGGCAAGGAAAGAAGTGAGGGCGGCCTGGCAAGAAGCAGGAGAAAAAAGAGAGAGAAATGGCTAAGAGTAGAGAATGTGAACCGGGATTCTGGGGCTTGAACCCAACACTTCCATCCCTCTTGGGTGAACTTGGGCAGGTTAATTAAGCTTCTGTCCTGTTTATCCCCCCAGGGTCAAAGGGTGAGGGATGGAATATAATGATGGGTCTGATGGTACCCAGATGATGAGGATGGTGATGGTGCCAATGATAACGATGGTGATACCTTGATGATGATGGTGGCGAGGATGGTGCTAGTGCCCAGATGGTGATGGTGGCGAGGATGATGGGGTACTGATGGTACCCATGATGATGATGGTATGGACAAGGATGGTATTAATACCTATCACATGATTGATAGGCAGGAAGCACCTAGAATTCCCTAGGCAGCTGGTCAGGGTTTTCCCTTCTGAGCCAGTAGGCTCTAGACCTATACCCCAGACAGTGGTTTTTAAGCACTTGAGCTGTGAGCCCTACCAAGCTTGGGGGTGCAGCCAGGGCCTGAGTGCACACAGGGCCCCCCTACCCCCAGCAGCCCCTCTGAAGGGCAGTGCTGGCCCCAGGGAGGCTTTCTGCATCGTGCTCAGAGCCTCTGCAGCCTCTCTGGTTTCTTGGCACCGTGAACCACTTGGTCTCAGTCCAAGGATTTGGTCTTATAAACAAGAGAGGGGGAAAAAAATAGAAGCGTTCTGGAAAACTGACACAGGGATAGGTCACCCCAGAAATGCTAAGGCATCAGCAAAGCTCTTGATTGGCAGGATTTCATCTGGGGACCTCTGGTGGCCGACAGGCCTTCGTTGTGCAGGCAGAGAATTCCAGACGGAACAAGCAGGTGGGTGAAGTTCAAGGTGATCCACCCTCTGACCTCTGCCTTTCTGCCACCCAGGGTGAGCTGCGGGGCCTGCCCCAATGGCTGAGGGCCTTTATCTGGAATCTGGGAGCTTGGGATTCCGATGTGGGCACTGCCATGAGGAGGGAAGCAGGCTGCCCTTCCTCATGACAGTCAGAATCTAACTCTCTCCTATGAGCAGAACGTTGAGCTGCCCTCCCCTCCTTCAGGGACCTCATCACTGGACTTTCGCTTCCTTGGTTTGATGCCAACGTGTTCACAGGGATGGGACAGTCATCACCATTTGCCCTATAAAAAAACGCCTCAAATGATGAAAGCTAGTCTTCCACTCTGCTGTAAGCCTTTAAGCCACTTATCAGACTATTTTTACTATAAATGCCTCTTTGCATAGACAGTCACCTGCTGCAGGAACACATTTACACCCTGGAGCCATGGAATGCATTTTAATTGCGTTAATAAGAGCTGGGCAGGAGCTAAGTGGTGAGGCCCTCTCCGGCTCAATTAAAAGAGGTTGGATGAGCCTGGAGCAACGGGTGCCCAGTAGCAGAAAAAGGGACGCTGAGACCTGTCCTGAGTGAAAAGGGGAGGCCTGGAAAGGGGGTTTATAGGTGCTGGTTGGATCTAACCAAAAAAGGAAGCAAAGGGGAAAAAGGCTTGTGATACAGTGGAATGAGCTTGAGATTAGCTCAGAGACAGGTTGTTTTCCTGTTTCCCCATCTGTAAAATGGGTTCACTGATATCCATCCACTCATGGGATGAAGATTAAAAAAAGAGATAAGGTTTCCAAATCCATTAAGCACCACATCCCATGGTACCTGCTGTTGATCAGGAACTAACTAGAGATGGGCCCTGCGTTTGCAGCAACCCTGGAGGAAGGCAGGGCTGGCTGTGCCCACTTTACAGATGAGAAAAGCGAGGAGGGGCCCTCACTTGTCCAGGGCCGTGTGACTGGCTGGTGGTGGAGCTGAGCTTTGAATGCCGGGCTACCTGGCTGCATCTCCACCTCAGGAAGGATGTGCCCATGCTATGCTTCCCGGTGACTGTAACCGGACAAACCCACACACCTGAGAACAGCAGCCCGAGCCCACGAAACAGCTCCTCCTCTACACGGCGGCACCCCTGTGTACCCCCCACCCCTTCCAGCGCCCACCACCCAGCAGCGGTGAGCTCTCTAGTCGCTCTTTCTGCCAGCCACCCTGAGCTAGAGACCAAGAAGGCTAACTTGCCCTTCTCCTCCAGAATCCTGTTTCTGGCTGCGTAGGCTTCAGGTGGGGCCAGGATGCTGAGCGTCCCTGCCAGGCCTCCCCTGGTAGCTGCCGCCTCTCTGGGTCTACACTTCCAGAAGGGAGAATGCAAACGTCCCTCATGTATGTTCTAGGGGGAACAACCCATTGTCACAAAGACTACAGTCCCTCCCCAAGTGTGCACTGAGCCCACTTCTTCCAAAGGGATTTCAAGTGAAGAGAACCTCACCCCCATTTTCCCATCAAGGATGCTGGGAAACCACCTCCATTCATGCCTCTGTTCTCCAAGCGGAACCTCCCTGATCCCTTGTCAACTGGGCTTGTGGGGCCAAGTTCTCCAAGCTTCTGGCTTCCTGTGTGTCCACCCCCATATCTGGTCTCCATCCTTCCCAGCAGGGGACCTAGTGAGATGACCAATGGTTCTCAGCCTCAGCTGTCTGTAAAATGAGGGGACCACACGGCCCGAAGGTGGGAGCACTAGGGGTCTTGTAGGCAAAGCTGTTAGCGGCTCCCAGCCCTTGGAGAGCTGAATAATTAGGAAATTCTGTTGCTGCCAGTTTCGTGATCTGGGAATGAAAATGGGCTTTTCTGTAATTGTTCATATAACATTGCTGATTCTTCACCTGCATCTGTTGCTGTTCCATCACTCAGTCACATCCAACCCTTTGTGACCCCATGGACTGTTGCCCGCTCTGCTCCTCTGTCCATGGGATTCTCCAGGCAAGAATACTGGAATGGGTTGCCATTTCCTTCACCAGGACATCTTCCCAATCCAGGGATCAAACCCAAGTCTCCTGCATTGGCAGGTGGATTCTTTACCACTGAGCCACCAGGGAAGCCCTCATCTGCATTTATAGACCCCCAGTTCCAAAAAGTTCTGAAAATCTGGAAATATATCAGCGATTCCCTTTCCTGAACCAGTGGGAACATCAGAAACAAAGCTGCCACAGCTGGCCCCATGGTCCATGGAGTACTTTCCGTGGGAGGTGGTGATGCTGATGAGGGTACAGAGAGAGAGAGAAGGAGCTGGAATTCAATCCAGCCAGACACCAAAGCCAAGGCCCTTCTTCATTCACACCCCCAGCGCTTCCATCCTGAGCCATCTGTGTCCAGGTCAGATGGGAGGGTTGGTCTGCACCCCTCCCGAGGTCCGCCCTTGTTAAAGCACAGTCATGTAACTAACACATGCCAGGTATGTTCAGTTTGGAAATTCTGGGCACCTGTGGTGCTGAGAGCCTGAGAGTCTGGCCTGCGCGTGGAGGGTTGGACTCGGGAACCTGCAGTCAGGACCCTGGGGCCAGGCTTGGGATTGCTCCAGAAGCAACCCTGTATCCTCTCCTCCGCTATTCATGTTCCTAAGAAATCACTCCCAAACTGAGGGCTGAAAGGAAGAGTCTGAAAAGAAGACAGCAGACACCATGGGAAGACCAGCCAACATCATGTGGATTCCAGTAAAGTCCAGCTTTAGCTCGGGTCTGGTTGTGAGTTAATTCCTGCCTCCCAGACTGGTTAATCAGAGCAAGACCCCATCAGGCCCCTGTTGGTGTAACTCATTTTCTTCTATCGGTGGGGAGGGGGGAAGCCGGAACCCCACGAGGGACAACGAGCAACCGCCTGTTACAGGGCTCTCCCGGCAAACTGAGGGAGATAGGGTTCAGCGTCAGACCCCAGAGCCCGAGATTCTCACCCCAATTGCTGGGAACACGGGCCCCTTGCTAACCGCTCATGCTCGTTTGCACCCCCCACACCTGTGTCGTGTTTTCCTCACGACAGGGGTCAGGGAGGCCCGAGGAAGGCAGGCCTGGCCCGGGTTCTGCTGGCGTCTGCCCAGAGTCACCCCAAGCTGGGTTCTCCCTCCCATCTTCCTGCGTTGCTTCTCCACATCAGGGAGGGACCTGGATCAGGCTGCTTGTGCTGCTGCTGCTAGGTCGCTTCAGTTGTGTCCGACTCTGTGCGACCCCATAGACGGCAGCCCACCAGGATCCCCCGTCCCTGGGATTCTCCAGGCAAGAATACTGAAGTGAGTTGACATTTCCTTCTCCAATGCATGAAAGTGAAAAGTGAAAGTGAAGTCGCTCAGTCGTGTCCGACTCTTAGCGACCTCATGGACTGCAGCCTACCAGGCTCCTCCATCCATGGGATTTTCCAGGCAAGAGTACTGGAGTGGGATGTAACTTAACAAATGTTTGCATTTCTTTTCTTCTGCTGATTCCCAAAGAGCTGGAGGTCCCAGAGGGAATTCACCAAGCCAGGTCATCCATGAATGGGCCCAGGGGCCGGCACTATCCTGACCGGCGCCCCCGGAGACTAGAGGACAGGACATGGGACCACCACATGGATATTTGTATGACTTCACTTCATGTCACGAGAAGCCGTGAGTGCATGGGGCCTGAGCCGTGGCCTCTGAGGACCAAGCCATCTGGCCTCTCCCCTCCTCCTCCAGTGCCTTGGCCGAATCCACTCCTCCGAGGACCTTCCTTCCTGCCACCACATCCTCACACGGGCAGGTACTGTCTTGATTGGTTTTGCTGTTTCCACGCACCACATGCTATAGTTTGCTATTTACTCCATCTTTGTTCCTTAAGTGGACACACATTTTTACTTGGATAAATTGGTTTATAAGGAAATTAACTACCGCTTCACTAAAGGGGAGAGTGGTATCATTTGTGGAGGTTACAGTATAAAATGTCACAAAAACCACAGTGTCCTCAGAACATAGCTACTGCCTGGGCCTGCTCTCTACCCCTCAGGGGGAAGAGGCATCATGTGTGTGAGTGCGCACGTGCAGGGGATGGGACACACTGCGTGTCAGAGCTCCTCTGTGTGTGTGTGTATATATATATATATATGTGTGTGCGCGCGCGCGCATTAGGGCTCCTCTAATGTCCCCAGGCGGGTGGGAGGTATCTCTCACCAGGGATGCGGGGTCCCTTGGCAGGTTTCTGGACTCCTGATGCTGGGACGGTTCCTCCCTGCCCCCCTCACATCACCGCAGCGTGGCCTCGGTCCTGCCGGCCCTCAGAATCCCCTGGTCCTCCAGGTCTGTGTCTTCCTTGCATCCTCGTCACACTGCTTCTCCTTGTTGCAGCATCCAACACCCCTCCCCTCGAGAAAAGACTTTCCTGGGCCCTGGCAGGTTACCCTTCCTGCCAGAGAGTTCCTCCTCTTCACCCCATTTGCAATTCCGCCCTTCCTCCCCGTGGTTTGTGGACACGTGCTGTGGAGGGCAGAGAGCCACGTGGCCACCTGCAACCAGGAGGACCGCGGGGCGGCCTCGCTGACCCAGCGTCCCCAGCTGTTGCTCCAGGTGCAGATGTGGGACTGGGATGGTAGGTGTCTGTGGGTGCCTGGAGCCAGGTCTGTGTGGTACCAGGTGGTCCGAGGGTCTGTTGACGATCAGGGCCTGGCCTTGTGGCTTCCAAGACACTGGGTGCCCAAAGGCCAGGGCAAGCTTGGCATGGTCAGTGCTGGCGGGGCTGTCCCTGAGGGTCACAGCTCACACTCCAGGGAATCAAACATTGCAGCCTTTCAATGCCCCCTTCCCTACGCTGGACCTGGGGTTGGCCTGGGGCAGGAGCTGCCTGTCTCCCCAGGCCTGTGTCCTGCTGGGGGCCTCGGAAGTGTCCCCTGGCGCCGCCCCTTCCTCTGCCCCAGCCCTGTCTCAGGCCCCTCTTTGCCAGCAAATACGTCTGCTCTAAGGTTTTCATGGGTGTCATGGTGTCCATCCCTGTGTGTGCATGCTCACTCAGTCATGTCCGACAACTTATGACCCCATGGACTGTAGCCCACCAGGCTCCCTGGTTCAGAGGATTTGTCCAGGAAAGAATATTGGAGTGGGTTGCCATTTCCTTCTTCAGGGGATCTTCCCAACCCAGAGATCAAACTCTCATTTCTCGCATCTCCTGCATCGGCAGGTGGGTTCTTTACTAGCCCATCCCTCCCATCTCCCAAATGTGTGTTTAACCTGGGCCCCTCTGGGGGCAGATCCTTGATTCCAAGGTGAGGAGGTGGACGGGGTCCAGATGCAGAAGGTGGGGAGGAGGAGAGCCACGCCCTCCACCTGGACTGTCCACTGGCTCCGTGGCTGCTGTCCTCTGCCTCATTCATCCTGCTGGCCACTGGGGCCGCTGTCTGCCTCTGAGACCCTCCCGAGGGTGAGGAAGGCCCCTCGGCAAATACCCATTTTCAGTTTCTCCCAGGCTTGACTCAGGCAGCACTAGAGGTGATGCCGCCCCACTGGAATCCATTCCTGGGCGTGACTGTGCTGTGTGTCTGCTCAGATGAGCAGGAAAAGCCAAAACCCACTTGCCTCTCAGGGTGGGAAATGCAGGAAAATAGCACTTGGGACCTGCCATTGGGGGAGACCGGAATGATGGGGAATGCAGACAGGTGCTTCTACCATGCTGAATGACCACCCATCTCCCGCATCCCCACGGCTGCCCAGGGCCAGGAGGATGGTGAGCTGACCAGTCATGCCCAAACCCAGGGCATCAGACTCCCAGGCCAGAGGTACTCACTATGGTGAGAACAGATTCCGTCCAATACATGTCGTGTTTTCACACCCGTTGAAATGTGAACAGTCTTATATTAGATTAAGATGCTAAGTATTATAATTAGATTAACTGTACTCCTTCTTGTCTGACAGCTTCTTTTGCTAGACTGTCCTGGCCCCTGGGTCCCAGGGTTCCACAGGAAACAGAGGGAACAAAGTCCAGGCCTGGAGATACAACTTCTTTTATTTTTTAAAGTTTTATTGAAGTAAAATCGATTTACAGTGTTGTGTTAGTTCCTCCTGTACAGCGAAGTGATTCAGTAATACATGGATAGATTCTTTCTCATATTCTTTTTCATTGTGGTGGTGTGTCATTGGTTATTGAATCTAATTCCCTGCTTTTTTCAGTTTTTAAATTTTATTGATGTATAGGTGATTTACAGTCTTGTGTTTGTAGTTCTTGGTTTGAAACGGAGACTTTGACGAATAGACCAGAATAGTGCTTCCCCATCAGGGGTAGTGTAGCCCTAGGCCTGACGTTGGAGGGGTCCACGGATGCTAGGGTCCAGAAATCTGTCTGGCAGGGAGACGCAGGGCGCTGAGAATGGGGGCTCCCCTGGGTCTGTCCCATCACAGCCATCCCCCTGTGCCAGTGCATCTTCAGACTTAGTTCTGGGGACCCTGGATGGATGCAGAGCACCGCCAGGACGATGGGGCCACACAGTGCCAACCTGTGGGTTGGAGAAAGGAAGGCAAACAAACCTTCAGCCGGGCTGATGTATCACCCTGGAACTTTAACAAAGTGGCTATTGACACACAACACAGGAATGGTTACTTGGACCTGTTTCAATATGTCATGTCACCTTCTGCTCTTGGAGATGTTAGAAGGCTGCGAGCGACATGGTCCAGAGTCTAGTTTCACAAGCTCGTTGCTTAGAAGTGCAACTGTGCGTTGGCTCAGCTGATGCACAAATCTTTGGAGGCATTTCGGGGGAAAAAGATTAAAGTGACTATAAAACCACAAACTATGTACAAAATGTATTATGAGCTTTAATTTGCAGGTTGTTCTTTTCTTGTTTTTTTTTGTTTTTTTTTGCCTCCTGTAGCTTGAGGCAATGGTTTCCAGAAGAGTATGTTGTTTGGATTGAAAACTGCTTTGTGAAAATACTCCATTCTCCAAGGTTCTGTGGGTCATAGAACAGTTGGCTGGAGTCCTGGCAGGGCCCTGGGAGGCTGGTTCGCTGGATGACTCAAGCAGGGCTGGGCCTAGACTGGGGGCTCTGGGAGTCCAGCCTGGGTCAGGATGGAGCTGGCCGAGGTCAGCGCAGGAGTTGAAAACCGGAAGTTCAGGGCCTTACTTGTTTCTTGTTTTCCTGTCTAACTCTGAGTTAAAGAAACTGGTTCCTAGCCGCTTCCTTGCTGCCTTTGTTTTGTTTCGTCCAAAAGACTTCACATCCCAGAGTGAGCCATAGACACAAACCTCATCACGACCCTGACCTTCAGAGTTTCCAGTTGCTTCCGAGTCTGGGGTGGTTTTGACCATGGAGCACAGACAAGGCAGGGAGGCCTCTGTGGATGGGCCTCCCCTTTCCTGTGTTTCATGGGTGGGGGGATCCCACCCACAGTGGATCACTGTTGCCTATCACCCCAGGAGTGTGTCTTATTTCCTACTCAGGGCGAGCTCCAGCAAACCAGATGCCCATCCCCCGCAGCTCCTTTCTTTGCCCTGGTGTTAAGAGGATTCAATACATAATGTGTGAAATCTAAAATACAACACAGATCAACATGTCTACAAAACAAAAACAGTCTCACAGTTGTGGTTGCCAAGGGGGAGGGGCGTGGGGAGGGAAAGAGTGGAAGGCTGGGATTAGCAGATGCAAACTATTGTATGCAGGATGGGTAAGCAACAAGGTCCTGCTGAATAGCTCAGCAGACTGTATCTGATCTCCTGTGACAAAAGATAATGGAAAAGAATATATACCTGTATGACTGAATCACTTTGCTGTATAGAAAAAATTAACATTGTAAATCAACTACACAATTGAAAAAATGTATACAAAAACAAAAAAGTATACAAAACAAACACAGTTTAACAAATGCATAATCTGGATTGCATTGGCAGTCACAGACCTGGCATTCTGGCCTCAGACATCTGGACCTGGAGGAGGCATATAAGAACAGCACAATGCCTGAGATGAAGGTGCTGGTCACAGAGTTGCCATTTTGGTTTTAATAGAAAGAAATTCACTCCAGCACAACATGATCCTTTAAGGCCACCATCCTGTCCCGCCTCACACACAGGTCAGGGGTCTTCAGGACCCATTTCCACCCACAGCTGTAACTGGAGATGTAAGCGGCTCACAACCCTTCAATTCAAGCCTGAGTCCTAATCTCAGCTTTGCTTGGTATTCAAAGCTAAAGCTAGTTCTGTCCGTGAAGATCACAGACCCCTCTGTGCGGAGAGAGTCCAAAAGTTTGCTAACTATGGAAGCTTTTACGAGACACGTGTTCCAAGGCCTCAGTCCTGGACTGGGAGCCAGCACACCCGGGTTCTGGCTCTGCTTCTCATCTAGAGTAGGGGCAAGGGCTGCCGTAACAGAGAACAACAGAAAGGTATCACCTCGTAGCTCCAGATGCTGGGGCCAAAATCAGCGTGCCTGCAGGGCTGGCTCTGTGGAGGGCTGAGAGAGAGGACACTCTATTTTTCTGGCAATTTGCTGGCAATCTTTGGCTAATCCTCAGCTACGATCTTTGGTTTAGAGCAGCATCACCTCCATCTCTGCCTTTGTGTCTGCATGGCATTCTCCATGTGTACAGGTCTGGGCCCAGATGTCCCCTTTTTAAGGAAACCAGCCATATAGGATTAAGGCCACCCTCATGACCTCATCTGTTGTCATTTAGTCATTTCGGTTGTGTCCAACTCTTTGTGACCCCGTGAACTGTAACCCGCCGGGCTTCTCTGTCCATGGGCTTTCCCAGGCAAGAATACTGGAGTATTCATTTAACCAATTACACCTACAATGACATTATTTCCAAAGAAGGTCATGTTCTGTGAAACTGAGGGAGTAGGACTTCACCTTACAGATTCTGAGGGGAGGGGTGGGAGGGACACAATTCAACCCATCACCCCACCCTACGTCTTGGACCTTGAGAGAGTGAGTAAATACTTCTGAACCACATTTTCTCCAGCTGCGGCATTGCTTGTCTTTAAGATTCTTTCCAGCTTTTAAGCTCAGTGATTCCAAAAGTCTCTAGCAGATGATGGTCTATTTCCTTTCCTTTCTCAACGGTTTTAGGGCAAGCAATTCTTTTCACTGAATGTCATTTTTAAATGTACTTTGTCAGGGCTTTAAGAAATGTATCATTTTCTGCCTTTGACCATGGTTGTTTGCATGGATGACACTAAGTATACATTTTTTAAATTTATTTTATTTATTTTTGACTGTGCTGGGTCTTCATTGCTTTGCATGGGCTTTCTCTAGTTGTGGCGAGCAGGGGCTGCTCTTTGGTTGTAGTGCTTGGGCTCCTCATTGCAGAAGCACAGGCTCTGGAGCAAGCAGGCTTCACTAATTGTGGAGCAGGGGCTTAGTAGTTGAGGCATGCAGGCTTAGTTGCCCCGAGGCATGTGGAATCTTCCCAGACCAGGGATTGAACCCATGCCCCCTGCATTGGCAGGCGGATTCTTAACCACTGGAGAACCAGAGAAGTCCAATGCTAAATATCTTTAATGACCAGTACACAGGGTCCCAATGAATCAAATGGCCTCTAGCTGTTACAGCTACATATTGGTGTATATTGGCTGAACCCCAGTCCTGGCTCTTTCTGTATTTGCCTCATCTCTCCTTTTATACTTAATATTCTTCTTTCAAAAAAAATTTTTTTTCTGCTTTTAAAGTAGACATATAATCACTGTTGAAAATTTTAAGAAACAAAATTCGAAAAACCTAAAATACCTCTTCTTAGAGATACATTCTAGTGTTGGAACAGGTTTTTGTGTGTATCTTTTTTTTTTTTTTTACATTTTATCCTAGATTTTTTCTGTGTATTAAATACTTTTTGAAAACATTTTATCCTAGATATTTTTCTGTGTATTAAATACTTTTTGAAAAAATAATTTTTATTTCTGCAAAAAGTTCCATTCTATGGATGTGCTGTTTCCAGCTTTTAATATTATAAATCACCCTATTTCTAACATAATGATGTTAAGTGCAATGGTATTCAATCTTGGTGCAGGTCCTAATTGCTTCCTTAGGGGAAGCTACTTAGTGTGGAATTACTAAGCCAAAGTTTATACGTATTTTAAATGCGTATTGTCAAAATACCCTCCAGAAAAGTGCTGGAGATGAATACTGTCACCAGCAATGTCTGAAATTACCTTCATTTCCTGTAGGGATACTCAGTCTTTTCTTATTGATTTGTCAGAGCTCTTGTTATACTTAAGATATTGGATCTCTTCCCAGCACACATGTTGAAAATATGGACTTCACACTTCTTAAAGGTCCATGCCTTATTAAATGTGAATCTCATAAGGTCAAGTTCCATGACTTGTGCACAGAAACACCCAATCAGGATCCACAGGATGTAAAGAGAAGATGTCTGCCATTAAGAAGTGTATATTGCAGCCAAAGGAATCTGAACAGTACAAAAAGCAAAGTGAAACACACGCTGTAATGGAGGCACTAGATATTGTGAGATCAAAGAGGAATGTGTGGTCCATTCCAGCTAGAATTGGGAGGTCCAGTCTCATTTAGGCCTCGAGTATGATTTTTTTAAATAATTGTATTTATTTATTTTTGGCTGCACTGAGCCTTCATTGCTGCGCAAGCTTTTCTCTCGCTGTGGGGAGAGGGGGCTACTCTCTAGCTGTGGCGCACGGGCTTCTCACTGCAGTGGCTCCTCTTGTTGCCGAGCACCGGCTCTAGACACATGGCACATCAGTGTGTGGGCTCCGTGGTTGTGGTGTAGGCGCTTGGTTGCTCTGTGACATGTGGGATCTTCCCCGACCAGAGACTGAACCTGTGTCCCCTGCTTGGCAGGCAGATTCCTACCCACTGGACCACCAGGGAAGTCCTTGAGGATGATTGTTTTAACCAGAGAAGAAAACATTCTAAGCTGAAGGATCAACATAAATGCAGCACATGGCGTGACAACGCCTGGTTGGTTTGACAGAGAGAGGCGTGTTCATGCCTCCCTATGCTAAGAGGATCTTGAAGGCTACAGCTGCTGCTGCTGCTGTTAAGTCGCTTCAGTCGTGTCCCACTCTGTGTGACCCCAGAGACGGCAGCCCACCAGGCTCCCCCATCCCCGGGATTCTCCAGGCAAGAACACTGGAGTGGGAAGGCTACAGGACTTTCCTTTTAAAAAAAAAAAAATTATGGAGTATAGTTGCTTTACAATCCTGTGTTCGTTTCTCCTGTACAGCAAAGTGAATCAGCTATACGTGCACATATATCCCTTCTTTTTCAGATTCCCTTCCCTTTTAAGTCACTACAGAACATGGAGTAGAGTTCCTTGTGCTATATATACTGTAGGTTCTCATTAGTTATCTATTTCATATATAGTATCAATAGTGTATATATGTCAGTCGCAATCTCCCAATTCACCCTATGTCCATTTGTTTATTCTCTACATCTGTTTCTCTATTTCTTCTTTGCAAATAGGTTCATCTGTACCTTTTTTCTAGATTCCACATTTATGTGTTAATATACAGTATTTGTTTTTCTGACTTACTTCACTCTGTATGACAGTCTCTATGTCCATTCATGTCTCTTCAAATGGCACAATTTTATTCCTTTTTATGGCTGAGTAATATTCCATTGTATTAATATATATGTACCACATCTTTTTTATCCATTCCTCTGTTGATGGACATTTAGGTTGCTTCCATATCTTGGCTATTATAAATAGTGCTGCAACGAACTTTCGTTGGGGTACATGTATATTTTGGAATTACGATTTTCTGTGGGTATATGCCCAGCAGTGGGATTGCTGGGTCATGTAGTCGCTCTGTTTTTAGTTTTTTAAGGAACCTCCATCATCTTCATAATGGCTGCACCGGTTTACACTCCCACCAACAGTGTATATAGGGCCTTCTATAGATAATGGTCTATAATTTGCTGACAAAGGTCCATACAGTCAAAGCTATGGTTTTCCCAGTAGTCATGTATGGATATGAGAGTTGGACCATAAAGAAGGCTGAGCACCAAAAAACTGATGCTTTTGATCTGTGATGCTAAAGAAGACTCTTGAGAGTCTCTTGGATTGCAAGATCAAGCCAGCGAATTCTAAAGGAAATCAACCTTGAATACTCATTGGAAGGACTGCTACTGAAGCTCCAATACTCTGGGCACCTGATGCAAAGAGCCAACTCTTTGGAAACAACCCTGATGCTGGGAAGGATTGAGGGCACGAGGAGAAGGGGGCAACAGAGGATGAGATGGTTGGATGGCATCACCAATACAATGGATGAAGTTGGGCAAACTCTGGGAAATAGTGAAAGACAGAGAAGCTTGGTGTGCTGCAGTCCATGAGGTTGCAAAGAGTCAGAAACAACTTAGTTACTGAACACCAACAACAAATTGACGGTGGGACTGAGTGAAAAATACTCTGCTGTGACCATGTTTGGGAAATATGGTGCTGGCATCTGTGTGGATGAGAGAAGGGAGAGACTGTTAACTTGCTTTAAAGGATCCTTTATGGGACTCCAGACCAAGATGGCAGCATGGAGGGAAATTTAGAAATGTTGATTCTATGCCACTTGGTTTGGCGGCTGGAAAACAGTCCTGGGGTGGGGGGAGTCCCCATCCAAGAGGCTGTAAGAGGACAGGGCTGTCTCTCTACAGGATCACCAACCTTTGTCCTTGAGGCAGAGAAGTTGAAATGTCTATGTGGGAAACACCAGAGCAGGCCTTGTTACAAACTACCCTGTTAATTTTCTCAGGTTCTTTCTACTTTCAGGAAAAATAAAACCTTTCAAATGGAAACCATTGCCGTCTGATGTAAAATAACAACAAAATTAGGAGAACAAGCAGATATGGTTTTACCTGACTGTCTGGACTCAATGTGTTGAAATGCCAAGGAGCTAAAAGAAGTTGTTCTATTATTCATGGCACAGTCCATAATACTCAGAAAAATACTGTTTTCAGGTTTAAATTTTAATGAATTTTATTTTTTATTTATTTATAGTGAATTAAATTTTAATGAATTTTAATTCACGTTTAGGTACTAACGAAAATCCTTTGTTTTTGGAGATGGTATGATTGAAATGAACAAGTGGTGAGTTACGAATTTTAAACAAGGGCACTTCTGTCCTGGCCTCTGAGGAACATTCAAGAATATCCCTAAATGCGGAGAAAAAAGTGTCTTTATGGATTTCAGGAGTTTCTTTAGTCACCCTTCTTTCAGACCCCCAGGAACACTGGTTCAAAGTGTCTCCTCTGGCCTCTGTCTCCCCTCCCCCCTCCAGAGGGGCTGAGAGATAAAGTCATGACAGGATGTAACTGGTGCTCATGGCAGGTGTGTGCCAGCCTGGGGTGTTGGCTTCTTGTGGAGTACGGCCCCCATCACTAGGAAGGTGATGTCCCAGGTATCCTGTCTTTGCGAGGATCTCCTTATCTCCCTCCTCCCTTGATGCTGTGTCTCCATCCTGAACTCTCAGCGCCCTCCCCCTCCCCCACAGCATGTAGTGGGCGGGCACCGGAAAGTGGGTCTGGGGTCAGAGCACTGGGATTCCGACCTGCCATTTTCTTTTCTCTTTTTTAAAAAATTATTTATTTATTTACTTTTGGCTGTGCTGGGTCTTCAGTGCTTTGTGCGGGCTTTCTTTAGTGGCCAGTGAGTGGGGGCTATTTTTGGTTGCGGTGGTTATGCAGTCTTCTCTTGTCAGTGGCTTCTCTCGTTGCAGAGTACAGGCTCTAGGGCACACAGGCTTCAGTAGTTGCGGCTCAAGGACTCAACAGTCGTGGCTCCCGGACTCTAGAGCACACGCTCAATAGTTGTGCTGCATGGGCTTAATTGCTCAGGGCGTGTGGAATCTTCCAGGACCAGGGTTCGAACCCATGTCTCGTACGTTGGCAGGCAGATTCATATCTACTGCACCACCAGGGAATGGACCTGCCATTTTCTTGTCAATTACTAAATCTCCCGTGGCTTCTGGGACCTTAAACTGAAAAGTGAGATCACCATGAAGCTTATCCGATCACAGTTAAACCTGCTGATGAGCGCACTGCTAGGCACAGAAGAGGCAGGCAAGCTGGGTCCCCTCTCCCCTGTGTCTTTTAGTGTGTTAGTTGTTCAGTTATGTCTGACTCTTTGTGACTCCATGGACTGTAGCCCGCCAGACTCCTCTGTCCAACCAAGAATACTGGAGTGGGTAGTCGTTCCTTTCTCCAGGGGATCGTCCCAATCCAGGGATTGAACCTGGGTCTCCTGCATTGTAGGCATATTCTTTACCATCTGAGCCACATGGGTGCCTGCTGTTTCTAGAGGCAGGTAATTACCCTGTCACCTGAATTTCCAGGAGACATTCAGTTTACACTCTTGCATTATTGAGGACTGTCCCTGCCAACAGAAACCCCTCTATTCTGCCTTCCCTGTCATCTCCCCACTCCCAGCCAAGGCCTGAGCCCCCTGAGGCTGCACAGAGACCTTCTGCATCTGGGTGACAGATGACTCTCTTCTCTGGCCAAGGGAGGGGGACCACGGCTTAATGTTACCAACTGTGATGAGTATTCAGATGTAGAGACCAAAGCCACTGCCTGGATCAGCTGTTTTCCAGGATTCTTGTGTGTTTGCATTCTCTCCTTTCTTTTTTTCATAGCTAAGGGGCTAGGGAGGGATTCCCTAATTTATCTGTGTGCCGTTTCATGTGCTCCAAGGAGAATGAGAATGATGAACGCTCTGCGGTTCGTGGAATAAATAGTTCTTGTAAAGCCAGAGTACAGTGATTTGCAATATGGATTTTCCCCCCTAAGTTATTAGAATATGTTCAGTCAGCCCATGCAGGCTCTGTGTCCAGCGATACATTAAATGAACAGCATCACCACCAGCCCGGCTCAGGTTGTGGGGAAAGTCCTCATTTGTCTGGGAAGGTCCGGCAGAGGAAAGCAGGGCCATGGGGAGAAGGCTCTGGAGGGATGTGCCTCCTGCTGGCTTGAGAACAGAGCTGTGTACCCAGTGATCTCCGGGCTTCCCTCCAGCCTGCACCTCAGCCCCTCCCCACCACAAGGCTTTGCACTCAGCAGGTGTGAATCATCCAGCCTCCCTCTGCCCCAAAGGCCTGCCTGAGAGAGACCACAGGTACCCATGAGAACTCCCAGGGGACCAGGGGCTGGCTAGCTAATGGTGCTGGGGGAGGCTCAAGGTAGACAGTAAAACGCAGCTTGCAAATTCTTAAACAAGAAAACCTGCTATAAGAATCCCTGCTTGGCTCTAAAACAACCCCCACCCATAGCTCATTCTGGAATCTGTGAGATATAAGGAGCTGCAGTCCCAGGGGTGGGTGAGTGGGGACACCCAACACCACGTCTCCCATCTCTCTGGATGGACTAGACTGGGCTCTGACCACCAGCACCCCACCTTCCAGCCTTGCTGGATTCTGTGCCAAGTTGTTGGCACTATGGGCCAGAGTGTCCTGCGCTTTCCTTTGCTTTGAAATGAAATAACACTACAGGAAACAAAGCATCACATATTTACACATTTTTACACATTTTACACTAGGAAGACCACCTGTGACTCCGAGGGTTCAGGTGTGAGGCACCCACTTCATAAGTGATTCAGGAAGCTCACCCTAGCCCTCTAGGGCCCTTGCAGGTTTTGCCGCAATCCTGTCCTCAGGATCCAAGGCCATGAGGGCTCCCTTGAAGCAGGAATCTTCTCAGTATCTTTGGCCCAGCTGCTGGAAGACCACCTTCCCCTTGTACTGTGGGCTCCACTGGTTGACAGGTGACATTTGGACAGAGACTCTGGGGGAAATGTGTGGACATCTGGAGATGCTTTCCAGGGAGAGGAAGAGCCAGCACAAAGGTTGCAGTGGGAACCAGCTGACCTGGTGGAGAAGGGGCCGGGGCAGAGCCAGAGGGGCACCTGGGGGCCATAGAAGTGCCACCAGCTTTTACTGGGAAGAAGGGAGTGGTTGGGAGTCATTGGTTGTGGGGGGCAGGGTGGGGTGATGGTTGGAGAAGAGGAGAGGATGATGATGTGTGGCTTGTGTGCGGGGTCACACACCAAGGTAAGCACATCCAGGTCTTAACACGGGCCAGTCTGAGGGTGCGTGGCTGAGTGCTGGTGAAGGTCACACTACCTGGGCACTTAGACAACAGCAGGACCGAGGTCACAGATGAGACAGGGCTGATGGCAGGCAGAGAATCGGAGGCACAAATGCACTTCAACCTGCAGAGAGCTCAGGCGGGACACCCAGGTGCCCAAGGGTTCCCCGGAGCTGCCTCAGCCCTGGACTCACATGGGGGGCTGCCCATTCACCCAGAGCGCGGGCGCCCCTGCCCTCCTGTCCTGCCCACAATGTCCAGCCCAGAGTTGTACCTCATAAACCACACCCTTGACAGGCATGGCCATAAAACTTCATCGTTCCTGATGGCAGTAGTCTGTTTTGTTAACCTTTGGCTTCTCTTTTTTTGCGGTACTTTTATACATCTGGTTCTGGTAAAATAAAAAGATTCACTCCACTTACAACTGTACTTCCTGTTCTGGTCTGGGCTTCCCTCCTCACCCCACCCTCCCAGCTGAGGTGAAAGAGACCAAGACCTTCCATGGGCAGGATGGCTCCTGGGGTGTCCCCGGGGCCACTAGAAGCAGCCCCTCTCTCCCTGGACCTGCCTCCCTTGACCCCTTAGAAGTCGCCACTTAGGAAGGGACATTCCTGGAGGCCATATTGGTGCATAGGGGCTCACTCAGGCTTTCTGGGGTCCCAGATGGAACAAGGATGCCTTCTAAGAATGTAGGTTTTATACTGGTCCCCCTTCATCTACGGTGGAGAAGGAAACGGCAACCCACTCCAGTGTTCTTGCCTGGAGAATCCCAGGGATGGTGGAGCCTGGTGGGCTGCCGTCTATGGGGTCGCACAGAGTCGGACACGGCTGAAGCAACTTAGCAGCAGCAGCAGCAGATTCATCTACGAGGATACAGTCCAAGACCCCCAGTGGATGCCTGAAACCATGGATAGTGCTGAACCCCAGGTATATTTGGCTTTTTCCTATAGTACTTACACATCTATGATGCAGTTTAGTGTATAAATTACACACAGGTTAACAACCACAACTGGAAATAAAATAAAACGATCATAACAATGCGCGCATGTGTGCTAAGTTTCTTCAGTCGTGTCTGACTCTTGGGACTGTAGCCCACCAGGCTCCTCTGTCCATTGGATTCTCCAGGCAAGAATACAATATGTTGTACTAAAAATCAGCTGAATGTGAGCTCTCTCACACTCTCAAAACATCTTATTGTACAAATTTCATGCCTTTTTCATCTTAATGAAGCACTTATCACCCACTGTTGCCCTCCAAATGGGACAAGAGAACCCATATTCTTAGGAGGTGTGACAGTTTGAAGTGCAACAACAAAACTAGCATGAATTTTATCTTCCTTCACAATTTCATGAATAAAAGATTCTGATTGTAGATCAGAGCAACATCAGCGAGGCTATATCACACTCCTCAGGACGGCATGCCATTTAAAACATGGGGCTTGTTTACTTCTGGAATTTCCCATTTAATATTTTTGAACTACGGGTAACTAAAGCCTCGGAAAGTGAAGCCATGGATAAGGAGGCGGAGGGGCGACTGTGCTTACTGCTTTCTCTCCGCTGCTGTGCTTGCTGGGGTTCAAGCTAGATGCAAAGCCTTCAGTCCCAGGGAAGCCTCCTACCTGCCAAGCCTCACAGAGCCTGCACGTAGAAAAAGAGGATGCCAGATGGAGGGCCGGGCAAGGCCCTGGGGGAGACTGGTGGGGCAGGGAGGGAACAGAAAGTTAGGACAGAGGCTCCAGGGCTCGTCGAGGGGCGTTCTCAGACCCTCTCACTGCCAGGGACACACAGGGAAGGCCCCCGACCCGGGCCAGGCCCCGGCCTCCTTCAGGTCTCACGGTCGCATGCTCCTGCAACATTCCCACAGGTGTAGCCATGGAGCAAGCAAGAGCCACCATGCGCCCTGACCCTGACTGCGGTGCCGACCTGACCGGGGACAGAGCCGCAACACTCTGCTGCCCCCCTGGCTTCACCAAGAAGGAGCCACCCCCCAGTGTCACTCCACACGGTTCCACTGACTGACAGGGCTCAGAACCCCAGGCCTCATGCACACAGAGGGGCCGTGCACACAGTGCACACACACACCCCATGCTGTACACACATGATACACACACACACTCCACCCAGACCACGTAGCACACATCCTACACAGGCACTCCACAACCCCCACACACACTCCACACACACACACACACACACACACACACACACACACACACATACACTCCACCCCAACCACCTATCACACATTCTACACAAGCACTCCACAACCCCACACACACACTATACACACACACACACACACTCCACACACAGGCGCACACTGTACACACACTCCACACACATACCACCCAGATCATTATTCCACACACACATTATACACACTCCACAACCCACACACACACTCCACCCTGACCACATATAACACATTATACACATGTACTCCACAACCACCCCCCGTAAAAAACCACACACACACACACACTCCACACACTTTATACACACACTCCACAATGCCCCCCCACACACACACATACCACCCAGACCACATATCACACATTCTACACAGGCACTCCACAACCCCCCACACACACTATACACACATACACCCCACACATATGAACACACTCCACACACACTCCACCCAGACCACATATGATACATTGTACACATGTACTCCACAACCCCCCACACACTATACACACACATACACTCCACACACATGCAAACACTATACACACACCACACACACTCCACCCAGACCACATGTATTTCACACACACATTATACACATGCACTCCACAATCACACACACACACTATACAGACACATACACTACACACACTATATACACAGCCCACACACACTCCACACACACACCACCCAGACCACATATCATACATACATTACACACACACACTCCACAACCCCCCAAAGACCCCACACTATACACACACATTCCATACACACGAACCACACCATACACATACACCCACCCCACATACACTCCACAGACACACCACACTATATACACACACATACACAAGCACACACCACACTACACATTCCACACAGATGCAGACACTCGTGTATATTCCACACACATGCAGATACACACGCTCCACATGACACAGCACAGCAGGCACCCCACACACCTCACCACACATGCACACACACAATATCCACGTCCAAAACCATGACAGAAAAGCAAAAGGATTAAAATACTCAGCTGGACTAGTGTTCAAAGAAATATAATTTAAAAAAATAAGAAATCGGCCACATTAAACAAAGTCCTGCTCTGGTGTGGAGAGCACAGGCTCTGGCATCAGGTGTCAGCTCCCTGCTCACATCCTTGGGGACAGCGGGCAAGCCAGTGACCCTTGGTGCTCCCTTCAGCTCCCCTGGGACGAAGGCCTGACAGCACTGACCTCAGAGCAGGGGTGTGAGGATTTAATAAGTAAAAACACATGAGGTGCTGGGAACAGAGCCTGCCACATGGGGGGACCACACGCACCCACTGATGTCACCACCCTGACTGCTACAGCTGCTGTTGAGGGGCCACGGCCTGAGCCCCTCACCCCTGCTGGTAGGGCTCCATCTCTGGAAGGTAAAGTTAATCCACATCAGATCCTGAAAACCCATCCCACCGCGTGACACAGGAACTCCATAATCCCTAGGACACAGTAGAGAGGCGCCCACAGACTTGTGTTTATCATGTTCCCTGCAGCATGATAAGCAGCACGAGAGGGAAAAATGGAGACAGCCTGGAGCTCCCACACCAGGAGGTCAGCCCCAGGACCACCTGGCATCTAAGCCAAGGACCTTAGCATCATCCTTTGTTCCTTCCTCATGTCCAGTCCACAGCCAAGTTCTGTCATCTTTCCCTCCTCCCTTAGGAGGCTGGGCACTTCTTGAATTCACCTGTTAGGACTTCCTCAGAGAGGCTTCACCACCCGCTGCCCACTGTGGACCCCTGGTACGTGTAGGGTACGCATCGTCCCTTTCCCCAGTGATCACACCTTGCCAATGACCGGCTCCCCACTTCCGCCGCCCCCACCAGGTAAGGAGACCCCCGAGGGCCGGCTGGCTGTCTTGGTGACAATTATGTCTTCACAGACTGGCACATTTCATCTTTCCTGACTTAGGAACAAGCCAGTGAAAGAAGGCATGTGATTCAGCCTTAAAGCCCTCTTCTCAACAAACCCATATGGCAAAATGCTCACCATTCAACATTAAATGAGAAAAGAGGCTACAAAACTGGATCTATAGCATGACATTAAACTCATTATACATATATGTGTAAAAACCCAGACAAAAGGCACTAAATTATTAGCCGCAGTTATTCCTGACCACTTTAATTTTTTAATATATGTATATGCCTGTATTTTCCAGATATTTTACAATAAACATCCATTTCCTTTATAATCATGAAAACAGTGGGAAGATAGATGGATACAGCAAAAGATCCAGGATTGGGGGGATTAACCATAACTGGAGTCCAGGGTCTGGATGGTCGAGGCAGCCTGTGACACATCCACATTTGAACTTTGCTGCTATGTCTGTCTATTAAGGCATCATTCCCAGAGCAGCTCTATACAATCACCAGCGATCCCACTAATAACAGGTGCCTTCCTTCCTTGGGGGCACCCATTAGGCCAAGGGCATCGGAGGTGAGACAGTGGTTTCAGAAAGAAAACAGTAATGTTTTTCTTTTTCCAAAAAGAAAATTTCAGAGTAACTGAGTTTTTTTTTTTTTTTTTCCTAAGTCATCACACTACACATTCAGGGGAATGTTGTTAGAGGCTGTTACAGGAGGACTTGTTTTTATGTCTATGCTTTTTACTGTTTGCAGTAACTACAGTGACAGCCCCCACAGTGGGGCCCAGCAGAGCGTCTCTAGGCCAGACCTCCTCAGGCCTGCACAGGCACAGGGGCCATAACACAGAGAGGCAGCCCCTGGATGAACCCAGGGAGGATAGGACCTCGTGGAAGGGTCAGTGGTGGAGCTGGGGACTGGTCCCTGGATTGATCTGGACCCTGGATTTCTATTACCCAATTGCTCAGCCCCTTGGTTTTCCCATTAGTCAAACTGCAATGTGTGTGCACCTCTCTGGGACAGTTGTAAAAAGCAGAGACATGTAGAACACTGCCTTTGGGGGATATGTCCTCCTGACCTTCTGCCCACAAGTCTCTTGAGCAGATCACCAAATGGGGAACAGAGTGGAGAGGAGGGCTGTTCAGCCTGGAGGATTTTTTTTGTTTTGTTTTGTTTTTTAAAGGACAGGAAGTTGGAGCATAAAAATTGTCATATGCATGCAGGACAGATTTGTCCCATGAGGCTTCCCGTGCAGAACTGGAGCCACTGGTGGAAATTATAGAAAGTCAGATTTCTGCTTCTCTTTAAAAAAAAAAAAACAAACCAACAAAACCTTCTAGGAACAAAAAGTAATCCAAAAGGCTATCCTGTAGGGCAGTACTGAGTCACCCAGCACTATGAAGATTTCAGTGAGGCTGGTGATCAAAGACAGCTTGGGAGAGGGATTCAGTGTTAAACTGAAGACTAGACAAGACAGGTAACCTCTAACATTCCTCCCAGCTCTAAGAACCTGTGTTTCTGCCATTTGGCCTTTCTGCTTTTGGAATTGATAGATGATAATATCTAATTCCTCCCAATACTATGTGATCTAGGTCCAGCCAGAGCCACGGTTGCCAGAAGGCTCCTCCTCCCACTCACCCCGATGGTGAAAATCCGTCTTGTTTATGACTGTCTATATCCTCCTTACAGAAAAGCTCTCTAGTCCTGCCTTCCCAGAATAAAAGTCTGAACGCAAATTCCTAGCCCTCCCTGTGGGAAGGAAGGATCAAATCTTGACCCTTGAGATGCTCCCATTCAAGATCTGAATTTAGGAATGAGTAGCCTGGGGTGAAAAGAAGGGGGTGAGCAGATGAGGAAGGAGTTTCTGCCTAGGACCTAAATACTTAGGAAAGTATTTAAGAAAAAAGTGTTTGGAGTGACGGCAGAGACATCTGGCTTGCAGTGGTGGGAGCTGTTTCCCAGACACAGAAAGGTCAACCCTGGGACTGGAAGTTTCATTAGTGTGAGTAGAGGTGGTGTATGCAACGAAGCAGGCATCTGGAATTAGTGGCTCTGAGTGCAGAGGCCACCACAGTCTGTTCATGGAGTCTGAGGCTGGGGTTTGGGAATGCTCCTGGAATGCTCCTGTAAGAGCCTCCGCTCTTACCCCACCTGCCTGTGACTCTGCATGTTCTAACATCACCTAAGAGAATGGCTAGATGCTCACCAGACCCATTTTCTCTTCATCCTTGGGCATCCATGGAGCTGGGCTGCTGGACCACCTTTCCCAGCCTTCCTGGCTTTGCTGCATGGTCACATGACTATGTTGTGACTAATGGGGACAGAAGAGATGGGCTTCCATGCCTGGCCCCTAATCCCCCTCCACTTCTCCCAGTGCAATCCTCCATGCTCTTACCTCCCAGGAAGGGTAGAGGATGCAGTGGAAGACACAAGTCCCTGGAAAGTGGTGGAGCCAGGAGGAAAAAAGGAGCCTGAGCCCTTGAGTCCCCCCTGACTGTGCTATGAAATGAGCCTCTTATTGTGTTAAGCCACTTTGATTTGGGTGTGGAGATAGGGTTAGCTCATCCCTATTAATACACTTAATAAATCCAATTTCTGCTGAACTAGTTAAGGAAGATTTTACTCTTTATGTCCAAGAGCTCTGAGTTTCACTTCCCAACCTGATCTGCCCTCAAGAGGTTTGATGTGAGAGGCAGTCACATGTGCAGGTAAGTTCTGGTTCCCTCAGAACAGGACGCATTCCCCCCTCCCTCCTCACCACCCCCCCCAATCCCCACCCTTCCTCAGACCCAGGCCACAGACCTCTTCCTAAGAAAGCTGGCTTCACCTCCTCATGGTCTTGGTGGAGTCTGTGACTTCACTCCTAACTCACTGAGTGATGCTGAGAGAAGGCAGGCATGTTCTCCCTGGCACCTCTAGATTCTGTATAAGGAATCCTGCCCTCCTCTTTATTATAAGGTAAAGCTAGCTGTGGGACAGGTGCCCATAGAGCCATCTCTGAGGAAATTACCCTGCACCTGGTTAAAATCTGGCTCGGAATTAGATAAGTACATTTGTTCAGTTGCTCAGTAGTGTCTGACTCTTCGCAACCCCTTGGACTGCAGCAAGCCAGGCTTCCCTGTCCTTCATCATCTCCAGGAGTCTGCTCCAACTCATGTCCATTGAGTCAGTGATGCCATCCAACCATCTCTTCCTCTGTCATCCCCTTCTCCTCCTGCCTTCAATCTTTCCTAGCATCAGGATCTTTTCCAATGAGTTAGCTCTTGGCATCAGGTGGCCAAAGTATTGGAGCTTCAGCACAAGTCCTTCCAATGAATATTCAGGGTTGATTTCCTTTAGGATTGACTGGTTTGATCTCCTTGCTGTCCAAGGGACTCTCAAGAGTCTTCTCCAACACCACAGTTCAAAAGCATCAATTACTCAGTGCTCAGTCGCTTTTATTGCCCAGTTCTCACATCCATACACAACTACTGGAAAAACCATAACTTTGACTATATGGACCTTTGTAGGCAAAGTAATGACTGTGTTTATTAATAAGTTGTCTAAGTTTGTCATTGCTTTTCTTCCAAGGAGCAAGTCGTCTTTTAATTTCATGGCTGCAGTCACCATCCACAGTGATTTTGGAACCCAAGAAAAGAAAGTCTGTCACTGTTTCCATTGTTTCTCCATCAATTTGCCATGAAGTGATGGGATCCAACACCATGAACTTCGTTTTTTGAATGTTGAGCTTTAAGCCAGCTTTTTCACTCTCACTTTCATCAAGCGGCTCTTTAGTTCCTCTTTGCTTTCTGCCATAGGGGTGGTGTCACCTGCATATCTGAGGTTATTGATATTTCTCCTGGCAATCTTGATTGCAGCTTGTGCTTCATCCAGCCCAGTATTTTGCATGATGTACTCTACATATAAGTTAAATAAGCAGGTCACATGTGACAGAAGGTGACAGGGAAGTACATGCCCTTTGGCATGTCTGGTCTCTCCCACCCCTTAAGTAGTCCCGACCTCCAGGAATGGACCCTTGGCAGCCATGTTTGTATCATGTGACTAACTCCTCACAGCTGATTGGGCCAGGACCAGGCACGGTGATCGAAGGTGGGCCAATCCAAGACTTGTGCCTGAAACCAGGATACATGGAGTCTCACCTGGTCTGCCCTGAGCTCACCTGTTGAGTGGGACCCTCTTTGCCAGGTAGACTGAGAAACAGGTCGAGAGGAAGCCAGTTCACGAACAAAAAGCAGCAGAAATAGAGAAGAAAAGGTGAGAGAAGGAGAAACTAGGAACTTTCTGAGTCTGGCACATCCTAGATTGTGGGTCCAGGAACAAACCCTGTATCCATCATATATTCTCTAGTTTGCTTAAACTAGTTTAAGCTAGTCTGTAAAATCTACACTTGAGTCTTAACTGATGCCGAAGGAAGTAGAAAATATCACCCCGCAGATTGCCACCTCATGGAAACCAAGGTACCTCCTGGCTTGTCATGAACTGGGAAACCTAAAAATATTCAGAGCTAGGGAAAATATGGCAGCTGGCTAGATCTCTAGGGATTTATCATCAGTGAAAAGTGCCTGACTGATTTTCCAGCCCAGCAGCATCACGTCAGAGCAGAGCAAAGGCAAGAAACCCAGAGAGGTGGGAGGGACTTACCCACGCTCCCTCCCACCGGCAGCCAGCCTTGGGGCTAGAAGCCTTGTGGCCGGAACCTGAAACTCCCTTTAGAATGAGCATCCCTTTCACACTTGGGGCCCGGGGCGCAGGGCCAGGCGGGAGCCATCGGGATAAATCAGCACGTGTTGCTAGGCTGGCGACAAATGACGCGGCTAATTCCCGGGCCCCTCAGGTCCCCGCGCCGCGAAGACGCGCGCTCCCCGAGCACACGTGCGCACTCGGCCGGCGCGGGAGCAGCTGAAGAGGCCGGGCCTGGGCGGAGGTGGGGGGAGAGACCGACGCGGCCCGCGCCCTCCCCACCCACCCCTACCCGCCGCACCCCTGCGCGGCTGGGAGGGCCCAGCCAGCCGGGCCTTTCAGAGTTAATTAGCCTTCATGCATATGGATGGCACCGCAGATTGAACGCGGTGGAGGGGTCGTGACCTGACCCGGGTGAGGCAAGCAGAAAGAAAGGGCTGCTTTCCCCAGCTCGGTCCCTAATTGAAAGCCCAGTTGCCGGGCGCAGCGCCGGGGTGTGATCGCCGCCGCCCCATTGCTCCTGCAGAAGAAACATTTGCGGGGGTGGGAGCGGGGGGAGTCACTGTCCCCGGCGCCCGGCCCCCATTAGCAGCCATCCCCCTGATCTGTCGCCGTAATGATATCTGCGCTGGGAATTGACTCCGCAGCTTTCCTTTTCCGTGATGGTTTTCATTTCCTGTCATTTAAAGCTGGAAGCCTTTATGGAATATCACATGGTTTTCGTTTACACAGGAAATCAGCTGCAGTTGTGAGAAGATGCCGACTTACTTTTTTGTTTGTTTGTTTTTTAATCCTCCCTCCCTTAAAAAAAAAAAAAAAAAAAAGGAAAGGGGGCAAAAAGCGCCAGCTTGCAGTATTTTGTTTTGAAACAGTTTTCCTTTTTGATCCTAAGTCCCTCTTCTCCGAAGTGGTCTGTGGTTATACAGAAAAGCAGCAGTTTCTTTCTGACACGTGGTAATCACTTTACGTGAAGAAAGCCCAGCGCCAAGGGATGCTCTGGCTTTTTCCAGACCAAGGTAGGGGCGGGGGCGCCGCGGGACCCGCTGCGATCCGCTCTGGGAGCGGTGGACTCGGCGCCTATCCTGTGAAGATGGCACGTACTGCTCAGTGAACGTCCTGGGACCCCTCTGCCAGAACCCGAAAAGAGCGGTGTCCTGCCCCACCGCCCCCGCCGACCACAATTCGAAGTCTTTGACCTGGCCCCAACCCCTCACCCCAGCAATTGGAGAATCGCTGGGCTTTATAATGGGGATTGAGGATGGCATGGAAGAATTCGCGCTTCATTCTTTAAACGCCGCCCTCCAGTTACTACTGAGTTAGGCACTCCAGACTGGAAGCACCCCAGACCTCCAAGACCTCACTCCGCGGTCACCCTCTCTCCCCCGGCGTTCCCCATCCTCCCCGCCCGGAGGGCAACTAGACGGCCCTGGGCAACAGCGCCACCTGGTGCCCAGCGTCCGTCCCCAAGCGATTTGTTTTCCGGGATGCTGAACAACCCACCTTTAGAGAGTAAGGGTGCAGAGTGGATTCCGGGCTACAGAGCAGCCGCCACGGGGAATTGACGGGGTCCCCAACTCCTTTCCTCTTTTCTGAAGGAGCTTAAAATGCAGGGGACAGGAGTTTGTCCTTTCCTGTCATTTCCTGAAACACTCCTCAATAACAGACCCATTCCTTTGATTTCAGGCTGAGCCCTCAATTAAATGGGAACTGCCCTTGAAGAGATGCGACTTAAGCAGCTATTTAATTTTATTCTTTATTATTTTTTATTATTTATTTATTTATTTATCCTTGGCTGTGCTGGGTCTTCATTGCTATGCTGGCTTTTCTTTAGTTATGGTAAGTTGGGGGCTACTCTCTAGTTGCGGTGCTCTGGCTTTTCATTGCAGTGGCTTCTCCTTGAGGAGGACAGGATCCAGCGTGCACAGGCTTCAGTAACTGCGGTGCTTGTGCTCAGTAGTTGTGGCTCCTGGGATCCAGAGCCCAGGCTCAATAGTTGTGGCGCATGAGGCTCAGTTTCCCTGCGGCATGTGGGATCTTCCCAGTGCGTGCTCAGTCACCTCAGGCCTGTCTGACTCTTCGCGACCCTGTGGACTGTAGCCCACAGGCTCCTCTGTCCATGGGATTCTCCAGGCAAGAACACTGGAGTGGGTTGCCATGCCCTCCTCTAGGGGATCTTCATGACCAGGGATCGAAGACCAGGGATCAAACTTGTGTCTCCTGCATTAGCAGGTGGATTCTTTACCACTGAGCCACCAGGGAATCCCCAGGCACCTATTTTAGAGTGAACCAATGTGTTACCTTTTCCCAAGGGTGAGTGGGCTTCTACAGAGGGGAGAAAGCGAAGAGGCTGGGGGTCCACTCTGAGTTGGGGAAGGCAGGAGCTAGCACTGGGGCCATCCTTCAAGCACAGGGGCCATCGTGTGGTGGGACCAGCTGGTGGGGAGATGTTGGCCCTGGGAGGCAGGGTAAGGACAGGTCTGTGGGCATTTTGTGGCTGAGCAGGGGGCCCTCACACAATGTCAGGCTCCCAGGACTCAGGTGTTCCCCTCCTGATTGCTGTGTCCCTAGCAGCTGACACCCATTTAATTGAGACTCTCAGGCAGCCTGCCCATGACCGTCCTCTCCCGCCCCTCTCCCCCAGCCCATAAAACCAGCAGCCCTCTGTGTGAACATGAGCCCCACGTTTTTATGGGCTGTCTGCTGGCGGCTGGGGGACAAGAAGTGGACACAGCTTATTGCTGCAGCCCTTTCAGCCTCCAAATATTAAACCGTTGTAACGTGACCCCTTCTCTGAAACCAAATATTTGCAAGGATACCCAGAAGCCACCTGGCTACCAGATCCCTTGATCAGGCGGGTCATTTGTGCTGAGAAAATCCCACCTGGGAATTTCTCTCCGCTTCTGAGGGTCGGCAGGCAAAGCAGCCCTCCGTTACGCAGCGAAGCCAGCCCGGATCGGGGTGTGCAGACAGAGTCTCCTGCAGGCCTGTGAGCCGAATGAAAGGAACCCTGTTCCTTTCTGTGGCAGCACACAGCTCTGGTCTCTGTCCGAGGCACTGAACTGTTTTCCTCCCAGGAAGCTGCATTTGCCCCCTGTTGCTTATTGCCTAATTGGAGAACTGCTGGAGCAGCATGAATAGCCTTCAGGTTCTGCAGGGTCAGGATTCACTCGGCTGGGGGGACCAGTCCATCCCAGGCCAATGCCCTGACCCCCAACCATCCTGAAATGTATCTTCTGGCTCCTCTGTCCCCCACCCAGCACTCCTCTTTCTCTCCCCTTTCTCTGGAAGTATGGACTTTATTGGTCTCTACACGGGGGTGTGTGTGCTAAGTTGCTTCATTTGTGCCCAACTCTCTGCCACCCCATGGACTGTAGCCCATCAGGCTCCTCTGTCCATGGGATTCTCCAGGCAAGAATACTGGAGTAGGTTGCCATTTCCTTCTCCAGGGGATCTTCCTGGAGATCCAGGGATTGAACCCACATCTCTTTTGTCTCCTACGTTGGCAAACAGGTTCTTTACCACTAGCATCACCTGTGAAATGATCCTAATTAATAAAAGGTCCAGCCCCGGCCTGGCTGTTTTGGTTTTAGGGTGATTCCCAGTGAGTCACAAATGTGCTCACATGGCAAATCTTCCGGACTCTTTCTGGCCCCCTTACCTGACCACCTAAAAAATTGGAGGAGTTTTGGAGGGAAGTTTAGGGGAGAAAAATCAGATGCATAAAAGCCTTTCTCAGTCCTGCAGCTTCTGAGAGATCCCCCTTTTCTGGCCAAGTGTGAGTCCTGGTCCCCCCACCCCTCCCTGAGAGGGTGCCTCCCCCAGAGAAGACCTTTCCTGACCCCTCATGAGTTGCCCTCCAGGACTCACTTTTAAATAGATCAACATTTCAATATGTAATATTTTCCCCTGTTGCATTAGGAAAAAAAAAAGTTCTGGTAAGGTGCCAGAATGAGATACATAATGATGCTGTTTATCGGCAACTGTGTCATTCGGTGTTGTTGACAGTAAAATAAATTAACATAATAAACACAATTTGCTCAAAAACAGCTAAGGAAAAGCAGATGGTTAGCACATTTCGGCAGGACCTGTTGGTCCAAGTTTGCACGGATGTTTAGACGCTGCGCTGCCTGTAACAGCTGCTCACCCGGGTCCCCACGTGATGGGCACAGGCGACCTGCGCTGGGGGAGGGGCCGGGAGAGGGCAGTCCCTCTGCTGCTGGGAGCATCCGGCCCAGGCCCAGGGCCCTTCCCTGGAAAGGGGGGGCTCCCAGTTCCTGGCCCATTAGCATTCACAGCCCGTCACCCGCCCATCGCCCAGCCTTTGTGCTCCTGAACAAGCCAGCTTTCTTCCGGGGGAGGATGGCGCCAAACCTCTCAGGCTCCTGCCTGTCAGCTTCCCAGTGGCTTCAGGGCATCGCTTGGCGCTCAGAATGGGTGCCCTGTGGTGCTCAAAAGAGAAGAAAAATTCATTTTTGCCGCAGCAAGCAGTGCCCGGGCAGCCGTGGAGTGGTGGGGGAGGGGCCCTCCTCCCAGGTTGGAGGACACGAGCCCTGCAGGTCACTGCCTTCCCAGGTCCTGCGGCCACACTCAGCTTCCATCTCCAGCTTGTCTGTGGCTGAGGGTACCGGGGCTGTCCCTGAAAGGGGACGCTTACCAGCGCTCAGACGAGCCCAGGAAGGTCCCGGAACGTCTACTGCCTGGTTTAACGGCTTGACGCTGCACAGGGACCCGGAGTCCAGCTTCTGGTTCTCTAAGTGGGATTGTTCTGAAGACTGAGTACCAGGGACAGTTACGGCGTGGTGAGCACCACGGCCTGTGCTACGCGCCCGCTCACCGGCACCCACTGTTCATCCTGAGGGCAACGTGCAAGACAGCTTCGTGGGAAAGGCAGCACTTGCCCTGGGTCCAGGGGTAATTAGGACCTCATCCAACTGTCTAATAAAGCCCCTCAGACAGAGCACAGCCAAGACTTATCCATCCATAGATCAGCTCCCGAGTGCCCCTCCCCACCCAACTGATCTGGCCCATCCCCACTCCTCCAGGCTGGATACAGGATGGACTGCTCTGTGCATGCTCTTGGGCCAGGTTCTCTGGGAAGCAGAGGAGAGATGGAGTTAAAAGGCTCCTGGGGGCGGATCGGGGGTGGGACCTGTGAAGGTAAAGGGGCGAGGGGTCACGGGGAGGCCAGGAGAGCCTTCAGACCAGCATGCAAGTCTGACACCTGGGAAAGGAGACAGGGAGGAAGATGGGGTTGCAAGAGCCTCAGACATGGATGCAGCTCCAGGGAGTTCGCCCCAGCCCAGAGGTGCTGCTTGTGAGGACTCCTTACGTCCAATAGGAAAATCCAGTGGGTGGAGTGTTCTGGAAACCCAGAGACACCTCGTACACAGCAGGTATTTATTCTTTATCTAAACATTTTAAGGCTTTTAGCATCACAACTGCTGTGATGTGCTAACATTGCTGGTGAAGGATGGCTCAGCATTAACATCCCTTCTTCCTTTGTGGCACCCCACTCCAGTACTCTTGCCTGGAAAATCCCATGGGCGGAGGAGCCTGGTAGGCTGCAGTCCATGGGGTTGCGAAGAGTCGGACACGACTGAGCGACTTCACTTTCACTCACTCCACTTTCTTTGTAGCCTTGAAAATCCTTTAACATGAAAGACCTGCTTTCGTTTTCTAGCCCAGGAGCCTGGCTAAACCGTTGGCAATTTGGTTGTTACTGGCAGACTTGGTTCTAGAATATTCCAGAAACTTGCTCTGTGACCCCAGGCACTGTGCTAGCATAATTCTTAGGTTATTTTGTGGGGGCAGTGGGAGGGTCTATGTAGACAAAGCTCTCCTTGCTGATGTTTATAAACAAATGTTTCCAATTGAGACTTACATATCCCACATAAGCAACACAGCTCCCTAGAACATTACTCCACGACAGCCTTAAAAACCCTGAAATGTCTGCTGATCCAGGGGCCTCCTGACTAGCAGGATGCAGTCCTGTTAGTACTGCATGTATCATGCCAGCCAGTCATCCCCCAACTATTGCAAAAATCTCTGTGGGCCACAGCAGCTGGAGCACAGATGTCTTGCACAGTGGTTAGAACCTTGCTGAGTATCCATCAACACCATCTCGGAGACATGAAAGGCAAGGACAGAGCTAGAAGCTGCCATAACAAGAGCCCTGCAGACGATTCTCGGGGAAATGGACTCAGACTCAGAACCCAGAGGGGGTCTTTCCATCCCACGTGGAAGACTCACTTTCAGAGCATGAGGTAATCTCGGTGCTGAGTTCTGGCAGGACCTAGGCTCGCATCTCTGTGCCAAATGGCCAATCTACTCCTAGAGATGGATGCCTGGAGTTTGTGCTAAACCTGAACATCCCAATTTGTGGTTGGGGTTCCCAACCATTTCAAGCCCTGGGTTCACCCTCCAGTGTGTGTCTAGTAGATGGCTCCAAGTTCTAACCCAGCACACACACTGCTCTGTGAAGCTGCTCAGACTGGGCTGAGCTCTGGCTGTGGGCAGGCCACAGGCAGTTTAAAAGGTATTTCTCCCGAGATACCATCTCTCTAGGATCCCCAGCTGATGTCTCCTTGCTCCTTTCTGCCACAACAGCTGGCCTTTAGGGATGACCGAACACCGAACTTCAAAACTCACCAAGGTTCCTTGGAGGAGGAGGAAGGAGCAGTTTACTTGCCCACCGGCAGGAGGTGCTAGAGCCAGTGCCACGCTTGGGAGCGCCGCTGGACTCGAGCCTGGAGGGTACCTACGAGGTGGCCTGCCTAGCCCTCCTTTTGCAGATGTGGAAACTGGGCCAAAGCGGTGACATGACTATCCAAGGTCGCATGGACAGAACTGACCCCAGGCCAGTCTAATGTTTGAGGCCAACACCCACTCTCATTCACTCTGTTGTTCTGTCTCATCTTTTAAGTGTAAACCACTGGGGGGGTGGGAATCAATATATCCTCAATTAAAGTAAAATTCTTCAATAAATATCTGACATTAAAAAAAAGTCAGCACAAAACCATAGATAGATTCTGAGACCCTGATCCTGTAATGTGGGAAGGGCACAGGAGGAGGCCAAAAGGTTACAGATGAACAAACTCCAGGGACATTGGTCCTAGACAGCAGGAGATTAGGGGTTCTGATTTAGCTCTGAAGGGGCGAAGATGCCAGAAAGTCTTGCTTGAGTCTGTTCCTGTCTCCTCTGGGGTGAGAACAATCACTGTGTGAGTCAGAGTGTGTATGTGCTGCTTGAATGACGGGGTGCCGGTGGACACGCTGCAAGAGCTCCTGCACCAGTGGCGGCCTGAGTCAGGCCCCCTGGGTGGGGCCTCCCTGAGCCTCTTCTGGTTGAGACCAAGTGGCAGTGCACGTCCCCCACCTGGTCCACTCTGACAGGCCTCCCGTCGCCCCTGGTGCCATGTGGAAGGCCGCTTCCAGGCCTGGTGGGGTCCTGACCCCGCCTGCTCTGGCTCTGGGTGGAAGCCCCCTTTCAAAGTCACTATTTCACTGGCATCAGGCCATCTTCTAGAAGACAGCCAGGTGGGCCCTAAGGAGGTCAGGGCTCACTGTAGGGGCGACGAGGCCCCAGCTCTGCACACCCCGAGGTCACCAGGTCCTCATGCATCCTGTCTCTGTCAAGGTCCTGCAGACCACAGCATCTCGTTCATTTAGATGTTTGCTCAATAGTCCTTTGCGTGATCATTTGTCTCAGGGTCATCCACTGGGGATGAACCCTCTGACGGCCCTGCAGCCAAACATTTGCTCACATGCTGACATGAAATGTTCATGAAAAGAATTTCAGGACTTTTTCCGGACTAGTGAGATTCTGCAAAGTTCTCCATTAAGTTTCACATTCCCTGTATCAAAGGAAAATTCTTTTCCAAAGTGACTGGGGGAGTCAGTGCCTGGCCTGGGGTCAAACCTTTCAGTCCTGGCCCCTGTCTGGCCTCATGAGCAGCTTTGGTGAACAAGAGCAGAGCAATGAATGCCCTAGTGACTCAGGGCCCACAGGGTGGCCGGTGGGTGGTGAGAAAGAACAGCCACCTGCGTGGGGACAGTCCTCTCCCCATCTGTCCATATTCTCACCTGTGACAGCCCCAGGGTGGAGGGGGTGCTAGCACCCCAGTACCCCGCTGGTTGATGCTAAGACTCATTAAGGCAGATCTGGGAGCGTCCGTCATTAGAATGGACTTTGTGCAGCATCTCCCATGTTCTAGGCACCCTGCTTGATGCTGGGGCCACAGGAACTGGGAAGCAGGCTGCCACACCCGTCCAGGGCAGGTGCAGGAGGGAAGGTGTTTCTGGTCCATGGAGAAAGGCCCCAGGGCAGGGGAGGGGTGGTGAGTTTTATGAGGAGCATTTGGGTGAGGGGGGGGGATACTCCAGTGAGCCCGGCAAGGTGGTGGATGCTGGTGGGAGACCCTCTCAACTTGGTTCCTCCCCTGGACACACAGGGAAGGACAGGGACAGAGGCGCTGGCCTGGGCTCCTGTCACTCCCATGTTTGGCCAGATTCCCACGCCTGAGTGTGTTTCTAGCACTGTCTCAAGTATCTGCAGGCCCACTGGGCCCTGAGGAGGCAAGAACAGCAGCCAGGGCCCTGCCCTCCCCCTGGACCAAGTGTGCTAAGGCCAGCAGTAGGATGGGGCAGGTCCCCACATCAGCACCTGTTCTTCCTTCCCCAGCCCCTCCTGATGATTGTGCAAAAGGGCACACCGGGCACACCCCTGCCCCAGGTGAGGCATGCCTTGGGGGTGCTGGATTTTCAGGTATATTAGATGAAATGGGGACTGGATTATGATAGAGACTGGGGCCCCGGCCCGGAGATGCAGTGCCCAGCCTTGCCCAGGCCTCTGCACAGATACTCCTCTGAGCAGCCGAGGGAGAACCCATCCCCCAACACACATGTTCCCTCAAGCCTTGTGATTTAAGAAATGCCATCTAAGAATAATGAGAAACGATTGATAATTAATTTCAGAAGTAGCCCTTGCCAAACAACTCGTTAAATGGAATCTCACCGGGTATCAGTTCAGTTCATCAGCTCTCCAGCGCTCAGGGAAAGCAACGCCAAGTTCAGTCCAAGTTTCCAGTCTGACTCTTGGACATTTTCAGCCACTTTCCTGACTCCTGGGGCCTCTGATGTCCTAGTTCTCTGCAGATGGGGACTGCAGGGGGGTGATCTTGTAGGACATTGGGTGAGGGGCACCTTGGGTTTTCCTCCCAGGTGACCAAGGCAAAGCCTGAGAAATTCTCATTTTCTATGTTTGTATCCACCCTGATCTTTGTTCCCCAATTGTTGGGCACAGATATGGAGCAAAAGCAGCCAGGACGTCTGCCCTAAGCCTCAGCGCTGGCCCAGGGGCAGAACAGAGCCAGGACTGCACAGGACACTTGGCCAGCCCAGCAGGAGGGGCCTGGGGCTCTGTCCTCAGGGTTAACAGTGGCACAGGGGGTCCTCTGAGGGGTTCACACCAAGGAGAGTCTAGAAATTAAGGGAAAGAGTTTGGAATGGGGGCGCCTGTGCCAGGAAGTGGGCAATGGGCCAAAGGGGCCAGCTTGGCGGGCTGCATTTTTGTTTCCATCCTGACCAACCTTGGCTTTGCTTTTGCTGGGTGCGTGGCCTTGTGAGAACAAGACTGCCTTGACCAGCTCACCTTGAGATGTGAACATGTGGTGAGTAAAATCAACGAAACCCCTGTGGACCATGGCAGGTGGGGTCGAATGATGGGTTAGGACTATGTAAACCCTCTTGTGAAAGGCAGCAGAGGGAAGGAGAAAGCCCTTTCGTGGAGATCTGGATATTCTTCACCCAGAAGCAATTTGAGCTCTGTCATAAAACCATGGTAGGATTTGGGAGAAGGTGTGTGGAGGATGGGGGCAGGCACAGGTCAACATGGTGCATCCACATTCACTGGTGGACATGAAGGAGAGGGGGCAGGTCCAACTGGAGAGATGGGTCAGGGCCTTGAATGGAAGAATTTAATATGATAGAAAATTTGTTTTGAAGGAAGTGATGAGATCAGAATGCGAGTCCAGGGCTCTTGCAGTGGAAGGCATTGTAGGGGAGGTGTTGTCAGTCCTCGTATAGTGATGCTTCAGGAAACTCTGTCTATGAGGTACAAGATGGATGGCTGGGGAACAAAACAGTCTCCTCAATCTGCACCTCAGCTACCAGAGAATACATTATACCCCAAACTACGGTTAGGCTGCAAGCGGCAGAAAAGCCCCAAATAATGATGACTTAAGAGCGGTCAATTTTTTTTTCTCACATTTTAAAAATTGAGGGGTAGACAGTTAAGGATTGGATGGTTTTCTTTTGAGTCAAGGATCCAAACTGCTTCTAGCTGGTTGATCTGCAGTATATGCCTTTCACTCCCAACAAATTCTCATAGCCCAAGATGGCTGCTGCAGCTCCAGCCTTCACATGTCACTCCAGGAAACAGAAAGAAGGAAGAGATGGAGAAGGAATATGGAAGACTAAAAATGGCCATAAATTCCTTGACAGTTGTCCCACTGAGAAGTGGGGGTTTTGTCTCCTTCCCTTGAATGAACTACTGTGTCCTCTACAAAGTGGTAGTAGTGATATTGTGCCAGTTTCCAAATCCATGTCTGAAGAAACCGGGAAGCTTACAGTCTCTAAGAATATTCTCTGGGAGAATGAGCTCTCAGGTGATGGAACTGACCCTCCTGTGTGCCATGCTGGAGAGGCCCTGTGTAGGACTGTGGCTAACAGTCTCTGTTGATCCTGGCCATCCCATCATCCCCACCAACATGCTAGCCGTGTGGCCCCTGTAGACCAGCCCACTCACCAGCTGAATGTCACCCACTGACCCAGTGGAGGAAAAAACAAGTTTCGGATCCACAAAATTGTGAGAAACAATAAAAATGATTGTTGTTTTAAACCCCTAAGTTTGTGGGTAATTTGTTATGCAGCCATACATAACCAGAACAAAATTTGATACCGGGAAGTGGGTTCCTGCCATCACAAAAACCTAACACATGTGCTTGGCTGGGTTGAAGCATTGGGCAAAGCTGGGAAGGCCTTGAGAAGATTGTTAATAAAAGCCAGAAGGACCTCAAAGAGACTTGATGAGAACTTGGAGGACAGACAATGAGGAAAATGTTATTTGGAGGCTGAGTTTAGCAACATCATCACCCTTAGTAACATGGAAAATAGACAGGATACTCAATGAACTCAAGAGTCTGGTTGAGGATACTCCAGGTGAAAGATGGAACATACCACTGTCTTCTTCCAGCTGCCTATGATAAACTACCTTAAGAGACTGATGGATTAAGGTAAAATATAAAGGAGCTGGGCCTTTCTGGGTGTGTCTGTGTCTCCCAGCAAAAGTGACTCATGATAAGAAATGGCTTCAGGACAAAGATCAAATCCAGGGCACTGTTTGTGCAGCACGGCTCCAGGGTGACCATCCCAAAGTGTGGTTCTAAGACTTCTTTCCAGACCTTAGAAAGATGTAAGGATATATAGATTTTTAGAAGTCTATTAGCCTTCTAGAGGCAGGTTTACAGACTTTCTCAGTTAGATTATCGTTGTTCAGTTGCTTAGTCGTGTCCGACTTTTTGCGACCCCCTGGACTGCAGCACGCCGGGCTTCTCTGTCCTCCACTGTCTCCTGGAGTTTGCTCAAACTCATGTCCATTGAGTGGATTACGCCATCCAGCCATCTCATCCTCTGTTGCCTCCTTCTCCTTCTGCCCTCCGTCTTTCCCAGCATCACGGTCTTTTCCAGTGAGTCGACTCTTTGCATCAGGTGGCCAAAATATTAGGAGTAGGGCTTTAAGAATTTTAAGGACATTGCCCCCAACAGTTCCTTACTGAGAGCCACTGGGAGCCCCCAGGAGCAGGACCTGGCTCTAATCAGGGAACCGGAGACCTGTGCCTGGCTCGATTTCCAAATCACTGTTGACCAGTTACTGATACAGGCTTTGGATGGAGGGTGTTACATGGAACTTTTCTACCCGGATATCATGTTGTTTGTTGAGTGGGTGTGTCACAGTACTCCTTTGGCTCACAGGTTTTCAGAACAAGAAGAACCAGGCTTGAGTTGCTGTTTCCAAAGAAATGCCCCAGTATACTTGGGGTTGCTTAGGAAATGCACTGGGGGCCGCAAGCCTGTGCTAAGCTGTGATGGGGAGAGACTTTCGGGGGGATGCATTCTGCATGAGGAATGAATGTAAGTGATTCATGCCAGAGGGCAGTCTGTGGTGGGTCAAGTTTTTCGATGGTCATGCTGTGGGTCTGCATCACAAAACTAGGTGGATGTGAAGGGTGTTTATTGGAGGTGACTTTCGAGTCCAGCTGAAATGCAAGTGAAAACATGGCAGGTTGGTCCTTGGGGGTCAGCACATCAGTTCTAGAAAACCCACAGTGGACTCTGAGGGGTGATAAACGGACGACATCATTACATGGGGGTGGGGGTGGGGGTGGGGCTGAGAGAGAAGTAAACAGAAGAGACCAGATTCCAGGCCGCCTTGACTGTTTGCAGCTTCCACTGGGGACACGGAGGGTGCCCCTCGCTGGGGCAGGTGACACCATGTCATGGTCTGCGTGACCCTCTCAGAGGTCACACGTGGAAGGACCGAGGTGGCGGGGGGGCGGGGGACGAGGAGCCCGTGGTGGGATGCAGCACTCCTGACAGCTGGTGAGAAGTTACTTGACTTAGAAAAAAGTGGGTTTCCCAGCTCCCTGGAGGCGCATCCTGAGTTCTTTCCTGTGGGAGGTCACTGTCCCCCGAGGAGGTAGCTAGCCCAGAGACAGGGTGGCCCTGTGGGACCAGCTTCCATCTCTCCACATGCTCCTCTTACATTTTCCTTGTAGCTCTGTGATCACATCTAATTTTTTACACTCAGCTGTTCTTCTGAAAGTCCAAGCTTAGCTCTGTCTCCCAACAAGCGGTTTAAAAACGATGGTTAAACCAACCTCCAAGGTCAAGGCCCACGTGAGTCCCACTGCAGAGCAGGATGAATGGATGCAAGAGTGAGTCCCCACAGGCGTGTTTGACTTCCCTCCCAGAAGTCCCCTCTCTCTGCGCCACATATGCCAGAAACTTGGTGTTTGCTATCTAGGCTCTCCCTGGGAATAACTGAACTGAATGGATTCAGTTGCACGCAATCATAACTGCCTCGACTTAAACTGCTAAGAGTTTTACTGCTCTTCTGCAGTTGCTGCTGCTGCTGCTAAGTCGCTTCAGTCATGTCCGACTCTGTGCGACCCCATAGACGGCAGCCCACCAAGCTCCTGTCCCTGGGATTCTCCAGGCAAGAACACTAGAGTGGGTTGCCCTTTCTTTTCACTTTGCAGTTAGGTCATAATAAAGTCAAGTGGAGTGTGCCAGATTGAGGGCCTGACTAGGTTCCTTTGGGGACAAAGGCTGCAGCTGTCAGACACCCAGTTGCTAAGTCATCCCTGTGCTTCCTGTTGTAGGAACAGGGCACCTGGGGCCTGAGGTGCTGCAGACAGGGACAAGCTGGGGGTCTGGGGGAAGTGGGAGGTAGGGGCCAGTTCCAGAGCGGACGGCTGGGGCATGTAAGACCTAAGTCCAGGCCTTATTTTCTCTTCCTAATTTTTTCCTAAATGAGCAAATGCCCTTCTCTAGAAATGTCAAACATTTTCCAAAAGATGATCCAGGTAGTCTCGCATTTCTGAGAAAGCACTTAAGACCAAACTTCAGGAGCAGATGTCAGCACTGTGGTCTCTCCCGACGTCCATCATTATAGGTGCGGGTGGTGGTGGACATGCCGAGCAGACGGGGCAGGAGCTGGCCCCCGTGGTGGGCATCCCAGTGCATTATCGTCTAAAACACCCACTAGGGTGATGGGCCAAGTCTGGGGAGGAGGGGGCCATGCATTTGAAAACACTTGTTTCTACTCCAAATTATGTGTGGATCCCATGACAAGAGGGAACAAATGGTCCAGGCTGCTGCGCAGGACCCCTGGTGGTGGGGGATGGCTCCCCGCACCTCCCCTGGGCTGGCCGGGAGCCCATGCCCGTAGCTCACCCTTGCACTGGTCTCACCAGCCTTCCAGTGGCACCCAGGGACCCCAGCCTGGACTGCTCTCTCTGGGCTGCTGGGTTGCAGGAGCAGAGCTGTGTGGACCTTCTAGGTGGGGACTGAGCCAGCGCCTCGCCCCCTCCCCTGCCCTCCCCCCATGTCTCTCACTCCCTGCCTCAGTGGGTCATCCTGTCCTGTCCCTCCGACCCGGCCATGGTGGGCAGCAGGTCCGCCCGGAGCCGGGGTGGACTGCAGATCTTGTTTCAGGAAGCAGGGCGGCCTCCCTGCTAATTGTAGGGGTGGGAACAGAAGGGCAGCCACAGGCCTTCCCTCTGCCAACAAAAAGGCTGGAGTTCGGCCCTCCTCCCAGGTTTTCATTTCAAAGAAGGCTAAAAAAAAAAAAAAAAAAATCCCCTCATTTCGCCTAAGTGCCGCCTTCGCAGAGTGAAAATGGAGACTTATTTGTCTCTGCCCGCTGCTTTCTCTACCCCACCTGCCTCTGCGGTGGTCTAATGGTAAATCACTCCCTCCCGCTAATCAGCTCCAGGGCCCTGGCAGGAGGTGCAGGGGGCAGGCACCGCAAGGGGGGTGCGGGGGGCCAGCGCTGGGCTGTGGCTTCTCCTGGGGCAGGGCTGTGGACGTGGCACCCTCTCCACCTCTGGTTAGGTCCTGGCCTCCAGCTGAGCACTTTCTGGGGAGCACTGCTTGGGCTCAGTTGGGGCTCATTTATATGAAAACTATCCTACTCCAGCCTCTGGAACTGGTCATGGGGTCTGGCCTGGAGCGGAAAGGAAGCCAATCAGCTCCCAGTGGACAGAGCTGGGCCATGGGACCTGCATGACTCAGCTGGGCTGTATTAGCAAAGGAGTACTTGATTTATTAAAACTAGAAAACTAGAAAATCCAGTCTTCTTTATGCTTTAAGTTCAACTTTTAAAACAAATTTAGTATTCATTTTTAACTGGAGATGTTTAACCCTATTTCGAGCTGTCCTCTTACCCAGCCAGTCCACTTAAAAGTTTGGAAGGCTTCGTGGATCGTCCATAATGGTCTTAGCTCTCCCCGCAATTCAGTCCAAGCAGTTTTCTTCTCTGTCTCCCTTTCCATCCAAATGCCCCATTATCTTAAGGGAAAGTATGACTTGGGAAATCGTGTTCAGATGTGAACTTTCTTCAGATGTAACTCTGGAGACTTGGTTCTCGGTGTAGCCCATTCTTCTATAGGTGCTTTGTCTCTGTGACACATGGAGGTTTAGTGTCCAGGGAAAGGTGCCTCTTTCACCACTGAGGCCAGAACATTTCAGGAAGAAGCCCTCTCTCTGTATCTTTCTGAATTCTCTCTGGAAAGCAGGCTCATGACACCTGTGAAGGTGGGGCTGCTGGCCCTGCACACCTTCCTTTCAGAAGCCTGGTGGCCCACATAGAGCACCTCCACCTGTGTCCGTCCCTGAGCTGACCTGAGGGCCCAGCACCACCCTCAGCTGCTCAGTCTTATCCAGGCGGGGAGTCAAGTGAGATGACCAACGCCCCACCCCCAACATGTTCTTCTGGACCTCCCTCCCCTCTAGACCCCAACTCAGATCTGTTATTCTATGCTTAAATCTCATCAGCACATAGCTAATCTTTTAGGATCTCTCCAGCCAAATATGTATTTCGTAGAACTGTTTTTGTATCGATGGATACATCCACCAGAGTTAGTGATGGACAGGGAAGCCTGGCATGCTGAGGTCCGTGGGGTCGCAAAGAGTAGGACAAGACTTAGAGACTGAAATGAACTGATACTTCTACAAGAAGTGATTTTTCAGGTATGACTTGCAAGAAAACTTTACTGCCAGAAAGTTAGGGAACCTTCCGAGTTTAAACACACACACATCATGAACTTTTGCAATAATAGATTATTAACAGTCTTTGTAGAGTTTTCAGTGAGTTCCCTTCTCATGTTGTCTGTGGCCTATAAGCAGTGCTCATTAACAACAGTCAGGGGACTTGAGTTCTCGGCTAAAGGCATCTCACTGTGCCCCGCCGTTTACGGGCCTGAGCCACACCAGTAACAGGGTTAGCTATGAGCAGCCTCAGCTGCGCTTGTTGAAAACCAGTAGTGCTGTTACACTCCAACCAGGTAATTTGAAAGTTGCCCTTTGGGATCTATATATTTTAATTTCAAGACCTTAATTCACGAGCAAGTTTATGCAACGAGGAACAGGCATGGGGGCTTGTGCAGAGCTAAGAAAATTGTCCACCAGGCCAATTACACCCACTCTGGACCTTTAACAACTCTGGTTCTGGGTATGTCACACCTGTAAGAAAGTGCTTGTCACTGTACTGGTTCTCGTGTGTCAGGAAGTTGGGATTTCTGCTTTCACTCGAATGGATTTTTCTTTTCCTTGGGCTTCCTTGATGGCTCAGATGGCAAAAACAAAATCAAACCTCCCATCAACCCTTTGGAACTTCTGGGAAAGTCCTTTTGCTGAGGAGCGCTGAATCTGAGAAAAGTCAGGAGCAGAGCTGGAAACCACTTTTCCACAACCCTTTCTTTCCTGAGGTGTGTCTGGGCGCCCACAGGCTCCTCAGGATGTCGTGGGTGAGCCGGAGGCCAGTCAGCAAAATCAGCCAAACCAGACTGCGTTTGTGTTGGCTGGAGGCATGAGGAAACCTTGCTGATGGCGTGAAAGGACAGCTGTATCATAATGGGGTGAAAGTTTCCTCCTCACCTCCAGTTACAAAGAAAAAAATCACTTTTTAGTGGTTTTTTTTTTTTTTTTTTTTTTGGTCCATGGGGCTTCCCAGGTGGCATTAACGGTAAAGAACCTCCTGCCAAAGCAGGAGACCCAAGAGATGCAAGTTCAATCCCTTAGTTGGGAAGATCCCCTGGAGGAGGGCATGGCAACCCACTCCAGTATTCTTGCCTGGAGAATCCCCATGGACAGAGAAGCCTGACGGGCTACAGTCCATGGGGTCACAAAGAGTGGGACACAACTGAAGCGACTTAGCATGCACGCATGCAGTATGAGTCCATATAGTGCAAAGCTACCACCTTAAGCTTTGAAGGCCAAGTACAAGACTTTGAGGCAGTTTCTGATTGTAACTCCACCTCAGGCCAGTTAAAGTGGTTGTGGTAAGGATTCTATTCCAGCAAAGTGTCTTGCAGCCCTGAACTGGGGCTCATGCTAGGTGAGGGGCCTCCTTAAGATGAGAGAGAAATGGGACCTCCCCGGTGGTCCAATGGTTCAAAATCCACCTACCAATGCAGGGGACACAGGTTTGATTCCTGGTCTGGGAGGATTTCACCTGCCATGGGGCAGCTAAGCCCGGGCACCACAACTGCTGAGCCCATGAGCTGCAACTACTGAAGCCCATGTGCCTAGAGCCCGTGTTCCACAACAAGAGAAGCCACTGCAATGGGAAGCCTGTGCTACACAGGCTACCATGACTAAAGAGTAGCCCCAGCTCTCTGCAACTACAGAAAAGCCTGTGCAGCAATGAAGACCCAGAATAGTCAAAAATAAAGTAAATTTTATATATGTATGTATGTACTTGTGTATATATATGTATATAAAGATGAGAGAGAAACTTGGTTAGTTGGTTTGATTGGGGAGAAACTGTGTCTTGGGCCTCCCTCTCCACCAGCTGCCCGCAAGGGCTTGGCTCTGACTCTGCCCCTTCGTCAGTGTCATAGAGGACACTCTACCACCTTCTGGGTCTTGGATCCAAGGCCTGACCCTTACAGGGCTGCAGGGACTTACAGACTCATCCTTCCCCATAGCTTCCTCTCCCTGGGGCTGCTTGGGCCACGGAAGGGGTGTACAGAGTGACGGCCATTGTGTCCTTCAAAGCGTCCAAATACTCTGCTCTGTGTGGCTCCTGGGGGTGAGGAACCATCCATCTCTTCAAACTCCTGTCTCCTGCTTTTGTTAACTCATTTGCACTGCTCTCAGATGGGTCTTGAGACTGTGGTGACAGGAGAAGTGACTTCCAGGTACTGACCGAGGGGCCTGGGGGTCAGTAGGGGCCATTCAGCATTGACATGGCCTCTTAGGCAGGTAGGAAATCTTTAAATGGTTCCTCATGCATCTCACTTTAGCATCCCTAGTCAACCAGTGGTCACCCCAGCACTCTCCCCTTCTAAAGTCCTGCCCTACTGGCCATTACTGCCCACAGTTCTTTTCTGCATTGGGCATTGCTTGAAGTCTATGCCAGACTCCCATAGTGGGACCATGTTCTGCTCCTCTGTGCCTCCCCCAACCCCGTCCAACTGCCCAGCCTCTTAAGGCCCAGCACAGTTCTCTGAATTCTGAAAGTGAACGAAGCCATGCTGAAACTTAAAAAATAAATTGTTTAAATTTTATTTATTTATACCCACCTTCTTCCAGAAGGGAGATGACTCACATGCATATAAAATGCAGCTAGATGGAGTAAGTTATTTTTTGAGTAAATGAATTCTAATTCTTGTCAGATCTGAGAATCTAAGTGTTGACACATACAAGGTCCCTTCTACATTAAATATACACATAAAGGAGCAGTCCTGAAATAATACACACAAAGAAGTGGTGGGAGGACCATATTCTTGAGTTTAAAAAGAAGGTCCACATCCTGGTGCCTCCCACTTGGCCGTGCAGTGACTTCAGGGTTTCATGTTATATAAATCAGTTTTCCTCACTGGAATACGTAGCATTTGAAGAGAGGTATGGCCAGCTACATTTCTGTCCACCAAAGGGTGTGCTAAAACTTAGGCCCACAGGAGATGTGTAACCGAAACTTCAGCCTGAAGTGAGGCCAGCCCCAGAGACAGTTGCCCATAAAGGCTACAGCAAATGGTATAACGTTTTCCTTGCTCACCCCCTTGATGGGGCCAGTTGCTACATGCCCTTAAGTCTTTATAAATGTGTGGAGCATTTAACGGGATATACAATCTCTGTACCAATTAGGGATCTGAATTTCAAGCCCAGAAACTGAAGTTTCATGGAAAGTTAGGCAATAGCTCACAGAATCTGCAGGAAGCATTGAGAACCTGGAAACAAGGGAACTGGTGGGGGGTGGGGGGTGGGAGGTCACATCTGAGGACTTGGTCCTTTGCTGCTGCTGACTTACTGTGAGTGAGTCTAAGCTTGCTCTGCTCGCTGCATGACAGGTCAATAAAATCAGAGACAAGGTGTTGAGGCAAAGAATATATGACTTTATGCAGACAGCCAGCTGACAGAAGATGGCAGACTAATATCTCAAAATAACCATCTTATCGGGGTCTGGATGCCAGGTTCTTTTATACCACAGAGGTGGTGGGGGTGGTGTCATAAGGAAATAAAGTAAAAAGGCCATTAATCCTGCAAATATCTCCTAGAATGGCCAGCTTTGGGGAGGGGCTGTGTCAATTCCTTCCTGTAGCCATCTACAGGTGGACATGGTCCTAAAAAAAAAAGGCACTTTGGTTTAATATTCAGGTAGAGGGGCAGGGTTCCCCAAGGCACACCATTATGTATGGGTAGTATCCTTTGAGTGAACAAAAGCAATGGGAAGCAAAGGTTAAAGTAGAAGAAACTGATCCAACATGGGGTCATAATTTGCTTTTCCTGTAATATTACCACCAGCCCTTGTCACAGTGGAGCCACAAAACTGCCACCAGTTTCTCGTGTGTCTCAATCTGTGCCTCACTCCCTTGAGAATTAAGTTCAGGACTTCAGTCCAAAGCAAGTGACCCGTCTTCTTGTCCAGCTATCCAGTTCCATTGTAAGCAGCCACCTCATCCTAGAATGCTGGAAACCCTGAACACCACTCTAGGCAGACCCAGCCCTGTCCCCCAAGCCCTGCCCTGCATGAGCACTTGATTCCTGAGATGCCAGGTCATCATTTAGCTCTTTTCTCATTGTGGTTCAAAATCCCACCACTGAGCAATCGAATGGCTCTGCCCTTGGCCAGATAATAGTCCAGGCCCCTCCCTATTTCCCTTAGACTCGGCATTGTCCCACTTGGCACTGTCTTGTCTGTTAGACAATCAGCTCCAGGAAGGCAGGGAGGCTATCAGTCCATCCATCAGTGTGGTGCCACTGGCTAGAACACTGCCAGACAAGCAGCACATATTTAATGAATATGTGGACTGAATGAATGATATATTATTTCATTAGCTGTCTGTATGTCAGAGCTCTGCCTGGGAAATTCTTTCTTGAAATTCTAAAATCCTCCTTGCACAGGCAAGATCAGCCACCAAAGAGCCGTGTTTGTTTTTTTTAGAAAACAGCAGGATCAGAGGTAGGATCCTTGACCCTCTCTTGAAGGCTGGAGAATAACCATCTCCCAGTTGTAACCCTCAAGCCCATCAGTGCCTCAGATCAGTGATGGAGCAAGGGATGTGTTTGATTACCTGGACTCATCCACCCTAATTTGGGATGGAAACTTCTTCTAACTTACATTCCTCCTCAAAGTGGAGTCATGAATGGCCTGGACCTGTGGATCAAGTTGGAAACTCTTAGCCCTTCCTGCTACACAGTGGCTTCTGAGTGACCAATTCAGAGCTGCATTTGTTCACTCAAAGGATACTATTCATACATAATGGCCTGCCTTAGGGAACCCTGCCCCTCTACCTGAATATTAAACCAAAGTGCCTTTTTTTCAGGACCATGTCGACCTCTGGATGGCTACAGGAAGGAATTGACAACCCCCCTCACCCCAAAATCAAATAAACACCTATGAACACTGTTTGTGATGTTCGTAATGTTTGTACACAGTGTTTATAAACCATGAGCTCAGAACTGCGGGAATTATGTTTGGTCAATTTCTAATTATTTGAAAATAACCATTCAGTAAAGACTCAACAGAACACTAAATCCAACATTTATCTCTAAAAATTTCTGAGAAAAGCCCTGAAAAATAATCACAGTCAGATTTAGCCTTATCAATAGCAAGAAAGGGTCTGGTCCCCCAACCTGAAAGGGACCTTTGACACTTTTTTTTTTTTAATTGGGGTATGATTGCTTTACAATGTTAGCTTCTAGTGTACAATGAAGTGAATCAGCCACATGTATACATATGCCCCCTCCCTCTTGGACCTCCCTCTCACCCCACCCAATATTTTTTTAAATTGAAACTATAGTTGATTTACAATATTGTGTTAGTTTCAGGTGTACAACAAAGTGATTCAGTTATACATATCGATTGTTCATTACAGATTATAAGATATTGAATATAATTCTCTGTGCCATACAGTAAATCCTTATTGCTTATCTATTTTATATAAAGTAGCATTCCAACTTAAGAAGAATGGCATGCCCAGAGAGAGCCTTAAAGAAGTAGGCTGGGCTGACACCAGGGTCTGCCCCTCCTTGCAAGAACTTAAGCTGGTCCATGCTGGGTCTGGCCTGAGGCTAAGAAATTAATGACAGGAGGGACTCTGAAGCCTGGTTGGGTCTCAGCACCTTGGAATACTCCACGATGTCTCTTCTTCCGATGTTTGCTCTTGGATGTGGCTAGGCGCTCGGTGGTGGGGGTGTGGGGGCAGAGTCTGCAGCTGGCCTCAGCCCACCTGTTCCCCTCTGCCTGCTTCCCGGATGCCCGGGTGGTGGGAGGGGAGGGACCAACCAGCAACCGCACAGCTGTGATTCATTCTGTACAAGCCTGGGGCGTCAGGCCTGGCCCAGCCCAAAGTGGAAACTCGCTCTCCATCAGATGGGGGCCAACTCCCTCTGCCCCACACCTTCTTCACACGAAATGTTCTCCCACTTTTTTGTTTGGAACATAACTTTACGCGAGCCAGGCCAAGCTGAGGCAGGGAGCTAACGGAAGTTTAGCATCGGCCCATGGGGAAGCAGGAACAAAAATTAAAAGAGCAGGAGACTCGATCCTTTTGCCCGTTCCAGCCCCAATTCCACAGCCTCCAGCTGGAACGGCTGCAACAGCTGGGACTTATCAGTGGCCTCCACATTAACCCATTGGTTCCAGGAGTTGGGATTTCCTGGACCCAAAGCACTAATTTTTCCAAGTTTTTTTTTTTTTTTTTAAACCTTTCCTCTATGTCTTTCAAGGAAGTGGGGGAGCGTGTGTGGGCGAGGAGGCCAATTTGGGCAACAAATTGTTTCAAGCGAACCCAGCAGCTCGGACAAAGGAAAAGGAGCTCAAACGGCCCTTGTTTATTGTTCCTGGAGGGCCTGCTGGGGTCCCCGTATTCCAGCCCCACACGACACCTTTTTGTCTTTGGGTTTTGGAAAACAAAACCCCGACCCTCATCACCCTCTCCTGAAGTAATGAAATAAAACAAACGTGGGAATCTAGGACTGGAGAGGTGATACTCCCCTACCTCATGGGGGCACCTTCAGGTCCCCAGTAAGCTAAGTGTCCTCCTTCAATTGGACGCAGGGAGGCGGTGGGTGCGGCAGGGGCCCGGCCAGAGGTGTTAGCAGAGGCCAGAAAACAAGTCAACTTCTAACTTCCCCCTCACTACGGGCTGCATGTTTCTCGTGTCCGTCTTCAGAGGCTCAACCACAGGAGCCAACTGGTAGCCAGACTACGAAAGGACAGTCAGGTCCAGCAGCTGAGGCAACGCCGAGCTCCACGCGGACCGCACTCTGTTTCCATCCAGCCAATCAACACCAGCATCCGTCAGTCACGTGGTCACCCTGCACATGCGCACACGAGAGAACGCCTCATCCGGGTCCTGGTGTGGCGGAGGAGCCCGGCCATAGTTTCTTACTGTGTGTTCAAAGTCTTCTCCAGTTGTACTCTCACGGGAAGTTTCCCTGCGAATAGCCCCACCAGGTACGTATGTGTCGGGTTCGTGGTGAAGTCACAGAGATGTCAGTAACCTTGGTATTTTCCAGGGGGTTGCCAGTGTTTGGCACCCAGAGGCCTAGAGGCTGCACAAATCGGAAACACAATTCTCCCCTCTCTGCCCCTCTCCTCGCCAGCCCACTTCTCCCCTGGGGACCCCTGCCTCAGCTCGGGAGCTCAGAGGTCTCCTGTTTAATAGCACCTCGGCTGTGGGACTAGCCGCTAGACCCTGCAAGCCTCCCTCCAGAGCCCCAGGGGAGGACGGTGAGGTGCCTAGGGTTTGAGAGGAAACAGCTGAGGCCCCGGTAGGGTACTGGCTTGTGGACTTGGGGGCAGGGATGTTTTCTCACAAGCGTGGGGCCTTTTATAAACTGGTATTTGGAATCTTAGGGGATCAGCACCCACGTTCTGAGGGAAGGCAGTCCTCGGGAGACTAGACTGAGGAGAAGGCAGGGGAAGAAACCCCATCTTCTGGCTGCAGGCTGGGGGCAAGGAAGCAGGGAGGCCAGCAGTGTCTGCACGCCCAGCAGGGAGAAGAGAGGACGGTGGGCGGGCATTGCCAGTGGGCTCACAACGGAGGCTTCCAGAATGTTATAGGTTCTGTGACAGTCGGGCCTCAGGACAGGGCTCCGTGCCATCCTCCTTCTTGCAATGGTACCGTTTGTCCTAGTTGCACGGTCTTATATCCTGTGAAGGGCAAGTTCCCCAGGAACCGTGCGCTCTCAAGGGTTTATAGACTGGTTTCCTGCACGACAGGAGCCCCCTGGGTTCTGAGGAGCAGGAGAAAGAGAAAAGAGGAGGATGATTTTTGCAATTATGTCCTGGGAGGCACAGAGAGCAAATGGCAAAACGGTCTTTAAAGGGGTAGATATGATAAAGACACGAGGATAACTAATACGCTTTCCCGTAGACCTGGCTTTCATTTGCTTATAAACTCCCCAAGAGACAGCCCAGATTTATTTAAATAGCCCGGATGATATATAAGGCAGTGGAGAAGCAGGTGGGAAATTGCACTCAGGCCGGCTTGGAAACAGATGAAAGAGACAGGCCCACGGCTGCAGGGAGGGGACTGGTCCCTGGGGAGGCCTGGAGATGGGGCCTGTGGGAGCGCCCACAGCACCTAAATGCCAGCAAGAAAGATGGTGCCCACGTCATGAGGCCCAGAAGGCTACAAGGTAAGCCTGCAGGGCTCCTCCCACAGCAGCTCTGATAGGTGACAGAGGGGAGAGGTAGAGAATATTGAATTTCAAATCAGACTGCTGCCTGAGCTCTGATTCCTTATGGGCCTCGGCTTATTTCTACAATGGGTGAATAAGTGATTATTATCTACATGTTACTTAGGGTGAAAAGGGCCTGGCCTGTGGTGACTGGGTGCCATCCTGCAGGGGTGGGAACTTGACCAAGGCAGCTAATTTGTGCTCTACAGTAGTGGAGGCTCCAGGTCCACCTGGCAAAACCAGACCTGGGCATGTGACTACAGGTTGCCAGACATCACCCTCTGCTGCTGAGGAAAGTGCAGACCCCCAGACCCTCTGGAAGGAGGGGACACAAAGCTGGGTGTGCCAGGCCCCCTTCCTCATAGGTGTCCTGTGTTCAGGGCTGCTGGTGGCTATTTTCTGTCCAGGCAGGGCCCCTGCTGGGTTGGGCCGCTTTACTGTTTGGTGAGCGGATAGGCAGGCGTCTTGCTCAGTGGAGTCTATCACATCACTTCTTGTCCTGCTGTTCCTCTGGGTGCCGGCTCCAGACTCAAGGGTAAGTTGCAGGCTGCTCTCCAGGGCTGGATAGTACAGGCGCTGTGCTGCGGTCACATTGCATTTTCTCAAACTGTCACGTCTCAGAGGCTCTCAGCCATTGAAAGACTGCTCCCTGGAGCAGGAGGTCTCAGCCTTGCCTCCACGGTCCCCCTGCAGCGGCCAAGTGGCTCTAGCTCCCTCACTGCAGCAGGCCATCACCCAGCCTGGGTGAAGTCGTGGGGGATGCCCATCAGCTGCCTGGCCACCGCGCCTGGACCCCTTCCCCTGCCCCCCTTCCTCAGTACATGATTCCAGCGCAGGATGACCAGCGGGCAACCCAATACAATGATGAGACCCCAGCAGGGGCTCCCAAAGGCCGACTTGAGCTCCGTGGGCCTTGGCATTGCTGGTATGCCTGGCCCCGTGCCCTCTCAGCCTGTAGTTTCCTTCCTCTGGTTTTGTCCTCTCTGTTCACTGCCAGACACTCTCCATTGTCTGTGACTTCATCGTGGACACAAGCCTCTGTCAGTTGGCAAGTGGGGACGGAGCCAAATAGTTTTCTGATCAGCCTCATCCCTGGCGTGCTCTAGGCAGCTCTGTACTTTCCCCACTGCTTTCTTTGCTGCAGCCCTGGTTCCCGGTAGCCTGGGGCCCCCTCTGCCGGCGGCTGGGCTCCATGGCACCTCCTGAGAGGCCTCTGGAGGGGTGGCTGGCGGGGCTTATTCCAGGGAAGCCAGTCCAGGGCTAACAGGCATCTGTCTTGGCTCCTGCAATAACCAGTGATGGGAAAGGAGGACAGAATTGGTCCAGCTAGTCATGCTTAACTGGGGACATCTGCTTCCTTGAGCTGAGCCAGCAGCCGTGTGTGTGTGTGTTTGTAAGTTTAGATCATTGTCGCTGAGGTGGGCCATCTGCCCATAACACAGGGCACAGCTTCCCATGATGCTCCAGTGGGCTTGATCGTTCTAGGTCAGTTTTCTTCTTCTTCGCCCTGAGATCCAGTGTGGGACCTGGAGCCCCGCTCCTAGCAGCCATACAACTTTCTGAGTAAATGTGAGAGTGATTCTCTGAATGAGTCAGGGAGCGCTGTGTCACTCTGGGGGAGAAAGCCCTGCTCTACCGAGATACTACAAAGTAAAAAGGCCTGTGATCTTACAGCCCACGGGCCTGGTCACCAATTTCTCTCTAAAGTCGTTCAGCCTGGGACCTCCCAGCAGGCTGCCTGTTTCCACAGCCTGACCTCTGTTAACAGCCCATCGGCATCTGCAGGCTAGACATTTCTAGCATCTTCCTGAACACCCGTCTGGTTGAAGTTCTGTCTGGTGGACAGCGGTGGAGGCAGGCCATGCAGAATAAAAATAGACTGATGACCCACACAGGGTTTTTTTTTTTTTTTTCGGTTGCCTCTTGGGCCGGATTTCCTGAGGAGTAGGAGTGTGAGAGGCGTGAGCATTTGTCACTTGGCGCAGGAAATCCTGACTCCCCAGATGGCGAGGAAAGTAGATACCTCTGTGAGACCCTGCCCCCCTCCAACCTGAGACAGAGAGAGGCCTGTCACAAGCCCCTGGCTTGCTGTCCATGGGGGGCTGGGGACAGGTGACTGGTTGGTGTCAACTCTGAGCAGAGCACCACGTCAGCCGCTGCCATCTCTGAGCAGAGTGAGGCTCAGGGTTGCTGACCACCTGCAGGAGCCAGGCCCACCTCTATACCCACATTTGTGTATGTAGCTCCTTTCTCTCACAATCCAGCTTGTCTATGGTCAGCAGTGACAGGGCAGTTGTCAGGATGAGGCCATCGCTGGAGAAGGCCCTCCTGTAGGTCATGGGGGCCTGTTGTTCCAGGCCTGTGTCCTCATTCTGGCCGGGCCTGCAGGCCCCTCCAGCTCCAACCCGCAGGGACCTGCCCCACCTGGCTCCTGGGCCTGACTTCTTCCCAGGTCCAACCTCCTCTGGGGGCTCGCTGAGGCCTTTGTGGTGTCCCCTCCCTCTGTAGCCCCTCTGTCACCTGTGTGGCCTCCCTCTAGGCCTTTGCTCTGGTTACCTTAGTGGCCATTCCTCACAGGGCCTTCCCTCTGTTCCAGTTGCCTTGAAGACTCTGTATCCATCTGTCCCCATGTGATTGGAACCTCATCTCAACTCTGTTTTAATGAACCCCTGTGCCTCTAAGACTAGACTCTGGCCCTGGCTCTGTTCTTATCAGCCTTCGACAAGTTACTCTGCTTCAGGGAGTCTCAACTTTGGGGTAACGTCCCCTCCAGAGTACATTTGACAGCATCGAAGATTTCTTGGTTGTCACACTTGGGAGAGTACCTCTGGACTCTGCTGGGTGGAGGCCAGGGCCCCTACTGAACCTCCTCCTGGGGAACAGGGCAGCCCCCCGCCCCCCCCCCCCAGCAGGGGAATGTCCACCCTGAACAGTGATGACCACTGAGAACCCAGCCTGTGTCTCCTCACCCGTGAAAGAGGAGGGTTGTGAAAAATCAGCTGGGATGACCCAAGCGGAAGCAGATGGAAGGTCAGTGCCCTTCACATCCTACTGTGTCTGCTCCCCTGCAGTTGTTCATTCTCTGAAGGGGGGACAGTGCACAGTAACTGCCAGCATCGGCATGTGCTTGTGTGGGTTACCCCCCTGGATCCTCATGGAAGCCCACTTGCGTGGGGCTAGCATGAACCCTACTTTCCAGAAGACGTGGGCTATTGGAGCTGCTAGGAGTGAGCCAGCCTGAGGGTGCAGTGGAGCTGGATCTCCCAGCCCCCACTTAAATCCCCAGGCTTCCCTGGTGGCTCAGTGGTAAAGAACCTGGCTGCCAGTGCAGGAGACACCAGTTCGATACCTGGGTCAGAAAGATCCTCTGGAGAAGGAAATGACAACCCACTTCATATTCTTGCCTGGGAAATCCCATGGACAGAGGAGCCTGGTGGAGTACAGTCCTGGGTCACAGAGACGATGGCGTGACGAAACAACAGACTCAAATCCCTGGTCAAATCACCTTGAGACAGCGTTTGTAAAAGCATTCAAAAATGGCCAGACCCTGTGCAAACATGATTATGGTTCTTTGTCTGTAACCCCATCTGCACCTCTGCCTCCCACAGGCTCACCTCTGAGACTCAGTCAGCCCCCAAAGATGAATCCGATGTGCACGACACTGGTGAGTCAGGAGAGACTGTTGTGCGAAAACTTTGAAGCTGCTAGAAGCTGGGAAGAGTCTCAGGGGCTCCAGGGAGCCTGCAACCTAGTGAGTAGTGGCCACTCACAGCCAGTGCCTGGCCCAGCTGCCATCTGCAAGGACATTGAGCCCCTGTCACTGGACTGGTACACACATGCCGCTGGCCCAGGGCACTGGTGACCAGGGTCTGGGGCAGTTTGCCTTGTGGTAGCAGCATGGTGGGCACAGCACAACTCTGTTCTCTCTTAGTCACCGGGGAGAAGTGGCCAGGCTCCCTTGGGGACACAAGTCTAGGAGCATGGCAGGCCCAGCCTCACACCATCTACTGAACCACAGTCAACCACTGTCGTCTTATGTTTAAAGGGCAAAAAAATAAAGAGCAGATCCAGTCAGTGTGGCTCACCTGTTGTGCCCTGGCCAACTTTGGGGGAACAAATTTACTTGTCATCATCATCATTTCTTCTTTGTTTTTCCATTTGGGAAGTAAGAGATTAAATCTGTCAGTGAAAATCTCTTTCCCAGGTTCTCTCCTAAAAATAATCCTGAGATTAAGAATGGTTACTCCTGCTTCCGGCATTAATGCCCATAAGATTCAAGACATTGATAAAATTCTCTGAGTAGCACACAAGAAGTAACATAATCATTCTGGTAAGAAAAAAAAATCAGCCTAATAAGATAACATATTGCTGTAAATAAAACAGGTCCCATCACCTCTTCTGCCCAGGAATGATGACCGATTTATCAAGTGTACGCTGAGTAATGATTTTCCATGGGGGCAGCAGCTCTTATGATAAAGTGTTACTGCTCCAGCTGCATTATTATAAACAACATCCAATTTATGTTGTTAGGGAGCAGATGCATGTCTCAGTAATGTGTCACCATCATCTAGAATGAGCCATAAAATCTAGGTTGTCGTGTATTTTCTGGCTGTACACTTCAAACAATTAATATTCCTATAAAACAGTCTTGATCACAAGCCCAATTTAGAAATTAGTTGTTCAATACGATGATTAAATTCCCGAGCTGGAACTTGCTGTGGCCAAAGGTGAGTCGCCAAACGTGACAAATCTTGTACCACTTCCCAGACGGAAGGAGCTGTTGGAGACGCTGGGGATTTTTGGTGAATTTTAAATGAGGCACCTTCACCTTCAGAGAATGCCACGGTCCTGCCCGCCTTCCAGAGGAAGATGAGTCACCGGTGTCTTCCTGTATCCAGCAAGTCAGTCTGTGGAGGCGGCAGACATGCCCAGAAGGGAGCTTCACCTTGACGCATGGCAGAGTCTACCCTGCTCTGCCCAGAAGGCCTGAGATGGGTACCTTCTCCAGCTTGGGGAAGCCAGGCAGAGCTGCAAGACTGGCGGACCCAGAATGAGCACTGGGAAATATAAAGCTTGGGTGATATCCCTCTAGAGTCTAGGCCACCAACAACTGGGTGGACAGAGTGACAAGCCATGGAAACATTGTCACTAATAGATTATTTTAAACAGGTGGGCAGGGCCAGGCCCAAAGTTTTCATTCATACTTTGTCAGAAAAATAGCATCGTTTAATCATTTAGTTTGCAAAACCTGTTTCAGCTTTCAGTTCACATTTAGGCATGTCTCATGTTTCCTTGGTCATTTCAGAAGTGCTGTCTTTTGTGTATCTAGGTTCCCCAGGATGGAGATGAATTCCAGAGATGAATTTTGCTGTATTCAACACAGCACATTCCATTTAAAATGGAAAAGCCAAGAAGAAACCACCAGTCACTGGTCTGGGGAACACAGACGGCCGGCCATACATGCTACTCGGGAAGGTACACAGTAAACTTGGGAAAGAAAGTTTGGCCACAAGTATCCAAACCTGGGTGCTCTGACCCAGCCGTTTCACTTCCAGGAACTTATTCTCAGGAAGAGTCAGTGGAGGGTTACTTAATAGATCATCCCTTGTGTGCCCAAATGTCCAGTGTAAGGAGGTTGGCTAAGTGAGTTTTGGGGCAAACAGCCATGGAAACTGTGTTGTGAAATGTGGTTGATCTGATGTTCAGTGCAGAGAGTCACCAAAAAAAAAAAGCGTATCTCATATGACCTCAGTTTCATATAAAAAAGGGTACATTAGCGTGGGGGAGAAGAATTGCCAAAATATTAACAGCGAGTATCTCTGTAGGTGGGAGTGAATGGGTGTCAAGTTTTCTTCTCTGCGTGTTTCTGAATATTCTGTATTTGTTATCATTATATTTATGTTATGCATTATATGGCCTTCCTTGGTGGCTCAGACGGTAAAGCGTCTGCCTACAATGCGGGAGACCTGGGTTCGATCCCTGGGTCAGGAAGATCTCCTGGAGAAGGAAATGGCAACCCACTCCAGTGTTCTTGCCTGGAAAATCCCATGGATGGAGGAGATTGGTTGGCTGCTGTCCATGGGGTCACAAAGAGTCGAACACAACTGAGCGACTTCACTGTCACTATCACTATGTGTTATATATATGTTATGCATTATATTGTTATCAGAGAAAAAATTCCTGTGACTGTTGAAGCACATTCTCCAGCTAGCAGAATTCTTACGAATATTGTGAGAATTGGTATGGTATACTATATTCTATTGTATTATTCGATAAAGATTATTATACAGTAAAGTTCTATTTATCACCAGGGGGTGTCAGGGGGCTTCTTGGCAGTTCCGTTTATAATCAGATCATCTTGAAGAGAAGTGGAAAAGGAAGAACCAGGGCCAGTTGAACACACGGAATTTTCTAAAGAATATCATGTATGATACCTCACCTTGGAAAGAAGATGTAAGATGTGTACTGGGTACATTTCGGTTTGAAATTCACCATAAGTTGGAAAGATGATGGTCACCTTAGCCCATTCAGTTCAGTCACTCACTTGTGTCAGACTCTTTGTGACCGACCCCATGGACTACAGCATGCCTTTCATACTGTTCCTGGGGTTCTCAAGGCAAGAATATGGAAGTGGTTTGCCACTCCCTGTCACTGTCACTACATCTATTTCCCATGAAGTGATGGGACCAGATGCCATCATCTTAGTTTTCTGAATGTTGACTTTTAAGCTAACTTCTTCACTCTCCTCTTTCACTTTCATCAAGAGGTTCTTTAGTTCTTTTTCTGCCATAAAGGTGATGCCATCTGCATATCTGAGGTTATTGATATTTCACCTGGCAATCTTGATTCCAGCTTGTGCTCCAGTTGACCATGTTTTATTAGAACTCTCCACCATGACCTGTCTGTTTTGGGTGGCCCTACACAGCATGGCTCATAGTTTCATTGAGAACAGATACCACACTTGATCTTAACTAAAAGGCTGAGAAGCAATAGTATAGCTAAACCCATAACATAGCTTAGATTCCTGGTAACATTAAGTTGCCTGTTCATGTAAAATGGAGCAGTGAAGTCAAGACCTGTTATGCTCCCTCTGCTCAAGGGGGTCTGGTGCCCACAGAACCAATAAGAGAGGAGCCTGGGCTGGGGAACTGGAGTTGGTGAGGTCCATTCATTTACCATCATGGTGCCATGAGACCCAGCCCTAAACCTTCAGGTTTCCCCAGATGGAAGCCATGACTGGGAGAGTGGGCATGATCGGCCTTGTCTAGGACCAGCCAGACCACCACCCACTTTGTCCTTCACAGCCTGTGTGCACGTGTGCTGGCCAGAGTTCACCCACGTGTGCCGGCCGTTGTCCAGGCTGTGAGCTCCTGCTTTGTTGAGGCACAAGGACTGGTCAGCCCAGCATAAGGCAGCTGTAGGTGCTCCACTTTGTTCTCTGTGTCTTAATAAACATCCACTTCCTCTTCTCATGGTACTGGGGGCTCAGCTCCTTAGAATTGTGGGCTGGGGGGCTTATTTAGGGGGATGTGTAACTGTCTTATGCCCTCCTGCACTCAAGATTCATTTTTGTATTTCTGAATAGTGGTGCTGTTGGCAGTGAAACAAGAAAAAATGTCACATGGGTTTGACCCAATGCTGAACTTGAATTTCTTTTAGTTTTCCCTGAGAATTCCTCCAAAGCAATAACCATGGGGCCCTTTCTGACTCTGATCACCAACAACACCCTCACCACTCTTCAGAGCCACTGCAGGAGCCATTCTGAAATCAGAGGTTTACTCCCCAAGGAGAATTGGGGTGATGCTCACAGCCTTTGGCCCTGACTCCCCTCCCCAACCGCGCCATCTCCTCTGGAGAGTGGCTTTGCATAACTGCACGTTTGTGTAATGACTTGCCTGTTCGTCGTCCTGGCGCTCCAATACCCCATCCCTCTGGTAATTGCCCATCTCTGTAGACATGTAGAACTTGTGGCCTTGGCCTATTTTGGGGAGACCATAGATCTTGGAATATCAAAAGATGAGTCAGACTCTATATCTCAACTCACTCATTCATTCAGTTGATATCTGTTAAGAACCTCCTTCTGTTTGCTGGGCAGTGTGAAAAGGGGCTGGGATACAGTAGTGATCAGAGAAGTCAATCCAGCAGTCAGATGACTGATTGGAAGTTGTAAACTGAGATGCATATTCTGGGGAAGGAAAAGAATAAGACTGAAGGGGGAGTCTGTTATAAATGTCACACTTAGTCTGAGCAGCCAGGGAATGTTTTCAGTGAAAGGATCCTTGAACAGAGACCCGGAGGCCATGCATGGGATGGCTGGATGAAGGGCCAGTTGTGCTGGACTTTGATCCTTCTGGACGTGGGGAACAGGATATGCAAAGGCCTGTGTTAGAGCCACCAGACCTGGTAGGGGATGCAGAAGCCAGGGTGGGCAGAGCACAGAGAACAAGGGCATCTGACTAGGGTCCTGGGAGGCTTGTCAGAGAATTGTTTTTTATTGTTTTAATTGAAATGTTGTTCATTACAGTATTGTGTTAATTTCTGCTCTCTAGCCAACTGATTCAGTTATATATACATTTTTAAATGTTTTTTTTCCATTTTGATTTATAACAGAATATTGAATATAGTGCCCTGTGCTATACAGTAGGACTTTGTTGTTAATCCATCCTATATATCATAGTTTGCATCTGCTAACCCCAAGCTCCAATTAATCTCTCTCCTATCCCCTTCTCTCACCTACCTGCCCTCCCGCCCTGTAACCACAGATCTGTTCTCTGTGTCTGTGAGTCTGTTTCTGCTTCAGAGATAGGTTCATTTGTGTCATATTCCACTTATAAGTGGTATCATATGATCTCTGTCTTTCTGCTTTCTTCACTTGGTGTGATAATCTCTAGTTGCATCCATGTTGCTGCAAATGGCATTATTTTCCTTTTTTATGACTGAGTAAAGCTCAACATTCAGAAAACTAAGATCATGACATCTGGTCCCATCACTTCATGGGAAATAGATGGGGAAATAGTGGAAACAGTATCAGACTTTATTTTGGGGGGCTCCAAAATCACTGCAGATGGTGATTGCAGCCATGAAATTAAAAGATGCTTACTCCTTGGAAGGAAAGCTATGACCAACCTAGATAGCATCTTAAAAAGCAGAGATGTTACTTTGCCAACAAAGGTCCGTCTAGTCAAGGCTGTGGTTTTTCCAGTAGTCATGTGTGGATGTGAGAGTTGGACTGTGAAGAAAGCTGAGCGCCGAAGAATTGATGCTTTTGAACTGTGGTGTTGGAGAAGACTCTTGAGAGTCCCTTGGACTGCAAGGAGATCCAACCAGTCCATCCTAAAGGAGATCAGTCCTGGGTGTTCATTGGAAGGACTGATGCTGAAGCTGAAACTCCAATACTTTGGCCACTTCATGTGAAGAGTTGACTCATTTGAAAAGACCCTGATGCTGGGAGGGATTGGGGGCAGGAGGAGAAGGGGACGACAGAGGATGAGATGGCTGGATGGTATCACTGACTCAATGGACATGAGTTTGAGTAAACTCCGGGAGTTGGTGATAGACAGGGAGGCCTGGTGTGCTGCGATTCATGGGGTCCCAAAGAGTCGGACACGACTGAGCGACTGAACTGAACTGAATATTCCATTGTGTACATGTTTCACATCTTTATCCATTCATCTGACAATAGATATTTAAGTTATTTTCACATCTTGCCTGTTGTAAATGGTGCTTCTATGAACATAGGGGTGTGTGTCTTCTAATTATAGTTTTGTCCAGATATATGCCCAGGAGTAGGATTGCTGAATCATATGGTAGCTCTCTTTGTTTTGAGGTACCTCCAATACTGTTCTCCATAGTGCCTGTACCAGTTCATATTCCTACCAACAGTGTAGTAGGCTCCCTTTAGAGAACTGGGTTTTGTCTTAAGACCCTAGGAGCCCTTGGAGGGCTTCAGATAGGGAGAGCTGATTGCAGCCATGCATTTTGAAAAGATCATTGTAGATGTGGCGTGGGGCATCAGATTGGAAGAGAATCTGACTAGGTCCTAAGAGGCAGCCACCGTGGTCGACTGGCGAGAGATAAAGGCAGCCTGGACTGTCGTGGCCACCAAGGAGGTGGTGCACAGTGAGTAGGTTTAGAGATACTTCGGAGGTGAAATGGTCGTCACTGGCTGATGGGTTGGTGTGGGTGGTGAGGATGAAGGAAATGATAAGGATGACAGTTTTCTGGTTGTGTCACTTCAATAATGGAGGTGGATGCCATTCACTTATGTGGAACTTTAGGGGTGGGGGTCAGTGGGTGTTGGCATCTGGGGCTGGGAGGAAACCATGAGCTTGCTTTTGGACAGTTTGGGTTTGAGGTATCTGAGATAATTGGAGGGGATGTCAAATGGGGAAAGGCTTTGAGATGGGTGCACAGGGAGGAGACTAGAGAAGATACGGGGCAGTGCGGGGCTTGAAGATCTCTGCTTGTTTTTTGTCCCTTGTATCCTTTCCTTAATGGTTGCATCAGGTGCCAGGGTGGCTGCTCAGAGTGACAAGCTCTGAGATGCTGGAATCTTGCTGGCATCTCTTGAAAAAGCCAAGAAGAAACTAGAACTCCTCTTGAAAGACTATGTTCAAAGTGGTGTTAAAGAAACAGACTTATAAACTTAGAGAACAATCTTACAATTGCCAGAGGGTAAGGGTGGGGGAAGGGATAGTTAGGGATTTGGGGATTGACATGTACACACTGCTATATTTAAAATAACCAACAAGGACCTACTGTATAGCACAGGGAACTGTTTTCAATATTCTATAACAACCTAATTGGGAAAAGAATTGGAAAAAGAATAGATAACATGTGTATGTATAACTGAATCACTTTGTTGTACACCTGAAACACAACATTGTTAGTCATTGTTAGTCAACAGCACTCCAATATAAAATAAAAAGTTGGAGAAAAAAGAAAAAATGAGATGAAAGGTAATATTTCCTTTGAAAACCTGAAATAATAGCATACCATTCACATAATCTAGAATCTTTAGAACAAGAAATATTGATGAATTAGGAAGTAAAGTTTTAGGAAAACAATTGAGAAGCATTCTCACTTCTCAGACTCCCTGAAATGCCCTAGTGAGCCTGGCTCCAAGGGAAAGATAGGCTTGTTTCTTCCGATTTTGTTTATTTTTAAAATATGATTGATTTACAATATTGTGTTAGTTTCAGGTATGAATTTCAGTTTTATGTATATATATGATTTACAATGTTGTGTTAGTTTCAGTTGTGAGTTTCAGTTTTTTGTGTATATATGTATATACACACACACACACTTTTAAGATTCTTTTCTGTTCTGGGTTGTTACAAGATATTGAATACAGTTTCCTGTGCTATACAGTAAATCCTTGTTGATAGTGTGTATATGTTAACCCCAAACTCCTAATTTATTCCTCCCCTCCTTCCCCTTTTGGTAACTATGTTTTCTATATGTCTGTGAGTCCGTTTCTGTTTTGTAAACAAGTTCATCTATCATTTTTTTTTTTTAGACTCCACATGTAGGTGATACCATATATTTGTCTTTGTCTGATTTGCTTCCCTTAGGATGATCATCTTTAGGCACATGTTGCTGTAAATGGCATTGTTTATTCTTTATGGTTGAGTAGGATTCCATTGTGTATATATATACACCATATCTTCTTTATCCATTCCTCTGTCAATCTAAGTGGACATTTAAGAGTCTGTGTCTTGAGTATTGTGAATAGTGCTGCTATGAACATAGGGGGTGCATGTATCTTCTTGAATTACAGTTTTTCTCTGAACATATGCCCAGGAATGGGATTGCTGGATTGTATGTTAGTGCTGTTTTTAGTTTTTTAAGGAACTTCCAAACTTGTCTACGTAATGGTTGTACTAATCTACATTGCCACCAATAGTGTATGAGGGTTCCCTTTTATCCACACCCTTTCTTCACATTTATTATTTGTAGATGTTTTGGTGAGGGCCATTCTGACCAATGTGAGGAGATACTTCTTTGTAGCTTCCATTTGTATTTCTCTAATAATTAGTGATGTTGAGCATATTTTCATGTTTTTTTTTTTTTGGCCTTAGGGTATGTCTTCTTTGGAGAAATATCTACTTAGATCTTTCACCCATCTTTGTTTTTTTGATACTGAGCTGCATGAGATATTTGTATATCTTGGAGATTAATCCCTGTTGATTGCTTTATTTGCGAATACGTTCTCTATTCTGTGGGTTGTCTTTTCATTTTGTTTATGGTCTCCTTTGCTGTGAAACACTTTTAAGTTTAATTAGATCCTATTTGTTTATTTTCATTGCTCTGGGTTGTTGTTCAGTTGCTCAGTCATGTCTGACTCTTTGTGATCTCATGGACCGCAGCACACCAGGCTTCCCTGTCCTTCACTATTACTCTGGGAGGTGGATTCAAAAAGATAACTGCTTCAATTTATGTCAAAGAGAGTTCTGCCTACATTTTCCTCTAAGAATTTTATAGTTTCTGGTATTACCTTTAGGTCTTTAACCCATTTTGAGTTTATTTCTGTGTATATTGTTTCATTCTTTCACATGTAGGTGTCTGGTTTTCCCAGCACCACTTATTGAAGAGACTGTCTTTTCTCCATTGTATATTCTTGCCTCCTTTGTTGTAGATTACTTGACCACAGGTGTGTGGGTTTATCTCTGGGCTTTCTGTCCTGTTCCATTGGTCTGTATTTCTGTTTTTTGTGCCAGTACCATACTGTTTTGATTACTGTGGCTTTGTAGTATAGTCTGATGTCAGGGAGCCTGAGTCCTCCTGCTCCATTTTTCTTTCTCAGGATTGCTTTGGCTATTTGAGGTCTTCTGTGTTTCCATACAAATTTAATAGCTTTTTATTCTAGTTCTATGAAAAATGCCATTGGTAATTTGATAGAGATAGTATTGGATCTGTAGATTGACTTGGATAGTATAGTCATTTTGACAACATTTATTTCTCCAGTCCAAGAGCACAGCATATCTTTCTATCTGTTTGTGTCATCTTTAATTTATTTCATCAGTGTCTTACAGTTTTCAGAGTGCAGGTCGTTTGCCTCCTTAGGTAGATTTATTCCTAGGTATTTTATTATTTTTGATATGATGGGAGATGGGATTGTTTCCTTAATTTCTGTTTCCAGTCTTTCATTGTTAGTGTGTGGAAGCGCAGGAGATTTCTGTGTATTAATTTTGTATCGTGCAACCTTACTGAATTCAGTGATGAGCTCAAGTAGTTTTCTGGTAGCATCTTTAAGATTTTCTGTGTATAGTATCATGTCATCTGCAGACAGTGACATTTTTACTTCTTCCTTTCCAATTTGGGTTCTTTTTCTTCTCTTATTGCTGTGTCTAGGATTTCCAAAAGTATGTTGAATAAAAGTGACACTAGTGAACATCCTTGTTCCTGATCTTAGAGGAAATGCTTTCAGCTTTTCATTGTTGAATATGATGTTAGCTCTTGGTTGTCTTATATTGATATTTATAGAACATTCTATCTGAAAGGAGCAGAATACACATTCTTTTCAAATGCACATGGAACATTGTCTAGGATAGATCACATGCTGGGCCATAGAGCAAACCTCATTAAATTTAAGAAAATTGAAATCATGTCAAGCACCTTTACCAAACACAGTGCTATGAGATTAGAAAATCAACTACAAAGAAAAACTGTGATAAACACAAATATGTGAAGGCTAAATAACATGTTACTAAACAACCAGTGCATCACCAAAGATATCAAAGCAGAAATAAATACCTGGAGACAAATGAAAATGAAGATGTGACAGTCTAAAACCTTTAGGCACAGGAAAGCAGTTCTAGGAGGGAAGTTTATAGCAATACAACCTTACCTCAGGAAACATTTTACAAAATTCTCAAATAAACAACCTAAGTTTACACCTAAAGCAACTAGAGAAAGAACAAACAAAACTCAAAGTTAGTACAGGAAAAGAAAATTTAATGATCAGAGCAGAAATAAATGAAATAGAGGTGAAGAAAATAACAGAAAAGATCAATGAATCTAAAAGCTGGCTCTTTGAAAAGATAAACAAAATTGACAAACCCTTAGCCAGTCTCATTAAGAAAAAAAAAGGGAGAGGGCTCAAATCAATAAAATTAGAAATGAAAAAGGAGAAGTTGTAGTTGACTCCACAGAAATATGAAGGATCGTAAAAGACTACTACAAGCAACTATATGCCAATAAAATGGACAACTTGGAAGAAATGCACAAATTCTTGGAAAGGCACAATCTTCCAGGGATGAGCCAGGAAGGAATAGAAAATATGAACAGACCAATCACAAGTACTGAAATCGTAACTGTGATTTTAAAATTTCCAACAAACAAAAGTCTAGGACCAGATGGCTTCATAGGGGAATTCTATCAAACTTTCAGTGAAGAGGTGTAATACCCATCCTTCTCAAACTCATACGAAAATTTGCAGAGGAAGAACACTCCAAAGCTCATTCTCTGAGGTTACTATCACCCTGATACCAACACCAGACAAAGATACCACAAAAAAGAAGATAACAGGCCAGTATCACTGATGGACATAGTCACAAAATTCCTCAACAAGATACTAGCAAACCAAATCTAATGACACCTTAAAAGGATCATGCACCATTCTAAGTAGGATTTATCAGTCAGTATAATACACCACATTAACACAGTGAAGAATAAGAACCATATGATTATCTCAGTAGACTCAGAAAAAGCTTTTGACAAAATCCAATACCACTTTATGATTAAAACACTTGAGAAAGTGGGCATAGAGAAAACCTACGTCAACATAAGAAAGGCCATATACAACACATCCACAGCTAACAGTACGTATCTTTTCAAATGTGTGTTTTTTTCTTTTCTGGATATATACCAGGAGTTGGATTGCTGGATCATATAGTGACTTTAATTTTTTAAGGACCCTCCATACTTTTTTCCATAGTGGCTGCACCGATTTATATTCCCACCAACAGTGTAGGAGGGTTTCCTTTTCTCCACACCCTCTAAAGCATCTACCATCTGTAGACTTTTTTGTTGTTCAGTCGTGTCCAGCTCTTTGCGACCCCATGGACTGTAGCACACCAGGCTTCCCTGTCCTTCACTATCTCCTGGAGTTTGCTCAGACTCATGTCCATTGTGTCTGTGATGCCAACCACCTCATCCTCTGTCACCCCTTTTTCCTCTTGCCCTCAATCTTTGCCAACATCAGGGTCCTTTCCAGTGAGTCAGCTCTTTGCACCAGGTGACGTAAGTCCTGGAGCTTCAGCTTCAGCAACAGTCCTTCCAGTGAATATTGAGGGTTAATTTCCTTTCGGATTGACTGGTTAGGTCTCCTTGCTGTCCAGGGGACTCTCAAGAGTCTTCTCCAGCACCATGATTTGAAAGCATCAATTTTCAGAACTCAACCTTGTTTATGGTCTGCCACATCCTTACATGACTACTGGAAAGTGAAATCGCTCAGTCGTGTCCAACTCTTTGCCACCCCATGGACTGTAGCCTGCCAGTCCCCTCCGTCCATGGAATTTTCCAGGCAAGAGTATGGAGGGGGTTGCCATTTCCTTCTCCAGGGGATCTTCCTGACCCAGGGATTGAACCCGGTCTCTTATCGCAGGCAGACGCTTTATTGCCTGAGCCACAAGGGAATCCCTACTGGAAAAAGCGTAACTTTCACTACAGGGACCTTCGTAGGTAGAATGGTGTCTCTGCTTTTTAACATGCCGTCTAGGTTTGTCATAACTTTTCTTTCACGGAGCAAGCATGTTTTAATTTCCTGGTTGCAGTTACCATCTACAGTGGTTTTGGAGCCCAAGAAAAGAAAACCTGTCACTTTTTCCACTTTCCCCCTATCTGTTTGCCATGAAGTGATGGGATCAAATGCCATGATCTTAGTGTTTGAATGTTGAGTTTTTAATGATGGTCATTCTGACTGGTGTGAGGTGGTACCTCATTGCAGTTTTGGTTTGTATTTCTCTAATAATTAGTGATGTTGAGCATCTTGTCGTGTACCTACTGGTCATCTGTATGTCTTTGGAAAACTGCCCATGGTCTTCTGCCCATTTTTTGAGTGGGTTTGTTTTTTGATATTGTGCTGTTTGAGCTGTTCGTATATTTTGAAAGTTAAGCCCTTGTCAGTCACATTGTTTGCAAATATTTTCTGACATTCTGTAGGTTGTCTTTTCATTTTGTGTCTGGTTGGGTCTGGCTCTTCTGATGTGGGATGAAGGTCTCTCTGCATGCCTTCAGGAGCTTCTCAAAGGCCCCTCCCTGGGGCATTCATGAGACTGTCCTCCTGATGTTTCCCTCACTATGATGGGGGGAGGGTCTCCCTGTCACTTTGAAAGTTGAGATAGTGGGGTGACTTCCAATGCCAGAACCAGTTCTCTGAGTCTCCCAGCACATTTGGTTGTTGAGCACTTCAGCTCAACTCTGACACTAATGACCCAGAATGAGGGCAAAACTCCAGGTTATGGGCTGTTTTTCCCAAGGCTGCCCCCACTTCAGACGCCAGTTACAGGTCCTGGGCATCCCCTACTGTTGACCGACTGACTCTAAGTCAGGGATTCCCTTGATAATTTGCTAGAATATCTCCCAGAACTCAGGAGCACACTGTGCTTACATTTACCAGTTTATTATAAGGGATGTCACAAAGGATACGTATGAACATCCAGATGGGGAGATACGCAGGGCAAGGCCGGAAGGGTGCTCTTGGGGTGTACCACCCTCCTGGCACATGGATGTGTCCACCAACCTGAACTCCGTGCCACTGGGATTTTTATGGAGCCTTCATCATGTAGACATGATTGATCAGTAACTCAGTCCCCAGTCCCTCTCTCCTCCCCAGAGGCTGGGGTTTGCGGCTGAAAGTTCCTAGCTTCTAATCGTGGTTTGGTCTCTGGCAACTTCCTCCAATTTGAGTTATCTAGGGGCCCACCAGGATTTATCCCATTAGGACAAAAAGTTCTCTCATCACCCAGGAAATTCCAAGAGATGTTCCCAAAGACCAAAGAATAGGACAAAAGAGACTCCTATCCCCCTATCGCCAGAGATTCCAAGGCTTTGAGAGGCTCTGAATCAGGAGCCAGGGACAAGGAAACGCCTATTTCTTCTTATATACAGGGGGCTGGTCCACCCTGGAGTAGGGTAGGGGCACTCCCTGGGAATTCTAGAACCTTCTGCAGCTAAGATTCCACAGTGGGCTTCCCTGATCGCTCAGCTGGTAAAGAAGCCACCTGCAATGTGGGAGACCTGGGTTCGATCCCTAGGTTGGGAAGATCCCCCAGAGAAGGAAATAGCTACCCTCTCCAGTATTCTGGCCTGGAGAATTCCATGGACTGTATTCCATGGGGTCGCAAAGAGTCGGACACTACTGAGTGACTTTCACTTCACTTCAAGCTTCTGTAGCAGCTGCTGCCTGTCTCCCAACCTGCCCTGAGCACCACCCTTACCTGCTGGCAGGGGGCACTCATCTCTGATGCTAGAACCACCTCCAACCAGGGCAGCAGGGTCAGGAGACCCCCAAACCCAAGCAGCTGAGGACACAGGAGCAGGGGTGGGGTGTGGGGTGGGGAGGAGGCCTGTTCATGCTTCCGGTGTGTGTCTCTGGTGTGTGACTGTCTCACAAACGTGGGGTCTCTTCCATCACAGGCACGTGCAGCAGCAGGAAGAGGCTGATACTCAGCACTCATTGAGTTTCTCATCTGGGGAATCTTACCCACATTATGGCCAAGCCTCAGATACCCCTGGGAGGCATAACTAGCCCCCATTTTACAGATGAGTAACCTGAGGCTCACACACATTTGAAAACTTGCTCAAGGTCACAGTTAAATGTCAGAGGCAGGATCCAGACACACATCTGGTGGACCCCAGTGTCTGTTCTGTATGCCTCCAGGTTCAGGCTGGGGACAGAAACCAGACCCAAGAGCTGATCCCTGGAGGCTGGCCAGACCCATGCCACAGTCGGCTGACTTACCCATAAACTTAAACTAGGGAGCTGAGAGCCCAGGCAGGCCACAGAAACCCTGTTCATGGTTTGCAGCCTTCGCTGGTCTGGCAGGACGGAGGGGAATTTTCCTCAGCTACTTCCAAGCTCTTCTGGTGTCTCTGGGACCCTATTTGGAGGCTCATAGGCATCTTCATTGGAGAAGGCGATGTCACCCCATTCCAGTACTCTTGCCTGGAAAATCCCATGAATGGAGGAGCCTGGTGGGCTACAGTCCATGGGGTCGCGAAGAGTCGGACACGACCGAGCAATTTCACTTTCCCTTTTCACTTTCATGCATTGGAGAAGGAAATGGCAACCCACTCCAGTGTTCTTGCCTGGAGAATCCCAGGGACAGCAGAGCCTGGTGGGCTGCTGTCTATGGGATCGCACAGAGTCGGACACGACTGACACAACTTAGCAGCAGCAGCAGCAGCAGGCATCTTCATGAATTAAACTTTCCAGCCCTGGCAGGGGCCCCTCTTCTTGAGACACAGCCCATCAGGAACCCCTCCCACATTAGGCCCCTATTCCCCCACCTTGTGGAGGTATCAGGGCTGGACTCGGGGAGAATGTGGTGGTGAGTCCACCAGCTGGTGTAGAAAGCTGTAAAGCTCTGCACACAAACAGCTTGGCCCCCGTGGAGAAGGGTGGCTACCCAGGGCTGTCCCCTGCCCACTTTTCCTACTGCCCATCAGAGCTCTTGACTCACTTTCTTTGGCCAAAGAGACTGGTGGGGGAGGGGCAGCCAAGCTGTGCCCTTAGGGCAACTCTGCTCCTATATTTAAACCCACAGATGTGTCCACATCTGTTGAACCTCCCTCCTCTCTGTGAACCCTTTCTCAGCCTCCCCCTCCCTCCCCCAACTCCCCTGATGGTCCTGCGTGCCCCATTACCGTTCAGAACACCCCAGACCTAAGTAGTTGGGAGAAAAAAGTACCTGATGAGCATCACACTTTAGACTGCTTCTACTCCTCCAAGTCCCTCTTGACCTCCATGGGGGACTTGGCGTCTGTTTACCCATCACGGCAAGTGGTATGCACACGCCATCTTGTGACCTCCTTAGGAAATGATTATTCTGGAGGCCCCTCTCCTTGTATGGACATCAGCGGCTCGCCGGGCATCTCCAGCGACTCCTCAGCACCCAGCAGGTCGCAAGGTTCCAGGCTTTGCTTAGTCATTGCAGGACGACTGGGCGGATGGCCGCCTCCAGCCCAACGCTATTATAAATAGCCTTGCTGCCTCCCAGTGTTTTTGAACTGAATCACCCACTGCTTAGCTGTTTAACTGTTTCCTGGGGAGGGTCCTCCCTCACCAGGGAAGCAGGAATGTGCTTTAATCTCTGGAATCCCACTCCCTGCCCGCAGTGATGCTGAGTCCAGGAAGAGCTTCATAAAAGAATTAGCCCCTTCTTGAGCCCTTGTTCTGCGCCAGGCACCAAAGAAAGCATTTTCCACGTGTTTTCTCATCTAATCCTCAGGGTGTCCCTGTGGGGTGGGGGCCATTGGGGTTCTTATTGTATAAATGGGGAAACTGGCCCTTAGAGCGATTAAGGAATTCTCCCCCTCTCATAGCCAGTGGACAGTGGGGTATCAGTGTGACATGGGCCAGTGGATCCATAGGCACCTTCTGGGCCGTCGGATGAATTGATCTGTGCTTGCATCCGCCCAGTGTGATTCCTGGCTCGTCCCAGGCCGACCTACAACTTGGGAAGAACATTCCTCACTTCAGCCCCATGCAGGGTCCCATGATGAAAAGTCAGTTCCTGGGCTGCCGTTTCCAGGGAGAAACCGCCAGAGCGAGTTCCGTATTCCCACTCCAGCTCCTGAGTCCCCAGACTTGAGTTTTCAGAACAGAAGCTGTGGTCTTCCTCCAGTTCCCAGGGGAGAAGCTAGGCAGGAAGGACATGGGGTTATCCTTGCAGGGCCCTGGGCACCTCAGGTGTCTTAGGTCCTGGGGACCACAGACATCTCTGAGAATCCCTGAGGCCAGCAGTTGGGGCCTTGAAGTGAAGGAGGGCTGGCAGGGCCACTGCCCCAGGAGAGGAAAGAACAGCCAGCTCCCTCCTCTTCCTGAAATTCCTGCCTGCTTGGGCAGCTGCAGCCCCAAGTGGTCCTCTGCCATCACCTACTTGGCATGGTGATGTGGAGAGGCACATGGGCTCTACCCTCCTTGTCACTCTGGTCAGCCTGGTCCTAACCACCCATCTCACTCTGAGAAAAGAAAGGATCTCACCATGGCGGCCTCTGCCACGCCATCAGGGCTGGAAAAGCCTCTCAGATCATGCTTGACCTGGCCCCCTGCCTTCAGACAGGTGAAGATCCACGTCACCGTCTCTCAGGGGACATCGTTGAGGTTCAGAAGACGAATGAGCCGGATTCAGGAGCCATGGCTGGGGTGTCCCTGCTGGCAGCACTGGCACAGGCACCCAGCAAGCATCACACATCTTTAAAAATAGCACAATTTTTCTTTCTGATTTGAAAAACAGTATATTCTCATTTTAGAAACTGTCGGAAAAGGAAAATGAAAACTGTTCATTATCTCATCACTTGGAGGTAACCCAGTATTAACAGTTTGCTATGGTGTCTTAGTAAAGAATCGGACTGCAATGTAGGAGACCTGGGGTTGATCCCTGAGTTGGGAAGATCCCCTGGAGAGGGAAATGGCAACCACTCCAGTATTCTTGCCTGGAAAAGCCCATGGACAGAGGAGCCTGATGGGCTACAGTCCCTGGGGTTGCAAAGAGTTGGACATGACTTAGCGACTAAACCAGCACCACCATATTACACACACTTCTTCATGCACATGCTTTTTTACATAATTATGAATCTGCCTGCAATGCAGGAGACCTGAGTTCGACCCCTGGGTTGCAAAGATCCTCTGGAGAAGGGAATGGCAACCCACTCCAGTATTCTTGCTTGGAGAACCTCATGGACAGAGGAGCCTGGCAGGCTACAGTCCATGGGGTTGCAAAGAGTCGGACATGACTGATTGATTAACACACACACACGTGTTCACATACACACACACGTGTTCACTTGGTCAACAGTTTGTGTAGTCTGCTTTTCTCACCCTTAAACATTTCCCTCAGTTATTCAGAGATCTTTGTAAATATGCTCTTTGTTACTGCATATACTTTGCTTGATATCACACCAGAATTTTCTTAAGTATTTCCTTAGATAATAATTGTTCAATTCCAGTTTTCTGCTGTTATTCATAATTCTGGGGTTAACATTTTCAGAGTAAGCTTTTTCTGTATTTCTGTGAACTTCCAGAATCTAGACTCCCCAGATGGGAAATGACTGGTGGTTCAAGGTTCTTGGTAAATCGCTCTTCAAAGGAGGGGTGCCCTTTTACACTCCTACGGCAGGCCCCATTCACCCCTCCGGTCTTGAGTGTTCCCAGTTAAAAAAAAAAAAAAAGTAAAATACGTAATAAAATGATCACAGCTCATCAGTGTCTGCAGTCGTGACCTTCTCCAGGGCTCAACACCATCAGTCATGTGGCTGATAAGGAGTATGTCCTACATACCGGACTCTCTGCTAAGCATCTTACCTGCTTTATCTTGTGGGATCTTCCCAGCATCCCTGGTCAGGTGCTGTTACTGCCTATGCTTTGCAGATAAGAAACCCAAGACAATAGAGAGGTTCAGTGAGTTGCCCAGAGCACACAGCTAGTACATCAGGGACTTCAGTCAAAGGGTCAGACTCTGGACCTGAAACTGGGGCCAAGCCTGGGCCCCTCTGCCCCTCATGAGTCAGAGGGAGGAGCCCATGAGGAGTTTCATACGTGGTTGGCTTCATTGTGCATCAAGGGCTGCATGTGCCAGGGTCCAACCAACCACAGCAGCGGCTGTTCATACAGCCTGCCACACCCAACACCATGAGGAGCTATCTGTGATGTGCCAAGCTTTCTGCAGGTTGGAAGATGGGAAAACATCACTCTTCCCCTCAAAAATTTACAAATTAGTTGAGGACTGAAGAGAAATACACAACTGATTTATAAGATGCACTATGTAAGGGTCTTGAAAGAGAAATTCGAGGGTCTTGGGTATTCAAAGAAGGGAGAGGACAGCTGGCTGGAGGGCCCCACTGAGGGGGTGCCGTATAAGTTCCATAAAAGGCGGGGAAATCTGAGTTAGCAGAAATGGTAGGGAACCTTGGGCAGATGGCCTCACCGACCCAAAGGATGGAAGGGTGTTGAAGGAATCATAGGGTGTCCTGTGTGGGAAGTGGCGAGGGTGGTGATTACCAAGGTGTTTTTTAATTGCGGTATAGTTGATTTACAATGTGAATTTTTCCTGTACAGCAGAGTGATTCAGTTTTATGCATTTTCTTTTTCATATTCTTTTCCATTATGGTTTATCATAGGTTACTGAATATAGTTCCCTGTGCTATATAGTAGGGCCTTGTTTGTCCATCTTATATATAATAGTTTGCATTTGCTAACCTCAGACTCTCAACCCATCCCTCCCTCTCACTGCTCCCCTTTGGCAGTCACCAGTCTGTTCTCTGTCTGTGAGTCTGTTTCTGTTTCATAGATAAATTCATTTTTTTAATATCTACGTAAAAGTGATATCGTATTTGTCTTTGACTTCACTCAGTGTGATAATCTCTAGTAGCATCCATGTTGCTGCAGATGGCATTAGTTCATTCTTTTTTATGGCTGAGTAGGATTCCATTGTATATATTAATATGTACCATATCTTTATCCATTCACCTGTTGATGGACATTTAGGTTGTTTCCATGTCTTGGCTATTGTGAGAAATTCTGCAATGAACTTAGGGTTGTGTATATCTTTTTGAATTATAGTGTTGTCTGGATATATGCCCGGGAATGGAATGGGACTGCAGAATCGTATGACAGCTCGATTTTTAGTTTTTTAAGGAACCTCCATGTTGTTCTCCATAGTGGCTGCACCAGCTTACGTTCCCACCAGCAGTGTAGGAGGGTTCCCTTTTGCCCACACCCTCTCTAGCATTGTTATTTGTAGACATGTTATTGATGGCCATTCTGACCCATATGAGGTAGGCTCTGCTCTTGACATATGCTGCAGGACCTGAGGTTGTGTCGCCGTCAAGAGGGACGATGTCAAGTGCTCGTGGGAGTACAAGGGGGCTCTTGAATCCACAGGATGGGTGTGAGAACGGGAGCAAAACAACCAGACTTGAGAGTCTCTCGAGATGGAATTTATGAGATGGGATGATAGGGGTGAGAGGGCGACTCATGATTGCGGAGTCCCTGATTCCTCTTTCCTGCCCCCGCGTCTTGTTCCTGGCTCCGTCTTTACCACACATTCCAGGGGTGTCAGTCCCCCAGCTCCCCAGCCACCACCCTGTCCAGCACTGCATTCCCCATGGCTCATCTTCATTGTATTCATTGCCAGTGGACCCCTCAGCTTCCACCATGGCCGTGTCCATGCCTCCTCCCTGTAGCCAGAGTCAAGGGGAATCGTGTGATGTCATAAACTAGGACTCTTTTTAAAACAAAAGGAGGCACTATGACGAATTATGCCAGGAAAGAAGCAGAAACCAGTACTGTCCTGGCAAACCTGGACAGACGGGCTTTTTAGCCAGAAGGGTCATTTGCACACGAGTCACATCACATCACTTCCTTGCCTAATGGCTGCAGCTCTGCCCATACTCATCCAGGACATTGGCCCAGTCTCCCTTCTCCCTCCTCTCTGCCCCTTCCTGTGCTCTGGCCACTAGGGCCGTTCTGTTCCAAGAAGTTACACTTGCCAGTCCTGATGCCTGAGCATCCTCTCCTGGATCTTCGTGAAGCTGGTTCCTCCCAGCACTTCATGGCTCTTCCACAGACAGGCTTCTGTGACCTTGCAGTAACTGGTCCCCATCTCCCCAGTCAATTCTCCAGCACATGTCACTACCTAAAAGTAAATTATTTACTAACTTTACCTCTGATGGGTAAAGAGGTTGGATGTTCTCACTTCCGTCCTTATGATAAGAAAAAGCTGGCAAAACTGCAAATTAGCAACTTTTGAGGGGGACCCATTAGAGAACTGAGGTTGCCGGGCAAACTACAGCCCTGAAATCTGTGAGAATCCAGGGTCCCAGCCAAGACCTGAAACTCCTGGACCCATACACTGGTAGAGATGTGTTAGTGGTCATTTTGATGAATTTTTGGAGGCTGAGTGTGCTCAATTGTGAGAGCACCCAATTCCTAGGATGTGCAGTCTTAAGGGGACCCCACACTTCTTTGAGCTTTACCTCCAGGAACCCCACCCGGTTGTCATGGTGGGGTCTAAGATCCAGGGCTCTGGCCAAGGTGAAGGAAGAGTGGTGTGGTCCTTGTGAAATATATCAGAGCCCAGGGGACAGGCTCCACCTTGTCCCAGGAAGAGCATCTCTCCCCCTGGTCCTTCTGTCTCACTGCCCAAAAAGAGATGTTTGTGAAGATCACAGACAAGAGGCACACCCCCACTGTAGACCTGAGATTTAATTAGAAGATGACAGTGTTCTCTGCCTTCCCTCCACTTTTAAATACCAGCAGGGCTCCCCATAATAAGGATGGGGTGCAGCTGAGTGAGCAGTAAGACACAGACCACCCCTTAGAAGAAGGGTGCAGGAAAGCCCAGAATCTAGAGTGGAGACAAACCACACCCAGGGGCACCTGAGGGATTTAAGGTCTCTGGCACTCATAGCTACAAAAAAAGGAAACAAAGCCAGCTCCTAACCAGAGGATCATAAACCCTTGCAGAAGAGACCTGTTTCCTCAGTTTCTGCTACGCAGTACAGCTTTTAACAAAAAGATCATGAGTCCCACCACAAACCAAACAAAGACTGTC